>NC_060122.1:496122694-497488944 GCF_021461395.2 Schistocerca americana
TTGTGAGTCTGATGAAATAGCTTCTCAAGTTTCGTCTTTGGAATTATTGTTTGTTAAATGTTTCAGCCACCTTGAAACTTTTCAATTTATAATTCATTTATTTTCTGTTATAATAATTTTCTTATTAGATGATTTAAAGGTAGCTATTCTTAGATAAGGTGACAAGGAGAAACTTCACATTGTCCTCTTTGGAACACACTAACGGTACTAGATTTGTAGCTAATAAACCCCCTATCTGTAGGAAAAGTCGATAAGTCACCATATGCGTCGTCTGTCGTTACGCAGGTAACCTGGTTTAGAATCCTCGGCGTGGAAAAATTTACATCACCAGAATTCGGCGGCAAGTGGAAGATTAGCTCATAGCCTCTCTCTATAGCTTCTGAAGTAAGCCCCTACAAGGCAGCGACCAGCAGAGCAATGCCAGTGAGAGCTTTTCCGTGGCTATTCCGGTCTTCCCAGCGGCTGAATCAGCCAGCACTTGCATCAGGCACGCGCGTCACTGCCCACGCCCTCACCGCCGCTGCGCGAAGACGTCTGTCAGTCGCGTGCGTACTCCTCAGATACTTTGTAAAAATGTGACGAAGTTCGCCTGGAATGACTATTTTTGGAATGCCGGGGATAGGGATGAAAGCAATAGTATGCTGACGGTTCATATAACTTGTACGTATAATATATCTATAAATTGTAGGTGTTGTTAATAGTGGACGTTTGAGAAGTACAACAATTTGAGTTTTTCAAATGGTTGTTGTCATGTCCGTTCATTTGTTTATTTCTGCACTTGACACACTAAAGTGATTGCAAGGACGTTACTGAAGGTGTCACTGGAGTATTCACTAATTGATTTTCAATCACATATCCACTAGTGCCCCAGAACACACATAGCCTTCACCTCATTGCATTCGATCAATAGCAACAGCCCGAGCTTGTGCAGTGGTTAATTCACTGGACTCCTTTTCTGAAGGGGAGGTATTTTCGGTCCAGCACCAGCACTAAAGATTTAAATATTCAGACATTTCCTAAAAATATCTTAAGCAAATACCGAAACGGTGTGCTTACCGCGTCGACGGTAGATCTACTTCCATATTAGCCAGTACTACTTAAGTTTAAGTGACACACCGATCTTATTGTATTCTGATGGGCTGGAACAGTAGATGGTACGATACGTATTTTTTGTACCCTAATGAATTATATCTGTGCGAACATCAACATTTAAAATGCAACTCTCGTACGAAAAGTAGGAACAGAAGGACTAGAATATATAACATAGGTTGTTGTTCAATAAATTGTCACGGAAACAGAACATGCTAATGCTGTTCATTATTTTAGTTAGTCACCATTACCGACCAAGCATTTTTGGAACCATACAGCAAGTTATTTTAAACCCGTTGATTAGAACTCCACCGTCTGCGATTTCATTCACAGCAGAGAGGAAATTTCCAACTCTTCACTATGAAGAAAGCGTCATGAAATAACTCATGTCTTCAAATGTAGTCTAGAGATTATAAATCAAAGGGTGCAATATCAAGATTGTAACTCGGATGGTTCCGAATGCCGTTTTTCAGTTTCGAAAGTCCTTGGCAGACATCTAAGACGTAGATGATATTCCCGACTCCATAAAACTCATTCCAGTTTACCCAGTTTCGTCCCAGTACGCAGTTGCCATGATTTACCTTGCGGATTGTGTTCAGTGGAACTTTTTACACTTGGTAGAATCTGCGTGACAGCAACGCATCGTCCACTTTTTGGAACCCATATAGACATTAAGAAACATGTCTTTTAATACCATGCCTTCATGGTCATAGTTCATTTGTGTTGGGTTTATATTTGTGGACGTCTTACAATGCATAGGAAAGTTGATCATATTATTGAGATACTCCTTGTACTGTATATTAATGTAAAGTAGATGGCGACAGATGGCGTTCTCCGTTTTTCAAACAAACAGATTTCAACTAAAGCTATTTATGAAATGGGTGTAGTTTACGTTGATTTATTTCCTTTTGACAGTACAAGTTATTTGTTTAGCATGATTCTTACAATACTTTTATCAGAATTTGCCGTTTTCTTGGATTACGAAACATTATCTTTACGTTGTGGAAATTCGTTTGTTTGAAGAGTTGATCGTTACCGAACGTAATTTGCTTATCTTCCAGGCATAAATTTTAAGCAGGTTTATCTCGGCATCTGGGTATTGTTGAGAGGCTTATTTTTATCGAACTAGACTGGTTATTGTAGTATAGAGATATTTTCTTTCTAATTTAACATATGACATTGGATCTCTTTTTCAGTATTGAATAATTTTATGTTGGCATTTTATCTTCAAATAATATACCCAGGAAAATTTCAAGACTTTTTCAGTGCTCGAGCCATACTGATCTGACGCCCATGTTCGTTCTCAACGAGTTCGCCGTTCTGAATTTCACTCTCTTGATGATAATTATTTCGTTATTTGCGACAAATTGGTAATTTTGAATGCTACGCTGGGGTTTGTGCTTCAGGAACATTTTTTGGAAGTTATCCTCGGTTGACGTCTGCCTAATCGCGCGGCTGCTTGTTAGTTAAAAGCAATGAAGGACGTGATGCATGTTTAGGTGCTGCTCGTGAGGACCATACTTCAGAAGAGTTCACGCATTGTGATGCCCGTTTAATTGCAGATTGCAACCGTCATACATCATTTCGTACATTCCAAAGAGCGTTTGAACTATTTGCGATTTCTATGCCGGCAACTGAGCCCTTATGGTTGAAGACTATACAGATGCTGAATGCGTCGAAACAGTTTTTTTTTTTTAAGAAAAGCATACAGAAATTTCGACGAATGCAGACCGAGCAAAAGCTCAATACTCGCCAAAACATTGTCTGACTTTGTAATTGCGCGACAAGTTATCGAATGCACATCGGTAGTGCACAGCGGTGTGAATTTTCAGATTGTTAAAACAAATATTTAGAAATATTCAAAACGTCAGCGTCTTCTATATTAACAAAGGAGTCGATCACACCGAACATGAAAGTAAACAGAGTAGCGTGAAGGAGTCTAGATAAGGAAATGACTAGCAGTGGTGCAGGGTACCCTCCGCCAAGCACCGTACAGAGGCCTGAGGAGAATGTATGTAGATTTAGATAAATGCAAACATCTGCACCAAACGCAACACTGAATAACACCCGGTCGTATCTCCACACGTAGTAGGTACGGTGCTCACATCAGGAAAGTCCAAGTTTAGTTTTCATTACAAAGTTGTTGAAGTTTCCGTGGCCACTTGTTGACATTTGTCTGTTGTCCCTCGTCTGGGAATCTTCAGACGCCGTTTACATAATGATCATCAAACAAAGATCCCCTGGAGATCCTGACAGAAAAGCCAACAGGCAATACGTCAATTCTTGTTAGTTTTCCTAAATCACTACCAGTGAATTGTGGAATGAAATTAACAGGAGTTATCTGTGACATCGTTTTATCTCAGTCAGTAAGAAAGTACTCCAATATGTCTATTATTAAATTATTTACAATAAAGCAGAGCCCTTCGTCGGTGTTCTCCTATTTTTATGGAATGGATGTGACTTGACATGATATGCAAGAATGGAAAGCGTTTATGGCGTGATCTCTTTCCGTTGTGCGAGTTCATCGTAACGCTGCCTGGAGAAGTTTGCTTACTCTGGCCACAGCTTTTATGTTTTGCGGGGCTAAATATTTAATGAATGTCATAAATATGCGGTCGTGTGGAGCGCTTTTCGAGTAAACAAGGGGAATACTGGTTGGCGCAAGGTGATGTGTTGGTGAGTGGGGATGGGTGGGGAGAAGGCGGAGGCGGAGACTGGAGACGTGGAAGAGTAACATCACGTACATTGATGAATATTTCAATATCAGTAACATGGTGAAACGCTCTAAGCTGACAAGGCAATACTCTACATGCGGAAAATTATGTTATTCAAAGTTTGTTGATTGGTTCCATTGTTAGATTATTAGCGTTACAGTTGTTGTAAATAAGTATTTATCATATCATCGAGAAATGTAGGAACAGCAGTCTCACCACAAAGTTCTATTGCATTGTTACTGATGTTATATGGCTACAAATACCGGTTGTTCAGAAAGTAACTACGCAGCGCCTTGTTGTGGTGTGCTAAGTAGTGTGTATGTGCGTGTGTGAAATCTTATGAGACTTAACTGCTTAGGTCATCAGTCGCTAAGCTTACACACTACTTAACCTAAATTATCCTAAAGATAAACGCACACACACCCATGCCCGAGGGAGGACTCGAACCTCCGCCGGGACTAGCCGCACAGTCCATGACACTGCAGCGCCTCAGACCGCTCGGCTAATCCCGCGTGGCGCTAAGTAGTGACTACCAATTATTAATACAACATTTTTCATTGTTTAACATATTTGAATCATATTTGACCAGGTATTTTTTCTCAGTTGCCTTGTAATTTCGCTTTCTACGACAGTGCATTGATTGCGCCGTGTCTTTTGTTACATCTTTATTGACTTTTAACATAGATCTGGTGCTAGTCTCAAATTTCTTACGACGGGACACGCTTTTAGTAAGTTTCGTCACAGTATTGCTTTTAATGTCGAGTTTGTTCTCCTTTGACTGTAGAATATTTCGCAGTTCTTGAACACATGTAATGCTTCATGTGAAAATTAATTGCCATTAGAGAGTTTCTAGTCCGGTCGTTATGTCCTCTTTCTCCGTAAATTGTAATTGTTCTCATCAACAGTCGAGCTGCGAGCTTTAAAAGGGTTAAAATGTCCCTGATGGATTTTTTACTCAGGTGACAGCCAATGCCTAGTCTATGTTCGGAGTCACTAAGATCTCCTGCCCAATGCATTCTGCTATTACTGCTTCTCTGCTGACAACACAGTACTCTCCACCTCCTTCTATACTGGCGGGTCCGCTTCACGTGACATCTAGTGGTGAATTCCACGTTACATAGGGGCGTCCGGATACTTTTGATCAGATAGTTTATTTCCGTACTTGTATGTTGTATGTCGAACAAACTATTTCACCCTTTCAGTGTACCATTGATGACCAGTACACCATAATGGTATCTTGTTTGTCTGTTTGAAATATTACTGCGCTAATTGGCTAATGAATGTAGTAACATGCCCAGAATCGAAGGAATTACTGTTCTCTCCTATGGCAGTAAATACAAATAGCAATACCCGTCGTTATGCTCCGTTATTTGTCTTCAGATGCTTGTTAGATATGTAGTGTATGGATATTTAGTACATAACCTTTGAGTAGACTTGGTATCATTATTATAATGAAAAGGCAGTACATTGTCAGAAACACAGACATTACTATATACAGTATACGCACGATTTCCAGCCAAAGATGTCGTAAAACGCATGTCTCAGCTGAATACCACGTTGCGACACTACAAGTAGAAACGAAACGTATATTCTGAAAGTATTTAATACAAAGCAAGGATGTGACATTTGACACAGAACATTAAAGACACTGCCGATCGAGGTGAAATAAGAAATGTGATCGTGACTGCACTATAAAGTTGGAGGATCTTATGAGCAGAATGATAGTAACATTAATCACATAATATGTCTACTAATTAAGACGCCTTTCACTTATCTCAATACACATTTTATACAAGCTGCAAGGGAAGCAGTAGCGTGAAGCAAGTGTGACTGACAACGCAGGCACGGATAATTTTCAGTTATCTGAGAGATAATGCGACGGATATGTCTCTAAACTGAATCACGCAGTATGAATGTCAGTTAAGAGAGGATCGTATCGTTTTTGCTCTCAGGTGCGCCATACCGAGCGGTGGGGCCAGCCGAGGACCAGTCGCCGCTGGCCAATGACAGTAGGGCGCAACAGCTGCGATCAATGGCGACTTCATCACAGCTGAAAACAAGCGAGCCGCTATTAAAGAGAGAGTTCACAGGGCCGCCACCTCTGCACTTGCCAGTGAAATATTGCCATTGTGGGGTGCCTCGCGTCTCCTTTCGCTACTCCCAGTGATTTGATGTGCCTTCTTCTAAGCGGTACTACACCGGTGTGCCGAAATTCTGTATTGCATGGCGTGCACTGAAACTGCTCAAACAAGGAACTTGTTTTACTGTGTTCTAGTCGACAGTATATACTGCTGAGTTAGCTGCATATGCAGTGTGGGTCGGGCTGATAGCTTTCAAGCTGGCTTTTGTATTTTTTATTTGCTTTATGATCTTCAGTTCCGTACGCGCGGCTCTCAGGCACGTTTAATATGAAAACCGTATTTACTTCTGTACGTTAAGAAACATACCAGTGATCTAAATGCACCTTCATACGAAATTTGTCAACGAAACGCTAAACTCCTACAGTGAAATCATAACAATGCAGTCGAGATATATTGGACGATGACAATGTGAAGATAATTATTATTTCTACATTTGGAATTTTTAATGGTATTCACATCAAGAGTGCACATCGTTCTATTTAAGGAAAGCAGCAATTCTTCCAAGTGTGTCCAGTTTTGATTTACTATCATTAAAAGAGTTCATGTGATTTTGAGTAAAGAGTCACCTCAGCATTAGTACAGATTTATTCTGAAATGGAACTGTAACTCTGAATTACGAAAGACTTAAAAATGGAGCGAGGCCGTAGCGAATTCTGATGCAAGATGAGATGACCTAGCGGTAAATAGTGGCTGCAGAAGCAAGAGGAACCAGATTCGAATTGTGCCCCCATTCTCCTACAACAGTCCAGAAAAGTATTGAAATCATACTTCCATTAAAACGCTGTGTATTTCCTACACGTGTACTTGTAAAAATGAGCCAACATCGACAGATTACAATTCGATAAAAAGAGACATGACGGTGTAGAAGAGATCGGAAAGGGATATTTCTCAAGTGGAGTCTCACATGGGGAAAAGATATTAGTGGTGGTCAAATCTCTATCCAGCCATTCTGAATTAGGTTTCCAGCGATGCTCGTAAAAAAATGGCTCTGAGCACTATGGGACTCAACTGCTGTGGTCATCAGTCCCCTAGAACTTAAACCTAACTAACCTAAGGACATCACATACACCCATGCCCGAGGCAGTATTCGAACCTGCGACCGTAGCAACAGCGCGGCTCCGGACTGGAGCGCCTAGAACCGCACGGCCACACCGGCAATGCTCGTAAAGCACCGGAGGCTACTGACGGTATCTTAAATAAAGTCACAGCCGACTCCTTTTCAGTTGAATAGTTCTTCCGTCACTGATGATGTCAACGTGAACGGAACAGTGTTCTAACCCCTTTTTTCTTCACTGTCGCGTTTAATCGTACAGCGAACCTTTATTTACAAATGGTATATTGTTATTAACTGCGTCCACCAAAGTTACGTGTGATTCACTCAGCACTAATAAACACTCATCTCTAAGAACATAATTTGAATAATCTCTTAAACAACGATCTTTTATTTTTATTCAGTAGCTTTATGGGATTATACAGTAACGAATCACTGCCCTTGGCAAAATGTAAAATTCATTTTTTACATTTTGAAACGCGTGTTACTTTGCAAAAGTAAATGAGATATGTCTTTGTGCGTCAGTCTTCGGTAATTATGAAGTTGCTTGTGGCAGTAGTAATTGGTAAAAGATAATCTCTTTTGCGGTGAGAGGCAGTTTGTCATGCGGACGATCTTCATGAAGTAAGGAAGATTGTGGTTCACCGAGCTTAAGCATTTTCGAGGATATCATTCCGACATTCATCTTGATGGTGGTAAGGAAATCTGAAAACCCAAAACTGTATGGCTAGGCTTGCATTTGATCCCACTCCATCTACTGCGTAGCTAGAGCATTAACCACTGCTTCAGCTCGCTATGTGCGAACTGACCCGAATTCATCAATTTTAAGAATTTTTGCAGAGTTCACTAGAACTATGTCTGTCATTAAAAACATCCCGCTTACTGAAGTAGCTACAGCACACATACACACACACACACACACACACACACACACACACACATGTACCTTCACTGAACTCTGGTACGAGCACTGGAAATGTTGTACTGGGAGATTGACATACAATTCAACGATGCGTATTCACTCACCAGGCAATCGACACTGGTCTCTGTTGATCCATTGTGGACTTGTCAAATATTGAACACAAATTCTCCAAACAGCCATGGAAATTGAGAAGTTCTTTTATTTTCGCTACCAGTTTCGGCAAATCATTATGCCATGTTCAGGCCCTATATGCACCTCTAAAAAATGATCGATATTGGCATTGCTTCCTCGGAAGACTTGACTGCAACTGAAGTCTTCGAAGGAAGCACTTGAGAATTCACGATATGCAGAAACATATGGTCGCAGGATGCCAATATCGATTATTTTTTAGTGGTGCATATGGTGCTTGAAGATGCCAAAATGTATTGCCGAAACTGGTAGCGAAAATAAAACTAAAAGAATTTCTCAATTTGCATGGTTGTTTGGTGAATTTTTTTGTTAAATAAATCAAGCAACAGTATACTCTTTAGTTTACACCAGTCAGAATGAGACGAATCACATGCGGAAATGCTATGCTTTCTGAACTCAACAGTATTTAGGATGGAAAAACAGCACTGTCACGTGACGCCAGAGAATTCGCTGAAACGCCAATCTGTTCTACACGTTTGTGTAAAACCGGAGCTGTAGCTGTGCCGGTGTACCACCTACCATTCGAATGTAGTACGTTTGGTTAAATTTTGATGTGTAATAAATTAGGAAAGTGGTACTACCTCATCCTATCTTGACAATTTTAAATAGTGGCGAAGCACTAATAGCTTATGACCCATAGAAGAAATCAGCTAGTGTTTCTGCTGAACAGTCAGCACATGAGTCATACGCGAGAGAAATTAAAGTCCGTATCAAAAGAGCGCAGACATGTGCGTGCGATAATCGACGGCTCGACAGTCAACTGGCGAAGCTGCTGTAGCCGTGCCAGAAATGCGTCAGCTGCCGGAGGAGCAGAGTTTAATAATATAACTAGGTCGGGAGGAACAGGAGCTCAGGCTTCTCTGCTCTGCTGGTCGGGGAAAATTCGGGCGACAGAAGCGCAGTCTTCTGTAGTGTAGGTTGTGAAAGACTCTACCAAAGTGTAGTTACCCAACTTTTTCGAGGGATCTCGGAATCATACGCCGTGGTAATGCTAACCGCAGTATTTGATTTTAAATTTTACATACTGTATTTTGTAGCAAATGAAATGTGAGAGTGTTAGCTTTTAGAACTTTCTAATTGGAAATTAATACAACTTTGAGGCAATTGATATAACAGATTGGTCGTTTGTTTATCGTGCGCTTATCAGTATTACTCGATCTACGTGCGGAAAATGGCTATAACACGCGTATGAACAGAACGGTACCGTTTGTGTGCGACACCGGCGTAGTTTTAACAAAAGGGGATTCGAAGCCGCTGTATCTTGAATTTTGTGTATGACATGTCAGAACAGCAGAACACATTATTTCAGACGATCTGTAGCAGATAATTTTGTATAAACGTTAGAATAATGAGAAATTTATTACCATAACTGTATTTATGAGCTGAGCCAGAAACAATCTATTGTGCCACTTACTTCATCAGATCACTATCAATTATCATTCGTTACCTGAATTATGTGCGTGCATTTGAAATTCTTCCTTGGGACTCCATTCAGACGAATATATCTAAAGTATATCAAGAAATTTTAAAGCGTTTTTCAGACGGACGAATTTCCTACTGGAGTGAGGTTAGTGATAGCAGCAAAAATAGCATTAATCATGACTGTTCTAGGGTTCTTGATATCATTATCTGTTATACTAATAATGTCAAGCCATGTGGTCAAATGGTACAGCGCGTGTCTGGAAACCCAACACTCACTAGTTTCACTCCCGATTGAATCACTGCATACTTCAGTCTGCCTTTAACCTAGTCTTAACCGCTCTATGATGAGAAGATTCGTCGTGGACGACTGGTGGTTCGTATTACTCTTTAAGCCGCAGATCCCCTGTGGGATCTCTGGGGTAGGTTAGGGACAATAAGGGCAAACAGGTCGCGGAAGTGGCGGCCAGTTGAAAGATTTGAACCAGACAGTTGAATCACACCGAAATATTACTATGTAACTAACAAAAAAGTAGTAATAATCGGATTTGTTTTGGAATTATTTCAGAGAATTAGTGACTGTTATAGTTACTAGAATAATGATCTTGTGTGCACCATTCGTCTTATTATGTCACCTGAATAATGAATAATATTCTGTATTCTTAAATGTCTCCATAAACATGCTAACTTCCTGTTACAATCCTTGAAGTAAGTACATTTGATGAATCCGTCGACTCTCCAGTATATTTCTAAATTATAATTTCCTTGTTGTCGCCATAAATTACTCTAACATCCTGGAATCCTTTTATGTTGAGATGTGTGCGCTCTTGCGCCAGGTGCCTTCTGGCGAAAGCTTCGTAAAATAACTTCTATCATTTGCTTTAGACATCTGCATTTGTACAACTTAAGACGATGATCACATATGTTCCCATCATCCCTCGCACCTTCCCGCTTTCACTCGTAGAGGTTGGTTACTTTACTGTTCTAGGTCCGTAAATACTACTGTAAAATATTCACACTGTTTTCAGATCCTGCTTCTTTGTCATAAAGTATGTATCATGGCTTCCTTTTTTATACTTTCTTATTTTTTATTAATATTTTTTTCGTTATGCTAAGCCATAACCCTACATCACAGCTTTAGTAATTTAGTAGACCATCCTAAGTACTGCGATAATCACATCATCGTGTTATGAAGCCTTCTGCAATGCCACTAAAGTATCCTGTACAGTTTCTTCCCTGCTAAAAACTACTTTTTTAGGATTTTGTGATGAAGTAGTTGTACATTTGTCGTTATATGTGTTACCGCCAGTCACAATAGAGAGAGATATAATGCAGTCATCTTTTACGAATTGACGGAAATTTCATTTTCAATCAACATTGGGCTAAAGTAGCTTTGGGGAGGTACTGGTTGCGCCATTCTCCATTTCACATGAATCGGGCGTTATTTCTCGAATTGAAGTTTGAAACGTGTGAGCCTGGCCTCAAACACAACTGCCTTAGACAATGCAAACATTCAGTTCATCACACATATAAGACTTCATTGCTTCAGCATTGCAAGGATCCTTACCCTGTATTCGCAGATAGCCAAATACTTCCAGTAACACCCGAAAGTCGATGCTACGTCTCCACAGTAAATATACAAAATTGTTATACTTATTGAGTGACAAGTAATATAGTTGAAGGGGCATTTCATTTTTAGGAGAACTGGAGGAGAATGGCGAAAAGAAAATGCTTAGAAAGTGAAAACACACGGGAGGCGGCAAAAAATGTTAGCCGAAAACTGCCTCATGGTGGGTCATTTGGCAAAGCGTACTGAACTCTACTGGCAGCGGTTACAAATGGTGCAGTTACGTAACTAACTGCATTCCAGTAGCTCACCCAAAATGCTTCATGCCACTGTGCGAGTTTATGTTTGTTCTCAACGAAATGCCACTTAGTAGGGAAGATAAACATGGCGATTATGTGTTTTTGACTCTGACTCACTAAGAAACTACATAAATGTCTGCAGCTGCTTCCAGAGGAAGGTTCGTTTGTGTTGATGAAAGTTACGAAAATTGATTTTGAAGTACGTTTCGTATACACGGTGTAAATACATCGCTGGGAGGCGTACACCATTAATTTCAAAAGGTCTAGCGATTCTTAACGCCAGTGAATCCTTGAACGGTTCCACTAAAACTTCTACAATACGTTGTAATGTGATTTACATAATTTGTAAGGTGCCGTTATATTGCAGGAAACCATTCCAGCAATCTAAAATGTGAATTGGAGGAGGAGGGCACGTTTCTCTTTTCCTCTCTCAGAGATGAGAGGTAAAATGTCGAATCAAAGAGAATAAATAATGAAAACACGTTTTACTGGCTGCCCTTCTGCTATCTGCAATGGTTTTTAACTGTGATAACCACTCTTCTAACTAGCGGTAGTTATTTGATATTACTATTCCACATGTAACACTAATACCTACAATCAAATAAAAATGCACAACGATTACTATACCAACGTTGTTGCTATTTATAGGTAGCAAGTAAAGAATTCAACACGGTACACTAACAATAATTTGCATAACAAATGTACATATTAGAATGTATTGAGCTCCTACCTTCAGTGACTAGGCACTTGCATCTCGAGAATGAATTCACGGAACTAAAACGTATCTAGGGTATTCTAAAATTAAGCACCTATTTAAAACTATTCACCACTTCGAATCCCCATCTGCTCGGAAGGAAGATTAGAGTTTAACATCGTATTGGCGACGAAGTCATGACAAATAGAAAGCACGTTCGGATAGGACATAGGCAGGGAAGGTCATCACGTATCATTTTCAAAGGAATCATACTAATGCTCTCTTTTACAGATTAAGAGGAACTACGGAAAACTAAATAACGATGACCGAAGGGGATGTTTGAACCCTGCTCCAACCGAATGCGAGACCAGTGTCTTAACTGCAGCGCCATCTCGCTAGGTATACCTACTCGGCGTCTAATGTGACGAACTAGAATGCGAAAAATACCGATTCAGCCCTAGGGGGAAACAAATTGTGTGTGATAAAGAAAGCATCTGAGGAGCGATACGGAACTGGTACTTCCAAATTCATGGAATATCCGTTACATTTTTAATTTATGTATGAGTTGCTGTTGTACATACGATCTCTATCCGGCACGCCGTGTTTCACAGTTGTTATTATTCCTTCTTTCATAAATAGTTAACTGTACATCTCCAAAACTCATCATCACATAAGACTACTTAACTACTTAAAAAGAAGAAAAGTAATTAAAGGGAAAAAAGTGTTGTAGAGGAGGAGGAAAGATAGGGGGAAGGAGACAATAAGGTTGAAAAATGCAAGTTACGTGGTGCTACAAACAAACCTTCAGAGCAATTAGCAGTAACGGTAAAAATGTAAGGAAGTTAGTAAGATCACGGTTGGTGTATGGACTAACAGTTATAAATCTGTTATTGTTTTATCTGAGCTTCATGCAGAGCAGTCCACCTATCGCTATCCCTGACTTCATATCCGCAGCGTTGCAGCGTCTCAGGCACTTGGCGTTGGGCACGAAAAACGCGGTCCCCTTTCATTCTGTCAGATGTTCACACTGATCTTCATGTTTCTGGCACGTAGGGTGTTAGGCACGGGTTATGACTGAGGACTTCTTTGTCCAGCACTGTAGACTCTTTTGACGTGACATACGGTCTTCCTTTCCTCTGCGCCCGCATCTCGTGGTCGTGCGGTAGCGTTCTCGCTTCCCACGCCCGGGTTCCCGGGTTCGATTCCCGGCGGGGTCAGGGATTTTCTCTGCCTCGTGATGGCTGGGTGTTGTGTGATGTCCTTAGGTTAGTTAGGTTTAAGCAGTTCTAAGTTCTAGGGGACTGATGACCATAGACGTTAAGTCCCATAGTGCTCAGAGAGCCTTTCCTCTGCTAGAGTTCGCGCCACTGGTACTAATTAGGAAATAGAGAGTCGAGACTGATGGTATATCCTTGGAACGTTGTCATGTCCGTGCCAAGTTCTGGCATCAGTCATCGTTTCT
The DNA here is from genome assembly GCF_021461395.2 of Schistocerca americana. Taxonomy (NCBI): domain Eukaryota; kingdom Metazoa; phylum Arthropoda; class Insecta; order Orthoptera; family Acrididae; genus Schistocerca; species Schistocerca americana. Next base: position 496,136,242 of record NC_060122.1, read on the forward strand.
TTACACTGTCTCCTCTGATGCTGGCTCTACACTGAAGCTGTACTGTTGGACATTACCGAGCTTCATGTTCTCCTCCCCTCTGAATACCAAAATATTTTTGTAGCGCTCTCCTGGAATATGTGTCTGACAGTCTTTTCAGAACAGCATATGCTTCCCTGCCATGTTAATATCTGTCTCTGCACCAACCGACAACCGTTGGTTGAGACACACTGTTGCCACATTTTAGGGTGTTCCATTTTCTCCATAAATGTGTAAGTCGTTGCATCTTACATTAAATCTGTGGAGATAGTTTGGGGAGGCCTTTGTCCCGACAACATGTGGATAACCGTTACTCACAAGATGTTATATTTTCTTCATACTTACAGAATTTGAAGGTCATTGCCCGGACATAAATTTCCTAAAATAGTACGACACAATTTTCAACATCACCTTAAGATTTCTGCGCGCTCTTAAGCACAAAGCATTTCCAGTAACGCACCAGAGACGCCGGTAGTTGAGTGGATAGTATGTAAGTCTTGTAATTGTTGCACCACAACTTTCGTCGCGTGGCGGTGGAAAACCCGGGGCGAGGCCAGTAGAAAAATGTCGCCACGGGCTGATGCAAGAAACCTTAGCGAAGGGAAGAAAGCGGAAACTAGCAGCACATATTTTCGCAAGAAGCTACAAGCAGACTCTGCGACCATAGCAAGAATAGCTGGCGGGATGGTAACTCCGCTGACATCACAGAAGCACAGAAGCGGACTGTTACCATCGCGATTTGGGTTTCATTTCCAACCCGACGCCGCGGTGCATCCTTGTTCTACGCGACAAGAACTCATGACTTGGCAATAACGCGGTGGACCCAGGCGGCATAAATACAGACCGTTTTAGCTATGCAGTGTCTGTCACTGCCTGCAGTCAGCTATTGGAGGTACTCCGCTCCTGTCCTCGACCTGAAATGGGAGAACCAGTAGCTACCACTAGACGCCGCCTTCGCTAACTGCGAAACTGCTGGCTCCGTCTAGGCTTGATATCGCTGGGAGTCGAACCAGCAGGGCGGTGGGGGTCGGGGGAGGTCACCTATTGAACAACTTCTACCGACTTTAGTGTGCCAACGTGGGGATGTCCTGGGCCTAAGCAGCTGCAAGCTTGTGCGGGTATCTGCTGATGCTGCTGGCTTGTCTTGGGTGGGAACATTCTACTACTGCAGGCTTTCTCTGCAGGCCACTGCTGTTGAACGCTACGCTGGGATGCTAGTTTCGACTCTGCGTGCTGGAGTGCTTTCCGCACTGAGTCTCGCAGCCACTCCAGCCAACATGACCGACCCGACCGGCAAGATCAGACGAATAAGGTGAGTGCAAAGTGACTTCCCAAGCCAACTCCTGTATAATGTTTTTTGTCAGTCTAGCAGAATGCAGGAGGGCGTTATCGTGGAGTATCGTTACTTCACGCCGTCTTGTTGTCGTTGTTCTAGGAGTGCGTCTACAAGACCTCTCAGTTGTTGACAATAAACGTCAGCAGTGATGGTTACACTTTGGAGAAGCAATTTATAGTACGCCGACCTGTCGCTGTTCCGCCAAATGCGTAACATTATCTTTTGTGGATGCGCGCAGGTTTTTCACGGGGAGTTGCTGCGTTGTTTGGGTTCAGCTATTTCTGTCTTTTCCCTGTGTTAGCATAAAGACACCATTTCTCTTCACAGTAACGATGTAGGATAGGAATTGCCGGTGTAATCCATTGACCCAATTGAGAACGAGGAAGCAGAGATGCATGCAAATGGCAAATCCCTGATTTTTGTGATTTGCTTAGAGCATGCAGTAGCCATGCACCAGATTTTTGAACCTTCCCTATTGCATGGAAATGTCGCACGATGACGGAATGATCACAGTTCATTACATCTGCCAGTTCTCGATTACACTGCTGTGGATGACTGTAGATTAGTGCGTTTAAACGATCTTCATCTACCTTGAAGGTCTTCCTGAACGTAGAGAGTCACTAACATCAAGATGATATTCCTTAAAACGCGAGAACCATTTTCTTGATTTGGTGTGTCCAATGGAATTACCCACATGCAGGACGCAAATGTTCTTGGGTGCCTCTGGTGCTGTCACGACTCTATTGAACACAAACAGAAGAGTACGTCGGAAAAGTTCCACTTTCTCCACTTGGTTCTCCATTTTCTAGCATCCACAGCTCCACTATCTCGAAACGACAAAATGACAGTATGTGAAACAGAATAACGATAGTGAGCTACAAATAAAAAATTACACTCGATAAAGTTAAATAGCAACAGTGAACTACAAATAACAAATGACGATCGATAAATAAACCTATAGCAACCTGAAAACCAACATGCAAAACAAAAACGCTAGGAACTGCTGCACCAACTTAATAAATATAGAACTTAAATAAAAGTTAAAAAGATCGTAGTAGCGAAATCGAACAAGGATTTCGGGATTGCAAAACTTGCACGCTACGCAATCAGCTGCTGGAAAGATTTTGTACTTAACAGCGCTCGTATATCTTCAAATTTTCGGTACTGATTTTTTCGACCTTTTTTTATTGTAGCACTGTCTCGTATTGCTTTAGGTAATTGGTATCCGGGCAGTGATATTCAAATTCTTTTAAATATAAAGTTAATAGAAGAGGGCCAGTCAGTAACGTCTCTTTGTCAGTAGCGAATACGCACGATTTCCGACAATTTTGGTAGTAAAACTGCACGACAAGGACGCGTAAATATGACTGCGTACAGGAGACGCGGCCAAATTCCGCGGTCTCCAGTGTGCGGAGCGGAGGGCGCATCACAGCACGAGAGCGCCGTCAGTCACAGCTGCCGCCACTTCCGCCGGAGCCGAGCCGAGGGCAGCCGGACAGCGCCGAGGGCCGATCGATGGCGCCCGCTGCCAAAGGGCGCCGCGATTTTCCGCGCCACCCACCCAACCACCTGTCGACCGCCAGCCGCGGCAGCTCTTCCACCAGGATTACTCACCTCACAAACATTACTCACGTTGGCAGTTGCTGTCGTGTGCTGTGCGCTTCTGGTTTATCTTTCCATCATTGGTTAGCTGCCGACAGAGGCTGCTGTTGTCGCTGAAACTATGCTATGGCTAGTCACAATCAGTTTTACTTTCATGACTTCGCTATAGCACTCGAGACGAATAGCAGGGTGGTTCTTTGACAAGGCCACGACTTATTTCTTCTTTTCTCTTTTACAAATTGAGCATTTGTTCTGCCATTAATGCCGAGGACGAAGTAAGTAAATCAAGAGCTTTCATTTTTCATCTGTTCTTCTTCCTGTTTTTAAATGGTGAAATTTCCAATATTCTGCATGTCGAAGGTGACAGATACTTGCGCATGCGGGATCTGTAATTACTTTCTATCTCTGTTCTGGTGCGCTTCATTGTAACACGTCTTATTCTTAACGCAGGATGGTAAGGAAAATAACTGCGTATACGGTGTCGAGTGGAGCTACAGAATAACGTCTCGTGGACGCCGGTATAATTTGCAACTAAATAATACCTCGGCTGGGAGATAACTGGGGGAGAGGGAGAGGGTTTTGTTTATAGATGCATCTCGAAGCTGGCGTGAAGTCACGTGACGAAACCATGGAAGGACTGAATATGAATGAGCAGCGGGACTTTTGAGTCCAATCGTAGCGAATACGAGTAGTTCCCTAACCACTCCACCATTTCGTTTGGCCCCACGAACAGAGTACTCCATGAACACACACAGAAACTTGTGTAACAACTGATTCATTATTCGCCAGTGTTGAATCGATCCCGAGCGGACCACGTGTAACTCAGTACTAAAGAAGTTATAAAAAAAGTCGTTTACGAAAAACGTGTAAAATATCTCACAGATATTATGAGAACACTTGAAATATGTTAAGTCGGACTGCCCAAAGAATTCTAATGGTATCAATGTTAATCACCGTGCACTCATGATCAATTGAATTAGGGATACCTACGTAGTAGGATACAGCATTCCCCTCCACCTTGATGATAAAGACGGCGATGCGTTCTGCTATGGACTCTACGAGACACTGAACGTCTTGGAGAGCTGTCCTAAACCATGACTGCCCATCCACAGCTCACGACTCCCCGTAATCTATTTTGTTTACAGGACTGTTGTCAGATGGCCAGAGGTAACAGATAACTATCCTATACTGTACGGACACCGTTATGGGGCAATGGGATGGTGCATTGTTTTATTAAAGGTACAGCTCTCGTGTGGGCTGTGGTATGTAGTAAGCAAATAAATGGATGGATATGGCAGTAAGCTCCTGTATTATCACTACCAGTGAGATACGATGACAATTGTATCATTGACTCCATTTCATCCCACGTACAAAATGCTTCAGGCCAGAAAACCAGCCTGAAAAGAAAATAAGACAAGTGGGGCTGTCTCGATCTATGTGATATTCGACGTGTTCATATCCAGACCATCGACGTGTACCAGCATCTATCACGGCTTTTTTCCACTCATTGAGCACCTGGTGGCGTTGTTCTTGCACTCATAATAATCTTTGTTTTCTGGGACACATGGTAATAATAACTGCATGTTTCTCAAAGGCAGGTTGCAAGTCTTTCAATTGGACGCCACTTCGGCAACTGGCGTGTCTCGAACCTACCTCAGTCATCCAACCGGAGAAACAGGACCTGCAGTGTAATGTGGAGTGTAAACCACTTGTCGTTCCTGGTGACTGCTCACATTGTTGACAGGTGAAGTTTAAATTAAAGACAGACTGAAAATTTCCGTGGTCCGGCCAGGATTCGATCCCGCATTTCCAGTCACGCACCTTAACACTAGACCAAAAGACTCGACTGTGACGTCCAGTGAACAGAGGTACACGTGTATCCCTTTGGAAGTTGTTCTGGATGGTTGCTATTGCATTGTGCTTCTCTAGGTTGTTACAATATGCGATCGTCGACAGTCACCTCACACGTTTATATCCGCAGCAAATGAAGCTAGCGGCATAGGTTTGCACTCGACTGAGGAATTCACGTTACATCCTTAACGTGGTGTCGCTTTTCAGGGCGATTTCTGCACATACTGGGTTGATGTTGTGGTCTTCTGTCCAAAGACTGGTTTGATGCTGCTCTCCACGCTACTCTATCCTGTGCAAGCGTCATCATCTCAGTGTAGATACTGCAACTTACATCTATTTGAACCTGCTACCAAACAGGCTATTCCTTGATGCCTCAGGATGTGTCTTATCGACCGATCCCTTCTTCTAGTCACGTTGCGCATTAAATTATCTTTTTGCACAATTTGGTTCAGTATTTTCTCATTAGATATTCGATCTACCCATCTTATCTTCAGTATTCTTTTGCAGCACCACATTTCAAAAGCTCATTTTCTTGTGTTTTCTGAACTGTTCATCGTCCACGTTTCATTTTCGTACAAGGCTACTCCAGTCAAGTACCTTCAGAACAGATTTGCTAAAACTTAAATTTACATTCTGTGTTAACAGCTTCCTGTTTTCCGTAAGTGTGTACTTACTACTCCCTGTCTGCATTTTATATCCTCTCTACTTGGTTCGTCAGCAGTTACTTTGCTGCCCAAATAGCAGAACTCATTTACTTCTTTCGGTGTCTCATTTTCTATTCTAATACCTTCAGCATCTTCTGATTTAATTCGACTTCGTTCCGTTATCCTTGTTTTACTTTTGTTTATGTTCACGCATATAATCAATCTCTTAATCACGTAATAATCAGGAATCATGGTAAAATGAAAATTTATGTATCGATACATGCTTGCGTGTATCCCAAATGCTATGAATTCAGTGTGATAGGTATGTTAATGTATTGATAAATAAATGATAAGCAGAAGAAAAAATCGAGCTGGTAGTAGTATTATAGTAGCATTTAAGTGAATTATTGATCAGGTAAGAGTGACTTTTTTTTACAATATAGGCCCATATTTATCTCCTCGGTGAATTGAATTTAGCTGTATGGATATTAGACCGTTGTCTACGGCGTGTTTCTGTGCCTAACGTTTCGTCTGCTAATGCAGCAGATATCCTCAGAGGCTATATGACTTCGTTAGTTTATTTTCGAACTCAAACAAGCTCAGTAATCCGACCTTGCCTAGACCACGGCCTGAAGATGAGATGGAACGAGCATGTGACGACTGAGTGAGGGAAAGCGAGTGGTCCATTTCGGTTTATTGGGAGAATTCTAGGAAAGTGTGGATCATCTGTAAAGGAGAGCGCATATATGACGCTAGCGCGACCTATTCTCAAGTATACTAGAGTGTTTTGGATGTGTACCAGGTCGGGTTAAAGGAAGACATCGAAGCAGTTTACAGGAGGGCTGCTAGATGTGTTTCTGGTAGGTTCGAACAACTTGCAAGTGTTACGGACATGCTTTGCGAATAAATGAAAATTCCTGGATGGAAGGCCTCATTCTTTTCGAGGAACACTATTGTGAAAATTTAGGGAACCGGCAGCTGAAGCTGATTGCAGAACGATTCTACTGCCTCCAACACGCATTGCGCGTAGGGAGCACAAAGATAACGTACCAGAAATTAGTGCTCTATTTGCGAGTGGAACAGAAAAGGAAATGAATAGTAGTGGTACGGGATACCTTCCACCACGCGGTAGACTGCGGAACATATATCTGGATGTAGATGTAGGGGAATGCTCATAAGACTAAATTTACAAGGACGACTTTCGTTGCCAGAACTGCACATTGATATCGGAAATCGTGGAAGAGCGCTTAGCCAAAGGAAGTTGTGGCGAGAAGGCTGGCACCTGAGGCTCAGCCGACCACGGTGTCCCAGGGAGGGAGCAGAGCGGAGTAGAGAGAGGGCGGCAGGCAGGCTGGGCATTATTTTGGGCGTCGCGCTGGGAGGGCGCCCAGCCGCCAAAATAAGAGCGGCCCGCGCCGCTAAAAGCGGCCGCGGGGCCTGGCACGCCCCCGCCGCCGCCTCGCAAAGTTCAAGGCGCAGGCACCGCGTTCGCTTCCCGGACAGTGCACTGCCGTGCCGGTTCGCTCGCACGCACCTCACGTCCATATTTTAAGCGAAAACCGAACAGTCCTGATAAGTTACCTCTCGTTTCAACGATGTTAGCATTTTATTTCCCATGTTGTGACTACAACCCACAATTTTCACTTCGTGATCCCAGCTCACGTGTCCTTGTACGATTTACGCCAAATAAAATGTCGTCCAAAGAAGTCTGTTTGGTATCTGCATCTATATACTCGTATAAATGCAATGAGGTGAAAAGGAACTCACAGGATTCAGATGGCGGCAGCATCGTGCACACAACGTATAACATTGACTGATCTGTCATTTGTACTTAGGTGATTCATGTGAAACGTTTGCCGACATGATTATGGCCGCACGACAGGAATTAATAGACTTTTAATGCATTATGGTAGTTGGAGCTGATTGCGTGGTACATTCCATTTCAGAAAGCATTAGGGAATTCAGTATTCCGATATTCAGGGTGTCAAGAACGTGCCGAGAATACCACATTCCGGGCATTACTTCTCATCATTTACAACGTAATGACGGATGGCCTTCAATTAACGACCGAGAGCAGTGACGTTTGCATGGAGTTGTCAGTGCTAACAGAGAACCAACTCTGCGTGAAATAACCGCAGAAATCAATGTTGGTCGTACGACGAACGTATCCATTAGGGCAGTACGACGAAGTTTGGCGTTAATGGGCTATGGCTGCAGACGACTGACGCGGGTGCTTTTACTAACAGCACGACATCGCCTGCAGCCCCCCTCCTAGGCTCGTGACCAAATCGGTTAGATCGAAAACTGGAAAACTGTGGCCTGGTCAGACGGGTCCCGTGACCTGGTCGTGTGGGTCTTGATTTTAGGTGGTAGTAGGTGATGGTTGAGTTCGAGTGGCCGCGCGGAGTGGCCTTGTGGTTAGAGGCGCCATGTCACGAATCGCGCGGACTCTCCCGTGGGAGGTTCGAGTCTTCCCTCGGGCATGGATGCCTGTGTTGTCCTTATCATTTAAGTTAGTTTAAGATAATTTAAGTAGTGTGTAAGTCCAGGGACCGATGACCTCAGTATTTTGGTCCTTTAGGAATTCACACACATTTGAACATTTGATTCCAGTGCGGCGCAAATCCCACGAAGCCATGGACCCAAGTTGTCAACAAGGCACTGTGCAACGTGGTGCTGGCTTAATAATAGTGTGGACTGTGTTTACATGGAATGCACTGGGTCCTCTGGATGTTCGGCTACTTGGAGACCATTTGCAGCCATTCATCGACTGTACATCACTTTCCCAACCAACGTTGGAATTTTTATGAGTGACAATGGACATTTTCGCTGGGCCATAATTCTTCTAGATTGGTTTGAAGAACATTCTGGACAGTTCGAGCGAATGATTTGGCCAACCAGATCGACCGACATGAATACCATCGAACATTTATGGGACACAATCGTGAGGTCACTCCGTACCCAAAATTCAGCACCGGCAACACTTCTGCAAATATGTACGGCCATAGAGGCAGCACGGCTCCATATTTCGGCAAGGGACTTCCAACTACTTGTTGAGTCCACTCCCCGTCGATCTGCTATACTACGTCGTGGAAAAGGAGGTCCGACACGATATTAGGAGTTATTTCATAACTTCTGTCACCTCAGAGTATGCATACTCGAAATCATTGGACAGTGCACGACAGAAGGTACATTGTGCAGATATTATCGATTTTCTGCCTTATTCCTTCGTGTATCGAGTGAAGGAAAAAATTACTATACGTACGTCTCTATATGTGTCCTATTGTCTCTTATCTTATTCACAAGCTCCCTACACGAGATACGCGACAGCGGCAGTGTAATACAGGTTCCCTTACTTTACCCAACCTTGTTTTGCTACGTCGCATTTCTTCAAAGGATTCCCCTTTCAGTTACCGAGACTTTATGTTATACTTCCTGTTAGGCCTGTAGCAGAGTTTGTTTGATGTCTGCTACCACGTCTACTTGATAAGGACTCCCAAAATTGGAACAATGGTCTATAATTGGCTGCACTAGCATGTAGTATGCGATTTCCTTTACAGATGAATTGTGTTTTCTCAAAGCCCTTCCATCAAATCTGACTTTTCCATTCCTGTTCCCTAAAACTGATTTTAGGTGGTCTTGCCATTTCTTATCGTCTCTTAGTATTGCTTCTAAACAATTGTACGATGTGACGTCCTCAAGATGTTCACCACTGATCTAGTAATCAGGAACTATACTTTTCCTCCTATCTATAGGCATTGTCTTCCGTTTATCCACATATAAAGAGAGGTATTATTCATTACACCAAGTAGTAATTCATGAAAATATTTGAGCAAAATCCTTAGGATCGTCCACCGACGACACTTTTCTGTACACATCAGCTTCGACAGCGAATTTGATAAATCGTTTACGCATACTGAAAACATAAGAGGTTTCAACACGGTTCCTTAGGGCACATCCGATGCTGCTTTTGCATAACGTAAATTACTTGTTTCTGTTACTTAAATATTCCTCGAGCAAGTCAAATACTTGCGAAGTTACTCTGTGTGATCGTATTTTGGTAAATAGTAGAAGATGTGCTACAGTGTCGAGCGCCTTTCAGAATTTTAGGAAGATGGGATGTACTTGATTACTTGCATTAATTTTTGGCAAGATGTGCAAGCTGTATTTCACACAAGTGGTTTTTCCTGAAGACACCAAAAAATCAACGCTCTGCAATCAGTGAAATTAGTTTTTTCATAAGTTGCGATACCTCTGTTTTTAGCATGATCGGACAGCAAATTAATACTGCTGCTATTGCAGCAGAGAATTGGTGATATGTAAAACATGGTGAAGTAGAAAGCTTTTCATTATGAAAATATGACAAACAAATTATCTACGAGCTACCTTCAGTGTTGGCTGTGGCTTTTCAGATGTTAGAAGCAACCTTCTGACAGTGCATGGCATTAGTTGTGATCTATTATTCAACATTTGCACTTATGTATCACGTGCGTTTCTGAGTCACGGCAGATTATACGTGCACATTGTTATTTTTACACTTAATTAAAAACTTCATAAGAAAGTTGTATACTTTCACCGCAGATGCTAGAGGCCTGAAAGCAAACGATGCTTATGACCTATTATTATTGTTACGGTTTCCTCTTGCTAAAGGTGTACGAATTTGCGATCATTATCGGCCGTACATTAATAATTAAACTTTCATAGAAAAGAAATTACATAAATAATAAACCAATCAGAATAACATGATAGCCTAGTAATACAACATAAATATATTTAAAACGATAAGTGGGCAAAAACTGTCCAAAATTGTGCAAAGATATGTATATATATATTTTTTTCAAAAGCCTGGCTAACAAAGCCGTTTTGGGCACACACGCTAGCTGTTCCTTAACAACGCCTTTCAAAGGAGTCTGGAAGAAATGTCAATAGCCGCTTCAGAGATCAGAGAGGTGAGACACTTCGGAAAACTTTTAACGGTGTTTAGAGGAAACATTCTGCGTTCGGAGCTGCATATCAGAGAGATTTGGTTACGTTTTTCAACACTGTGTGGTTCTCTGAGAATTAGTGATGGTTCCCACTTCGCTTCACTCATTACATAGCTGTGGAAAATAGTAAAAGAAGAGAATGGAAGCTTTTGAGGCTGGTGTTACAGAGGGCTACTAAAAATTAACGGGCTATACTGATAAGCCAAAACATTATGACCACTGCTAACCGCGACTTTGGATGCCGCATTGTGGCGTTGCGGGCACGTGAGGCGGTAGCAAATGTATGTAAGCGGAGCAGACATGAACGGGGTATCACCCTAGCGAGGATATGGAGAAATACATTGAGATAAGTGACTTTGACAAAGGGCAGATTATTGTTACGCAGAGCCAGAGAACGAATGTCTCGGAAACGGCGAAGCTGCTCGAATGTTTACGTGCTACTGTCATGACCATCTACGGAAAAAGGTAGGACAGTGAAATTACCACTAGGCGCTAAATAGTTGGACGTACGCGACTTTTTATAGAACGTTGTGTTCGGAGTCCTGTCTGCTCTGTAAAGTAGGATAGATGGTGATAGCCGGCCAGGGTGGCCGAGCGGTTCTAGGCGCTACAGTCTGGAACTGCGCGACCGCTACGGTCGCAGGTTCGAATCCTGCCTCGGGCATGGATGTGTGTGACGTCAGGTTAGTTAGGTTTAAGTAGTTCTAAGTTCTAGGGGACTGATGAAAAAAATGGTTCAAATGGCTCTGAGTACTATGGGACAACTTCTGAGGTCATCAGTCCCCTAGAACTTAGAACTACTTAAACCTAACGACATCACACACATCCGTGCCCGAACCAGGATTCGAACCTGCGACCGTAGCGGTCGCACCGTTCCAGACTGTAGCGCGTAGAACCGGTCGGCCACCCCGGCCGGCGGGACTGATGACCTCAAAAGTTAAGTCCCATAGTGCTCAGAGCCATTTGAACCATAGATGGTGATATTTGGCATCTCTGCCGAAAGAGCACAATGCTGGTGAACGCTCAAGTGTTTCGGAGCACACCGTTCTACATACATTGCTGAACATGGAGCTGCACAGCAGATTGCCCCTACGTGTTCACATGTTGACTCAACGACATCGTCAATTACAATTGCAAAGGACACGGGACCACCGGGATTCGACCGGCTCTTCGGGGAATAACATATTTGCTACACTAGGTTGATGGCCTTCACCACAAACGCCGTCAGTGCGCCTCGACGCAGGCTGATGGGAGCTTGGTATCTCCCACGACGGCGATATCTTCTTTCAGCAGTATAATTGTCCGTGTCTCTGAGCCAGAACCGTGCTATAGTAGTCTGAGGAGCATTACAGAGGACTTACGTTGACATCTCGGTGACCAAATTAGCCTGATGTGAATCCTGTGAAATCCTAGGTCACTATCGTGCGCCATCACCCTGTACGCAGATTAGCGGCCCGTTATTTAATGCCACATACCTCCACAAACCTACCAACAAATTGTTGGATCCCTGATTTGCAGACTCAGTGAAGTATTTCGTTCCAAAAACAGACAAAGAAGCTGTTAAGTAGGTGGGCGTAATGTTTTGGCTCATCAGTATATAAGATTAGAACAAAGAAGGTCCTCCGCAGGATAGGTGAGTAACGAATATAAGGAAGACTCTTGACTAGAAAAAAGGTACAGGGTGTTAGGACATGAGTTAAGGCACCATGCCATAATTTCTATGTTATTAAAGGAAGCCATAGAGAGCAAAAACTGTACAGGACGGCAGAGACAGGTGTATATCAAACAAATTATCGAGGACGTTGGGTACTTCTCTGATAAGAAGAGGATGGCACTAGAGAGTAAGTCGTAGCAGGCCGCTTCAAATTAGTCAGAAGGCCGGTGAAAAAAAACCTCTAAATAGGACAACTTTGGTTAACAATACGGACCGAATATACAAAATACTGCTTAGATCACAAGCGAATAACCACCTCATGCCAACGACAATCGATATTTGCGGTACTTGAATTATAATTGTTAACGATCATTTGATTGTGTTGTGTTCCCAATCATAAATGTTTTCATTTTTCTTTTATAAGTCCCTCAGTAGCTAATAAGCAGAAGCCTCGCTGCCTTTCAGCGCTATAACCTAGGTAAACCACTACAGTCAGTCGCATGGATGAGATATCTGGGAGAGAACTTCAAAACACAACAGCAGCTGACGCAACTACATGACTTTTGTACAAGCGAAGTCAGTACCATACTACAGCTACAATTACATTTCTATTTCTCAAATTGCTAGTCTGGACGGAGGGAACTACCACCAGTTCCCCCAATTCCTGTTTCATTCGCCAAGGGTGAGCGACTGTGTCTCCCTATTTCTTTTATTTTATCATAATGATCATTTCACAGGATATATGCGGGAGGGAGCCATATGTTACTTGATTCTTCTCGAAACTGCAATCAGTAAAAACCTCTAGATGATGCACAACTTTTCTCTTGTAGCGTCTGTCACTGTGATTGGATGAGCATTTCGTGTTGCTCTCGCACTAACTAAACATTCTGATACTGCTCTTCTGGAGGTCATCTCTTTCTTTGTCACCTCCTAATCCTTCCTAGTAAGGTTCCCACATTGTTGAGATTGTACAAAACATTCGGTCGTAGATCTTTGGCAGTGTAAACAGGCCCCTGGGTCAATGTGTAGACGCTTTACATATTCACTGGTTTCAATACAGTGTTAACTGAACGGCATCGGTGAAGATGTGTAAGAGAGTCCTACTGTCCTATCTTAACGCGTTTCAGTAGAGCAATCTCCCTCATTCCCTGCCTTTAACTCAGCCACCACAACACAGTCTCGTCGATTGTGATACAGAATCATTTCAAGTGGTCCAAACAGTCACATTGTTTAAGAGACTATCTGCTTGCGATGTAAGTGCCAGCAAAACGACCACTACTTCATAGTTTGTGATTTTTTTGTGTCAAAGGTTGTAGCTATATTAATTGATTTGCATTACTGTCGTGCATCACTGAAACATCAGCCCTATACTAATATCTGCTGTTTCTTTTTGCCCACACACATCAAGCAAGGACTACAACAGTAAAGTTGAGGGAATTATGACACATTCAGTCTGTCAGTACTTCAGAGTCATAACTGTTAATCGGATAAGAGGTGACGAAGATGACACAGTTAAGAAAAGGTATTTACATACGCTGTTTGGTTTCTTATCTTTAGAGCGGGGTATGGGCAAGATAAGTTTTTAATCCTACGAATGTCACTGAAACAAATCAGACGATGTTATATAGGAATAAAATGAGGAAGTATGGCTATTAGACTGCCTGACATGAAAAGCAAACCATCTATAAGGGAGGGAGGAAACGAAATGAAACCTCACAGTTTTGGAGGGTATGTGATGATATTTTAATGATTATAACATTGAATCAAATTCACGAAGAACTTAGCAGTGTGAGGCCACTTATCAGTATGGCGTTCTTGTGTTTCATTGCCTATGAAATATGCGGCTGTGCAGATAGAGATAATCGTTGTTTAAGGTTCAGATATCTTGAACGCAGTCATCGCTTTTTGATCACCTCTCTGCCAAACACACACATACACGCATACATTCTCTCTCTCTCTTTCTCTCTCTCTCTCTTTCTCTCTCTCTCTCTCTCTCTCTCTCTCCAGAATACATGAAAATACAGCGGAAAAATGCGCTAGGGTCAAAAGATCGAGGTGAGCGTGTTTGCCTAAATATCAACCCAATGGGCTCGGTAATGATGGGCTCGTTAATGAGGGAAAGCTTTCTCCCTTGTTTAGTTCTAGCGTACCAAGCTCTCTATTCAGTAAACTGAAGCGTTAACTGTAACATGAAGCAAATATTATAGTGGTTTTACTTTTAACGTAACTTGCTGCTGTTGAAAATACAAGGTAAGGAGATTTCGCTGTGTGGTTATGTTACGAGCCAATCTCAGTAATTAATCAACCAAATGTATAAGGGTTATTCAAACATACACTCTGATCAAGAGACTACACCTGAGATAAAAATTCGTTTTTGTCAGATGCTTACAGTGATAATCATACAGATTTTTAAGCACTTTACGTTAATTGGAACCAAGATGCAGTAAAGATTACTCTACGTAACCCGTGCATTATGTTCGCAGAATGATGGGAAAGATTTGACCAGCTTTCTTATGGGGCTGAAAATACTCTTGTTGTTTATTTCGCAACGAACTAGCTAGAGAGGATGAGTTATGAAATTGAGGAGGATGTCGACAGCAGAATGATAGTTATGCTAACGTGAACAGGGGCGGGTCATAAATACTAACTGTGACGAAAGACGCTACTGAATGTGATGCCACGGAGCGGCGATGACGGCTTCAGGCCCAACTGTGAGCATGCTACAGCCAACCCAATTCCAGATTTACGTCCATGATTTCATGGCAAGATGGTTTGCTGTCGCATTCTGGTTCTGACACAAAACAACACGTGAAATGTTATTTATTGCGCATGTAGTCTTAAGGTGACGCAACAGCAGAACTTTTGACCGATTTTACAGTCTCCTGTTTCAGAGTTACTTTTTAAAAGTCGTGGGATTCCAGTTATGGAATGTTACGGGGGACATATTCCCTCTATTTTTTTCACTGCAGCTCGATTTTGATGATAGATGTAAACGCAGACCTTCTTAAATCAGCGTCAGGGACGTTTTGAGCACGCCATTCGAATTAAAATGCTACTGTTCGGCAAGTAAAATTATAAAACCTGTTACTTCGTTATTTTCATTTTTAACTTCTTGTAAGGACTCAAATTTGTATAGAACGCTCATTGTATCACTTATAGTTTAACACCACTGATCAATACCTACTCTGTGTGAGAGTATAAACATACAACACGAGTAATAACTACGCATAATTATCAAACATCATGACCTGCATCCATCTTTAAAGGGTGTGTTGATTGTACTGCAGTAACCACCTTCGCAAGAAAAAGGTTAATCTACTGGTTCCGTTTGAATGCACACGGACATTGAATATTTTGGACGAGATTATATCCATTAAGGTAGAAATAACATGTATAGGACTGCAAACGTTTGAAATAATCGAAAATACCATATAAGTAAACCAAAACAAGCCAGTAGGATTTTCATCGTTCACCAAATGGCTTTTTAATTTATTAGGCACATGTCACGCGGACTTGCACCATTTGAGGGCGCGTAACTGAATAAAGCTTCAACGTAACTCCAACATCCCGTAAGTTACAAAGAAAAGTTTCAATATGGAACACACAAATTAGAAAGGATCAATAACTCACATCTTATCCGACACAGGGATCGCGGAGGCCACAAAATATTGAAATCTGATAGGTTATCCTAGGTTTACCCATTGGACTATTTAAAGTACGTTGTGTTATGTACCAATTTGTCTGTCATTCAACACATGAGTATCTTTTGAGATCAGCAGCAGCCAAAGACACTACAATATGTCGCTGATCTCCATCAGTTGTTATACTCTATTGTTTGTCATAAATAACCGAGATTTGTAACCGACGTCGCTAAAGTACGATAATGCGAGTGCGGTCGATCTGGAGGTATTAGTTTCAATCCTGGCGGGGGAAGAAATTTCCATGTCCGTCTATGTGCTTAAATGGATTAAATTCTGAATCTCTGCGCAGTTTGTAATTGAATTCAGATGTGTATTTATGAGAAATATCTGTCGGGTGCTGATGACAATTTCGGCATCCCTCTTGATGCTTTTCAAAAGGGGTACTCTATATAAACAACCGCTTTTTCTCTCCCTTCTGTTAATTGCATATTCGTCCATAACACAAACAGAACATCGCAGTCCACAAGAACTTATCACAGTAATTCAGACGATATAGATTCACACATGTCACTTCATTGACGCATCGGAGGTCGTGATGGAAGTCATCTCTCTAACTATCTCCTTCCAAAGAAACCAGTGCAGAATACCCATCTTGACCCCGACAGTGTGATCTGCGAGTGCGTTTAGCTTTGATTTGTCACATACAGAAATTAATCTAAAATTTAGATTATCTGGTGACACTTTAAAAGCTTTTGTTTTTTAACTTTTATAATATAAATATGAATCATTGTAACAAAAGTATCTTGCTGTTATTTTATTTTAATATTTTCATTAATTTTAGATGAGTAATGCCCATTGAGTTTTACGTAAATGATGTGAAAATGTTTCATTTATTTATTCTTCTATCCAGTTATTCTTGAATTTGTAAATGGCAATTTAGTATACTAGAATATCCTACATATTAAATCAGATATAGTACCAAATGCAGTCGAATAACATATTGGCTGTGAAGTCTTCTGATTTAATTTTTGTATTTAAAAAACGTGACAGTGCTTCGTCCATGGTGACGTCCTATAGTTTCCCATTGTCATTACACTGTCACGTCGCCTCTCTTTATTTGCCTGAGCATCTCTACCACATCAGTCATAATGGTGTTATTGTCAACAGGATTTAGATACTGACGCAGTAGAAGACAAAGAGAATGTGAGAATGAAACGACTGGAAACCAACTCAGGTCAATGGCGGGATTTAATCTGCAGCACCGGTGATCTCATCCGAAATACCGTGCGTAACCCTCTCTGCCTGCGTCCTTAACGTCCCGTCATTTTTACTTTCTTCACATCGACATTTTTAATAACTAGAAGTTGCTGAATCGGCATTAAAGTTTATGGTAAGTGCTAATTTACGTTTCGTGCATTACTTTTTACTGCTAACGAAGACGCCGAGTATAAAGGGGAAAGTTTAAGAGACTGAATTTTTGCAGTGAAATCACAAATGAGCACCAGACCCTCCTGATTCATGTTTCATGTGTTCTAATCTTGACGTAAAACATTTGATCGAAACGCCATATCCGATTCCTTTCTCAGTTCTCTCCTACAGAGGCAATACTGCATCCATGCCCGAAACCATTAAGCTTAAAATACCACCTACAAATATAATAAAATGTATTTATTTGTATGTATTCACAATTAATTCTGGTTCCTGTCATTCCTTCAACGTTTATGTTGTTCTCTCAGCTAGCAATTTGAAAAAAAGAAGGAGCAGGGGAGACAGCCTTGTGGGACACCGCTTGTTTTCATTATTACATCAGTGTCGCGACTGATGTATGATTCGAATATTATTTACAGTTTTGATGTGACACAAAAAGAGCTTGTCTTTTTTAGTTTTACAGTACAAATTTTGTACAATATAAGTCACTAAAGCGTATTAACTCGAGTTGTCATTAGTGGGTTGTCATCTTGTGTTCTTTGAAATATCATTAAAACATTCGAATTCAAAACTGTCACCTGGCTCGGTCACAGGAATATACAGGGTATTAAAAGATATTTGAGAGGTGGCAATATGGACAAAAAAAGTTTCCAGTAAACATGGGCTCCAAAATTCATACTTTAAGAACTAAGAGCATTTGTTCTTCTTCACTACCGTTAAAAACCTCTCTTCTACTGCAAGCTCTTTGTTATTACGAACAACCTAAAGAATGCAGTAAACAAATGAGGACACATTCCTCTGTGGTTGTCCATGGGCACAGCATGCAGTAAGCATCTGTTAGTGTTGCTACTGTTAACTGTATTCACAGTTTTGGGTAAGCGCAGCGCACACATTAGCTGTAATGGAACCATTTGTGTTCTGACAAGTTCTGAAATGCTTTTACATTCAACTTTTACCTTTGCATGTACCAGAATAATGGAGCCTGTTATTCCACACGGGAAATGGCGGAAGATGCTTCCATTTGCCAGACCATGATAAAATATCATGTCTGCCATTTCCCATGCTGTACCCTGGGACAATAACATAGGAATATGCTTCGTTTGTTCACTGAATTCTGTAGGTTGTTCGCAATAGCAAAGAGCTAGCAGTAGAAGAGATGCGTTTCACAGAAGAGATGGAAAAGTGCTCATAACTCTTAACGTATGCATTTTAGAGCCCATGTTTACAGGACAATTTTTGCTTCCATACTACCACCTCAAAACCATTGGAATATTTTTAACACCCTGTATATTACATTATTGTGAACTATGTTGATGACCAAACGCTGCTGTTGAATGCCTCCCACAGTTACTTAATCCTGGAAAAATATGTCAACTGAATGAACTTGAGTTTACACATTATGTACGCACTAGAGAAAAATCTTGGACCAATGAACTAGCGGTCGGCTGGTCCCGGCGTAGGTCCGAGTCCTCCCACGGGCATGGGTGTGTGTGTTTGTCCTTAAGATACCTGTAATTTAGGTTAAGTAGTGTGTAAGCTTAGGGACTGATGACCTTAGCAGTTAAGTCCCATAAGATTTCACACACATTTGAACTAGTGGCTGATGAATTTACTGCAGACACTTCCGGAAAAGTTACAGCCTGACCATGCATCACTTCATTGATAAACAGACAGTAAGATCTTTAAAGGAGAAGAGAAAACTGCCGGTTTGAGTAACCGAACGTACTTATTTACTACTAAGTAAAATATTTGTGATTTAAGACGTCGGAAAACAGCCACTTACAGAACAATTCAAAGCGTGGAAAATGAAGTATAGTACAATAGCTTG
This sequence comes from Schistocerca americana, assembly GCF_021461395.2. Taxonomy (NCBI): domain Eukaryota; kingdom Metazoa; phylum Arthropoda; class Insecta; order Orthoptera; family Acrididae; genus Schistocerca; species Schistocerca americana. Next base: position 496,155,229 of record NC_060122.1, read on the forward strand.
TGCTTTATTGACCACTACCTGTCGGTTGACTGCTGCTTGATGGTTCATGACAAACTTTGCATCAATTTGGAAAACTTGAAGAAACGTGCTGACAGGTGTATGATACTGAACGCGTGCTTTAGAGTGACGCAGAGTAAAAGTCTGTACCATACAGAACTGTATCCACTCCTATTAACCTGTTGCATTCTTCCGGCTGAGACAAAGAAGGGAAGGTGAGGTGGAAAGGTCGCAAGCCTAACTGTATCAATTTCGTCATTGCCATTGGAAAAAATAATATCTCTTTGAACTTCTTGTAACCCAGTGACCTATGTCATCTATTCCACATATTAGCAAGAACAGGTCAATAAGTACCCATACTTGTTCGGAGTAGTCTGTTGCCAGTAACTATGACGCGAAGTAAAGGACTGAACTTGTGTGTGAATTATCTGTAGAGCAGGATTTCTCAGACTATGTTCCGCGGGAACTGGATAAGTGCCTATCGAAAAACTACTCATAACATGGCGTTTTTTCGGCATTGTAACGATACTAATTATTTTTTAACTTTTTAAGGTTTCTGTATTTTAGTTATAATTTAAAATTGAAGTAATCACTTAATAAAAAACGTTTTTATAATTTTTTTGAAATTTTATTAACCTTCAATGTAAACAATGTGTTCCATCAAAGCACTAAGATTCTCAAACTGTTCGTCAGTGGAAAAGCTCGGGAACCCCTGCTCTAGAGTGAGAGGTATACATACCAATACCTTGTGCTAATATCTTTTATTAAAGTCTGGGACTAGCACGGAGGATTTTGGGGTTCTGAGGCAGCAAGTGTCATTTGTTGTTCGTACTGTTGCTTGTGAAAGGAACGTATCTGACTGGCATCGAAGTCGTTCAAAGTATCAATTATGGCTTTATGTACAAGGTGATAATTATTGAACTGTATGAATAAAACGTAAATTTGTTAGAAACTACGGCGTGTACACGCTTTATTCAACATGTAAACGTCACTACAGATATTCGGATTTAGGTTATGACATGTTCGATACGCCTGCCATCATTGGCGATGACGTGGCGCAGACGATTTTCAAAATTCTGCATGACCCACTGAAGTATCGGAATATCGATGTTGTCGATGACCGCCTCAGTGGCTGTTTTCAGTTCAGTAAAGGTTTTGAGGTTATTGCTTGTCTTTAATATAGCCCACAAAAAGAGTCGCATGTGTTCAGATCCGGAGAATATGGCGGCCAGTGGAGGCTCATGCCAGTGTCCTCTGGGTACCCCAGAACCAGAATGCGATCCCTAGAGTGCTCTTCCAGGACATCAAACACTCTCCTGCTTCGATGGTGTCGAGCTCCGTCTTGCATGAGCCACATCATGTCGAAATCAGATTCACTTTGGATAATTGGGATAAAATCATCTTCCAACATCTTCACGTACTGTTCGGTAGTCACCGTGCCATCAAAGAATATCGCACAGATTATTCCGTGACTGGACGTTACACACCACACAGTCATCCGTTAAGGATGAAGAGACTTCTCGATCGCGAAATGCGGGTTCTCCGTCCCACAAATGCGCCTATTTTGCTTATTGACGCACGTGTCCGAATGCAACTGAGCTTCGTCGCTAAACCAAACCATACATGCGCATACTAATTTCCATCATGCCCCGCGGCCAACCGTGCACTTTGAACGTCTTAACGCAAACCGTTCAGAAGTTATGACGATTTTATTTCATATAATTCAATAATTGTCACCCTGTATGAAACATCATTAGCCCCAAACGCAAAAGATCACCCCAAATAAAGACGAGCTTGTAGACTGAAGGTTTCTATCTACAGGTCTGTAAATTATCAGTATACCAGCAAGCACTGCCGTTGTTATTCTTTTGTAGCTTACATTTACAACAGAAGTGTATGACTATTAATTGTTGTGCAAGTATTTGTGTAAAAAAACTGTGTTTGAGTTTCTCGTTTTTTTCGCAGTTGTAATGGTGACACTTTACTTGACTGTCTCTTTTGGGATATTTAAATTCGAGAGTACTAGCAGAATAATGTCATGCCGTAAAGGAAATAATGTCATATACACAGGAAAGATGCCACAGAAAATTTGTGTTTAATGAGTTAGTTTTATATGGTTAAGCAGCATTCGAAACCATTTATTGTTTTTGCATTTCTATACGTGGCATGAAAGATCGCAGCAATAGAGTCGTTCCATTTTCTTTCTGAAGAGAAATAGTTGGGCCCATACGTTGCCGTACTGTCGTTTTCTGGGTTGTTCGAGACACGTTCTTATGCTTTCTTCAGCATAGAGATGTCGATCTCTTGTCCAATCTTCGTGAATCTCGGCAAGTACTCTGTTTCAACGATGTTCAAAGAAACAAAACATGCATTCCTAAACATGCCTGTCCTCTATTCGATCTTCATGATTGATGCTGCATTATAATTGGAAGTGACCAGCGGTGGCATTTATTACTTGAAAAGATGGGAATCTGCTGTTTGATTACTAAGAAAATCATTGCAAACTCATACTGTTATAAGCATTAATGAACTTGGAAATTTGCTGCACAAATTAATTATCACGATACTGCATACACACTCTATGCGGTGCAAATATCAACTGGGCGCTATGAAGGAAGTAACATTAATCGTTTACTACACAATTGGTAAGGGAACTTGCATTTTTTTCTTTTTCAACAGTCTTGCGCTAAAACTTCGACACTGCAGAAATCTGCCTCTGTTGTCACACCAGCCACTCGCCTCCGAGTGAACCAAGCAGAGCTGCAGTGATGTTGAGATATAGCGGCCGCCTTGTCCTTCCTCAGGAGCCGGCAAATAATCAAGCAGTTCTAGCGGCGGACGACCGTATCTGCGTGCCAGCCTTTGTTTGTGTGCAAGAAACCAGAAAAACATCTATTTTATCACTTGTTATTTTTAGTGGTAGTAGGAGGAGGAGATCGCTAAACCCTGGTAGAAGAGGCCATTCTTCTTTGGAGGTACAGACGGTGGATATTACAACACCGCTTGGAGGGCCGTGCGATGACACGATGACAGAACGGTTTATTGGGAAAGATTTCAGTGCGTCTCGTTTTCTGCGTCGACGCGATCTTTTCAGCACAGATTTGTAGAATTTGTAAGCTATGACGTCCAACAAAGAAAAATGGTAAAGGTTCTTGATATGGTTAGTCATAGTACTGCATGGGGATTTGACATGATTTAGAAAATGATGTAGCATTTGTCTATGTACGTGTATAACTCGGGGAACTTATTTTAATTCCGCATTGCTAGCTTGCGCCCGACAACGGTATCTACATAGTATCTGAGCGCACAGAGATGGACACTTTAAGAGGACACTCAGTTGTCCAGTTTTAAAAGCTCTCATTACTTGTGGATTTCGGTATCAGTTGCGCACTGTTCATAACTTGGTTAGTGTTAATATAATTGCTGAAGAAATTAAACTTTCCAGAACCAGAAACAGTTGATTACAAAGCGAGTCTGCTGCTTCTCACCTGCCGTCACGTAAAGATGGGTTAAGACTATCACGAACATATTCAGCCCATTGTATGTGACTGACACACAGGAAAACTATTCTGCTCTATGCACTGAACATATTTTGCACGACCTAAAATCTCCACAACTTACCAGTTAGATGTATCACGCAGTCTCCTGAGCATTGGTATGGGGGAGTCGTTTAAAGTGTGTTGGAGCCCGCTTTTGCGACATTGAACTGGAAACGTAATACAAGGATACGGAATACGAGTGTCGAATTTTAACACTTGAGTAGAAATGAGGTCAGTACCTCCACCCCTCGAAAATTTTCTGCGTCCTGTTTCGTAATGACAAATAACCACATAGCATCTTGGTTGAATTTATTGAATTTACATATGTTAGAAGCAGGCACACCTGTGTTGAAGTGTAATTTTTATGTAACCTACAGGTTATTGCGGTCCTTGGAAATATGGAACTCATCTCAAAGTGAAGAGAGAACAAACACTGTCAGTTGTCTGTGCATTGACCATTCTGATGACAGTGACTGACTTCGGATGAGGTACTGCAACTTATAAAGTGAAAGTCAGATTTTTGCGACTGATGCTTCTTTTCGCGAATATTATCAAAATATGTCTTTTATCGAATAATTTGAGATACAACATATTGGCAATTATAAACAGAGAGATTTTGTACTTGGCGATTAAAAGTATTTTTTATGGTAGATTTGAGAAAGAGCTCTCTTGCTGGGGATATTACTGGAGTACTGCGAAGAATATTCACTAAGTGGTAAAGGATAATTATAAATAATATACTATTAACCGCATTCGGTTCATAGCAAGTTTGGAGTGATACGGATTCAATTCAAAATTCGATTATAGCGATCGCCCATTGTTTTTTTCACATATAAGATTTCGACATCTGCATTTCTACGCCGCAAGGAACATATAGTGTGTGATGTAAGGTACATAATTGACTAAAATCACTTTCCCAATCCGTCTCACCGTTGGTACCCAGGAAGAACGATCGTCGGTACACCTTTGTACAATCTCAAATTTGTCGGATTTTTCAGTCGTTGTCGTTAATGTAGATGCATGAAGGAAAACATGAAGTTGACTCGTACTGAAAGGTAATCTATCATAATTTAAGGTTCCCAGCGAAGCACATTGCGCCTCTTGTGACAGCTGCCAACAGAGATCATCAGTAGCTTTCTGCAGCACCTTTGAATCCCGTATATTGATTTTTATTAATCTAATATGAAAATTAGCCGGGACAGACGGAATGGTTTGAAATTTCATTGAATTTCAAGCAACAGGACTTTGCCAGCAGTTACTTTAGGAAAGAAGAGAAAATGTGTGTCTCTTAATCCTCAAGATTTTAGGTCATTTTGCATGTTTATTTACTAGCTATTATTGTTAGCTCTATAGCAAAGTATTAACCACGGAATTGACTTTATTACCACCGTTATTTCGATTGGGACTGTATTCCGGGCAACATAACATAACTCAAGAATGAATCACTACCACTTTCTACCCTTCCTATCTACTCTTTCTAGCATTCTCCCAGACATCCCTTACAATTTCAACAAATATTGTGACACGTATTTTACAGTTCACATACTCTGTTTCAGGGAACGTACCCAACAACTTGCAGCATTATTAGCAAATGGAACTTAAGCCGTACCTTTGGCAATATGTTCTCACGATTAGGCCATTGAAATTGAATCTGCCAGGGACATCTCTGAATATTTTTTTATCGGAATTTGGATCCAGCAGACAGCAGGCGTCTGCCTGAGGAATGGATGGTGTGACTTGGGTTGTTTCTCGACACAAGGAACGGCGAAAGCGCAGCGACTGTTCGAAATGCCAGTCGGTACTCGAGACCCACGGCTACGCTTTTAGCGAGATGGGGCGGCGCAGGCGCAGGCGAGGAATAAATATAGCTTGCGAGCGGTTGCCTTCCCGGTCGGCGGCGGCGCTGAATTACCGCACGTCCGTGCCCGTGCGTCTCCGCACAACACCGCTGTTAATTAACGCGTCGCCGCACCTGCCCACCGTATATTTAGAAATTGCCGCTGCACTTTTCAAGCGGCCATTCACTTCGCACCGCGCTTCCGCCGGCGCGCAGCGTCTCCAGTCTGTGAATCTGCGGGACGAAAGTCTGGCCTGGTCTAAACTCAGTTTTTGGCAGTGCACGCGGAGAGTTTCTTGAGCTGCTTCCAAGCGAGTGCCGCCCTTGTAACCCAACACCACAGACTATTTCATGACGTCTCCCTAACGGGCGCTGAATGACGCGCTCGCTACACGAGATTCTGTCTGGTACAGTGATTCCAGTGGCGCCTCCTGGAACCCTGTCACTTTATCAAAATGTTTCCAGCACCCTATACGAAACCCAACAAAAATCGCTACGGCAAAGCGATGTTTTCCGTTTTATGACACGTGCTCAGAATCACCGGACTATTCAGATTAAAAAAGATTTCACGACTGTTTTCAGAAACGAGTAAAACAATGAAGATACTTTCTAAATCTTCCGGTTACATCATATCCATCCATCTTACAACAGGAACCTACTTTGGGATCCGCTGTTGGTTCTTGGTACTCTAAAAAATATTACATACCGGAATATTAGTTGCCCACTATTTGTGAAGTGATTGAAGTCTTGCGTTTAGCTTAACTTTAGCCATCTATGTCTTTCGTATAGCGCTTAGCATGAATTATTCACGACACGTTGTGTGGTATTTCGAATTTCTGTTGTTACTACCGCTGTGGAATACTGCTCCAGTAGATTACGATGACCACTGTACATTGCGATGCACTAACATCCGCAATGGGGAACGAAAATCACCCATGACTTCTCAACGCCGTAGTAGCGGACTTGGAGATGGCTAAGGTTGACCCCTTTGTGGCGATAAACAGCGGTCAGTACGCGATATGGCGTTTGAAAATGCTTGTAGATAGTGAAACTGTAAGAAGTTTACGTGTCGTTTCTAACAAGTTATGAAATATTTGTAGTGTTATACATATTTCAATTCTCTCTTTTATGCACTTCTCACTAACTCCATCCTACAAACCGCAGTAAATGGCTGAATAACGTAATGAAAGCACAAGATGGTGTTTTACTCCCACTCACTAGATAACTATCACTGACTGCTGAAAAACCTAATGCTAGTTACGTCTTAAACGATGAGGGGTACCAAATGAAGCTGCTTCTGTGGTGGACCCCGATCGTACCTACACACACCACTGGAGTCACTTACAGCGACCTGTTGCTTGTCTCTCTATTGAGTTCATTGGTCGCGGCTTATTCACCATCACTGTACTTTAGTTATCGGTCTATCAGAGGAATAACACTAAGAAATGATGGTATCGATCCTCATCTACGGGAGTAACCTCAGTTAGGTAAACGGGAATCGACATCGGCGCAGAGTATTCCGCTACTTCTCGTTCGGCGTCTCATTACCGTATTGGACGGCTTCTGTAAAGGCGAGAGGCACGTAACACACAGACACATGAAAAAAGGAGCGAGCAGGGCGCAGGTGGCACTTACACCAGAACACTGCCACAAAGTCCTTCTCGTTGAGGATGCGCTCAAGCTGCTTGGCCGTGACCTCCTCGATGACGGCGGCCGCTTCAGCGTCCTTGCTGGGCGCGGATGCCTTCTTAGCGGCGCGGGCGCCGGGGAACGCCGCGGCCGCCAGAAGGGCGAGCAGTAGCAGCCGCACGCTGCCGCCTGCCATGGCTGATGGCTGCTCCTCGCACTGAGCCCCGCTCTGCTGTGTGCGCGCAGCCCTCCCTCGAGAGCGGCTCTGGCGCGGCTCGGCGGCGGCGCGCTGCACCCGCCGAGCCAGGGGCGCCACCGGCGGCGCCGAGCTTAGGACCGTCCGCGCGGGGGCGCGCCGCCTCCCCCAGCCACTGGCCCGCCGCGCTCCAGGCCGCTGACGTACTCCACACGTTCCACGCAGTGGACAGGACACGGGAGAGTATCTCCATAAAAACATCTCGGGAAGGTTACAAAACAAGGTACGCTGCTTGAAACTGCACACAACAGGAAATGTCCGAGACTTCTTTGGCAGGCATGAGAATGAAATAAGACCACTGGCCTTCATATTCGCTAAACGGAAAACCAGTAAAGAAATTGCGGCCTGTGTTAGGGAAGAAAGCTATCAGTCTCCTCTGGCATCTCACAAAGAATTAAAGTAGATCATTTGTTAGCTTCTAACCCTTGGTGTTACTTTTCCCCCAACTGTGGCTTCCACCCCTACCCTCAGAGAAGTAATTTCTTATCTCCAGAAAATTTCTCCTACCACCAAGGCCGCGAGATCCTTGGACTTCTCGTAATACTGCAGGTGTTCGTGTCTAAACTTGCTATACGAATGTACTGGGACAGGGAAGAAACAGTTAACAGAATTTTAACATAAATTATAAAAAAAGCACTCCATCGTCACGTCTAAAGTGGCCCATCGGGACCATCCGACCGCCGCGTCATCCTCAGTTGAGGATGCGGATAGGAGGGGCATGTGGTCAGCACACCGCTCTCCCGGTCGTTATGATGGTTTTCTTTGACCGGAGCCGCTACTATTCGGTCGAGTTGCTCCTCAATTGGCATCACGACGCTGAGTGCATCCCGAAAAATGGCTGCTGGATGGTTCAAAATGGCTCTGAGCACTACGGGACTCAACTGCTGTGGTTATCAGTCCCCTAGAACTTAGAACTACTTAAACCTAACTAACCTAAGGACATCACACACATCCATGCCCGAGGCAGGATTCGAACCTGCGACCATAGCAGTCGCACGGTTCCGGACTGCGCGCCTAGAACCGCGAGACCACCGCGATGGCTGGATGGTCACCCGTCCAAGTGCCCGCCACGCCCAACAGCGCTTAACTTCGGTAATCTCACGGGAACCGGTGTATCCACTGCGGCAAGGCCGTTGCCTTATATAAATTATATACCAGCGGGAAAAACTCTTATCGAAGAACAAAAAATGCGAATATATTCCTGTTTATTTAAAAGACTGACTGAAAATTTCGGTACCAGCTGCCTCATTTACCTTCTTCAGCACATTTAAAAATTTTCCCAAAAATTTTGCTATTCGAACAGATTTGCGCTTTTTTTTACATGCAACGTACTTCACACTCCCACGAGCTTCCCTAATTGTAGCTCACTCACACCCACTACTCCATCGCTGTAAGTCGCTCACACCCATTGATTCCCTGTAGCCGTTTCTCTCTCATTCAGCCAAAATCATAGTCCCTCTGTCATTATCTCCGTTGTAACAGCCATAGCCCACTTCAAATGGCTCTGAGCACTATGGGACTTAACAGCTGAGGTCATGAGTCCCGCCGGCCAGGGTGGCCTGCGGTTCTAGGCACTACAGTCTGGAACCGCGTGACCGCTACGGTCGCAGGTTCGAATCCTGCCTCGGGCATGGACGTGTGTGATGTCCTTGGGTTAGTTAGGTTTAAGTAGTTCTAGCCGCGCGGGATTAGCCGAGCGGTCTAGGGCGCTGCAGTCATGGACTGTGCGGCTGGTTCCGGCGGAGGTTCGAGTCCTCCCTCGGGCATGGGTGTGTGTGTTTGCCCTTAGGATAATTTAGATTAAGTAGTGTGTAACCTTAGGGACTGATGACCTTAGCAGTTAAGTCCCATAAGATTTCATACACATTTGAACATTTTGAAGTAGTTCTAAGTTCTAGGGGACTGATGACCACAGATGTTAAGTCCGATAGTGCTCAGAGCCATTTGAACCATTTTTTTCATCAGTCCCCTAGAACTGAGAACTACTTAAACCTATCTAACCTAAGGACATCACACAAGTCCTTGCCCGAGGCAGAATTCGAACCTGCGACCGTACCGGTCGCACGGTTCCAGACTGAAGCACCTAGAACCGCTCGACCACTCCGGCCGGCTAGCCCACTTCGTTCTGTCCTACTACTACAGCCTCCTTTCACTGTCACCGTCCCCCACTTGTTCTCCCTTGTTGCTAATATCTCATTCATTCCATCCTTCCCTTCACCGAGCGAGGTGGTGCAGTAGTTAGCACACTGTACTCACCTTCGGGAAGACGACGGTTTAAACCCGCGTCCGGCCATCCTGATTTAGGTTTTTCATGATTTTCCCTAAATCGCTTCAGGAAAATGCCGGATTGATTACTTTGAAAGGGCACGGCTTACTTCTTTCTCCATCTTTCCCTAATCCAGTGGGACCGATGACCTCGCTGTTTGGTCCCCTCCCCTAAATTAACCAACCAACCAACCTTCCTTCCTAATGCTGCTGTCTCTTCTCACTATCTCTCTCTCTTCCTCGGTGCCATTGTCATGTATTCTGCCCCTCATTATCACTGCCTCTAACCCACTTCCAGTTTCTCTCTCTCTTTATTCTACCTCCCCCCCCCTCCCACCTTTGGCACTCTTTCCTTCACTCTTTTCCTAGCACTGTTCTGCCACTGTCAACTATGTTCCACTGCCATCGTGTCCCTCTCTCTTTCACACTGTCAGTGTCTCCTTCGCTCTTACTTTATCACAACCACTGTCTACTATCTTCCGGTATTTGTTAATTTTCCATCTCTTAGCCATTGCCATTGCCTTCTTCTGTCTCAGCACAAAAAAGCGCGAGTATGTTCGTATGCCAAAATTTTTGGGAAAATTTTTAGAGACGCTGGGGAAGGTAAAATGAGGCAAATGGTACCCCACTTTTCAGTCAGAGTCTTTTAAATAAACAGGAACATATTCAAATCTTTTTTTGCTTCGATAGGAGCAGGGAACGTAATTCATATGGAAAGAAATATATTGGTCAGTAAACTTTAGATACTTTTCTTATGTGATACTGAGGGTGGCGGCCTATGCGAAATTGAAAATACGTAAAACTAATTTAACACCTCAAACTGGACCTAACGTGATAAAAAAATTTGTATTTACTTCAACATCGGTTTCCCAGGTGATAACGGAGACACACTGCAGCATATTTCTCCGTGCTACGTTACTTTATAAACTAAATTTTTGCCTCACTCGGATTTACCGTGCGTATTTTATGTGTACAAGTAGGGTGAATTCGAATCCCCGCGTCTCAGGAACGGATAAAGATATGAAGAAAATTTCAAGGTTCTTCATGATCGGGAGCTTAGGAATAAAAGTTACAGGCATTTGCTGTGCGTAGCCGTTTCGTTATACGCAGCTTGGTTTTCGTATCCTAAAAACAAGATTTTTAGAAACGGTGAGGTGGATCTTCTAGATAAATGTCTAGAGAAAAGACCATTAAAATGTGAGCAATTTTCTGCTGTTATTTATTATTTAGATTTCGCCTCATACGGTATTTTAACTGTAGGAGTAGGGTAACTTTGAACCTCTTTATCTTGGAAACGGACAAAGATATCACGAAAATTTTTAAGGTTGTTCGAGTTCTGGGTCTCAAAAATATATCGTAAAAATTACATCTATTTGCTGTGCATAGGCATCTTGGAATCCTCAGCTGGATTTTGGTCCACTGGTGACGGCAAAATATAATAAAAATACTCTTTTTGTGGGGTTTTCCAGGAACTGACCATGAACCAATGGTGCCTCCATACGTCCCATCAAGCCCACTGTAGACCACAGCAAACGCAGAAACAGCCAATCGATTTGCTCTATTTGCTTAAGCAGGAGGAAATGCGTAAATTTATTCTTTGACCTTATACCGTAGGATAATGACACTAAGACGATCGTTCTATTGGCTACACAAATGGTCCCTAGCCCAAGGAACATCCAAAACACTTGACCTTACCTTTGTATCACCAATAGAGCCCGAGGTATGAGCACTGGAAAATCCGTTTTTATGCGCTGTGTTTTGGAGCATATTAGGTACGTATGCTGTAGCATGCACGCCTATATTATCTACCGCAAACGAAATCTGAGGCAGCCTTTCCATTTTGGGGGTCACTAATCCACAATTCCAGATTATCAGTGGAAACACGGCAAAATATTTGAACTGCGAAAGTATAGAAGAAGAAGGAAGTTATCATTTTCCAACTCCTAGCATGTTACAAAGGAACGCGGAATGGCACCAGACAAACTAACTGCGGTTGTTGTGCAAGAAACAAAGAAAATTGTTAGAATATCAAATACACTCGCAGCGAGAGGGGGGGGGGGGGAGAGAATCTTAGCGACAGCATGTAGCTGGTGTGGTACCTCGTAGCGTCGATTCCATGCGTACGTTGCGCTATCTCTGACGTCGGTCGATATCTTATTCTCGTGACGCGATGGATTTAATAGCAAGGTTGGATTCTGCAGATCTGACTCCACGGTTATGGAGGTTAGAGAACGTTGTTAAATGTCGGAGACTGCTGCGGCGATGTTCACATTAATAAAGAACGTATAGGTCACTATAAAAGAAGGAGACACGACTGTGCAACGAATAAGAGGGAGCGCGCTATCTGTTTCCGCACAGGGAAGCTGCACTGACCTACCGATGCTACTTCTTTGTGGAGGACGTTTTTAGCTGTAGGGTCGACCTCTCCACTCGGTACCAATATTAGGACACGCGGATAAACATCTCATTCGACGAGCGCGTGGGACACGAACATTTGAACGGAAACAGTTTTTCCTATCGGCCAACGCCACATTGTGATTTGTAATAAAAGCGATTTGTGGTAATCACTTAGTTACCATGACATGCTGTCTGATATTCCTGTCTTTCCACAACACATTGCTGGTTCAGTATCTCGCACATAATTAATTTGCGAGGAGATATTTACATATTAAGTTTATATACTTGCTTAATATACATATGATTTACCCGTGATTGCGGTCGTTCGATTCACAATTTCATCAGCTTTTAGGGTCTGTAATCAGAATTTAGTTGTGTTGATTTATCACATCTCTTTTTTGTGGGAGCTGGATCTAATGGTTGACTTGGTCTCGCCGGCATGAGTGTCATCGCTCTGGAAAAATCCATGATGTACAAGCTCACCATTCAGGATCTACACATGTACCAATCCCCATGAGTAATCATGCTGTCTTGGATACCAAAGGTGGCTCTACATAAAATTCGTTAAATGTTAGTATTTGAGCCGTGGTAAAAAATTGCTGTTTTGAAGAGCGCCCTGCAGCGCGTAGTGTGAAGCAGTCGCCCTCCGTTTCTGATGGTGGCGCCGCTGTGGCGATCGCAGCTTTGGTGTCTCCCTCTGGTGGGAAAGGGGAAAGGTTGCCTGTTGACGTGCATTTAAGGGGCGCTTTGAGCTCGCCAGTCGGTCAGTCTGGGTCAGTTTCTCGTCCCCTCGTCCCCAGCTTGCTAGTCTGTTTCTCGTCCGCATTTGTTAGGCAGTTAGTGTCTGCCCGTCGTTCGGAGTGCTAGTATGTCAGTCGTTCAGATCAACCTTTAAAGCCGGCAAAATGAGAGTCTTTCCACTCCGCCAGTAAGAGAACTCAGCGGGTGGTCGCCCGGTAGGGGCTTAGTTCCTGTATCTGAGTCCGCGCGTTAGGCCGCCAGTCTGCTGGAGTTCGCTCAGGCAATGGTCATTGGCGGTTGGATCGATCGTTTGGTCGGTCGCGCACTGAGACACAAGATGACTTGCCCGTGTTGAGCGTCGGCGCATGTGAGGTCGCCACGTGAATCCAGTGGGCCGCGGCGTATAGCGAGGGGTAGTGACCTCGCGGCCGACACGAGAGCAACAGGAGTCAACCCACAACTTCGGTCTGGCCGGTGCGAGCTGCGACGCCGTGAGACGGGAGATCGGCGCGCCTTCCTGCGTCCGTTGAAGCGGCTGGCAGCGGACGGTTCGGGAGAGCGATTTTGGGGTGCTGCGCCAGGTCTTCTCGAGAAATCGCAGTTTATCATAAGTTAAGTGATTGGTGATATGTTGTTTGATTTACTCTTGTTAAATTCTACTTGTTTTCTTGGTGAGGTCACCAGCCGTTTTGCTTTGGGGTCGTCCCACCATTCTTCTCCGTTTGCCCACCCGCGGGAAGGTGGTCGTTTATAAATTGGGTGGTCCGTTTTTCCCTTGTGGAGTAGGGGCAGGTTAGAGCAACCTGCGGTCCGGGTTGTTCGGTAGTCTCCCTATCAATCTACCGTACGTTAGTAGCTGCCTTTGTCATGTTTGTCGGATTTGGTGTGTTAACGAATTTATTGCTTGGAATGTAAAGACCTAATACCTGAAATATGTTTTGATCTTTGGAAACTTTGAGATTATTGCCTATGATCTTGAGAGGCGGTATCTGTGTACTGTAGAGCATCTGAACTATTGTTTGGCCAACCTTGTAGAATTTTATATAAGATTGCATTTCATGGGCTTTTATTTAAATGATCATTTTAGTGTATAAAGTTGCCACCCTTTCACCGTAACACTTTCTTAGAAGTTAAAAAAGTTGCACCTTCGGTGGCAAGGTTAATATTTTAATTGTTAGTGTTTTGTACCATTTCCATCCCTCCTACGGGGGTGCATAGTTTGTGTGCTTGTGTAAATTGTTAAAGCTCTTAGTTTAAAGATATCTGGAGTGTTGTAGAGTTGCAGCAGTGTTGTCTTTCAGAGGCTGTTGTGAGCGGTCGTAACCACGGCCATGTGAAAAGTGAGCCGCAAGGTTCTCTGCCCGAAAGCTCATACAGTCAAAACTTGTTTCTTCCTGCCTCTGAATAAATTGTAACTTTGATATTTAGAGGGTGCTTTCTGATTATAATTTTAAATCTGTTTCTTAAAAAAATGCTTTTAGGCACTATTAAAGTGAATAAAATGGCTCTGAGCACTATGGGACTTAACATCTGAGGTCATCAGTCCCCTAGAACTTAGAACTACTTAAACCTAACTAACATAAGGACATCACACACGCTCTTGCCCGATGCAGGATTCGAACCTGCGACCGTAGCGGCCTAGAACTGCTCGGCCACACCGGCCGGCAAAGTGAATAAAATTCCCATTTGTTAAAAGGAATTTGGAATGATTTCATCTGTTACTCCCTGGCAACTACTTCAATGCTTACATAGTGTGATTAAATGTGTTAATGTTCTTGATGAATCGCTAGCAAATAAAATAAATTCTTAAGAATATTCTTTGAAAATAAATCACGGTTCAGTATTATTTTGTTCAGTCTTTACACTGTTTGGGTATGATGGTGCATACTATCTGTGCCCTATGGATTTAAGTCCTGCAGAATACCCTCTTGTTCCACACGTGGTTATGCACTGTAAGTCATAAAAATGATAGACGCACTTTCCAAATTTTGGAGGTCAGGATGACAACCACCTCGGGCATTGAAACAATGATCACCTGTCTGAGTGCAATATGCACCACCAATTTCAGGAATCAGTGCTGTGAGTCTGTTTGAAAACGGAACATTAGGACATCAGCTACCCCGTCACTGTGGAAGATGATATTAATTGTTGAGGACACCACCGTTGGATAGCTGTTTGGAAACGCTTTTCCAATTTCCACATGTTAAGATGTCTTCCACATTTTTGTCAATAAGAAACACTGGGTCTGTCTTTTGACATTTTGAAAAAACGGGAATTATGCCGGATGTTTGTGTCGTTCTCTCGCGATGGCTTAACTCGCTGTCTTCTTCAACAGCTACCCGAGAATGATCCTTGGGCGGATCGAGTCCAGTATTTATGCCTGTAAGGTGCTGGGCGCTCCCTAGTTGGTCCGCGCCACATTGGGTATTACCCCTGTGGTCCAAAACCGCTATACGCGGTTCCCATGGTCCTGTCTGGTCGCTGGTGTTCTGACTGCGATCCACACCCTCTTCGGCCGCTCTCTGGGGGCTGGCGCTGACGCTAAAACGACGGGCCTTGTCCTTGGCCCGAGTCTTAGGAGTTTAAGGTTTACTAGCTATTCCTCCTCTATTCCTCGCAGGTTGGGTTGTTTTGCCTCTGGTTTCGGATGGGCCTCTGGTTATCTGTAAAAGAAAGAATTATCGACCAGATGTCTCTGGCGGCTTCTTATTCTTCTTCTTCTTCTTCTTCTTCTTCTTGTGGTTCCCTAGCTGTACAAACTCGGTTTTGTTCAGACGAGATGTGTCCACTGGCGGCGTGTTCTGTTTGATGTACAGGACGGCTTGTTCCGTCATGTACTTCCAGTCGTCGTCGGTGAAGATCGGATAGCAGTTTATCAACTCCAGATCCGCACGGCGGACGAGTCCCCTCCCTTTGATCTTCTGGTTTAGGGGTTCACACCCCCAGTGGAACGAATAGGGTTTGTGGGGGATGGGAGGGATATCGGTTACCGTGAAGGGATATGGATTACCATGGTGGCGATAGTTGCCGTCGCGTAGGGAGTCTGCAATCTTCCTAAGTACCTCCCTCACCCAATTATTGTTGGACAGGGGCAGGCACTCAAATTACGGCTCGTCTTCTTCTCCCTCGATCTCCATGGGCGTCTCCTCTGCCGTTTGCATGTCTGCAGAGGCAGAAGAGGCGGCCGTTTCCAAGGGGGCCGTCTTCTTGCTGTCGGCGGGTGTCCCCGACTCCGTGACCACTTCCCTAGCAACCTGCATTGCCGCATCTGCCAGGGAGAGTGTCGTCCGTATTTCCGCGTCTACCCCCATACTTGTGGGGGTCGGCGTCGCTTCAGGTGTCGTGCGAGATGCGAGGTACAGGGCTACACTCAGTTGTGTCACCTCACGACGCATCTCGTCGAGTTCCGCCTTCAGCGCCGCCCTCTCCTCCGCCATGGCGGATTTGAGCGCGGCGATGGCGTCCTCGTTGGCTTTCAGCAACGTTTCACGGAACACGCCCTCGTCGTCTATGTTGTGGTGCGGCTCGCTTCCTCTGCTTGTGTAGGAGGGCGGGATATCCACCTTCTCTTCTTGGGCCACCTCTTCATGTGTGGTGACCCCTTTTTGCCTCTTCCATGACTTCAGGTAACCACAGCTGCGCGAATTTGCTGCGTGCGCGCCGCTGCAATTTACGCACGTGGCCGCGGTACCTCTTGGTTTGTCGCAGTTGCGTGTATCGTGCAGTTTCCCGCACTTCGCACACGTCACTACTCTGTCGCAGGTCCTGTCTGTGTGTCCCATCTTCTGACACTTATAGCACTGTAATTGTACCACGGGCTTCCACTTCTTCTTCTTCTTGCCGCTACCGTTGCTCCTGACTGCCTTTAGCAGGAGCTCGACGGCGGCAGCAATCTTGCCTCTTCCGCCTTTCCTACGACTGGACATGGCGTTGGGCTAGTGGCGTACGCGAGTGACGGTAACGAAGTGAGCCGCAGCGAGTCGAGCAGCAGAGTGGTGTGTGCTCTCCGGGTCGCGGTCGTCACCTGTAGTGCCTGGTGTTCTGTATCCTGGCTGTTTCCTTGGTCTCCACTTCTGTTTCTTGCTGGGGGCTTCGTAACTGGCCCGCGCCGCGTCGAGTGTTTCGTTCGCAGTCCGCGCCCGCCAGGCCCGGCTCCCATGGTACCTCTGATCGATGGTGTTCCGACCACCGTCCGTGGCCGCTGCAGCCGTCCTCTGGGGCCGTGGTCGTCATCTGAGGTCTGTCAAAACCAGTCTATAATGTCTGATGTTCTGTCTCATTGCAGTTTTCTCGGTTTCTCTTGATGGGCGCTCTGTAATCGGTCTGCGCCATGTCGATTGTTACGTCCCTGGTCCGCATCCACTAGGCGCGGCTCCAATGGTTCCCTCTGGTCGTCCGCGCCCGATTTGGCCGTCCTCTAGGGTCATGGTCTTTATCTCAGGAGTGTCAGGACAAATCTGTAGTGTCTAGTGCTCTGTCTCATGGCTGTTTTCTCGGTCCCTACTCCTGTTTCTTGCGAAATGGCGGTGTGTTTTGCGTTGAGTTTTCAGAAGTTCAAGAGCTGGATCCCACGCCGTGCTAAACTAGTATCCAGTGTCACAGTTGATGAGATTCTCCATGATCTTGATCTTGATGGACTCTTTTATGACACTGTCTCAATATCTAGGGGTTTGTGTGACAATCTTGGTGTCATTATAGTTCATAAAGTGACCCAGCTCTAAACAGTGTTCTGCTATGGCTGATTAGGTTGCCTGTCTCATTCTGGTATGCCTCTGGTGTTCCTTACACCTGATGCCTAAAGTCCTGGTGGTCTAGCTCATGTATGAAATCCCACACTCACATGGTATGTTGTAAATGCGTGGCTTCCATAACCCCAGGTCATCCTTTACATTGTGCGACATTGTTGCAATCTTAGCGGGTGGGCAAAATTACTGTCTCTGTCTTTCATTTCATCCATCATCTGTGTTGTAGGAGCAACTTAGTTTACACCATGCAATGTTCACCTTCTGCGAGAGTCGGTGGACTGAAACATGTTATTGTCAGTTTAGTACCTGGCACAGACCTCAGAGTCATGGTAGAAAAACAAAATGTATGGCTATGTACACAGCTGTAGTCATACACTGCTTCAATGTGTTACAACAAAAACACTGTATCAAACTGCTTATGAAACAACAATACTACTGTGATTGGTAGTCTGTGGGATATAGTCTTCCTCCAGTACAGGTGACAAAACTTTACATAGGTACGTGGAAGCGACTTCAGTCCTTGGCCGCCTATTCCATTGGACCAATACGTGAATATTTAATGGGATCACAACATATGGGCGATGTCAACATGCAGACGGTATTTGTTTCCAATATATCGGAGGAGATAAGACACAATAAAATCTTATTGAGTTCTCTACCAGCTGACGTTAGCGAAGTTTATGTAGTTCATAGTTTAACTCCGTTGTTACAAAAATAACGAGGAGAGAGGAAAAGAGAGAGAGAGAGAGAGAGAGAGAGAGAGAGAGAGAGAGAGAGAGAGAGAGATACTGACAGACTGTGCTATCAACAAAGATTGTGACATCATTACACTGTTGAATTTCTAGCATGGTAATCACAGCAATACGATGAGATTGGGACATGTGCAGGGAGATATTTATAGATTGACATTCGGTATCGATGAATTGTAGGTGACATGTTCCTAAATTTCTTTGCGCAGTCTGTGTAAACCCTGCTTGGTTGTGAATTTCCTCCTGTAAGTTAGTGTGCTATTTTAGTCATTGTGGTAGTTGTGATAGCTCTCTACCTAGTCACTGATGGATGCAGAACAAGACAGCCGTCTAGCTATGAGAGAATTAGCAGGGATATGTGACTAAGATTGGGATATCGGTTCTTTCTGCTCTGGCAAATTCCGACAATATAGGGCTTCTTGATTATAATTACACCCTTTATCCCTTGACGAATAAGTGATAATGATGATGTTCTGGGAGGGTTTTGCTACTGGGAACCCATGGTAGACCATGCAAACCGACACCCAGCTAGTGTCAGTATAGACATACCACAATTTTTGGGACACTGTATGTCGTAGCGGCTCCTGATCAGTTAGAGAGCTCAGATCGAAACATCGCCAGTGGATGTAAACAACAACAGACTTTCCGCCTAAACACGGAACTACTTCGTGAAAAGCCATGTGACAAAGATCCACCAACTAGAACTAATGTGACTACGTGTAGCACATTGCCGAATCAGCATTGTAAGGACACCAGCAGAGTCAGACTAGCAGTGTGTACCTACAGCTAGGACAGATCCGGCCAATACCTATGCCGGCTCTAGCGTGGTAGACACTCGTCATAGCCCTCAGTAGAAACTTGTATCTTTGTAACTGTGTAGAGAAGTGTTTAGGTTATTATTTTCTTTTCATTGTCTTGTACTCTTATCTGGTTTTTACCACCGCAAGAATTGTTGTGCTTCTTGTTGTTCTTGCGTTTGGAAATTAGTGCACTCCAAGAAGGTGTTTTAGTTGTAACAAAGTGTGTTGAAACGTCATAGTTAGGTGTTTCCTGCCGACCGCAGGACACTACACTATACACCTACATATGATAATCACTTTACTTGTAGGGAATGGTATTCTGTTGGAAAGCAATTTTACTGTGTTTAATATTCCGATGCATCACAAGATGTGCGTGGAAAGTGATGAATGTCTAGCAGTAAAGAGAGGACAGATTTGACGTGGGGAATTTTGATTTCAATGCATTAATGATAACAGCTGACCGTAACGGTAGATAGGTTCACCTTATAAACAGCTGCACAATGTAGCAACGCAAGCGTATAACTGGATCTACTATAAGGTACAAACAGGGCAGGTAATACAGCTGTATCATCATTGATACATATAACACCCTCTGATCGGTTTCCCTAAGCAATTCCTCACATGTTCTTTATTGCACTATCGATTGCAATATTTATTACAGTTCACATACTCATATCAGCGATGTCTTTCCAACCCTTTTGTCTGCGGGAGAGCTGTTGATTATCACGTAGTGCCGGTTGTCTGTGCATTATTTGATAATCTTGGCAGGATGCAGCACTTACCTGAAGTGCTAATTCAAAATACCTGCAGTATGTTCACGAATCTGATTTGCTGGAGGACTTATATGTCAAACAATTTCCAAGAGCTGAGGAGAATCGAGACACCTAGCCAGTGTGAGTGTGGAAATACCGTAATTTTTTTCGGACGCTATACACATATAAACGGTAATTGCAATGCTTGTTTGAATTGTCTATGTGTTGGAGTGTAAAGTTATTGAGGTCAGTGTTCCGACATGTGTAAAGAAAATGAAGTGGGTGCGGCCATTTCCGTTCGTAAGGAAGTGTAGGTTTGATGCTTAAATTTGTGACTTCAGTGCACTGATAGCCGAAAGGGGCATGAAAGATTTTGTGTGTAAAATTATGTCCAGTCATAAGGAGGATATAGATTTATGTGGGAAATTGATATTTCCAGAGTCACAGTCATTTCCGATACTTCGCTCTTTGAATGTGACCAGATGGGTGCTGCAATTATACTATTTAATTGGAACTACGCTGATTAATGTGTGGCTGGTTTTCTACGACGAGTCTGATTGGCATTTGGCCGCTTGGCGGAGGTAGCCAGTGGCTGTAACGAATAGGCACGCCTGGCTTAAGGGGCGAGCCACCACTGAGCGTCCAGAACCAGACAGGTGGGGTGCAAGTGTGCAGATGACCTAACTGTGTTGCCCTCTGGGTGGGTGAATAGGAAACTAGTACTCAGTATGTGCTGGGCAGCCCTTTTGATGGCGTGTGTTACGAGTAATCTCCGATTTCTATGTGGAAATTTGAAAATTTTGAGATGACAATTGCTTCCTCTGGACAACTACTCCCCCCACCCCTTCTCGGTCACAGTTGGAGTCTCTCTGGCCTCTGAGCATCTGGTAAAACCAGCGTGTGGATGGTAGGAGAAGTGTGTGCGAAGGTGACTGGCAACAGTGGCCTAGAGAAGTTTCCGTGATCTCTGACATACAATCTTAGCAACTTCTGTAGAATGGATCATGATTAAAGTGTATGTGTTTACAAAGTGCCCTGTCCCTGTGCCGACGGCTGCTGTGTGTGTGTCATAAACTGCTTCTCAATACATCCCAGTGGACTCTGTCTTGCAGCAGAAAGGTGGAGTAGTATTCCTTTAAATAAATGTGGAGTTGTTGTTGTTGCTATCCTATCACACGGTAGGGTGTTTCCCCTCGTTCTTCTTCCTTATGTAGCAGAGAGAACCAACTTCGGAATTTTATAGTGATTTAAAAAATACACTTAGCAGTCCTGTAGGTGCCGGGAATTGCACAATCATGACAGCATAAATTCCCTCCGAAATTTGAAATTACAATTATAATTTTATGCAGCACCACTTCAAATAGCGATGTCAAATTACTGATCGATGAATTTATTGTTTCCAATACTGGGACTGCGAGCACACTCCAGTCAAACTCCTACTTTGTCTCCTGCAATTTGTTTAAGAATATAGCGCAATGGAGCTGAAACTTGAAATTCTGACTACCATTGTGAGCTACCTCCAATGGATTTCCCGCCAAACGACCTAACTTTGCCAGTATCCACCAATAGGAGGAAAGAAAACTCCAGAAGGGGGAAGAGTAGGGCGTGGAAACTCTGCGACTGCTGGATCGAGTCCTGGATAGCCCCAGAGCTTACCTGCCAAATATACCAGTCCTAGTATCCACCAACAGGAAGCAAGGAAAACCTGTCCCACACAGAGGATATCTATTTAATCAATTAATCAGTCAATTTGATACAGTGGAGGTAGTGCTAATGGACTATTTCCAAAACATCCACAGCTGGGCTGGCGTTTAACAGGTATCCCCTAGCATCTTCAGGACAAAGGAGGGGTTAGTGTGGTTTCCAGTGGCATGCAACATTTGAAAAGGCAGCTAAAAAAGTGCAATACATTTTATACGTTGAAGGATTACTTAGCTAAAACAGAGTCGGTGTTTGATAAAAAATGTTATACAAATGAATAATAATTATTATGATTACGAAATATCCAACATTCCACATAACGTCTTCACTTTGCTTTTTTTCTTCTTTTTTTCCTTTCTAGAAATACTTATCCCCAAGCTATGCATAGCACAATACTAACACCTATTCCTCTTTCTGAGCTCAACATCTCACTCATTATGGAGGGATGCTGACTCAGTTTTTCAGAATAGCGACTGGGAAGTTTCTGTACGAAAAATGGCCCAGAAATCACCAGTGTGTGTGTGTGTGTGTGTGTGTGTATGTGTGTGTGTGTGTAGTGAGTGAAGTGTTATTAAACAGTGTGTGTGTTGTGTGTGCACTGACTGATTGTGAGATGTGAGTGAACAATGTGGCATTACATTATTTAATAAGTAATTCCGCAAACAGAGATCATGTGAAACTCAGCTCGCCCTATTTGCCCAAGAAATTCACAGTGCCGTAGACACTGGCGAGCAGATTGATGCCGTATTCCTGGACTTCAGGAAGGCATTTGATACGGTTCCGCACTTACGTTTAGTGAAAAAAATACGAGCTTACGGAATATCGGACCAGGTTTGTGACTGGATTCAGGATTTCCTAGAAGAAAGAACACAACATGTCATTCTTAACGGTTCAAAATCTGCAGATGTAGAGGTAATTTCGGGAGTACCGCAGGGAAGCGTGATAGGACCTTTATTGTTTACAATATACATAAATGACTTAGTTGACAACATCGGTAGCTCCGTGAGGCTATTTGCAGATGACACGGTTGTCTACAAGAAAGTAGCAACATCAGAAGACTCGTACGTACTCCAGGAGGACCTGCAGAGGATTAATGCATGGTGCGACAGCTGGCAGCTTTCCCTAAACGTAGATAAATGTAATATAATGCGCATACATAGGGGCAGAAATCCATTCCAGTACGATTATGCCATAGGTGGTAAATCATTGGAAGCGGTAACGACCGTAAAATACTTAGGAGTTACTATCCGGAGCGATCTGAAGTGGAATGATCACATAAAACAAATAGTGGGAAAAGCAGGCGCCAGGTTGAGATTCATAGGAAGAATTCTAAGAAAATGTGACTCATCGACGAAAGAAGTAGCTTACAAAACGCTTGTTCGTCCGATTCTTGAGTATTGCTCATCAGTATGGGACCCTTACCAGGTTGGATTAATAGAAGAGATAGACATGATCCAGCGAAAAGCAGCGCGATTCGTCATAGGGACATTTAGTCAGCGCGAGAGCGTTACGGAGATGCTGAACAAGCTCCAGTGGCGGACACTTCAAGAAAGGCGTTACGCAATACGGAGAGGTTTATTATCGAAATTACGAGAGAGCACATTCCGGGAAGAGATGGGCAACATATTACTACCGCCCACATATATCTCGCGTAATGATCACAACGAAAAGATCCGAGAAATTAGAGCAAATACGGAGACTTACAAGCAGTCGTTCTTTCCACGCACAATTCGTGAATGGAACAGGGAAGGGGGGATCAGATAGTGGTACAATAAGTACCCTCCGCCACACACCGTAAGGTGGCTCGCGGAGTATAGATGTAGATGTAGATGTAGAAGTTATTTGTAAAAAAAAGTGTTGTATACCAGGAGTAAATCTAATGATTGTCTCCAACTAGAAGTCTGTGAATATATGTGTATACGAATTAGCTTATTTTAAATTGAACTAAATTTGTAAATACTTTGACATGTCTTATATCCTTGTAAAATAGAGATCTATAGATGAAAAAGCTGCTGCTACTACAACTACTAGATACTCACTGTTCTGGAAATAGCCACGAGAGAGAGAGAGGGGGGGGGGGGGGTAGCCGTAACAAAGAGTTGCCTTCACCTGTTGCTTTGTCAGCCAGAAAGCAACGGGAGTGTGGAGTGGGGAGGGGGATTGGAGGAAGGAGGTGTGGGGAGGTTGCTTCTTCGAATGTCCTCTGCTGCTGGTATTGTGTACTAACTCAGTCAGTATGTGCACAGCAGGGTGAGCACATAGAGCAACTGCTTCCACTGATCCGGTGTGGAAGGTGTGTCTTAGGTAGCAAATCAGGAGGTGAATCTGATTCCAAATTTCAAAGGGAGCTGACATTCAGTATCACACTTTCCTCCACGCTCAAGAGGCACCTCCCAGTTCAGTGTTCGGGACTCAGAGGATTACTGGCAGTCTGGCACGTGTGGTGTGGCATGTGCGATCAGAAGTTTTTTTTTTTTTTTTTTTGCTGGATATGGCTTGTGGTGGTGGATGAGAGGTGCTTGTGTAATCGTGTGCTGGTGCATATAAGACCTCAGACATGAAGACAATTTTTTCCACAAACTGCAGTATTCCATACAGTCAGTCTATTTGATGAGATATTTTCCACCAAATATGCAAACGATCAATCAAAAGTGCATCAGTATTTCCGAAGAACTGATGGGTTGTAGGATCATTGCAGTACGGCTTTTGACCAAGCTGCACCTGTGTCCACCAATAGGGTGTGAGGTGACGTCATAAGAGTTGAGGTACTACAACTGAGTTATTTCCCACCAGGGAGGAGCCTTGTCTCCTGCGAACTGGTTAAATAAAAAATATGCAGTAATATATTATTGGCACTGATTTACATCTACATGTGCATCTACAGTGATACTCTGCAAATTACATTTAAGTGCCTGGCAGAAGGTTCATCGAACCACCTTCACAATTATCTATTATTCCAATCACGTGTAGCGCGCAGGAAGAACGAACACGTATATCTTTCCGTACGAGCTCTGATTTCCCTTATGTTATCATGGTGATCGTTTCTCCCCATGTAGCTCGATGTCTAAAAAAATTTTCGCATTCGGAGCAGAGGGTTGGTGATTGGAATTTCGTGAGAAGTTCCGCAGCAACGAAAAACGCCTTTGTTTTAATGATGTCCACCGCAAATCCTGTATCATTTCAGTGACACTCTCTCCCCTATTTCGCAATAATACAAAACGTGCTGACCTTCTTTGAACTTTATAGATGTACTCCGTCAATCCTATCTGGTAAGGATCCCACACCGCACAGCAGTATTCTAAAAGAGGACGGACAAGCGTAGTGTAGGCAGTCTCCTTAGTAGATCCGGTACATTTTCCAAGTGTCCTGCCAATAAAACGCAGTCTTTGGTTAGCCCTCCCCACAACATTTTCAAAGTGTTCCTTCCAAATTAGCTTGTTCGTAATTGTAATACCTAAGTATTTAGTTGAATTTAAGGCCTTTAGATTTGACTGATTTATTGTGTAACCGAAGTTTAACGGATTCCTTTTAGCACTTATGTGGATGACCTCATACTTTTCGTTATTTAGCGTCAGTTTCCAATTTTCGAACCATACAGATATATTTTCTAAATCGTTTTGCAGTTTGTTATGATCTTGTGATAACTTTATTAGTCGATAAACGACAGTGTCATCTGCAAACAACCTAGGAGGGCTGCTCAGATTGTCTCCTAAATCGTTTATATAAACTACTGGCCATTAAAATTGCTACACCACGAAGATGACGTGCTACAAAAATGGTTCAAATGGCTCTGAGCACTATGGGACTCAACTGCTGTGGTCATCAGTCCCCTAGAACTTAGAACTACTTAAACCTAACTAACCTAAGGACATCACACACACCCATGCCCGAAGCAGGATTCGAACCTGCGACCGTAGCAGCAGCGCGGCTCCGGACTGGAGCGCCTAGAACCGCACAGCCACCGCGGCCGGCGACGTGCTACAGTCGCGAAATTTAACCGACAGGAAGAAGATGCTGTGATATGCAAATGATTAGCTTTTCAGAGCTTTCACACAACGTGCTGACATGAGGAAAGTTTCCAACCGATTTCTCATACACAAACAGCAGTTGATCGGCGTTGCCTGGTGAAACGTTGTTGCGATGCCTCGTGAAGGAGGAGAAATGCGTACCATCACGTTCCGACTTTGATAAAGGTCGGATTGTAGCCTATCGCGATTGCGGTTTATCGTATCGCGACATTGTTGCTCGCGTTGGTCGAGATCCAGAATATCGGTGGTTTCAGGAGGGTAATACGGAACGCCGTGCTGGATCCCAATGCCCTCGTATCACTAGCAGTCGAGATGACAGGCATCTTATCCGCATGGCTGTAACGGATCGTGCAGCCATGTCTCGATCCCTGAGTCAACAGGTGGGGACGTTTGCAAGACAACAACCATCTGCGCGAACAGTTCGACGACGTTTGCAGCAGCATGGACTATCACTCGGAGACCATGGCTGCGGTTACCCTTGACGCTGCATCACAGACAGGAGAATCTGCGATGGTGTACTCAGCGACGTACCTGGGTGCACGAATGGCAAAACGTCATTTTTTCGGGTGAATCCAGGTTCTGTTTACAGCATCATAATGGTCGCATCCGTGTTTGGCAACATCGCGGTGAACGCACATTGGAAGCGTGTATTCGTGATCGCCATACTGGCGTATCACCCGGCGTGATGGTATGGGGTGCCATTGGTTACACGTCTCTGTCACCTCTTGTTCGCATTGACGTCACTTTGAACAGTGGACGTTACATTTCAGATGTGTTACGACCCGTTGCTCTACCCTTCATTCGTTTCCTGTGAAACCCTACGTTTCAGTAGGATAATGCACGGCCGCATGTTGCAGGTCCTGTACGGGCCTTTCTGGATACAGAAAATGTTCGAGTGCTGCCCTGGCTAGCACTTTCTCCAGATCTCTCACCAATTGAAAACGTCTGATCAACGGTGGCCGAGCAACTGGCTCGTCACAATACGCCAGTCACTACTCTTGATGAACTGTGGTATCGTGTTGAAGCTGCATGGGCAGCAGTACCTGTACATGCCATCCAAGCTCTGTTTGACTCAATGCCCAGGCGTATCAAGGCCGTTATTAGGGCCAGAGGTGGTTGTTCTGGGTACTGATTTCTCAGGATCTATGCACCAAAATTCGTGAAAATGTAATCACCTGTCAGTTCTAGAATAATATATTTGTCGAATGATACCCGTTTATTATCTGCATTTCTTCTTGGTGTAGCAATTTTAATGGCCAGTAGTGTAAATAAGGAACAGCAAAGGGCCTATAACACTTCCTTAGTGAACGCCAGAAATCAGTTCTGTTTTACTTGATTACTTTCCGTTAATTGTTACGAACTGTGACCTGTTTGACAGGAAATCACTAATCCACTCACATAACTGAGACGATATTCCATAAGCACGCAATTTCACTACAATCCGCTTCTGTGGTACAGTGCCAAAATCCAGACATACGGAATCAATCTGAAATCGCTTGTCGATAGCACTCAACACTTCATGCGAGTAAAGAACGAGTTGTGTTTCACAAGAACGCTGTTTTCTATATCCTTGTTGACTGTGTGTCAGTAGACCGTTTTCTTCAAGGTAATTAATAATGTTCGGACACAATGTATGTTCTAAAATCGTGCTGCATATCAACGTTAAAGATAAGGGCCTGTAATTTACTGGATTGTTCCTACTACCTTTCTTGAATATTGGTGTGACCTGTGCAACTTTCCAGTCTTTTGGTACGGATCTTCCTGTGAGCGAACGGTTGTATATGATTGTTAAGTATGGAGCTACTGCATGAGCATACTCTGAAAGGAACCTAATTGGTATACAGTATGGACCAGAAGGCTAACTTTTATTAAGTAATTTGAGTTGCTTCACTACTCCGAGGATATTTACTTCTACGTTACTCATGTTGGCAGCTGTTCTTGATTTGAATTCTGGAATATTTACTTCGTCTTATTTTGTGAAGGCATTTCGGAAGCCTGTGTTTAATAACTCTCCTTTGGTAGCACAGAAGTCAAAGTTTCGTTGTGGAAACTATTATAAGCATCTCGCATTGAAGTCCGCGCTAAATTTCGGGCTTCTGCAAAAGATCGCCAATCTTGGGGATTTGGCGTTTGTTTAAATTTAGCATGTTTGTTTCGTTGTTTCTGCAACAGTGTTCTGACCTGTTTTGTGTACCAAGGAAGATCAGCTACGTCGTTTGCTAATTTATTTGGTATTAATCTCTCAGTTGCTGCCGATACTATTTTTTTGAATTCAAGCCACATCTGGTCTACACTTCTATCGTTAATTTGGAAGTATTTGAGATTTTCTCTCAGGAAGGCGTAAAGTGAATTTTTATCTGATTTTTTGAATAGGCATATTTTTCGTTCATTTTTGTAGGATTTGGGGGTTATGATATTCAATATCGCTACGACAACCATGTGTTTACTAATCCCTGTATCCGATTTGCTGCTCGTTATTAACTCAGTATTATTTGTTGCGACGAGGTAAGTGTGTTTTCACAACCGTTTAGTATTCGCGTGGGCTCATAAACTAACTGCTCGAAATAATTTTCAGAGACTGCGTTTACCACAGTTTGGGATGATGTTGTATGGGTGCCTCTGGAATGAAACAAAGTCATCACCAACTATTATCGTATCAGTCAGGTACATGTTTGAAATGAAGCTCAAGTTTTCTTTGAACCTTTCGAACAACCACCTCTGCCCATAATAACTCGCAGGAACTATCTACTTCAATTACGCGACAAGATAAACTACTTCTAACAGCAACAAACACACCACCGCTAATCGTGTTTAGCCTGTCCTTTCGGAACACCATTGGGCTCTTCACAAAAATTTCGGCTGAGCTTATCTCTGGCTCTAACCAGCTTTCATTGCCTATAACGGTTTGAGAACCAGTGGTTTCTACTAGCGATTGCAGCTTTGGTACTTTCCCAACGCAGCTAAGACAATTTACAACTGTTGTACCGATGGTTCATGTACCTAAGTTCTTCCTGTGTTCGGCGTGCACGCTTTGTGACTGAAGCCCTTTTCGTGTTTTCCCGAGACCCTCTAACCTAAAAGAGCGCCCAGTACACGCCACGCAGCCCGTACTACCCGTGTAGCCGCCTCCTGCGTATAGTGGACTCCTGATGTATTCAGCGGAACCTGAAACCCAGTGACCCTCTGGCGCAAGTCAAGCAATCTGCAGCCTACATGGTCGCAGAACCGTCAGAACCGTTTTGTGATCCAAAGTGCTATGCATCATTGGTACCGATATGAGCCACTACCTGCAGTTGTCTGCACCCTGTGCTCTTCATGGCATCTGGGAGGACCCATACCACCTCTGGCATGACACCATCCAGAATGCACATTGGCTTTCTTACCCTCCTTAGCAGCCATGTCCCTAAGGGACCCCACAACGCACCTAACGTTTGAGCGCCCAAGTATCAATAATCCCACCCTCTGTGATTGTCCAGATCTTGCAGGCTGAAAGGTGGCCTCTGATACAGGACAGGCGATGTCATCTTGCTGAGTGACAGTGCCAGCTACAGACAGCACTTGGAACTTGTTTGTTAGAGTAACCAGGAAGGCCTTACGTGCAGCTCAGTGGGAAGTCTTTCGTCAACTACTATGCCCCGGGGTGACCTCCCACGCTAACACAAGTGAGGGGTCATCCTCAGTGTGTGCAGTAACTGGGATGACCACCAGTGAAGAGCAGTTGGAGGACGTGGACGTGTTGGATGTCCGATGGATCCCCACTACCGCCCCACAATGGTGGTGCCCATCCACTGCAACCTCAAGCTGTGTAACCGAAGCCATCACAGCCTGCAGCTGAGAACGAAGTGTCACCAACTCGGCTCACTTCCACATACAACAGTCACAGTCCTCATCCATACTAAAGGCTGTGGAAAACGAAGCTACCCAGATAAACAAACTATTGGCACATGCTATGGAACTGTACTGTAGACACTGACAAAAATGCAGGAACTGTGTGTAATAAATTAGATTAATATGCAGAGATTCAAAAACCTAACTAACGAAGCACTCAGATGAAACTAGATAATTCTCCCCAATTAGGAACTTGTAATATGTCAAAAATCGGTTTACTTTCCGACGCAGACGAAAACGCGAGAACTATGGCTATTAGATATTAAATTAACACTCAAAAACTCAAGAAACTAAACTATTAAAGCACAAAGATGATGTTATAAAATTCGCTCCTGGTTAGGAACTCGTAAAAGTCACAAAATCGGTTACTTCCCTGTTGCTGAGTCTGTGTCGGTCTTGGCCCGGTGTTTCTGATTTAAATTTCGTGTTGTGAGATCCTTCCTCTCACTCACAGATTGAGTCTTTTTCCCGCCACTTTCCAGGAATGGGTGGGGAGGCGTAAGTGGAAGGGGAAGAGAAGAGTTGGAGATTCACAGGAGGGCAAAAAGTGGCTCAGAACTGAATAAGTTCCCCTTTTTCCAAAGAGGTGTGGGTGGGGTAAGAGGAGGGAGAGGGAATGGCGTGGGGGATTTCCCAGAAAGACATTATTCCCAGTGGGTCGAAATCAATCCTCAGGTGATCCTAAACCATTTAGTAGAAAAATAGGTTTACGAGGAGGTATAAGGGTGGTGGTGGTTTAGTTTGTCAAGTTAATTAATTAGCATATCAGTTAGATATCAAAGTGTGCCATGTCCCGGTGAACCCTACTCCTGTCACACTCACACTGGTATTGAATTACGAAAAAAATTGATGGTCGTTTTGTTTCAGTTCGTCAATAAATGTCACAACATGTATTTAAGAACATGTAACTTTTTATTCAATCAACGGAGCGTATAATCGAAGCCATATTCGTTAAATTTTGTAACGTAGTTATTGTCCTATGAGGCAGAGATACGTTTTGAATACCCTACATTTCATCTTGTTCGGATGCCTTTTTTGGGGTTGTTTGAGGTGTGGGGGAAACATCTTAGTCTGTTATGCTGTCGTTGCCATCAAGAACAATCTGTTGAATATTATGAAAGAGAGAGCCCAAGTAGTCTCAAGTTACTGGGTTGAAGATCCAGCTTGGCAATAAAGGATGTATTATACCTTAACAGAACCTTTTTTTTGTTTCCTTGAAACTTTATGTTGACATTGTTGAGTATGTGAAACGTATGCGTGGGACAGGAAATGTTGTAGGATCGTATTTTCTTCCGTTATAAAAGCTCAGAATATTTGTTGAAACTTCCTTTCGATAACTATTTCAGGTGTGAACGTGAGTAGTTATTATTTCGTCAGTTTTTTAACAGAGGTTATGGAGAGAAGACTTTCGTTGAAAGAATGTTATGTCATCCCGCTAGCCAGCGATTTGGAACTTGCAACGATTAGCATCCCACCAATGGCGGAACCATTACGGAAATCTATAGAACGTCTCTCGGGCGACACCTCGCCCTTGGTCTGCACGTAAAATGTCCAGCCCTGTGTCATACAGACACTGCTGTGCTTGCAGTGAATTTCGTCTGTATCGTTTCGCTAGGGACTTCTTTTCTCTTGGACGCCGTTTTGGCTGTTAACAAGTTAGTGTGATATTGCAACCTGTGCTATCGAGTGATTTTGTCTTGAATATTTTTAAATAAGACTTTCCTTTAGCCTATGACAATTATACTACCTTAGGCTTATCACTGATTATGTATGTACCCACTTCTTTGCAACTTATAATGTCCAATTGTAGTAATCAACTGTCAGTACAAACGCAAAAGAACGCACTTTCAAACTGCTGACAGCATTAACAATACAGATTTATATAATCTCTCATATAATTTTTTAGCAACAAGATATTGAATATACAATAAACTGCCAAAACGCCAACTGTAGAAATTTTAGTTGGGTTCTAGATTCGCGATATCGACCATAAATGCATGCAGCTCCGTTGAATGCACGGATAAGCACGTTGGCTAAAGGTATGATTTTTCTTTGGAAGAGCATTTCATGGCGGTATTGAATTTTCCGGAACGTCAGCCACTATCTCGTCATTTCTATAAATAAACCGACATAACACAGCAACAAACCATGCCTCTAGCTGTTGATTCATCAATTTACATTACAAATTTCGTCTTCTTATACAGGTCGACACGTTTCTTCCAATCATACATGACTTAGCCTCTGGCTGCAAGGATGGTTTTTAATTTCTTTAATTCATAATCGATTTCAGAACAGAGAGCACCATATTCAGATGTACCTACATCTACCTCTACATCTACATTGATACTCCGCAAGCCACCCAACGGTGTGTGGCGGAGGGCACTTTACGTGCCACTGTCATTACCTCCCTTTCCTGTTCCAGTCGCGTATGGTTCGCGGGAAGAACGACTGTCTGAAAGCCTCCGTGCGCGCTCTAATCTCTCTAATTTTACATTCGTGATCTCCTCGGGAGGTATAAGTAGGGGGAAGCAATATATTCGATACCTCATCCAGAAACGCACCCTCTCGAAACCTGGACACCAAGCTACACCGCAATGCAGAGCGCCTCTCTTGCAGAGTCTGCCACTTGAGTTTATTAAACATCTCCGTAACGCTATCACGGTTACCAAATAACCCGGTGACGAAACGCGCCGCTCTTCTTTGGATCTTTTCTATCTCCTCCGTCAACCCGACCTGGTACGGATCCCACACTGATGAGCAATACTCAAGTATAGGTCGAACGAGTGTTTTGTAAGCCACCTCCTTTGTTGATGGACTACATTTTCTAAGCACTCTCCCAATGAATCTCAACCTGGTACCCGCCTTACCAACAATTAATTTTATATGATCATTCCACTTCAAATCGTTCCGTACGCATACTCCCAGATATTTTACAGAAGTAACTGCTACCAGTGTTTGTTCCGCTATCATATAATCATACAATAAAGGATCCTTCTTTCTATGTATTCGCAATACATTACATTTGTCTATGTTAAGGGTCAGTTGCCACTCCCTGCACCAAGTGCCTATCCGCTGCAGATCTTCCTGTATTTCGCTACAATTTTCTAATGCAGCAACTTCTCTGTATACTACAGCATCATCCGCGAAAAGCCGCATGGAACTTCCGACACTATCTACTAAGTCATTTATATATATTGTGAAAAGCAATGGTCCCATAACACTCCCCTGTGGCACGCCAGAGGTTACTTTAACGTCTGTAGACGTCTCTCCATTGATAACAACATGCTGTGTTCTGTTTGCTAAAAACTCTTCAATCCAGCCACACAGCTGGTCTGATATTCCGTAGGCTCTTACTTTGTTTATCAGGCGACAGTGCGGAACTGTATCGAACGCCTTCCGGAAGTCAAGAAAAGTAGCATCTACCTGGGAGCCTGTATCTAATATTTTCTGGGTCTCATGAACAAATAAGGCGAGTTGGGTCTCACACGATCGCTGTTTCCGGAATCCATGTTGATTCCTACATAGTAGATTCTGGGTTTCCAGAAATGACATGATACGCGAGCAAAAAACATGTTCTAAAATTCTACAAGAGATCGACGTAAGAGATATAGGTCTATAGTTTTGCGCATCTGCTCGACGACCCTTCTTGAAGACTGGGACTATCTGTGCTCTTTTCCAATCATTTGGAACCCTCCGTTCCTCTAGAGACTTGCGGTACACGGCTGTTAGAAGGGGGGCAAGTTCTTTCGCGTACTCTGTGTAGAATCGAATTGGTATCCCGTCAGGTCCAGTGGACTTTCCTCTATTGAGTGATTCCAGTTGCTTTTCTATTCCTTGGACACTTATTTCGATGTCAGCCATTTTTTCGTTTGTGCGAGGATTTAGAGAAGGAACTGCAGTGCGGTCTTCCTCTGTGAAACAGCTTTGGAAAAAGGTGTTTAGTATTTCAGCTTTACGCGTGTCATCCTCTGTTTCAGTGCCATCATCATCCCGTAGTGTCTGGATATGCTGTTTCGAGCCACTTACTGATTTAACGTAAGACCAGAACTTCCTAGGATTTTCTGTCAAGTCGGTACATAGAATTTTACTTTCGAATTCAATGAACGCTTCACGCATAGCCCTCCTTACGCTAACTTTGACATCGTTTAGCTTCTGTTTGTCTGAGAGGTTTTGGCTGCGTTTAAACTTGGAGTGGAGCTCTCTTTGCTTTCGCAGTAGTTTCCTAACTTTGTTGTTGTACCACGGTGGGTTTTTCCCGTCCCTCACAGTTTTACTCGGCGCGTACCTGTCTAAAACGCATTTTACGATTGCCTTGAACTTTTTCCATAAACACTCAACATTGTCAGTGTCGGAACAGAAATTTTCGTTTTGATCTGTTAGGTAGTCTGAAATCTGCCTTCTATTACTCTTGCTAAACAGATAAACCTTCCTCCCTTTTTTTATATTCCTATTAACTTCCATATTCAGGGATGCTGCAACGGCCTTATGATCACTGATTCCCTGTTCTGTACATACAGAGTCGAAAAGTTCGGGTCTGTTTGTTATCAGTAGGTCCAAGATGTTATCTCCACGAGTCGGTTCTCTGTTTAATTGCTCGAGGTAATTTTCGGATAGTGCACTCAGTATAATGTCACTCGATGCTCTGTCCCTACCACCCGTCCTAAACATCTGAGTGTCCCAGTCTATATCTGGTGAATTGAGATCTCCACCTAAGACTATAACATGCTGAGAAAATTTATGTGATATGTATTCCAAATTTTCTCTCAGTTGTTCTGCCACTAATGCTGCTGAGTCGGGAGGTCGGTAAAAGGAGCCAATTATTAGCCTAGTTCGGTTGTTTAGTGTAACCTCCACCCATAATAATTCACAGGAACTATCCACTTCTACTTCACTACAGGATAAACTACTACTAACAGCGACGAACACTCCACCACCGGTTGCATGCAATCTATCCTTTCTAAACACCGTCTGTACCTTTGTAAAAATTTCGGCAGAATTTATCTCTGGCTTAAGCCAGCTTTCTGTACCTATAACGATTTCAGCTTCGGTGCTTTCTATCAGCGCTTGAAGTTCCGGTACTTTACCAACGCAGCTTCGACAGTTGACAATTACAATACCGATTGCTGCTTGGTCCCCGCATGTCCTGACTTTGCCCCACATAAGCCGTTTCCATTTCCTAGTGTGGAATATATATCTTGACTTTCCATCGTAGTGAATGGTGGGATCGTAGCGTGTGATGAGTTGCAATTATAAGAAATAATTTCTAATTATAAATAATTAGACCCATGTGCCTGGTTCGCCTGAAATAGATTCTGCATTAAAGAAATTAAGAACTGTCCTTGCAACCAGAGGCTAATTTATTTATAATTGCGATTTATCAAACGGCTGAATACCCACCATCCATTAAGATAGAAAATCAAGGTTTGTTCGAAAGGCTATTGTTCGGTTTCTATAGAAACGGTGTTGTTGTTTTCTTCAGGTTGGTTTTATGCAGACTATCCCGTGCAAGATTTCATTTCTGCAAAACTACTGCAAGCTACATCCGTTTGAACCTGCTCACTATAGCCAAGGCTTGGTCTCACCCCTACAATTTTTACTCCTCACATTTTCCTCCATTACCAATATGACGATTCCTTGATGCTTTATGGTGTGTTTCATCATTTGCTCCCTTCATTTAGCCCGGTAGTGCCGTAAATTTCTTTTTTCCCCAATTATATGCAGTACCTTCTCGTTAGTTATTCGATCTACCCGTCTAATCGTCAGAATTATTCTGTACCAGTGCATTTCAAAAGCTTTTATTCTCGTCTACACTCGATACAAATACCTTTCGAAAAGACGCCGTAACATTTAAATTTACATTTGATGCTCAGAAATGTATGTGTTTCAGAAATGCCTTTCTGCTGTTGCCACTCTACATTTTATATCCTCTCTATTTCGACCATCGACAATGATGTTGCTGCCAAAGAACTTTTAGCGTCTCATTTACTAACCTAATAGTATCAGCATCACCTTTCTGAAATGAATAAGGCACGACGGCAGCTGTCTAGCCGTAGGACAATGGATTAATTCTTATTTCAAGAGTTGGTTCGAATATCAATGGCACTTCTTCTTAGTCATTTTCTGAAAATGTATTTCCATAGTGCACTGGAAATACACTGAATACAGGTCTCAATGTTGACGACTCGTTGCAGCCAAAGCATTGACTCTGCCGTATCGTTTCAGGTAAGTTATACTGAACGTGGTTTAACGCACTTTGGGCAAGCTGTTTTATGTGAAATGACTATGCTTCCGGTATCCAGATTTAGGTTACTTATATTTGTAAAGTACAAGTTATGTTTCTAAGTAAACAAAATCCAATCAAGCAGATCAATTAAAGTAATGCACTTAATTGTGGCATTTTCAGTCAATAAAATGAAAGAATAGGTACACCAGCTGTAGGAATGTATCTACCCTCGTCGCTGTCCCTCCAGTCTGCCAGGCCACCTTATCCTGGAGAAAAAATCACCATTAAAATGGTTCCCATTCTTCAGTGGAAGCGAAACTGTTACAGTGTTCATTGGAAGGAAATGAGATTCTTAACACAGGCGAGGACCATATGCCTTTGTCTCTAACAAACTCAGATAAAATATAGTGATACCATTTGCTGGACAACAGTGATAACATCCCGAGTGAAAGGTCTAAAAGTATTGTGACCATAGTAATACGGAACAACATCAATCGTCAATTCTCCTCCTGTCCTTTTCTACTCGATACCAATATGTAGGCACGTGCTGCGATATTGCACATGAAGTATAATGTCACTGTATCTTTGTTTCTATGGGGAATTAACTTCACCACTTCTCCGTGATGAAGTTAGATCTCCCCATATCTTGGTAATTATAGAAAACGCACGTGAGCTGAAGCTATTCGCAAATTCCGTTTTGTCGGAGCGCTAGAAAGTCTCACAAGGAAGATTTCAGCGTCAGGCTTCCAATTACATCTCATATTATGTTAACTGAAGGGCTAACTTTCGCCCCTTGTGGGTACTACCTTCACCTTATTTTTACAATCACAGTTGAAGGCTGACGTGTGAAGGTGCTTTGAGAAGGCGTATTCTTGTGATCGTTGTCTTCTCTGTCCTCTCACACTATGGCTGTAGACCATGACTGTACTTACCAAATCCACGTGTCAGTGTACAGGACATAGCCCCCATACGGGGCGTGGTTGTTACTCCGGTGGGAGGAGCTAACCGTTTATGGTTCGCGCATCTCAGTTCGCCATGTTGTAAAGGAATGCATTTTATATTCTGACGAAAGGGCAACGTTACACTAACAGGGGTATCGGCCCTCTATTTTGAGAGATGACGAGATGAGTGTAGTCGGAGAATTTCCTTATCAAACAAGATATTGAAGACTATTACGTATTTAATTGAACAGTATAGTACTGTCACGTCGTAACCCCAATGAAATCCAAATCCTAAACCAGTGTCATCAGTCAAGTGCGACACTTAGCAGTGAAATCACATTTATTACGGATGCCAGCGTACATATAGAACAGACCTGCCTCCTAGATGTATGGTGTTGCTATTTATATGGACATCGAATATTTCAGAATATGCAAACATTACAATCACGAGAAAAATCGAGAGCCTTCCAGAAATGATATATACTAAGTAACAAATACTTGCTGGAGATCGGATTTGGACTGACGACTCGTAGCACGCTTCCCAGCGGCTCTAACCGATAGGTCTTCACATGCTCGCGACATTGCTCCCTTTCCAAAAAGACAACGACCTGCCGTTGCAGAAGTTCTCTGTATGGCAGCGGTAGACGGTCCTCCAATTCGGATCGTGTTGTCACATCGAAGGTAGCTCCTCACGTTGAATCTTCGCTAAGACCAAGCGATACTTTAGTTTTCTTGAAAGAGGAACCTCCATCATCGATGTGGGCTCAGGATAGATGTAGGGCTTCATACGGAGTACATGGGCGACGTCTCTGCGCCTTCTTCTTCGTGATGGATGCGACTTCGTATGAGACGTCCGAAAAGCGACGAAGGATACGATACGGCCCGAAGTAGCTCTTTAGTAACTTTTCCCATAGTCTCATTTATCACTCAAGCGACAAAATCGATACCAAGTCTTCCGGGGTGTATCTCACTGACTGGGACCTGGCGTCATGGCGAGCGCTCTCGGTCTTTCTTCTTTTTGTCTTTGGTTTCCAGATGCTGTTTGCGAGTTAGCTGTCTTACATCATTGACCTTGGTGATGAGATATTTCACGTAGTCATACTGAATATCGTCCGCTGAGTCGGGTACAGTGTACCAATTGTCGTTTCAGGCGGCGAGGTCTTCAGTAACTATCTATTTCGTGTCACATAACATAATCTTCTTTATCTGAAGACGATAATCAATAGACATAACACAAAAGGAAGTCCCTGATTCGAGTAGCACCCTGGCAGCTTGGCCATTGATTATGAGATTTCCCGACGTGTTGATAACCGTCGTACATGGAGGATTTGCCTTTGTGGCAACTTTACCTCCGTAGGTGGTCGCCTCGCTTAGTTTTCCTGATTCCTGCGACTGCACGAGCGGCTATCTCTGTACAGTGACGAACAATAGATATGTCGTAGTGGGGAGCGACCTAGAGCAGGTTATGACGATGTGCTCGCCCCGAAAGCCTGCAGTTGACTGGTGTGAATAAGACTGCTGTAATGATTGATGTCTTGCGACATATTAGTGATTGAACACTCGTCTTTTTTCTCTGCACTAGCCTACAACATGTCCAAAGTATCCACAGTGGAAACGTACAGTTGTGTTGTCCTCCGTCCTATAATGTTTGTGGGGCATTATACTTGGCAGAGGAGTTGGTTATACGAGGGCTATCTTGGCCCAAAGTACATTACGTTTTCGTTTGTGTCCGTTAGGGGCGGGGCTAGCGCGGCCATCTTAGTGTCATGGCATTCTCCCGCTCAGTCGGCATCCTGCCGTGCTAGTGAGAGGTTCGTGCTGTACTCCGTTGAGTTACTGTGACAGTTTGAAATGTCAGCGTTAATTGAAAATGCCGCCAAGTGTGAAGTGCGTGCTGTAATAAGGTTTCTGACTGCAAAAAACTGTACACCGATAGAAATCTATCGACAGCTTTGTGAAGTGTATGGGGACAACATAATCACTGAAGGTGGAGTGCGTCAATGGGTCATAAAATTTGAAAATGGCCGAACTAACGTTCACGACGAAGAGCGAAGTGTAAGACCCAGTATAGTGACTGCCGAACTTGTCGAAAAAGTCGATTCCGCGGACCGTGAAAACCGTAATTTCACAATAATGGAACTCTCTATGAGTTTTCCACAAATTTCACGAAGTTTGTTGCACGAAATCATTACCGACAAGCTTGGTTGCCACAAGTCGTGCAAGATGGATACCAAAAATATTGACAGAGATTCACAAAAATCAGCGAATGGCTGCAGCGTTAACGTTTTTGGACGCTTACGAGAAAGATGGCGACTCATTACTCGATCGCATCGTTACTGGTGACGAAACATGGGTTAAGCATGTGAACTGTCAGACAAAATTGCAGATTTTGGGACAGAAAAGGTGTGATTTTTGTGGATTTCCTGGAGAGAGGCACTACAATAAACTCTCAAAGGTATTGCCAAACTCTGCACAATGTCAGAAGAGCAATACAAAACAAGCGCAGGGGAACGTTGGGCTCAAAGATCTTGCTGATTCACGACAACGCCCGGGCCCACACGGCAAATGCCACTTGTGAAGTTCTCGAATCTTTTAAGTGGGAGTTGTTTCTTCATCCGCCGTACAGTCCCGACCTGGCACCGAGCAACTTCCACTTATTCCCAGCAATGAAGAAGTGGTTGGCTATGCAGCGTTTTGATGACGACGCACAGCTTCAAGAAGATGTAACAACGTGGTTGAAGGCACAGGCGGCCGAATTTTACGACGTAGAAATTTCCGAGCTCGTCCATCGCTACGATAAGTGCCTCAATTTAAATGGCAACTATGTAGAAAAGTAGTATTTAAGTGTGGCTTTCATCTGTATATAATAAAAATTTTTTCCAATACTTTATTTATTTTTAATTCCAAAACGTAATGTACTTTGTGGATAGCCCTCGTATATGCAATTGTTGGATGCTGGATTCCCGTTTTGACGACTAAAGTGTAAGTCCGAATTGGATAAGTCCATTCTTCATGGTTCGATCAACTGGTGGCAGAGAGAGGCGCAAAAGTTCGATACAAAGATTCTTGAACATTCTCTCTCATCTCTTGACATATTTGTGTATTCGGTCCAACATTTCTGGTTGCCATAAAATGATGCATCTCTTCTCTTATTATTTGATATATGAGAGAGGTAAGTGGAACGTTATTTCCTTTTGAACTGCAAATTCCTTAACCTTTACTATAAATGGAGTGGAAGGACTTGACCCATACAGTGACCATTTCATTTCAACATATTTATTTGCATCATAGATAAATCATTAAGATAATTATAATCATAAATCAGATAATAATTTCTTTAAGAAACGCCACTCAGGCAAACTTTACAAACTGCTTGTTGTAAAACCACAAATGAATAAATCTCTTTGAAAACATTTAAAAACCTGCCACTCAGACAAATTTTACGAACTGCTTGTTATATGAAACCACAAGCGAATTAATCTCTTTGCAAACATTTAAAAAACCGCCACTCGGGCCAAGTAAGTCATTTAAAATAAACTTTACATCAAATAACCAGGCAATCAATTATTATTTCCACATAGATTGAAAATAAACCCCACCCCCCCCCCCCGGGCGAGATATTACCAAACAACTTAACAAGGTTATAGACAGTTTTATCAGTAATAATCAAATTATTTCCCCATCAAATTTGACATACGCCACTAAGGCTGAATTGCATCGCAATTTTAAAAAAACTGTTTCAATTAAGACGCATTCTTCTATAAATCCCTCAAAATTCTTAGGACAAATATTTAACACGGGCAACCTTGCAGAGCCACCACTAGCTTTAAAAAACTGCAGCTTGTACAATAACCGAAACCCGATATTGTGAGGCCACGGCTTGGCTACGAACGGTGGAGGCGACTGAGTACTTATCTTCGAATGAAGATGTGGACTCAGTTTGTACTTCCATCCCGTTCACAACGCCGAAATCGGAACCAGCAGCACATGCGAGCTCAGGCGAAGTCCACCGCCCGTACACCGCTAGTAATTTAAAAGGGGAGGCTCAGCACTTCGGTTGCCCACTGCTTCCGATCTCTGAAACACAAATCAAAAGCGACAACAGGGAACCAAACAAACCTCCCTTCACCTTAATACTCAAACTTATACAGAAAACTACTTCGATAAAATTGACAATACTAAAACTAACTAATTTCATTCCTTTAAGCAGAACCACGTATACTAATGATGCAAACGACACTGGCTCATTAAAACCCAAGCATCATATGGAGCACCTTAGGTGGGCCTGTTAGGTACCACACGGCAATCTTTAGGCACAGAATATAGATCGCTCAGTAAGGCTGCGTACACGTATCAATTTTTTGTTGTTGTGATTCTTGAGTTTCTCCCGGCGTATTTGACAGTCAAAATATCCACGGGTGTGCTGCCGGTCTGTAGTGTCCAACGGGCACAATATTTCGACGATCATACATGTCGCCATCATCAGGTGAACTGACGGACTGAGCTCCTGTGAACGTGCCGGCACGGAGATCCGTACGCTATGGCTGCTCAGAGGGAACTGGGTTCGGTCGCGGCGGCGGCCGATTTAAATACCCTCCGCCCGCGGCGCGCTCCCTCCGCCGTCCGCGCCCCGCGCCACGGTCGCGCGGTGGAACAGATTGCGACGGCGTCTGAGATGACGTCGGTGTGATGGCTCTGTCCGCCGTGGTCGTCACAACTATACGTTTGCTTGATTTACTCTTGATTAACCCGATCGCTGGTTCCCAAGCCTTGCTAAGATTATAGCCACAGTCACGGTTTATGAGGTCGTCATTGGTGCGAATTTCGATGACCTCTCTAACTCTAGTACATAGGGCGCGCACTATCTCTGACGCAGAGAGTCTACCCCAGGAATTGGAACATCTGAGAACTGTATTTCGAAAAAATGGGTACTCAGAGCGGCAGATTCAACGTGCTCTCCGCCCAACCACTGCAGCACAACCTGTTGAGATGGATGAAGTCACGAGGGAGGAGGTAGGCACTGCATTTATTCCATACACAGGCGCACTCTCGGGGAAAATCGCCCGCATTCTGAAGAAACACCGGGTCGGAACTGTGTTTTGTCCTTCAAATAAAACTCGTGCACTGGTGGGGAGCGCCAAAGATGACCTCGGTTAGAGGAAGGCCGGCGTGTACCAGATTCCGTGTGGCAAGTCGTATATTGGTCAGACGATGCGTACCGTCGGGGATCGATGCCGTGAACATCAGAGGCACACTCGAGTGATGTATCCGAGCAAGTCGACGGTCGCTGAACATTGTTTGTCGGAAAATCACGCCATGGAGTATGACCGCACGAGGATTCTGGTACAGACGTCGAGATACGGGGACAGCGTTGTTAGAGAGGCCATCGAAATTCGCACCAATGACGACCTCATAAACCGTGACTGTGGCTATAATTTCAGCAAGGCTTGGGAACCAGCGATCGGGTTAATCAAGAGTAAATCGAGCAAACGTTTAGTTGTGACGACCACGGTGGACAGAGCCATCACACCGACGTCATCTCAGACGCCGTCGCAATCTGTTCCACCGCGCGACCGTGGCGCGGGGCGCGGACGGCGGAGGGAGCGCGCCGCGGGCGGAGGGTATTTAAATCGGTCGCCGCCGCGACCGAACCCAGTTCCCTCTGAGCAGCCATAGCATACGGATCTCCGTGCCGGCACGTTCACTGGAGCTCAGTCCGTCAGTTCACCTGATGATGGCGACATGTATGACCGCCGAAATATTGTGCCCGTTGGACACTGTAGACCGGCAGCACACCAATGGATATTTTGATTAAATTTTTTTTTTTTTTTTTGGACACTTTCCATCTGAAGTAAGAACAGTACTATTAAGGAGCGAAGTACACACTTATTAAGAGGCATGAAATATCACATCACAGTCCTTGCAACACTTTGATGCCTCAAGAGCAGTCATCCTTATATTTCACTAATCCTTGGTAGGACTTGAATTATTTAACTTGATGCCAGCTGCTGGATCGATGTGGCGAAGACGCCAGACGTTGCTTAGTCCGATAGTAACAGCATGTTCCTTCTCGGAAGTGAGCACATGCATAGCTTCACGAGGTTGCCAAGAAGCCACAGAGCCGGTCCGCTGTTACTGACCCCAGTGCGATCAAGCGCTAACTGCCGCCCGTACTCAGGCACACCGTGCTCGCTGTCGTCTCTCCAACGTCTCTCTAATACGCGCACTTCCGCGTGCCGTGCCCAACGTTGTTCTCCCCCTTCCACTCGGTACTGCCCGCTATATCCTGAGCCGGCCCAGACTCCAAAGACAAACTTCTGTCAGAGGGAATCGATTGTGCCTAAGCCAAAGATATCCCTGGTGCCAGTCCCGCCACGGCTCAGTAAGATCATCATGGTGTTGCACAATTTCCATAGGGACGACATTTCGAATCGGTCATACCTCTTTTGTTCTATTCTTCTTTTTTTTCTTCCTTGTTATGTTTGCTCCACTCGCTGGCACCACTTGATGAATTCCTCTGTAAAACCTTTACCACAAGAGCTTAGTGGACTATTTTGTGTCTGATATCCCTTTCATTGAGTGTGAGGTTATGTTGGATTCTGTCATATCCTGATTGACAATGTGGCGTAAGATACTGTCAGTAGGAGGGCTGACTGCATTCGACCTGTGCCAGGGTTGGCACTGTATACAGAGGTTGGCAGTACTTCTGCCTCCTGGTGTCGTGATATCAGTGCTGAAATGAAATGATCGTATGGCATTGATGGCCGGGAGTCCCCAACTGGGGACGATCGTGCATAGAGTTGTAGTCTTTTCAGCTGATTCCATAGTGGGCAACTTGCATGTCAATGATGATGAAATGATGAGGAGAACATCACAATACCCGCTCCCCGAGCCGAGAAAATCTACGACGTGGCTGGGAATCGAACCTGGACCCGCTCGCAAGTATCCCTTGGTGCTTCATCTTCTTCTTATGAGGAGCCCAGCGGAATACGTAAATTAAATACTCACCTAAAGCCTGTAAGTGGGGAGGTGGAAAATAAGAAGAAATAAATACAACATTTTTAAGAAACAATTTATTTATAAAAATAAGCCAACTGAGTAATGGTTGTACATCTTCTGAAGCGTTCATAAACCAATGTTGTCCGTAGCTCTTCTTTTTCAACTGCTTGAGCCAGGACATTCTTGTGTTCCCAGATTCTGGGTAGATGCATATTTATAAATTCCTTGAAATCAGGAAATCTTCTCAAAGCCTTTGACCTAAACTCTGCTGTCTCTATGATAATATACTC
Source organism: Schistocerca americana (assembly GCF_021461395.2). Classification (NCBI taxonomy): domain Eukaryota; kingdom Metazoa; phylum Arthropoda; class Insecta; order Orthoptera; family Acrididae; genus Schistocerca; species Schistocerca americana. The sequence continues at coordinate 496,199,006 of NC_060122.1, forward strand.
GGAGCAACGATACCATATCTTCATATGCCATCCCTTCATCGTCCCAGCGATTTGCATGGTAAAATCGAGTCAACCGCACAGCCGTTTTTCGAGTTTTAGCACACTGTACTGAGCTAAACGACTTGGGTGACGCAACAGTTGTGGACTACCTCGTTAATACTTGCCCGGCGTCGGAGAAAGCGAGGAATATCACATATTCAAACGCAAATCGTCCCTACTTGTAAAGGCACATGTTCTAGCAGCACAGGTAGAGTATCCCGTATGAAATCATGATAACGTGCTCCATTGAGCGTAGGTGGAAGAACATGGGGCCCAATCAAGACATCACCAACAATGCCTGCCCAAACGTTCACAGAAAATCTGTGTTGATAGCATAATTGCACAATTGCGTGCGGATTCTCGTCAGCCCACACATGTTGATGTGTCTGCAGCTATCTTTGTTCCTTGAGGCATCGTTGCATAATGTGTTGTATGTTGTTTAATGCCTCTACATTTAAAAAATGGTTCAAATGGCTCTGAGCACTATGCGACTTAACTTCTAAGGTCATCAGTCGCCTGGAACGTAGAACTAATTAAACCTAACTAACCTAAGGACATCACACACATCCATGCCCGAGGCAGGATTCGAACCTGCGACCGTAGCGGTCGCCCGGCTCCAGACTGTAGCGCCTAGAACCGCACGGCCACTCCGGCCGACCCTCTACATTTATATCATACGTTTTACAATTCCTGTTAGCGGTGAGTAGTTTACAAGATGTCGTGTAGTATTAATGAGTATACGTGCAGAGCCTACAGGAACGTTTTTCAGATGAGTCGAATTCAATATGTACCTTCACAGTTCCAGTATTCGCTGCCTCGCGTTGCTTTGAACAATCTGTCGCCACTGTGGGTGATAATTTCTTTAACTTATGTGGGCTAAGCATGAGTCGGAAACCAACGTCAATTCGTAACACGACGCGTCAAATCTTGCGCACATTTCATACAATAGTCCATAAGCGTTTATGCTCCAGTCTAGTTGTAAATTATTGTACGGTAAAGACTGGGAGTTTAGGTAAACTCTTGCATTGGTTAGATTACAATTGTCAAATACGCTTGAATTCTGTTCAGGACTCTCCCCTTCCTGCCTGTTTCCAGCGCTAGAATAATAAAGCGAGGCATTTCTAGTCGGACACAAGTCTTGAGTCCATGTTTGGTGAGATGGCTGTGAAAGTATCAGGTGCTCAAACAATTCCCAAGAACGGAAAGTTAACGGCAGTTTCCCTCTTGAATTCGGAACATATAAAAGTTTCAGATTATCTTCGTCTGGTAGGGACAGGTGAAGTACTTTACATATCAATTTATCTAGCACAATTTTATATCCTCTTCTTCCTGTTCTAGAATATAGAAGTTCTTATCTGTAGAGCTTCGTACTAAAGGAGTTATCTATCGATCCGTGAACCATCCTGCATTTTGTAGAGCATTCAGATCCGATATTGATGCAGAAACATATGTCTTGACTGTAAATGTGATCCTCATGTTTCTGATGCGGTCGATTTCAACACCATGTCTTATTTCTTTAAACAGAAGAGCGAATGCGTTACTTGTAAGGCGCGATGTTACTGATTGCAGCACAGCTTTCTTAGGTGTAAATACCACCTCCAAATACAGGGTGTTACAAAAAGGTACGGCCAAACTTTCAGGAAACATTCCTCACACACAAATAAAGAAAAGGTGTTACGTGGACATGTGTCCGGAAACGCTTAATTTCCGTGTTAGAGCTCATTTTAGTTTCGTCAGTATGTACTGTACATCCTCGATTCACCGCCAGTTGACCCAATTGAAGGAAGGTAATGTTGACTTCGGTGCTTGTGTTGACATGCGACTCATTGCTCTACAGTACTAGCGTCAAGCACATCAGTACGTAGCATCAACAGGTTAGTGTTCATCATGAACGTGGTTTTGCAGTCAGTGCAATGTTTACAAATGCGGAGTTGGCAGATGCCCATTTGGTGTATGGATTAGCACGGGGCAATAGCCGTGGCGCGGTACGTTTGTATCGAGACAGATTTCCAGAACGAAGGTGTCTCGACAGAAAGACGTTCGAAGCAATTAATCGGCTCTTAGGGAGCACGGAACATTCCAGCCTATGACTCGCGACTGGGGAAGACCTAGAACGACGAGGACACCTGCAATGGACCAGGCAGTTCTTCGTGCAGTTGACGATAACCCTAATGTCAGCGTCAGAGAAGTTGCTACTGTACAAGGTAACGGTGACCACGTCACTGTATGGAGAGTGCTACGCGAGAACCAGTTGTTTCCGTACCATGTACAGCGTGTGCAGGCACTATCAGCAGCTGATTGGCCTCCACGGGTACACTTCTGCGAATGGTTCATCCAACAATGTGTCGATCCTCATTTCAGTGCAAATGTTCTCTTTACGGATGAGGCTTCATTCCAACGTGATCAAATTGTAAATTTTCACAATCAACATGTGTGGGCTGACGAGAATCCGCACGTAATTGTGCAATCATGTCATCAACACAGATTTTCTGTGAACGTTTGGGCAGGCATTGTTGGTGATGTCTTGATTGGGCCCCATGTTCTTCCACCTACGCTCAATGGAGCACGTTATCATGATTTCATACGGGATACTCTACCTGTGCTGCTAGAACATGTGCCTTTACAAGTACGACACAACATGTGGTCCATGCACGATGGAGCTCCTGCACATTTCAGTCGAAGTGTTCGTACGCTTCTCAACAACAGAGGCGGACCAATTCCATGGCCCCCACGCTCTCCTGACCTCAACCCCCTTGACTTTCATTTATGGGGGCATTTGAAAGCTCTTGTCTACGCAACCCCGGTACCAAATGTAGAGACTCTTCGTGCTCGTATTGTGGACGGCTGTGATACAATACGCCGTTCTCCAGGGCTGCATCAGCGCATCATGGATTCCATGCGACGGAGGGTGGATGCACGTATCATCACTAACGGAGGACATTTTGTACATTTCGTGTTACAAAGTGTTTGAAGTCACGCTGGTACGTTCTGTTGCTGTGTGTTTCCATTCCATGATTAACGTGATTTGAAGAGAAGTAATAAAATGAGCTCTAACATGGAAAGTAAGCGTTTCCAGACACATGTCCACATAACATATTTTCTTTCCTTGTGTGTGAGGAATGTTTCCTGAATGTTTGGCCGTACCTTTTTGTAACACCCTGTATAGGAAGGTCTTGTTTGTAAGTGTCAGTCCATCTTGATGCTGAATAATAATTCGTACCTCGTCATTATTATTTAATGTTGCGGAGGCAAACGGTTTGTGGGAATAATATTCCAGGCTAATGATTAGCTTGTCGTAACGAACTGGAGTCGTTACTTCGATTAACGTCATTGCAAGGTTTCAGTCCATTTAAGATTCTCTTAATCCTCGCGTGTTTTTGCGTTCTGCTTTTACTACAGAGTGGTATTCTGACGGTTAGGCAAGCCGTATTTATACTTAATATCGATAATTTTGCTTCAGATGAAGACGTATTATAATTTCCTCACTGTGAAAATCGATTAGATTCGTGTGCTGATCCTACAATATTCAGTTGAAATTGTTCTAATGTCTGAACAGTCACAGGGAGGTTTGTCGGATTTCCGGGAATCTCTGAAATTTTGCAAGCACGACCAACTGTAGGCAAGAATGGGTATATAGTATCGTCTAATCTGTCGTTAAGGTACGAATTCGTCACGGTATTACACTCTACAGGAATTATAGTGACTGGCAGTATGTCCATTGGCTGATTCGACTCTTAAATTTTATCAGTATTATGCTCCAGCAGACGCCCCCTGAGAAACCTAGTAGCATTCCTATTCAATCTTTGTGAGTAAAGTCTACTATCTCTTCCGATGTTTTTATCTCTGCTTTAAACGTATTAACGTTTCCATGTATCTCTAATACTTTCACAAATCATTTTATATACGTATTTAAGTCGCCAATGACACAGCAACCAGGAGGTAGTACCACAGCTCCCCCACACCTTAAACTAAGTTTATTATTTACCTTAGTGGCATTAGCTATTCTGTTGCATATTTCCAGATCGACCAGTGTTATCGTTCACAGCCTCCTGCTTAGATCTATTGGCCGAAAGTAATTCATTTTTAATTTAGACGAACTTTATTTTAGAGTTAGACTGTATGACATCGCATCTCGACCTCGAACGATGCGGTGACTGGATATTTCTTGTTTTTATGCAGTTATCAGGAGAAACAGTAGGCAGAAACGTCCGCCGTGGTAGAACCGACGTCTTGGTAGGTTGAAAATTGTACAGTATCTTGTTCCCATCGGTGAAGCAACGACACAGTTCTCAGGTGGCCTTAAATCGCCGAATGAATCAAAGTAGTAGATGATGTTCCAATTTTTTTAACATGCGCAGCCCAGTGAGTTCCATACTGTCCATAACATCTAACCTGACAATTCCACATTGTTTGTATTTCCACATTGCCTCGGGAATATATCCCGCATAAACAAGCCGCAAAATCATGGAAATCACGGGATTTTGAGTTTTCTGACGAGTTTAAGCAGATATATATTTGTAAGTATATATCTGTCCGGTAGTATCGCTATGTTTTTTTTTTTATAGCCCAAGCCCTCTCCTGTGTAGTTTTAAATATAGGCCGTTACCGATAACGATGGTTTCCACGGTCACGTTATGCCTTTGAGCTTCTTTTAAGTGCTCCTCAGCGTTTCGAGCATTTTTTACTGCTTAAGTTATGGCAGCGGGTCCCCCAGCTAACGAACCAGTGGATATAACTCAGCAAATGCAGGGATAAGAAAAGGAATAAGTCCACCAGATGCCTTCGGTACTGGTAGGATCCTAGGCGTTTTAACACATCTTTATCTTTCTCTTTCCTGCCTCAAAGCCCTTTTCGCTACATTCAGCGCTGCTTTGATGCTATATTTTAAACATTCCGTAGGATTTTTCTTCTGCTTTAGTGTGCGACGTGCTGCATTCACTATTTGCTTAAAGCTTATTCTAGCACAAAATTTGGTACACATAACCTTATCGACCACGATGTTGCAAATAAGTTGTCCTATACACTGAGGTGACAAAAGTCATGGGATACCTCCTAATGTCGTGTCTGACCTCCTTTTGTGTGCGTAGTGCAGCCACACGACGTGGCAACGACTCAACAAGTCGCTGGAAGTCCCCTACAGACATACTGAGCTAAGCTTCCTCTGCAGTCGTCCGTAACTGCGGAAGTGTTGCCAGCGCAGTATTTTGTGCACAAACTGACCTCTCGATTATGCCCCATACTGTTCGATGGGCTTCGTGTCGGGCGATTTGAGTAGCCAAATCACTCGCTCGAACTGTCCAGATCGTTTTTCACACCAATCAGGAACAGTTGTGGCCCAGTGGCATGGCACACTGTTATCCACAAAAATTTCATCGTTGATTGGCTGCTGTCTCCCAGTAGCCGAACATAACAGTTTCCACTCGGTTATCGGTTCTGATTTATCAGTGGAGTCCATTCCATGGAAACGCAGCCCACACTATTATGGAGCCACCACTAACTTGCACAGTGCCTTGTTAACTTAGGTCCATGGCTTCGTGAAGTCTTCGCCACACTCAAACCTCATCAGCTCTTACCAATGAAATCAGGACTCATCTGAGCAGGCCACGGTTTTCCAGTCATCTAGGATCCAATCGAAATGGTCACGAGCGCAGGGGAGGCACTGCAAGTGTTGTCGTGCTATTAGCAAAGACAGTCGCGTCGGTTGTCTGCTGTTATAGTCCATTAACGCCGAATTTCGCCGAACTGTCCTGAAGGATACGTTCGTCGTTCGTCCCTTATTGACTTCTGTAGTTATTTCACGCAGTGTTGTTTGTCTGTTAACAATGACAACCCTACGCAAACACTGCTTGTCTCTGTATTGTCCGTGGTGAGATGTAATCTCTGAAATTCGGTATCCTCGGTACACTCTTGACACTGTGAATCTCGGAATACTGAGTTTCCTAACGATTTCCAAAATAGAATGTTCCATGCGTCTGGCTCCAACTACTATAACGCGTGCAGTCTGTTAATTCCCGTTGTGCGGCCATAATGACGTCAGAAACCTTTTCACTTGAACCACGTGTGTACAGCTGACAGCTCCATCAATGCACTGCCTTTTGTACCTTGTGTACGTGGGTACTACTGCCGTCTGTATATCTCTATCCTATGATTTTCGACACCTCAGTGCACACATATCTTTCTTTGATGTATTTGTCTTTTCTTATCAGCTGTATTTGTTCTTCAATGCGACTAACTTCCTTTGTAGCATAAGCTCTTCGCATACGGTGCCTAGGATGTTAATTCCCATATTACGAAGAGCTAGGCGCTGTTTCAATTTCGTTCCAGATCCACAAAAATTGTAGCCAGGGATATGGAGTTCGAATGGTAGATTCCCGCGAATACCGCTCCCTCCTTTGTTGATACGTTTGCTAGCATTCATGTCACGCTACTGCATGTTTCGAGGTTTGTGTGTCACGTTATGTAGAAAATAGCCAGAGCTCGCCGAATTGATGTCCTTTGACGAGAAGGAGAGCCACTTCACCATTGCCCAGTTCGCTCGAAACCTTGTAACTCGCTCTACGACTAACACGTTCGATTCAGAGCTTTTCTGTAATTCCTCTGTGTAAAAACTCCCTGTGATTTCTTCACAATCACTATCGTTTAAGATGAGTGTTCTCGGGTTTGAGTGCTGCACCTTGGAAACTGTAAATATCTCTGTTGACCATTTATGTAGGTAAGACTTCTCAAACGCAGTTTTGTATTTCGAAGTAATATGGAACTTCTGCTTCCGTTTACCACCATCGTGATGTGGTTGTGGGATGGACATGGATGGAGAGGGGAAAGGAGAGAGGTGCCCTGATGTAGAGTAGGATAGGTGGAGAAGGGCTAAAGTTGGTAGGAGGGATAAATAACGGGGCAGATCTCGTTGTCTGGGAGAGGGAGATGTTTGAACCTGCGTTGAGACAGCATGTGGAGTTTGTGCGTTTGTAGTGATGGAAGGATGTACTTGTAAAGGCGCAGCAGCAAACCAGAAATGGTGATCAGACGGGAGACAGTGGGTTTTTGAATGTAGTTTGTGGTCGTATAGGAGATGCGAAGATGTTCCAGGTAGTTGAGGAGTGGTGGGAATTTGATAAGAAGTAGAGGATCGATATGGGCGAAGCTAAACGGATGCGGAAAGCAAGGCAGAGTACATGGCGTTCGAGGATTTGGAGTGACTTATAAAACTTTGGTCGGGTGGAGATCCATCCAAAATTCGCATAGCATAAGATGGTTCGGATCAGGATTTTGCAGGAGTGGAGAATAATGGAGGGGTGTACTCCCCAAGTTTGGCCTGTCAGCAATTTTAATAGTTTTAGTCTACCGTGGGCTTTCTGTTGACTGGTTAGTAGGTGAGATTTCCACGTTAGTCGCTGTTCGCGGGTTAGTCCAAGATATTTTATTATGTTAGTTAACTGGATAGGATGGCCATACACTGTAATATAGAAGTCATGGAGGCGGAAGGTGTTGGTGGTTTGTTATTGCCTGGATTTTGGTAGGGCTGACCTTGATGAGCCGTTGGTTACTTCAGAACGTAAACTGACTGAGGTAGATTTGGAGAAATCTTTGGGATTTCAGGAGTTAGAGAACGAGGAAAGCGGTGTCATCAGCATAATGAAAGAGGTGGACTTGTGGGGGTGGTTTGGGCATATCAGCAGTGTAGAGGAAATGAAGGAGAGGAGAGAGGACAGACCCTTGGGGCACTCCTTCAGTAGGATGGAAATATGGGAAGTGGTATTGTTAAGAGCTAGAAAGGAGAGGTGAGTACATATACATCTACGTGAGTACTCTGCTATTCACAGTAAAGTGCCTGGCAGAGGGTTCAATGAGCACCTTCACGCTGTTTCTATAACATTCCACTCGCGAACGGCGCGATGGAAGACGAGCACTTAAATGTTTCTGTGCGGCCCCGATTTCTCTTATTTTATCGTGATGATCATTTCTCCCTATGTAGGTGGGTGCCAAAAGAATGTTTTCGCAATTGAAGGAGAAAACTGGTGATTGAAATTTCATGAAAAGACCCCGCAACGAAACACACCTTTGTTTTAATGATTGCCACTCCAATTCACATATCATGTCTGTGGCACTGTCTCCCCTATTTCGCGACAGTAGATAGGAAGGATGCAACAAAACGGACATAGTTGACTGGAAGGGGGTGGGTCTGGAGTTTGAACAGGAGACTGGAATGTCATATATGGTCTTAGGCTTTCTCTAGGTCGAGGGAGACAAAAATAGCAGATTTACGGGAGTTGAGATGGTGGAATAGGAGATGGATGAGGTACAGGAGCTGGTCATCAGAGGAGAAATTGGGACAGAAAGCAGATAGTGTTCGTTCAGGCGTTGATGGATGCATCAGAAGAGGATGTATTAGAAGACCTTACTAAATATCAAAACGTGGCAGATGGGGCAGTAGGAGGAGGTATCAGTCGGAGGTTTGTGTGATTTGAGGAAAAGTAGATGTTTTCCATTGTGGAGGATAGTTACCTGTGGAGAGGATAGTGGTGTAAAGGGCTGAAAAGGTGACTAGGAAAGAGAGGACCCATTCTTTAAGGTGCCGATAAGTAATGTAGTCATGACTCGGGGAAGTGTTGCGTTTTTTGTGGAGTACTTATTTTATGTCGCGTGCTGTAATTGGTGTATTTCGTTCTGTTTATGGTACGTTGTCCAAGTAATGGAAGCTGGAATCCAGGGGTGGGACAGCGGTACTTGTACATTTGTGTGTGATAGGGAAAACTGAATAATCAAAATGGTCATCAGGGATGGAGAAGAAGTCAGAGATATAAGATGGAAAACGATTAGTTTTGCTCAGGTTGTCAAGTGAAGGATGGTTATTGTGGAGAAGTGGGAAGTGAGGTATGCAGTTAGTACCAGTGAGTCAATGGAATGGTTTCCAGTATTTGGAGGGGTTAATTGGGAGGAGGGGAGGTGTGTATTTGCCGGTAGCGTGTGAGTGCATCCCGGTCACGAGACTGCAGGAAAGAGCGTTACATGCGACTGGATTCTTGGATGAGAAGGGGAGCTTGTGTGTGTGTGTGTGTGTGTGTGTGTGTGTGTGTGTGTGTGTGTGTGTGTGTGTTGGGGGGGGGGGGTATGGCAGTAAGGATGTATGGTCTTGGTAGTAATGTGGATGGATATAGCGCCATGCACCATACTGATTACCAAAATCGAAAATGTACACCATCATCTGGAGCTGTCGATCCTGACTGCTGTAAGTCAGTGTAAAAAGCTGCCAGTACTTCCCACCTTCAGCTGAGGCAGCTTGTTTTACTATGGTGGCTTGTGACGACTTTCGCGTGGCTTCAACAGAGCCCTTCATCAGAATTATCACATGTCTTATGAATAAAATTATCAAGCGTATGGTTTCGAATGACACTGAAAGCTAATTTTACGTATGGTTCAGTGAATCAAAATAGAATTCAAAGACCCTCACAAATAATCGATTCTCTTCGCATATTTCCACTGAAATGGGTTGACGTAGGATAGAGGGCTAAAAAGATACGAAAAACGAATATCGCTACAACAATGTTAAAATAAAAATCAGATTGAATGTGGTTGATACATTGCCGGAAAAAATGCAACACTCTCAAGGACAGTGTCATTTTATTCACAAGTGATGCGACCGGTATAGCGTTATTGAAGGAGTATATGATAAATTCTGACCAAATGGAGCACACATGTCACAATAAAGAATGTCCGAACAGTCGCATCAATACACAGTGTGCTCCCCCAGTGGCGGAAATTCAGGCGTGGATTCTTACATGTGAATGATAGTTGCCCAATGACGTCCTGTGGTAGCGTGTCCCAAGCGTTATGCGCCTCTTCTTGCATTTCGGCAACGAGTCTTGAAGGCTTTGGAGAACAAGTAAATTCCCGCTTCGTCATATCCCCATACGTGTTTAATTGGCGAGAGATCTGGTGATCTTGCTGCGTCGATCTTGGCATGTGGCTATACTACACGGACGTCCAGAACCTGGTCCACGCGTCTGAGAATGTCTCACAGACCACTGCTGAAAGTAGAGACACACCACGTATACACTGTGCTCAACGTGCGCAGCAGTCCGTCGATATGGCCATCCAGTTTCTTACAGGCCCCTAAATGTGACTCCGTTCAAATGGCAGAAGCTGTGAAACAGGAGTATATACTTGTCGGTGGGGCATGATTGTATCCAAAAATGAATGTTGCAAACATTGTTCATCTCTAAACTCATTACAGTTACTGCTTGCAGATTCAAAACAGAGTGTGTACAGACAGGTCGCCTGAGCGCCATCGGATCGCCTATGACCGTGACAAATGGATTGCTAACTATACAACCCTTCAGTATGCATACATTATACTCATGTGCCACTGAACACAGTCTTTGAGTGAATTGCACTTTTTCCGGCAGTGTATGTACAAAAAATAGTATTTGGTTCATACATTATAAATCTGTGCTTGGATTTTGCCAAGGCAATTGTGTAAGTTATCGGTGTAGTGTATTGGTGTTTAAATTAAGTAGTATTTTTTTAGTAGTTTTTAATTTAAGTAGTATTACGGCCTTACACGCGACTGTGATACCTTAGTTGTTTAGGAATGTTTTTAAACAAAGTGATGTGCATATGAAAAGAGACGGATAATTTTAAGCAATTTTATGTTGTAGCCGATAGTGTCCGTTATTTTACAACAGTGTTAACATCCAGTGCGGGGAGGTTTAGGTTATGGTGAGCAGAACCTAATGTCTAAAAAAATCGATTAGAGCTTGCAGTCAGTGTTTGCTTTGCAAAAAGAGCCGATAACTCAATAGCATTACATCAGAAAATTGGAAATTTGTGGTAAGATCTTATGGGACCAAACTGCGCGGCCAATTACATTAGAAACGGCATAAAAAAATGACAACCGGTTCGCGAGATAAATGGAAAGATAGGCCAGTCATTGCTCGCCCTGGAGTAATGCCTTGGTTTCGGGACGTTCATAGTGTTTTCGAAAGTTTACTTATCTTTCAGGATTTAATTTAGTGTTATGGCCAGTTTACGACCTGGGCTGTTCTACTCACTTCTGTGTCGGTTATCACAGTGGATGCTTAAAACATTTTTATATTACGAGGGCAGTTCAATAAGTAATGCAACACATTTTTTTTCTGAAACAGGGGTTGTTTTATTCAGCATTGAAATACTACACCAGGTTATTCCCCAATCTTTTAGCTACACAACACTATTTTTCAACGTAATCTCCATTCAATGCTACAGCCTTACGCCACCTTGAAATGAGGGCCTGTATGCCTGCACGGTACCATTCCACTGGTCGATGTCGGAGCCAATGTCGTACTGCATCAATAACTTCTTCATCATCCGCGTAGTGCCTCCATGGATTGCCTCCTTCATTGGGCCAAACATATGGAAATCCGACGGTGCGAGATCGGGGCTGTAGGGTGCATGAGGAAGAACAGTCCACTGAAGATTTGTGAGCTCCTCTCGGGTGCGAAGACTTGCGTGAGGTCTTGCGTTGTCATGAAGAAGGACAAGTTCGTTCAGATTTTTGTGCCTACAAACACGCTGAAGTCGTTTCTTCAATTTCTGAAGAGTAGCACAATACACTTCAGAGTTGATCGTTTGACCATGGGGAAGGACATCGATCAGAATAACTCCTTCAGCGTCCCAGAAGACTGTAACCATGACTTTACCGGCTGAGGGTATGGCTTTAAACATTTTCTTGGTAGGGGAGTGGGTGTGGCGCCACTCCATTGATTGCCGTTTTGTTTCAGGTTCGAAGTGATGAACCCATGTTTCATCGCCTGTAACAATCTTTGACAAGAAATTGTCACCCTCAGCCACATGACGAGCAAGCAATTCCGCACAGATGGTTCTTCTTTGCTCTTTATGGTGTTTGGTTAGACAACGAGGGACCCAGTGGGAACAAACTTTTGAATATCCCAACTGGTGAACAATTGTGACAGCACTACCAACAGAGATGTCAAGTTGAGCACTGAGTTGTTTGATGGTGATCCGTCAATCATCTCGAACGAGTGTGTTCGCACGCTCCGGCATTGCAGGAGTCACAGCTATGCACGGCCGGCCCGCACGCGGGAGATCAGACAGTCTTGCTTGACCTTGCGGCAATGATGACACACGCTTTGCCCAACGACTCACCGTGCTTTTGTCCACTGCCAGATCACCGTAGACATTCTGCAAGCGCCTATGAATATCTGAGATGCCCTGGTTTTCCGCCAAAAGAAACTCGATCACTGCCCGTTGTTTGCAACGCACATCCGTTACAGACGCCATTTTAACAGCTCCGTACAGCGCTGCCACCTGTCGTAAGTCAATGAAACTATACGAGATGAAGCGGGAATGTTTGAAAATATTCCACAAGAAATTTCCGGTTTTTTCAACCAAAATTGGCCGAGAAAAAAAATGTGTTGCATTACTTATTGAACTGCCCTCGTAGTATCAACTGAATATGTAAGGCCTTTAAGAAGTATTGTGATATTTCTCTGTTACCTAAAGAAGAAATTGTATTTTTATGTAATTATTACTTGTCATACGTGCTGCGCCATTCCATGTCGCTGCCTTGGCAACTATGACTTTAAAAGATGTGAGTTGCCGGTTTTAGCAGGCAGAAGACATTTCCAGTCCGACACAACGAGTAAGAAGGACACTTCCCTTGTGCAGGCAAGTCGGGTATATTCGCGGTAGAAAAGACAAAGAAGTTTTACAAAATCGTAAGTAGTTCTAAGACATCTCGAGTCCCATGCAACGAGTAATAATTACACTTTGCGAGCAGAGGCAAGTCGGGCATATTCACGGTAGACTTTTGGAGCCACCAAGATACGCCACGGGTATACACAATCAGCGTAATTTCTGCGATGAGTAGCAAGTAACGGGTGTGAATTGAGTGGATCTGATTGTGCTACTTATGCTTGTATACGTGCTAAAGAGTAGAAGCTTCTTCGTAGTGCTGTAGCCTCTACAGCCTGCTCCTGATTTTCGTCTCCCTCAACGTCTCCACCAATGTCACGTACAGATCGTCTTGCTGGCAGCTCAATCATAACACGTGTTAGTAGTGGGAGGACAGCCAGCGCCTGTCTTACCCTGTTCAGCTGATGTTACACCGGAGCAACAAGATTACACAACTTTCACTGCTTGCGAAAACGATGCTATTTATGTCCCAGGGTCCAGTGTTCAGAGGTTCCAAATGGTTTGGACGCGTTTGTCAGCAGTGACGACAATACATTGTAGTCGTTGGAGATATAATGGTACACACAGTTTCATGTAACAATGTTTGAAAGAGTTAGCATCCTGTATGGTTTTCATATCAGCGCTGGTTACATATCTGACTGATACCGATGTGCCTTAAACGTAAGTTCCGTTTACGAGAAAGTTAGGTATTGAATTATGAATAAAAATCAAATCAAAGAAAACGAAAATACAAGATACATTAAAATATAAAACCGCAAGTGACGGAAATGAGAATCTCAGAAGAACATTTCTTCGGATGACGTTGTAATCATGTTTAGTGTTGACAACACTTGACGTTTCACTCAAGGCGCACAGGTCTAATGTAAATAAAAAAATCGAGATATGGTATACTAAGAGTTAATCACAGGTGCAGCTGGTATCATAAGTGTTTGGTATCATATTTGAACTACATGTTTTGTGGTTATATTGTAGCCGGCCGTTGTGACCGAGCGGTTCTAGGCGCTTCAGTCTGGAACCGGGCGACCGCTACGGTCGCAGGTTCGAATCCTGCGTCGGGCATGGATGTGTGTGATGTCCTTAGATTAGTTAGGTTTAAGTAGTTCTAAATTATGGGGGACTGATGGCCTCAGATGTTAAGTCCCATAATGCTCAGAGCCATTTGTACCATTTCGGTTACATTGTATCATATTACTACGTACTGTTACATTTACAGTAAGTCTTTAAAATTACTAAAATTGTGGCTAACAAACTGCATCTGCTCATTTAGCTTAGATTATGTGCTTTTATTTTTATGGACGTTACCTCTATTTGTTCCACCTGATCTAAGGTCTTACTATTGGGGTAACTGTATAACCCTGTCAGATAGTTTCGTACGACGTAAAAAATGTGAAATATCCAGCATGTGCTGTGCAATGGCTGATTTTTTGAAGTGATATAATCTGAAGGCATTCATACGCTCCTGAAGCTGGATCTTGAAGCTTCTGCCTATTTTTCGTACGTGGTATGTGGAACAACTACAACACGCTATTTGATATACAACACGGTTGTCGAGTATTGAATTGTCTGTTTTTACGTTGTAGTATAATGAATGTTCCATCTTATTATTAGTGAAGAATGAGGTTATTGAGAAATGTCGGGTTGGAAGAAGCGGGGTTTGTGTTGGAGGAAACAGAATAACACGTGTACGATTTAAGGAAGCTTATTATGTGGAAAGTTAGATAAAGAGCTCAGGTAAAGACTAGCTGAGTGTTGTGCCTGGAATGCGTGTAGGTGAAACGTGAGGAAACAGGAGGAAAGGAGGCTGTAAGCATTTGAGATGTGGGTGTGGAGGAAGAGGGAAATGATTTGTTGATTAGAGAGGGTGATTAATGAAAGGGTGCTCGAAGGAATAGGGGAGAGAGAAAGAATATTAGAAGTTGTAAGAAAAAGAAAGAAGAACTGGCTTGAAGATATGCTGCGGCTGGACCGTTTGGTGGTGAATGCATTGGAAGGATTGGCATGTGAAAGAAGAGTGAAAGGAAGGAGAGGATACGAGATAATGGATGATGTTAAAGAAAGTGTAAGCTAAGTGAATATGTAGAGAGCAGCAGTAGCCAGACGGACACGATGAACAAACATGTGAAGACTCGCTTCGGGCGGAACACATAATAATAACAATAGCAAATAAGATTGTTATATCGGCTTCTTTAAACATGTTATCGATTTTCTTGGTGAAATAGGACGTGGATATATGATGCTATCTACGTAGGGATGAGTCAAAACGTTATAACCACCTCTAATAACGTGTTGATTCATCTTGGGAACGCAGTGCAGCAGCTGTTCTGCGTGGCACGGATTCGATAAGGCCTTGGTAGGTTCTGGAGGTATGTTGCACCAGATATCTACACAAAAGTTACACAATTCCCGTAAATTACAGGTCATTGATTCGTAGTCACAGAGCTGTCATCCGATAGCTTCTCAGATATGTATCATTGGGTTCAGATGAGGTGAGTTTGATAGCCAAGACGTTAACATGAATTCACTACTTACTCTTCAAACTACTGTAGCACGATTTAGTCTTGTGACACGGACATTAATCCCGATGGAAGACGCCATCACCGCCAGGAAAGACATTCAGCATAATGTTCGCGTAGTCCACCACTGTAATGGTGCATTTGATTACTACCACAGATCCCATGGAATCACGTATGGATGTTCCCCATAACACAATAAAGCCCCACTGACCTGTGTCGAGGCAACTGCTCACCTGGAAGACGGCGTATACGGGTACAACCATCCTCCTGGTGTAACAAGAAACGAGATTCATCCGACCAGGTGACATTTTTCATTGATCCATTGTCCACTCTCCATGAACCCATGTTAGCATGACAACGCGAAGGGGTTGACTGCTGCGGAGCTCAATGTTCAACAAAGTGCGCTGAACGATGTGCTGCGAAACACTTTTCCCTGCAGCAGCATTATACTCTGTCGTTAGACCTGCGTCAGAGTGCCGCCTATCTTGCTTTACAGAATGGGCAAGCTTCACCGTCCTACAACCACTTTTCATAGATGCTGACGACAGTAGCACACGAACAGCAGCCTAACTTCGTTCCCAGGCGCTGGACCATAACGATCATCTTTTGTAAAAGTCGTGTATGTCAGTCGATTTCCCCATTTGCGGCCCGTATCGTAACTGGAATGATTCCCAATTCGTCTCTGCTCAGTTTATACACTCTCCTTAGCGTTTTATCTGCCTGCGCCGGCCGGAGTGGCCGTGGGGTTCTAGGCGCTTGGGTTAGTTAGGTTTAATTAGTTCTAAGTTCTAGGCGGCTGATGACCTCAGAAGTTAAGTCGCATAGTGATCAGAGGCATTTGAACCATTTTAATCTGCCTGCAACCCCATCACATGGCGTTCAGTCTCACTTTGGTCACTGGTCATAACGTTTAGGTTTATCAATCAATTTTCTTTTCATTATCTGTTTTCTAGTTTGGTTTTTATCGCTGCTGTTCTTATATATGCGTGTGGATGAATTGTCAATTATTTTGGATATGTAACCATTGCTAGTTGTTATGTTAATGTCTGTACCTCGTACTTGTCTAAATATATTCTGTTTTAATTTAATGAGTATTCCCTGTGCAGTATGGCCGTAAATACTGAAAACTCGTGTCCAGTGGCATTAAATGATGCACTGTCTATTGTTGTGTCAATTCAAGTGTTTTTTGTATGTGATGAACTTACGTTTTACTGGATGTTGATGATTCTAAGATAAAGATTATTTTGTACTTTTGTGGAAAGAGTTGAACAGTGCAAGTAGCTAGTTTATCAAGCTCCTCTAATGTCATCATAGAGTAGTAGTGTGTCATCGACGTACGTACGGAAACATTTTTTTTTCTTAAAGTATACTTTTTTATAACAACAAATTATGTGAGCAACAAATCAGCCAGTAAGTCCCCCTCTCTGTTGGTAAATCTTATTCATTGAATTACACCGTCCTCGCCTACACTGTAGAACTTTTAATTCAAAGTGAACGTATTATACTTTGCTTCGTTTTTCAGCTATCTCGACTGTAGAAGTAAATATGTGAGGGTAAATATGTGGATTTACTACGTTAATTACATCAGGTAGGCAATACGTACGGATACACACCAATGTATAAGGGAAACAAAAAAGTTTCCGTTCGAAGGCCACACTAACCTATTGTCTACATGTCGTTGCAGATATATCCAGTCGGAGTCACGCTGAGTTGCATATACGCTGCAGCAACGCCCGAAAACGAAAACTTTTTGATTTCCACTCTCTCTCTCTCTCTCTCTCTCTCTCTCTCTCTCTCTCTCTATATATATATATATATATATATATATATATATATATATATATATATATTCATGTTATAAACATTTTTATTAAAAGTGTTGTAATTATGCGACAGTAAATTTGTTCTCATCTGAATCAACAGCAAACCAGCACCGACAACAATAGTTGAGGTATACAAGTCGACGTCGCGAGCAGAAGACGAAGAGATAGAGGAAGTATATGAGGAAAGTGAATCGGGTAATATAATACGTAAAGAGAGATAAAAATCTAATAGTCATGGGAGAATGGAATGCTGTTGTAGAGGAAAGAGTAAAAGAAAAGGTTACGGGAGAATATGGGCTTGTTAGTAGGAATGGGAGAGGAGACAGAGTTCAGCAATAAATTTCGGCTTGTAATAGCGAATACTCTGTATACGTACCACAAGAGCTGGAAAAACTCGTGTAAAAGGCCGGGACGTACAGGAAGATACCAGTTTGTTTTCTAAATCAGATAGTGGATTCTAAGGCGTATCCAGGAGCAGAAATGGACACAGATCACAGTTTAGCAACGATGATGAACAGCAGGTTGAAGTTTAAAAGACTAGTGAGGAAGAATCAGTGCACAGAAAAAAACGAGACACAGAAGTGCTAAGGTTTGAAGAGATATGCTTGAAGTTCTCTGAGTCTATAGGTACTCCGATAATATAGTAGGTAGTTCAATTGAAAAGGAGTGTACATCTCTAAAAAGGGCAGTCACAGAAATTGGAAAGAAAAACATAGGTACACGGAAGGTAATTGAGAAGAAACCATAGATAGCAGAAGAAATATTTCAGTTGATCGATGAAGGAAGGAAGTATAAATATGTTCAGGGAAATTCAAGGATACAGAAATCACTTCAGAATGAAATACGTAGGAAGTGCAGGGAATGTAATGCGAAATTGCTGCATGAAAAATATGAAAATGTCGAAAAAGAAATGAATGTCGCAACGACTGACTCAGTCCCTGTTGATCTCTCATCAGTTACACTGCCAGAAGCAGAGTTCGTTTTGTTTGCAGATGACACAAGTATTGCAATAAATAGTATGTCGAGTGTAGTTATAGAAAGATCTGCTAATGATATTTTCATGGATATTAAATAAGTGGTTTAAAGCCAACTCACTGACATTAAATTCGAAGACACTCACTATATGCAATTCATAACCTGTAAGAGGTTTCCACCCAGCATATGCATAAAGTATGAAGAAGAGCAGATAGAAGAGGTTGACAGTCTTAAATTCCTGGGATTACAACTTGATAATAAATTTAATTGGGAGGAGCACACCACAGAACTGCAGAAATGCCTTAACAAATCTGAATTTGCAATTCGAGTGTTAGCAGACATAGGTGACATAAAAATGAAAAAGCTTGCATACTTTGCCTACTTTCATTCCATAATGTCATATGGTATAATATTTTGGGGTAACTCTTCAAGTCAAACAAAAGTTTTCAGAGTCCAAAAGCGTGTAATGCGTATTATTTGTGGAGTAAATTCACAGACGTCCTGTAGAAACCTCTTCAAAGAAATGGGAATACTGACTACTGCCTCTCCGTATATTTACTCCTTAATGAAATTTCTCCATAATAATATATAAAAGATCAGTTTAAAAGGAGCCTGAAAGACTTACTAGTGGCCAACTCCTTCTACTCCATTGACGAATTTTTTAATAGAAACAAATGATGTATTTTATTTACTCATACTATTAGTATCGTTATTTCAGCTTAAAAAATGGTGTATTGTATATACTCATACTATTAGTATTATTATTTCAGCTTAAAAATGATGTATTGTATATACTCATACAATTAGTATTACAATTTCAGCTTTAAAAAAAATGACATGTTCCACATCCACGAGGATCTTCTCAGCACGGATCTATGGAACGAAAAACTAATCTAATCTAAGCATATAGAGAAGGGCACCTGGCATTAGAGTCAGAAATTGAAAGAGCTTTGGACGACTTAAGATCAGATAAGGCAGAAAGGATAGATAACACTCGTTTAGAATTTCTGGAATCATTGGGAAAAGTGACAACAGAACGACGATTCACGTTGGTGTGTAGAATGCATAAGAGTGGCGAGATACCATCAGACTTTCGAAAAGACTTCGTCGAACAATCCTGATAATAGCAAGAGCCGGTAAGTGCGATGATTATCGCACAATCAGCATAACAGCTCATACATCCAAGCTGCTGACAAGAATAATATAGAGAAGAATGGATAACAAAATAGAGGATCTCTTAGATGGCGATTTATATGGCTTTACGAAAGATAAAGGCACGTAAGAAGCAGTTCTGACGTTGCGGTTGGTAATGGAAGCAAGACTGAAGAAAAATCAAGGCACAGTCGTCGGATTTGTCGGCCTGGTAAAAGTATTCGACAATGTAAGATATTGCAAGATGTTCGAAATTCTGAGAAAATTAGGGGTAAGCTATAGGGGAAGACGAGTGATATGCAACATGTACAAGAACCAAGAGGATACGATAAGCCTGGAAGAACGAAAGCGTCGAATAAAAGGGTTTTATGACAGTATTTTACATGCTCATTCGATAGAGCGATTAAAAACTAGCCCGGAGCGATATTCGTTTTATTCCTACATATTCGCAGCGGCATTAAAACACGGAGTAATCCAGCAATGACAGAACCTCCCCTTCCCCCCCCCCCCCCTCCCCCATCCCACCTTTCCCTGCGATTGCTACTGCCTAGCAGCAGCGTTGCTCAATCGCTTCGTGAGTTCTAGTTATTTCTGGTGTTTTACTGTTCCTGTGAATACATAGCTACAAAACAAATATCGCCTAGACAAATTTGGGACGCTTCTCTTTAAAAATAATTTTATTTGTGATGGTAAACAAATTGAAGCTTTCCGTCTACTCTGAGCGTCGCATGAAAGATGGAATGAGCAGCACTTGTTTGAGATGACTACAGCTACACATTGGCAAAACAGAATGGCAAATATCTGTCGAAACATGAGAGAAAATGAGCCGGATGACTCGGAGAGACACCCGGTATATGCATTTTTCGCTCTAAATATAGGCATACATTGTAAAGCTCAGGAAGTCCGTCTCGTTTGCTCGAGTACTGAAAGTACTTTATCGTGATAATCGGCTAAGTAGAGGGAGTGGTAATTTACACAAGAATAACTGGCTGCAGCATTCTCAGCTCAAGAAAGGTAAGACACCTGGCTCTGACATTTTCGCTCCAGATTGTGCCGTATTCTACAATTTTATTAAATGAATGTCTCTTTTGTAGACGGGTACCTAACACCTGGGAATGTTCTCGTGTTGTAAGAATAAAAAAGATAGTGCCGAGCCGGCCAGAGCGGCCGAGCGTTTCTAGGCGCTACAGTCTGGAACCGCGCGACCGCCACGGTCGCAGGTTCGAATCCTGCCTCGGGCATGGATGTGTTTGATGTCCTTAGGTTAGTTAGGTTTAAGTAGTTCTAAGTTCTAGGGGACTGATGACCTCAGTAGTTAAGTCCCATAGTGCTCAGAGCCAATATAGTGCCGAACGTGATGACACTACTGCATATATACCAGTTTGTATGGTGAGAACTTACAAGGATTTAAAAAAACCCTACACCCAACAGACTACAAAGCCGCAGAGAACTGTAAAAACTCAATGAACACCAATTCTAATTTGCGAAAGTTAAGACAGTAGATAACTGTTATTGATAACATATAAGCAAAATATGTACTTGGAATCGTCATAGATGTAGCCGGAGCATTCAATAATTCACGGTGATCTGCTCTGATCGCACAGCGTAGGGAAACGAATAATCCTAGATCCTCTACCCTAGCATTAAGGACTACTGTCAAGTCATAGTAATGCAATGTGGAACAAACATCAACAAAATTACGAGGAGAATCACGAAAGGATACCCACAGGACCCAATGTGTGACAGCAGTTTTTTGGCATATCACACTACATCATCAGGTAAAAGTACTTGAAGAATGCTCGTTCATATATGGTGTTACTGAATATGCAGATGACATCATGTGATCGTAACTCATGTAGGGGACCCAGAGAAATGCTGGACATTCGAGCCTCTGACGCATACAGTAAATTCTTGAAGTAGCTGCAAATAGAACAACATATATTATGCTTAAACGCAAGCTGGTTCAAATGGCTCTAAGCGCTATGGGACTTAGGTTCTGAGGTCATCAATCCCCTAGAAGCTAGAACTACTTAAACCTAACTAAACTCAGGACATCATACACATCCATGCCCGAGGCAGGATTGGAACCTGCGACCGTAGCGGTCGCGCGGTTGTAGACTGAAGCACCTAGAACCGCTCGGTCACAGAGGCCGGCCGCAAGCTGGTAAGAAATTGAGTTTGAAAGGTACACGGTGTCTACAATCTAAGAAGAGAGAAACGGATTATCGAGATCATATTATGGATATTACGTAGAGGACTACAAAAGTTATGCAGAAGTTTGTAACACTACTTAAAAACCGGTTACAAATATCTGCGTTTAAAGTGTATCGCTATGCTATTTTGATGGCAATAGCTGCTTCGCCGCAAGTTTTGGATCTCGAAATTATGAAGTGGACATGTCACAGTCAGACTGCGTCATATCCATAAAGGAATATTGCTCAAGCTGACTTGCGGTTTTAGTACAGAGCTTGTTGAAGTACTTCTGGTATCGTCAGGAATTTGCCTCATAGATGTAAGGGTACATGAACGGTATCTAGGAGCTGGTGATTGCTTGCGCGGATATTATCCAGTTGGAGTGCAAAACTTTACTAACCGGGCTATTACTGACAAGAAACAATTACAGGAATGTATGTTTGCCGAATGACAATGTGGCTGGGATGCGGGAAGTACAGCGCGGCTGGTGCATGGGTTTGTCCCAAGCATCGGTGAAGGACTTCAACTAAATTGTATAATCCCCTCCAAAATGATGAAACATTTTTTGACAGACACAATATACATCCTGTGCATTTATGTAGAACTTACGAGGCTGAGACACTTACGTGCAACTGTTAAGTAGGAGGCACAACTGAGTATATTTTATTTGAATGTAATCAATATACTGCATTTAAATAAGGAGTGCATGTAAGATGTGATAGTATATATTCAGTTATAGGGAAAAAGTGGTAACGGCTGCAGCGAATAATACATCCAAACTTAAAACTGCATGAATATCAAAATATCAGAAAACTTCGGCAGAGAAAGTGAAGTCAGTAACAGCAAGAACAGTTTATTAGGCATTGCATATTAATAAGCGGATTCGTGGAAAGGGTACAGTGAAGGCCTCCGTGACGAAGAGGACGCCACTGGTGACTTGATAGAATAAGAAACTGGAGTCGATAAGGAAGACGTGTGGGATCCAGTATTAGAGTCAGAATTTGAAAGAGCTCTGGGAGACTTGTGATCAAATAAAGCGGAAGGGAAAAAGGGTTCGACAATGTAAAATGGCGTAAGATGTTCGAAATTCTGAGAAAAATAGGAGTAAGCTACAGCGAAAGACTTGTGTATACAATAGTTACAAAAAGCAATACAATACAAAACCCAAGAGGGAGCAACAAGATTGGAAGAACGAGAACTAAGTGCCCGGATTAAAAAGGGTGTACGACAGGGATGGAATCTTTCGCCGCTACTGTTCATTCTATAGGGTGGTCCATCTGAGATTATTTCGAAAACTATACATCGGTTAAAAATAGTGGGTAAGACAAGTTCGTAAGCTCAAAGGGGGACATCAAATGACACTACACGTGACCCCCAGCCCCCGCCTCTATGAGTGGGAAGAGAGGGGGCAACTTTTAAATCTTAAATGGAAACCCCCATTTTTTTACTGCAAATTCGGATTTTCCATAAAAAAAGTAATCTAGTTTTGTCTGAAACATTTTTTAAACCATTGACAGATGGCGCTGAAATCGAGAACAAATGAAAATTGTGGAAGAATCCGATTTATTTAGAATGATTCGAGAAGGGCGCATCAAATCGATACAAAATGTGCACCAATTCTTTCATTACGCCAAATTAAGCTATTTTTTACACAATGTATCCTACGCGCCATAGTTTTTGATGGAGGGAAGCGGAATGGTATTAAAATCTCTTTAGGGAACTCTTCACAATTTCATTACTCACCCGACTGTGGCGCTACCGTGGCCATACTGCGAACTGCGGCTCAGTATAAAAGTCGGTGCAATGCGATCAGACGTCACTTCACTTTCAGACTGTGAACTGTAAACATCAACGGACGAAAGTAAATTATTCTTTAGCGAAACATGGCTCACTGCCCTCCTACAGAGATTGTTGATATGATGTTAATTTTAGGTTAAATGCCATAACAATTACGTTGCAGCTGCGCAATTGTATGCGGATCGTTTCCCAAACAGACAACACCCAAGTGGAAACATTATTCGAAATTGCACTCAACGAACTCGAAACGCATACATGTACCGTCCACCTCGTCATCGCGAATACAATGAAAATGACGCTCGTACCCTTACCGTACTCGCCTGTGTTCACATGGATCACGAAAATAGTAGTCGTGCGATTCAGAGACAAACTGGAATACCGAAATAAACTGTTTTGAGGATTTTGAAGGCACGTAAATATCATGCGTATAATATCACACTGACACAGGCATTAACGCCGAAAGATAAGCAATTACGCGTGAATTTCTGCCAATGGGCCTTGGAAATGATAAGAGGTAACAATGATTTTTTAGATACGTTATGTTCACCGATAAAGCCACACTCAAGAACAATGGCGAATTAAATCATCATGGTTGTCATTATTGGTCCACTGTGAATCCACACTGGCACAGATTCGTTGACAATTAACACAAATGGTCGTTAATGGTCTGGTGTGGAATTTTAAACGGTTATTTGATAGGACCGTATTTTTTTGACCGAAAAGTTACTGGGGAATCTTATTTACAACTTTCCGCGATGATTTGTTGGAGCTACTGAAAGATGTTGATTTAGAAACTAGGCAACGAGTGTGGTTCCAACAGGACTGAGCAGCTCCCCATTATGCTAAAAATGTGCGGAACGTTGTAAATTTACGGTACCCTGGTCGGTGGATAGGGCGCGGCGGACCAATTCAGTGGTCTCCACGTTCACCATATCTGACATCTCCTGATTTTTTCTCGTGGGGTTATTTAAAAAATATTGTTTATGAAAGGCAGCCAACAACCCGAAACGATATGGAGCAACGCATTCGAAGAGAGTGAGCAGCCATACCACGGGATGTGCTGCTCAAAACTGTGGACAACTTTCGCAGACGATTGACTTTATGCATTGAAGCAAATGGGGAAAATTTTGAACAATTTCTTCGTGGCTAATTTCATTAATTAAACACTCAAATTGTGAGAGGCAAGAGGGGACTCACACTAATGAAGCACCCCAACATGTGAGAGGCAAGGGGACTCACACTAATGAAGCACCCAAGGGAACATCATTCTACTACGTCCATGTCGTTGTTCCTGGGTAACGTTAAAAATAGGATACCGTACATTTTGTACAAAAATAGCTTAATTTGGCCTGATGAAAGAATTGGTGCACATTTTTTATCGATTTGATGCGTCTTTCTCGGATAATTCTAAATAAATCAGAGCTCTTCCCCAATTTTACTTTTTTTCTCGATTTCAGCACCATCCGTCAATGGTTTAAAAAATGTTTCAGACAAAAACTTGATTACTTTTTTATGGAGAATCCGAATCTGCAATAAGAAACGGGTATTTCCATTTAAGATTTAAAAGTTGCCCCCCGCCCCACCCAAGGGGGCGAGGGCTGGTGGCCACGTGTAGTATCATTTGATGTCCCCCTTTGAGCTTACGAACTTGTCTTACCCACTAAATTTACCCGATGTATATTTTTCGAGATAATGTCATCCGAAACTTCAGATGGACCACATCAAAGAAGCAATGACGGAAATAAAAGAAAGGTTCAAGAGTGACATTAAAATTCAGAGTGAAAGGATATCAGTAATAACGTTTGCTGAGGATATTTTTACACTCAGTGCAAGTGAAGAAGAATCATAGGATCTGTTGAATGGAATCAACGGTCTAATGAGCACAGCATATGGTTTGAGAATAAACTGGAAAAACAAAAGGAATGAGAATTATGAGAAATGGGAATAGCGAGAAACTTAACATCAAATGTGGTGTTCACAAAGTAGACGAAGTTAAGGAATTTTGCTACCTCTGAAGCAAAATAACCCACGACGGAACAAACAAGGAGAACATAAAAAACGGATTAGCACCGAGAAAAAGGACTTTCCTGGCCAAGAGAAGTCTGCTAGTATCAAACATAGGCCTCAGTTTGAGGAAGAAATTTCTGAGAATGTACGTTTGGAGCACAGGACTGTAAGGTAATAAATCATGAACAGTGGGAAAAGCGGAATAGAAGAGAATTGTAGGGTTTGTGATTTGGTGCTACAGAAGAATGTTGAAAATCAGGTGGACTGATAAGATAAAGAATAAGGATGTTTTCACAGAACTGGCGAAGAAAGAAAAATATGGACAACACTGACAAGAAGAAGGGACAAGATGAAAATACATTGTAGAGGCATCAGAGAATAACCTCCATGGTACCGGGGTGGGGATTGGACTGTAGAGTGTAAAGGCTGTGTGGGAAGACGGAAACTGGAATAGAATACATCCAACAAATATTTCAGGAAGCAGGGTGCAATCGCTACTCTAAAATGAAGAAAGTTGCGCAGGAGAGATATTCGTAGCGAGCTACATCAAACCAGTCAGAAGATGGAGAAAGTTCTTTGGGAGTTTGACAAGATCAAGATCATGACGTGTTTGTTCCAACGGTGCGAACTGTCAAAATTAACAAGAGCCTACAGAAGAACAGTTATAAAGTACTGATAGAAGACAATTATTTTTGTGAGTGCAACTGAGATGGCGGGGTCGGACGTCCGATACCACGTTATCCTAAGACATTCCAGGAGAAACGGTTCCTAATGAGTCCGGTGGGGATGTGATGTTGGGTGCTGGTACAGTGCCGCGCTGCGGTTGTGGAGCGACCGGATTGATAAGGCGAAAATTCAGTTGGTGATACGATGATGCTCTCATTTTCAGATAAAGAAAACAATTACATATTAGAAAGACTCCCAGTGGTCTGGATTATACAGGGTGAATCAAAACAGAATGTACAAATTTGGAATGATACAGAAATCTATTGAGATAACTTACAGAATCGACAGATGTGTTATTTTGTAGCAGATAACCTCAAGTTTGATTTACTACCAGCAAGACTGTGTACCGCCTCAGTTTCTCTGGGAAGTTCGAGGTTTCCTGGATAATCCCTTCCCAGGTCAGTGGACTCGCCGCGAAGGAACACTCGCATGGCTCCGTCGATCCCGAGATTTGACACTACTGTATTTCTTTCTCTGAGGTTTTATTAAAGACAGTGGGTATATACCTTCCCTACCAAACAATGTAGCCGACCCGAAAAATCGGATCTCGGCTGCCGTTGTACAAGTTATGCCCGCTTTGTTGCAACGACTGTGGGATGAAATTAATTACCGGAGGAATGTTTGCCGCATCGCTAATGGTAGTCACATAGAACCAAAATAACATTTGGCACTCGTATGTGAAACTTGAGATTGTTTGCAACAAAATGAGAATTCTACCGATTCTGTAAGTTCTATCAATACATTTATACATCATTCCGAAGTTGTAAAATCCTTTTTTGGTTCACCCAGCATAACATGGGACGGACTACATCAGAACTAGTCTCATCTGTAGTAACATAGCGTACTTGGTCATACTTTGTTTTTCTTGAATATTTGACAATGGTTTCCTAGGCCTATAACTATGGTGAAATTGACTTTACATTCAGAACCTGGTAAACAAAAGCATAGAATATCGCGTAAAATTACTTGTTGAAACTCTGTCTTTGGCAGTAACATTATAAGCAAACTGGAGTCAAAATGTATCTCTAATTGAGTCTTAATTATTTTCGTAAACGATCAAAGATGATTAATAATGCTGTTAACTTTCATTTGCTTTAAAACTGAAAAATATAGCTACGGCCCACAGTCAGCTTCGAAACAATTCGTTTGGTATATTGAATGACTGTGAAAAGAAATGAAGTTTCCTTTCTGACGATTTGTGCTCAGGAATGTTGTCGAACTTCATGAGAGTAAAGAACTGCAGGTTCTGATAAATGTAAGAAGAAAATGGCGTCTGAAATAATAGGAAACCAAACGGAAAGCTTCCGTATTTACTTATTTGACTTTTACCGCAAATAGTTAACTTTTTTTCTTATCGCCAGTGAACAATTTATTTATTATTTTAAATGACGTAGTCTTAATGCAAGAAATATTTTAGACTTTTTAATGCTTATTTGATGTACATTGGGAAATAAGACTCACATTAAATAATACAGCTCAGCGACAATAGGTATCGATCACCCTACACAGAAGAAGTGTCTCTTTTTGCAATGAAGCATCGTTTATATTATTAAATAATTAAATTTTTTTTTGCAAACGATAATGTTATGGTCACAATGTTCACATATCACTGGGTTTTGTAGGTGAAGAACTACCTGTAAATAAAAATTATTTCAATTACGTGTATTTATCGTCGTCAGTACATATCTGTCGACCAAGAATAGCTCCAATGCTGATGATTTAGCTAAATACAAGGAATACTGTAAGATATTTAAAAAAGTAATTCAGACATCTAAACAAATGCACTACGAGAAGAGGATAGCAATGTCAGGGACAAAATAAAAACAATATGGGATATAGTGAAAGAGGAGACTGGTAGAACCAGAAAGGAACAGGAGCAAATAGCATAAAGGGTAGATGACACATTAGTAACCGATGGGCATAGTGTGGCAAATCTATTTAACAAGTAATTTATATCCATTACTGACAGAATGGGATTGTCAGGATCAGTAAATAATGCTCTTGAATATCTGAAACTTGCCTTTACAAGTAGCTTCAGGTACATGAATATGTCACTCACTTCACCAAAAGAATAACTTCCACAATAAAATATTGAAAAACAAAGCATTCTAGTGGTTGCGATGAAATATCAACAAAGTTAATTAAGGCATGTTCTTGTGAGTTTAGTACAATTCTAAGTTACTTGTGTAACCAATCAATTTTAACTGGGACGTTTCCTGACTGGCTAAAATATGCAGATGTTAAGCCTCTATTCAAGAAAGGGGATAAAGACTACAGACCGATTTCACTTTTGTCAGCATTCTCAAAAACTTTAGAAAAAGTAATGTGCAGGCAGCTTCTCAACCATCTGACCACAAATAACATATTATGAAGAACACAGTTTGGATTTCTAAAGGGTTCTGATATCGAGAAGGCTGTTTACACCTACAGTGAAAATGTACTTAATTCATTAAATAACAAGTTACAAACAGCAGGTATTTTCTGTGATTTGTCAAAGGCATTTGAGTGTGTGAACCACAACATCCTTTTAAATAAATTAGAATTCTATGGTGTCACGGGCAGCGCTGCAAAATGGCCCAAGTCATACATCGCTAACAGGAAACAAAGGGTGTCAGTACAAGGGACTAGTGAATTAAGCCATCAGTCATCATCAGAATGGGAAGAAATTACATGTGGTGTCCCACAAGCATCCATTTTAGGGCCATTGCTTTTTCTTGTGTACATTAATGATCTCTCATCAGTTACACTGCCAGAAGCATAGTTCGTTTTGTTTGCAGATGACACAAGTATTGCAAAAATAGTATGTCGAGTATAGTTCTAGAAAGATCTGCTAATGATATTTTCATGGATATTAATAAATGGTTTAAAGGCAACTCACTGACATTAAATTCGAAAACACTCACTATATGCAATTCATAACCTGTGAGAGGTTTCCACCCAGCATATGCGTAAGTATAAAGAAGAGCAGGTAGAAGAGGTTGATAGTGTTAAATTCCTGGGATTACAACTTGATAATAAATTTAGTTGGGAGGAGCACACCACAGAACTGCAGAAACGCCTTAACAAATCTGTATTTGCAATTCGAGTGTTAGCAGACATAGGCGACATAAAAATGAAATAGCTTGCATACTTTGCCTACTTTCATTCCATAATGTCATATGGTATAATATTTTGAGGCAAATCTTCAAGTCAAACAAAAGTTTTCAGAGTCCAAAAGCGTGTAATGCGTATTATTTGTGGAGTAAATTCACGGACGTCCTGTAGAAACCTCTTCAAAGAACTGTGTATACTAACTACTGCCTCTCAATATATTTACTCCTTAATGAAATTTGTCCTAAATAATATATCTCTTTTTCCAACAAACAGCTCAGTTCATACATACGATACCAGGAACAAAAATGATGTGCACAAGGACTTAAAAGCACTTAATTTAGTTCAAAAAGGGGTCCACTACTCAGGAACACTCATCTTCAATAATTTGCCAGTAAACATAAAAAATTTAGGTACAAATAAAGATCAGTTTAAAAGAAGCCTGAGAGAAGTACTAGTGGCCAACTCCTTCTACTCCATTGACGAATTTTTTAATAGAAACAAATTATGTATTGTATATACTCATACTATTAGTATTGTTATTTCAGCTTAAAAAAAGTGAGATGTTCCACATTCACGAGCATCTCCTCAGTACGAAACTGTGGAACGAAAAACTAATCTAACCTTGCTGTTTGACGCGTCGCCGAGCCCGAGGGTGACATTGCAGGGCACCTCGCTTTTGTACCATTACTGAGGATTCTTGTAGGCACCTGGGAGCCAAATTCCGAACTTCCGCGTCGCAGTGGCAGCAAATGTCCATTTCCTCCCATACCTCTGTCCATCTCGTATTAGCCCCTTTCTCTGTCACTGAGTCTTGTTTATTGGTATTGTAAATCCAGATTTTTTAGCAGTATTACAACTTTCCCGTTTGCTAACAAAGTTTCAAACATGTAGAGGCAGTGTGTTCCACACGTTTTTTTAAAAGTAACAGGTAACAATTTGAAGGAAAACGGTCGAGTTTTTCTTTAAATTTTTGGTAACAATGTCCCCCCCTTTATACACACATCAAAAAAAGTTTTTCATCACCCCGCTAAGAACTCCTGAAGAAAGACGTTGACTGAGTGTATTGTATCACAAACACAGTCTCTCTGACTGTTCAGAGTTGTCACTAAACCCGCCCAAAGATGTAAACAACCATGCATGAGCAGCGCCTATTAGACGGAGGGGGTCCGACAGCCGATCAGTTCCAGTCGGCCCACCAGAAAGGAGGTACACGGCTCGTGTTGTCTGTAGTTCAACCATGCCTAGACGGTCAATACTGCGCTTCGATCGCAGCCGCATTGTTACTTTGTGCCAGGAAGGGCTCTCAAAACAAGGGAAGTTTCCAGGCGTCTCGGAGTGAACCAAAGCGATGCTGTTCGCACATGGAGGAAGTACAGGATCTGTCGATGACATGCCTCGCTCAGGCGTCCCAAAGGCTACTACTGCAGTGGATGACCACTATCTTTGGATTATGGCTCGGAGGAATCCTGACAGTAACTCCACCATGTTGAATAATGGTTTTCGTGCAGCCGCAGGACGTCGTGTTACTACTCAAACTGTGCGTAATAGGCTGCACGATGCGCAACTTCACTCCCGACGTCCATGGCGAGGTCCATCTTTGCAACCATGACTCCATGCAGCGCGCTATAGATGGACCCAACAACATGCCGAATGGACGGCTGAGGATTGGCGTCAGCAGCGCACAGTGGCCACGCGGTTTCAGGCGCCATGTCTCGAATTGCGCGCTCCGTACCGCCGGAGGTTTGAATCCTCCCTTGGGCACGGATGTGTGTGTTGTTCTTAGCGAAAGTTAGTTTAGTTAGTTTAAGTAGTGTGTAATACTAGGGACCGACGACCTCAGCAGTTTGGTCCCTTTGGAATTCACACACACATTTGATTAGCATCAAGTTCTTTTCACCGATGAGTGTCGCATATGCCTTCAACCACTGAATAGTCGGAGACGTGTTTGGAGGCAACCCTGTCAGGTTGAACACCTTAGACACACTATCCAGGGAATGCAGCAAGGTGGAGGTTCCCTGATGTTTTGGGGCGGCATTATATAGGGCCGACTTACGCCGCTGGTGGCCGTGGAAGGGTCCATAACGGCTATCGATACGTGAATGCCATCCGCCGACCGATAGTGGAACCATATCGGCAGCATATTGGCGAAGCATTCGTCTTCATGGACGTCAATTCGCGCCGCCAACGTGCACATCTTGTGAATGACTTGCTTCAGGGTAACGACATCGCTCGACTAAAGTAGCCACCATGTTCTCCAGACATGAACCCTATTACCGAACATGCCTGGGATAGTTTGAAAAGGGCTGTTTATGGACGACGTGACCCACTAACCACTCTGAGGGATCTACGCCGAATCGCCATTGAGGAGTGGGACAATCTGAAGCAACAGTGCCTTGATGAACTTGTGGATAGTATGCCACGACGAGTACAGGCAGGCATCAATACGAGAGGACGTGCTACTGGGTATTAGAGGTACCGGTGTGTACAGCATTCTGGACCACCACCTCTGAAGGTCTCGCTGTATGGTGGTACAACACGCAATGTGTGGTTTTCATGAGCAATAATGAGGGTGGAAATGATGTTTATGTTGATCCCCATTCGTGTTTTCTGTACAGGTTCCAGAACTCTCGGAACCGAGGTGATGCGAAATTTTTTTTGGTGTGTGTACAATGACGGAAATAACCGCAACATCACGAAGGAGATGTGCAATATAAACGAAAGTTGGTAGGCGTGTTTGTTCATCTGAAAGATGATGTCTGTTCATATTTCGCTCCAGTCGCCTAGGAGCGGTACTAGTAGAGCCGCTGTGAGGATGCAAATCAGGTTTGCTTTAAAGACATGCTGTAACGGTCGTGAGCGTTAGTTACCTTTGAGATTGAACGTGTTGAGTTGACGTTAGTCAAGAACACCTTAAGGCAACAGAAACGACATTGTCAACACCTAAATGAGTTTGAACTAGATCGTGTAATAGGGCTACGAGAAACTGGATGTTCCTTGTAAGATATTGCTGAAAGACTTGGCAGTAATGTAGCCACTGTACATTATTGTTAGCAGCGGCCGTCACGACAATGTACGGCCGCGAGAAGACAGGACTCCGGACGGCGACGTGGTATTACTGTGAGGGAAGACCGTGGTATTCGACACATGACTCTGGCGCATCGTACTGCATCTGCAGCAGCAATTTGAGCAGCAGTTGGCACCACAGCGACACAGCGAACTGTTACAAATCGAGTACTTCAGAGACAGCCCTAGCCAGACGCCCTGTAGCGTGCATTCCACTGACCGCCAACCACCGCCATTTGCGTTCCACCGACCCCTAACCACCGCTATTTGCGACTATAATTGTGTCAAGCGAGATCTCATTGGAGGGCAGCGTGGAGGTCTGTTGTGTTTTCTGATGAGAGCAGGTTCTCCCTTGGTGCGACTGATGGCCGTTTGGTGAGTATAGTAGGAGGCCAGTTGACCAGTTGAGGATCTGCAGCCAAAGTCTATTCGTGCTAGACACACTGGACCTACACCTGAGTTATGATCTAGCGTGCGTTTTCGTACGACAGCAGGAGCACTCTCGTGGTTATACCA
This sequence comes from Schistocerca americana, assembly GCF_021461395.2. NCBI lineage: Eukaryota > Metazoa > Arthropoda > Insecta > Orthoptera > Acrididae > Schistocerca > Schistocerca americana. The sequence continues at coordinate 496,231,593 of NC_060122.1, forward strand.
TGCACCCTGACTGCAAATTTGTATGTCAGTCTGGTAATCCGATCTGTTGTGATGCAACTCATGAACAACATTCCAGGGAGTGCTTTCCAATAGGACAGGGATCACCCATATAGAAATGTTGTAGCCCAACATGCTCTGCGGGGTGTCGAGAGTTTACCTTGGACTGCTCGATCAGCAGATCCGTCTTCAGTAGAGTAAATAGGGGACGTCATCGGACAAAAACTCCAGCATCATCCACAACCAGCACTAACCGTCCCTGTATTGACCAACCAAGAGCAACAGGTACGGAACTCCATCCCACAAACTAAGTCCGTCACCTGTACAACACAGTGCATGCACGTCTGCCCGCTTGCATTCAGCATTCTGGCGATTCACATGTTATTAATGCTCCAGCATTTCAAATTTGCAATGGCTTATCTCGCGCTTACGTTAACCTGTGATCTTGCAATGTTAATCACTTAAATGTTCCTTCTGAGATATTGCAGAAAGACGTGGCAGGAAAGTAGCCACTGTGTATGAATGTTGGCAGCTGCGGTCATGGAAATGTACGGTCGGAAGAGCTGTTTTTCCAAAATTTGATTGCTCTAGATTTTTTTTTTTTTTTTTTTTTTTTTTTTTTTTTTTTTTTTTTTTTTTTTTTGTGGTTGCGATTTTCTTCCGTCATCGCATTTGCCCACGAGGAGATTCAGTGTTGTAGTGCTGGGATGAAATCACTTATTACACTGACCTAAAGTCGAACACAAACATCGAGAATGTTGTCTTTGCATAACTGCGCAGTAGGAGTTACATGTCGAAAGGCATGGAGGTCTGTGCATTTACCTGAAATATACCACTTCGCTAACGGACTTCACCGCGCCCCACTACATCTTATCCCCGGATGTTTAATGTACGCAATGATCTCCTGCCAAATCAAATAATATTTGCTGTCAACTTAATGAATCAGATCTAATGCGTCATGGGAATGGTTTTCCATTGATCTGCAACTCACTGCACGTGTTACCAAGCCTACCACACTGTAAAATTGGGTATATAGATACCTCTCAATGCTGATTTCAAGTGTACCCACATACTACTTTAATTAACCCTTCTGATAGCTTCAGCAGAGTTGGAGCGTAGCTGGACCGATGACTGCATGACGTCAAATATCCTTAATCGCGATGCGTTGTAGAATTACCGGTCGCCAGACTATATTTAAAAACTGCACAGTCCATAAACAACAGGTGGACCGACATATAATCACCTGTCTCCCTTCAGTATGATCTACCAAATCTACCTATGGCCGTCTACTTCAGTTTGTCCTGAATATGTCGCGTCATATCATAGAATCAGTTTGCCTGTTTCAGCTGTCTTCCCTGAATCCCACAGCACCGAAGATCATCTTACTACAAAACATGCATGACGGAGGTGAAGAGTAGCACAATTATTTCATGTGACAATTCTGTGCAACGAAATACTTATCTTAGACGTCAACTGTTCAGTAGTGTTCTTCAGTTGTACCTTAATTTACGATATTCAGAGAAAAATTAGTTTAGATGCAGGTAGAACAGATGTCTGTGCCTAAGAGCATTGCGGCTTGTCAGACCTAGTGACAAAAACGATGTACAAAGAATAACTGGTGAACCAACCTCTGCGCAATAGTGACAATTTCCAGTCAGAAATGTCTCAAGAAGGACCTGTCGGAGAGATGCAGAGTCGTACAAGAATACAAAAATTATATTTGTGCATTTGAATGAAGTACTAAAGTAGGTAAAAATATTTCTAATAGTGTTCAAGAGAGATTCATCTGTTGTATTCATGAAAGTGTGAGACATGACAATATGCAATATGTTATGTTGTCTCCCCCCTAGTATATTAAATCTGCCTTATTCCTGACGAGATTAGTTAAGTAAGGGGTGGACCTAGTAACAAAATAGAGCAATCACACATGACTGACGTTTGCAAAACTAATGCAGTTTCGTCTCGGCTACAGAAGCGAACACTCGCGACAGGTTACGGACAATTGGCTGTAATACGACTAAAACCATTTATAATAATCACTTGATAACAACTGTGCGGTTGAGAATGAATGGGACTCAAAAAATCTATTAATATTTGCATACTATTACAGTTACTGGTAAAATTTTAAAATTCTACTCCTATGAAGCACAAGACAGTTTTCATTTTGATGGGTTTCTTTAATAAATATTCCAAGGTTTGATGCGTTGTTGTCGTAATGATATACTTTCTCTCATTACTTACGATCATGTGTACGAAGCTCATTCTGATTTCTTTATGACATTTGTTTGAATTCTCGAGTGGCTCGCCAGTAGGAGCGAAAGACTGAGCACCTGTTCACTCTGCAACCCGCATTACTGAGCTACCACGCAGTCAGCGGAACAAGTAGGCGCCCTCGTCCATGTATCAGTTTCTTCTCGATTACTACATACGGCTGTTTGTGAAACATACAATTCCATGAACGCGGCGTGAAACATACGAGATGTTTTTACCAGTGTAATACATGTAATGAGTAGAATTACCTACTGAAAACGGGATGTTTGGGTGAGAACCACTTTCTGTACGGTCACATTTGACTGATAAATGAGTTATAGAAACAACCAAATGGATTGCATCTGTATCTGTACTTGTGCATGTAAGCCACGTTTCGCTTTTGGGAGGAAACAACTGTGAAAAATACTGTCATACTCACCCTGTTCTGTTCCATATGCGAATGAATCGAGAAATCAATTGTCGGTAAGAGCCTGTGAGTCCCGAAGTTCTCTGGTTTTACCGTCATGACCATTTCATTGTGTATGTAATATGTTAATCGATTCTTGTTGGGATATGTGTTAGGGAAATTGTAATAATAAACCTAACCGTGACGCACAACGTTTATCTTATACCACCTGCAACTGGAAATGGATGAGAAATCGGTAACGTCCTCCCTATAACTAAATTAACGAAATGCACAACGCTTATTTGAATCTCTAGTAATCCAGCCTGTAACCGTGCAGACTGGCGGAAATTAGTCAGTAACTGCAAATGAGCCTCTTCTGTGACAGAATATATTTCCTTATGTTTCATTTGTGCATCTCAGTCTGGCTTCTGCTTTTCCTATACTTATTAGTTATATGTGGTATTTCCACCATAAATCGTTATGACGGCTGCACCTAGGTATTTTAGTGCTGTCATTGATTTCAGTGAATCATCATCAACATTGTAGTCGAACAGAAATGGAGGTTTCCGACTGTTTACGCGAAATGTGTCAGTCCCACTCTCGATATTCAGAAAGTGGGACTATAGAAGAAATTATAGAGGGACGAATTAAACTAGTTAAAAGACTCGTTTTTGTTGCGCGGCAGCTACTGGCCCAAACATCTGACGTCGATCCGCCGCAGAACTTCCTGCAATGACCACAACAATTTTTTGTCGTTGTTGCATTGGTACAAAACTTTCAGGACAAAATTATTCATATGGTAGAGGATCCTAAATTGATATTTTAACATAAGGGATCAATAACTGAAAATAAATATTTCAGCTGGCATGAGACTTATAATAACGAATGCATATGAGTCACACGTTTGTAACTGGCATGTGTTTCATAACGAACAACTGCTTCCTGTATCGACGTTGATGGTGGTACCTTGAGAAGTAATACACCGCTGATTGCGATTTGTTCACGAAATAATTGATCACTCTTGACAGCTCATGACTGGTTGTGGAAAACGGAACGTCGATTATGACAAGTAGTTTAAGATACGTAGACAGACGAATGTACGAATTAAAGTTTTACAGAAAGCAGCATCTTAACTGAATGAGAAACAGGGTCGTTCAGGCCACAGGGAGCCGGCCAAGTACTCTACAAAGAACTGTTCGCACAAATTTGAGAAGATGGTGGCGGACCGTGCGGATGATTCTTCATCAGTAGGCTCCCATCAACCTGCCTGTGAAGTGCGCGCTTCGAATAATTCAGTGTGCAGAAAGTGTCGAAACAATAGAACCAAATGATTTCCAACATAAAGTCCAGTTCTGTCAATAAATTGCGTTGTAACATACACATTGTGACCAGCAGACTTCACTGTGGTTACCTGCTATGAGGCTAAGTTGTTCTTACATAATGTTAGTTGTTCACTATCCAGTCACTTTAATGTGACCACCCATCAAAAGCCGGAATAACCAACTTTTTCAGCGCGGACCGCTGCGAAACATGCAGGAAGAGAATCAATGAGGTCCTGGAAAGTACCGATGTGAAGCCACGCCGACTGCAGTGCCGTGGTCAGCTGGGCTAGGATCCGCGCTTGAGGATCCATGTTGCGTACAGACCGATCCGATTTGTCCCACAGATTTTCGAATGGGTTTAAATTCGAGGAGTCCGATGGCCAGGGGTGTTCTGTAAACTCATCCTGGTGCTCTTCGAACGACGCACGTACACTGCAGCTGTGTGGCACGTTGCATTGTCCTGCTGGTAGATGCTATCGTGCCGAGGAAAAACGAACTGAATCTAGGGGTTAACATGGTTGCCAAGGGTAGACACAAAATTGTGCTGCCATTGTGCCTTCCAGAATAACGAGATCAACCAAGGAATACCACGAAAACATTGCTCAGATCATAACGCTCCCTCCTCCGGCCTGGCCCCTTCCGGATATTGTTGCACGGTGTTTATTTTCAGACATTTCCTACTGTACACATCAATGACCATCGGTCCGATGGAGCATGAAACGTGGTTCATCTGAAAAGGCTGCATGTCGCCACACAGTGATCGTCCAGTTGTGGGTTTTGGTGTCCAAATTGGACACTCCGTCGCCGATGAACAGCAGTCGGCATAGGTACGACGGTTGTCCAGAAAGTACCAATCGATCACGAAATGGAAACCACTGGGAAAATCCGGTAAAGCTTTGCACAGATGTGTTGGGCAGTGTCTCTAGTATGCCCGTCGATCGTGTCACATCGCTCTTTTCAGTTTTGAGTGAACAGTGAGCACGTAAAGATGCGTAGGGAATAGTGTCTCCCGCCAAGTATGAGGGCCTGGTTAGAGATTTCGCCAGTGTCATGCAGCCCACATAACACAACTGTGCAGCAGTTCCTTCCTCGTGCCAATTCTCGGCCGCACACTGCAGGGGCAATGAAGACGGTCCTGCAGCGTTTCCGATGAGAAGTGTTTAATCACCCGCAATACAGTCCGTAATTGGCTCCCCCTGAGTCTCATCTCTGCTCACAAGAACCACTGGCTATAAGGACAAAAATTTTCCACAGACAACGTGCTGCAGACCAGTGCAGATAACTGGCCGAAAGCACAGGCGGTTGCTTTCTATGACGAAGATATTGGAAAGTTGATGCAACACTACGACAACACTCGAAGTACGAGCGGCGACTATATAGAGAAGTAGGTGGAAGGTGTACCTGACTGTTGCAAATAAAACGTTCCTGGTTTTCACTGTGGTTTCCATTACGCGACGGATCGAAGTTACTTTCTGGACAACCCTCGTACATGAACGGGCCGCCGGCCTTAGAGACCCATATGCAGCAGCGTTCGCTGAATGGTCATTGAGGACACATAGTTGGTAGCCCTTTGGTTCATCTGGGCGGTCTGTTGCTCAACAGTTGCACATCTATTCGCCTGTACTCATCTCCGGAGCTGTCGTTCTCCCTGTCACCTATGGCCATTGGTGCACCACAGTTACCTCGGCGCCTGTTTTGGATAGTGCCATTTTCACGTCAGATAAATCGTTCCGTGTACGCATTACAACAATGACTGCAGTGTTCCCCTCCGACACGCTTTATATATCCTTGAATGCCAGTGTTTACCATCTGCCATCTGCGAGTGGTTACTGCACGTTGACATCGAACACAGGCAGTGGACCACTAATGTGACTGGAATTAGGATCCTCTAGTATCTGTATAAGCTTCTCCATAAACATCTGGGCCACCCTATAACAGCAGAATCGTCCGTAACTAGCCTTCTGAAGCTCTCTCTCTAATCAGCCGGGTCGTGCACATATGTACGAGCGTGTTGAGAATGTTGCCTTCTCTCATATTTGACGACTTCTTTCCTGTCGGAGCGGCAGGACGGCGTACCAAGTGCCTTTCTGACAAAAATCAGCCCAAGAAACTGATACGATAGTTCGTAAGGTCATATATTGTTCATTAAAAGCGAAGCAAAATCATTGATTGCTGGCTATTAACGTCGCTAGAGAGAAACTATACTTTGCCGATGCCGAAGAACAACATAAAAGGCTTTACAATGCCTTAAAGGGTCGAATAGTTGGTTTCATGAACGTCTTTCGTCGTTTCGTGAAACTGAAGTTCTTGTTGGTCTAATGCTCTTGTGTTGTTCATTGCAGAAAACAAATCAAAGAGAGAGTACTTCTGGCGTGCACATGGGTTTTTTTAGGCTAGGCAGTAGTGCGAGGTGTCCTTATGAACACTCACTAGTCGACGTGCAGGCAGGGAAATCAGGACGCGCCCAGTGTAAAGTCACTTCAGCTATCAAGATATTAGCAGTAAATTTTCAGAGTGTTCGGAATAAGGTTCCTGAATTTACTGCCCTCCAGGAAGCGTGTGGCGCGCAAATTATTCTCGGGACTGAGACCTGGCTGAACCCTGAGATAAGAAGTTCTGAAATATTTAGTGAGGGTTGTAACACGTATCAGAAAGACAGATTATACACCGTAGGAGGTGGTGTCTTCATTGCAGTTGACAAAAATATTGTGTCTACTGAGGTCGAATTAGAGTGTGATTGTGAAGTTATCTGGACACGTTTAACAGGGCTAGGAGAAATAAATTGTGGGGTGTTATTACCGGCCACCAGGTTCCACCGTGACAGTTCTAGAATCATTCAAAGGGAGTCTACATTCGGTATCGCAGAAGTACCCGGATCATGCTATATTAGTCGGAGGCGACTTCAACATACCTAGTATAGACTGGGATGTCTATGGATTCATTACAGGTGGTACAGACAAGCCGTCGTGTGAATTACGTTTGAACACATTATCCGAAAACTGTCTTGAACAGCTAAATCGACAGCCAATGCGTGATGGAAATATTTTAGATCTGCTAGCCACGAACAGACCAGACCTCATCGACGGTGTCAGTGTTGAGACAGGGGTTAGTGATCATGATGTCATTACGACTATGGTTACGAAAGTCAAAAAGTCGGTCAAGAAGGCTAGGAGAGTATTCTTACTACACTCCTGGAAATGGAAAAAAGAACACATTGACACCGGTGTGTCAGACCCACCATACTTGCTCCGGACACTGCGAGAGGGCTGTACAAGCAATGATCACACGCACGGCACAGCGGACACACCAGGAACCGCGGTGTTGGCCGTCGAATGGCGCTAGCTGCGCAGCATTTGTGCACCGCCGCCGTCAGTGTCAGCCAGTTAGCCGTGGCATACGGAGCTCCATCGCAGTCTTTAACACTGGTAGCATGCCGCGACAGCGTGGGCGTGAACCGTATGTGCAGTTGACGGACTTTGAGCGAGGGCGTATAGTGGGCATGCGGGAGGCCTGGTGGACGTACCGCCGAATTGCTCAACACGTGGGGCGTGAGGTCTCCACAGTACATCGATGTTGTCGCCAGTGGTCGGCGGAAGGTGCACGTGCCCGTCGACCTGGGACCGGACCGCAGCGACGCACGGATGCACGCCAAGACCGTAGCATCCTACGCAGTGCCGTAGGGGACCGCACCGCCACTTCCCAGCAAATTAGGGACACTGTTGCTCCTGGGGTATCGGCGAGGACCATTCGCAACCGTCTCCATGAAGCTTGGCTACGGTCCCGCACACCGTTAGGCCGTCTTCCGCTCACGCCCCAACATCGTGCAGCCCGCCTCCAGTGGTGTCGCGACAGGCGTGAATGGAGGGACGAATGGAGACGTGTCGTCTTCAGCGATGAGAGTCGCTTCTGCCTTGGTGCCAATGATGGTCGTATGCGTGTTTGGCGCCGTGCAGGTGAGCGCCACAATCAGGACTGCATACGACCGAGGCACACAGGGCCAACACCCGGCATCATGGTGTGGGGAGCGATCTCCTACACTGGCCGTACACCACTGGTGATCGTCGAGGGGACACTGAATAGTGCACGGTACATCCAAACCGTCATCGAACCCATCGTTCTACCATTCCTAGACCGGCAAGGGAACTTGCTGTTCCAACAGGACAATGCACGTCCGCATGTATCCCGTGCCACCCAACATGCTCTAGAAGGTGTAAGTCAACTACCCTGCCCAGCAAGATCTCCGGATCTGTCCCCCATTGAGCATGTTTGGGACTGGATGAAGCGTCGTCTCACGCGGTCTGCACGTCCAGCACGAACGCTGGTCCAACTGAGGCGCCAGGTGGAAATGGCATGGCAAGCCGTTCCACAGGACTACATCCAGCATCTCTACGATCGTCTCCATGGGAGAATAGCAGCCTGCATTGCTGCGAAAGGTGGATATACACTGTACTAGTGCCGACATTGTGCATGCTCTGTTGCCTGTGTCTATGTGCCTGTGGTTCTGGCAGTGTGATCATGTGATGTATCTGACCCCAGGAATGTGTCAATAAAGTTTCCCCTTCCTGGGACAATGAATTCGCGGTGTTCTTATTTCAATTTCCAGGAGTGTAGAAAGAGCAGATAAGCAGTTGTTAGCATCCCACTTAGTAAATGAATTGACTTCATTTATTTCCCGTACGATGGACGTGGAAGAATTATGGGCAAATTTTAAACACATTGTAAATCACGCATTGGACAAGTATGTGCCGAAAAAGTGGGTTACGGACGGAAGAGACCCACCGTGGTTTAACAGCGCAATTTGGAGAATGCTCAGAAAGCAAAGATAGTTGCACTCGCGATACAAGAGAGATCGGGAGAATGATGACAGGCAAAAGTTAGTACACATTCGTGCTGCTGTAAAAAGAGCGATGCGCGAAGCATACAACCACTACCACCGTCATACCTTAGCAAAATATCTTGCTGAAAACCCAAGGAAATTCTGGTCTTACATAAATCGGTAAGCGGGTCGAAGGCTTCCATCCAGTGACTCACTGATCAGTCTGGCCTGGCAACGGAAGACAGCAAAACGAAAGCTGAAATTTTAAATTTAGCATGTGAGAAATCTTTCACGCAGGAGGATCGTACAAACATACCGCCGTTTGAGTCTCGTACAGATTCTCGTATGGAAGACATAGTGATAGACATAGGTTGTGAAGCAGCTGAATGGGTTGAAAATAAATAAATCGCCAGGTCCTGATGGGATTCCAATTCGGTTTTACAGAGAGTACTCTACTGCATTGGCTCCTTACTTAGCTTGCATTTATCGCGAATCTCTTGCCTAACGTAAAGTCCCGAGCGACTGGAAAAAAAGCGCAGGTGACACCTGTATATAAGAAGGGTAGAAGGACGGATCCTCAAAATTACAGACCAATATCCTTAACATCGGTTTGTTGCAGGATTCTCGAACACATTCTCAGTTCGAATATAATGAATTTCCTTGAGACAGAGAAGTTGCTGTCCATGTATCAGCACTGCTTTAGAAAGCACCGCTCCTGCGAAACGCAACTCGCCCTTTTTTCACACGATATCTTGCGAACCATGGATGAAGGGTATCAGGCGGGTGCCATATTCCTTGACATCCGGAAAGCGTTTGACTCGGTGCCCCACAGCAGACTCCTAACTAAGGGACGAGCATATGGGATTGGTTCCCGAGTATGCGAGTGGCTCGAAGCCTTCTTAAGTAATAGAACCCAGTACGTTGCCCTCAATGGTGAGTGTTCATCGGAGGTGAGGGTATCATCTGGAGTGCCCCAGGGAAGTGTGGTAGGTCCGCTGTTGTTTTCTGTCTACATAAATGATCTTTTGGATAGGGTGGATAGCAATGTGCGGCTGTTTGCTGATGATGCTGTGGTATAAGGGAAGGTGTCGTCGTTGAGTGACTGTAGGAGGATACAAGATGACTTGGACAGGATTTGTGACTGGTGTAAGGAATGGCAGCTAACTCTAAATATAGATAAATGTAAATTAATGCAGATGTATAGGAAAAAGAATCCCGTAATGTTTGAATACTCCATTAGTAGTGGAGCGCTTGACACAGTCACGTCGATTAAATATTTGGACGTAACATTGCAGAGCGATATGAAGTGGGACAAGCATGTAATGACAGTTGTGGGGAAGGCTGATAGTCGTCTTGGTCATTGGTAGAATTTCGGGAAGATGTGGTTCATCTATAAAGGAGACCGCTTATAAAACACTAATACGACCTATTCTTGAGTACTGCTCGAGCGTTTGGGATCCCTATCAGGTCGGATTGAGGGAGGACATAGAAGCAATTCAGAGACGGACTGCTAGATTTGTTACTGGTAGGTTTGATCATCACGCGAGTGTTACGGAAATGCTTCAGGAACTCGGATGGGAGCCTCTGGAGGAGAGGAGGCGTTCTTTTCGTGAATCGCAGCTGAGGAAATTTAGAGAACCAGCATTTGAGGCTGACTGCAGTACAATTTTACTGCCGCCAACGTACATTTCACGAAAAGACCGCAAAGATAAGATAAGGGAGATTAGGGCTCGTACAGAGGCATATAGGCAGTCATTTTTCCCTCGTTCTGTTTGGGAGTGGAACAGGGAGAGAAGATGCTAGTTGTGGTACGAGGTACCCTCCGCCACACACCGTATGGTGGATTGCGGAGTATGTATGTAGATGTAGATGTAGAACCACACTATTCTCAAACCGTACACAAAACCGTACGTCAACACCCAACAGCATGCAGCCTGTCTTCATGACAATGACAGTCAACAGAGCAACACCTCGATTGATAACATGGCTGCTTAAGTTGTGCTAATCTCTGTCCTCATGTTTCGCTGACGTCTGCTAAATCTTGGAGTTTGCCAAAATCCTCTCACGCAAGAGGGCCTTTCTATTCAAATGAAAGACGGCTACTGTTACATGATCTCATCAATAACGACAGTGGTGTGGAGAAAAGCAACAAATCTTCTTTTACAGTCACCAGCGCTTCAACGTGACGCAAAGTGATAGTCGAAAATGTGTGTGACCACATGAAAACGAATTACTTCTCTCGGAATGCATTACGCAGCGTCAAGTAGAACTGAGGCATGCAATGATTACTTGGGACGCCACAGGTTTCAGGGAGCGATTCTCGCTACTCGGTACTGAGTATGCTGTCAACAGGGATGGCTGTATTAATGAAGGTATAGATGCTCGTTCCTTTAACTCATTTCTGGTACTGCTCCAGCAGGAAGATAATTGACCGCGCGTTACAGAAAATATAAATTTCTTATATGCACGGCAATTGTTATCCCTGGCTTACTTATACGCCTGATATATCGCCCAGTAAACAACGCTGAGTTTTCATCGATCCAAAATTCTTTGGTGACGCTTGTCCATTAGCGATTACAGCAGAAAATTTTAAAATGATAGTAGCTATTTTTCAGGGTGGTCTTTTGAGTCGAGATTACATTTTGTAGACGCTCCTGATGTAGTTTTCGACTGCGTTACCTGACAGAAATTGTGAGATGTAAATATCCTTTATTCCTGTGAACAATAATAGTTGTTTTATATTGCAATATATCATGTGTGATTTAAATTTAATCAAGTTTTTGATTGTGTCATGGTGCTGAGATTTCCAAAAAAAAAAAAAATAATAATAATATAGATTAATTTCTGATGGTCGGGGTTCACAGTCATGTACCGTTTTTTAAAGGACATTATATTCGCCGTTGACAGTAGAAATTATTTATTTCACTACAGTTTCGTCCTTTGGGCCATTTTCAAATGGTAGTGCAAAACATTTTACTTCAGCAGACGTCAGACTTTAAAATCCTCCGACAGGTATACGTGGCTGACGAAGTCCCTGAGCCAGATGAAGTCGCCTGCTCTGTTCCAGGGGCATCCTCTCGACCTGCAAGGTCTGGGTATTCACAGAGGGTGGGATTACTAGCAGCTGGTAGTTCCAACGGTAGGCGCGCAATGGGGCCCTTAGTGATATTACTGCGAAGGAGGGTGAGGAATCCAGCGTGCACTCTGTGTGCGTACCGGGAGGAGTTATTCCAGATGTGAAACGGGTGCTTAGGGACAACATGAAGGGGACGGGTTGCAGCCAACTGCAGGATGTGGCTCATGTTGGTACTAACGATGTGTGCCGCTTTGGATCGGAAGAGATTCTCTCTGGTTTTGGGCGGCTAGCTCAAGTAGTGAAGACTGCCAGACTTGCTTACAATATGTAGTATAGTCGACAGACATGACAGTGTTCCTTTGGTACAGAGCAGAGTGGAGGGTCTGAATCAGAGGCTCAGACGGTCCTGCGACCGTGTATGTTGCAGATTCCTTGACTCGTGCCGTAGGTTGGTGGGTTTCCGGGTTCCGCTAAATAGATCAGGAGTCCACACGGGACACAGGTAGCAGGGCTGCGTGGAGGGGACTGGGCAGTTTTTTAGGTTAGAGGGTCTCGGGAGCGTGCAGAAAGGGATTAAGTTTCAAAGGGTGCATAACGAACACAGGAAGAGGACAGACATTGGAACAATCAATATTGCACTTGTAAATTGTCGTAGAAATCTTGGAAAAGAGCCAGAGCTCCGAGCGCTGAAACAAAGCAATGAATCTCAAATCGTTATAAGTACGGATAGCTGGATAAAGCCGGAAATAAGTTCAGGCGAAATTTGTAGAAAGGACCTAACCTTGTTCGGAAAGGATAGACTAAATACAGTTAGTGGCGGAGTTTTTATTGCTGTTAGTGTGAAATTGAAGTATATAGTTCGTGTGGGTTAATATGGCTAGAGGTTATACTTGGCAACACGAATAAATTAATAGTTGGTTCCGACTCAGATGATCCGATTGCTGAACAGTGTGAAACGTCCCCTTTTGAAAAATTATACATGACTGTGCTTAAACTGTCACACAATATTTTAGCGCAACTCAATCTGACTTTCAATAATCCCTACAAAAGAATGGCCCTGACTAACATTAACCTATACCTTTCACAAATCACTTACCTCACAAAAATCTTCGTTACTCGATGTACTGCAATATAGCGAGCGCCACTACTGCCAGCTAAACAAAAGATTCTAACTACTGAAGGCACTAACTACTGATAGGCATAGTTAGCAAATGAAAGATTTTGATAGAGAACAAATGATGTATTTACCTTAATAGTCATAATATATATTGAGAGATATGCACCAAAGAAATTAATAAGAGATGGTACTGCTTCCCCATGGTACACAAAAAGGTCAGAATATTATTGCAGAAGCAGCGAAAAAAAACATGCCAAATTTAAAAGAGTGTAAAATCTCCACGAATGACGAAGCTTTACATGCTTTTAATAGTTTCCACAACGAAACTCTGTGTCGAAATCTGATAGAAAACCCAAAGAGATTCTGGTCATATGTAAGGTACACCAGTGGCGAGACGCAATCAGTACCTTCACTGCACGATAACAATGGTGATGTTACAAATGACAGCGCTAAACACGGTTTTCCGAAATTCCTTCACAAAAGAAGACAAAGTAAATATTCAAGAATTCGAATCGAGAGCAACTGCCAACATGAGTAACTTAGAAGCAGATATCCTTGGATGCATACCCAGAGACTGTAAAGTTGCACAAGTCACAACATTGCCACAGAAAGGAAATAGGAGTAATCCGCTGAATTATGGGTCATATCAGTAACCTCGATTTGCAGTAGGATTTTGGAACGTGTACTGTGCTCGAACATTATGAATCACCTCGAAGGAAACGATTTATTGAGAAATAGCCAGCACAGATTCAGAAAATATCGTTCTTGTGAGACACAACTAGCTTTTTACTCTCACGAAGTAATGAGTGTTATCGACAGGGAACATAAAACAAAATCCATATTTTTAGATTTCCAGAGGGCTTCTGACACCGTTCCTCACAAACGACTTCTAACCAAACTGCGTGCCTACGGAGTGACGTCTCAGTTGTGTGACTGGATTCGTGATTCCTTGTCACTGACGACAAGTCACTGAGTAAAACAGAAGTAATAGCTGGCGTTCCCCAAGGAGGTGTTATAGGGTCTCTGTAATTCCTGATCTACATAAACGATTTAGGACACAATCTGAGCAGTCCTCTTAGATTGTTTGCAGATGATGCTGTCGTTTACCGTCGTGTAACGTCATCAGACGATCAAAACGAATTAAAAATAATTTAGACTAGATATCTGTATGGGCAGAACGTGGCAATTGGCTATAAATAATAAAAATACGAAATCATCCACATGAGCACTAAAAAGAATGTGCTAAATTTCAGTTACAGATAAATCACACAAATCTGAAGGTCGTGATCTCAACTACATAATTAGGGATTGCAGTTACGAATAAAAGACTGCGATTTATCGGCAGAACGCTTAGGAAATGTAACAGGTCTGCTTAAGAGACTGCCTACACTACGCTTGTCCGCCCTCTTCTGGAGTATTGTTGTGCGGTGTGGGAACCACATCAGATAGGGTTGACGGAGGACATCGAAAAAGTTCAAAGAAAGACAGCTCGTTTTGCACTATCGCGAAATAGGGAAGAGAGCCCCACGGATATGATACACGAATTGGGGTGGCAGTCATTAAAATGAAGGCTTTTCTCGCTGCGGCAGGACCTTCTCACGTAATTTCAATCACCAACTTTCTCCTCAGAGTATGAAAATATTTTGTTCGCGCCTAGCTACTTGGGTAGCAATGATCGTTATAATAAAATCAGAGAAATTGGAGCTCATACGGAAAGATTCTAGTGTTCGTTTTCCCCGCGCGGTGTTCGGGAGTGTAACGGTACAGAAGTAGCTTAAAGACGGCTCGGTTAACCCTCTGACAGGCACTTAATTGTGAATTGCAGAGTAACCATGTAGATTTGGACGTCATCGTCAAAAATATGTCTTTTCACTGTAGAAATACAGTAACATCAGACTAGTGTGAATCTCTGTACGCCGTAAAATGATGGCAGCAACGCTAGCCACTAGACCATGAGCACTGAAGCCAGTGATTTTCACCCAACTATATGTCAGATACGATTTAGAAAAGTACATATGTTCATTTGAAGTTGTTTGTACAGAATCCCCAATATTATCGCTTCTCCAAGCATATACCTTATTCCTAACTCACCCTGTGTACAAACGTTCTTTGCGAACCAGTCTACCATTCGTGAAAACTGTATCAAAAACCCTACAGCGGTTCCTGAGATAAGCTTTTACATACAATAATAAAACGCGCCGAGAGACTTTAATTTATAATATGTAGTGGCACAAGCAAAAATGTTCCACTAAACATGTGCGAAGCTCCTTCTGTTTTGGAACGTATTTTATTTTCCGAATTTTACGTTTACTAGCATTCGATAGATAGGAGAAGTAATTCGCTCTGTTATGCAACACTGCAGAATACGATGACAGTGAATGTAGTGCTGAGAATTGGACCATAAGGCGTGGAAGCGAATCGTGGGCGCAGGAACAAGTAAGCGAGCCCTGAGAACGAATATCGCTTGGCAGTTAATACGTGGCGGAAACTCAAGTGTTCTGTTGCGAAGTCGGAATTTTCTTTACTCAATATTAGTTACTAAAGTCCACTTTTGACATAGCAGATAATAGTAGAAGCCTACGGGTCATCAGTGTTTTAATGTCATAATATCGCTATGTAGGAAACCAGTGAGTTCAGTAGACAAAATTACTAATGTTCAATCTTACCAATCGGCGATAGTATGTATTTGGGGCCTCTTCGTATGTGATAGTGGGCTTTACCGCGCTCTTAAAATTTATTAACTTTTTGAGGTTACTTGAGTAAGACTTAAACTGTTATGTTTCACGGTGTTTGCGAATAAACGCATCGTAATGGGCCGCGCGGGATTAGCCGAGCGGTCTGAGGCGCTGCAGCCATGGACTGTGCGGCGGAGGTTCGACGAGTCCTCCCTCGGGTATGGGTGTGTGTGTTTGTCGTTAAGATAATTTAGGTTATGTAGTGTGTAAGCTTAGGGACTGATGACCTTAGCAGTTAATTCCCATAAGATTTCACACACACTCGTAAAATGATGTAAATTACGTGAAATATTACCACTGTTAGCATTATTCAGGTAAATCGTTACAAATCGATGTTCTTGAACACTATTTACATCTTTTTTCAGCTTCAACGGTCTTAGTTTACATGTAATCAGCTTGCAAGTACATCGATGAGTAACGATTTAGTGAATGACGCCAACAGTGGTAATATTTAATGTAATTTACATTATTTTACGGCGTACAGAAGTTCACGTACGTCTGATGTTACTGTATTTCTTCAGCGAAAAGACACATTTTCGTAGATGACATGCGTACATGTCGGAGGATTTTGAAGCCTCTCGTGTGTTGAAGCAAAATATTTTGCAGTAAAACTTGAAAATGGTCCAAAGGCTGAAATTGTAATAATCAAATGATTTCTACACTGAACGGCGAATATGATGTCCTTTAAAAAACAAAAATACTGTGCGAAATGTTGAGAAAATGTTTAACAGTGATTCACCTGTAAGATATCGATTTATTTTCAGGCTGGCTGTAAAAGAAGGAAACAAGAGTTAAGCTAGCGGGTAACGTTTTTTCCACCAAATTTGTTATTGATATTCCTTACGAGTTGTTTCATGTGTTTTCTTGGTTTGTGTGTGTGTGTGTGTGTGTGTGTGTGTGTGTGTGTGTGTGTGTGTGTGTGTGTGTGTCTGTGTGAAATATAGATTTAGCGGATTCGTTGTATAAGAGACGGTCAAAACATTTGGCAAATGTTCAAGATTTGCTTCTCAAAATTAATTAAACTAATTTTTAAATATTTACGATATACGCAGGTTTGACAGTCTAACCCCTTCTCGAAGAAATATTCAGCTGAAATGGAATGACAGCAATATCCTCTTACGATATCCATCGCCAAACAATATAATTCATCGTTCATCAGGTCACCAAAAATGTGCAGATAACAAGGTGAAATATTTGAACTGTAGACGAGATAACTTTTCAGGAGATATTGACTAATGCTGAATTTTTTGTGCGTCATATGACTGAAAAATATTCTTCAATGAAGGAAAACACGTAGCTTGATCACTCGAGTACGAACTGTGTAACATGATTCAACGAGATTAGGCTTAAACTATTCCATGCTGCAGAATATGTTCTCGTGTAGAGAACAGGAGTGGAATCGTTAGCGTACAATACAACATTAGAAACATGATGAAGATATGACAGTAGTAGGAGCAGACATATTGCTTTGGGTCTTTTCATCACACAGAAAGGGGTGGCAACAGGTAATACGCTGTGTACTATTCATGTAAGCTCGTTCTTTAAAGGCTGACTACAAGGTTCCCGCCGAGGAACTGCGCTTTCTAAGATGATAATACCTCATCGATATGGCTGTTAAGTATCCAAGACCGGTTGGATGAGCATGATAGACTTCGAAATCGCTGAATATAGATACTGTCTAGCCACAGCGGTCTGTGTTGGAACAGCTATTAGGGACTACTGCTTTCCTGCATCATAAGATTTGGCATAAATTCTTTGATTGTGTAAAATCTCTTTTTAGCAGCATTCATTATTTGGATGGAAAAGTATTAAGTTTTTCTACCACATTACGCCGACGTTCAGCCGGCCTCTGTGACCGAGCGGTTCTAGGCGCTTCAGTCTGGAACCGCGCGGCTGCTACGGTCGCAGGTTCGAATCCTGCCTCCGACATGGATGTGTGTGATGTCCTTAGGTTAGGTAGGTTTAAGTAGTTCTAAGTCTATGGGCCTGATGACCTCAGATGTTAAGTCCCATAGTGCTTAGAGCCATTTGAACCATTTTGAACGCCGACGTTCGGTTTTTTGTCCAATCCCCGTAAATTAATAGTTTGCCGTCACGGACAATAAATGACGGAATATCTAAGTAATACTGACAGCCGCAGTAATTTCTTAATCTAAGTATCCATGTCGGCATTCTCAAGGCTCTAAGATTCAATAAGAAACTCCATCTAAGCGCTTCTACAAAACCAGTCCATCAATCTATACTGACTTGTGTGTGTAGCCTCAACCATCGATATCCTGCAAAAAAGACCTTAGACCGTTGGGACAAAGCCAGTTCTGAAGACGCAATCTTCTTCCTTGAAGTAAGATAGCAATCAAAATTTGAAACAGATACACACTGCAATACTTGCCCTCTTGAAAACAGTGCTTTGCAAGAAAAAATGAAAAAAAAAACGTTAATGCCTCAACAAAATCCTCAAAGTTTTAAAAAAATGTCATGGGCCTCACGATCCAGAAGTTTACAAAATACTTTTACGGCCAAGATGTTGCTACAGAGGGCAAACAGTGGGAATTATGGTGACACTGGTTCAAATGGCTCTGAGCACTATGGGACTTAACATCTGAGGTCATCAGTCCCCTAGAACTTAGGACTTAAACCTAACTAACCTAAGGACATCACACACATGTCTTATGGTGACACTGGAAGGAACTTAAGATATGTTTACGCTCTGAGGAGGCTGTGTGAGAAGGTGTTTTCGAAAGTGACTGTCGAGTTATAGTTGACGATACAGTTACTTTACTAGGACAAATGGCGTCTGGGACAGCATTAGAAATTAATCTGCATTCAATTTAAATTAAAATTTCAGATTACGATTCCGTAAAGAGGACGCCCTGCACTTGAGCATGGCACCAGATGGAGCCGTTGTCAAGTGGAACGGTCCAGAAAAAGCGGAGAGGCATCATTATGTCACCAACAGCAACAATGTATTTACTGCTGTTATATGTTAAATACAGGCTAAATTACTTATGGATGGGCGTTCACAAATTGCTACAGTTTATGTTATGTGAGGCTAAATTTGTACGCGACAGAAAACATCAAACTGTTGTACAACTTAATGCTAATCTCCTCCTTGTTTTCGCCATTTTTGCTGTGTCTGGAGGGCATATATATATATATATATATATATATATATATATATATATATATTAGTACAAATTAAAATTGTATGTACTATTAAGTCTTTGTTCTTGCACATTACTTATTTCTCCAGTTTTTTATTAGTACGTACAGTTTATATCAACTTATTTTGTTCTGTACTCATTTTTCAGCATTTTGGAGAACTATGGCAGCAAGCTGTGCTGTACGATTTTTACGGTATGCGGATTCTCATTTACACTAAGACTAGACTGATAATGTACCTATGTGTCAGTAACTGGCGAAAGGTTTTGTTGTTTTTAACATATTCAGTTTCATTGAAATTATCTTTAAATGTGACGCGCCGTTGTTCACGAAATAGTATCCTGAATAAAAGACGGACTCTGGACTTTGTATTACCGCTTTATCTTCACGATAAAAGTGTGACATTGCAAAAGAAATTTTCATCGTCACTGGAAGATGGATTCATGTTCTAAATACGAGTAGCTTACTGTTAAATAAACAGCTCATTCGACGAAACTGTAGCTAATTGCAGTAATTTTTATTGTTCTATGCATGTATACCAGTTCATAATGCAGAAAATAATTATGTTTTCATTTTAAAGTTAATAACATATCGGGATACATCTGTTAGCGTGAAAGGCTGAGAAGTATAACTGAAGCGTTCTTTTAATTGAAATTAGCAGCTGTGTTCGTTTACACCATATTCAACATTACAATTACATCTACCTGAGAGGTGGACGAACTTTATTATTTGCCTGGTATTAAATATATTTTTAAAGAAAAATTATTTTACAGAAAGTTGTTGGTGAAATATAATGGTGATACATAGATTTCCCATGAACAGTTCAGTTTATTATAAGAAGGCTGACTAATCCGTCGTACAGTAAGTATGGTAACGTTTGTAGAACGAATCTAAGTAAGTAAAAATTAAGGAATAACTTTAACATTATCAATATCTGTCCTGTATAACAGTTTTTTGTTTATTGTTTAACACTTAATTAGTCGCAACATTGAAAGAGAAACGAAATTTCAAGCAAATGGGAGGAGTGAAAATTTGTAATACATCGATATGTTCGTGCACAGAATTTATAGAATTACTTTAATGGACTCGATAGCTCATAAAAATATTTTAATTCTTAATCTATGAACAATGTTTGATTCATTGAATTGCTATATCCGAACTGCGTTAAAATTATGTAACAGTATTTCGCGATCTTGTGTACATATGAGGTTGTTTAAAGTTTTTGTAAACGCAATACTTCCTCATGTCATACTTCATAAATACACATAAGTAGTCACAACTTAAACAGGTACACTTGTTCGTGCCAAATGCTGGAATGCAAGAAGTTAAAGGCAACATCGTCTCTGCCAGTGTGTGCAGCACATTCGTGACGTACCGAGTCTTGTCTAATGCACTAGATGAAGATAAACGTCTGCCATCACCCTACAAGTGTTCGGCTGTCCTGCTGGTTGCCAAAACACCTACGCTAAGACGGGTGCAGAGCGATACGAAGGCTGGCGCGCCCGCCCAAATGGGAGCCACGCCTGCTGAAGAATTCCTTTGCGTGTCACACGGAATGCCTGATGAGGCTGGCACGCTCCACATCCCCTTTGGCAACTGTGTAACGGCTGCTCCACGTCAATTACATATGCAGATGACATAAATCTTATTCACTGCGAAGAGGAGACGTTCGTGGACAAGTGGGTAGGATATTTGGTTAATATTGTTCCCCTTTTGCACCGGAAACATGCGTGTTATGAGTTATTTTGCATCCTGATTATCGCGGTAATAGCTCTAGCATGGAGCTTTCTGTGAAAGGACTCAACACAAAAGGGGTGTTGGTTCGTGTATACGGACTAACCTCAAACCGAAAATCTTAAGCATGTCAAATCGTGCCGAAGAAAGACAGGATGAATTTGTGTCCATTGAAATAAGTGTACAGGATCTTAAGTACTTACCTTGTATCGTCTATAAGCCGTCAAGAACCAGCTCAGTGACTTACTTTAAGTTGGAATTACATTCAGTTCAGTGTCAATACGAACACGTCATCGTAATGGGAGACGCAAACATAACCTTGTTGAGAAACGCTCACTTCTAAAAAAATCCTAAGAGGACTGTTTAGTTGCAACAACATTCTTCTATTACAGCTTACACACCATATGGCGTACAGTCACACTTTTACATACGCAGATGCAACGAAATAGATTGACAGCGTAAGAGGTATAGGTCAAATTTCGGCTCCAGGCTGCTCGGCGCTTGATATAATAATACTCATGACCTGCTCTGTGCACCGCTGAAAGCTCAGATCTAGTCATGCACCTCGCAGGAACATGAAACATATAGATCGCATCGCTTTAACGACTTTTAGGTCATATAATCAGAGAGCGCACAAACGACGCTAAAATAAATGAATTTACAAATAATCTCACTGGTTTCTACGACAACTGTCTAAGAAACCCTCCTGCATCATGGCTGAATTGCTTGAAATAGTGAACAATAGGGATGGTGCTCCTAGACGTTTCAAGCCAAATCCGAAACCCGAACGTTACGAAGAAAACAGAAATCTGCAAAATACGGTAAAGCAAATCAGGCACGCTCGTTCCTTCTTTTTTTGCAACGATATGACACCTGCGACTATATGGGAGAATCTCCGTAGTTAGGTTTTTGGAAACGCAAAATCGAAAACTGTTTTTCAGGTGTCAGCTGACGAACTGAATAAATTTTTCTCTGAACCAATCAATAAACATGCGGCAAACCGTTATCGCATAACTAATCATGACACTTTGCACCTAAATCATGCAAAAGTAAATGCGAAAAGAAAAGAAATAGTGAGAATCTCTTCAGAAGCAATAGACAACGGGGGTATTGGGATAACCATGATCAATAATGTTGCCTAATACTTAATACCTGTCTTGAGAATCGTATTTAATTTTTGTCGCGTGAATACAATATATCCTACACCATGGAAAAGTAACATTGTCCGGCGTAAGATCGAAAACCAGCAGTCGCCTTGCAATTCCCGACCTCACATTATTACCTGCTTTTCCAAACCCTTGGAATATATTATTCAAGACGAAATTACTGATACTTGTGTGAACTCAACTTAAATGACAGAATCTGTTTCCTTCCTTTACAATTTCGCACTTAAATTCTATACCTGTTGATGTAGTATACCTCGTTTTATACGTATGCTTTACATATTATTTCCCTTCTTACGCCTTTTCTGCTGGTTTCTAATCATAGTCTCTTATTTCCAAAGTAATATCTTTCCTAAAGCTTTTGCAGCGTAAGTGGTATTCAGTACATACCTCACTACTGTTCGTACGTTTATTATTGTTCCTAGCTGATATAAATATCATCTAAAAAAATTCTGCTATAACGTTGCCGCCATCATTATTGTATTTATTAATAATGTTATGACTAAACCTGCGTTTCCTAAATAAAACTTCTAAGTGTGTTGCAATAATATTTATAAAGATAACTTTGTGATACTTACCTGAGCCTAAATAACTGACATTGGCAGCCAAAATAAACTGAAAACTAATCATGCCACTCTTTTCTTATTACAACTCCTGTACAAAGTTGGCAGCAGATAGTGCAATTATTCTCGTCCATAGATAGATCTAAATACAATACGTTCTTAACGATTCAGACAGTTAACGAGTTTTGCAAATTAATATCAGGAACAATTTTGTTGTTCGTCCATTCAACAGTGATTGTACTCTAAGCGCGAGAGTAATGAAAACAGCTTTTATCTCACGTACTCCTGGTCCCAGTCTGCGAGCATTCTGTTTATAGGATTGTTTCACTCAGTTCTCCGTACAGTTCTGCGTCTGTTAGTTAGTTAAGTTCCTGTTACATAAGGACAATGACTGCTTGCTGAGCTCGTCACAGAACATGTAATGTTTCAACTGAAACAGCGCGAGACAGGGATGCTTACGGAAGATTTGGCTTCATGTCTGTTTGATTTCGCAGTGGCGGTGTCCACAGTAGTTGATTATGATTCTCGAGTGTACGAACGCCATTAAGAATGTTCCTCCAATTTGTAAAATTGTAAACACTTCTAAAAGCGTACGTCGAAGAAAAAATGATGAAATTCCCATGCTGCTCGCCATTAAAATGCAACAACATCAAACTGGAACGCAATAAACTTCATATTAGCATACTGCAAATGTTCAACGTTTCAGAGAAACCGCACAAAGGGTGTAGAAGTTACAGTTACGCCACCGATAAGGAACGGTCAAAAGAAAACTGTACAGATGTAAAAAAAAGTAAGTATACTGTTTATTATTTCAAAAGTAGGTGCTATAGCTGTTAATACATTCTTCCTACTGTGAGACAAGCGGTCATCGCCCTAATTGAAAAATACTTACGGTTGCCTTTGAAACCATGACTGTACCCAGATGCGCACCTCTTCGTCCGAAGCTGATCGACAGCCACGAATGTCTTTCCTCAGTTCTCCAAAAACGTGGAATTCGCCGGGGGAGAGATCGGGACTGTATGGATGATGTAAGGGATTCCCAGCGAAACTTCTCAGCGTACTGGAAATAACTTTGGGAGCATGTGAGCAAGCACTATTCTGTAACAGAATAAGGCCGTCTGTCAACATTTCCGGCCGTCTGGACTTGATGATTGGCTTCAATTTTTGCAGTGTACTCGCATCGGTGTGTTTTAATTGTGGCCTCTTGTTCCAGAAAGTCAGTGAACAGCGAACCCTTGCAGTAATGGAGAAACATCGTTAGGAGCTGGCATGCCCGTTGTTTCAACTATGCCGCAGAAGCTTCGCTGGGAAACACTTACACGTCCCCTGTACAGTCCCTATCTCTCCTCGTGAGATTTCCATATTTTTGTGCCCTCAAGAAAGACATTTGTGAACGTCGGTTTACTTCGGAGGAAGAGAGCACGCTTGTGCACAACCTTAGTTCCGTAGGCAAGCGAAAACATTTTTTCATGAAGGCATTGACTGACTTGTACCATAGTGGGATAAATGTGTTAACTGTTACGACGATTACTTTTGAAATAATAAACAGTTTACTAACTTTTTCCATCTATCTCGTTTTCACTAGACTGCTCCTTGTACATTATGTATATAAGAAAAGATTATGTAGGAAGTTTCTCATTCAAAAATCGATTGCAAAAGTTGGCTATTTGTGAGAAGATCGTTTCATGCCCCGTGTAAAATGGAGAAACATCTACCAGCACGTGCTGGAATTGGACAGCGGTGGGATCGTAATCTACTGAGACTGCAGTTTATCGTTTACGATATTTCTGACCGCGTTGGTGGGGATCCCATGACTGTCATGCAATTATGGAATCGATGCATTCGGGAGGGCCATACTAAGCGCACTGCAGAATCTCAGTGGTCCCACGCGACTAGACACATAATTTCGCTTGGCCTTGCAGGATCGTATAGCCACGTCAAAAATGGCCTGCTTTGCAGCAAGACAAGTATCCACGTGGACAGTGTGACCGCATGTGAAGGACGACGGACTGTCAGCACGGCGACCATTGTTGCAGCAGAGAGAGGCGCGTCGATAAAGATGCGCCCAGTGACAATACCGGATTATACAGGAGTGGCACCATGTCGTCTTTTCGGACGACTCTCGGATCTGCCTACAGCGTCACGATGGACGAACCCATGTGTGGAGGCTCCGAGGAGAATGAACGTTACCAGATTGCGTCGTGTTCTGGTATGTGGTGCCATTGTGCAAACAACACTATAACGCCTTGTTCGCATGACGGTTTATTTGGACTGCAGCTGTTATACGTCTGACATTAAGGCCAGTGGTCTCTGTGACGTTAACTTTCAACAAGACAACGCAACACCGCATATTGCCCGTGCTGCCTTGGCCTACCTCGATCAGAGAGAGTGTTCGACTGTTGCACTGGCCAGCATGTTCGCAAGATCTCTCACCCACTCAAAGCAACAGATCATAGTCTCGACTTTATGCGCAATCGTGCTACAGACGTTGTTTCTGCCCACCTTTGTGTACTATACAGGGTGAGGCCTTTTTCGCAAAGTATGCCAGGTCGTCTCGATATTCCATTTAGGAACGAAGGAAGATAGGTGCCACGATGGAGATCTCTCAGTCCCCCAGCATCATACAAGAAAAATTCAAGGCCTGGAGCGGACGGGACGCATCATCACACCTGATGTGTGGTGGGTCCTACTAGAAGTTTGTAAGATCGGTGTCCGTTCAAGATGATTACAAGGGAAACGGCGATAGAAATAGATTTGTCCGAACTGAGAAGAATCTCATCCTCGTCCAGGAAGCGATGAGAGCCACGCGCAGACTTTCTCTAGAAACTAACATTTCTCAGTGGCTAGAATTTTGCACCATGATTTAGGAATGAAGCCATACCACTACACCACTTGCAGATTGTACAGCATCTCACGAACGCGGACAAGAAAGACCGTGTGAGTGCTGCAGAAATTATCTTGGAAATGGTGCACATGGTGCCTGACATTCTGTTCATGTTTTCTGACGAAGCAACATTTTACATCAGTGGTTGTTGAACAAGCACAACTGTGTCACATGGGCTACCGAGCTCCCTCTGGAAGTTCGCGTGCACTTGCGGGATTCCCCCAGGGTGAACGTTCGGTGCGCAGTGAGCAAATCTGGAGTGATGGGCTCCTTCTTTCTTGAAGAAAAGACCGTCAGAGGAGAGGATTACCTCGCCATGGAGGAGAACGAGCCACTTTCCATTCTCCAATGAGGGTACTTGTAGCAAGACGGGGTCTCTGCCCGTTACAGTCAGATGGTTCAGGATTCTCTGAATGACAGGTACGGTAAACGTTGGACTGGAGAGGTGGTCCTCTCCCATGGCCAGCATGTTCACCCGACGTGACGCCTTGTGATTTATGGCTGTGGGGCATGGTCAAGGATCGTGTCTATGCCAGAAAACCTAGCAATTTGGACGATCTGAAGCAACGGATCACTGAGGTCATTGCTTCTAGCCCTTCCCAAATGGTCCAGTGGGTCTTGTCTTCTAGTCAACAACGGTCAGGCTCTATAAGTGCATTGGGTGGGATGGATGCCAAATTGAGCCCTGTAACCAAATCCCGGCCTTGTAATTTCTCGTGATTGACCAACAATTTAATGTTAATATCTTTTTGCCTCTCCATGTATTTAGTACTCTGTGTGTTGGTTGGCAGTTCCTGTTTGAGCTAGAAACATAGTATAAAGGGTTTTGGTTTAGCTTGGACCAGTAGCCATTTGTATAACCATTGGAACATCTGCCTTACTGTAGCTATGTTACAGTATATTAAGCAAGTTTTGAGCGACGAACCGGAGCTGGCACCCAGGGAAACTGTGCGAACTGATTAATTCCTTTTTCAAAAGACTTGAATTGGGTTTAAATTAATGGCCATCTAATCGAATCATTTGTATGTGCACCGTTTAGATTTTACTTTCGAAAACAGTCACCATTGTTCGGATTTTATGAGCAAAAACTGTCACCATTAAATTGCTCCGGACTGGAGCGAGACCTGATGATCCACATTTGGTCCGCCGGTGTGTCGTACCTTGGTCTAAGGTAAGTTTCAGCTGTTTGAAAAAAATCTTGCTGACATTGGATTTTACGTGCAAAAAAAGACGTTTTTCTGGGAGGTTTCTAGACCGTACCGCTTCTGTACTTCAAACCTATTCAAACTTTGCACGAAGGTAAATGAATGGATAAAGTCAAAACTGAAATTTTTATCCAGCAATCTTTATCCGTTGTTCATATACGATATTGTAAAGTCGAACTAAATCTAGTAGCTACTTAAAATTCGTTCTCACGTGAATGGAATACGCGGAAACTTTTTATAAGGAATCACATAAATAAAAAATGCTTTCTTACTATCAAGTCTTTCAGAGATCTGGCTTAATTCGATCTTTACGTGCAAAAACACGCCCGCAACTTTTATGTTTCAAACTTCTGCGAATTTATTCAAATTTGGTGAGAAGGTAGATAAATACATGTAATTTATGGTCGCTCTGTTGTTGTGTGAAAGCTTTATATTGTATTCTTCCTACCATACTGAATACGAACAATAAGTAAAGTTCCGTAATTTGCTACCGGTATTGAAACATTCGTAAGCGATCTCTGAACTAGAGACGCGTTGGGTAACCTCTCATTACATATAAAATGTAGATGCATTACTACTACCTACTTTGTGTGGTTGCGCTGAGATGCCAATTAAATACGTACACAAGCATGTAGTATATTTCACGATAATTTGAGGTTAGTTGTACGCCGCCTTCATCTTGTTTCGATTTTAATGGCCAGCAGTCTATGTGAAGATGTGAAGACGACAAAAATGTTAAAACATTGTTATAGTCTTTGCATAATCGATAGGTCATTCTAAGTGGGATTTTCTTTCTTTACTTATCTCTTTTTATTAATTTATTTTTTTCTTAATGCCACCGCAACACTACGTATCACTCCGCGGGGAGAGTTAATGCGAGTTAAGGAAAATTTTCGTTTCAGAAACTGAAGTCTAATCTCAGCTGCTCATAGTTCTTCAAGTCCACGAGATTGTACCGCGCTTGTGAGTGCGGCCGTTTGACGTGGCATATAGCCCCAGGACATTGGAGGTGACCGGACTTCAGTATTACGTAATCGATGCGGCCGCCCTGGAGCGATGCAAAGAAGGATGCGGGATAGCAAGATACATTGCGTCCCAGTAGCAGGGAATGTTCGTTGCCACTCCCAGCAGGATGTCAGCAATTACTCTCCCACAATTCTCGTGAGTGATCTCACCCGAAAACTGTCTAGATTTCCCTTCCACTACACCAGCGAAACCGCAGTCCCCTGGAAAGCAAGTATCGTACATTCTGGAGCGATATCCAAGGTTTTTACAATATTGATTTATCTGACAACTGAAAAAATTACCTTCCATAATGTATACTGCAGTAGGGAGAAGGTGCATGTATTCGTATTCTAGAGACTAGAATTTTTTTTAGCGTTTTAATTTTGATCACGGTATGTTTTATTTTTAATATCTTTTTTTTTGTAATATGGTGACAGTTGCATAGTTCTGATAATGCTAAGCATTTTCTATACTGCCACTCGTTTACAGCTTGAAATTCTATTTCCCATTGTCAACCATTGCATCTTTGATTCTGCATCAGCGCAGTCTATAGTTCACAATGCGAAATAACTGTTAATTGTGGCGATAAATTTATCTGCAAATGTATTAAATTTATAACTAACGTCTAACAAAGTGTTTTACTAGATTATGTTGTGTGATCATGAACTAATGCATCTATTTTTCTTGGTTATTTAATTGTCGTGGTCACGGAATCCGTCCGTCCGGGTTATTGTTTGCTCTCTTCTGTCTGACATGTAACACAACAGAGTTCCAAGTATTTCAAGAAACGTAGAAAGTTTTGAGAGGAATTCTAAAAATGCAGTTATTAAAAGTGTTTTTTTAGGCTGTATCTCTTAATGTTCACATGGTTCTACTTGATAGCTTACAACATTTTCATCTTGTCACGTACAACTCCCCCTCTCTACATATTGCTTCTGCAAAGGCAAGATGTTAATTTATAATGTTCCATACTTTAATGTTACGTTTCAACGGGATTCAGAAATGGTATGAATTTTTTTCAGTTCCTAATTCGATGTAGTAGACTTTCATTTCTAATCTCCTGAGTTTGACGTTTTCGCTGTGATCGTAATCATCATTGTCTTAATCTCTATTGGCAATCTCAGTTGAATGAAGAGGTTAACCTAAGATTAAGGTCCCTCTGATAACATTAAGTACAAGATTTTGCGATGTCTGGTTGCCGTCTTCTTCATCGTCTTATAAAATTCCTGCGTACCTTTTTCCCTTGTGTTCATAATAGACTGTGCATTTTCTACCACCACCTTGATAACAACAGAATGGACTGAAATAAAATGTATTAATAGAAGAGTAAAATCGCTGGAGTCTTTCTAGCAAATTAAATACAGTATTCAAAACGAAGCTCCCAATTTGTCTGACAGAATAAGTTTACAGTTTGCGTATGTTACCAGATTAGACTTGTCAGTAATACATATACTTTTAACGCTAAAACTATTCAGATCTGAGTGCTGCTTAGTTCAGAATAGAAAGATGAATATTGGCAATTGTTAGGACAGACAGGGAAAAAAGTAGATCAGGAAGCAGACTGAAGTGGAAGACGTAATTGCGAAAAATCAAATTAAGACCTACGGGAAATGTAGCCAGATGACGGAATGACCACAATAGTTTTTTCTTTGGATAGGAAAAGATCTAGACAACGGTCTGATTGAAAGTGGGTAAGTGAAGGCTGACATTAACAGGCATGCAGAGGCAGAATGGAGGTGTTCGCTGAACACTGTTATGCATGTGAGAGCCTACAGGAGACCTTATCCAGCTATGGATGTTAAAGATGTGATTTGCGTTCAGTATTGGTGTTACAGCTGCGAGATATCCATAACGCATGAAAAGTTGACGAAGGTAGAAAGCTTGCTATAGCTTTATTGTCGCTGCTGTGACTAAATACCAATGCAAGAGCAAATGTTCAAAACTACGACAAATTGTAAAATACTTCCTACAATGTAAGACAATTTTTCAAAACTCTCTACTGTATTCTAAAAGCGTAGTACAGTATAAACATCAGAGCACAAATCTATGATGAATAATGCAAGTAAACGATGTTTTTATTGCCAGAATAAAGAGTCTTTTACTGAAATTTACAGATCTATCTATTGTGCTCTGGGTACAGAATTTCTTCAGCATAGCTGTAAATAGTAGCGTTCAACAAAACGCGTAATATTATAGCAGTAGCACAAGACCAAAACGGAAATGAATTAAACATGCGCCTAGCGTTACAGCTCTATAGCCACAGTCAATCTGTTGGCTGAAGCAGCGACTTCGTGAATATTTGTTAATATTTATTGGTGTATAAAAACCAGCTTGTTCTTCTTCATTGCATTCACATTTATACTGAGAGGAAAGAAAGATAAACTTACGAACTTGCAATAGCACGGTTATTCGTGACGGAACAGTACACCTGCACATATTTCAGCTGGCAGTAGTAACGCGTTCACAAGATATAAAGGGACACTGCATTGGCGGAGCAGTCATTTCTAGTCAGTTGATTCATGTGAAAAGGTTTCCGACGAGATTATGGCTGCAAGACGGGAATTAACGAGTTTGAACGCGGAATGGTAGTTGGAGCTAGACCCATGGGACTGTCAGTTTCGGAAATTGTTAGGGAATTCAATATTCAGAGGTCAGAGTGTCAACATTGTGCCTAGGATATCTCATTTCAGGCATTATCTCCACCGAGGACGATGCAGTAGCCGACGACCTTTACTTAACGACCGAGAGCAGCGGCGTTTGCATAGAATTGTCAGTGCTAACAGACAAGCAACAATACGTGAAATAACCGCAGAACGTATCCATTAGGCCAGTGCGGCGAACTTTGGCGTTAACGGGCTATGGCAGCAGACGGCCTACGCGAGTGCCTTTGCTAACAGCACGACATCGTCTGCTCTCCTGGGTTCGTGACCATATCGGTTGGACCCTAGACAACTGGAAAACTGTCGCCCGGTCAGATGAGTCACGATTTCGGTTGGTGAGAGCTGATGATATGGTTCGAGTTTGGCACAGACCCCACGAAGTCAACAAGGCACTGTGCAAGCTGGCTCCATAATGATGTGGGCAGTGTTTGCATGGAATGGACTGGGTCCTCTAATCCAACTGAATCGACCATTGACTGAGAATGGTTATGTTCGGCTACTTGGAGACCATTTTCATCCATTCATGGACTTAGTCTTTCCAAACAACGATGGAATTTTTATGGATGACAGTGCACCGTGTCACCAGAACACAACTGCTCGCGATCGGTTTGAAAAACATTCTGACAATTCGAGCGGGTAATTTGGCACACAGATCGACCGATATGAATACAATAGTCGAGAGTTCACTTTGTGTACAAAATCCTGTACCGGCAACACTTCGCTATTATGGACTACTATAAAGCCAACATGGCTCCATATTTCTAAAGGTGACTTTCAACGACTTACTGTGTCCATGCCACGTCGAGTTACAACCCTACGCCGGGAAAAAGAACGTCCGACACGATGTTAGGAATATCCTATGACTTTTGTCACCTCAGTGGAAATCAGGTGGGAGAAAGATGGGGACATGGGTAGAGTGTGATCCATCAATATCATCGGGGAATTTATGTCTGTACTACTGCGCAATCGCACTCAATATCTATGTCACAACCGGTGTACTTGTAAATGTTCTAAGCGACTGACTTCGTTATTAGCACAGCAGCTGTTTCACTGTAAAACACTTTAAAATGAGTAGCTACTATGTTCATAAGAAAGGACTCACGTGCAGTATCAGCTCCGTCGGATGGGGAATGAGACAAATGTAATTTTCATCGCAAACCTTTAATTAAAAAGCTATAAATCCGCATAGTTTTACTGAACATGTATTATTATGGGACAAAGGGAGATCTTTTTTTGAGTAACCTGTTGACCTATCATATCTTAATATCCTAGCCTTGATTACGTCTCAATAAAATTTGGAATTTGTTCTCCAAGTATATCCAATAGCATGAACATAGCTCTTTCAATATTAACTCTACCAAAACTTGGCAGGGGTCTTTATTGTGGAGTAGACAAGAGCATTCTCGCTCCTCTAGTCACGATACTGTACATCTCCATAAGCAAGATCGCTAATTTTCGCCAGGTTGATGGCACTTACCCAAGAAGTAATCATTCATGTCAGAATTGAGGTGGTGAAGAATTTATGTCATCTAGCGGGATGGGTATGACAGGTAGTGGCATGCAGTTAACAGTCATTCGGAGTATTGTGACTTTTCTTTGTTAAGTTATCTCATCGTTGCGTCTCTTGGCGTGAAGGTACTTGACACTGTTGATTATGGTCTGTGCTTTCAATGGTTATTTCCAGTTTGTCAGTTCAGCAGCATGCTGCGAGCTATTCGAAAAATAACAATACAGCAACACGTGAGGGGCCGCGTCAGACCAGTCAGAAAACTGATAACTTAAAACACCTTTATGTTTCCGCCGTTTTTTCTTCTCTCTATTTGTACCTTTACTACCCTTCCTCTTAAGGCGAGTAACTTAAAGATACACTATATTCTTAATTAAGTGATTAGTGACTTACATTAAACGGTTACAATTCAGATATAAAACATATTTCAAAAAGAGAAAATGCCGAACGGATGCGAATAAATAATAAGTCGCAGCTTTAGGTAGTTGTATTCCTGCCGGACTTGCGAATCTACAACTTCACACTTTCTTTATACACACTCAAGCTAGTGAACAAATTTCACATTACATGATATGCCCCGTAGTAAATGAACGCCTCACCTTTCGACAAGTTGCAGCCCAACTGTACACCAGAACAAAGTAAAAGGAAAGAAGTTGATAAATAATGAAATAGAAATTTCTTAATTAACTCTTGGCTCATGACTCAAAAGACTCATACAGACCTAATTCCTACAAACTGAAAATAACCATCGTTTTTCGAAATGCACGATGGAGTAATGAAACAACAAAAATGAAATAATTTTAGTTCATAGCAGTTCTAGAACAATTCGTCTTTGGGTCTTATTTCACAATGAATGTGTTGTCTGGATCAGAAAGAGATGAAGAAGGAAAGAAAGAAACCGCGCATCGGATGTTCGAGGAGTAGAGAATATCCGGCATTGAGACGATATGTATACCACGCTCTCTTCGTAAAACTCGCTTCCTGTCCTCTGGTTCTCCTCATCATATGCGTTAAATAGTCAACAAGGAAGGCTAATGGCCAGTATCCGGTCGTCACTAATCCTTCCTCTGCAATCCCAACAAGGGCCAAAGGTCACAAAATAATACTGACTTAATTGCTATCGGTAGAAACAAGTCACCAGGCGTAACGAAAAAAAGTGTGTTCTGAACAACAGTCAGATGAATTCCAGGCCCCATAATGGGCGATTAGAAAGTTCCGTAACGTTTTTACGCCCTCTGCAGTCCCATGCAAGTGAATATTGAGAAGGGAAGACAAAATTCTTTCTCGATCGTTGGTCTTTACTTGTTAATAGCTCTACAGTCTTCAAAATAAATGTTATCAGTGAAATTGTGTCTCAGAAGTTTTAAAATTCCAGTTGCAGTTTTCTTATATTGTTGCCCCCCTTTCGTAATACTTTTCGAGACATACATCGAGCTGTTGTTCGTGGTCTTCATACGTATCACATGTTCATTTTAGGATTAGATCAATAAGCCTAAATTGAGTCTGCTTTTCATTCCTCCGCCTTCAATACCCTATACTGAAACGGCATCGAAGTTAGCAGGCATTACCAAAAAAAGTAAAGCTTTCGGAAATATACCGCTTCAATTACAAAACATCATTTAATACTTTATGTGTACTGTCAACTGTCAACTAATATAGGGACCAATTTTATAGCTAAGTAAACCATCCGTAGGTCAGTCTCCCTAACTACAATGTATGTGCTGTTCGACACAAATTTTGCTCGCTAGAAAACTACCGGAATCCGAAAAACAGTTTCAGTTGGTTGAACTGATTTATTAATCACCAACACCTAATTTCATCTAGAAGATAAATCTTCATTAGATGGCATGAGATATCACAATTTCACAACTTTCACGTTCAGTTCGTCAAACGAGCTATGAAATAGCCATTACACTTATCATTCTGAAAAATATTAAAATATTGTCAGAGAAACTATTTTAGGGTCTATACCATCCTGTAAAAGAGAATGGCGTTTCACAAGGATGAAGTATAAGACTTCGTTAACAGTCGTTCATATACACTGAGGTGACAAATATCATGGAAAAGTGATATGTATTTATACAGATGGTGGTAGTATCGCGTACGCAAGGTATGAAAGGCCAGTGGTTTGGTGGAGCCGCCATTTGTACTCTGTTAGTTCACGTGAAAAGGTTTCCGGCGGGATTATGGTCGCACGACGGGAATTAGCAGGATTTGAACGCGGAATGGTAGTTGGTGCTAGACACAGGGGGCATTCAGTTTCGGAAATCGTTAGGGAATTCAATATACAGAGATCCACAGTGTCAGTGTTGTGCGGAGAATATCACAATTCAGGCATTACCTTTCACCAAGGCAACGCAGCGTTCACCTGACGACCGAGAGCAGCGGCGTTTGCGTAGTCGTCAATGCGAACAGACAGGCAACACTGTGTGAAATAAATAAAGATATGGAAGGTGCGACTAACGTATCCGTTAGGACAGTGCTGCTAAATTTTGCAGCAGAAGACCAATGCGAATGCCTTTGCAACATCACGGCATCGCTACAGTTCTTCTCCTGGACTCGTGACTATATCGGTTGAACCCTAGACGACTGGAAAACCGTGGTGTTGTCAGATAAGTCCAGTTTTCAGTTGGTATGGGGTGATGGTAGGGTTCAAGTGTGGCACCGTCTCCACGAAGCCATGGACCCAAGTTGTCAATAATGCACTATGAAAGCGGCTTGTGGCTCCATAATCGTGTGGACTGCGTTTATAGGGAATGGACTGGGTCCCGTGGTCCACAGATCAGTAAGAGGAAATTGTTGTGTTCGGCTACTTGGAAACTATTTGAAGCTATTTGTGTTACAGAGGATAATGTGTTAGTCACCGTAGCGTAATTGTTCACGATTGGTTTGAAGAACATTCTGGACAGTTCGAGCGGATGATTCGGCAACCCACACTACTCGACATGAATCCCATCAAACATTTATGGGACATAATCGAACAGTCTGGAACCGCGCGACCGCTACGGTCACAGATTCGAATCCTGCCTCGGGCATGGATGTGTGTGACGTTCTTACGTTAGTTAGGTTTAAGCAGTTCTAAGTTATAGGGGACTGATGACCTCAGCAGTTAAGTCCCATGGTGCGCAGAGCCATTTTTTTGACATAATCGAGAAGTCACTTCATACACAAAATACTGCACTGGTTACACTTTCGCGATTATGGACCTCTGTAGAGGGTGGATGTCTCATCTGCAGGGGACTTCCAACGTCTTGTTGAGTCCGTGCCACGTCGTGTTGCTGCACTAGCCCGGACAAAAGGAGGTCCGTCACCACATTAGGAGCTTTGCGATGAATTTTGTCACCTCAGTGTACACTTGGCTTATTTATTTTATAGTTTCTACACCTAAAACAAGCCATGTGAAAATCAGGGAAGTACGCTGAAATGAGCCACGGTAGATCTGTCGCCTAGCAACATGATAATATGAATTGTTATCAATGAATGAACAGCAAAATGTAGGTCTTATAAATTACTAACTGGTGATAAACATAAAATATGACTAAGCTGTGAGTAGTTTTTTTTTCCTTTTCATTATAAGAATCACGAGATTTTAACAAATTTAGTGCAGACTTAGCGAATTTTAGAAAAGAAATTTCAATTGTGTCCTACAAAACGGAAACTGAAATGAATGCGTATTCTATTGGAGAAGATCATTTGCAGTTTTATATTTTCATGCTTAAACGTGTGACTGTACTAAGAACTCGGAAGACACGTTAACGTTAATAGGGTTTTTCGGAGATCACAATATGTTTCTTGAATACTGCATGATTTTTGATATTGCTTTGGTTAAGTTGTAACTTGTTCTGCGTTTGAACAGAGTAGCTGGAGTTAGTTACAACATCATGTAAAAGTATTGCCAATACACAAGAGCAACTGAAGTTGCAAGTTATAATCCATTTGTGGAAAATTTTAGTCATCTGAGAAAAGATGATTTTACAATTTTGGATTTTCATCTATACAGGGTGTTACAAAAAGGTACGACCACACTTTCAGGAAACACTCCTCACACACAAATAAAGAAAAGATGTTATGTGGACATGTATCCGGAAACGATTGATTTCCATGTTAGAGCTCATTTTAGTTTCGTCAGTATGTACTGTACTTCCTCTATTCACCGCCAGTTGGCCCAATTGAAGGAAGGTAATGTTGACTTTGGTGCTTGTGTTAACATGCGACTCATTGCTCTACAGCACTAGCATCAAGCACATCAGTACGTAGCATCAACAGGTTAGTGTTCATCACGAGCGTGGTTTTGCAGTCAGTTCAAAAACGGTTCAAATGGCTCTGAGCACTATGGGACTCAACTTCTGAGGTCATTAGTCCCCTAGAACTTAGAACTAGTTAAACCTAACTAACCTAAGGACATCACACACATCCATGCCCGAGGAAGGATTCGAACCTGCGACCGTAGCGGTCTCGCGGCTCCAGACTGCAGCGCCTAGAACCGCACGTCCACTTCGGCCGCCTTTGCAGTCAGTGCAGTGTTTACAAATGCGGAGTTGGCAGATGCCCATTTGATGTATGGATTAGCACGGGGCAGTAGCCGTGGCGCGGTACGTTTGTATCGAGACAGATTTCCAGAACGAAGGTGTCCCGACTGGAAGACGTTCGAAGCAATTGATCGGCGTCTCAGGGAGCACAGAACATTCCAGCCTATGACTCGCGACTGGGGAAGACCTAGAACGACGAGGACACCTGCAATGGACGAGGCAATTCTTCGTGCAGTTGACGATAACCCTAATGTCAGCGTCAGAGAAGTTGCTGCTGTACAAGGTAACGTTGACCACGTCACTGTATGGAGAGTGCTACGGGAGAACCAGTTGTTTCTGTACCATGTACAGCGTGTGCAGGCACTATCAGCAGCTGATTCCCCTCCACGGGTACACTTCTGCGAATGGTTCATCCAACAATGTGTCAATCCTCATTTCAGTGCAAATGTTATCTTTACGGATGAGGCTCCATTCCAACGTGATCAAATTGTAAATTTTCACAATCAACATGTGTGGGCTGACGAGAATCCGCACGC
Organism: Schistocerca americana; assembly: GCF_021461395.2. Taxonomy (NCBI): domain Eukaryota; kingdom Metazoa; phylum Arthropoda; class Insecta; order Orthoptera; family Acrididae; genus Schistocerca; species Schistocerca americana. The sequence continues at coordinate 496,268,257 of NC_060122.1, forward strand.
AATTGTGCAATCACGTCATCAACACAGATTTTCTGTGAACGTTTGGGCAGGCATTGTTGGCGATGTCTTGATTGGGCCCCATGTTCTTCCACCTACGCTCAATGGAGCACGTTATCATGATTTCATGCAGGATACTCTACCTGTGCTGCTAGAACATGTGCCTTTACAAGTACGACACAACATGTGGTTCATGCACAATGGAGAATGTAGAGACTCTTCGTGCTCGTATTGTGGACGGCTGTGATACAATACGCCATTCTCCTGGGCTGCATCAGCGCATCAGGGATTCCATGAGATCGAGGGTGGATGCATGTATCCTCACTAACGGAGGACATTTTGAACATTTCCTGTAACAAAGTGTTTGAAGTCACGCTGGTACGTTCTGTTGCTTCGTGTTTCCATTCCATGATTAATGTGATTTAAAGAGAAGTAATAAAATGAGCTCAAACATGGAAAGTAAGCATTTCCGGACACATGTCCACATAACATATATTGTTTTTTTGTGTGTGAGGAATGTTTCCTGAAAGTTTGGCCATACCTTTTTGTAACACCCTGTATATGAATTGTATAGCTAAGGAACAAGTTTGAAAACATCTTAAGAAATCTAAGGTCGTTTGAGATGCAAGCGAATTTCATTAGTTGTCTCCCTATGCCATTTAGATTCTATGACTGAGACCAAACCCAAAAACTTACACTTGAAAACCTAGCAGACTATATCATACTATCATCAAAGGTACGTCCACACCCTCCTCCTTCCTCCTGTAACTGTTCCTCTCCATGCTACTCTCACCCAGCACCACTTTTTTTTCCTCACCGTCTTGCTCTTCGCATAATTGTATCGTGACTCACTGCTTGTACCCCTCCTCCTCTCCCCCTTTCTCTTTCTCTCTCTCTCTCTCCTCCCTCCCTTCCACAGTACCTGTCCACATACCGCTTCATCTTCCTGTAACTTTACCTTTCGCTTCCCCTGTCCCTGTGTCTGGCCCTTCTCCTCTCTCTGAACCTGTCTTCTCACTCTCCCTGCGCCTCAGATATATCTTCCCCTCTCCCTGAACCTTCTACTTGTTCCTCTCCCTAACCCTCTTTTCTAGTACCTATTCCCCGCCTCCCACCTGTGGCATATGTCCTATGCCTTGTACGTTTATCTCTTCGACAATCTCTCTCCCTCTGGATCTACTTAACCATCACTTTTTCGTTACTCTTGCTCCTTTCCACTTTTTGTATATTTCTGATGCCCCCCCCCATCCCCCTCTCTCTGCCTGCCCATATCTCTGAAATCGCAGTGACCCTGAGGTCGCCAACACCCTTTCTCTCTTTCCATCACTCTTGCTATCTCTCCCTTTATATTTGTGTTTCTCCCAGCACCCATCCTACTCTCTGTGTCTTTTGCCACACATACTTCTCTCCTTCTCCCAGTATCTGACCTTGCACATATACTTCACCCTCTGTGTTTCCCCCTTGCCCTCTGTGTTCTCTCATGTGTATGTGTCTTTCCTACTGTATCTTCCTGTGTCCCTATACTTCAGTATTTCTTCCCTTGTTCCTCTGTATTTCTCTGTTCCTGTCTGTCCTACAATATATATTCCTCTCTCTATATGTTTGCCTCTATCTCTCTCTATATATACTATTCCTCTGCCTTTTTCTGATCCTCTCACAATATGCTCCCTCCTTTCTCTCCACCTGAATTTTCATCTCTCTTTCTCTCTCTGCATCTGTTCCTCTCCCTCTTCCTCTCTACCTATATCTGTGGTACCTTACATGTAGCAATGGAAGAAAGACTCTTAAGCTGGGACTGGTTTGACATGTCTCAAAATTCCAGCGAATTGATTGAAAATAAGTTCTAGACACCAGAGGTAAACAACATTCTGATAATGTTGTCACTAATGGTAACTGGGTACTTTGATAAAACAAAAGAAGGCTGGAATTTGCTGCACAAAGAAGATAATAATAGCTTTAATTTTGAAAATGACAACATGGTCCACGTAGACTACTTGGACCATGTTTTCAGTCTCAAAGCACTTTGTGGCTGTGGACCCCAACAAAAATAAAATTTTGAAACCACATTAGTGGTAATTGTGTCAACAACCAATTTTGTGTGGTCAAAACACGGCCAAAACAGCAGAAGGGGTGATAATAATTATTTGAAAATGATATAAGAAAGTCCAATGGGTATGGAAGATTTTCGTGTTGCAGTTAATTAGCTTGGCGGCTTACTGTCCGCCACCCATAATTGGGTGTTGTATATTTAATTTAAAAAATCTGTGTGATACATGTTCCTTTCCAATGTTTTAATAAATTAGTTAAATTTTGCAAATGAACATTAGTCATATCTATGTAATTAAATTTGGATTAAGATTAAAACTTTTCAGTACATATCGTTGTAATTTTTACCAATCAGCTACACTCACATAGTATTACTTTATCTGACAGTAAAGCTCGCGACGCCGAGTCACTTGGGCAATTAGTATTAGCAAATGGTTCAAATGGCTCTGAGCACTGTGGGACTTAACTTCTGAGATCATCAGCCCCCTAGAACTTAGAACTACTTAAACCTAACTAACCTAAGGACATCACACACATCCATGCCCGAGGCAGGATTCGATCCTGCGACCGTAGCGGTCGCGCGGTTCCAGACTGTAGCGTCTAGTATTAGCATCGAGAAGGAATGCAACATATTAAAGTAATTAAGGTATAGAATGATCAGTAGACAATGATATTTAATTTATAATATATTTTTTATTTTTCTTGCAACAATCCTCTTGAAGGCCAACAGTCGAGACACAGTAGTAGAGAAATTTTAAAAGAGTGGGACAGATTAGTATAAGAAACAGACGAGAATCAGAGCCCAGTTTTAAGTCTCACGAAGTTCACGTTGTTGCGCTCGAAAGAAGCGAAGGAAGTGAAATCGGTATTGATGTGGAATGGCCTGAAAGCAAGTTTGTTGAATATCAGATATCAAGAATGTACAAAGCTGTATTGAAAATGTGAGATATATATCAGACAGGATCATAATCTTAAACCTGAGATTCCAAAAAGAAACACTAAACGCAATCCAGATTTATGCACCTCAAGTGGGATGTAGCGAAGAAGAGAAGATGGACTTTGAAAATGTGTTAGAAAACCATATAGAGAGTGCTGATGTAGTGATGGGAGATTTTAATGCACAGGTAGACAAAGACAGAAAGGGATTTGAGCAACTATTGGGATGTTTTGGATATGGAGGCAGAAATCAAGAAGGGGAAAGACTCCTGGATTTGTGCCTGAGGAATGTAATGAAAATAGCAAACAGCTGGTTTATGAAGAAAGGAAGTCATGTTATCACCAGACACAGTTGGGATGGAAGAACGAAGAGTGTAATTGATTATATTCTAGTAGATAGGGAATGGGGAGAGAAAGTAACAAATGTGAAGGTAATTCCAAGTGTGAGTGCAGATGGAGATCATAGATTACTGGTGGGACAATGGAAAATGAATCAGCGTGTGAAAAATAGAAAACAGAAGAAAGTGATGAGGATACGGGATTGGAAATTGAAGGAGAGTGAATGTACTGAGAAATACAGAGAATTAATGACACAAAAATTTCCAAAAGAAGTTTTCTGCGATGCAGAAAAAGAGTGGAGTTTATTCAAAAGCACTTTAGTCGAAGCAGCACAAAGAGTATGTGGCAGAACATCTGGAAAGGAAAAAAATAAGACAGACAAGTTGGTGGGATGATACCACAATCCAAGCAGTTAGAAGAAAAAATGGAGCATGGAGAAAATGGTGGAAAACTAAAAATGACGAAGACCATAAAAGATATATAGTGGAAAAGAAGAAGTGCAAAGAAATAGTGGAAACAGCAAAGAAAAAGGCATGGGAAGAGTTTACAAAAAAACTTGAAGATGTGAAGAGCAATAAGAAAATGTTCTATAAAATGATGAAAAATAAAAGGAAGGCTTCTGAAGTACCAGTAAAGATGGAAACAGAGGGCGGTACCATTATTGAAGATCCAGGGAATATAAAAGATCTCTGGAAAGAACATTTTAAGAAGGTGTTAAACGCTGAGGAGCAGGTACATGAGGAAACAACAAATAATGGAGAAATTGAGAGAAGTTAGGAAGCAGAATTAGGACAAATTACACGGGAAGAAATGGAAAAAGCTGTGAAGAAGACGAATGGGGGGAAAGCCCCAGGACCTGATGAAGTATCAGTGGACATGATAAGAGCAGCAGGTCCAGTGGGAATGCAGTGGCTGTTTAGAGTACTATCAAGTGTGTGGAAAAATAGTAAAATACCTGACGACTGGAGAACAGGAGACGTTGTTCCCATCTTCAAGAAAGGCAATAAAAGACTTTGTAAAAACTACAGATGAATACCCCCCATGAGTCACACAGCCAAGATTTTTGAAAGAATTTTACTAAATCGAATAAGTGAAAAGATAGAAAAGAAGCTGAGTGAAGAACAGCATGGGTTTAGGAAAGGAAGGAGCACGATCGACCTGATATTTTCTATCCGTCAACTGATGGAAAAAAGTTGGGAGTAAAACAAAAGGGTGATAACGGTTTTTATAGACATAGAAAAGGCATATGACTCAGTTGACAGGGAAAGACTCTGGGAAGAACTGAAGGAGATAGATATAGAAGATGGATACATTAATGTTATAAAGACAATGTACAGAGGCCACAATTGTAGAATTAGAACACCATTGGGGAACTCTGAATACTTCGAAATAAGACAAGGACTTAGGCAAGGAAGTATTCTATCTCCTGCGCTTTTTAATGTTGTGATGGAGGGAATGAATAGGGCAGTTAAAGATATAGTAAAAGAAAAAGACAAAAAGATGATTTTTACAGATGATCTGGTAATATGGGGTGATAAAGAGGTAGATGTACAGTTACAGCTTGATGCGTGGAAGGAAATAATGAAAAGGTATGGGTTAAAAATAAATAAAGATAAGAGTGAAGTAATGGTATTTGGAAGAGAGAAAAGAATCAACGGAAATATTACCTTGAATGGAGAACCTCTCAAAGTGGTAGAAAGTTTCACTTATTTAGGGAGTGAAATATCTAGGGATGGAAGAATAACTAACGAAATTAATAGGAGGTTACAGAAGGGAGGCAATTTCTACCAAACAATAAAACATCTGATTTGGAATAATGAAGTTTCAGAAAGAGCAAAACTCCTTATGTATAAGAATTATTACATCCCTATTGTCACCTATGGTGGAGAAACATGGACAATGACAGAAACGGACTGGAGCAGACTGCAAGCAGGGGAAATGAAATTTCTCAGAGCAGTTAAGGGAAAAACAAGAATGGACAGAGTAAGGAATGTAGAGATTAGAAAGGACCTCAAACAAGAAAGCATGAGAGAAGAAATTGAAAGAAAGAGATTAAGATGGTATGGGCATGTTAAGAGGATGCATGGGCAGAGACTCCCCAAAATTATGGAAGAACTAAAGATGGATGGGAAAAGACGTAGAGGGCGCCCAAGAACACGGTGGAAAATGGGAGTCAGAATATCTGTTGAAAGGAGAGGTGTGACCTGGCACCAAGTGGAGGAAGAAAAGTGGTGGGAGGACTGAACCAAATGGAGAGGACTCGTCAGCACACAGACCAGGCAGTAGCTGGAGCGGGATTCGGATATAGATAGAAGAATGAAGTTTCTTAGGGTATGTACTTCAGGTTTTTTATATGCTTGCAGAGATTGTTTTAACTTATAATTACTAATAATGGAGCCACCAACGTTGTGCGAACGACTAACAAAATAAAAAATGGAAAAATACAATAAACCACCTCGTCTGCAAGTGAAGGCTCATTGGATTTATCCGTAGAATATGGTACAGGTGGATCCTGCCTAGTATACGTGATGTAGTTACATATTTTTCTCTATCACCTCGATAAAAAGTTGCATAATTAATTTTTGTGTATTTCCAGGTACATGTCTGCAATCGTGTTAATCCTGCCGCTGCCGCACACTCGCGCCTCTTTAGGAAGGCAAAATAAAATGCCTCGGACCAGTGGTAAACTGCAGTTTTATGCGACAGTTTGTCTGCGGCGGCAGCTGTGTCAGAAAAATTCATAGGGCCAAGTCATCTTGTTTGGCCTGACAAGAAGCAATATTGCTCCTGCGGCCGGAGACGAATTACCACACAATACTCCACTTATCAGTCGTTAGCGCTCTTTCGTTATGGCGCCTCTAGTGGCGGGTTACGGTACTTTAGAGATTGGCGGTTGTCGCTGGAACAATTTGGTTTTGGTTATATCGGGTTTTTTAGTGCCAGTTTAACCGGGTCGCTAAAACTGCTCAAAATAATCTATTTCAGAAATAACCGATTTTCTGCTTTTTATTCCGTTATTTCCTGTAATAAACGTAGAAATCTAACAAAGATTGAAAAATTTTAAGTCTTTTACTTTCTAAGATACATAGAATCAAAATATTAAATTAAATAGACAAATAAAAGGAAAGTTAGTCCGTCCACTGCTACGTGCTTTTATCGAAGAGTGATAATTGGTTGACTACAACAAAAAATCACAAGTATTCTCCCATTGATTCTATTTTTTTTAAAATTCTTCTAGAAAATTATGTTGTGATGGGGGATCATACCACTATTTGGGCATTATGAATAGTCAGCGCTGAAGGTTGAAAACTGAGGTTGACGAACTATTTTTCGTGTTAATTAGTCCGTTTTCAAGGGCTGCAAGCAGAGCCATGTTATGTAGACTAAGACAGCAGACCAGATGCTTTCTGTTTTTATTATAACTGTAAATGAAATGTTACGTTTTCTCCATATATTATGCCACAAGTTTGTTGTGGCTTCTTTTGAAGCGAACGGAGTATTGTACTTCCTCGATACTGCACTTTGTAAATTAGGGATGGTGCCGTTCTGTAACAAAACTAACAACGACAGTGAGAAACTACCATATAGACCAGGTGGGGAACGTTTTGCACATTGCTTGTACGTGCGTACCATCTAATAGGTCACGCCACATGGTATCTCATTGTTATATCAGCAATGCTGTATCAGTTCTTACGCCGTGTGTTTGGTGCTCGTTTCTGTTGGCATTGTTATTAAAATAGCACTGGTGGCTTTACCCATTTTCTATAAAAACGCGTTTTTTCAAAGCAATGCAAATTATAAGACCGAAAATTACTCGTTCTTTAAAAAAGATTTGTTTATAAACGAAACATTTTAGCACTGGTGCTATGTCTAATTGATATTTTAGTCTTTTATATGGTTATAAGTAAAAAATAAAGACACCTGTTATTATCAAGGCGAAACAAATACCGAAAAGTAACGATTATTCAGTACTAAAATACCGGTATCGGTTTTAACCCGTCAGTTTACGTACTGAGGCACTGGGATTTCAAAGTTTATCAGGGTTGCAGACATGTACCAGAAAACAAAACAAAATAGTTAACGTAACTACATTTTTTTCCAGGTGATAATTAAAAGCGTATGATTTCGTATTATAAATTAGTGCGGACTAAAGAACCGATATCTATGTGACGAAGATCATGCGTATTATTTCTCTAGAACGGATAAATCTGTTTGTTTCCTATTGTAAAAAACTGAGATCGTTTTAAATAGACAGTTTATAAAAGAAAAGCGTATACCTAGCCTACTGCCGCTTTTATCTTGCTGTGATGCTGGAACAGATCGACTGGTGGGTTACCGGGGAGTCCGACCGGCTCCGGTAACGACAACGAGCAACACTTGGCTCAGAAACGGGCGGTTCGGGCAATAAGTGGTGTGAGTTCACGAATCTCTTGTCGACCTCTGTTCACGAGAGTGGGTATTTTGACATTGGCCTCTCGATATGTATATTCCTTATTGTCGTTTCTTGTTACCAATATTAGTTTATTTCCAACAATAAGCAGCTTTCACTCGGTTAATACTCGGCAGAAATCAAACCTCCATTTGGATCGGACTTCCTTAACTCTTGTGCAAAAGGGTGTGCAGTATACTGCTGCATCCATTTTCAATAAGCTGCCACTCGAATTCAAAAATCTTAGCAGTAATCCACGCGCTTTCAAATCGAAACTGAAGAGTTTCCTCATGGGTCACTCCTTCTATTCTGTCGAGGAGTTCCTTGAAAAATTAAGCTGATTCTCATTGTAATGCTGATAGCGTTTGCTTAAACTTATGGACTGATTTTCTTTCAGGTTCATGAACATTTATTTTTATCTGTTATTACTTTTATGTTGTAAGTTAATGTACTGACACGTTCCATGACCTTGGAGATTTTCTCCTCAATCTGGTCCTACGGAACTTGACATGTAAATAAAGAAATAAAGAAACGGCACTGGCTGTCCACGTGACGGCTGCTCACGTAACTGGCGAAGCAGGTTCCCAGGTCACTGACGGTAGGCTGCCGGCGTCCACGCGGCATTCCAAAGGCTCCACTTGCTTTACATAACGCCTAGCAGGAAACTTGATGTCGGAAATCGTGGCTTCTGCGACCAGCCAATCAGAGCTCTCCGCTGGACCGATTCCTTCCCAGCGCAGCTGCTGCTGTTTCTCGTGGACGTCAGCCCTCAAGACGGTGAAGGTCAACCGGTCTGCGATCTGCGGCAATCTTCCAGCAGACTTGTCACTTTGCAATAATTCCTTCCATCAGAACTATCTATCACCTTGTGAATATTGCAGATCTGTTATACGAACATGATTCATTATTGTAATCAGACTTATTCCACTATGTTAGTGTCGATTAAATTGATCAGTCATTAACAACCTCATTCCTAAATAGAAATACGTGTCTCGTATCCGAATATTAACATACCTAGTTCCATACCGTCAGTTATCAACGAGGTACATTCACTGAGGTAACAAGAGGGGGATACCTCATAATATCGTGTCGGACCTACTTTTGCCTGCTGCAGTGCAGCAACTCGACATGACATGGATTAAACAAATCGCTGGATGTCCCCTGCAGAAATATTGAGCCGCGCTGCCTCTGTACCCGTTCATAATCGTGAAAGCGTTGCCGGTGCAGGATTTTGTGCACGAACTGACCTCTGGATTATGTCCTATAAACGTTAGATGGGATTTATATCGGGCGGTCTGGGTGGCCAAACCATTTGCTCGAATTGTCCAGAATGTTCTTCAAAGTAGTCGCAAACAACTGTGGTCCGGTAACATGTTCATCGTCATCCATTAATTTGAGAGCATGAAGTATAAGAATGATTGCAAATGGTCTCCAAGTAGCCGAACATCCAAAGGACCCCGTCCATTCCATGTAAACACAGCCTACATCATTACGGAGCGACCATTTAGCTGGCACAGTGCCTTGCCGACGACTTGAGTTCATGGATTCGTGCGATAGGCAGCACATTCGAAACCTACCATCAGCCCTTACCAACAGAAAACTGGACCTCTCTGACAACGCCACGGTTTTTCAGTCGTCAAAAGCCCAACCTATATGGTCACGAGCCCAGGAGAGGCGCTACAGCTCTTTTATGCTATTAGCAGAGGAACTCGCGTCGGTCGTGTGCTGCCATAACCCATTAACGCCAGATTTCACCGCACTGTCCAAATTGATGCGTTCGTCGTACGTCCCATATTCATTTCTGCAGTTATTTCATGCAGTGTTGCCTGTCTGTTAGCCCTGACAACTCTACGCAAACACTGCTGCTCTCGGTCGCTAAGTGAAGGCCGTCGGCCACTGCGTTGTCCTTGGTGAGAGGTTCAAAAAATGGTTCAAATGGCTCTGAGCACTATGGGACTCAACTGCTGTGGTCATCAGTCCCCTAGAACTTAGAACTACTTAAACCTAACTAACCTAAGGACATCACACTTACCCATGCCCGAGGCAGGATTCGAACCTGCGACCGTAGCAGCAGCGCGGCTCCGGACTGGAGCGCCTAGAACCGCATGGCCACCGAGGCCGGCTTGGTGAAAGGTAATAACTGAAATGTGCTATTCTGGGCGCAATCTTGACACTGTGGATCTCTGAATATTGAATTCCGTAAAGATTTCCGAAATGGAATGCCCCATGCGTCTAGCTCCAAGTACCATTCCGTGTTCAATGTCTATTAATTCTCGTCTTGCGACCATAATCTCGTCAGAAACCTTTTCACCACCAATGCACTGTACCTTGTGTAGGCGATATTACCGCCATCTGTATATGTGCATATACAGTGTCACTTCACTGTAGTGCTTCTCGTTCTATGATGAACGTAAAAGTATCGCATATCAAATGATTAAAATAAACGACTAAAGATCACTTGTGCTAAAAAATTCTCAATTCTTTTGTGGTAGACTATATTCCGTTTATTTCATGAAAGAAGACAGCATATCTCCAATAGACTGTACCACAGGACACGGCATGTTTCGGCTGTACACGAATATGCCACGGTAAAATAGCTCATTGAAGACGAATGTAAATGGTATGCATGAAGGAATCATTCCCGAAGAGACATCAATGAGTTTTCTGAAGAAAAGACGAAGCCTGAATGTAAGCCTTTACATGATGGAAAATAAATAGTAGCGCAGTAACATCCAAATGAATCTGGATATGCCGAGCGGGATTAGCCGAGTGGTCTAAGGCGCTGCAGTCATGGACTATGCGGCTGATCCTGGCGGAGGTTCGATTCCTCCCTCGTGCATGGGTCTGTGTGTTTGTCCTTAGGATAATTTAGGTTAAGTAGTGTGTAAGCTTAGGGACTGATGACCTTAGCAATTAAGTCCCATAAGATTTCACACACATTTGAACATTTTTTTGAATCTGGACATACAGGGGTTGTACGATTATATAGAAACACCGCAAGAAATGCTTGCATGAACATAAATGATGGCCAAGCCTGCACGTTACGCTGTTGTATCTGATCACGAGCGGCAGCTGTGCAATGTCCCAAATACGTTACACGTGCCACATGTAGTCAGAACAGTGTTCTGTGTAGTTGTGGTGGATTATGTCGGACGTAAGTGAATTCTAACATGGACAAATTTTTGGTGCTCGTACGGTGGGGGCTTCCGTAACCAAGATAGTGAAAGTGATAGGTGTTTCAGTAGGCACCGTGTCGAAGGTTATGCCTTATACAGGGGTAGCTGAAAAACGTCACCTGTTAAATCACAACGCAGATGGAAGTGTGTGTTGAGTGATCGTGACGAACGGACATTGAAAAGGATTCTGACTAAAAATAAGAGGATGACAGCCTAAAAAGTCACTGCAAAACTGAATGTCGCACTCGCGAACGCTTTCAGCACTAGAACAACTGGGAGGGAGCTCCACAAGCAGGGAATTGCGGGACTACTCAGCAGTGATGCAAATGCCCTTAACAGGAAAAGGTGGTTCTGAAGGCATAAAACCTGGACTATGTACCTATGGAAGAGAGTCATTTGGTCAGTTGAGTGTAGTTTCTCACTGTTTTCAACTTCTGGCCGAATTTAAGACCCAGGAGTGAAACATGACGGGGTAGCGGCGATAATTTTGGCAGCCATATTGTGGTGTTCCACGGATTCCATGGGTACTCTGCAAGGTCGCATTACTGGCAAGGATTAGACGCCCATTTTGGCTGATCAGGTCCGTCTCGTGGTACAATGTTTCTACCCCAGCGGTGATGCTGTGTACCAGGACTGATTTTGCGTGCATGAAGATTAATTTTCGCATCTGCTCTGGCCACCACAGTCGCCAGATCTCAATATATTGAGCCTTTGTGGTCTACTTTGGAGAGAAGTTGGTGTGATCACAACGCACCTGAACTTTCCACTATTTTGCAGGAACAATTTTATAAGGTTTACTTGAAGACGATACATATTTATCCATTCCGAGACAACTGAATTTTGTTTTGAATGCCAATTGTTTTCCTACACAGTAACAGGCGAGGTATTTTGTTGTGCTTGTGATGTTTCCTTATTTTGTCCACCGCTGTGTATGTTTAGCTACTGATAGGAATGAATCAAAGGAAGACTGACCTGTATCGCATCTGAAAGTGAGGACAAACTTTCGGTGAAATAGTCTGGCATAATATCCCGGATAAATTAAAAGAAGTAAGAAGAAATCGGTAAATACCAGGTGGCTCTAATGTGCAGTGCAGTTACTCATGGAGGTCCAGTGTAGGCTGTAATTAACGTATATGGAGGTCCAGTGTAGGCTGTAATTAACGTATAACAGCGAAACTAGTGCGTCAGTGCGGAATGGATTTACGCTGAAAAATTAGTTCCAATTTTGGCCACCAGGTGCAAATCTGGCGCTGTAAGGAATGTCATTGAATTCTCCGGTGCTCATAATGAACATATTGTGTAAGCGGTGGTTAGTAATAAAAATCAACGTTATGCGTTTCTCACTTGTTTGTCCTTATCTGCCCACATCCCATTTCTAATCCATCACACTTGGAAACATTTCTATACATCTTTCTTGCATTCACAGTGCCAGGCCAAACTGGGCTGATTTTGTTTTCTTTTTCAGTGTAAATCGATTTCGCATCAACGCATTAGAATATCTATCAAATTTCGCTGCCATATGATATTTACAGTCCACACTGGACCTCTGTGAGCACATGCACTTTAATTATAACCGGCCAGTAACTTCCTATAGAACAGTAAACAAAGGTAAATAGTACATAAACACTCTGCAGGAATTAATGACCATTCCCACAGGCAGCTAGAAGGTCCTGTTGTGGCTCGTGTAGGAAGGACAAACGTCTACAAGCATGTGTTGGAATTCGTCAGCAGCGGGGTAGTGGACTTTGGAGAATACAGTTTTGCGTCTCGCGATGTTGCAGTTCGCTTTGGTCAGAATTCTACTATGGTCAGTGAATGTGAAATTGATACATTTAGGAGGTCAGCGTAGAATCTCAGTGGTCCTACGCGACTAGCGCTCGAGAGGACAGAAGTATTGTTTACTCTGTCGTACAGGTCTATACAGTCAGGTCATGGACGTTGAGCCAGGAAGTGATTTTTTCACGGACAGTGCGACGATGTTTGGAACACCATGAGCTGGCGACAGAGGTAGTTGCGCCAACGGTGTTGCGTCCAACGACAACACTGCACACAGTAGCGGCACAATGGCGACTTGTCTGACGGGGCTAGGTTATGTGTGCAGGAACACAGTGGTAGTATGCGTCCGTGGAAGCTCGGAGAAGAACGAAGGTCGGCTGCATTGTGGTCGAGATGGCATGTCGTGCCGTTGTGTACATAACATTTTTTGCATAGCCAGTAATTTGGACAGCAGTCGTTATATTTCTGACGTGTTAAGATAAAGCAAGATTATATGTCGTCTATAGTGTCGTGACTTAGCTCGATGCGGACGTTACCAGAATGTTAGTCTGGCCAGCCTGGTCTCCATATCTCTCGCCCACTGAAAATATCAGGTCATGGATAGACGAGAGAGCGACACGCCTCCGCTCGGGAGCTCACTAATGAAACTCATCATCACCCAGCCCAAACCTCTAAGGATAGGAACTTGAAATTTGTAGGTGGTGTCTTATACTGTAGGCGTCGTATTGTGCTGAACATAATAGTGAATGTGTGCTGTTGATAATAATAATTTGCATAAGAATCAATAGAGATAGTGTTTGAATATAAGTAACCCTACAATACAATAAATAAATACACGCAGTTTTCTGAGCCAGGGAAACTAAAAAATTCAGGTCAATAGGATCCATATCCTGGTACTGTGGTAGATGTTCGAGGACAATTTAGTAGCATTAGCCAACTTGTTAGTCACAAGGTTCAGTCTGATGAAGAGATATCACATGCAGCCGACTCCATGTTCTAGTTACGTACAACAATTTCTGAGCAAGTGAATATGTAGCGGCAGTTATTTTAAAACAGTGGTAGGCAGTTTTCGAACGAACGGATCCCAAGGAATGGTTCACTAAAGTGAACGAAAGGACCGAGAACGACTTCTAAGGAATGGCCGTTCACCATCCACTTTGGTCGGTGCTGGTCTCTTTGCCAACAGTCACGGCTGATCTCGTTTCCAGAACGGACTGATCGCGTCCAGCTCATTCCCAGAACGGTGGTATGGGGTCTCGTTCCCAGAATGGTAGTGGTCAGTCTCGTTCCCTGAATGGTCCCACCTGTCTCGTTCCCAGAACCGTCGTTCACTGTTCACTTCGGTCCCAGCCAGTCTCGTTCCCGCCTCAGTCTCGTTCTTTTTCGGGTAGTCACTCATTCCACGTTCCATTTAAACTGTTTCAGAACTACACGGGCTGGTCAGAAATAGTCTGAAAAGCATGTAAGGATGTGCCGAGAAATAATTGTTAAGAAAAAATTCGATACTTTGCGCTATTTCCGAGTTAATTAGCATTGAAGTTAGCCAATGAGGCCATTGCGTGCACATATTCAAGCGGCCCGCCAGACACAATTACTGTCAGTTGTTCTCATGAACGAAATGAACATATTTGGTGACACCAGCTCTGGCGGACCGCTTGAATTGATCGCTTCTGAAAAAGGAAGGCGCATTTTAACTTGTAATGAGCGTTTCAACAAATGGTAACTCATGGATCAACAGATGTTACCGCATTTTAGCGCGTGCAAGTACTTCAGTTTGCTTGCACAACTTCTCTATTGGCTAACTTCAGTGCTAATTAACTCGGAAACGGCGCAATGTGACCATTTTTTTCTTGGCAATAAATTCTCAAAACAACCTATCCTGCTGCACACTTAGAAGCTTTTCATACTGTTTCCCATCATGAAAGAAAACAAAGAAATCTACTTATTTCCTCGTCGTTTTGATCAGCTATAGAACACATACTTATTGCAAGGCAAGTTCTTTTTATTCACCAATATTTTTAGGTTTCATTTGCTTGATGTAACGTGTAGTTTTTTAAGATAACGTTTGATGGTTTTTAAAATTGTAATGTAACAAAATCTACGTAAAACTAGGAATTTTCGCACTTCTTTCAAAAATGAAACAGGACATTTAGGAAGGCTCTTATTTTTCACGTTTGATTATTTCCTTGCGCTGCCTTCTACCCTCGTTTCTTTTTTGCAAAAAAAGAATTGTTAGTGATTTCGATTCAGTAGTAAAAGGGGAAGGGATGCCTCTCCCTTTGAAAAATAGTAGAATGTTATTAAATCATATTTAATTTTTATCTCAAAAATATTGTTCAGAATTACCTCTTTATAGAAAAAGTTCATTACTTTCAACTTAATTATCAAAATTGTATTGCTGCATTAAATTTAATAATATAATCTATAAACCTACTATCTACTAAGTGTGTGAGGCAAATATGACGGGAAAATGACATTTTATTTTAAGGATACGTATTCTTCGATAAGGTGTCATTTTCCCCTGGAAAAATGGAGATCCTCAGAATGAGGGACAATAACCATATATGATATTTCACTTTTTTTAAGCCACACGCGGGACATCATTATCGACAACCTGATTTACGCATACTAACTTCTGAAAGAATTATGAAATCGAAATACAGAGGCTCGGTTTCTGAAGCGGCACAGAATCATGCTTGGACATACATAACGATAAGTGAAATATACATAGAACACATTGCGATCTGTTCCTATGGTCGCAATTCATATTCATCACGAAATATTTACTTTCTCAATATGTAAATGGTTTTCGCCATCTATCTTGTATGGCCCCCTTTGGAGTATGGAAATGTACTTCATGAGATGGCTATCCGAGAAGAGACTTCGCAGTTCATTCAAAAACTATCAGCGCAATTGCCTCACATATCTCATGCCTGCAAGGTAAATACAAGAGGTCTTTTTCCAAAAAGTTTTCAATCAAAACACACCCAACTATAACAGTGCTCATATTTTATGTCGTTGCGAGGGAAACTAATGATTTAACATAAAAGCCATTGAACGCCCTTTTCCGCAGCAATTTAAACGACCGAAATATGCGTAAACCTATCAGCATTGAACTAGCAGAGGATTTTTATTTTCTTTTATTTTCAATTACATTTGAGTGTAAAACTTGTCTTGCAAGTACAGTAATCTACGAATTTGTTCATTTTCAGATTCGTTTCACTCTTGTCTCTTAATGGCTGCCTGCGCCCGCTCAGAATTTATCTTTCTCAAACAACTGATTACTTTTTCATGCATTTTTCCTTTGCGCGCTTTCCAATCGCTGACTGATAAAAACTGGTCATCTTTTTCGATTGTAAAGATCTTCGACACAACGACGTGTGCTATTTCGTCAAGGTTTTCAAAACAGTATTGTTTCTCTTCGTTCGTTAAGTTACGACAATCTCCTAGCATATTTATGTAGTTGTCGCCGTTGCCAATACAAACCTAATTTTATTATTCAGTTTCTCAACTTCTGTGTTGGGGTCGTTAATTTTCCAAGTACATCTTCACTTTCCAGACAGTATGACAATTTGATTTATAGTTTATTTATACATTCGAAAACTGTAAAAAAAATCTGTTACTGTTGGTTTGATAGATGATAGTTTACTTCCAGTTATTTCATTCTTGTAATGCCCACACAAAAATGCCCACACAAGTGTATATAATTTTCTGTAAACGAACTCAAAACCAGGTAATTCTACTTGCCACGACTACGAGCTTCCCTCGGAAGTGAATAGCGAGTGAGGTTGTCCGCGACGGGGTATATACAGGTTCCATAATTCGTACTTCCGTTTAGCTTGTACAAGCCTCTCTCTGCCTGGTTTGCGGTCACTGGTCTGTCACGTCACCCATCTAATGTGATGCGTTCTGAGAACACATTCAGCTATTGAAATTTAAGTGAACAACCTGGCAACATTACGTAATCAGTGAATTTAACATGCAGATCTAATACTTGTGCATACTTGATATTTTTTCGGGAAATTCATCTAAAATCAATATATCACGCAGTTAGATAAAAAAAGAACGGTGAACTAGTAAAAATGAACGGTTCCCAAAAAGTGAACGATTTCCAAAAAAGGAACGATCACCAGTGGACCAGTTCGCAAAGATGGACGAGTTCGCCTATCTCTATTTAAAAATGTCACATAGAATTTTGTGTCAAGAGTTTGATGTGAGATACGTATTCCCCGATGAATCATGTTGTTGCAGTCGTAAAAGGGGTCAACTTTGTCTTCGTCATGGACTCTTGCAGAGGGGGGTGTGGAAATCGTTAAACGCCGTTCCATTAACTGAAACGTGGACTCCAAATCAAGTTTATAGCACCAGGTCCCACACGGATCTCCGTAATGGTACTACGAAGGGAGATGTGACCACGAGTAGAAGATTCAAAAGCCAACGAAAGTGTAATGTTCCACGAAGCAGAGCATGGATGTCAGACGTCCGAATGTATCAGAGGATTTACAAAAGATAAAAATGAAAATGTAAAAGTTGGATATAGATGTAATAGAGAATTAATAGAGAAGTGGAAATATGAAACACGATAGTATTAACAACATCAGAAAATGGTATAAAGAAAGTAGAATTCTTTATGAACAGGAGGTAGGGTAAAAAGGGAGTTACTGTGAGTAGTTCAACGATACAATTTTCCTCATTAGAATCAAAAGAAATTCAACGCCGTCAGTTACAATTCAAGAAAACACGTCGATTACACAAGCAAAAGCTAGAGTGTGTGAGGAAATTCCACTAATAACAGCCGCAAAGGGTAATGAAAATCTTATAAACATGGGGGCTCGGATCACTTTCGAAGAAGGAATGGACGGCATAGATAAGGGAGAATCCGGGCTCGGGAACAAGAATGAGGTAGGAGAAAGACTTAACAAAGAAAATTAATTCACTATTTGTCCATATTGTCTAATATATTTTGTTATTTATAACGACGTTTTAGGTACTGTCGTCATCAGATAAAATTATAAACTTGTAAAACGAAGTCCAGAGTCAGTTTCAATAAAGCCTATGTCTTAAGTTATACCGAAGCTCAAGTTTACGACCTGCTCGGGAATAGATGTTATTGCAGCTGACACTGCACTTTCTTTTGCAAGTTCAAAGTTTTGATCTTATGATGGCAGTAGCCGAAATGTCGTTATAAATAAAGAAACACATTTAGAATTCTGTAATCAAATTCAGCTAGTAAGAGCAAACACGCTGTCCAAATACCAGAAGAGGAGATGGTGTAATTGAAGAAGACCAGCCGACACAGGAAGATACCAGTCTGGTTGCATCATGGTGAGACAGAGGTCTTGAAATCAGATAGTGGATTGTAAACGCGTACCCAGAGTCTGGCCGCGCGAGATAGCCGCGCGGTCTTAGGCAGCTTGCCACGATTCGCGCGGCTCCCCCCGTCGGAGTTTCGAGTCCTCCCGCGGGCATGGGTGTCTGTGTTGTCCTTAGCGTTAGTTTAAGTTATATTACGTAGTGTGTAAGCCTAGGGACGGATGACCTCAGCAGTTTGGTCCTATAGGAACTTACCACCACTCAGACTCTGATTTAATGTAATTGTGAAGAAGAGCAGGTTGAGGTTTAAGAAAAGTGTAGGAAGAATCAACATGCAAGGAAGTGGGTACGAAAGCAATGATGAATGATGGTGTGCGATTGAGGTTATCTTAGACTGTAGATATTGCGATAGTGAGCAGCACATTAGGTAGCTCAATTGAAGAGGAATGAACACCTCTGAAAACAGAAGTTGGACAGATCAATACAGATACAAAAAAAGTGACTGGAAAGAAACTATAGTTAATAGAAGAAGTACTTGAATTGATGGACTAAAGAAGGAAATAAAAAGTTCTCGAAAGGAAAGAAATAGGTCACTTACAAATGCAAGAATCATGAAGTGCACTATAATATTAAGGATTCTCAGTTATTGCATAGCGACCAGCAAAAAAGGAGCGAGAATCATATGTAAAACAAGAAAGGAGTTAGCAAGAGACATAAATTACATACACTCCTAATAAATTAGCATCCCAAATTAGCTAGCTAAATAAATCGGTCTGGTATGTTTTTAAAAATAAACTTATCATTCATTGCGTGGTATCTATGACATTTGTTACTTTCTGTTGATAGTATAACAGGCACTTTCCTTCCCACGTAACGATTTTGCACTTGTCGAATGATCTTCACATCCTTACATTCCATTCGATTTTCCAATAAGCGAATAGTTTTATTTAATCTTATCATTTTACATCAAAACGACGTCTGTGTTGACAGTTCGGAGGTTTGTGGCTACGTTTTTCTGGCTCTGGTGTAGCAACAAACGTAGAATTGTGTTTTTTTCTTCTGTTTTGGAAACGAGTTTTAACGCTTTTGAAATTTTGTTATCAAGTCTGTGTGGCAGTTTTGCCTTCATCGACAGCAGTGTGGCTTATTTGGTACCTTAAATTATGTGAAAACTACGTTCCATAACAGCTCTTATTGTCATTCAGAAACTGATTTGGTTCAAAATGTAGTAAACAAAGCTCTACGTTATTATGTAGATATACATCTTTCTGCGAAAGATATATTCTACTATTTAGTAACCATGTCTTGCTCCTAAAAAGAAACATTAATCTTGAGTAAACAAGTTACAAGGAAATCGCATCCACACAGTGCTGCAATATAATACTTCGTACATCTCAGGGTCCTTAGGAAATCTAAAGAATGACAAATGTGAAGTCTTCTTTTTGTTATTGCTGTAATTTATGCTGCTACATAGGCTCCCTTTTGTGGAATTTATTCTACAAATCAATACCAACGGAACTACTCTTGTTTATCAGATTCAGTATTCAATGGTGTGGCTTACTGGCCGCGTGGTGCCCTCCTGCCGTAGCGTGTAACAAAAATCTGTGGGAGTGCTGCAGCTGTACGTATGTGTTTGACAACGGTTTGAAATTCAACGGATTCGTGTCATGGGAAGGTGCTTGATGTGATGTCGGTCGTCGGCTCTTGAAGCCTATGCTGTGCGTTTGTCTGGGTACAGTTATAGTAGAAATGGACTGGTGAAGCCGCACATTGAAATCGGTGGCTATCTGGGTCATAGAAGTCCGTCGATCACTCCGTGGGGCACTGCCAAGGCGACGTGACGTCCTTTGTCAAACGTTTGGGATCGTACTCTACAACGTTTAAGCTTATAGAAACATCGTGTCTGCCATACTGAAGATTCGCGCTGGACGCTATTGACCTCGGAAACGCGAATTCTTATGCGCAAAACTCACCCCAGTTATCATCCCACGTTCAAAATCACATATCGTGTGTATGCTCGCGTTAATCGCCCCGTCTAGCCACGACATTCGGGCATCATACACGGCACGTTTTCCAATGGGGCGACCCTTACCGTGATTTTCGGTCATTCATTTCAACCTTAACCAGTCCGCCTCCGTAGCTACGAGATCAGCGCGACAGATTGCTAACCTTCGATTCCCGGCCGGGTCGGAGATTTTCTCTGCTCGGCGTTGGGGACATGCTGGACATGGATGGGACGGTAAAAAGATAATGGATTAAGATCTTATCAGTTTGGGAAATTACAGAAGAATGTATATTTCACCTGCTGAACTTTTTAGAAGTTTTAGGGCTTTTTGATGGGTGGTTAGTAAATGGGTCCGATAGATTAATTTGCGATCGGGAATCTGCATGAGAGATACGAATGAATAAAGTGCAATAAATCTTTGGGGCTGGTGAGGCAGATTCGAATGGGTGAAATCTGAAAGTGGTGAGCTCTCTGGTTATTAGATGATTTTTGTGGGGCTGGTTTTCAGACTGGCAGATATGACAGTATCTGCAGCGCACTGGAGCAGTCGGACGGATAATTCTGATTTAGGTAGATGTATATAAAGCAAATACAGGATTGAGACTAGAACTGACCCTTGAAGAACTTCCACGGATGGATGTAAGATGCAGGATTGAATGTGGTTAAGAATGACATGCGAGGACGGATACTAGATGAAGTAAGGTTACAACGGAGGCCCAGAGCGATTTTACATTTAGTGCAGTACAGAAGAGACTGTATTCCTGCTTATGCGTTCAGTACGATATTTTCCGACGTTTTAAATGGGCACCACAACTATGTAGCTGTTTTCACGGAAGGGTCTAAACAGGGTGACTCCGTTGGCTGCTCTGCTGTTTTCTCTGATCGTCTCTTTAAACTTCGGTTGCCTCCAGTCTTCACTGTCTTAGATGTCGAATTATCCGCGATCTTGAGGGCGCTCGAGCAGATGAGATGTGCCGTATCTGCTAAATTTCTCGTCTGTTCCGACTGCCCTGAATGTCCTTCAGTCTCTGCAAAGCACTTGTCCAGCCTATAAAGTAGTCCAGGATGTCTAGGACGTCCTTCTCCACTTACAAAGGCTGAGGAAGGAGATATCTGCCAGCTGGGTACAGCGGGGAAGGAAAGGGCGGATGTAGCAACCAATGATGTGTGTTGTGATCCTCACTTAGTTCAATGTGCCATCCACTTGCATGCTATCACCTCGCTGTAGAGGTACAGAGTCATGCGTGGATGGAAAGAAGAGTGACTAGAGGTGGCAGACAATAAGCTGTGTTTAGTGAAGTCCATAACGCAGCCGTGGCGTACCTCCATTCAACCACGCAGGCTGGATGAGATCCCCCTTACTCGTCTTCACGTGCGCCACAACCCTAAGACGCATGGCTTCTTGCTCCGGCGAGAGGACACTCCAATGTCTGATGTTTGTGCCGCACAGATCATTGTGCGCCACATTTTACCAGACTGCGTTTTATTTTCAGACCAGAGGGCAGCGGAAGATCTGCCGACGGATCTGCCCTCTATTTTAAGTGACGTTCAAAAGAATGTGATTTTAAGGTTTTTGATACGTGGAATTTGTTTGCTACAATATTAGGGGGATGTTCTTAATGTATTAACAGGGTGACTGACTCACCCATGTTTTTCGCAACTGGTCAGCCATACATATTTCCCTGAGCTGTTATTTTAGCTCCTCCGACGTTTTTTTTTTTTTTTTTTACGTTTTGCGCCTTTCATCCTTTCTTTGTTGCCTTGAGGCGTGTGAGATGGAGTGACTGTGTGTAACGCGAGTGAATAGGAGTGACTGTCATTTTGTAGTTTTACTCCTCACGGTGTGACAACATTTTTACCCACATTCGTTTCTTTTAATATTTGTAAGGGCGTTGATAACCTTATCGTTGACGCCCGAAAGCTCCAAACACACAAACATAACTGACTGAGTGTGTGTATGTCTGTAGCCTGAATGTGGTAGCGTACGAGAAAAGAATCTTATTAGCGGAACCGTCTACGCAACGTTTCATGCAGCATAAAGTAGCTGCAACCTAATACCACGCATTGCTAGTGATTGCACGTTTCATAATCACTTATGTCAAAGATAAATTGCCATGTTACGTAAGTGAGTTACATAAAACTAGGCCAGGCTAGAAAGTTTAAAATGGAATGTTTACTTCTCCTGTCGTCGACAGGCAGAGCTGAAGTGGACGTTAACAGAACATAACATACGGAAAATATGCTGAGTCTTGAATAAAAGACAGTATGTTCAATAAGACGAATGTAGCGAGACGCCGTGTATCTACGTAACAGGAATACGAAGGGAAAATAGTAAATATATGCAAGACGGGAAGACTTGAATTACCCTTTAGTCTGTAAGCTGATGTACTTAAGGTAAGCAGTCTCACCATAATCAGTACGAGGGGGTACCCAAAAGAAACCGAACTCATTTTTTTAAATTTATTTATTCACATTTTAAGCACAAATCTTCAATCCCGTTCAAAGTATTTTCCACTTGCACTAGTACGCTTGTTTAATCTCTTATTCCATTTTCCAAAACATTGTTTATATTCATCTTTTGTGGTGCT
The DNA here is from genome assembly GCF_021461395.2 of Schistocerca americana. Lineage (NCBI taxonomy): Eukaryota > Metazoa > Arthropoda > Insecta > Orthoptera > Acrididae > Schistocerca > Schistocerca americana. Next base: position 496,290,862 of record NC_060122.1, read on the forward strand.
TGACAGCGCGTCCTTCGTATTTCTATTACCCTCAGCAACATCAGCAGAACGCTTTCGTTTCATGTCTCTTTTCATTCTAGGAACAAAAAAAATGTCTCACCGGGCAAGATCGCGTGATTATCGAGGGCGAGGAACAGGAGTCATACCATTTTTGGTCAAAAACTGTCATACGGGCAGTGCTGTGTGAGCAGGGGGTATTGGCATGATGGCAAAACCAGTCATCCGACTGCCTCAAGTCAGGGCGTTTCGTCAGCACACTGTTGCGCAATCTTTTCAAAACTTCCAATCTGAAAGTGCGGTTAACTGTCTGATCCTGCGAAACAAACTCCTCTGACATCGTAAAAAAAATCAGCTTTGTATTAATGTTTGATTTCAACTGACAAGCTTTATGGGGCGAGGCGAACTTGGTCTTTCACTGGCTTGGTTGTTACTTATATTGAGGACGTAAGTTAACACGAAATTTCGTCACTGTTGATAATTTTTGTGAAAAAAATAAAGAAAAAAAGGTTGAATCACTTCTCTCAAAGCACCACTTGCTTTCAGGCGACCCGCTTTTTGTTCAGCAGTCAGCAGTTGCGGCTCGAATTTGCCAGCCATCCTTTTCTTCCCGTCTTCTGTCACAATTTGGTGCACTGAACTCTAAGCCATTCCCGACAGCTCCAAAATTTCTTCAGTGATCCGACGTCGATCTTCGTTGATGACTGCACGAATGTTTTCAACATTTTCATGTATTCGCGCAGTGGAAAGACGACCAGAACGAGGTTTGTCATCAACTGACATTTCGCCATTTTTGAAACGGAAAACCACTCAGACACTTGAGTTTTTCTCATAGCATCGTCCTAGAACGCCGTTTTTAACATTTCCAGAGTTTCTGTACCACTTTTTTTCGAGCAAACAGCATGATTTCACCGTCGCATGCTTTACACGAAAAATAGCCATTGCAAATACGACAATCACACAAAACTGTTATGATAAAACAGTTGCTATAAACGAATATATCATCAATTTTAATGGTATATGACAATTTTTTTATGAGTTTCTGATGAAAATGTGAAAACATTGTTTAACTTTGAACTTCGTTGTTAATGAAACTTTAGTGGTGCTTTAAAATACAAAACAACCGAGACGTACTAAGACCCAGTTAACAAGTCCGTTGCTAACTGTATGATTCCCCGTAACTCCCGTGGCCTCATGCAATCGAGTATATATAACATTATATATATAACAACCAAAATTTGCGTAAATGTTGTTCAATTTACTGTTCTGATAAATTTGCAATTACCAAAGTTCACAATCGCACTGTTGTGTACATATTGATATATAAAAATAAGCGGATTACTCAAACAGTAAATAATAACATCTGAAATTTATAATGTGGTCATTAGGTTTTGCTTAATAAATTAATTACTTCATGATCAGATATGCTAATATTATAAGTGTATTATATCACTATGTGAGTTCGTCAGGTGTATATAAATTCATCACAAATTATGTATGACATGACTGGCAACATAAACTCTTATATACCCGATAAAATAATTATGTCAGGATGCAGATGTTGTTAGTCAATTTACGAGTAAATAACATAAAGGAATAGGCAACTTCGAAAATTCGCATAATGATACAAAATTGGGATCGGGTTACTTACTATGTATGGTATCGGTCACTTCAATATTGTGTCTCTTGGTCTGTCACATTACACTGTCTTGTCACCCTGGATTTTAAATCCTCCCCCCTCCCATACTCCCCTCCCCCTCTGGATCTTTTACTTTCATCATTGTTTCTTCGAAGTTTAAATTGAAGAATAGGAAAGAAAGACTGCATCCCTATCTTATAAATTTTCTAATTTGAGCACTTCTTTCTTGGTCTTCCAATCTTATTATTTTTCTTGGTTCTTGTATTCACGTGTAGGATACACTACTTTTCGAATATTCTGCACTATTACACATTGTCGAACGCTTTTTCTAGGTCGGCAGATCCTATGAACGTGTCTTTCTTCCGTTATCAAACCCAATGTCATAACTGCCTCTCTGGTGCCTTCACCTTTCCGAAAGCCAAACTTATCATCATATAGCAGATGTTCAATTTCTTTTTCATTTTTCTGTGATCATCCTTATTAGAACCTTGGACGGACGAGATTTTAAGGTGATTGTGTGATGATTCTCGCACTAATCTGCACTTCCTGTCTTCGGATTGTGGACGACGCATTACCGAAAGTCTGATGATGCTCTGCAGACTCATAGATTCTATGAAATTCCGAAGGAATGCTATCTGTGCCTTTTTTGATCGCAGGTCTTTCCAAGCTCTATTAAACAGTGGCTCTAAAACTACATCACATATATGTTTCATACCGACTGCCATTTATCTTTTTACCACGTCATCAGGCAGATCTTCCCCTTCGTAGAGGCGTTCATCGTAGTCTTTTCAGCTATCTGCCCACGCTTGTATCTTAAACAGTGGAATTCCTCTTGCACTCTTAATTTGACGCCTTTACTTTTAATATCAATGGAGTTTGTTTTGCCTTCCAACAATCATTTCTTTTTCGATTCCTTCGCATTTTTACTGCAGGTACTTCGTCTGGACTTCATTGAATTTCATTTTTATTTCATTTCTAAGTGACTTGTATTACTAGATTCCTGTCTTTTACAGAAAATCTTTGTAATACCTTCTTTCGTCGAACAGTTGGAGTATTTCTTGTACTTGCAAAGTAACCTTGCGTAACACATTTCTTATATGTGTATTTTTGTGTCCGACTTCTGTGACTGCCAGTTTTACAGGTGTCCATTCCTGTTCAACTGAACTGCCTATTGCAGTATTCATTATCGCAGTATCCCCCCTGCGGGTCCGGGGTAAGAATAGGCCCGAGGTATTCCTGCCTGTCGTACGAGGCGACTAAAAGGAGTTTCAACCGTTTCGGCCTTCCATGTGATGGTCCCCCTTGGGGTTTGACCTCCATTTTTCAAAATTCTACAGAAGTACGAGCCTTTTGGGGAAGGACACCTTTCGTGGTGTACCACTGGTCCGAAGTGCACTAAGACCTTGGCACTCAGCATTGCACCGGCGTTGTAACCATACCCACTATTCCTCAAATTGGGCCTAAACGCCTGATGGGTTGTCCAAGTTACGCCCATAGTGCATCTCCATCTGCACCAGCGATCATGATGGACTTTCCATGGCACCAGAAATCCAGCACGGTAGCCAGCCCGTTGTGGTGGGGTCGTCATGTACCCTCTAGGTTGTAGCCCCCTGACAACACAGGGATCGTACTGCCGATACCTGAGCTGCACCCTCCCCACGTCGGCCAAGGAGCAGATGCCCGTCTCCTTGGGGCATCAGGACTCCCGGCAATGGTCATCCTGCCAGGTGGCCCTTGCTGCGGCTGGGTGGCGCCCGTGGGGAGAGCCCCTGGTCGGAGTGGGTGGTATCGGGGCGGACGTTTCGCAGATGAAATGTCAACACGTATCAGGTCGCTCTGCGGCCGAGTCTTTCAAAAGAAAAGGTACCGTTTCTAGTTCTGGTTCTCCTGCCCTTTCCCCCTTGGCCACTCCATGGGAGGAGGGACAGGCCCGCCGGCTTGGGGCGAAGTACTTCCCCCGCTATTTGGTCCGTTCTCGAACCGATGGGGGGACCTTCGCCACCTCCAAGCCCATGTTCTTTGTTCAGCACATTGAGGACATCTTCGGGGAAATCGAGGCTCTCAGCAAGATGCGTTCAGGGTCCGTTCTTATCAAGACCACCTCCGCCACACAGTCGGCGGCGCCCCAGGCGTGCGACCGCCTAGGGGACATCCCAGTATCCATTGTCCCACATCTGGCACTAAATAGGACACAGGGGGTTATTTTTCATCGTGACCTCCTGCTACAATCTGATGAGGAGCTCAGGGCCAACCTGGAGCGCCGAGGCGTGCATTTCGTCCGGCGAGTCCAGCGCGGCCCCAAAGACCGTCGCATCGACACCGGGGCCTTTATCCTCGCCTTCGAGGGGGACGTTCTCCCGGAGAAGGTAAAGGTGATGTGCTACCGGTGTGACGTGCGACCTTACGTTCCGCCTCCTATGCGCTGTTTTAGGTGTTTGCTCTTTGGGCACATGTCGTCACGGTGTGAGGCTGAGCCCCTTTGTGGCGATTGTGGACGTCCTCTTCGTGAGGAACATACATGCACCCCACCACCTCGGTGCATTAATTGTCCTGGCGTCCACTCGCCTAGATCCTCAGACTGCCCCGCATATCAGAAGGAGAAGAAGATACAAGAAATCAAAACTTTGGATCGGCTCTCTTATTCTGAGGCCAGGAAGAAGTATGACCGCCTCCATCCCGTGCCATTGACCACTTCGTTTGCCTCAGTTGTGTCCACTCCTTCTGCGGTATCCTCACCCCTATCCTGTCCCCCCTCCGCCTCCTCCGCCCATCAGGGGGCTCTGCCTCCGCCTCCCAAATCCCTCCCTTCCAAATCCTCCTCCCCCGTGGCCCCCACCCCCTCTGCCCCCGGGGCCACCCTTCCTCCTCCTCCTCTTCCTCCCCCCATGCCACCTGAGAAGCGATCCTCTTCTCAGGCGTCCATCGGGGAAACGTTCCGGACCCCCGCTTCCAAGGTCCGGCGTTCCAAAACGGACCCCGCGCGTGAGGACCTTCTTCGGGTCCAGCCCACCATCCCTGTGCCTCCTCGAACTTCCAAGAAGGCCTTCAAGAAGAAGTCTCTATCCCCCTCTCCACCCCAGCGCGTTTCGTCTGACGCTCCATCCGTGAGTCGCTGCTCCCGGCCGTCCTCAGTTTCGCCGGGACGCTCTGCTGCCAGGCGCTCAGCTGGCCTTTCGTCGGCAAACGATGCTGCCCCTCCTACACAACCAGGGACAGCGGCCGCAGCTGGCGACGAGTCGATGGAACCGGATCCGCCTCCCGTCGGTTGTAGCGTTGTTCCCTCGCAACCTGGCCCTCCGCGGCCGTCGAGGTGACCAGCTCTTCCCCCGTTTCGTTCCCCCAACTTTTTGACTAGCGATGGCGTTGTTTCATTGGAACATAAGAGGTATTCGATCTAATCGGGAGGAATTACAACTGCTCCTCCGCCTGCACTGTCCGCTCGTCCTTGGTCTCCAGGAAACCAAGTTGCGCCCGACTGACCGTATTGCCTTTACCCACTATACCTCGGAGCGGTATGACCTCACCCCTGTGGACGGTATCCCAGCTCATGGTGGGGTCATGTTGCTCGTTCAGGACGATGTCTATTACCATCCCATCCCATTGACCACCCCACTCCAAGCAATAGCTGTCCGCATTACTCTTTCTGCTTTTACTTTTTCAGTTTGTACCGTCTACACTCCACCGTCATCTGCTGTTAGTCGGGCTGACATGATGCACCTGATCGTTCATCTTCCCCCGCCGTTTTTATTGTTTGGCGACTTCAATTCCCATCATCCCCTTTGGGGCTCTCCTGCATCCTGTCAAAGAGGCTCACTCTTGGCGGATGTCTTCAACCATCTCAATCTTGTCTGCCTCAATACTGGCGCCCCGACTTTCCTCTCGGACTCTACTCATACCTACTCCCACTTGGACCTCTCGATCTGTTCTACCACTCTTGCCCGTCGGTTCGAGTGGTATGTCCTTTCTGACACCTATTCGAGCGACCACTTCCCCTGTGTCGTTCGTCTCCTGCACCACACCCCATCCCCACGTCCTTCGAGCTGGAACATACTGAAAGCTGACTGGGGACTTTACTCCTCCCTGGCGACCTTTCCGGACCACGATTTTCCCAGTTGTGACAGTCAGGTCGAATACCTCACAGCTGTTATCAATGCTGCCGAACGTTCCATTCCTCGTACTACTTCTTCTTCACGTCGCGTTTCCGTCCCCTGGTGGAACGAGGCTTGTAGGGACGCTATCCGTGCTCGACGACGTGCTTTCCGCACCTTTCGCCGCCATCCTACGTTGGCGAATTGTATTGAATACAAACGACTCCGAGCGCAATGCCGTAGAGTCATCAAAGACAGCAAAAAAGCTTGTTGGGCCTCTTTCACCAGCTCCTTTAACAGTTTTACTCCCTCTTCCGTCGTTTGGGGTAGCCTGCGCCGGCTGTCGGGCATTAAGGCCCACTCCTCGGTACCTGGCCTGACCTCAGGTAATGAGGTCCTTGTTGATCCTGTGGCTGTCTCCAACGCCTTTGGCCGCTTTTTCGCGGAGGTTTCAAGCTCCGCCCATTACCATCCTGCCTTCCTTCCCAGGAAAGAGGCAGAAGAGGCTCGGCGACCTTCCTTCCACTCGCTGAATCTGGAAACTTATAATGCCCCCTTTACTATGCGGGAACTCGAACGTGCGCTTGCACTGTCCCGGTCCTCTGCTCCGGGGCCAGATGCCATTCACGTTCAGATGCTGGCACACCTTTCTCTGGCGGGCAAAAGCTTCCTTCTTTGTACCTACAATCGCGTCTGGACCGAAGGTCAAGTCCCCATGCGTTGGCGTGACGCCGTTGTTGTTCCTATACCCAAACCCGGGAAGGATAGACACCTTCCTTCTAGTTACCGCCCCATTTCTCTTACAAGCTGTGTCTGTAAGGTGATGGAGCGCATGGTTAATGCTCGGTTAGTCTGGATTCTTGAATCTCGACGGCTAATTACTAATGTCCAATGTGGCTTTCGTCGCCGCCGCTCCGCTGTTGACCACCTTGTGACCTTGTTGACATTCATCATGAACAACTTTTTGCGAAGGCGCCAAACGGTAGCCGTGTTCTTCGACTTGGAGAAGGCTTATGATACCTGTTGGAGAGGAGGTATCCTCCGCACTATGCACAGGTGGGGCCTACGCGGTCGCCTGCCCCTTTTTATTGATTCCTTTTTAACGGATCGAAAGTTTAGGGTACGTGTGGGTTCCGTATTGTCCGACGTCTTCCTCCAGGAGAACGGAGTGCCTCAGGGCTCCGTCTTGAGCGTAGCCCTTTTTGCCATCGCGATCAATCCAATTATGGATTGCATTCCACCAAATGTCTCAGGCTCTCTCTTTGTCGATGACTTCGCGATCTACTGCAGTGCCCAGAGAACATGCCTCCTGGAGCGCTGCCTTCAGCGTTGTCTAGACAGCCTTTACTCATGGAGCGTGGCAAATGGCTTCCGGTTCTCTGAAGAGAAGACGGTTTGTATCAACTTTTGGCGATATAAAGCGTTCCTTCCGCCATCCTTACATCTCGATCACGTTGTTCTCCCATTCGTGGACACAACTAAGTTTCTAGGGCTCACGTTGGACAGGAAACTGTGTTGGTCTCCGCATGTCTCTTATTTGGCGGCCCGTTGTACACGTTCCCTTAATGTCCTCAGAGTTCTTAGCGGTTCATCTTGGGGAGCGGATCGCACTGTCCTGCTTCGCTTGTATCGGTCCATAGTCCGATCGAAGCTGGATTATGGGAGCTTCATCTACTCGTCCGCTCGGCCATCCCTCTTACGCCGGCTCAACTCCATCCACCATCGGGGGGTACGTCTTGCGACCGGAGCCTTCTACACTAGTCCTGTCGAGAGTCTTTATGCTGAAGCTGCCGAGTTACCATTGACCTACCGGCGCGACGTACTGCTGTGTCGGTATGCCTGCCGGCTGTTGTCTATGCCCGACCACCCCTCTTACAAGTCCTTCTTCGCCGATTCTCTCGACCGTCAGTACGGGTTGTATGTGTCTGCCCTGCTGCCCCCCGGAGTCCGCTTCCGTCGCCTGCTTCGACAATTGGATTTTACCCTCCCTACCACCTTCAGAGAGGGTGAGAGCCCGACACCACCTTGGCTCCAGGCTCCGGTTCATATTAATCTCGACCTCAGCTCACTCCCGAAGGAGGGTACTCCGGCTGCAGTGTATTGCTTACGGTTTGCCGAACTTCGTGCTCAACTTGCCGGTCACACCTTTATTTACACCGATGGCTCCAAAACTGACGATGGTGTCGGCTGTGCCTTTGTCGTCGGGGCCGCCACCTTTAAATACCGGCTCCTCGACCAATGTTCCAGCTTTACGGCCGAGCTTTTTGCTCTCCATCAGGCCGTTCAGTATGCCCGCCGCCACCGCCATTATACGTATGTACTCTGCTCTGACTCACTCAGTGCTCTTCAGAGCCTTGGAGCTCCCTATCCGGTCCATCCCTTGATTCAACGGATACAGCAGTCCCTCCATTCTTTCGCTGATAATGTTGGTTCTGTCAGCTTTCTGTGGGTTCCCAGACATGTAGGAGTGTCTGGGAATGAGGCTGCGGGTGCTGCAGCCAAGGCTGCAGTCCTCCTGCCTCGGCCAGCCTCCCATTGTGTCCCGTCATCTGACGTTCATGGGGATGTATGTAAGAGGCTTGTGTCGCTGTGGTGGGATGCTTGGTCATCCCTCGAAGGAAACAAGCTCTGGGCAGTAAAACTGCTCCCAACTGCTTGGACAACATCCTCCCGACCATCTCGGCGTGAGGAGGTCCTTCTGACCAGGTTGCGGATTGGGTATTGCCGGTTTAGCCACTGCTACCTGCTCTCCGGTGACCCAGCCCCACAGTGCCCTTGTGGTCAGGCATTAACAGTGCGCCATGTTTTATTGTCGTGTCCCCGTTTTAGTCAATTTCGTGTTGTCCTGTCCCTGCCATCTACTTTACCGGATGTTTTAGCTGATGACGCTCGAGCAGCTGCTCGTATTCTGCGTTTCATAACTTTAACTGGCTTGTCCAAAGACATTTAACCTTTTTACTTATTTTATCTGCATCTTTGTCAGGTCCTTCTGGTGTCCCCCCATCCCCTTGATTTTTACGAGATTCCATGTGCTCTAACAACAGTGACTGGGCGCTAATGACCTCAGCAGTTGAGCGCCCTTAAACCCAACCAAAAAAAAAAAAAAAAAAAAAAAAATTATCGCAGTATCTACACCCATAGAGATCTTCGAAAGCACTTTATCATTCCGTCGTAATTCAGTGTCCCACTTCTTTCACAACGATTCGTCTGGAAGATTTTCTTAAACTTTAGACTGTGATCTGCGTACGCTTCACGATCTGACATAAGATTTTTGGATATTTGTGTGACTACGATGTAATCTCCAGGCCTTTACCAAATGTAAATTGATGTGTTGGTAAATGTGCCAACACCTTGTAGATAGAGGAGGCCGAAATCTAACGCAGACGGGCGTGAATTCTGGAACAGGATAAGTAGTGAATTCTCATAAGAAAAGTATGCAGCTCCTCGAATACTTAACTTTTATTTTTTGTTGTATACATCGTTCTTGATGAGACATTCCATACGATAACTATCAAACTATGTAAGGCTAATGGCGCCTTGCTAGGTCGTACCCATGGACTTAGCTGAAGGCTATTCTAACTGTCTCTCGGCTAATGAGCGATGCTTCGTCTGTGTAGTCGCTAGCAAAGTCGTCCGTACAACTGGGGCGAGTGCTAGCCCGTATCTCGAGACCTGCCTTGTGGTGGCGATCGGTCTGCGATCCCACAGTGGCGACACGCGGGTCCGACATGTACTAAATGGACCGCGGCCGATTTAAGCTACCACCTAGCAAGTGTGGTGTCTGGCGGTGACACCACATTCCTCCCCCGCAAATCGGCGAACGGTCGTGTTATAAGGCTTCCGCCCGCCGTGGGGAGGACCCCATGTTGACGTATGCGATGAGGTGGGGAGCCTAACAACAGGCGAGGCTGTGCCACCCGCACCCGGCCATTCGGTCCGAGGGGAGCTAGGAAACGCCTGAAAACCTAGTCCAGGGTGCACGTCAACATGCGGTGTATGCGCCCGTAAAGAGACAGGAGGGGCCGAAGGGTCGACCTCCATTGCGTCGGGGTACCCGACGCGCGATGACATCAGGTGGTCCGGAGCGGGCAAGAGTTCCATGGCGGAGGACAGCTGGTCACGGGACGCGATCGGCGGCGCGTGACCCAGGGAGGCGCTTGGCGGCTGCAGCAAAGCGTCCAATGCGGGCGGCGCCGGCGGGAGAACAGGCGGTGGCGGCGGCGGCGGCTGCGGCGGCGCGTCGCCATGGGGCAAAATGGAAGGCATCGTCGGTAACACCTGGGGATGAGGCGAGCCAGTAGATGGGTCCCCAGGGCGCTGACCGGACGGCACCGCCGCTGAAAGCAGACGGGGAGCGGCAGAACCCGTGCGACGACAGAGACGCAGCTGATTGAGATGCCGACGCACCTCACCAGAGGCCCCCAAAACCAAATACATCGCGCGGCCGAGGTAGCAAAGAATGCGCCCTGTGAGCCAACGCCGTGAACCTCGATAGTTGCGATAGAATACAACGTCGCCTGGAGCAAAAGCAGGAGTCTGCCGCTGCACAGGAACCTGATGCGGCGGATGCAGCAAAGACATCAAGGTTCGATGAGGACGACCGTGGAGCAACTCAGGCGGTGAGCGACCATCTCGGGGCTGAGAGCGATACGAAGACAAAAAGAGCAACAACGCGTCCTCCCGAGAATGCGATTCTTTCAACTTCAACATCTGTGACTTGAATGTCCGGACCAATCGTGCAGCGGCACCGTTTGACTGAGGCGAAAACGGCGCGGATGTCAGTTGTTGAATACCTTTGGCCTGGCAGAATGACTGAAATTCTGCGGACATGAATTGTGGGCCATTGTCGGGAACAATAGTCTGCGGAAGACCTTCAATGCAAAAGATAGCAGACAACGCTTGGATGGTGGCAGAGGACGTCGTGGAAGACATCCGGACAACCAAAGGAAAATTACTGAAGGCATCTACCAGAACCAACCATCGAGCATTCCAGAATGGACCAGCAAAATCGATGTGCAAGCATTGCCAAGGGGAAGTGGCTTTGGGCCATGCAAAGACTTTCCGCGGTGGTGCGGATTGATGTTCGGCACATGCCGTGCAAGAAGAACACATATTCGTAATCGCAGCATCGATTCCGAACCAAGTACAGTGCTGACGAGCAAGTTGTTTCGTTCGCACTATACCCCAATGTCCTTGGTGAAGAAGCCGTAAGACAGAGGACTGTAACGAACGTGGGACCACGACTCTGGACTGATCATTATCAGAACGCAACAACAAAACACCACGTCGAACAAAAAGTCTCTCCTTGCGAGCAAAGAATCGGCAAACCAACGGATCCTCGATCCGCGACTTTGACAAAGGCCATTGCGTAGCAACAAAACGCAAAACGGTAGCAAGGACAGGGTCAGCAGCTGTGGCTGTAGCTACACGACGAAAATCAATAGGAAACGATTCTACCACTTCATCGGTTTCCAAATCAATGAACATGCAAGCAAGTTCGGAAGAATCGAATGCTTTATCCTCAGCAGCAGGCAAACGGGACAACGCATCGGCGTTGCCGTGCTTTGCAGTGGACCGATACAAGATATCGTAGCGGTACTGCGAGAGGAAAATAGACCAGCGAATGAATTTCTGAGCTGTACGCGGAGGTACAGGCTTGTTCGGATGAAAAAGCGACGTCAAAGGTTTGTGGTCTGTGATGATGGTAAAGTGACGACCATACAAGAAATCATGGAACTTAGTAACACCAAACACGAGAGCCAAAGCTTCTTTCTCTATCTGGGAATAAATTCTTTGCGCAGATGAGAGCAATTTGGACGCAAAGGCAATAGGGCGATCATGCGAGCCAACTTTGTGCGCAAGCACAGCACCGATCCCGAAATCCGATGCATCTACCATCAACAAGAGGGGTTTCCAGGGATCGAATGGCGTAAGGCAAGTATTTGAAAGCAACGCCGATTTCAACTGGCGAACAGCGCGTTCACATTCCGTCGTCCAGAGAAACGGAACACCTGTACGGCGTAAGCGATGAAGCGGAGCTGAAATGGAAGAGGCATTGCGCACATTCACTCATACCTTGTGATGCTAAATCGTTTAATGTTCTTGCGACCTCATCACGCAATGCGTTGGGAACATTGCGCGCTCGGAAAAATTTCGGTTGCGCGTTTACTTTCAGTTCCAAATGTGCTTCATAGTTCTTAGCGCAACCAAGGCTCGGTGCAAAAATGTCTGCAAATTCTTCATACAGACGAGAAACACTGTCTGAAGGCACAGTCTGGTTCACTGATAGGACCTGATTTATGATAGACATGTTAAACAACTGAAATAAATCTAAACCAAACAAGTTCACCGCAGTAGAAGAACGAAGAACGTAAAATGACACAAGTTTTGTTTGTCCTTTATATGTTGCAAGAAGGGTGCACCGTCCTAACACAGGGATCTGCTGTCCGGAATAACTTTTTAACTGAACATTTGCGGCACGCAACGGAGGTTTGCCCAGTTGTTTGTACGTGTCATGATTCAGCAATGAAACTGCACCTCCGGTATCGAGCTGGAATGGTATGACCTTGCCATTAAAGTCCAAATCTACAAAAAGTTTATTGTCCTGCTGACGACAAGAGCGACTGTCTCGTGCAATTTGAACTGATACAGGTACAGCATCACTTGCTAATTGACGCGATTTCCGGCGACGTCGACGCACACTTTTTGTGGGATGAACACAGTCGTTGTTTGAGAAAGTGGCACTGGACGAAGCGGAATTAACTACATGAATGTCCATGGGCGAAGGTCCACGAGCCGGAGTGTCCTTGGTTCGATTCCGGCGCGAAGCAAAGGGCCTGGATAGGTTAAGAGTGTCTGATCGGAGCTTTTTCTGGCAAACACTTTGAACATGTCCTTTCTTATTACAGAAAAAGCAAATAGCTTGGCGTGATGGGCAATTGTCACGCGAATGTCTAGTAGCACACCGCGGGCATGATTTCACTGCAGTTGTACGCTGGCGCAGCACACCTGGTTTAGAGTGTGGCGGCAGCTGCGTGAACGTGCGCGAGGGCAGTTTACCGGGCCGCGCAGCGCTTCCGGCGGGCCGGGTAATGTTACATACGGCTGGCGAAGTCGCAAATGATTCCTGAGCAAAGTCAAGTGTGTCTTGTCTATCCAATATGTCGATCACTTGTTGAAGGGAGGGATTAACTAGTTTCAAAATTTGCTCCCGTATGCGAATATCAGAAACGTTCTGTGCTATTGCATCATGCACCATAGTATCTGAATAAGGAAGGCCACAGTCACATTCAAGAGCACAATCCCGTGTAAGGCCTTGCAATGTTGCTACCCACTCCCTATTAGTCTGACCGGCCGTACGTTTTGTACGAAAGAAAGTATACCGTTTTGCAATTACATTAACTGTTTCTTTGAAATAGGCGTCCAATGCCGACAAAATTTCGTCGTAGGACAGAGTTGCTACGTCGCGTCGGGGAAACAATTTCACTATCACACAGTATGTTTGCACGCCGACACAAGACAATAAGTGAGGCTGCCGCTCGTTACCTTGAATTCCGTAGGCGGCGAGATGAAATCCAAACTGGCGTGACCATTCAGTCCATGTCTCGAGGGCCTCATTAAAGTTGCGAAACGGCGGTGCAACTGCATGTTGTGGCTGCGGAAGCGGTGAAGCGGCGGCTGCCGCATCGGTTTGAATGGCACGTTGACCCTGGACGAGCTGTCCAAGGGCATCCAATAACGCCTGCGTCTGCTGAGTCTGCAAGCGATAAAATTCGGACAGTACATCTGGAGATTGTGGCGAAGCCATGACACAAGTAAATGTAAGCAATTAGAAAGAACAAGACCCTTTCCGTTGTCTCGTCGCCAATGATGTGTTGGTAAATGTGCCAACACCTTGTAAATAGAGGAGGCCGAAATCTAACGCAGACGGGCGTGAATTCTGGAACAGGATAAGTAGTGAATTCTCATAAAAAAAGTATGCAGCTCCTCAAATACTTAACTTTTATTTTTTGTTGTATACATCGTTCTTGATGAGACATTCCATACGATAACTATCAAACTATGTAAGGCTAATGGCGCCTTGCTAGGTCGTACCCATGGACTTAGCTGAAGGCTATTCTAACTGTCTCTCGGCTAATGAGCGATGCTTCGTCAGTGTAGTCGCTAGCAAAGTCGTCCGTACAACTGGGGCGAGTGCTAGCCCGTATCTCGAGACCTGCCTTGTGGTGGCGCTCGGTCTGCGATCCCACAGTGGCGACACGTGGGTCCGACATGTACTAAATGGACCGCGGCCGATTTAAGCTACCACCTAGCAAGTGTGGTGTCTGGCGGTGACACCACATAAATTCTCTTGTCATTTTTGAGCAGCGTCTTCGCTGTTATTGGCTGAGATTTATTACAGACCTCAGTTAGTGTTTCTTCTCCCTCATTCCTGCTACAGAGCCCATATTCTTCTGTAAATGTTCCTTCTCCTCTTTCCCCAACTACAGCATTCTAATCACCCATGATTATTAGACTTTCATCTCTCTTTACATGCTGTTGCACTTTCAATATCCTCATTACGTTCTCTATCGCTTCATCTTCTGCTTGTGACATCAGCAAGTATACCGGAACAATTGTTGTTAGCTTTGGTCTGCTATCGATTCTAATGAGCATAATCCTATCTGTAACGACACCAGCCTAGGCAGACAGTCTAGATGCCATATAACGATCCACTTAGGGCAATACGTTGACCGGTGTTGCGTCACGGCGCCCATTGGAGGTCGCTGTCCACCTGTTGGTCAGTGCCCTGACGGTTACTGCAACCAGGACGCTTTAGCATGTGGCATACTTGACTTCTGTAGCCACGACACCACAACTAAACCGCTCTGGTAAGGAAAAATACTAGCCGTTCGGCCACACTAGGCACATGTTAAGCAGCGAGTCATCAAGTCGCCAACTGTCGTAATGTCGGCCTCCGCCTTGAGCTCGCCGTTGCCTCTGCTGTCATCCTGACAAGGACCGTCCGTCTAGCTCATCCAGCCGCCGTCTGATGGGCTGTGTGTTGACCTGAGACCCTCCTAGCCACCGAGTTACTAGAAGCTCTCCAGCGCCAGTCGCCATCAGTCAGCCGCCGATACAGTGTTTGCTCCCTGGACGTCACCGCCAGTCACATGCCAAAGCCTGACGGGACTCAGCGGACCATGTCACCCTCCGCATCAATCATGACCTTGATCGGCCACGCCCAGGATCGTGGACTGTGCAAGTCGCGCCACACCAAAGCCGCGCTAAACTTAGCAGTGGACAGAGTCCTCTACCAACGCTTCACCGTCACGAGAGCCGTCGGTTGAGGTGCTGGTCCTAAGTTGTACTACTAAATTGGTTGAAACGAAGGTATTACATAGTTTCCGAGCAGCTTTTGAATCGCCCCGACACACCATCCTCCACCAAACCAAACCCACAACTCCTACATAGCACTTGAACTGTTCACAGTAAAGCACTCGCTATCACGGGGAATCCTACTTCCGTTACACTCTTTCCTGCTGCTGTTGATATCATCTTTGCCTGATCAGATTTCCTTATCTTGTTTCCATTTCACTTCACGGGCTCCTCTATATCCAGACTTAACTTTGCATTTCCATTTCCAGATTTTTCTATCTTCCCAAACACTCTCACAAGGAACCCCTTGATTGGGAGTTCGGAAAAGGCCAATGATGTGTGCGGCACTCGACGCCCACATGTGGTCTGTCACCCATGTACAATATTGGTTGCTGCTGGCAACAGGGGCTGCACTGGAGGTATCCAATTGTGAGACAGCATGCGGCTAAGGAGCGTAGTTGCCACAGTGCTACAGTGTTAGTGGAATCGATACAAAGCAGAGTAATGGCAACGATGAACAAAGCAAACTTTACGTTATATCTACAACAGCAGTTACCGAAGTTAAAATTACATGAGAAATGAACCCAAGGAATTTCGCAGAGTAAGAAAGAAGTGCTAGATGAAATATTAGCGTTTCTGCAAGATGAGTCAGATGAATGTTTGGTGTCGTATTCGCTCGACTGAGCGGACAATGTACATGAGGACCACAAGGAAGCCGCTTTGTCCTTAACAACTGAACGTGATATTGAAACAGGTGCCGAATCACGTAGTTCATCATCCTTGTCCGACAGGGAGCCATAAATTCCCTCTCCAGTGAAACATAGTGAAGGACAATCGTTGTCCAAGGAGCCGGTACTAAACATAATTACGTACATAGAAGATCACTCGCAGCATAGTAAAAAACAGCGGCAATAAGACCATGTAGGCCGTAAGAAAAACATCGGATATTGAAGGGAGGACAAGGCGCACTGTGTTTGCGCGTTTCAAGGATGCTCGATACCATTTACAGGATGTGCGTGATAGTGGCCTACCACTATATGCACATCAAATTGCACGCGACATAGATTTTAAGGGAAGCAGTGGTTGATTGCATAACTTCCAATAGTGCTACAGAATTGGAAGAAGTAAGATAAAGAAATTTCAAACAAAGCGTCAACTTGACGATGCACAGCAAACTGTGGAATCGGCCCGAAAATTTGTAGATAAGATAAACAAACTTATCCCATCGTTCAGTAAGGAATATCAGCCGGCCGGGGTGGCCGAGCGGTTCTAGGCACTTCAGTGTGGAACCGCGCGACCGCTACGGTGGCAGGTTCGAATCCTGCCTCGGGCATGGATGTGTGTGATGTCCTTAGGTTAGCTAGGTTTAAGTAGTTCTGATGACCTCAGAAGTTAAGTCCCATAGTGCTAAGAGCCATCTGAGCCAAGGAATTTCAACTCTGACCCCTCGGGATTTGAAGAAGAAGTGCATATGAAAGGAACCCTGGAAATTAGGAATACTGACAGAGTTGTATGAAGTTTAGCTAACGCATTCGTATACAGTTATGCCGGACTGTTCATCTGGATGGTAAATTGACTGGAAAGTTATTTATTGTGTTGCGAGAAGTTGGAGGTGCTCTGCCCCCTTCGATTCTTTAAAATGTGCGTAATATTGCAAGGACTGTAGGGAATATTTACGTCACAGCAATTCGGAGTGGGAAAAAGGGCGTGAGAGAACTACAACTATGGTATGAGCACTGCTTTTGGCCGATAGCTGATCAAAATAATTTGCTTTTACTTCAGTCCTGGCCTGCGTATGAAATTCATACTCCTTTAGCGCAGACTACCCTTCCTGAAAAGTGTGATGACGCTGCAATTCGTGCGACCTGGAACCACAGGACAATTTCAATCTCTAGATGTCCATTTTTTCTATGCCTGTAAAACATATTATCGCACTATTTGCAGCTACTGCTAAAAGGATAGCCATTTTCACGATGAGCTCCATGACAGTTTCACTTCCTGTTGCATGGCATCACATTCCATCAGTTCTCATCGCCACGATACGCCAATATGATTCAGTATGCATTCTTTAAGAGTGGATACCTAGCTGAATGTCCTGCACGGTACGTAACTCCCAAGCAATCTATCTAGATGGTGCGAACCTTTGTGATCACCGTGGCACGCCATTTTTCATTGGCTGTTCAGGGTGCAGGTTAATGGTTTGTTTTGAAAGCTTTTTGGATGTCGGCGATGTCCATTTTGTGAAGTGTAACGCATACATCCCATGGGAGGTTGAGCCCTGCACCTCCAGTACCCTCATTTTGTGTCGCCCTCCTGATTCATATGGTGAGTTATTAACAGCTAATATTTTTGCTGTCATAATTGTTAACACAACGCTTTTGTTGCAGGTGCTGACGTCAATACTAACGAACCATCATCTTTAAAGGTCATAGTTGCAAAATATTGATACGAACTATTTACAGAAGAATGGGAAAAATGGTAGAGGCCCATCGTAGTAAAGATCAGTTTTGGTTCCGGAGGAGTCTAGGAAAGCACGCGGCAATACTGACCCTACGGTGTATTTTAGAAGATAGGTTGAAAGACGGGCTAATCTACTTTTAAAGCATTTATAGATTTAGAGACGTTGTTGACTATGTGGGCTGACGTACACTCTTTGAAATTTTGAAGGTAGCAAGTATAAAAATACTGGGACCGAAAATTTAACTACAACTTTTACAGAAACCAAACTTATAAGAGTCGAAAGGCATGGAAGGGAAGCAGCAGTGAGACAGTGTTGTAGCCTATCGGTGATATTCATTCTGTACGATGAGCAAGTTATGAAATAAAACAAAATAAAAACATCGCGTACGCCAATGACGTTGTGCACTGAGGTGACAAAGGTCATGGGATGCCTCCTAATATCGTGTTGGACCTCCTTTTGCCCGTCATAGTGCAGCAACTCGACGTGTCATCGACTCAAGAACTCGTTGGAAGTGCCCTGCAGAAATACTGGGGCTTGCTGCGTTTATAGCCGTCCATAATTGCAAAATTGTTGCCGGTGCAGGACTTCGTGCACGAACTGACCTATCGATTACGTCCCTCAATTATTCAAAGGGATTCAGGTTGGGCGATCTCGGTGGCGAAATCATTCGCTCGAATTGTCCAAAATGTTCTTCAAATCAATCACGAGCATTTATGACCCAACGACATGCCGCGTTATCACGCACAAAAATTCAATCGTTGTTTGGGAACATGAAATCCATGAACGGCTGCAAATGATTTTCAAGTAGCAATTTAACCAGAGGGCTTACACCATTCCATGTAAACACAGTCCACACCATTATGCAACCACCACCAACTTTCACAGTGTCCTGTTCGTAACTTTGGTCCACGGCTACGTGGGGTCAGCACCACACTCGAGCCGACCATCAGTTCTTACCAGCTGAAATCGGTACTCAACTAACGAGGCCAGGGCTTTTCAGTCGTCTAGGGTCCAACCGATATGATCACGAGCCCAGGAGGGGCGCTGCAGGCGATGTCGTACTATTAACAAAGGTACTCGCGTCCGTCAGCCCATTGATGCCAAATTTCACCGCATTGTCCAAACGGATACGTTCGTCGTACGTCCCACATTGATTTCAGCGGTGATGTCACGGAGTGCTGCCTGTCCGTCAGCACTGACAACTCTAGGCAAACACCACTACTCTCGGAAGTTATGTGGAGGCCGTCGGTCACTGCGTTGTCCGTGGTGATAGGTAATGCCTGAAACTTGGTATTCTCGGCACGCTCTTGGATCTCTGGATCTCAGAATATTACATTCCCTAAAGACTTCCGAAATGCAATGTCCCATGCGTCTAGTTCCAACCATCATTCCGCTTTGAAAGGCTGTTAATTCCAGTTATGTGGTGATAATCACGTCGGATACCTTTTGACAGGCATCGGTGTTCTTAATTTTTTGTGGCAGGCAGTGAATATTTATCAAATTTTGCTTTTGTTCAGAGTACACATCTGAAATCGGATTTAGGCAAGTATCTGTAAAGATATCCTTGTTTTAAGTAATTAACTAGTAGTTACTAAAACAATGTTTTTAGGCGAAACTTGTTGCGTGAATCGAAGTATCTCGACTTCGTTCTTTTGACTGAGATATCACAATTATTTCAAATTATTTCTTTTTAAAGAATGTGTCTAGAAACAAGTTGAACAGTGGCGTCGTATCAGGGTTGGCAGATTAGTTCAAGAAAGCTATGCCCCACGAAGCCTATGACGTCATTGCGAAAATGTGGTGGTTTTGACAGTCAATAAGTTTTGATAACGGTGGGTGGATTTTCTAAAAAGGAAGCGAAAAGGAGAAGCTTGAATCATACGATAATAGCTGTTAAGGGTAAACGCAAGAACCGCTCCCGGTAGCTGAGTGGTCAGCGCGACAGAATGTCAATCCTAAGGGCCCGGGTTCCATTCCCGGCTGGGTCGGAGATTCTCTCCGCTCAGGGTCTGGGCGTTGTGTTGCCCTAATTATCATCATTTCATACCCATCGACGCGCAATTCGCCGAAGTGGCGTCAAATCGAAAGACTTGCACCCGGCGAGGGGTCTACCCGACGGGAGGCCCTAGCCACACGACATTTATATTTAACGCAAGAAAAGCGACTGGTATGAAAATAGTCTGATAATTAAAAACAGTTTTATGTTGTAACCGATGTGTCTGTTATTTTACATCAGATGCAACGCTTACTATGTGAAAAATTTGTGTTATAATGAACAAAGCTAGGCAATGGCGGATAGTTCCAAATGAAGTGGTATACAGAGAACTGGAGCCCATCACTGATACTATACGAAAGAAAAGGATCTCTTTTTGTGGCCACATTCTGAGGACACCAGAAACCAGATTATCAAGGAAAATTATTGAGAAACTCTGGAATTTGAAACAACAAGGAGGATGGCTTAAGGAAATAAGAGAGGATATGGAAGAACTGGAAAAAACTCTGGATGACTTGCAGAACAAAACGCCAAATTTAAAGAAGTTGAGGGACACAGAAATAAGATTTAAACCAAAAATTGACAAACGACATACAATGAAAAGGGTATTTACAGATAAGGAACGACGAAAAGCATCGGAACGAATGAAGAGATACTGGGCCACTCGGAAGGGGAAAATACCAAAGAAGAGGACCAGAAATGATTGACTGAAGTGGTCCAATGAGGCCGTAAAAGCAGAAGAAGAAGAGGAATGAACAAAGAGCATTCTGTCTGAAGCAGTACATTTAATGTAGGTGGAGTGCTTGCAGTCAATCTTAAATTGAGACAAATAGTGAGGAGTTCAAAAGGATTCTCTCACAAAGTGCCGCAACGTAATTGAGGTCTGGAGATATGGAGATGACTCAAAGTCAGTCTGATGCCCATGGAGTGTGTGTCAGATCATCACGACCATATTAGAAAGCGGAACCGTGGTGCATTGTCATGTTGGAAGCTACACGTTGTGAGTTAACGAGCATTGCGCTCTCATTTAAGTATATGGCCGAAAGAGTCAGCCTTCAGGAATAGTGAAACGAACCCTGTGTCCAGTACCGGATGCCACAAAGGGCGCAGATTCACCACGAGATGGGGAAACTCACGGCGTCTATTGTCTACTGAGGCCTAAGCGCTGTATTGTGCGAATGAGACAGCCGAGAACATACGTCGTAGGGAAACCCAGTAGCAGGCTTTTGTGGCCGAGGAGATGTAGCAGTGTTAAATATGGCGGACCTAAGATCGGCCATAGGGGAAACATCTACGAAAACTATTTAATCTGTAGTAATGCAGGGTGCAGGGAATCAAGCCACAGTAATTTTAATCTACCATCCTCCATAAAATTTCATGGTGATCCCAATAAAACTTGAATACTGATCATATCTATAATAGTTTAGGATTTACTGTTAAAGTAAAACTAAAATCTGAACGCTTTGATCGATCTTTACAATCGACATTTCATATAGAAGTGCATCATTAAAATTACAAATGGTGTAAATATCAAATGTGATAACTTTATTTGTTTAAAGGATATAGTAAATTTAAATTATCAGTATTTTCAGTTAAGCATGAGATCATCATTTCCTCCACAGAAAACACATTGAACGATGACGTCATGCCACCTTAATAAATCGTTAGGTAATAGAATATTTGTTGTAAAGTTTAGTGCATAATAGTTACTTTTGTTCTCTATTTATTCATCAGAAAGCACATTGGTACAAGGCTACTGGCCGTGACATTCAAAGTTAAGAAGGAAATTGTATTGGCTTTATGTAAAAGAATTTAACATTTATTATGTAATGGATATTATTGTTACTTTATTTAGAACGAGAAAGTGGTCAAGCTTTGATTAAAATGTAAAATAATGTAGAATAAGCTGTAGCCAATGAGATGGACGGCTTCAGGAAAGGAAAATGCCCTAGCCAGTTGAGCGACGATGCTGGGCACGCCGGAAACTCGGCGGGGGACGGGCAGAGACAGTTCTGGTCGAGACACCAGAGGGGATAGTTCGGATGGAGACGCAAAAACGAACATTGCGGCTGGGGACACCAAAGGGTGTAGTTCGGATGCAGACGCGAAAGCGGACGGCCGGTCTTTAGACAGCTAGGAAGTGAAACGACTTAGAAAATTTCGCGTTGTGTGGTATCGCGGGACTTAGTCTCTGAACGGTGAGCAGCCGCCCGCCTGGTGTGAACTCTAACTTTTCACGTGGTTAACGAGGTGGAGTGTTGGACTTTTAATTCACGACGAGATTGTGAATGATCGAACTGTGTCAAATGGATATGCGCTCGATTGTAATAGTATTCTAAATACGACCACTTCCGCTATTAGTTTTCTTTCTGAATAAACATTATTTTAACAAAATCGCAACTGTGTGGCCTACATCATTTATTGGTCGTTAATTTAGTTCCCGATATTTTTATTACTGTTATTGTATGTTATATTACCTTTGTATTTCGCAAACTTACCATAAGCCAGACAGTTTAACCAAAGGATCACAAGTGTCTAATTTAGAGCGTATAATACGACACGTGCGGTTCAACCGCTAGACGAGTTTCAGCCAAGAGTTTTCGGCGAAGAGGAACAGCATGTGAGCCAGAACATCTATGGAATGTTAGCTCGCAAAGTAAACGGCGGAATGTAGTAGGTGTCAAGCCGAAGCATATGGTAAGGTAACGGATTACTGTCTCGTACGTCAGTGAGAGATGATGGCAGGCGTTTTAGAGGCTCCATTTCACGCCACAAACGGCTGTAACTCTTTTGTAGGAGCACCTCGCGTGAGATGATACAAGAAACGCGCGATAAACCTAGAGCAAGGTAGCCGGAAGGAGATATAACCTTGCTCGCCTCGAATACGAATAGAACCTTAACCACTGTTCCACTTTCACCGGTTCCCCTGATGGAGGACACCTAGGAATAAATCTCGGAATTTAGGGAAAAGTTCTAATATACGCCCGCAAAACGAATTAGAGTGCATTGCGTAAGCTATATAGAGTTTGTCACTGCGAAATAAATTACTTATTAGTCCCTGACGAGAAGGCTGTAAATATCACTCAGCTCTAATAAAAATCTTCAGAGACATCAAATCGGGTTAGTAAAATCAGTTAATAATTATGAAAGCTAACCACAGCGGCACAGCACTGAAATGAACGTCCTACTAGTGTGGAGCACTGTCTTTCATACTAATGATAACGATGACGGTGCGTCGTGACATGACCGCCACGAAGGAATTATAAGATTCAGAAATCTCCGTCCCATTGTATTCAGTAGGACGAAGGGAAGGCAGTCTGAGTGGTTGTACCAAAGTCCTAATGTCCATTAAGTGTTCCTAATCCATTATGATAGTTTCCTGGAACGAAGGTGCGGTATTGTTGTAGGTACAGGACACCTGATGTTTGACGTACGCATGAAACGAGTGCGCGTGATAGGTCAGCAGATTTCCCTGTTGAACTCCGTTGAGAGGGGATAGCAGATATATCACTGACCCCATTTCCTCTCTCCTACATATGCTTCGCACAACAGTAGATCTACTCCTGTCTTGGCGCTGCCCTACTGACAAGTGAGATTGCCTCATGCGGTTTTCCGACGTACTTGACCCTGATATCGCCGTGTGTCTTATGTACCTCGGCTCGACAGTCACGGTGACCTTATTTCGTGTCTGTAATGACCAATGACGCTGTTACCGCTGCAAGAACCTCACCCAATATTTTTTCCATTAATTGAAAATGTTTTAAACTGACGCTGTAAGCCAATCATCCGATATTTTGCTACTAATTCAAAATGTTTTAAGCTGTCTCTCAATTATAGGGATTTGGCTAAAAGCAAATACACATCGGATTACAGTTAAAAGCGTGCGACTCGTCCGCTGTATCCTGCTTTAAATGATAAATTTGGTTTCACTTAGAATTAATGAACGAGAAACAATTCGTAGAGGCAACTTGCAGTGTATTCAGAGTTCAGCACCATAACTTTTCTACTATAAATTTCATTTGAAAACTCAATTTTAAACAATTTAAGATCAACCTTAATTCACGAGCTTTTCATTGCCGTTTGGTCGTAAAAATGTTGTTCGTTAATAAGGTGTCGTGCAGCCGTGGTCCAGGGTAAGCCGGCATGGTAGCTCATCGTGTTCGGTCGGTGGTCTGGCTGTCCTCTGTAATAATAATAAAAACAACTGAATGATTTAACGATGAACCTGAAATGGTGTCATTTGATGTCCGTCCAGACCAATGCCAAGAACAATGATGAACAAAATGAAGAAAAAAAAGGGTGGGTTACGTCTTTGACTAGCAATCAAAACCTCCGTGGTCCCAGGTTTCATCCTGGCCACTGCTTAAAATTTGGATAAAAAAATCATTAGCAACGATGGACGAAATTTTTCGACATAAGAAGTCTAACAGGGCGAAGGGTTGGACAGAGGTTCGGGCCCCTCTTGTGTGCAAAAGAATTAGCAATGATCAACGGCATGAGGATGCAAAACACAGTGGAAACCACTGCATTAAAGGCACATAATGTGTATCCGCGAGACATGTGGCCTGTAACTGCGAAAGTATCCATTGGCAAAACATTCCAGATTAGTCCCCCATTCGCTTATCCGGCAAGGGACTACCAACTTGGAAGTGACCATGAAAAGAAGATAGAATAACCAACGACGGGATACCATTTTGCGAGTCGGAGCATTGAATGTTAGAAGTTTTAACGTTGTAGGAAAGTATAAAATGCAAAGGCTCAACCAAGATATTGTGGGGGTCAGTGAAGTGAAATGGAAAGATGATGCGCATCTTTCATCAGACGAATATAGGGTACTGTCAACAGCAGCAGAAAATCATATAACGTGACCTGAGTCGTTATGAATAAGAAATAAAGTAGGACAGAGAGTGAGCTATTGTCAACAGTTCAACGATAGGGTTATCCTCATCAGATTCTACAGCAAACCAACACCGGCAACAAAAGTTCAGGTATACATACGAAAGTCGCAATGAGAAGATGAGGAGTAAGAGCAAATATATGAGTATATCGAACTGGCAATTCCGTATATAAAGGAAGACGTAAATCTAACAATCAAGGAGAGAGTGGAACGCGGTTGTAGGGGAAGGAATAGAGGAAAGCGTTTCGGGAGAATATTAGCTTGGCAGTAGGACTGGAGAACAAAAAGACTAATTTCAGATGATAATAGCGAATATTTTGTTCCAGAATCACAAGAGGAGGAGTTATACTTGGAGAAGAACCGGAAACACGGGGAGGTTCCTGCTAGATTACATCATGGGCATACTGCGATAAGGAATACCAGTGTAGGCAGCTCAGTTCAAGACTGGTGGACGTTTCTAACAGGAGAATTCACGAATGTTGAAGAGATAAACACAGGTGCAAGGAAGGTAACTGCGAAAATACCTTATTTAACAGAACAAATACTTATAATCGATCACGAAAGAAGGAAGCAAAAAATGCTCAGGAAAAGACAGGGATACAGAAATAAAAATAACTTAGGAATGAAGCAGAAATTCGAATCTATGTGGAAGAAGTTGGAGGATCCAGTACTAGAGTCAGAATTTAGAAAAGTCTGGAGGACTTGGAATCAAATAAGGCAGAAGGGATACGTAACATTCCATTGGACTGTCTAAAATATTGGGGAAAGTGTCAACCAAACGACAGCTCAAGTTTGTGTGTATAATCTACGACACTAGCGATGCACCATCGGTATTTCGGAAAAATATCATCTATACAACTCCTAAGACAGCAAGGGCAGTGAAGGGCGAGAACAATTACACAGTCAACTTAACAGCTCGTGTATTCAAGCTGCTGACAAGAAACAATACTGAAGAATGGAAAAGAAAACTGAAAGTCAATTAGATGACGATCAGGTAGGCTCTAGGAAAGATAAAAGCACCAGAGAGGCAGTTCTGACGTTGCGCTTGATAATGGAAGCGAGACTGAAGAAAAATCTAGACACTATCATAGGATTTCTCCAGCTGGACAAGAGTTCGACAGTGTTAAATGGTGCAAGATGTTCGACATTCTGAGTAAAATTAGAGTAAACTATAGGTAAACATAGGTGATATACAATATGTACAAGAACCAAGAGCGAACAGGAAGACTGGGAGACCAAGAATAAAGAGCTCGGATTAAAAACGGCGTGCAGTATTCCGTCCCTACTATTCAATCTGCACATCGAAGAAGCAATGACGGAAATAAAAGAAAGCCAAAGAATGGGACAAAAATTTAGGGTGAAAGGATATTAGTAATAAAATTCTCTGATGATTTTGCTATTCTCAGTGAAAGTGAAGAAAAATTAAAGGTTCTGTTGAATGGAATGAACAGTGTGATGCGTACAGAATATGAATTGAGAGTAAACTAGAAAAAGACGAAACTAATGAGAAGTAGCAGTACTGGGAAATAGCGAGAAAGTTAATATCAAATTTTTTGGTCACGAAGAAGACGAAGTTAAGGAATTCTGCTACCTTGGAAGCAAAATAATGACGGACTTAGCAAGCAGCACTTAAAAGGCAGTCTAGCACAGGCAACGAGGGGATTACTGGCCAAGAGAAATCTACTGGAAACAAATATAGGCCTTGGTTTGAGGATGACATTTCTTAAATCGTACGTTTGGAGCACAGCATTTTATGGTAGTGGTGGTGGTTATTGGGACGTTTAAGGGGGACTAAACAGCGAAGGTGATCAGTCCCCCATTCCAAAAACAGGCGAGACATAAATTCGCGGAGTGGGTAAAACCCCAAGGGGAAGGAGATTCCCCCCCAGGCACTCAAAGAACACAAATTAGGCAACGAACACTACAGACAAGAAGAGTACAGATGAACACCAGACAGAAAGAAAAGAAGAAAAGAAGATGGCCAGAGACTGGTTGACTGACCACAAGAACAAAAAAAAGGGAAAGAGTCAACCATCCTACGACACACCAAAACAGCTACAAATATTGAGAGACGCGAGGACAAAAGACACAGAAAGGGAAAGGTGCAGGACCTCCCTAAATGGAACCATAAAAAGGACTACCACGGATAAAATTTAAAACGTCATCAGCCATGGAGGCATCGTCACATAAAACCAAAGGCAAAGTGCCCAGGAGATTAAAAGACTGCCGGAGGGTGCGCAGTCGGGGACACTCCAGCAAAATGTGGGCGACCGTCAGCCAGAACCCACACCGACACAGGGGGGGATCCTCCTGACGCAAAAGATGACCGTGCGTCAGGTAGGTATGGCCTATGCGCAGCCGACACAGGATGACAGAGTCCCTGCGAGAAGCCCGCAGGGAGGAGCGCCACACATTGGTCGTCTCCTTGACAGCCCGCAGTTTATTCGGGGATGTCATGCCACACCACTCAGCAGTCCACAACCCAAGCACCTTACGGCGCAACACCAGCTGCTGATCGCAAGCCGTGAGGCCGATCTCCAAAGCTGGGGCGTCGATCGCCCTTTTGGCCAGCCTGTCAACACGTTCGTTCCCCGGGATGCCAACGTGACCTGGCGTCCAAACAAAGACCACCGAACGACCAGAGCGGGTAATGGCGGAAACAGACTCCTGAACAGAGGATACCACAGGAGAAGAGGGATAGCAGTGGTCGATGGCCTGGAGGCTGCTCAGGGAGTCACTGCAGATGACGATGGACGTACCTGAGCAGGAACGCATATGCTCAAGAGCGCGCAATATGGCCACCAGCTCTGCAGTAAAAATACTGCAGCCAGCCGGCAAGGAGCGCTGTTCAACATGGGCAGCGTGAGCAAAAGCGTAGGCAGTGCGACCATCAACCAGGGAACCATCAGTGAAGACAGTCTCACAGCCCGAAAATGAGGCGAGGAGCGCAAGAAAACGGCGACGGAGGGCCACAAGCGGAACCGAGTCCTTGGGTCCCTGTGCCAAGTCCAAACGGACGGACGGCTGGGGCAAACACCAGGGAGGCGTAGGTGCACAGACCCGGAAGGGAGGCAGAAGAGGGAATGACCCCAGTTCCGACAGCAGGTACTGGACGCAGATAGCTATGGTAAGCCCAGACCGCGGTCGCCATTCGGGCAGATGGAGGACCATGGCAGGGAAAAGCAGGCGACGATTGGGATGGCCCGGCGAGCAATGCACGTGGACAGCATAGTCGGCGAGCAGTCGATGGCGGCGAATCCGCAGCGGGGGAACCCCGGCCTCCACCAGTAGACTATCCACGGGGCTCGTACGAAAAGCGCCAGTTGCAAGCCGAACCCCACAGTGGTGTATAGGGTCTAACAACTTCAACACTGAGGGTGATGCAGACCCATAGGCCAGTGTCCCATAATCAAGCCTGGACTGCACAAGGGCCCTGTATAATCGCAACAGCGTGCAGCGATCCACACCCTAAGATGTGTGGCTCAGGCAGCGGAGGGCGTTGAGGTGCCGCCAGCACTTTTGCTTCAGCTGAGTAATATGAGGAACCCATGTGAGCCGGGCATCAAAGACGAGTCCTAAGAAGTGGCAAGTGTCCACCACTTCAAGCAGGTGGCCATCGAGGTAAAGTTCAGGATGAGGGTGGACCATCCAACACCTGCAAAACTGAATAACTCGAGTCTTGGCTGCAGAGAACTGAAAACCATGAGTCAGAGCCCATGATGCTGCCTTGTGAACGGCTACTTGCAGCCTGCGTTCGGCGACTCCTGTAGTCGTGGAGCTAAAGGAGATGCAGAAGTCGTCGGCATACAAAGAAGGAGACAACAACGACCCCACGGCTGCAGACAGACCTTAATGGCCACGAGAAATAAGGAGACGCTCAACACCGAGCCCTGCGGGACCCCATTTTCCTGTGTATAAGATGAACTAGAGGCGGCACCGACTTGCACCCGGAAAGAGCGGCGTAATAGAAAGGTTTGAAGAAAAGCCGGGAGCCGACCACGAAGACCCCACTCATGCAACGTAGCAAGGATGTGATGCCTCCATGTGGTGTCATACGCCTTCCGCAGATCAAAAAATACAGCAACGAGATGCTGACGTCGGGCAAAGGCCGTATGGATAGCAGATTCCAGCCGCACCAAATTGTCCGCAGCAGACCGGCCCCGATGGAAGCCACCCTGGGATGAAGCGAGGAGACTGCGCGACTCAAGGACCCAACACAAACGCCGCCCCACCATACGTTTGAGCAATTTGCACAAAAGGTTGGTGAGGGTAATGGGACGATAGCTGTCCATCGCCAGTGGGTCCGCACCGGGCTTCAAGATGGGGACAATAAGACCCTCTCGCCATTGCGACGGGAACACGCCCTCGCTCCAAATGCGGTTAAAGATGGTGAGGATGTGTCTCTGGCAGTCCCTGGAGAGATGCTTCAGCATCTGCGCATGGATGCAGTCTAGTCCTGGTGCTGTATCAGGGCAATCGGCGAGGGCAGCGAGGAATTCCCTCTCGCTGAAAGGAGCATTGTATTTTTCAGAACGACGCGTGTGGAATGATAACGGTGTCTGCTTGGCTCGCTCCTTTAGAGAGCGAAAGGCGGGGGGATAAGTCGCAGTCGCAGAGCTCTGAGCAAAGTGCGCAGCAAGGTGTTCAGCAATGGCGGCAGCGTCCGTGCAGACAGCGCCGTCCAAGGAGATCCCAGGAACACCCATAGGGGTCTGGTATCCGTAAATCCGCCGGATCCGGGACCACACGAGCGAGGGGGAGACACGGAAGCCCAAGGAGGAGACATACCTCTCCCAGCACTCCTGCTTACGCCATGCAATAAGACGACGGGCCAAGGCACTGAGCCTCTTAAAGGCGATTAGGGTCTCGAGAGACGGGTGCTGCCTATGATGCTGGAGAGCCCGCCGACGGTCGCGAATAGCCTCAGCAATCTCCGGCGACCACCAGGGTACAGCCTTCCTCTGAGGGAGTCCAGAAGAGCGGGGGATGGCAGCTTCGGCCGCCGAAATGATGGACGTGGTTAAGACACGGACCACCTCATCAATGTCACCCTGTGGGAGAGACTCAATGGTTGCAGCGGAAGTAAAAGCCGGCCAGTCAGCCCTGTGGAGAGCCCAGCGGGGCAGGCGCCCAGAAGAATGACACTGGGGCAGTGACAAATAGATGGGAAAATGGTCACTACCACACAGGTCAGGATGCGCTCTCCAGTGGAGGGACGGGACAAGTCTGGGGCTGCAAAGAGAGAGATCGATGGCCGAGAATGAGCCATGGCCCACACTGAAATGCGTGGGAGCACCGGTGTTCAAGAGGCTAAGGTCGAGCTGAGACAACAAATGCTCCACGGTACGACCGCGGCCATCGATGACAGTCCCACCCCATAGAGGGTTGTGGGCATTGAAATCGCCCAGTAACAAGAAAGGTGGCGGCAATTGGGCCAGCAGCGTAGCCAGCTCATGCTGCGCGACATCACCATCTGGTGGAAGGTAAAGACTGCAGACGATAATAGCCTGTGGTGTCCACACCCTAACAGCGACAGCCTCTAAAGCCGTTTGTAGAGGTACAAACTCGCTGTGAAGAGAGTTAAGGACATATATGCAGACGCCACCAGACACCCTTTCATAAGCTGCCCGGTTCTTATAATAACCCCGATAGCCACAGAGGGCGGGGGTTCGCATTGCTGGAAACCAAGTTTCCTGAAGAGCAGTGCAGAAGAAAGGGTGAAGGCTGATAAGTTGGCGGAGCTCAGCTAGATGGTGGAAAAAAACCGCTGCAGTTCCACTGGAGGATGGTATTGTCCATGTCTGAGAAAGGCGTGACGGGACTTGGAAGGCAGATTACGCCGCTGGGTCACCTGCTGCCTCCAATTGAGCACCGGTGCTAGCGCTATCCAAGGCGATGAGGGACCGGCGAGATCGAGGTCCTCAGCGGACACCAGAATCTCCACCTCATCTTCGGATGCAGAGTGAGAAGGTTGTGGTGGGACAGGTGCCACCGCAATGTCAGTATGCTTGGGAGCCTTTTTCTTGGTCTACTTTGCGCACTGTGCCTTAGGTGGTTCTGGCTGGGAGGGCCGCACCGGGTCAGTCTCAGGGACTGAAGATGACCGTGACGCCATACGACCAGCGACCGGTGGTTGTTTCAGATATTTGTGGGTGTCTGCAGTGCCGCTGGTCGGAACTTGCGAAGGGAGGTCCCCAAGGGCCCCTTCCTTGCGAGAGTAGCCGAAGTAGTCTTACGCTTCTCCGGCTGGGAAGGGGGAACTGATGTTCCCGATTGTTGGGGGGGTGTTGCTCCTGAAGTTGATGGAGCAGGAGCAACAGATTGTGAAGTGCCCCCCACAAGCAAGGGGTCTGGTGGATGCTGACCGATCTTAGAGCTGAGTCGTGATGATGGGAGAACCGTCGTTGCAGCAGCAGCGTAGGTTGACGTCATTGCCACAGGATGGAGCCACTCGTATTTCCGTCTAGCCTCGGGGTAGGTCAGGCGGTCCAGGGTCTTATATTCCATTATCTTCCTTTCTTTCTGCAATATCCTACAGTCCGGCGAGCAGGGGGAATGGTGTTCTACGCAGTTAACACAGATAGGAGGCGGTGCACATGGAGTATCAGGATGCGAAGGACGTCCACAATCCCGACACGTGATGCTGGAAGTACAACGAGATGACATGTGCCCGAACTTCCACCATTTAAAACACCGCATCGGAGGAGGGATATATGGCTTCACATCACAACGGTAAACCATCACCTTAACCTTTTCGGGTAAGACATCACCCTCAAAGGCCAAGATGAAGGCACCGGTGGCTACCTGATTATCCCTCGGACCCCAATGGACGCGCCGGACGAAGTGAACACCTCGTCGTTCGAGGTTGGCGCGTAATTCATCATCCGACTGCAGAACAAGATCCCTGTGGAATATAATACCCTGGACCATGTTGAGACCCTTATGCGGCGTGATGCTAACTGAAACATCCCCCAACTTGTCACAATTGAGCAACATCTGGGACTGGGCAGAGGATGTCGTTTTAATGAGCACAGAACCAGAGCGCATCTTGGACAAGCCCTCCACCTCCCCAAACTTGTCCTCTAAATGCTCCACAAAAAACTGGGGCTTGGTTGACATAAACGATTCCCCATCAACTCGCGTACACACAAGGAACCGGGGTGAATATTCTCCACTGCCTTCTTTTGCCATACGTTCCTCCCATGGAGTGGCCAGGGAGGGAAATGATCGTGGTTGGTATTTCCTGCCGTTGAGGTTAGACCTCGATCGCTTAGAGACTGCTGGTGGAGGCCCACCAGCGAGAGATGATGTACCACGCTTCATTGCGGGTCATCCACCCTGATGCCACCTACTCTGACCAAGGGCCCTCCCCACGGGCGCCACCCAGCCGCAGCAATAGCCACCTGGCAAGATGGCGATTGCCGGGAGTCCTGATGCCCCAGAGAGATGGGCATCTACTCCTTGGCATACGTGGGGAGTTAACGGCGCAGGCATCAGTAGAGCGATCCCTGTGTTGTCAGGGGGCTACAACCAACAGGGTACATGGCGGCCCCACCACAACGGACTGGCTACCGTGCTGGATCTGAGGTGCAATAAAGTCCAAGGTCGTTGTCGCAGTTAAAAGCAACACTGCAGAGTGCAGCGTGGTAATCGTACCCAAGAGATGGAAAACGAGCGGGACACCATTGCAACGACGAAAAAGCCGGCTAAAGGTCTCAATGCACGACGGATACAGTGCACCATGTAAGGCGCCCTTCCCCAATTGGCTCGCTCTTCGGAATAATTTAGAAAGATGGAGGTCAAACCCGAGAGGGGGCCATCACATAAGGCCGAAACATTTGAGACTCCTTTTAGTCGCCTCTTACGACAGGCAGGAATACCGCGGGCCTATTCTAACCCCCGAACCCACAGGGGGTTTATGGTAGTGAATCGTGGACAGGGGGAAAACCGAAACAGGAGGAACCGGTCGGTAGTTAAGGAAGCAAGTTGAAGGTTTAAAATCTCATAGACGACAAAGTCTTTAGAGATGGCGGTCAGACTCGGATATGATAAAGATGACTGCCTTTTCAAAGGAACTGCCTACATATTTTGGTGTCTCTTACGGAGGTCGATCTCATGAGTCGGGTGAGTGATTGTTGCAGAATACAGTACGGTCAGTGACATCACCAGGTACAGTCAATCTGGGAGATGGCAAAAGAGTCGCAGGGTTGGACTGGGGTCTGTATCTGCATTATTGTGAAGATGGCTCGAACATTTTGTACAACAGGAGAACGGGAACGCTGTGTTGGAATGTCAATCTCCACACTACTGTTCGTGTAATGCGATGACCCAGAAAATACACATTTCACAGTAGGCCGAACCGTCACCAGCGACTGAAAAAGGCATGTGATCACGGATAACGGCTTGTAGATCAGCAAGTGCTAGTATATTCCACGGAGTGCTGCAGTTATTTGCTCAACTACAACAATTTCGTATTCTTGATCAATTATCGCCGTGAGCTCTGCTGAAAAGTTGAATGTCACAGCACATAGCTGTTTACGTCGGGAACTGCAATTTTCGGCACTCTCAACGGCAGTAACATACAGGGAAGAATCATAGACCGCAACGATACTCCTGGTACGTTATTCTAAAATTATGTCTTCCGCCACGTATTATACGGATTGCTCAAGCCTTCTCGACAGTACAGCAAATATTGAACTTACTCCAACCCTGTCTGTTCACCAGTCATGTCGCCTGAGCATATACGGACGGTTGAGTAATGTGTGCTGTACAGAACTGCACACGAATAAACTGAGCTCTCTTAAAGCAGCAAGCTTTCAGCTGATGCCCCAACATTTTCAACGCTCCTGAAGCTCTCTCGCAGCCTACAATAGATGTACGCATAATAACTGCATCAAACTTAATTGCGACACTTGTTTACAAGTCAATTTACAATAGCAAAGAGTTTTTTCTCAGTAATCATCATTACAATACGAATAGACCTTATGATCGATGTTTATTTATATCTTCGTCTGTTTACATGTGTATCTATTGTTTCGTGAGAGTGAGTGCGAATGCGTGCGTGTGTTGTTGTCATGCTCATCCCAGCGAGGTATGAGAGGAAAACTAGAAACAATATGGTTTCAGAGATTTATATAGTCAGATTTGAGGCATTTTGTGTGAAGCCGAGTATGCCAATGGAGCGTGGTGCTTCAAGTTAAATTTTGTCGGGAAGGTATTGTTGCAACTACGTTTTGAAATAGTGCTTGAGACGGCATAACTCTTGCTATCGGAGCATTGTAGAGAGTGATAGGGTGGGCTGTGGGTATCGGGTTAAAGTAAGAGGCATTGTGGTTTTCATCAGCGAACCCACACTTAATTACAGTTTATTAAAACTGTCTTAACTAATCCAGTAGCTGTAGTAGCAGTAATAGCTTGGGTTAGCCAGAAGAGTGACAGTATTCGTTTATTGCCACGTTTCATCTCCTACTCCAAATATTCCCAAAAATTTGATGTGGGACAGTGACTGGTTGATTTAGCGGGCCGATCGAAGTACTGTAAAGGATCTTGTGTGTTCTCAAAACCAGGAACATATGTTTGCAGCCCTGTGGATAAAGCTGTTGTCATGTTTAGAATTCTCACGGCTAACTATTCGCGTGATTGTAGGAGAAAGGACAACACTGGATCTGCGAAAATACTAAAATAAACTCCTGGGTTCATGTTCGTGGTAACCAGAATGAGCACACGCAAGCCATGGTACAAAACACACCCCAAACACCCCCCCTCCCCCCCCCAAAAAAATTACAGAAACACCTACGGCGTGAACTACACTTTCCACGTTCTGCAGGTTAAACAACTGATTTGACTGTCGAAGCACTCATCGGTTTTCATCACTTGACAAGAGGCCAAATGTGACCCACTGAACAACATCAAAAGCCTTCAGTCAGCTAGTGCCCAGTTTTTGTATTTCCTGGCTCACTGTGTGAAACTTTATTCGCTGATGCGAACAAAAACCTATTTGCTAAATATCCAGTTCGAAATGCTCATTGCAAGCAGCTCTCTATGCATTGTTCGTTTAGAGACTGGCTGAAAAGGACCTGCATTCACCGACAACAGCAATTTCTCTCAGGTTTGAAATCGACTGTCGGTGACAAGTGTGACGTGCATGCAAGACGTGCTTGGCACTCAGTTATCAATAGTTTCTGCCCTGTTTATGTCTCTGCCCCATTGCTGAGACACCACAGGTCGCCGTCCCGCAAGAGGACACGTGAGCAATGGTAGGTAGTGATCTAGAGGCGTGCACAGCAATCAGAAGGTAAGGGACTTCTTGGCAACAGTGGGAAGAGCTGGAGGTCTGGTTTTACCCTGGACATGTGAGTAGTCCGTTGGGCCAAACAGAACTGGAAAGCGGCGGCCTAGCCTCTGGAGTGCTGTTGGCGCCATCACGCCGGTTGGAGTTTAAATGTCAGCTAGTTGGCCATTGGAGGAAGTGAATCTGTATTGTGGACTTTATGGTGAGGCCTCTTCTGTAACGGGCAGTAATTTTGTTCTAAACTGACGTACGATCCACTGCAGCTTGGTTCCTTTCGGATGTAGATGGCATTTGTGGTCGTTCCACCGATATTCTGTTGTGACCGAAGGTGTTCGTTAGTATTTTTCTACCAGGCTGTTTTTAGCTGATTTTCTCGACACGTATTTGCGATTTGCGGTGAATGTGATTTGTAATTTGGATTTTGATTCCTATGTACCATATCACTGGGTAGTTTGGCGTGGCTGACTGTGTATGTAAGCCCACGCTTACTGTTAAAATTCTTCCGTAACGGACTTCTCTGACGTATTACCTATCCAGTGCTTGCCAGCCTGTAGCTGATTCGAGTAAATCCGCATTACTTGTTATTAGCTGTTTTAAGAACTAGCTAATATGAAATAATTATATTGTGATTTGTTTGTTTACAGTTTTTGCTTGCTGGGCTTAGCTAATTTTTTCTGTATATTTAATCAGCTACTGCCGTTCTTCGCTTGCCTGTAAACCCCTGAGATAAAGTGTTTGCCTTACTTGGCGTTCTGCAGGGTGAACATAAATAAAACCGACAAACTGTAGGGACTGATTCCTGACTGAAAATGGAAGAAAAAAGGTCCTATGAGCATTAATCCAGAAATGCATCCTTGCCACGGTAGATGGCGCTGACGTATGAAGGTTCCTCTGACCATGTGCTGTGTATTCCTTGTGTGTTGCAGGCTGTCTAATTGACGCAGCGTACTGTAAGCAGCAGAATGGTCCGGTATACATGTCGGGGACAAGCCAAGATGGTGTCTGTGTACTGCCAATCAGATGGAAACGGTCGAGAGGCAGCAAGACTATACCAAGACAAGTACCCTCACAGATACCAAACACATCACAGAACATTTCAAGCCCCTTTTGGGCGTTTGTGCGCTCATGTGTCCTTTCAGGCAGATGAACGTGAAGGGAGGCGACGGACTGTGCGTAGGCCAGATTTAGAGGACCGGGTTCTACAAAATATTGAGACGAACCATAGTCCAAGCTCCAGGCAAGTGGCTCGCCGATATGGTGTAAGCGAAAGTACGATTATGTGTACCCTGCGTGACATCCGTTACTGTCCTTATCACCTGGAACAGGTCTAAGGATTATCAACAGTGGATTTACCTCCACGGAAAAGATTTTGTCGATGGTTTTTGGCACTCAAAATGCGAAAGAGTGCGGCAATCCATGATGCGTGAACGCGTGTATCGCATCCCGTGGAGGCCAGTTTGAACATCTGTTGAAACGTGAATGCGATGCAGCTCTGTACTGTGTTCCGGGAGGATATGTTGTTATTGCACTCACTCCATCCATTTCTGGACACATGTTCGTAGGACTTTTTTTCTTCCATCGCCAGTCAGGAATCCATCCTAGCAGATTTTCGATTTTATTTATGTTCATTGAGTATATTTCAATTTTGGGTGATGCCAACCAAGGGGCCTTTATATTTATAATTTGTTTTCCTTACTATTTATACATTCTAGGCAATTTGCCATGAAGTCCTCACGAACTTCACCCATTGTATGTGATGTTTTGATCGCCCATTGCACCGTAAGGCTCACTATTTTTATAAGCCTACGTGCCCTCGGAGGGCATGTTTGGACATAAATAAATGCTAATGGGCATCTCGTATTCTTAACCAAATTACGTGTAAATCGTGAAGCACCTTCGGCTATTGTGAAACTTGTTGAACGGACTCCAGCCGTTAGTTCTGTTAAGCTGTATACGTCTTAAATGTTACGAAAAAAATTTTAATAGTAAAGTTTTGTTTACTTAAGATTGGTAAGTATTGCTGTAAGCTGGTCTTTAGGGGCGAGGCATCTTGTTCCTTAATGAAACATATATGTAAAATTTAATTACTTGAATGGGCTTTGCAGAGGCGGGCATTTATTATTGGGTCTTAAGCCGTTTGTGCGGTTGCTAAATACACTTATTTGTTTGGTCTATTGAAGTTATTGGCCTGTAATTGTCTGTTTACGAGGAACGCTGTATAGCAGTTGCAGCTGCTTAGTACTTTTAACTTATTTTGATAAGAAAAGCCGGACGAAGTGGCCGCGCGGTTAAAGGCGCTGCAGTCTGGAACCGCAAGACCGCTACGGTCGCAGGTTCGAATCCTGCCTCGGGCATGGATGTTTGTGATGTCCTTAGGTTAGTTAGGTTTAACTAGTTCTAAGTTCTAGGGGACTAATGACCTCAGCAGTTGGGTCCCATCGTGCTCAGAGCCATTTGAACCATTTTTTGATAAGAAAAGGAAGGCGATTTCATACTGGGGCCACCAAAGTGCGGCTATCTATGTTTTCTTCAAATTATCACTTTGCACTATGTATTTTATGGGCTTCACTGCCGTTACTTAGGCAAATGGAGAAGGGCTCATGCCCACCAGGTACTTCTACACCTTCTTCAGCGATAAAAGCAACCATTGTGTTCTTATTCAATAAAAGTGTTTCAAGAATGTACATAGTAATTCCCCCTCCACTCCTTTCTACACACACATATGCGCACACCAGAACCATGGAACCTTCCACAGTGGGGCGGCTTGCATGCCTCGACGCAGATAGCTGTACCGTAGGAGCAATCGCAAATAACCTAAATTGGAACGATCACATAGATAATATGGTGGGTAGAGCAAACCAAAGACTGCGATTCATAGGCAGAACACTTAGAAGGTGCAACAGGTCTACTAAAGAGACTGCTTACACCACTCTTGTCCGCCCTATTCTGGAGTATTGGTGTGCGGTGTGAGATCCACACCAGGTGGTACTGACGGATGACATCGAAAAAGTACAAAGAAGGGCAGCTCGTTTTGTACTATCGCGAAATAGGGGAGATAGTGTCACAGACATGATATGTGAATTGGAGTGGAAATCATTAGAACACTGGCGTTTTTCGTTGCAACGGGATCTTCTCATGAAATTTCAATCACCAGTTTTCTCCTCCGATTGCGAAAACATTCTGTTGGCAGAATAAGAGAAATCAGGGCTCGCACAGGAAAATTTAAGTGCTCGTTTTTCCTGCGTGCCGTTCGACAGTGGAACGGTAGAGAGACAGTTTGAAGGTGGTACATTGAACCCTCTGCCAGGCACTTTATTGTGAATAGCAGAGTAATCACGTAGATGTGTAGATGAATGGAGGGGTATCTGTGGAGAGGCCAGACGAACCTATGGTTTCCAAAGACTGGCAACAACCGTTTCAGTAGTTTCAATGGCAACAGTCTGGATCATTGACTGATATGCCCTTAAAACATTAATAGACGCTTGCTACGTCGGTTTTGACATCGGCTGAAAGCAAGAGAACTCCGTACCCGTTATATTTCCTGAAGACACGAAGTTCTATGTTGGCGTATACCTTTGCAAATTACTCTGGAACTGAGGTACTCCCCCATTCGGATCTCCAGGCGGAGACTACTCAGGAGCATGTTGTTATCAGAGAAAACAAATCTGCATTCCACAGGCGGATAGGTAGACTAGAGAATTTCAAACAAGAAATGAAGAGTTTGACGTTAGATATAGCTGGAATTGGTGAAGTGCGGTGACAGGAAGAACAAGATTTCAGGTCAGATGACTACCAACACAAAATGAAATAGGGGAAATGTGGGTGTAGGTGTAATAATGAATAAGAAAATAAGAATACAGAGAGCTACTTGGCCATCATAGTGAACACGTAATGGTAGATAAAATAGAACATGGCTAAAACCCCAACAGCTGTACAGATTTATTTGCCAACTGACTTCCCAAATTGTGATGCGAGTGAAAGAATGTATGACGAGGTAAAAGAAATTATTAATGTCGTTAAGAGACACGAAAATTTAATAATGATGGATGGCTGAAATTCGCTAACTGTAAAGTAAGAGAAGAAGAACTAGGTAGAGATATGGAGTGGGGGAAACCGACGAAAGTGGAAGCCGGATGGTAGAATTTTGCACAGAGCACAATTTAATAATTGATGACAATTGATTTAAGACTCATGAAAGAGGGCTGTATACATGGAGGAGACCTGGAGATACTGGAGTGTCAACGACAGATTATAGAGACGCAACACAGAGATCTCGAAACTGGATATAAAACTGCAAATCATTTTGAAGCTGAAGGAATTTCAGAAAGATAGAAAATAAAGAAGGTAGGAACTGAACAATGAAAAGAACCGCTGCTCGTAGAGAGACTTTAAGGAAGCATTAGGCAACAGTCGACTGAAACAGGGAAAAAGAATACAATATAAGACAAATAGATAACTGAGAAATAGTGAAGGCAATAGAGGATCAAATCGCCAAGAAGAAAACACCCAATAGAAATCCTTGCTTAACACGCGAATTACTGAATTTAATTGACAAAAGGAGAAAAAGTAAAAATGAATTGCGCTAAAACACACACACACACACACACACACATATATATATATATATATATATATATATATATATATATATATATATATATATATATAAATAATTACTTTTGTATTTGCTTTAGCGCAACTGACAGAATGTGAAAAACGGCAGAGCTTGAATAGCTGGTCGAAAAGTGTAAAACTGTGGAAGCACGCATGACCATAGGAA
The DNA here is from genome assembly GCF_021461395.2 of Schistocerca americana. NCBI lineage: Eukaryota > Metazoa > Arthropoda > Insecta > Orthoptera > Acrididae > Schistocerca > Schistocerca americana. The sequence continues at coordinate 496,330,365 of NC_060122.1, forward strand.
AAATAGATACGCCTTTTGGAGAAAATAGAGTCAGTTACATGAAAATCAAGTGTTCAGATGGTAAGCCAGCACTAAGGAAAGAAGGACAGGTTGAAAGTTGGAAGAAAAATGTAGATGTGCTCTACAAGGGAAACAAACTTAGTTTTATGAAAAGGGAAAATGATGTAGACGTAGATGGGACAGGAGATATGAGATTGCGAGAAGAATTTGACAGAGCACTGAAAGACCTAAGTGGAAACAAGGCCCCTGGAGTAGACGACATTCCCTCAGAATTTGTAATATGTGTGGGAGAGCTATTCCTTCTTCAGGAAGAATGTAATAATTCCAGTTCAAAAGAAGACAGACCTTGGCAGGTATGAATCTCACCGAACCATCGGTTTCATAAATCATTGTCATAAAATACAGACACAAACGATTTACAAAAGAAGGAACAGACTGGTAGAATCTGATCTCAGCGAATGTCAGTATGGGTTCATGAGAAATGCAGGAACACATTAGCCAATACTGTACAATGAATTATTTTAGAAGATAGATTGAAGAGAAAGTTGTGAACATCGAAATCTTTTTGAAGAATTTTTCTAGAGTTTAAGCACAACCACGGAGTCGAGTGGATACCTCAGAAGCAGCAGCAATTTCTGTCTATACCCAGGATTTCGTTTCGTTTTAATTTTCACGTGATTCTGCTAAAAAGTAAGTTGTTTATGTGTATTTTATTGTGTTGGCTTGTACATATGTACTGACTTAGTCTAAATTTTTGTGTAAATTTTAGTGTAATTGCATTGATGATCCGACTTTTGTGTATAGTAAGAACCAGAAGTATGTAATCAGCAGTTACTAGCTTGCACCCAGCGACTGCTTTCATTTGTGTTGCCTTCCACGAAGTACAGACAAACATTGTTTAATGATGGATGGGGACTGCACCTGTTGTGTACAGATACATGAGGATCTGGATACTGACCGTAAAAAGTTGGAAGCTATGTTGGTCACGGTCGACAGGCTTCAGGCTGCTGCGGTGGACATGGGGCATTTGTGATCTCTGGTGTCTGTAGTGTCACGTGGATTCTTCATGCCACAGCACCTTCCGATTTGCTGGTCGTGGTCGGCCGACACTTACGTGATGGTAAATGGTGAACAGTGGCTGGCTCGCGCATTCTTGGGGGAAGGCGGAGTTGGTCACTGGCAGCACAGCTATTCCCTAGCCTTTGAGTTATGTACCCACTGATGAAAGTATATCCAAGTCAGCATGAGACATCTCGTCTATTGGGACTAGGGCTGACCGTCTTGTAAGCTCCCAACAAGTGCACAGAGTGGCCTTACTTGCCACTCCAAACTCCCTTGATGGAAATAGCGGACAGATCAGGAAAAAATGAGAATGTATACTCTTTCTGCTGGGAGGTCACGTTCAAGATGTGGAGGAGCTCTGTCGACAGCAACTGAGGGCTATGGGTGCACCCGGTTGCAATTCGTAGCTCGTATTGCGTCTTGCGTCTTATGCAACTGTTGCATCACCTATCCGACTAGTAGCTCAAAGCAACGATAGAAGGTTGTGAAACTTGTAAATGTACACTTCCACTCTAGCATTACTCTCATCGAAGAAGAAAACCTAGGATCAAAGCTCAGGGATAGAAAAGGCCATATCGAGAATGAGGCGAGGAACCGTAAAAAACAAGCAACTATCTTGAGAGAGGAAAAAAATAGTATTTAGTCACAGAAAACAAAATACAAAAAACACTACTGGTTGTTGCACTAAGAAAGGACAAAGCCTGCATTTATGCCATAGAGCTAAATTAAACACTAAAGTACACCAAATCTCACAAAAAGCTTTTTTTTCAGAAAAACAAATTGTCTCGACAAATCCAAGAAGAGTGCCCCTTCGAATCGGGAAGATAAACTAAAGACACGTTCTTTCCCTCCTTGTCCAGGAAACAATATGTTTAGATAAGAAACATACTGGTAAATCATTACGGGGACTTTCATTTTTACAAATGCTTTCCGCTGCGATTGGGGCATTTTCAGCGATTGTTGCACCTAACGAGCAAGCAAGCATCAAGTTTAAGTGAAGAGGAAGAGCTGTGTGTGTTAAGCTTCGATGCGATGAACGTGGACAGTAGAATATGGTATGAGCAAGAAACCGGTACCAGATATGGACCATATAGTCAAGTGCAGGTTTTTATGGCATATGGTTTACCTTGAAATTTGAAGCAACTTGTGTGCTATATCTTCGATACTACCATAACTCCGTATTTTCTGATCTGTATCATCACAGTGTCTCAGAAATATAACTTTTGATGGACAAAGAGCAGAAAAGCAAGAGTGGAGAGTTAAAAACAAAAAAAGGGGGAAGTATAGAATGAATTCCGCATCGACGACACAAAGACGCTTCATCAGCGAAACATGTTGCTTGCAGGCTCTGTACGAACACTGTACCAAAATAAATTTCTTTGGAAAACATGAAAGAAAGACACTGTACGCTTCCAGGTTGGTACTTATGATATTATGAACTCCAGGGTAGCTGCTGACAAGCGACCTACCCTTCTGACCATTATAACTGCAACATTAAGATGAATAATAAGTAACGAACTTTAAATTATTGTTCGTATATAGTATTTTAGGATAGTTGATTAAAACTGTGGGTGATTTGCGGGTACTGAGTGTGCAAAATTTAACACAAATAGTGCCATTCTGACTGAGCACCGAGTAAAAGTCAGCAGGGCCACTGAGGGCCAGCATTCGTCCCGGGACAGGATGTGGATTGGACCCCACCTCCAAATATAGCACTCCAATTTTACTTTAAGGAAGTTTTGACATGGTGTAACATAAGCGAAGAGGCCTGGAAGTACACGAAGATACTTGCTAGAATGAAATACAGAACACACATATTATTTCTTATTAAATAGTAAACGTATGTTCACAAATGCAGTCCATTATGTGGTGCTATACGCTGCACGAGATAATGTCAGAGGAAATGGAGTGATGTAATAGTTAGTTTTTTTATGACGAAATTGTAATCAGAGCTTGAAGCAATATACACACGTGTATCGTCGAGCCTCTATTAACAGTAAAAGTTCGGTTTTCATGCTGGATGTACTCTGTGTTACAGAGCCTATAAACGTCAGGGAAAATTATACAAACTGTAACATGTCACTGCATTGTATCTAGAAAACAGACGCCCTCTGAAGAAACCGCGCTAAATATTCCGAGGCAGTGCGGAAAGTTTACTTATATGTGCCGGCCTGTGTGGCGGTGCAGTTCTAGGCGCTTCAGTCTGGAACCGCGTGACCGCTACGGTCGCAGGTTCGAATCCTGCCTCGGGCAAGGGTGTGCGTGATGTCCTTAGGTTAGTTAGGTTTAAGTAGTTCTAAGTTCTAGGGGACTGATGACCACAGATGTTAAGTCCCATAGTCCTCAGAGCCATTTGAACCATACTTATATGTATCAGAATAACTGTTCCTAATTGTCTGATGTCTTAGCAGACGTGACCATTAACGTTACTTATCAGCTGTAGAGTGTCTGCAAATGCTTCCTCCTCTGTACAAAAGCCAGTACTCATCATTCAGACTTTTGTTGCTTTTGTTTCAGCTGTTACTCTTGAAATGGAAACAGTGAACTATTGAAGTTAGTTTGTTATTGTAAGTCACAGAGTATCTTCTGTGAAATTATTCATAACACTGTTTTTCTACGACAGATTACAGACGACATTACGGATAGGTAGGCAACAACCGAGCTAGGTTAATAATTGGCTCCTTTTACCGACCTCCCGACTCAGCAGCATTAGTGGCAGAACAACTGAGAGAAAATTTGGAATACATTTCACATAAATTTTCTCAGCATGTTATAGTCTTAGGCGGAGATTTCAATTTACCAGATATAGACTGGGACACTCAGATGTTTAGGACGGGTGGTAGGGACAGAGCATCGAGTGATATTATACTGAGTGCACTATCCGAAAATTATCTCAAGCAATTAAACAGAGAACCGACTCGTGGAGATAACATCTTGGACCTATTGATAACAAACAGACCCGAACTTTTCGACTCTGTAAGTGCAGAACAGGGAATCAGTGATCATAAGGCCGTTGCAGCATCCCTGAATATGGAAGTTAAAAGGAATATAAAAAAAAGGGAGGAAGGTTTATCTGTTTAGCAAGAGTAATAGAAGGCATATTTCAGACTACCTAACAGATCAAAACGAAAATTTCTCTTCCGACACTGACAATGTTGAGTTTTTATGGAAGAAGTTCAAGGCAATCGTAAAATGCGTTTTAGACAGGTACGTGCCGAGTAAAACTGCGAGGGACGAGAAAAACCCACCGTGGTTCAACAACAAAGTTAGGAAACTACTGCGAATGCAAAGAGAGCTTCACTCCAAGTTTAAACGCAGCCAAAACCTCTCAGACAAACAGAAGCTATGTCAAAGTTAGCGTAAGGAGGGCTATGCGTGAAGCTTTCAGTGAATTCGAAAGTAAAATTCTATGTACCGACTTGACAGAAAATCCTAGGAAGTTCTGGTCTTACGTTAAATCAGTAAGTGGCTCGAAACAGCATATACGGACACTCCGGGATGATGATGGCATTGAAACAGAGGATGACACGCGTAAAGCTGAAATACTAAATACCTTTTTTCAAAGCTGTTTCACAGAGGAAGACCGCACTGCAGTTCCTTCTCTAAATCCTCGCACAAACTAAAAAATGGCTGACATCGAAATAAGTGTCCAAGGAATAGAAAAGCAACTGGAATCACTCAACAGAGGAAAGTCCACTGGACCTGACGGGATACCAATTCGATTCTACACAGAGTACGCGAAAGAACTTGCCCACCTTCTAACAGCCGTGTACCGCAAGTCTCTAGAGGAACTGAAGGTTCCAAATGATTGGAAAAGAGCACAGGTAGTCCCAGTCTTCAAGAAGGGTCGTCGAGCAGATGCGCAAAACTATAGACCTATATCTCTGACGTAGATCTGTTGTAGAATTTTAGAACATGCTTTTCGCTCGAGTATCATGTCGTTTTTGGAAACCCAGAATCTACTCTGTAGGAATCAACATGGATTCCGGTAACAGCGATCGTGTGAGACCCAACTCGCTTTATTTGTTCTTGAGACCCAGAAAATATTTGATACAGGCTCCCAGGTAGATGGTATTTTCCTTGATTTCCGGAAGGCTTTCGATACAGTTCCGCACTGTCGCCTGATAAACAAAGTAAGAGCCTACGGAATATCAGACCAGCTGTGTGGCTGGATTGAAGAGTTTTTAGCAAACAGAACACAGCATGTTGTTATCAATGGAGAGACGTCTACAGACGTTAAAGTAACCTCTGGAGTGCCACAGGGGAGTGTTATGGGACCATTGCTTCTCACAATATATATAAATGACCTAGTAGATAGTGTCGGAAGTTCCATGCGGCTTTTCGCGGATGATGCTGTAGTATACAGAGAAGTTGCAGCATTAGAAAATTGTAGCGAAATGCAAGAAGATCTGCAGCGGATAGGCACTTGGTGCAGGGAGTGGCAACTGACCCTTAACATAGACAAATGTAATGTATTGCGAATACATAGAAAGAAGGATCCTTTATTGTATGATTATATGATAGCGGAACAAACACTGGTAGCAGTTACTTCTGTAAAATATCTGGGAGTATGCGTGCGGAACGATTTGAAGTGGAATAATCATATAAAATTAATTGTTGGTAAGGCGGGTACCAGGTTGAGATTCATTGGGAGAGTCCTTAGAAAATGTAGTCCATCAACAAAGGAGGTGGCTTACAAAACACTCGTTCGACCTATACTTGAGTATCGCTCATCAGTGTGGGATCTGTACCAGATTGGGGTGACGGAGGATATAGAGAAGATCCAAAGAAGAGCGGTGCGTTTCGTCGCAGGGTTATTTGGTAACCGTGATAGCGTTACGGAGATGTTTAGCAAACTCAAGTGGCAGACTCTGCGAGGGAGGCGCTCTGCATCGCGGTGTAGCTAGCTCGTCAGGTTTCGAGAGGGTGCGTTTCTGGATGAGGTAGCGAATATATTGCTTCCCCCTATTTATACCTCCAGAGGAGATCACGAATGTAAAATCAGGGAGATTCGAGCGCGCACGGAGGCTTTCAGACAGTCGTTCTTCCCGCGAACCATACGCGACTGGAACAGAAAAGGGAGGTAATGACAGTGGCACGTAAAGTGCCCTTCGCCACACACCGTTGGGTGGCTTGCGGAGTATAAATGTAGATGTAGATGTAGATTACAGAGCTGACACTAAAAGTAGACTTTCCTGCTACCAGTACGTAATTTTTTCCGAGGACATTTTCTGCATTCACATTTCTGATTTCCACACACAATGTCACTCACGGATAGGACAAACTGCGGTGGCTACAAATTCAGATAACATTTATAAATATATTGCAATTTTCATTATAATTAATTATAACAGTTTCGTACAAAGAAAACGGTTTATAGCACACTTGCGTGAAGTGCTATTGCAAAGATCGTGCTCTAATCTCCACACTCGTTGCACAACGAAGTCCTTCCAGCAGTTTTATTAAAATATACTGTGTTTTTCATCCCAGTATAATTTCAAAACGATACATTTCTAGACACTGCTTTATTAAAAAATGTTTAATTTAACGCCCCATATTATTCCCGAAAACGAGGAATATCTATTATCATACACGTTGTATAACTTTCTATTACGATAAAATCATTTGGCATAGAATGAAACAAAAAATGGTCACAAGCCAACTCAGAGCATTCGAGCATGCACGTGATCCCGCTGGCAGCTGCGTAAATAGACCTCATCATGTACCAATTTTCTCACTGGAGCTCTGAAAGAACAAACATACCAATCAGATGAATCATGACTGAATATGTGAAGATTAAATATATTGCGGAAATAACCCGCCGCTATGACGCTTTCGTGGAATAGAAAACTAAAAAATGGTAATAAATATGGATTTGGAAAGTAGTGATGAATAGTTAATAGTGACACAAGACCACCACAGCTAGGGAGCTGAATGCTACCTCGACCAAAACCTACACGGCTCTCCCGCTCGTACGTTCCCTAACGTGCCCACACTTTTCAGTAAACAGAAAGCAGCGCGCTCGCAGGTGAACCGCAATAAGTCGTACAACGGGTAGTATGTTATAACCTACACTATGTGATCAAAGGTATCCAGACGCCCGGTTGAAAATGACTTGCCCGCATCTCGTGGTCGTGCGGTAGCGTTCTCGCTTCCCACGCGCGGATTCCCGGGTTCGATTCCCGGCGGGGTCAGGGATTTTCTCTGCCTCGTGATGGCTGGGTGTTGTGTGATGTCCTTAGGTTAGTTAGGTTTAAGTAGTTCTAAGTTCTAGGGGACTGATGACCATAGATGTTAAGTCCCATAGTGCTCAGAGCCATTTTGAAAATGACTTACAAGTTAGTGGCGCCCTCCAGCGGTAATGCTGGAATTCAGTATTGTGTTGGCCCACCCTTAGCCTTGGTGACAGCTTCCACTCTCACAGGCATACATTCAATCAGGTGCTGGAAGGTTTCTTGGGTAATGGCAGCCCATTCTTCACGGAGTGCTGCACTGAAGAGAGGTATCGATGTCGGTCGGTGAGGCTTGGCATGAAGTCGGCGTTTCAAAACATCCCAAACGTGTTATAAGATTCAGGTCAGGACTGTGTGCAGGCCAGTCCATTACAGGGATGTTATTGTCGTGTAAGCACTCCGTCATAGGCCGTTCATTATGAACAGGAGCTCGATCGTGTTGAAAGATGCAATCGTCATCCCAGAATTTCTCTTCAACATTGGGAAGCAAGAAGGTGCTTAAATAATCAATGTAGGCTGTGCTGTGATAGTGCCAGGCAAAACAACAAGGGGTGCAAGCCCCCTCCATGAAAAACACGAGCGCACGATAACAGACCGCCTACGAATTTTACTATTTGCACTGCACTCGCTGCCAGATGACGTTCACCGGACATTCGCCATACCCACACCCTTCCATCGGACCACCACATTGTGTAACGTGATGCGTCACTCCACGCAACGTTTTCCCATTGTTGAATCGGCCAATGATTACGCTCCTTACACCAAACGAGTCGGCGTTTGACATTTACCGGCGTGATGTGTGGCTTATGAGCAGCCGCCAGACCATGAAATTCAAGTTTTCTCACCTCCCGCCTAACTGTCATAGTACTTGCAGTGTATCCTGATGCAGTTTGGAATTCCTGTGTGATGTTCTCGATAGATGTCTGTCTATTACACATTATGACCCTATTCAACAGTCGGCGGTCTCTGTCAGTCAACAGACGATGTCGGCCTGTACGCTTTTGTACTGAGCGTGTCCGTTCACGTTTCCACTTCACTATCGCATCGGAAACAGTGGACGTAGGGATGTTTAGGAGTGTGGAAATCTCGTGTACAGACGTGTGACACAAGTGACTCCCCATAACCTGACCATGTTCGAAGTCCGTGAGTTCCGCGGAGCGCCCCATTCTGCTCTCTCACGATGTCTAATTACTACTGAGGACGCTGATATGTAGTACCTAGCAGTAGGTGACAGCACAATGCACGTAATATGAAAAAGGTATGTTCCTCGGCGTGTCCGGATAGTTTTTATCACGAAGTTTATTCACCTTTGCGACTGTAAAAGATGCTTTGCGAGCTTTCTGTTCAGCGAATGTTTGAATCGCATTATCAAAGTCTAGTTGTCTTACCAAATTAGATAAACAGACAAGATCCCCAAATCTGTGAGACGTTGCTGATGCATAGTTGATGTAGACAATTTTTAACGCAAACCAGAGTGCTCAATGATCTTTCTCCTTCAGCTACAGTCACTGGCAGATGGCAAAAGATACGCAAACCTACACACACATTCGGAAATATACTTGTAATTTTAAGATTGGGCATATTATTCAAGTTGTCTAATGATTCCAAGGTAATGTTTCCAAAATATGAAATATTATTTGTTTTCAAATATGTGATAAACGATCTTGTCGTCAGTCACCTTGGAGTATTTCCATTCAAGCGCAAATGTGTCATCTAAAATCTTCACTTCCTCATATTGGTTTTTTAAAGTTATGCACTAAATTGTCAATAATAACATAAAAAACAGCTTCTGAATTCATATCTGTCAGTTCATTCCTGGTTTCTCCACAATAGATTTCCTCTTCTTAGTATACGCCTCCGAAAATTCAGGATCGATGTTAGTCGCACTGGCAATAACTTTTGATGCAGAGAGAATGGTATGGTGTCCCGTTTTTCTCGAAGATATTTTATGCCATTTAATGAGCTTTCAGTGTTCATTACCTCAACATCAATGACAGTATTTCGAACTTGTAGTAATTTGCTTCTCTATTCATTTGGTACCAACTACTTTAGGCAAACTGATGCCGTAATTAAACACTTGAAAGATCTCACATAATCTAAAACACCCCATCCACACTACGTGTTTCAGATGACGGTTTTAGCTCAGTGAAAGTCTCAAAAGCAAAGGCATTATTATCCAAGTGAGGTGCAAATTAGAGCATCAACTCCACCACTCCAGGGGTGTCAGATATGTAATATGAAGAATTTCGAACACACTGTCTCAGAATTTGCTATCGTCGTGAACTGCAACTGAACAGCTGTTGAATCACTCCCAAAAAAGGTATCACCTACATGACAACTCTGAACTGCCTTGTACTCCACATAATTTAGAGCCATGACAAGCTCCCCCATAAACCATGGAGAAAATACAAAAATGCAGTAAGTGAAGCACGCAAAAAGGAATACAAACGTCTCAAGAATGAGATCGACAGGAAGTGCAAAATGGCTAAGCAGGAATGGGTAGAGGACAAATGTAAGGATGTAGAGGCGTATATTACTAGGGGTAAGATAGATATTGCCTACAGGAAAATTAAAGAGACCTTTGGAGAAAAGAGAACCACTTGTATGAATATCAAGAGCTCAGATGGAAACCCAGTTCTAAGCAAAGAAGGGAAAGCAGAAAGGTGGAAGGAGTACATAGAGGATCTATACAAGGGTGATTTACTTGAGGGCAATATTATGGAAATGGAAGAGGATGTAGATGAAGATGAAATGGGAGATACGACTCTGCGTGAAGAGTTTGACAGAGCAGTGAAATACCTAAGTCTAAACAACGCCCCGGGAGTAGACAACATTCCATTAGAACTACTGACAGCCTTGGGAGAGCCAGCCCTGACAAATCTCTACCATCTGATGAGCAAGATGTATGAGACAGGCGAAATACCCTCAGACTTATATAAGACTTATATAATAATTCCAATACCAAAGAAAGCAGGTGTTGACAGATGTGAAAATTACCGAACTATCAGTTTAATAAGTCACAGCTCCAAAATACTAACACGAATACTGTACAGACGAATGGAAAAACTAGTAGAAGCTGACCTTGGGAAAGATCAGGTTGGATTCTGTAGAAATGTTGGAAAACGTGTGGCAATACTGACCCTACGACTTATCTTAGAAGATACATTAAGGAAGGCAAACCTATGTTTCTAGCATTTGTAGACTTAGAGAAAGCTTTTGACAATGTTGACTGGAATACTCTCTCTCAAATTCTGGTGGTGGCGGGGAAAAATACAGGGAGCGAAGGGCTATTTACAATTTGTACATAAACCAGATGGCAGTTATAAGAGTCGAGGGGGCATGAAAGGGAAGCAGTGGTTGGGAAGGGAGTGAGACAGGGTTGTAGCCTCTCCCCGATGTTATTCAGTCTGTATATTGAGCAAGCAGTAAAGTAAAAAAAAGAAAAATTCGCAGTAGGTATTAAAATCCATGGAGAAGAAATAAAACTTTGTGTTTCGCCGATGACATTGTAATTCTGTAAGAGACAGCAAAGGACCTGGAAGAGCAGTTGAACGGAATGGACAGTGTCTTGAAAGGAGGATATACGATGAACATCAACAAAAGCAAAACGAGGATAACGGAATGTAGCCGAATGAAGTCGGGTGACGCTCAGGGAATTCGATTAGGAAATGAGACACTTAAAGTAGTAGACTGGGTGTTGTGTGATGGCCTTAGGTTAGTTAGGTTTAAGTAGCTCTAAGTTCTAGGGGACTGATGACCATAGATGTTAAGTCCCATAGTGCTCAGAGCCGAAGTAGTAAAGGAGTTTTGCTATTTGGGGAGCAAAATAACTGATGATGGTCGAAGTAGCGAAGATATAAAATGTAGACTGGCAACGGCAATGAAAGCGTTTCTGAAGAAGAAAAATTTGTTAACATGGAGTATAGATTTAAGTGTCAGGAAGTCATATTTGAAAGTATTTGTAATGAGTGTAGCATGGACGATAAATAGTTTGGACAAAAAGAGAATGGAATATTTTGAAATGTCGTGCTACAGTATAATGCTGAAGAGTAGATTGGTAGATTACGTAACTAATGAGGAGGTACTGAATAGAATTGGGGATAAGAGAAATTTGTGGCACAGCTTGACTAGAAGAAGGGATCGGTTGGTAGGACATGTTCTGAGGTATCAAGGGATCACCAATTTAGTATTGGAGGGCAGCGTGGAGGGTAAAAATTGGAGAGGGAGACCAATAAATGAATACAATAAGCAGATTCAGAAAGATGTAGGTTTCAGTAGGTACTGAGAGATGAAGAAGCTTGCACAGTATAGAGTTGCATGGAGAGCTGCATCAAACCAGTCTCCGGACTGAAGACCACATCAACAACAACAAAATGACAAGCACACGGAGAAAATTTCGCAAGAGGATTTCTTTGAAGAAAGTGTGTCTGAGCTCCTTTATGAGCCCCACTCACATTACTTCCGCTGTCACAACTTTGTCCGCGGCACTCACTGATAGGAATTGACTGTCTCACAAGTGTTCATCGAATTAAGTGTGTAGTAGTAACTCCTGCTTATTAATTACAATCTACGAATTTCAAGAGGCGTTCCTTTATTTCATATTTATCAATTTCTGTATTGGGATAAAATAACGGAGGGTAAATGTTGTCTTTTGTACATGATTTTGATCAGGAGTTGATTTAACCATAAATGAATAATACTTCGCATTTTCTCTCTGTTCCAAGATGGTTCTCCCGACAGGAAGGGCACATCTAGAAATTAATTCGTTCTGAATGTCAGAGTTTATTGTTTAAAATCTGCAGTTAAACTATAGCTGGGAGGAAATATTAGTCGTTATTGTGAGATGGTCAAACCTCCCTCTCCTCCGCTCACCACTAATTTCTCAGGAGCATTTTATGATATCATCTTCCTCCCCACACCAGGAATTCTCAGTTTTTTTTTAGTTTGAGTAGTCATCTTGTCATATAATGAAGCTTGAAAATTGCATCATAAAGTAATACCTTACGCATAAACTTAAAATTGAAACTACTATACTACTGTACTATTGCTGACAGGGGTTTGGTTGTGTTTGGGGGAGGAAACCAGACAGCGAGGCCATCGGTCTCATCGGCTTAGGGAAGAACGGGATAGGAAGTCGACTGTGCCTTTTCAAAGAACCATCCCGGCATTTGCCTGGAGCGATTTAGGGAAATCACGGAAAACCTAAATCAGGATGGCCGGATGCGGGATTGAACCGTCGTCCTCCCGAATGCGAGTCCAGTCGTCTAGCCACTGCGCCACCTCGCTCGGTAAAATTGAAACAATAAGGGTATTCAATACTATAAGTTACGATTCTGATTCACTTTTAAATTGAATTGCTATGTCTTGCTCAGGCTGTACGGTTATTATCCAACAAGATTTTTTCATCGAATAGCTGTGTTCACCATCAGTTGACGAGATCAGAGCACACTTTAAATGTGGAAAATTGTTTGACGGTTAAAACTTACTCATCTCTAGCTTTGGAACAGTTTTTACGTCATAGTATGAAAAATGACTCAAGAGGTTGTAACTGGTATTTTTTTCCAGCACCTTTTTTCAGTTTAGATGCAATAACTGGACCAATTTTACCACTTCTGGCAGCCAACACGATCAAACACTGTGTGGCACTGCAGTATCCACGAAGCAGTGAACTGCTTATTGTTTGACTTTGAGCTGTGGCTTTAATTTAATTTTATGTTTAAGGCCACAAACAAGTGCAACATGAGAACATGAACTGTTACGAGAAACACTGTTACTTCCGTGCGTCGTTTCCATCGCAGCAAGCTGTCAAAAAGTACCACGACCTGATAATGTCAGTACCGCGTGAGATCTTCGCATTCCCTGCATCGGCAATGGTGTTTCCCCCTTTTTTTCATACGCAACGAACATTGCTATGCTGATTTTGAACATGGCTGCACTTCAGCAACTGTGCATGCAAGAGCTTCAGTGGATTGGAAATAACAACCAACTAGCTGCTAAGTACAGGTTTATTAAACCTTGACTAAGGCTTCAACAGTTTTGAAACTATCTTCTCCAGGAGGTACTGTACGTAGAGTCGCATATTATCTACACTCCTGGAAATGGAAAAAAGAACACATTGTGTGTCAGACCCACCATACTTGCTCCGGACACTGCGAGAGGGCTGTACAAGCAATGATCACACGCACGGCACAGCGGACACACCAGGAACCGCAGTGTTGGCCGTCGAATGGCGCTAGCTGCGCAGCATTTGTGCACCGCCGCCGTCAGTGTCAGCCAGTTTGCCGTGGCATACGGAGCTCCATCGCAGTCTTTAACACTGGTAGCATGCCGCGACAGCGTGGACGTGAACCGTATGTGCAGTTGAAGGACTTTGAGCGAGGGCGTAGAGTGGGCATGCGGGAGGCCGGGTGGACGTACCGCCGAATTGCTCAACACGTGGGGCGTGAGGTCTCGACAGTACATCGATGTTGTCGCCAGTGGTCGGCGGAAGGTGCACGTGCCCGTCGACCTGGGACCGGACCGCAGCGACGCACGGATGCACGCCAAGACCGTAGGATCCTACGCAGTGCCGTAGGGGACTGCACCGCCACTTCCCAGCAAATTAGGGACACTGTTGCTCCTGGGGTATCGGCGAGGACCATTCGCAACCGTCTCCATGAAGCTGGGCTACGGTCCCGCACACCGTTAGGCCGTCTTCCGCTCACGCCCCAACATCGTGCAGCCCGCCTCCAGTGGTGTCGCGACAGGCGTGAATGGAGGGACGAATGGAGACGTGTCGTCTTCAGCGATGAGAGTCGCTTCTGCCTTGGTGCCAATGATGGTCGTATGCGTGTTTGGCGCCGTGCAGGTGAGCGCCACAATCAGGACTGCATACGACCGAGGCACACAGGGCCAACACCCGGCATCATGGTGTGGGGAGCGATCTCCTACACTGGCCGTACACCACTGGTGATCGTCGAGGGGACACTGAATAGTGCACGGTACATCCAAACCGTCATCGAACCCATCGTTCTACCATTCCTAGACCGACAAGGGAACTTGCTGTTCCAACAGGACAATGCACGTCCGCATGTATCCCGTGCCACCCAACGTGCTCTAGAAGCTACCCTGGCCAGCAAGATCTCCGGATCTGTCCCCCATTGAGCATGTTTGGGACTGGATGAAGCGTCGTCTCACGCGGTCTGCACGTCCAGCACGAACGTTGGTCCAACTGAGGCGCCAGGTGGAAATGGCATGGCAAGCCGTTCCACAGGACTACATCCAGCATCTCTACGATCGTCTCCATGGGAGAATATCAGCCTGCATTGCTGCGAAAGGTGGATATACACTGTACTAGTGCCGACATTGTGCATGCTCTGTTGCCTGTGTCTATGTGCCTGTGGTTCTGTCAGTGTGATCATGTGATGTATCTGACCCCAGGAATGTGTCAATAAAGTTTCCCCTTCCTGGGACAATGAATTCACGGTGTTCTTATTTCAATTTCCAGGAGTGTATATCCGAGTGGGCGTCATTGACTATGTCTAGTACAGTACCTTCCCTAAGAAGATAGTTTTAAAACTTTTGAAACCATGGTCAAGGTTTAATAAAACCTGTATTTTGTAACTAGTTGGTTGTTATATCCAATCTATTGAAGACATTACTATGCTTCAAGGAAAGATAAACAAATAGCACTGTCTGGCCGCGACGGCGGCTGCGCGATGACTAACGGTACGAGGAGACATTGCTGTGCAGTACTGGCAATTTCGCGCGTCATATTGATAATCTGCCGTGACAGGAATGGCGCATGGAAGTAATAATGTTCCGTGAAACCACATTATAGCTCTTCGCTCATGGTCACTCAACGCCAATCACAGTGTAATGAATCAATACACTGGTAGTAATACAGCACCACTCATTGTTTGCAGACGTTGACAGTTGTTTTAACGATGGCTTCCAATATCTACTGATAAATACTGGGCCAGAGGCGGGGACTAAATTGTAGCTGCTAGACAGTAAAAAGTGATTAATCATTACTGTTCCTCAGCATCAGGACAATTGTCATTAAATTCTAAGGAAGCTTGAACATCTTTTATCCATTGGCATTGGACACTGCAAAGATATCATACTGATTACGTGTCTGGTCATAAATGGAAATTACATGCAACCGCGCAGTCGAAGATGTAAATTTACACAAAATGAAAAATTAAGAAAAACTAATTATTCCACACACACATAAGAGATTTATCTTTGCCGTTTTCTACTGCTCTTACGCACTGCCACAGATTGAGCAGCAGGCAAGAGCAGCCATAGGTGGTGGCAAGGAGAGGTTGTTGGCTGTTGGCGGGAGAGGGGCGGAGATGGTGGGGGGGGGGGGGGGCAGCAAGGCCCCCTAGCTCAAAAAAGGGGAAACGAAAGCAAAAAAGTCAGCTGTTTTTCTTTCGGGGAACTGATTTAAAGGTCGGTATTACGCAGGTTTTTAGTAGGGTTGTAACTGGTACCTTTCATGGCTGCTTACAAGTCGCCATTCGTCCTCCAAAATGAGGGTCTAGACCCGTCCACCCCCCCCCCCCCCCGCCCCTCCAAACACACACAAATTATCGTATGGGTCCCCTTGACATCAGGTGGCTGGATTTGTATTTTCTTTTCATCACTCTACTTTGAGGTTGAAACAGATCCGAGGCTGAGTAAAGTTGTCTGGCCTTTTCCCCTCTCTCCACTTTGGCTTTTTTGTTTTCCATTAACTACACCAGACTTGTGTTTCGATTCTATAATGTTCATTTCACTTAAATCAAGCTGACACCATTGTACATCAAACACACAACTGTAAAAAGTATGTAAAATAAATCACTGTCAGTGTTGCAAACTTAAAGGTCTTGAGACGAAGTGGAGGCTCATTTCGGTCAGCTCTAGGTATCGCTATGTATGAAACCACATGCCTTCCTATCGGTGTTGCCAACTAATCCTGGCAATTTGTACTCCTTAAAGCTGGAAAATATTTTTTTCCATCCGACAACTGAAAATTAGGAAGGTTTCTCATATTGCTGTGTTTTAATAAATTAAGTACTTTAATTTAATGAACTTAATTTTCGTTGTTATTTGAGTATTAACGTTAAAACAAGAAATCCCATTTAGTTAATAGTGGAATTGATATTTTGGATGGAGTTTTAAAATAGATAGCTTAATACATTGTGTAACTATCAGAATTCTGATTATTATTGCCTACTACGTTGGGTTGCTAGAATAAAAAATCGTACTGATTGCAACACAGTGGGCAGTGCAATTACAGCCATTCTTGCTATCAATAATACGATAGCAGCAGCCTCTAATCTTTTGCAGTGCGTTAATTTACCTCCTTTCACTTTGAATAAGTAGTCGATTTTCTTACACGTGTGTACGTTTCGTTACTATAATGCCGAAGAAAGCTCAATATACGGTACAATTTAGATAACAACGTTTAAAAGATAAAGAGTTAAAAGACTGGACTCAAAAGGTGCCGACAGATACGTGAAATGTGCGACGTCGTTTTTGTCAATGGCTTCTCAGCCGAAAGATTCATTAGTCACAACGGCTAGAGCCGAGGCCGTTATGATGTTGTTTTGTGAGTATGCATTATGCTATACAGTGTTTTTATCATCTCAGCGAGCTAACCAAACGGTGTTTCTAAAAAATTGATCTGAAAATACATGGTACAAAATGCAGTGAAGTGATAAAAATGTAATATATCCCCATTTTAAAATTTCGTAGATAAATGATGTTGGTGATAGATCGTATAGCGTACCTGCGGACGAGAGCACCGACATTACTATTACGATAAAGCTAGGTGTTTGTACTTTGTACTTCTCAGAAAACAAAGGGTGTAGAGTTTCTTAGTTTTTGAAACTGTTAGATTGACTCAGGTGATACAAGAACAACTGTTGAAGATGTAAAAGCTATGTTAGTTGACTCTGACCTGAGTCTGTAGAAAATTTGTGATATAGGCACAGACAACACATCCGTTACGGTCGGCAGAGACAACAGAGTTTATGCTCTCCGCAAGCGAGAAATTCCACTCGTAGTCCTCATATAATGTTGTCACTCCATTCTGTTTGCCCTTTCTCATTCTTGCAAGGAACAGTTACCAGCGCAGTTGGAATTCAACTGGTTTCACCGCTCTTCGAGAAGGCAAAAGGCCTGCGATTATCTGTGGAATACACTTTATGGTGAGGATCCGTTGAAAATACCACAAATCGCCGGGACACGATGGTCAATTTAGCGCGTCTGTGAACGAGTACTTAATCATTGGGAGGCTCTAACACAGTACTTCAGTAAAGTCTCAGTGAATTAAAACTGCTATACCGTTCAGACACTGTATTAAATCTTAAATAACAACCGCTTGGCTGCCCTTGTAGATAATTTAGATAACGACCGGTTTCGTAGCTTAAAGGCAGGTTACATCTGTTAAACTACACAAAGGGTTCTCTGCTATTGTGGTTGAGTTACAATTACCGTCAATAGTGAGAAATAAAGCAAGTTTCTTACATGGTTAATCATGACATTAAAGTTGCAACATGAACGGGAGCGAACATTCCTTGTCTCTGAATAAATGACGCAATTAGCGGATCCTCAAGCGATCCTTAAAAAAAGAAAAAAACCCATAAGAACCATCATGAATTATCTTTCTAGCCTAATGCGACAAAAGACCGATAATGAGATAGAACAACCAGTAAAAAATTAAGAATTAAGAACACTTACCATGAAACAGCCCGGACGGGAGTAGACCGAACTTAACGGGTTAACCATTAGATATAGGTACACAGTCCATACAGAGTGCCATAAATACCACAGACCGGAATGCAAAGAGATGCAGATGGAAAGGCGGCCACTTTCTCGCCTGTATCTCCGTGCTGTGTCCTTGCAACAACCACAGGTGCGCCACCGCACTCTTCGCCCGATGTCCTGTTTCACTTATTTTGACGGCTTCCTCTCTTCAGGGGTTTCATGTTTTGACTACGAACGTTGGGAGCATCTTGTTGCGCTGATATGACACTGCTTTCCCCTAGGATGCTGTTTTAATACAGCGAAATCGGTTGTGACAATAAAGAAATGAGCAATTACAGCTCTCTTGTGTTTCATTTTACTTCCATTCACTATGAAATTTAACGGTTGTGGCTGGCTGCATTATTAAGTTCTATGTGGGTATTCAGTTAGGTTATATCCGGTCATTTCAGTAATTGTCAGCAAAATAGAAACTGATGTAGTTCAGATTAAATGCCAGTGCCCATCTGAGCGAACAAGAAGTTTTCGTTTTTCTGGGAAGACAGAAAGAGGCTGTCGAGTGAGACGGTTTTTTGTGATGAAATGAAACCTAAGGTGGCGTCTTGGTCGTGCGCTGCGCGGCTCTAAAACAGGGAAAGGTAGTGGCTTGTTTTTTCTTAGCGCCATATGGGTCGAACCATTTTCTTTCTAGTAACTTAAAATCTTATTCTCAACCATATTAAGCATCATAGAAAGCAAGTAAGAAAACCAGAAAAGATGCACCTCTGACTGTAGATGGATTCAGTTTCAAGACTGTTGACCACTTCAAGTATCTAGGAAGTCTTTTTAGTAATAACAACAGAATAGATATAGAAATAGATGCCCTTTTATCAACAGCAAACGAGACACTTTTTAGTTTCATCAAAATACTAAGAAAAAGATTACTTAGCAGTAACTTCAAAATCCTCTTATATCAATCGACCATTATACCTGTGCTGTTATATGGATGTGAAACATTCATATTTAGAAAGAATGATGAAGAAAAACTGTTAATATTCGAAAGAAAAGTACTAAGGAAAATTTTTGGACCTGTATACGACGAACATAACATGGAATGGAGAATAAGAAGAAATGAAGAATTATGAGGGCTGTACAAACACCGTAACATCGTCGAAGTGCTCAAGAGGAGAAGGTTTAATTGGGCAGGCCATATAGCAAGAATGACAGATAATAGACTACCTAGAATGGCATTCAGCACAACAATTGATGGAACGAGAGGAAGAGGGAGACCCAGAATCAGATGGCGGGATAACGTTCGGGAGACACAACTAGGATGAACAGCAACAGCAACTGGACAAACAGCGCATTGGACGGGCAGAAGTGGAAGAGGCTCATAGAGGAGGCGTATGGTCGATAAGGCCCTTGTCACATGCAAAGTAAGGTACAAAAGCAAACACAGCTATTACAATCGCTAAAAACTGCTAGTTTCGTAGTTAAAAGAAATACTATTCTTTAAAAATTGTTGTCGGATCGCTCACACATTGAATCGTCGAGTTCGTTTACAACTTCACTGTTCTCCAGGCACTCGCAAACCCAGACCCTTCCATCGTATTTCATAGCGTGCATTTGAGCACTGTAAATCACTCGTTTCCAGGCAGCATTTATACTGTGGTGTTGCTCTTTACACCACTTGAAGCGTCGCTTAGCTTTGACTGCAAAAATACGTGAGTCGTGAAGACCTGGCCAAGAGAAGTCTACCAGTATCAAACACAGGCCCTTATTTGAAGAAGAAATTTCTGAGAATGTGTGTTTGGTGCACAGCATTGTATGGAAGTGAAACACGGACTACGGGAAAACCGAAACAGAAGAGAATCGAAGCAATTGAGATGTGGTGCTATAGAAGAATGTTGAAAATTAGGTGAACTGATAAGGTAAGCAGTGAGGAGTTTCTCTGCAGGATCGGCGAGGAAAGAAAAAGGAATATATGGAAAACACTGACAAGAAGAAGAGTCAGGATGGTAGGACATTTGCTAAGACATTACAGAATTACTTCTGTGGTAATAGAGGGACCTGTAGAAGTAAAAATCTCTTGAGGGAGCCAGAGATTGGAGTACATCCAGCAAATAACTGGGGACTTAGGCTGCAACTCTGAGATGAAGAGGTTGCCACAGGAGTGGAATTCGTGGTGGGTTGCATCAAACCTGTCAGAAGACTGATGAGTAAAAAATAAAAATAAAAAACCTGCTCGAGCATTATGTCCCATTCTTTTTTTAACTCCGAACGCAAAGTGATTATCCTAGCTGGACTGCTGGTAGGATTTTGTAACTCACCGCTGATTTCATGAAATTTGTTAGAACTACCATGCACAGTTCTTGAAGGTCTCTGTCCGCCAGTGTCTGAGGCCTGTCTGGTCTCGGTTAAGCTGTGGTTGTTCCTTCACGTTTCCACTTCGCAGTCGACTTGGGGAGCTTTAGAAGGGCTGAAATGTCCCTGACGAATTTGTTACTTATGTGACATCCAGTGACTACCCCACATCCACGTTCGTGGTGGAGTTGGCATGGTTTAAGTAAGAGTTGAGAAACGTAATTGGACAAGTTGATATGGCTGTAAAATACTGAGCTGCGTGCGTGCGTGCGTGTGTGTGTGTGTGTGTGTTTGTGTTTGTGTGTGTGTGTGTTGTCTTTTTGGCTCTCCGATTGGCCTATTTCGAAGAATGAGGCATTGCTAGAAGGAGGGGGAGCAGGGAAGGAATGAGGGGGAACGGGGAAGGGTCCTTTTCGTGTCTATGTTTCTTTGCCCAAATTCTGTGATTGCCGTTTTTTAAGTTTCCCATTTCTCTTCACCTAAACTGCTTACTGTGGTCTTCGTTATCCATCGCGTTTGCACACATATTCTTCCAGACGAGACTATTAAAGTTTCTGTTAAGATTCAGACTGCTCTTTATCATTACTAAATAGAGTTCCTGGGTACTATGCCTAACAATCAGTATCTGACTCCGGAAACTCTGTCTGATCGTGATGGAATCTAGCCTGAATCTTCCCGTATGTCCGCACCTTTTCCAAGTATACCACGTCCCCTTGTCAGTGTGTTCCTTATTATTAACTGTAATTTGTTGCAGAACAACAATTGTTCTTTCTCATCTCTCGTTCCTACTACCAGTCACGTAGTTTCAGGTAACTATGACTTCTAAACCTTCCCCTACTAGAGCCTTCCAATCCTCCATGATTATTAGTCTGAATCTTAATAGAAATTTTAATGGTCTCGTCTGAAAGAAGAAGTGTACAAAAGTGTGGGATACTGATGTGCTAAGAAATGATGAGATGCGTTGGAAATTTTCTAGAAATGTAGATACTTTGACAATGAAGTCACCAGTTTAATTGAAGAGAAATGGGAAACTCGACAACTATCTCTTCTGATCCTTCCCTTACTACAGCGCTCCAATGGCTCCTCTGCACACTGAATTATCCTCAATATCAGCATATACTTTCTCCCCTCATCCTTTGCGAATGATGGTGACATATATGCCTGACGATTTTTGTTAACATTAGTTTGTTGTCGATTCTTATGACACTAGTCCTATCATTCTACTGATGACATTTACTCACTCTCTGCCCTACCTTCATACTCGAGGAATTCTACTTCTGTTACATCATTTGCTTCTGCTGTTGATATCACGCACCTGCCTTCGTCTGACTAAAAATGCATAACTTCCTTCATTTCACTTCACTAACCCCTTCTATATCTAGAATGAGCATTTACATTTGTGTTTTCAGATTTTCTTGCTTTCCTACCACCTTTAAAGTACTGACAGTCCTTACTCCGACTCGTAGAATGTTACGTCTTTGTTGATTATTCAACTTTTTCTCATGCTACCTCTTCCGGAGGTCTGAATGACGGGATAATCTGGAATATTTTTCCAACGAAGAAATCATTGTGACACTTTCATCGATTACAGGCCACATGTCTTGTACATGGTACGTGTTTTTAATAGGGTGGGTTCAGTTGCGTTCTGCGTCCTCATGCAGTTGACCATTGCTGATTTTTCATCTTCTAGGGTCCGTTTTCGCCCCAAGGACAAGTAAGTGCCCTGGAACTCTGTCCGCTCCACCGCCCTCTTTCACAAGAATGTTGGTAGAATCAGGGTGACTTCATATACCAGGAGTCTTCATCCGCCGTTGCTGATGATTATCATTGACAATTTAAGGAATAGCAGGGTTCGAACCAGGGGCACAGGGCTTTCTGATTACTAGTGAAAGACGCTACTCATACACCGCGTGTGCACACTAAGAAAAGTTTTCCCGTGAACAATACGTACCATCTCCTTTTCCGTCTTGGAGTACTTGTTCTCCACTTTGTTCAGTTGATGCTCTGGATGTCAAACGTCATATATCTCCTGACTTAATACATTGCATCGACAAATAGAATATATTGGTTCCGACAGTCCGGGTAGGCCAATACGGGTCCTGTGGTTAACAAATCCTTTAGCTACTTAAAAGATCCTTCACACTCTGTTATTCAGTTAAATCCTTAAGGTCTAAATGATAAGACATTAGGCTGTAAACTTTTGTCAGTTCAGAACAGACGAAAAAAGAGAAATAGTCGAATTAAACAGATCGTTGACATCACTCTCATTAGATACAGTCCACTATCCCAGAGGGACAAAATTATGGTGGGCTTGTTAAAGAATGATGCACAGTTTTGTCTGATGTAATAATGCACATGTACTGGAAGATTATTTCTCACTAAATAGTAATACAGTGTCTTCATCATAGTGCCAACATGCTCGGTTTTATTCCTTTCAGCGAATCAAAAACAAAATGTTGTTGTGGTGTAGTTATTTAAAGCAGAAATTTGAAACAAAGTCGAAACCAAATTGTTCAAGGTACACGGGAGCGCCAGATAAACGCTGAATGGTCTAATTTGAGATTGTGAAATAAAGACACAATTTGTTCCGCGACGAGGCTTATGGCAAAGTTCCCAGACTCGCCCTTCGCTTGGCTCTGAGAACACCGGATACTGAGTGCCAACCTGCCGCAGTGCGGTTTGGACTGCTTTTCTCACACGCTCCGTGGCATTTGCTCAACTAATTCCAAGGTTCTGCCTCGCTTTCTGTTTCACTTCCATGTATAATAAATTTGTTTTTCGTCAGGCAAGCAGCATCTATTTCATTACGGAAAATAATGGTCATTAAGTAATAATAATAATAATAATACAGAATGAAACTATACAACCGACTTAGTTCTTACAGATATTCTAAGATCGATAGTCTTCCAAAACCTACTGACCTGTAGAATCAGAAAATTTTAAACGTTACAAAGAGCTTCCTCTAATCCTCATACAAACAATTTTTCAAGAGGCTTGTTGGTAATCTCTGAGAACTTCCCATTGATTTCTAACACCGCGGCTCACAAACAGTGGACAAGGTCAAAAATGGTTCAAATGGCTCTGAGCACTATGGGACTTAACATCTGAGGTCATCAGTCCCATAGAACTTAGAACTACTTAAACCTAACTAACCTAAGGACATCACAAACATCCATGCTCGAGGCAGGATTCGAACCTGCGACCGTAGCGGTCTTACGGTTCCAGACTGCAGCGCCTTTAACCGCACGGCCACTTCGGCCGGCGAAAACATTTGTCTAGGTAACATATTTAAGTGATTAATATTGCACGGTCACAGGTTAATGTAAACGCGGGATAGGCCGTTGCAAATGTGGAATGGTTACTTGAAAGTTGCTTCAGCAGTGTCCGCAGTAAATATAATATTTCAGTGCCTGTGTTATTTCGAATCACGATGCAAAGTCCCTTCGGCGACTAAAGCAGCTATGAAATACACTAATTGTATTCGTAACTGCGTATATGGACGACCACCAACTACAGAATGGAATGACGACAGTGAAAATCTTTGTCAGACCGGGACACGAACCCGGATTTCCAACTTACTGCGAGCGGTCACCTTACCATTTGGCTATCCATGCACGACTCATGGCCACATCCAAACTTCCATATGTCATCATCAACCATGCATCTACTGCATCTACTCGTACTTCCATTATGTATATTCCTGTACAGGGGAGACATTGTACGTGAAAGTCGCTGGTAGTAAGGCAAAGTAGAAACGAACACAGTTTACATATCAAATTGATATGCAAATTAATTAATTGAGCATTTATTTACGCCCAGACAACGTCATCGATTGTTCCCGGTCAGCACGTGGGTCCCTTTCCCCTCTCCTCCACTCCTCTCCCGTCTTCCTCCCCTACGTGCCCTACCGATGGGAAATTCGAACTGTGGCAGGAGTTACGAATGTTGGTGGGAAATTAAACAATAATGCTAATTTCAAAAATGGCCTGTATTTCTTTGTCCCAAAGCTTTGCTGACGTCACACTCCTTCTACCATCTGGGAATTGGCGGAAGATTCAATATGGTGGAGTGCCCTTTCTGGGATGAAAGGTCCAAGTGCATCTCTCCCCTCCCCCCCCCTCACTCGGGTTTACCGTTTCCCTGTGTTAGGGGGAGGGGGGAGCTGCACTTGGCCCTCTCTCCCAGAAGAACTGGGGTTCGAATCCTGGAAAAGGCACCAATCTTTTTAATTTCCCTTCAATTCCCGTGTAGGAGTGGGGTGTGACGTCAGCACAGCCTTGGTATAGAGAAATTACGGCCATTTTTTAATTTCCCAATATTTTTTTAATTGCAGGCCTTAACTGGCTACCTAGTAACCAACACACGGCCATCACTGGCACTGAGAAAGAATCATCTTTCATAAAAAAACACAACAGACCTTCACCCTTTCCTCTAGTGTGCTCTCGTTTGACACCACTGAAGTCGCAAATGGCGGAGGTGTGTTGTCAGTAGAATGCACGCTGCAGGGTGTCTGTATCGATGCTGTCTTTCAGCTAACCGATCTGTAACAATTCATTGTGCTACTGTGGAATCTGCTGCTACTCAAATTGCTGTGAGAGTAAGATGCGCCAGACCCGTACACCGAACACGATGGTCTTCCCTCTGAGTAATGCCACGTGGCTGTCCAGAGCCCGAGCTTCTTGCACCCGTATATTCCCGTGACCCCTCCGTCAGCAGTCACGTATAGTGACTACATTCGTATCAACTCTTTCTGCAATATCGCAGCAGGAACATCAGCGCCTCGTAGCCCTATTACAAGACCTCGTTCAAACTCAGTGAGGTGTTGACATTGGCGTCTTTGTCACCTTACAGGCATTCTTTGTGGTGTCACCGCCAGACACCACACTTGCTAGGTGGTAGCTTTAAATCGGCCGCGGTCCATTAGTACATGTCGGACCCGCATGTCGCCACTGTCAGTAATTGCAGACCGAGCGCCGCCACACGGCAGGTCTAGAGAGACTTACTAGCACTCGCCCCAGTTGTACGGACGACTTTGCTAGCGACTACACGGACGGAGACTCTCTCATTTGCCGAGAATATAGATAGCATAGACTTCAGCTAAGTCAATGGCTACGACCTAGCAAGGCGCCATTAACAGTATATTGCATGCATCTTGTATCGCCAAGAGCGATGTACACCAATGATGGATTAAAGTTAAGTATTCCAGCAGCTACGTACTTTTCTTTATAGCATTCATTACGTATCCTGTTTCGGGCCTCACGCCATCCTGCGTGAGCTTATAGCGTGCATTTCGGCCTTCTCTAGCAATATAACATTCTTGACTAACATCAAATCACCATTCACGGTCTTAGAGATAACTAACGCTCACGACCTTTACAGTGTTTATTAAAAGGAAACTTGATTTGCACCCTTTTAGAGGTTCTACTAGCATCCCTCTCAAGCGACCGGCATGAAATTTGAATACACATCACCTTTCAGATATAGAAACACGCCTACCGACTTTCGTTTATGTAGCGTATAAGTTGTTGTTGTCGTGGTCTTTAGTCCAGAGACTGGTTTGTTGCAGCTCTCCATGCTACTCTATTCTGTGCAAGCCTCTTGTGAGATGTACATTTTTATATCATTAATAAAAACAAGGGCCTAGGAAATGAAGATAAACGCTGCATGGAGGAGAAGAAGTACTATCAGCTTCTGTGTTCGCTGTATGGAGCGGAGTAGTATCCATCAACAATGATAGCAAATGTGTCAGATGAAGGCAGACATAGCGGATAACACGAGGTGAGAACAATATCTCATCAGTATCGATCTCCCTTAAGGTTCTCGGATACTACTCTGACATTCGCTCACTTTTAGTGAATGATGGATTCTAATGAAATATACTGGCACTTTTCAGAACTATCCAGTCATAGTTAAAATAATACTATACATGCTATAAACTGGAATAATCTCGCTCAATACACTTAGCTCAAATCATCAGCATTTGATGGAATACAAACAATCCAATTTAAAATATACACATCAAAAAAAGTTTTGTATACCCCGGTTCCCAGAACTCCTGAAGATAGACATTGACTATGGATATTGTATCACAGACACAGTCCCTTTGACTGTTCAGAGATGTCACCAAAAACCTGTCCAAAGATGTAAACAACCATACATAAGCGCCTATTAGAGGGAGGGGGTCCGACAGTCGATCAAAATGGTTCAAATGGCTAGGTCATTGCCGGCCGGTGTGGCCGAGCGGTTCTAGGCGCCTCAGTCTGGAACCGCGCGACCGCTACGGTCGCAGGTTGGAGTCCTGCCTCGGGCATGGATGTGTGTGATGTCCTTAGGTTAGTTATGTTTAAGTAGTTCTAAGTTCTAGGGGACTGATGGCCTCAGATGTTAAGTCCCATAGTGCTCAGAGCCATTTGAACCATTTTTTGGCTAGGTCATCAGTCCCCTAGAACTTAGAACTACTTAAACCTAACCAACCGAAGGACATCACACAACATCCATGCCCGAGGCAGGATTCGAACCTGCGACCGTAGCGGTCGCGCGGTTCCAGACTGTAGCGCCTAGAACCGCTCGGCCAACTCGGCCGGCACAGTCGATCAGTTCTAGTCATACCACCAGGAACACGGCTAGTGTTGTGTGTAGTTCAACCATGCCTAGACGGTCATTACCGCGGTTCGAACGCGTCCGAATTGTTACTTTGTGCCAGGAAGGACTCTGAACAATGGAAGTGTCCAGGCGTCTTGGAGTGAACCAAAGGGACGTTGTTCGGACATGGAGGAGATAGAGAGAGACAGGAACTGTCGATGACATGCCTGCCTCAGGCCGCCCAAGGGCTACTACTGCAGTGGGTGACCGCTATATACGGATTATAGCTCGGAGGAACCCTGACAGCAACGCCGCCATGTTGAATAATGCTTTTGGGCAGCCACATGACGTCGTGTTACGACTCCAACTGTGCGCAATAGGCTGCATGATGCACAACTTGACTCCCGACGGCCATGGCGAGATCCATGTTTGCAACCACGACACCATGCAGCGTGGAACGGATGGGCCCAACAACATGCTAAATGGACCGCTCTGGATTATCATCACGTTCTCTTCACCAATGACAGTCGCATATGCCTTCAACCAGACAATCGTCGGAGACGTGTTTGGAGGCAACCCGGTCAGGCTGAACGCCTTAGACACACTGTTCAGCGATAGCAGCAAGGTGGAGGTTCCCTGCTGTTTTGGGGTGGCATTATGTGGGGCCGAAGTACGCCGCTGGTGGTCATGAAAGGCGCCGTAATGGCTGTACGATACGTGAATGCTATTCTCCGACTGATAGTGCAACCATATCGACAGCATATTGGCAAGGCATTCTTCTTCATGGACGACGATTCGCGCCCCCATCGTCCACATCTTGTGAATGACTCCCTTCAGGATAAAGACATCGCTCGACTAGAGCGGCCAGCATGTTCTCCAGACATGAACCCTATCAAACATTCCTGGGGTATATTAAAACGGGCTGTTTATGGACGACGTGACCCCACCAACCACTCTGAGGGATCCACGCTGAATCGCCGTTGAGGAGTGGGACAATCTGGATCAACAGTGTCTTGATGAAATTGTGGATAGTATGCCACGACGAATACAGGCATGCATCAATGCAAGAGGACGTGCTACTGGGTATTGAGGTACCGGTGTGTACAGAATCTGGACCACCACCTTTGAAGGTCTCGCCGTTTAGTGGTTTCCATGAACAATAAAAAGGGCAGAAATGATGTTTGTGTTGATCTCTATTCCAATTTTCTTTACAGGTTCTGTAACACTTAGAAACGAGGTGATTCAAAACTTTTTTGATGTGTGTACTTTTTAAATGTGGCGGGACGTCGTAGTCCATATAAAAATAGTGAAATCAATAGGTTTGTTGTGTAGGTGTAAAGGGTCATCGGGTGCCACTTGGTGTGTTAATCCTGAATTCCTGGCTGTTACATAATACTGTATCTAATTGGCTCATCGTCGTTTGGTTGTTCAACAGTAGCCTTCCTCCTTTCTTTTTTTCTCTCTCCCATCAAAGTGGAATAGTACAATGCTGTGGAAGTAATCAGACGAGCGAATGATAGTTCATTGTCAGTGTACGCTTTGTGATATGTTGCAACCGTATGTCATGTCGTCCCAGTGGTTTCGTCCGAAATTTTCTTATCCTTTTAACGATCAGACTTATGAATTCCTAGGACAAGCAGTAAACTAAATGTTCTCTTTCTGTTAGGTTCTCAACTTTTTAGAAAAAATAGCCATTGTTATCGCCGATTGAAATAATATTGCATGCACGTAGTCTTATTTTGTAAAATTACACATTAGTAAAAGAAAATAGGTTTTTAGGTATAAAGAGAAGAAAGCCTGCTTCCATGCATTACACCATGACTTTTTTAGTATGGAAGCTGTAAAAAATGCATTAATAACGAGGAAAATATGTATGATTAGTATGTGTTGGGAAATAGCGATGTTGATTTCAGAAATAAATATATATGATTGTAAACATTAATACTATATATTTCAGTGTTTAGTTGCACGATAATACTTGTGCGGCAATAGAGGCGAAGATACAATAATAATAAAATGGAATAAACACTTAAAACGTGGAAATAAAGAGTATGCTCAAAATAGTATAATAACCCCAGAATGGGATAAGCATATTGGTATTTGTTCAACTATATTTAGGACTTAGGTAGTTACAATTTGAAAAAAAACCACTTATTGTCTTTAGTGTTACCTCCCAAAATCGACGTTCGCCTCCGTGGCTCAATGGTCAACCCATCTGGCTCTTATAAAAAGGAGGTGATTTCGATTCGTGTCATTGCGAGAGATTTTTCCTTGGTGGGAGGACTGGACCGGTGTGTACTCAGACTCGTAATGCCAGCCGAGGAGCTGCGTGAGTGAGAAACATCGCCTCCAAAGTTAGAAATCCGATAACAACCGGGAGTGATGCGCGCTGACACCATGCCCTCCGTAACACATCCGCTTGACACCACTGGCAGAGGATAACACGGCGGTCGGCCGTCACCAATGGCCAAACAAGGACCGAACGCGGGGTTTTGTCTATTGCTCAAAATAGACGGCCTCTGGAAAATTACAGACAGTCCATGCGTCCGCTGACATTACTAAAAAATGGAAATATGACCTGTCAGTAGAGGGGAAAACATATGACAAGCGAGACAGAAAAGACAAACTTGTCGCCAAATCCTCTGTTCTACCTTAGAACACCTAGAGAGCCTTTGCAGCAAACCTTAAGGGACTAGTACGTCCCTCGTGAAATAGCACATAGGAGAATGACTCAGCTTCGGATACGTATATTGCGGACGCCGTATTCTAATACGGCACACATTTTCAATAGTACTTTTTATTCCCATGTTATGTCTGTCCGTTCTCGATAATGGACTACATAATTTACAGGCTGACAATAAAGACACAATTAATCGTTAACTATATTCAAAGGGTACTTTATTACCCCATGCGTTACTCTTTTTTTACAATTCCGTTCCTATTGCAATGTTGCTACTCCGCTTTTATGTAATCTCAGCACTGGCTGTGATTTTGCATTGTGCGCGGCGTGCTAATCAGCGACCACGATTTCCGTTGGTACGTAGCAGTTGGGGTCGAAATTTACCACACGTAGTTATAAATGTTACTTTTCTTATCGGTGGTGACAAATCGTTTCCAATTATTTTTAGATAGAATGAAGTCACCGGCTTGTAAAATTTGATGAACTTGCTTCTACCAAAATTTCAATTCAACTTGCGAATTATTGACAGGAAATGGTGATTAAATTGTTTGCACGGTTCTACAGTTTTATTTTTCCGAAAAAAGTAGCAAAATATTAAACACACTCCTTTTTCCCTGATATCACGTAGTTTAAATTTCATTTATAGATCTGTGTAGTTGCGTGGTGTAAAGATAAATCTCTGTTTGGTCTTATCTGTAACGAAATTCTGTAATGTGGCTGTGACTGTCTCTGTTATGATATAGCTCTTGCTTCCTATGCTTTTAATTATCCAAATTGGCTGCTTATTGCGTTTTCGCTTTCCATTATTTTAATACAAAAGAGTATATAAAGGTTAGTGATTTGCAGAAATATATTTTGTCATTCTTGTTGTATGCGTAGTAGACGTCTTGTCAACTGTATCGATCGGTATTGACGACGAATGTATTTATTACAAGTTAACTCGTGTCTAATTACTGTATGTTGTTAACTATCTTCATCTAGATCTACCCTGACTCCTTCCAGTGTTCACATTTGTGCATCGCGATATGGCAGGCCAGTAATACTTTCCCCCACAGTTTGCACATTAGCTAAAGAACAATATATGGTGATATTATCTATTACTGCGCATCGGTTCCTCTATATATTCTAGATTTAAAGCGCACTGTCTGTCTCAGTTTGTAAAGTAGAACAATTACCAATATTTTTCGTGGTGAGTCTGTTAGAGAACTACTATTCAAATTGCATGCCAAATAGAGGTCATGTGTTTCTTAAAGACTGGATTTAGCAGAGTGTACAGTCTGAACCTGGAGCTATGTAGAGTAACGTAATTACAAGATGCCCCCTGAAAATTCAAACACTGCGCAAAGTTCCGAAATATTTGTTTTTTACAACATTGTGACGTGTCAGTACCTTTGGATGAACGTAAGATTGGCATGAATTGCCACTCCTCTAATCTACAAAGAATTCCTCACATGGAACTCGGATAAGATATATGCCTTTACAGGAAACGTAAGTATTCTTTTTTTACGTAACTGTCCCTTTGATAACCAAAAATTCTCAGTCAAGATATATCAGCAATTCCCCTAATTGTCTTTTAATTTCCTCCATTCCTTCGCACTATGGTGTACAAGTTCGACGAATCTTCTTACCTGCATTGTCCATTTACTATAATAATTCTGCCAGTAACTGAATTTTTCTTAGAATTCAATACTTCGTAACTGACTTTATTCTAAAGTAGGCCTATCTGTCTCACGAGTATCACAGGAAAGAGACAAATTCTATCAACTACGTAATTGTGATGTTTAAAGCTTTCCCGGCGTACTGCAGCAAATTGAAACGTAATTCTTTATTAGTTTAACCAATTTTCCTTTTGCAATCCCATTCAGATGTACACTGTGAT
Organism: Schistocerca americana; assembly: GCF_021461395.2. Lineage (NCBI taxonomy): Eukaryota > Metazoa > Arthropoda > Insecta > Orthoptera > Acrididae > Schistocerca > Schistocerca americana. The sequence goes on from NC_060122.1 coordinate 496,361,878, forward strand.
TGTTTGTAACATAAATTGTTGCTATTTCAGTGGGCACTCCCGAAATGACGCAACACTGATCAAAATATTTGAGATTTCGTGTATTATTCATTTAGTACATGGCTGTTATGTATGACTATTACCCACATAGTTTGTACGAAGTCTAACAGTATGACGTTCTTCATCCACAATGAACTACTGTATTGACTGAGACGGTTATCTCATCAACATCGAATTTAACTCTAATACATCTACTGTGTAGACTATGGAGAAAAATTACGTTGTTTATACGGAGCCCTTTAGAATGGATAGCAGTGTTTGAGTCAATTAGTACGGCATCGCTGTTGCATATGCGCGAAATAACAATGTGCACGGTGCATTGAAGGACAGCAAATTGAAATTATAGCCTTCTGAAGTTCAAATAATTGAGCAATTGCCGTCGAGGCGTATTTAAAAAATAACGAGTCTCCAATCAGTGTTGAGCGACTCTTTCGTCGCCATTCCGAGTTGAAACGACGTGATAGACTCGGATCATCTCACGATGGTACAGTGGTTACAGCTATTCAGGACTACAGGAAAAGGGAAGTCCAGGGTGAAGAAGGACGCAGCGGACCGCGGAGCTAATGGAGGGGGCTACCTTCCTGTCTTAGTGGACTCCATAATCCACAAAAGCAGAAAGAACAGGTGTTCTCTCTTCTTTACCCTGTTCTCAACCCATCGCCTCAGGAACACAATAAATGGTGTACGACTTCATATTTAGGATAAGTCTCACTGATTGTAGCTAAAAGCTTAAATCCAGGAAAGTTAAAATATCATTTTTATGTGCACAACATTAGGACACTATTTGCTCAGTGGTAAACATAGCATGCTAGCTTTGGAAAAAAAAAACAGGAATATAGAAAACTCACTTGGAACTGTGGCAAATTCTGTTAACGTCATTCTGGAAGCGCAATATGCTCCTGCTTGAAGGTACACGACAGAAATTGGAAACTTAGAAAAGAGAGACTCTACTTTTGCAGACCAGCTGCTTGAAGAAGGCCAAAGTTACAAGGTGCAACATGAAGAATTACATCACATCCATCTTGAAATAATGGAAATTAATAACCATATGCCCATCCGCCCAAGCTTAATACTAAGTGACAAGACACAGTTCCCTTACGTACCTCCTCCAATTGCAGATACTACTCATAATCCCACTAAGGCCATGTAGTCAATTATCCCTTTTACTCACATGCCCCATTTTTCATTATTTTAGTTATTATAATATCCCTAAACTTGTTTAAAAATACGCTTTGTATAATCACAGTAGCTTCACTAACCTGCTTTTCGTACCTGTTTGTAATTTAGGACCTTTTAAAGATGAGATCATTTTTTTCAGCCACTCTTGGAACATGTAATAAAAGTGTGTCGTTCAATTAATTTTCTTTTAAGTGTAATTATTGTAATTTGTTATATAGTTCATTACTTGAAGCGTCAGATATTTTATGTTATTTCAATAATCTTACATCACATTTTTACTGAAATAGTCCTCTCGTTTTATTCCTAACTCTAATATTAACATTTTTCATCTATGGAAATGGAGACACATTTTAGATACACACTAATGTAAAATCTTTGAACTTATAAAAATTTCACTGCACCACATATTTATTTTTGTACCTTGTGATGGCGTAACAGACGAAAACCATTTTGTGAATTAAATAATAAAAAGTGTAGAATATTACACCAGAACAGTAGTAGTAGGGCAAGGTTCGTACGACGACACACTGCATTGTTGCCAAATTTATTCAAGATGGCGACGATGACGTCATACAAGATGGCGACATGTAGACTTGGCAACAGTACATGACGTCATCCAAGATGGCGGATTTTGGCGGGAAAATAGGCCCACATCACAGCCTGGACCTTTATACTCGCGGCGGATATACTCCTCTGTAAATATTCTAACTAAACTATGACCTGAATACTGTTTTACAGTAAATCGGTGGTGTCTTATCCATCCCATCCGTGCATTGGGTACCACATAATGATTGAGTGACAATGCTTGTTTGAGTTGGGGAAGAAAGTTTGGTTGATGCACCACAACTTCTGGGGTTGCTAGCACCGAAAACAGTGATCCCGTACTTGTGTGCAAAATGAATAATCACTAGAAATGGAACGCAGAGTTATCAACTATTGGGTCATTGCGACATATGAGTTTAAATGTAGAGGCCGTCAATCACGTTCGGGGGGTAGTTTGGAAAGTCGCCACAACGCCACCAGGCTCTTCAAGTTTCCTTGTGTTGTGGCTGTCCTTTATTTAAAATCATTCAATGTTATACTATCGACTGTAAGAATATGATTTACAAGGTGCAAGTTATAGTTTCCTATGAGCGGTCGTGCATCAGTCCGTGTTAATGTCTGTGCAGGGCAGGAATTCTAGTTAGTCAGAGGTCTATGGCACGCTAAAGTACCAGGACTGTGCTTAATATCGACGAGTTTGAGGTGAATTTTATGATATTATATTAAGAATATTTTTGGTCTTCTAATACGTAAGTGTGGAGATGTCTGTGTATGTGGGGGCGTAAATGCTTGTATAAAATTATTATAACAGGGTGGGTGGCATATAAGTAGAACAAGTTCTGTGAAAGCGTGTGTTGAAGGAGTGAGCGAGTGGATGACACGACTCATCTACGACTGTACCATTAGGACATGTATGTCAAATAATCTAAATTGAGGTCATTTTTTTTCTTTTTAATCATATGTATGACTTCTGCTTGGAATTATGTTTGTGTATTTGTTCTAAATACATACTCATCTATGCTTAGAAAGGGAGTATGCTTTTTTATTATTAAGTAAGTTTTGACAAGAGTGAATAGGCTTTTATATATGAGAGTATTTAAGATTTGTGAGTGGAAATTGTCAGCGCAGCGTGAATGACGTCGGGTTCGCTGGCTTGGGGAGGGGTGGGGGGGGGGGGGGGAACACTGTTTACATGTCGAGTTGAAGATACAGGGGAGGATAGAGACCTGCGCTATTCAGGAATCCATTTGTGCAGTGTATGTCATTAGACAATAGCTGGAGAGCAGGTATAGAGAGAGCCCACTTCTGCATGCTGGTCGTGGGGTTGAGTGGTCGGCTGTTTAGATGGACAGATATGTGGCTTTGACATGCCGCCAGCGGCGCTCGCATTTCCAGCGAATGGTCAAGACAAGGTCCTGTTGCAGTAACTGAGATCGTTCTGTTTATTAGACAGGCTGCAGAAGGTAATGGATATGTCTTTCTCCGACTTAAATTGCAGATATCAGATGCACAAAGATTTGGAAATGGGGTCAGCTGAACGATGTGTAGGGTGTGACTAAAGCCAAGCTGGAATTTTACTGTAGCATGCAGGTTCAGGAAAGGTGACACGATTCGCACTGGGTGCCGCCATCTTGAATAATGGTAATTGCGTAATCAACTTACGTGATGACAGAGCGCTCTGATGGTTGTGATAGGAGCTAAACACAGTTGAACTTGGAGCCATTTTTGTTAGGTAAACGAATTGTATGAGCTTCCACCAAAATTCAAACTCCCTACCAAAATCGGACATCTTGAATGAGACCCTCTGCTGGCGGCAATGTGTACTAACCCAGTTGGACTCCGGACTTTGTGGTGAACACACGTGCATGACATAACTAATAATAAATGATAAATTATAATAAATAATAATAAATGATAATAAATAATAATAAATAACTGGAGCAGCTGCCCGAATGCAGAGACCTGTTGGAGTGTACCGATCTGTAAGAGTTAACTTTGGTGTGCTCTAGACGACCGAATAGCGAAGTAATAATATGTGTGGGGCGGCTTTGGTGATCAAGTGAGAATTTGAGAAGATGATTGATTTGCGTTGGAGTGTTATACGATGGGATGTAGATTGTTTGGTTGACTACTTCTGCACATTTGCTTCCTTTATTTAGTTGAGTGAAGATCGATTGTGGTGTGTTGGATACCACTTGTCCGTTCTCTAGACCTTAGTTGACATGTAAATTATAGTCAAGATCTCGAATATGTTATATGACTGAGACCGGTGTTCGAGAGTGGAAATATCATTTTGCGTATGTTTGTTTCTAGTTAGTCAGTGGTTTGCAGCATGCTTCACTTAGATAAAGTTCAGCTTTTGTAGAGAATTAATTTGAAGTCTATCTCTCGGGAATTGTGATGAACTAGTGATCGTTTGGGTGTAGCCTAGTGCATGATATTGAGAAGTACAGATAAAATGGCGTAATATTATCGAGAAAGTACATGTGTTCTTGCAGTCTATGAGTCTGAGGATGTTTGTAGAAAAGCGTACAGACAAGGAAGGAGAGACAGTAAGGCGTTTGTGCTGAGGGGGAACGATACCGAATTTGTAAAAAGAGTCCTGAGGGTGACTTAGGTCCGCTGATGTAAGAGGGAAGATTAGCTCTGAGTGTTGGGTCTGTAGAGAGAAAGAGCAGGTTGACGGTGCTTTCCTAGGATTGGAGAGCATTGCGGTATACAGACGCTGTAGGAATAGGATATTTTTTTCGCGTGCTGTAGAGATATACTGGATAAGTGCACTGTTTTGTGTCAAATGTGTATATACTGTATTGTAAAGTTACTGTGGTTTACATTGTGCAGCGTTTGTATATATTGAATTGTAAAGTTTATATTGTTTAAGCTATGTGATGAGTAGAGAGGAAGTCGTAAGGACGGTAGAGATGTTTCCAGAGTAACAGCGGTCAGGAGAGTGTATTTCCGATACTAAGCTCGTTGTGGAATGCCAATCAATTGAGACCGCGATCGTAAGATTTAACTGTAAGTATAATAACATCAACGACTTTCCTATTAGAGAGTGCGAATATCATTTTTTGGTCTGTTTGTTTCTAGTTACTTAGTGGTTTACAGGATGCTGTACTTAGAAAAATTTTGGTTTGTTCTTGTAGTCTATGAGTCTGGAGATGTTTTGTAGAAAAAAAGTGAGCAGGCAAGGAAGAAGGAGAGACAGTAACGCATTTGTGTTGAGGGGAAGCGATCGCCGAATTTGTGGAACAGTTCTGAGAGGGACTTCCGTCCGTTGATGTAGAAGGGCTGATTACCGCTAAGTGTCGCGTGTGTAGGAATGGAGAGAATTGGGGTATGTAGTCGGTATTGTAAAGTTACTGTGGCTTACATTGTGTAGGGTTTGTATATAATGGATTGTAGAGTTAGTCTTATGTTATGGGATGAGTAGAGAGGATGACTGTGCGCGCACGCAAGCACGCGCGCACGCGCGCGTGTGTATGTGTGTGTGTGTGTGTGTGTGTGTGTGTGTGTGTGTGTGTGTGTGTGTGTGCATGTGTGCGTGCATGTGTGTGTGTAGATTGAGGGGGCTGTGGAGGTAATTTTGCGATCTCTGTAAAAGTAAGCACAGAAAGCCTCAGAAAGAAAAGCAGGATGGTACTTCGATAACGGGTACTTAGGAAATGAGGCCAGTAAATTGGATAAGAAGGAATAAGAATGACTAATCGGTTGTGCTGGCATGTAGGAGGGTTGAGAACGTTTGCGTATGTTGAGAGCTGGAAAGGTAGGAGGTTAGGAGCGCATTCAGTATTATTTTCGTGAACAAGTTCTGTTAGGGTAAGAATTTGAATTTACAAATAAGCTGAGAAAACACAAAAAAATGGTTCAAATGGCTCTGAGCACTATGGGACTTAACATCTGAGGTCATCAGTCCCCTAGAACTTAGAACTACTTAAACCTAACTAACCTAAGGACATCACACACATCCATGCCGGAGGCAGGATTCTAACCTGCGACTGTAACAGTCCCGCAGTTCCAAACTGTAGCGCCTAGAACCGCTCGGCCACCCCGGCCGGCGAAAACACGAAAGTTAGCGTTAACTATTTCTGGGGGCACTATACAATTTCGGAGAGGTTGACTGGGCTCTTTTATATATATATATATATATATATATATATATATATATATATATATATATATATATATATATAGATGGTCGTCGTTTTAGATTGTGAGGGGAGGAAAGCGCTGGGATGTGTGCGGACGGTGTGTGTGTGAACTCGCTCTCGGCTATTCTGACAACAGACGTGACGGTGGAGATGTGTCGCAAATAGGCCGGCAAGCAATGGAATGCGGCATTAACATGTGTGTTGGACCGCACTGAGTTAGGACGGTGACAGGTGTTACGTGTGAATGCGGCTGTCATCTAGTCATGTTTGAGAGGTTGAACAGTGACCTTTGAGCAAATTGAGAGCTGTCGAACGTGTGACTTAGTGTGGGACAGGTTGATTGCGCGCGCCTGTTGAGTTACTTTGCTATGCGTTATTTGGACGAGTACTGATGGTGTTTACAGTTATGTGTACTGCATTATTTAGGAGCAGTTTGATACGGTGCACTGAAATTAGGAGCTGTTTGCGTGTCTGCCGACTGTGCAACATGACAACAGGTACATCAGGGCGAGTGTTTTTTGTATGAGAGTGATAGATATACTCGATGCCTAAATAAAATGTACGTTAAGTATTTGTGGGACGATATAGAATATGAGAGAGTTCTAGTTGGTTCTTATTTTTTCTACTTGGAGGTTTTGTTAGATCAAATTGCTGAGGCAAGTAGCTACCAGAGCGCGAGGGATGTGATTGCAGCATATCTCCGTCTCTCAGCGGTTAACTACAGGTGGGGTCGGCGATGTACTCGGCTTAGGTACTTGGGGTGTGCTCTGGCCATGTCCTAGACCATGTGGATTGAAGAACAGTATTCGGGTCATAGTTTAGCTAGAATATTTACAGAGGAGTATGTCCTACGCGAGTATAAACGTCCAGGCTGTGACGTAGGCGGTCTCGCGATTGTGGTGTGAGAGAGGGGGAAAGCAGACGATTTTGAGACATCACAGGTGACTTAAGTTAGTGGCTTCGTTTGCCACAATTTTCTTTTTTTGGTAGCGAAACGCGAACTGACCATCAGACTTCAAGCTTGGCTTATTTGTATACACAAAATGTGATATAAGTTAATGTAGGTTAGTAGACGTTAGTGCACGTTAGTAAAAATGGTTCAAATGGCTCTGAGCACTATGGGACTTAACTGCTGAGGTCATCAGTCCCCTAGAACTTAGAACTACTTAAACCTAATTAACCTAATGGACATCACACACATCCATGCCCGAGGCAGGATTCGAACCTGCGACCGTAGCGTTCGCGCGGTTCCAGACTGAAGCGCCTAGAACCGCTCGGCCATCACGGCCGGCTGCACGTTAGTAAACGGAAGTACACATTAGTATATGTTAGCCAACGAACATGGATCGGTAAAGGGACGTGGTGGTCGGTAGGGACTTTAACTATTTCATTTCAAGTCCAGGTGGGCGTGGCAGTGGCGAAAATAGATTCCAAGTCTAGGTGGACGTGGCAGTTTTCCGCATCATAGAGGTAAATTAATTGATCAAATTAATTAAGTAGTCATGAGAACTTTGTTACATTCACTTGCGGAAGTACTAAGCTAGGTGCGCGCGATGGCTCATGTGTATGGACGTGTGTTTTTGCGACGATTTGGATTAGGTGAGCGCAGAATGTGGATTGAATAATGAGAGTCGAGTGATCAATTAACTTAGCGAGGGACGTCGTGGCGAGCACATGTGCTGGACAACCTGTCGTGATGTCATGGAGGATTTCACTCTCGAGCAAACTTTGGTGCCAAACGTGCGGCAGGGCATTCTTTGTCAACCAGGTGCTGAATCAACCGACCTACCGTTATGAAGTCGGCAGGTTCCAACCTGTCAAGCGGACAGTTTTGGCGCCAACTGGTCGGTGGGGGCGGACTCCACTGTCCACGAAAACATGTTTAGATCGCTGGACCAACGCGGACCTGCGACGCGGTTTCGGCAGTGACGTGAGCGGCCGCTGGACCGGCAGCGGGCGCGGCCACATCACACGACCGTCACGTGAGGCGACCGCTCGCTTGCCGGTGGCGCGCGGTCCGGCGCGGGTCGGCGGCGACCATATGAACTAATTCAGTTGGACTGCAGGCCTCGTGGCGACTGGACTGCGATCTCTAAGACGTGTACTAACTCTGTTGGAGGACAAGTGCTGACGGTACTGTTTGAAATAAATACTTCAGTCCTTTTCCCACGAATTCACAGGAGGTGACTTACGTTAGTAAAAGTGCGCTTTATTACTATTTGACGCGATTTTCATAGTTTAGGAGTGAAACAATAAGTGAGGACGGAAAGTTCAAACTTCGTAGAATGAGGTGGACATAGGTTAGTGCACATGGCCTAATTGGTCTCCTTTTTTTCGTAGGTGTGACAGATTATCGTGTTTGAATTTGAATTTGTGAGAGATTTTTTGTTATGGAAGTAAGGCAATTGGCTTTCTTGCCGCAAAAATCGACCATCTTGAATAAATAATAATAAATAATCATAAATGCTAATAAATAATAGTAAATGATAATAATAATAAATAGAAGTACGGTTTTCCAGAGATTATGGCGCGATTTTCTATGTCAGCGGAGGTAGGCCAATAATAATAAATGATAATAAATAATAAGAATTAATAAATGATAACAAATAATAAACGATGATAAATAATGATAATAAATAATAATAAATGATGAATGATAATGAATAATAATAAAGACAAGAATGGTTTTGCAGCCATTATCGTTTTGGAATGTGAATTTGGCGTGAATTTTCTCGTGGAGGTAGGCCAATAATAATAAATGATAACAAATGATAATAAATAATTATCAATGTTAGTAAATGATAATCAATAATAATGAATAATAATAAAGATAAGTACGTTTTGGCATGCATTATCATGTTGGAATTTGAATTTCGCGCCTACTTTTTCTGGAGGCTTATTTTAGTGGACGTAGCCCAATTGGTCTAGTGAAGGGAGACGAAAATTTAATAGTCATGGGTGACTGGAATTCGGTAGTAGGAAAAGGAAGAGAAGGAAACGTAGTAGGTGAATATGGATAGGGGGGAAGAAATGAAAGAGGAAGCCGTCTGGTAGAATTTTGCACAGAGCACAACTTAATGATAGCTAACACTTGGTTCAAGAATCATAAAAGAAGGTTGTATACATGGAAGAAGCCTGGAGATACTGACAGGTTTCAGATAGATTATATATTGGTAAGACAGAGATTTAGGAACCAGGTTTTAAATTGTAAGACGTTTCCAGGGGCAGATGTGGACTCTGACCACAATCTATTGGTTATGAACTGTAGATTAAAACTGAAGAAACTGCAAAAAGGTGGGAATTTAAGAGATGGGACCTGGATAAACTGAAAGAACCAGAAGTTGTAGAGTGTTTCAGGGAGAGCATAAGGGAACAATTGACAGGAATGTGGGAAAGAAGAAGAATGGGTAGCTTTGAGGGATGAAGTAGTGAAGGCAGCAGAGTATCAAGTAGGTAAAAAGACAAGGGCTAGTAGAAATCCTTGGGTAACAGAAGAAATATTGAACTTAATTGATCAAAGGAGAAAATATAAAAATGCAATAAATGAAGCAGGCAAAAAGGAATACAAACGTCTCAAAAATGAGATCGACAGGAAGTGCAAAATGGCTACGCAGGGATGGCTAGAGGACAAATGTAAGGATGTAGAGGCTTGTCTCACCAGGGGTAAGATAGATACTGCCTACAGGAAAATTAAAGAGACCTTTGGAGAAAGGAGAACCACTTGCATGAATATCAAGAGCTCAGATGGAAACCCAGTTCTAAGCAAAGAAGGGAAAGCAGAAAGGTGGAAGGAGTATATAGAGGGTCTATACAAGGGCGATGTACTTGAGGACAATATTATGGAAAATGAAGAGGATGTAGATGAAGATGAAATGGGAGATATGATACTACGTGAAGAGTTTGACAGAGCACTGAGAGACCTGAGTCGAAACAAGGCCCCGGGAGTAGACAACATTCCATTAGAACTACTGACAACCTTGGGAGAGCCAGTCCTGACAAAACTCTACCATCTGGTGAGCAAGATATATGAGACAGGCGAAATACCCTCAGACTTCAAGAAGAATATAATAATTGCAATCCCAAAGAAAGCAGGTGTTGACAGATGTGAAAATTACCGAACAATCAGTTTAATAAGTCACGGCTGGAAAATACTAACACGAATTCTTTACAGACGAATGGAAAAACTGGTAGAAGCCGACCTCGGGGAAGATCAGTTTGGATTCCGTAGAAATATAGGAACACGTGAGGCAATATTGACCCTACGACGTATCTTAGAAGCTAGATTAAGGAAAGGCAAACCTACGTTTCTAGCATTTGTAGACTTAGAGAAAGCTTTTGACAATGTTGACTGGAATACTCTCTTTCAAATTCTAAAGATGGCAGGGGTAAAATACAGGGTTCGAAAGGCTATTTACAACTTGTACAGAAACCAGATGGCAGTTACAAGAGTCGAAGGACATGAAAGGCAAGCAGTGGTTGGGAAGGGAGTGAGACACAGTTGTAGCCTATCCCCGATGTTATTCAATCTGTATATTGAGCAAGGAGTGAACGAAATAAAAGAAAAATTCGGAGAAGAAATAAAAACATTGAGGTTCGCCGATGACATTGTAATTCTGTCAGAGACAGCAAAGGACTTGGAAGAGCAGTTGAACGGAATGGACAGTGTCTTGAAAGGAGGATATAAGATGAACATCAACAAAAGTAAAACGAGGATAATGGAATGCAGTCGAATAAAGTCGGGTGATGCTGAGGGAATTAGATTAGGAAATGAGACACTTAAAGTAGTAAAGGAGTTTTGCTATTTGGCTAGCAAAATAACTGATGATGGTCGAAGTAGAGAGGATATAAAATGTAGACTGGCAATGGCAAGGAAAGCGTTTCTGAAGAAGAGAAATTTGTTAACGTCGAGTATAGATTTAAATGTCAGGAAGTCGTTTCTGAAAGTACACTCCTGGAAATTGAAATAAGAACACCGTGAATTCATTGTTCCAGGAAGGGGAGACTTTATTTACACATTCCTGGGGTCAGACACATCACATGATCACACTGACAGAACCACAGGCACATAGACACAGGCAACAGAGCATGCACAATGTCGGCACTAGTACAGTGTATATCCACCTTTCGCAGAAATGCAGGCTGCTATTCTCCCATGGAGACGACCGTAGACATGCTGGATGTAGTCCTGTGGAACGGCTTGCCATGCCATTTCCACCTGGCGCCTCAGTTGGACCAGCGTTCGTGCTGGACGTGCAGACCGCGTGAGACGACGCTTCATCCAGTCCCAAACATGCTCAATGGGGGACAGATCCGGAGATCTTGCTGGCCAGGGTAGTTGACTTACACCTTCTAGAGCACGTTGGGTGGCACGGGATACATGCGGACGTGCATTGTCCTGTTGGAACAGCAAGTTCCCTTGCCGGTCTAGGAATGGTAGAACGATGGGTTCGATGACGGTTTGGATGTACCGTGCACTATTCAGTGTCCCCTCGACGATCACCAGTGGTGTACGGCCAGTGTAGGAGATCGCTCCCCACACCATGATGCCGGGTGTTGGTCCTGTGTGCCTCGGTCGTATGCAGTCCTGATTGTGGCGCTCACCTACACGGCGCCAAACACGCATACGACCATCATTGGCACCAAGGCAGAAGCGACTCTCATCGCTGAAGACGACACGTCTCCATTCGTCCCTCCATTCACGCCTGTCGCGACACCACTGGAGGCGGGCTGCACGATGTTGGGGCGTGAGCGGAAGACGGCCTAAGGGTGTGCTGGACCGTAGCCCAGCTTCATGGAGACGGTTGCGAACTGTCCTCGCCGATACCCCAGGAGCAACAGTGTCCCTAATTTGCTGGCAAGTGGCGGTGCGGTCCCCTACGGCACTGCGTAGGATCCTACGGTCTTGGTGTGCATCCGTGCGTCGCTGCGGTCCGGCCCCAGGTCGACGGGCACGTGCACCTTCCGCCGACCACTGGCGACAACATCGATGTACTGTGGAGACCTCACGCCCCACGTGTTGAGCAATTCGGCGGTACGTCCACCCGGCCTCCCGCATGCCCACTATACGCCCTCGCTCAAAGTCCGTCAACTGCACATACGGTTCACGTCCACGCTGTCGCGGCATGCTACCAGTGTTAAAGACTGCGATGGAGCTCCGTATGCCACGGCAAACTGGCTGACACTGACGGCGGCGGTGCACAAATGCTGCGCAGCTAGCGCCATTCGACGGCCAACACCGCGGTTCCTGGTGTGTCCGCTGTGCCGTGCGTGTGATCATTGCTTGTACAGCCCTCTCGCAGTGGCCGGAGCAAGTATGGTGGGTCTGACACACCGGTGTCAATGTGTTCTTTTTTCCATTTCCAGGAGTGTATTTGTATGGAGTGTAGCCATGTATGGAAGTGAAACATGGACAATAAATAGTTTGGACAAGAAGAGAATAGAAGCTTTTGAAATGTGGTGCTACAGAATAATGCTGAAGATTAGATGGGTAGATCACATAACTAATGAGGAGGTATTGAATAGGATTGGGGAGAAGAGAAATTTGTGGCACAACTTGACTAGTAGAAGGGATCTGTTGGTAGGACATGTTCTGAGGCATCAAGGGATCACCAATTTAGTATTGGAGGGCAGCGTGGAGGGTAAAAATCGTGGAGGGAGACCAAGAGATGAATACACTAAGCAGATTCAGAAGGATTTTGGTTGCAGTAGTTACTGGGAGATGAAGCAGCTTGCACAGGATAGAGTAGCATGGAGAGCTGCATCAAACCAGTCTCAGGACTGAAGACCACAACAGCAACAGTTCGTGAGCCCACGTGAGTAGTAAACGGTTGTGAAAACACGCTTGATCTCTTAGCAACAAATAGTCCTGAGTTAATAACCAGCATCAAAACCGATATAGGGGTTAGTGAAAACAGGATTGTCGTAGCGAGACTGAATATTGTAATCCCTAAATCCTCGAAAAATAAGCGAAAAATATACCTATTCAAAAAAGCAAATAAAAATTCCCTTGACGTCTTCCTGAGAGACAATCTCCACTCATTCCAAATTAATAATGTAAGTGTAGACCAGATGTGGCTTAAATTCAAAGAAATAGTGTCGGTAGCAATTGAGAGGCTTATACCAAATGAACTAACAAACGACGGAGCTTATCCTCCTTGGTACACAAAACGGGTTAGAACACTGTTGCAGAAAACAACGAAACAAACATGCCAAATTTAAACAGACGCAAAATCCCCTAAATTGGCGATCCTTTACAGAAGCTCGAAACTTAGAGCGGAGTTCAATGTGAGACGCCTATAAAAGTTTCCACAACGAAACTTTGTCTCGAAACCTGGCAGAAAATCCAAAGAGTTTCTGGTCGTATGTGAAGTATGTCAGCGGCAAGAAACAATCAATGCCTTCTCTGCGGGATAACAATGGAGATACTATCGAAGACAGTGCTGCCAAAGCAGATTTACTAAACACAGCCTTCCGAAATGCCTTCACAAAAGAAGACGAAGTAAATATTCCAGAATCCGAATCGAGAACAGCTGCCAACATGAGTAACGTAGAAGTAAACATCCTCGGAGTAGTGGAGCAACTTAAATCACTTAATAAAAGCAAGTCTTCTGGTCCAGACTGTATACTAATTAGGTTCCTTTCGTAGTATGCTGATGCATTAGCTCCATACTTAACAATCACATACAACCGTTCGCTCGACGAAAGATCCGTACCCAAAGACTGGAAAGTTGCACAGGTCACACCAATATTCAAGAAAGGTAGTAGGAATAATCCACTAAATTACAGCCATATATCGTTAATGTCGATATGCAGCAGAATTTTAGAACATATATTGTTTTCGAACATTATGAATTACCTTGAAGGAAACGGTCTATTGACACAGTCAACATGGGTTTAGAAAACATCGTTCCTGTGAAACACAACTAGCTCTTTATTCACATGAAGTGCTGAGTGCTATTGACCAGGGATTTCAGATCGATTCCGTATTCCTGGATTTCCGGAAGGCTTTTGACACTGTACCACACAAGCGGCTCGTAGTAAAATTGCGTGCTTGTGGAATATCGTCTCAGTTATGTGACTGGATTTACGATTTCCTGTCAGAGAGGTCACAGTTCGTAGTAATTGACGGAAAGTCATCGAATAAAACAGAAGTGATTTCAGGCGTTCCCCAAGGTAGTGTTATAGGCCCTTTGCTGTTCCTTATCTATATAAACGATTTGGGAGACAATCTGAGCAGCCGTCTTCGGTTGTTTGCAGATGACGCTGTCGTTTATCGACTAATAAAGTCATCAGAAGATCAAAACAAGCCGCAAAACGTTTTAGAAAAAATATCTGAATGGTGCGAAAAGTGGCAATTGACCCTAAATAACGAAAAGTGTGAGGTCGTCCACATGAGTGCGAAAAGGAACTCGTTAAACTTCGGTTACACGATAAAGCAGTCTAATCTAAAAGCCGTAAATTCAACTAAATATCTAGGTATTACGATTACGAACAACTTAAATTGGAAAGAACACACAGAAAATGTTGTGGGGAAGGCTAACCGAAGGCTGCGTTTTATTGGCAGGACACTTAGAAAATGTAACAGACCTACTAAGGAGACCGCCTACACTACGCTTGTCCTTCCTCTTTTAGAATACAGCTGCGCGGTGTGGGATCCTTACCAGGTAGAACTGACGGAGTACATCGAAAAAGTTTAAAGAAAGCACGTTTTGTATTATAGCGAAATATGGGAGAGTGTCACAGAAATGATACTGGATTTGGGGTGGAAATCATTAAAAGAAAGGCGTTTTTCGTCGTGACGGAATCTTCTCACGAAATTCCGATCACCAACTTTCTCCACCGAATGCGAAAATATTTTGTTGACGCTGACCTACGTAGGGCGGAACGATCACCAGGGTAAAATAAGGGAAAACAGATCTCATACGGAAAGATACAGATGTTCGTTCTTTCCGCACGCTATACGAGATGGGAATAATAGAGAATTGTGAAGGTGGTGCGATGAACCCTCTTCCAGGCACTTAAATGTGATTCGCAGGGTACCCATGTAGTTGTAGATGTATTTGTGTGACGATATACAGTATCCTCGTGTGTTACAAAGTCCTACTGCCCATCGGCGTTAGTGATATGAATCAGTAATTCAACGTATTGCTCCTAAATCCTTGCTTCGGTATTGGTGTGACTTGTGCAACTTTCCAATCTTAAGACATGGAACTTTCGACGAGCGAGCAGTTGTGTATGATTGCTAAGTATGCAGCTACTATATCAGCATACTCTAAAAGGAACCTGACGAGTATACCGTCTGGACCGGAGGCCTTGCCTTTGTTAAGTGATTTAAGCTGCTTTGCTACAGCGGAGTTACGTACTTCTAAATTAGTCATACTGGCAGTAATTCTTGGTCCGTATTCCGGAGTATTCACTTCGTATTCTTTGGTGAAGGAATTTGGGTAAACCGTTTTTAATAACTCTGCTGCAGTGGCACTGTCATCACTAACATCGCGTACTTTACAAACGCCCAGAATCTCTTTTGATTTTCTGTTGGATTTCGAGACAGAGATTCGTTGTGGAAGCTATTAAAAGCGTCTCGCATTGAAGTCCGCGTCAAGTTTCGAGCTTCAGTGACTTCTTAAGTAATAGAACCCAGTACGTTGTCCTCGATGGTGAGTGTTCATCGGAGGTGAGGGTATCATCTGGAGTGCCCCAGGGAAGTGTGGTAGGTCCGCTGTTGTTTTCTATCTACATAAATGATCTTTTGGATAGGGTGGATAGCAATGTGCGGCTGTTTGCTGATGATGCTGTGGTGTAAGGGAAGGTGTCGTCGTTGAGTGACTGTAGGAGGATACAAGATGACTTGGACAGGATTTGTGACTGGTGTAAGGATTGGCAGCTAACTCTAAATATAGATAAATGTAAATTAATGCAGTTGTATAGGAAAAAGAATCCCGTAATGTTTGAATACTCCATTATTAGTGGAGCGCTTGACACAGTCACGTCGATTAAATATTTGGACGTAACATTGCAGAGCGATATGAAGTGGGACAAGCATGTAATGACAGTTGTGGGGAAGGCTGATAGTCGTCTTGGTCATTGGTAGAATTTTGGGAAGATGTGGTTCATCTATAAAGGAGACCGCTTATAAAACACTAATACGACCTATTCTTGAGTACTGCTCGAGCGTTTGGGATCCCTATCAGGTCGGATTGAGGGAGGACATAGAAGGAATTCAGAGGTGGGCTGCTAGATTTGTTACTGGTACGTTTGATCATCACGCGAGTGTTACGGAAATGTTTCAGGAACTCGGGTGGGAGTCTCTAGAGGAAAGGAGGCGTTCTTTTCGTGAATCGCTAGTGAGGAAATTTAGGGAACCAGCATTTGAGGCTGAGTGCAGTATAATTTTACTGCCGCCAACTTATATTTCGCGGAAAGACCACAAAGATAAGAGAGATTAGGGTAGTCATTTTTCCCTCGTTCTGTTGGGAGTGGAACAGGGAGAGAAGATGCTAGTTGTGGTACGAGGTATCCTCCGCCACGCACCGTATAGTGGATTGCGGAGTATGTATGTAGATGTAGATGTAGATGAAACATAGCCAGTGTTGGAGGTTTTGTGTTCTTTTAAAACTGGCATGCGTTTTTAGTTGCTTCTGCAAGTACTTTGGACATACGCGCTGACAGAGCATGCGTGAAGGTCAGAAACGAACCTCGGCATGGGTAACTGGTACGTGCTGCCTATCGGGTCGGGCCAGCTTGGAGCGAGAGAAGGGGCGCGGCCGGGTTCCCGCGACCGCTGCTGCTGCGGCGGCAGCCACCGAACGTAGTCTCGAGGGCAGCGGGACGCCACCTGCCGTCTTATGCAGGACCGCAGTTTCCCTCCGGCCGCGGAAGCACCAGCAGCTATGACGCAGCAGCAGCAGCAGCAGCAGCAGAAGGAGCAGCAAGCGGAGGGCGTCGCTGTCGTCGGAGGAGGACTCGTGAGTACTGCAGTGCTGGAAAGGGAGGCAAGCAGCGGGGGGGCCTGGTCAGTCTCAGGTTACTGTGCGCGACCCCTGTTCTTATGTTTCGCGTGTGGCGTCTTTTGCCAATCGTGTTATAGCTTCTTGCCGAATTCTGTCAGTCGTTCGTCCTGCTAGGACCCCCACACGCAATGAGTCGCGCATTAGAAGCACCGCGGTAGGCGCCGCCAGCTCAGCCGACTAAAGCCGCCGCCTTTCCAGTTACGTAACGTTCTGGCCGTTGTCCTTCGGTTTAGCTGTGTAGCGCGTTCCATATTGTGTTTCTGCCATCGCCTATATCTGCTTTACAGTCAAACTCTGTAAATATATCTGTTCCTTACGTTCGTGCGTGTGCGTGAGCATTTATTTGTGTGTGTGTGTGTGTGTGTGTGTGTGTGTCCTGGTACACGCGCAACAGCGTTCGTGTGCGTGTGTACGAGTACTCGCGAGGGCGCGCAGCGTGTGTGGGAGTGCGCGTGCGTGGGCGTGCGCTCGCGTGCATGCATACTTTCGTGTGAGTGCGCGAATCGGTGCTTGTGCATACTTTCGAGTGAGTTCGCGAATCCGCCCAAGCGCGTATGTGCGCGCCCATGCCTCTGTGATGACTGGGTGTTGTGTGCTGTCCTTAGGTTAGTTAGGTTTAAGTAGTTCTAAGTTCTAGGGGACTTATGACCTAAGATGTTGAGTCCCACAGTGCTCAGAGCCATTTGAACCATGCCCCTGTGTGCACGCGTCCGCGCGCGCATGTGTGTGTGTGTGTGTGTGTGTGTGTGTGTGTGAAAGAGAGAGAGAGAGAGAGAGAGAAAGAAGGACACGTGCGCAAATATGTTGGCGTATGTGTGTGTGTGTGTGCACGCTCGCTTGTGTGCATTGGTGAGTGAATGAGCATGAGTGTGAGTGTATGGGCGCGCGCGTATATATCTCGTTACGTAATGTTCCAATGAGGTCGTATTTAAATCAGGTACTTCTACTGGATTTGTACAGTTGTGCAAACATTTTGAAGGCCGCCTGGCTTCCAGTTCTACATCTACGTCTGTACTTTCCATGCCAGTTTACGGTGTGTGGTGGAGGCTGTACCACCACCCTCTTCTCCTATTCCAGTCGCGAAGGGTTACCTTCATGGTCTTTTCGCGAGCTATACGTGGAAGCTGTATATTGGTTTTGACTCTTCAAGGAACGTAGGCTCTCGAAACTGTAATGGTAAACCACACCGTCATTCCGATCGCCTACTCCTAAATATTTTCTGTATTTGACTGCTTCCAGTGATCGGTAGGCAATCGTATAATCATACAAACAGTGGACCTTTCTGATTATTTATGCACGTCGCCTTACATTTGTTTATGCTGAGCGTCAACTGCCAATCGTAGCTCCAAGCGTTGATCCTTTCCACGTCGTTCTGCTATTCCCAACAATTTTTAAGTGTTCCTACTTTTCTGTGTACAACACCATGATCCGCTAAAACTGTTATCGAGCATCCGACGTCATCCACTAGGTCATTTCTGTAGCACAATACTGTGAAACTAATGGTCCTAAAAGATTCCCTTTGGGGACGCCCGAAGTTACTTTTACGTCTGAAGGTTCCTCTCCGTAAAGAATGACAGACTATGTTCCGTTTGCTAGAAACTCATGAATCCAGTCACGTAACTGGTCTCATATTACGTGTGCTTGTACCTTTTCATTATGTGGTAGTGCAGGACTGTATCGAACGTCTTTGGGAATTCAAGCAACTCGGCATCACTTAGGTGTCAGTATGTACTGCTTTCTAGGTATCGTAGACAAACAGACAGAGCTAGGTTTCACACGGTTAACTAAAAATCCGAACACGGGTCTGTAATCAGTGGAAACGTAAATATGAGAGCGTAGTCCTGTTTTTTAGGAAGATATTTTTCCCCTACGTCCTGCTCATATGTCCGTCACGGACGACCTCTCTTTGATGTATTTATGTATTCACTCCTTTCAGAATAGGTCAGCCAATCGATACCGACGACCACTCACAGCGGCTGTTCCCAATACTTGAACGTGCGCAGCAGTACTATTTGTCTTTTGGATACACGATAGACACGAGATAACAACAGTGAGTAGACGCTACTGATCAGTTTCTTTTTTGTTGTTCTGGAGGTTGTTATCAGACTATTTGCAGTTTATCCGTTCGTTAAATTAAGTTGTGTCGTAAATACTTATAAAGATCTTCTCTCCCAGATCGGTTCAGTATCTTTCCATTGGTTGTCCGAGGTACCATTCTAACTACCAGAATTCTTATGTAACAGCGCGTTTCGCAATTTTCTGTTTTATTGTTGTCTGTACTGTTTATCGTCCCTGTTTCACGTCCATATAAGCAAAAACTTGCCATAGATCTGAACTAGAGGGGGGAATTGGTGGGAGGGGGCAACTCATCTTATTTTCGCGGTGAATGACGAAATGATTTCTACATCTCATGCAAAATGGCTGTGGGTACTGCTATTGCCAGTCTGCATTTTATATCGTCTTCCCTTCTGCCATCGGCACTAAGCCTGCAGTCCAAATAACAGAACTTGTCTACTAACTTTCATATCTTATTTCCCAGTCTAATTTTATGTGAATCACATAATTTACTTCGAGTATCATCCATTATCCATTAGTTTTATTCATACGAGAAACGTTTAGAAAGTTTCATCATTGTTTCTCAAACAGAAACTTTATTGCCAAAAACAGATATAGTGTGGCATCTTGCACTATTTCTCGACGTACTCGCCACCGATATTGAGGCATTTGTCACAGCGTGCAATGAGTCTGAAGAAACCAGTCTGGTAAAATTCGGTCCCATGCGATGCAAAGAATCGCCGCGCAGCCCGCTCCTCCACAGTGATCGTTTGGAAGTGACGTGCCGAGAGTGAGTCATTCAATGCAGGGAACACAGGTGAAAGATTGGCGAGATTGGGGCTGCAGACTGGAGATCCAGTATCTCCCATCAGAAGCGACGAATCTGATTCTGTGTGGATCACCCGGCCTACAGTCCAGATATTGCCCAATCGGACTTTCATTTGGTTCCCTGCACTAAAAGCTGAACTCTCGAGACGTCACTTCCAAGCTGGTACTGAGTGGAGCAGGCTGTGCAATTTCTTGCCTCGCAGGGCAGCGCATTGTACCAGAGTGATTGGTTCAAACAGATTGCGCGCTACGAGAAATATCTGAATGTCGGTGGCGACTATGCCGAAAATAGGTCATGATGCCACGGTGTATTTGTTTTCGGCGATAAAGTTTCTGTTGAGAAACAATGACCGAACTTACCTTCGGAACGTCCTACTTCTTATAAACTGTTTTCAAGACAATGTCCATTTCGTTTTGCAGGTCTTCCCATTCCTTTGTCGTGTCTGATAGGATTGCAATGTCATCGGAAAAGTATACAATTTTTATTTGCTTTCGCAGAAATTTCCGTTTCCAGACGTCTCCTTCGTTTCCTTTACTGCTTGTTCAGTGTACAGATCATAAGGTACAACCATTCCTGACTCCTTCTCAATTACTGCCTCTCTGTCATGTCCTTAAACTCTCAGAACTGTAGTTCCGTACAAGCTATGGATAATCTTCTATTTCCTGTATTTTACCTCTGCTAACTTTAAAATAGCAGAAGTGTGTTCCAGTCAGCGTGGTCTTATGCATGTATAGTAAGGGGTCGCGGGTTCTCAGAGAGCTTGTTTCTGGACCTAGCAAACAGCTACCGTAACAGAGAGTTGCAGAGGATGACCCCTGTCGAGCGGATTAAATACTAGTCACCGCCGTAAACGAGCGCTCTTGTCACTTTGTAACGCTGTAAATGTTGTACAATTGGTACCTGGCGGTCATTTGACCCTCCATCGTGATGACTGGGTGTTGTGTGATGTCCTTAGGTGAGTTAGGTTTAAGTAGTTCTAAGTTCTAGGGGACTGATGACCATAGATGTTAAGTCCCATAGTGCTCAGAGCCATTTGAACCATTTGAACCCTCCATCGCTGACTAAAGTCGTGGCAGTTAAATAGTGTGTATGTGCCAGTCGGTTTTGCGCAATCAGCGCAGTAAGATGGCTCGATGTGGAGACTTCACAGAACGACAGAAAAAAAGCTGTCAGTTTTGGACGTTATGAAGTTAGCTCTCTTGTTACTGTACCACTACGGACTGTCTAGTGTGTGTACAAGAAATGGTTTACCACACACAGTCGTAAAGCACGACACAAGAACGGATGTAAAAAGATCGTAACCTACAGGGACTACAGTTGAGCGTCACACCTTATCAGTGACAGTCGGTCTAAAACCCAGCACGGGCTGCTCTTGTCTGCGGATGCAGATCCGTCTCAGCCCAGTTTCCGAGCGAGCATTGCGCAGGGAACTGCAACCAGTGGACATTTCCAGCCGAGTTCCTCGCAGAAGGTCATTGCTCACAGCGGCGGACAAATCTGCACGCCCTCAATGGACCAAACAACACAGAACGTGGCCTGTAGCTGACTGGAAGCGCATGTTGTGTTCCGTGTCGCTATTTTCCCTAACTTTTTCCTTTTTTAAGTGATGCAAAAACATCCAATGCACCAACGGATCAATGATGCGTTTAATTTGTAGTTTGTATTTCAGACTGGAGGTGGTTCTTTGGTACTTTCCTACTATGTATTGGACCCATTCCTTCAGGTTGCCGTGAACATGAACCACGGTATTTCCGTTGACATTTTCGGCTACCGACTGAGCGTTGTACTTTCTACTGCATCATGCAAATTTCTCTCGCTGTCCTAAACTCTTATAAAAGTTTCCCAGTTTAGCGGTGATTCCGTAGAACGTGGTATAAATGACAAACAGAATAACTGTTCATGCTTTGTCACCTGAACTGCGCTACTTAAGCTAGTCCTTTCATCGATTATCTTAATGAACGATGCGCAGGATTTCCTCCGACCTGTTTACTGTGAATCTCCAGTAGACGTTGTCCCTTTGAGCAGTTTTTGTGCGTATTGGATTCTTCAGAAGATTCAAGCAGGCTACAAGTGGTTATAAGTGGACATGCGGATAGCTAATTTACTTGAAATAAGTCCCGGGATGTTCAGTAACAATGTAAGTTTGAAGCGATTCATCTACAAAAGTTCATAAATTTCGAGAGCATGGTTAAGCCGTTCCGGAGGAAGACGGTTCAAGTCTGCGTCCGAACATGCTGATTTAGATTTTCCATTATTTCCGCAAATCTCTGCAGACAAATGTCAGGATGGTTCCTTCGCAGGGGCACGGCCGATTTGCTTTCCCATCCTTACGACAATCGGAGTTTGAGTTCCGTATCTAATGACCTCAATGTCGACGGGACGTTAGAGTGTAATCTTCCTTCCTTCTGTTATGAGAACAGATTACCGCTTTGGAAGCTTCTAGAATGATTTGCTCCACTACTCCCCAATTTTCATACGTTTTACGTAACAGTTTTTATGTGGCTGATAATGACCTGGGCGTAGTCCAAACTGAATCCATCACTGCCATCAAAATTACAAAAGGCATCGCTCTATATACACAGAGAAGTCCTGTGGAATGTCCATTATCCTATAAACATCATTGACGTATATACGAATAAGAAAGCCAAATCTAAAAACTTGCCAGAAACGCAGAATTGGTGAGGCAAAACTGGCGCTTTAAGTGCAGCGTCAGCCATAATGTCTGCAGTAAACGAAAGAAACTCAGAGTATTATTAATTAGAGGAGCTCTCATATAGTTTGCTGTGACTGTGCTGTGTTCTCGAACTTGAAGAACACTTGTCAAACATAAAACAGAGAACTAAATGCTTACAGAAGTGGGCACACTTGTTTCATGTTACGATTGTTGGGAACCAGCTGTCAAAACATAAATGACACAAATAGATTCCTATTACAACGGGTATATGTACTCTCTGTCATGACAGTTGAAGGTCAACTACTCAAACATAAAATAAGGGAATATATTGTCACTGTGGACAGAGAACTGTCAAAACAGCTTATGATTTACAGCTTACACTGGTCGGAAGCCAGAGCATAAATCATACAATAAACGATAGTTAAAATCAGTGAAGCAGCACTTTTCAGAAAAACAGAAAAGATGGGACTAGGTGAGAAAACGTCACAGATGTCATCAACTGCCCATCGAAAAAATCCTTCTCCCTCCACAGGGAAAACAGAGTCTGTGAGTATGGAATCAAAACCATCGGACAGAGTTGTCTTAAGATCAGTTATTGTCACTTTTTACGCAGAATTTGGGAAGCGTAGACTGTTCCCATTGCGTCTTCCAGGAACTTAAATGTTTACCTGCTACAATCTATTGAGCAGAAAGACTTAGAATTTTGCTCTGAGTTGGGAGAAAAATCATAGACTGTGATCGTCTCTACTTTTAGACTTGGCATTTCATCTCAAGACACCTTAGTGTAGTGTAGTGTATTTCATTTCGGATAAACTCTTAGTATTGTATATACTTTGTTGTTATTAATTTCGTAGTCACTTTTCCCTCCTGCTGACGTTACCTCCTCGATTTCCCATCAATAAAATTAGAGTATCCCTTCCACATCGATCAACGATGTGAATCGGACCTCAGGTAACTTGTGGCTCAATCATTTGCCGAATTTCAAGCCTGGTAGGCGAAAGATATGTCTGTATGCACTACATAGATTTACTGTGTATCTAGTTCAGATGTTCATACTGGGGAAGTGATACATCAGCAGTTGTATTATTACGACGTATCTTATTCGTTACAGCTTCTACGTTTTTTTACCCGGTTTTTCGTCTTTACCACTGACAGTCGTTAGATTTTTACTAACTTTCTCCTCCCAACTATGCCTCCTAATACAGACAACGCACGTGAGAAACGTACGCATTATAACAAAAATTATTTGAGAGTTAACAAAAATAACTGACAAATTATTTGCACCAGCGTGAAAGCAGAAAACTTATTATTAAACTTCAAAAATGGTTCAAATGGCTCTGAGCACTATGGGACTTAACATCTGAGGTCATCAGTCCCCTAGAACTTAGAACTACTTAAACCTAACTAACCTAAGGACATCACACACATCCATGCCCGAGGCAGGATTCGAACCTGCGACCGTAGCGGTCACGCGGTTCCAGTCTGACGCGCCTAGAACCGCTCGGCCACACCGGCCGGCTATTAAACTTCTATATTCTAATTAAATAAAGAGCCATGGCAGCGTATTAAACTTCTCACTGTGCATTTCCTCTCCAACATAGTTTTACTTCATCATAGACAGACAATAGTCAGAAATGGTTTTCTGAAAAATGGATATGAGTTAATAAGGAATGTAAATTTAAGAATTAGCGTTATATGGAAGAAAAACGTGCTCTATAAACAGTGCAGACAAGAAGAGGATCGAAGATTTTAAAATGTGCTGATAGAGAAGAATTGTCATGATTAGATGTGTAGAATGAATAATTGATTGACAAGGAAGAAAGCTGTACGGAATGTCTTGACAAAAAGCAGGGATCAGTTGATAAGACAAACCCTGAAATATCAAAGAACAGTTACTTTGGTAATGGAGAGAAACATGGCGGTAAAAAATTGTAGAGGGACACTGAATCTTGACTACAGGAAGCAGCTGCAAATGGATGTAGGTTGCAGTATTTCAGAGGCGAAGAGCGTTGCACGTGGCTGGTGTGGAGAGCTATTCAAAATCAGCCTTCTGACTTTCTACTATTTTTCTATTGGAGAGCAATAACTGCAAACAACTGATAATGTTTCCCTAAGTGACATAGCATAAAATAGTTGTTACTATTATTAAAAATATTGTTTAGGCATTTTGCTCACTTCTGAACTGAAAAGACAAGTGATTATAAACACAATAGTTTGGAACACATGTATGTAATACAAGGGTTGGACAAAAATATGCGAACAACGCTAGAAACGCCTGCTTGAACATAAATGGCCAAGCCTACAGGTTGTGCTGCTGAATTTGACCACGGACGGCACCTGTGGAATGTCCTCAAAACGTTGCAAGTGTCAGTCATCGTGAGAACAGTGTTCTGTGTAGTTGTGACTGCACTACGTCGGAGTTAAGTGAAGTAGTGCGCGGGCTAAGTATTGTTGCTCGTATGGTGGGTCCTCCAGTAACCAAGATAGGTGAAATGTTTGATGTTTCGAGAGGCACCCTACCGAAGATTTATACTGCACACAGGGGAAGCAGAAAAACATCACCCGCGAAGTCACAACACGGACGAAAGTGCGTGTTGAGTGGTCATTGAGGAGGATTGTGACAAGAAATAAGAAGACGACAGCTGCAAACGTCACTGCAGAGCTTAATATCGCACCAGCGAATCCTATCAGCACCAAAACAACACGAAGGGAGCTCCCTGGGCAGGTAATTACACGCGAGCTGGAGTTCCAAATCCACTCATCAGTGATCCAAATGCCCGTAACAGGCAAACTTGGCGTCGAAGCCATAAAACCTGGACTGTGGAGCAATGGAAGAAGGTCGGACGAATCCTGTTTCACACTGTTTCCAATTTGTAGTCGAGTTTAAGTCCGAAGAGTGAAACATGGCGAGGGTTCGGTGGTGATTTGGGCAGCCATGTCGTGGCAATCGATGGGCCCTGTGGTTACTCCGCAAGGTCACATTACTGCCAATGAGTATGTGACCATCTCAAAGCGCGAAGTAGCTGCGCGGTTTGAGGCGCCGTGTCACGGATTGCGCGGCTCCTCCCTCCGGAGGTTCGTGTCCTCCCTCGGGCATGAGTGTGTGTGTTGTTCTTACCATAAGTTAGTTTAAGTAGTGTGTAAGTCTAAGGACCGATGACCTCAGCAGTTTGGTCCCTTAGGATTCACACACATTTGAACATTTTTGACCATTTTGGCTGATCAGGCCCATCCCATGGTACAACCTTAGTTTCCCAAAGCTGATGCTGTGTTCCAAGACGACAGGCCCCTGTTCACACAGCTCGTACCGTCCAGGGCTGGTCTTGTTAGCAGGAGGATGAACTACCGCATCTATCCTAGCTACTTTGGAGAAAAGTGTACGTGATCCCTAACCACCTCGTTCCCTGAACTTGCCACTGTTTTACAGGAAGAATGCTATAAGATTACCTTGAAAACCATATAGGATCCGTATTTATCCATTCTGAGACGAGTGGAATCTGTTTTGAATGCCAACGATTTTCCTTAACCGCGCTAGGCATGGTAATGTGTTGAGTTTATGGTGTTTCCATGTTTTTATCTAACAGCTGTATCTGAGAGACTTATAAAGCAAAAACATCTCCTGTTTCCTGGACATTGCGCAGTATCACTAACGAAAACTGTTTCGCTACCTATTTCGGTGAATAACAAACTAATTTGAAAATATTGTTTGACCTCGGGTGTGGACCTCTGCGTCAGTGCTTGTTTCACAATAAAGATTCACTCACATCACTAAATTAAAATACTCATTTCCTCAGTAGCTTGAATCTTTAGCCGGCCGCGGTGGCCGTGCGGTTCTGGCGCTGCAGTCCGGAACCGCGGGACTGCTACGGTCGCAGGTTCGAATCCTACCTCGGGCATGGGTGTGTGTGATGTCCTTAGGTTAGTTAGGTTTAAGTAGTTCTAAGTTCTAGGGGACTTATGACCTAAGATGTTGAGTCCCATAGTGCTCAGAGCCATTTCAACCATTTTTTTTGAATCTTTAAGGAAGTCGCTAGCGTTCTCGAAGCGGCTGCAATTCAGTTTTAGGAACTATTCACCTTTGACAATGACCTAGTTGTCTCCTTGCTACCTGAAGTCAAAGTTCCAACATGGTGTGTCACCACTCAACATTATAAATTTAAAACACTAAATTTTCCAGCAAAAGCGACTCATATTACGTAATACTCTAATGCAGTGCGGTGTGTAATTGCTAGTGGGCATTTCATGCATATTTGAGATTTTATAGTGTTCAGTGTTCTCGAAATGGCTGAGAAAGACTTGTTTATCAATAATTTTTATAACAAATGGTTCAAATGGCTCTGAGCACTATGGGACTTAACATCTGAGGTCATCAGTCCCCTAGAACTTAGAACTACTTAAACCTAACTAACCTAAAGACATCACACACATCCGTGCCCGAGGCAGGATTCGAACCTGCGATCGTAGCGGTCGCGCGGTTCCAGATTGCAGCGCCTAGAACCGCTCGGCCGCTCCGGCCGGCGATAGAACTTTGTCTGACGTTAATAAAAGCTAGTATGGAATTCTCAGCTTTAGTTCTGATAAGTATATTTTTATAACAACCCAAAGATATATTCTAAAGAATAGTCACTGAAGATAGTTTGGCGAACAAACGGCTAAGCACAGTGCTGTTGGAGAGATCTTGGCAAAGGTCTCACTGCGAACCGGTTTAATGAGTTGCAAGTTTAGAATCAACACCCGAGAGCAGTGGCGTTACGTCATAAGCGTCCAGCCTCTTTCTTGTGTAAGCTGGCGGAAGCGTGTAGTCGCTCTTGTAGCAGAGAGCATACTTGTCATTTTGAAACATTCCTCCTGACACATGCTGTCCAACGATGTGAAAGAAAACCATTATGTCAAGCTGCAATAACACTGAAAAACGCTGTCTGCCATTCTCAAGGACTGTACAACAAGTAAAAGCAAGTATGTAACGTACCAACAAAGTAATTTCACAAACTACCGGCTGTAACGAGCTGTTGCAGGACAGTGGTCAATGGCTAATAAGAAGACATGGACGAAAGCAGAATACAGACAGCGGAAGCGATATCTTAAGCGTGAGTTCTAGGTTTCAAAGATATGAGGACTCACGGCAGCAGCTGGATACGGGGAACTTGCGACGCTCTTGCACCTTCCGACTTTCTAGAGAAAACTGTGTTACGGTGCATGCCATTGAGTCCCGCGATTGCGTAACACAGGGACATGCTGTTGGGAAATGTAATAGCGATCGAATCACAGGAATAAGTTTTAGATTTCACTTCATCACTTAGAGGTTTTTGCCCGTTTATTTGTTCCAGTATAGGATAATATATTGGTAAATTATTCTTAATAGCTGAGATTATAGTGGACAATGACAAGCAAAATTGGTCGTGTTTCTGGCAGAGCAGATATTCGCGCGAGATCCATCATACCAACTACGGCCTGTAATCAGCCACGTCAGGTGCCCGCCGACAGGGCTAAGTGTGGGAAGGACATGGAAATGGACGCTTCCTCTACTGAATGCAAATCCTTAAACGTGATCGCTTTAATAAATGTATGAAGTCTACTAAATCACTCATAAGCTTATCCACGTAGTGGCGTATCCGTATTTGTTATTAAATGCAATAAATAAAATTCCATCTGTGCCACAATATCGTTTGTTAATACTGCAACCAGTTTACAGTTTGCACCATCTTTAAACATTTCGGCGTGGACAATAATATACAACAAAGGAGGAGCCCCAAGCCTCCAATTCGACTTAGGTTACCTACCGGAAAGCTCGACATAAAGGGCCCATACGTAAGCATGCTGCACACCACCTTCTCAAAACTAACAGCTCTATTCAGCGTCGACTAGTGCTACTACTGACAGAGGTTTACAAAGACATGATGGCTTGAAGTCTGTCAGAATACATTATTATCCCAAGCTCTACTACAGAAACCAATATAAAACAAAATAGAGAAGTCATAAAAATTGAAATTGTTACAAGTTTATGCACCAAATAGAAATGGGAGTGATCAATGTTGATTCATTTCACGGATGTATTAAATACTAAAAATTGCGACCAAATTAATCTTTAACATAGTCGCGTGTCAGTTTATTGGTAACAATGCACTGAGATGACAAAAATGATGAAATGTCTGTTAATGTCGTATCGGACTCCTTTTTTCGTGTGTAGTGCAGCAACTGGACGTGGCACGAATTCAACAAGTCGTTGGAAATCCTCTGCAGACATATTGAGTCATCATGGTTCTATAGCCGTCCATAATTACAAAAGTATTTCCGGTGCAGGATTTCACGCACTCACTGACCTCTCGATTAGGTTCCATAAATGTTCGATTGTATCCATATCGTGCTATCTGGGTGGCTAAACCAATCGTTCGAACTGTCCAGAATGTTCCTCAAACCAATTGCGAACAGTCTGGGTCCGATGACATAAACCATGAATGGCTGCAAATCGTCGTCAAATAGCCAAACATAACCATTTCCAGTCAATGATCGGTTCAGTTGCAACAGAGAACCCCATCCGTTCCATGTAAACACAGCCCACACCATTATGAAGACTCCATCTGCTTGCACAGTGCCTCGTTGACAGCTTACGTCCACGGCTTCGTGGGGTCTGCGCTACACTCGAACCGTACCATTAGTTCTTACCAACTGAAATTGGGACTCATCTGGCCAGGCCACGGTTTTCCAGTCGCTGTTAGCAAAGGCACTCGCGTCCGTCGTCTCCTGCCATAGCCCATTAACTTCAAAGTTCGCTGCACTGTCCTAACGGATACATTCCGACATTGATTTCTGTGGTTATTTCACGCATTGTTGCTTGTCTGTTAGTACTGACAACTCTACGCAATCGCCGCTGCTCTCTGTCCTTAAAAGAAGGCCCTCGGCCACTGCGTTGTTCGTGTTGAAAGGTAATGCCTGAAATTTGATATTCCCAGCACACTCTTGACATTATGGATCTCGGAATATTGAATTCCCTAATGATTTACGAAATGGAATGTACCATGCTTCTGTCTCCAACTACCAATCCACATAAAAATCTGTGCGACCATAATCAAGTCGGAAACCTTTTTACATGAATCAACTGAATACAAATTAAAGCTTCGCCAATGCACTGCCCTTTTATACCCTGTGTACGTGATACTACCACCATTTGTATATGTGCATATCGCTGTCCCATGAGTTTTGTTAGCGAAAAATGGCAGACATGAATATGCACCGGCTGACAAAAAAAGTGAAACACCCAGAAGACACGGTCGTATCTCAACGTAACTTCGTAGACATACACTACCGGCCATTAAAATTGCTACGTCAAGAGGAAATGCAGATGATAAACGGGTATTCATTGGACAAATATATTATACTAGAACTGAGACGTGATTACATTTTCACGCAATTTGGTGCATAAATCCTGAGAAATCAGTACCCAAACAACCATCTGGCCGTAATAACGGTCTTGATACGCCTGTGCATTGAGTCAAACAGAGCTTGGATGGCGTGGACAGGTACAGTTGCCCATGCAGCTTCAACACGATACCACAGTTCATCAAGAGTAGTTAGTGACTGGCGTATTGTGACGAGCCACTATTGACCAGACGTTTTAAATTGATGAGAGATCTGGAGAATGTGCTGGCCAGGGCAGCAGTCGAACATTTTCTGTATCCAGAAAGGCTCGTACAGGACCTGCAACATGCGCTCGTGCATTATCCTGCTGAAATGTAGGGTTTCGCAGGGATCGAATGAAGGGTAGAGTCACGGATCGTAACACATCTGAAATGTAACGTCCATTGTTCAAAGTGCCGTCAGTGCGAGCAAGAGGTGACTCTGACGTGTAACCAATGGCACCCCATACCATGACTCCGGGTGATACGCCAGTATGGCGATGACAAATACACGCTTCCAATGTGCGTTCACCGCGATGTCGCCCAACACGGATGCGACCATCATGATGATGTAAACAGAACCGGGATTCATCCGAAAAAATGACGTTTTGCCATTCGTGCACCCAGGTTAGTCGTTGAGTACACCACCGCAGGCGCTCCTGTCTGTCATGCAACGTCAAGGTTAAACGCAGCCATGGTCTCCGAGCTGATAGTCCATGCTGCTGCAAACGTCGTCGAACTGTTCGTGCAAATGGTTGTTGTCTTGCAAACGTCCCCATCTGTTGACTCAGGGATCGAGACGTGGCTGCACGATCCGTTACAGCCATGCGAATAAGATGCCTGTCATCTCGACTGCTAGTGATACGAAGCCGTTGGGATCCAGCACGGCGTTCCGTATCACCCTCCGTAACCCACCGATTCCATATCCTGCCAACAGTCATTGGATCTCGACCAACCCGAGCAGCAATGTCGCGATACGATAAACTGCAATCGCGATAGGCTACGATCCGACCTTTATCAAAGTCAGAAACGTATTGATACGCATTTCTCCTCCTTACACAAGGCATCACAACAACGTTTCACCAGGCAACGCCGGTCATCTGCTGTTTGTGTATGAGAAATCGGTTGGAAACTTTCCTCATGTCAGGACGTTGTAGGTGTCGCCACCGGGGCCAACCTTGTGTGAATGCTCTGAAATCTAATCATTTGCATATCACAGCATCTTCTTCCTGTCGGTTAAATTTCGCGTCTGTAGCACATCATCTTCGTGGTGTAGCAATTTTAAATGCCAGTAGTGTACATACCATCGATGGGTACGTATTAATTAGAGTTGCAGTTCTCTATGAGAGGTATGACGACCACCATAATGCATCAGTGTTGTTACCAGTCCTGATAGAGTAGATCTACATCTACATCCATACTCCGCAAGCCACCTGACGGTGTGTGGCGGAGGGTAGTTTGAATACCTCTATCGGTTCTCCCTTGTATTCCAGTCTCATATTGTTCGTGGAAAGGAAGATTGTCGGTATGCCTCTGTGTGGGCTCTAATCTCTCTGATTTTATCCTCATGGTCTCTTCGCGAGATATACTTCTCGAAACTTCAACAAAAGCCCGTTACGAGCTACTGAGCGTCTCTCCTACAGAGTGTTCCACTGGAGCTTATCTATCATCTCCGTAACGCTTTCGCGATTACTAAACGATCCTGTAACGAAACGCGCTGTTCTCCGTTGGATCTTCTCTATCTCTTCTATCAACCCTATCTGCTACGGATCCCACACTGGTGAGCAATATTCAAGAATAGGGCGAACAAGTGTACTGTAACCTACATCCTTTGTTTTCGGATTGCATTTCCTTTCCAATGAATCTCAGTCTGGCATCTGCTTTACCGACGATCACTTTATATGATCATTTCATTTTAAATCACTCCTAATGCCTACTCCCAGATAATTTGTGGAATTAACTGCTTCCAGTTGCTGACCTGCTATATTGTAGCTAAATGATAAAGGATCTTTCTTTCTATGTATTCGCAGCACATTACACTTGTCTACATTGAGATTCAATTGCCATTCCCTGCACCATGCGTCCATTCGTTGCAGATCCTCCTGCATTTCAGTACAATTTTCCATTGTTACAACCTTTCGATATACTACAGCATCATCCACAAAAAGCCTCAGTGAACGTCCGATGTCATCCACAAGGTCATTTATATATATTGTGAATAGCAGCGGTCCTACGACACTCCCCTGTGGCACACATGAAATCACTCTTACTTTGGTAGACTTCTCTCCATTGAGAATGACATGCTGCGTTCTGTTATCTAGGAACTCTTCAATCCAATCACACAATTGGTCTGATAGTCCATATGCTCTTACTCTGTTCATTAGACGACTGTGGGGAACTGTATCGAACGCCTTGCGGAAGTCAAGAAATACGGCATCTACCTGGGAACCCGTGTCTATGGCCCTCTGAGTCTCGTGGACGAATAGCGCGAGCTGGGTTTCACACGATCGTCTTTTTCGAAACCCATGCTGATTCCTACAGAATAGATTTCTAGTCTCCATAAAAGTCATCATTATACTCGAACATCATACGTGTTCCAAAATTCTACAACTGATCGACGTTAGAAATATAGGTCTATAGTTCTGCACATCTGTTCGACGTCCCTTCTTGAAAACGGGGATGAACATCGCCAGGGATTCAGTGATCGCTGTGAAGGACCATTCGTTCGAGGCAGCATTGTCAGCACATGAGAGAGTTTGAAAGGGGATGTGAAGTGGTCCGATGTTGGACTGAATGGGAACGTGGGCGCATGCATACTCGTCGTCAAGGTTTCGCTCGACCTCGGCTGAACACCATAAGGGGCCTCGCCTTATTGTGTACTAAGCTCATCGTGGTGCCTTCACATCTGCTCCTTCCATCCAAGAGCAAGTAATGGACTCACTGCAAAATTCTGTCCTATCACATACTATGGATCGAAGTCTAGCTGCAACTGGAGCAGGGAATTGCTATGTGTATGCGTAGGCTGGCGTTAACGCCAGAACTCAAACGGCTACATTTGAGTGGTTCATGGATTGCTGATGCGTTGTGTGCAGCAATGAATCGAATTTCTGCGTGACCCTTGATGACTACCCTCAGCGAGCGTGGTATCTAAAGCATCCAATGTTTTGATGAGGCGTCAAGGTGTGGACAGCCAACAGGTTTGGTTTGAGGTCACAGCTAGTACTGATTGAGAGAACGCTGACATTACATCAATAAGTCACGGGCATCCTGCGTCCACATGAGTTACCTGTGACGCGATGCTATTGTCGTGCCGTTTTTCAACTGGACGATGCTCATCCACACGCGGCACGTGTCTCTATAAACTGTCTGTGTGACGTTGAGGTTCTTCCATGGACAGCAAGATCCACAAATCTGTGCCTGATATAAGTGGGAGCAGCTCGGGCGTCAAATCCGTCGCAGCACCAGTATCCAGGATATCAAGGACTTGTTACAACTTTTGCTGGGCAGCTTGCTCAGGAGATAATACATCCGTTTTATGACTCCGTACCCAACCGAATCAGTAATTGCATCCAGGACAGAGCAGATGCAACGTCGTAGTGATAAGTGGGAATTTAATTCGAATTTGCACTCACTGAAATAACATCACATAACCTCTCAACCGGTGAAGCTTCATTTCGCTTTCTCCTCTGCTCCTGGGTGCTGCTGCATTTCTCCTCCTCTCTCTCTCTCTCTCTCTCTCTCCCTCTCTCTCTCTCTGTCTCTCCCTCTCTCTCTCTTTCAGTCAGTGTACAAAACGTTCGTTAGCCTAGAATGTCACGATAAGAGAGGAGACGTGTCTTCTTCAGTTTTATCAAGATTCCAGATACTTGTCATTACATACTGCCTCATACGTTCTAAACATGAAAATACTCCTTTAGCTTATTTGCTATCAAGAGTTTTACTTATCCAGGTGCAGATTTTCCGTCTGATTATTTTCTGTTGATGATAT
The DNA here is from genome assembly GCF_021461395.2 of Schistocerca americana. Classification (NCBI taxonomy): domain Eukaryota; kingdom Metazoa; phylum Arthropoda; class Insecta; order Orthoptera; family Acrididae; genus Schistocerca; species Schistocerca americana. The sequence continues at coordinate 496,395,739 of NC_060122.1, forward strand.
CCGATAAGCTTAAACTCTCGAGGAAGTAAAAACAATACACCACCTCACAACTGCATACGAAATTTTACACAGAACTCAACAGCGATATATATAGAAGCCAGAGATGGGAACTTTGGAGTCACAAAACTCAGATAAATTATGAGAACAAATGAAACCAGGCATTCTGGAGACTGCTACAAAGAAATCAAACCTTACAAACAAAGAAAAAAGAAGTGGAGGAAAGATAGAATTTTTTATGTGATAATTAAATAATTGGAAATATAAAAACCACATGGAATAGGTCAAATATGGAAACACCTATAAGCTGATGAGGAGAAAGACACAGCCTAAAATGAATATCTCAGATATGAATTTAAGAGATATAAATAAGAGAATAAATCTATATCTAATAGCCATTTACCAAACTACCGTTGCAGCTGATACGCAGAAATGTTAGTGCGCGAGGAGTTTTGCCTGCCATGAGGATCAAGATGATCGATAACGTGCAGAATAATCAACAGACCCATTAGTTACACAAAGGTTTCTCTTTCCTCTCCTCTGTAAATGGAAGGAGATGAAACAAAATTTTGGTGCCTAGTTTTTACTTTCAAACAGTAAACCCATTATTCTTTTGTTACTGTTATAAAGTCTTTGACAAGATCCAACAAAATATATTAAATTACTTTTTTTAACGAATAAATATTGAACATAAGGGTCTCAGACACACAAAGAATTTTTATTGGAAACAGGCAGCTCTGATAAAATTTAACAATGAGCTATACAACAAAAACTACAGAATCGACCAAAAAGTTTCAAATAGACTGTATTTTATCACATTCGATGTTCAGTATTTAGTGTGTGTAAATTTTTTGGTAAACGTTACAGACTGAAGCTGCTGTTCAGGCCTGTGGAGATTAAGAATATCACCAACGAAAAAATGCTCCTATCGGTGCATAAAAAAATTGAATATTTTCCTTTTTAAATGACTGACTGAAAAGTGGGACACCAGCTCCCTCATTCTACCTTCCTCAGTACCTTTAAAAATATTACCAACAAATTTTGGCTGCGAACATATTCGCGCTCTTTCCGACATGCAACTCACCACATATTCCCACGAGATCCTTTAACTGTAAGTTGCTCACACCCACCAGTCCACCGCTGTAAGTCGCTCATACCCATCCACTTCCCCTTGCCCATTCTCACTCATTCATTCAGCCTAAATTATTCTCATTATCTCTTTCTGTTTCTCTATCTGTCACTGTCTTCTATCGCACAGCCACAGTCTCCTTCGTTCTGACCTACTACTACTGTCTCCTTTCACCGTCACTCTCTCCCTCTTGTTCTCACTTACTGCTACTATCTCGTTCATTACTTCCCACTGTTGCTGTGTCTTCTCACTGTCACCATCTCTCTCTTTCTTATTGTTGTTGACACAGACTCTGTCTCTCATTCTCACTGGCTCTCACATACTTTCACTTTCTGAATTTCTTTATTCCTCTTCCACTAGCAGTAGATACTTCACTCTTTTTGTAGCACTGTTCTCTCACTGTCAGTGGTGTCCCTCTCTTTCTCTCACACTGCTGTCATACTTCCAGTCTTTATTACTTTTCCGTCTTTCCCGCCAATTTTTGGGATAATTTGTGAAGGTACTGTAGCTTTGCCGCAGTGGTAACACCGGTCCCGTCATATCACTGAAGTGAAGCGCTGTCAGCTTGCCGAACACTTGGATGGGAGTCCGACCGGTCTGCCGAGCGCTGTTGGATCGTCCGCTCTGCCGAGCGCTGTTGGCAAGCGGGGTGCGGGCAGCCTTGTGAGGCAAGTTAAGGACCCACTTCATTGAGAAGTAGCGGCTCAGGTCACGAAAATTGACAACGGCCGGGAGAGCTGTGTGCCGATCCCTCGCCTCTCCATATCCGCATCCAGTGACGCCTGTAGGCCGAGGATGACTATGCGGGCGGTCAGTACCATTGGGTCTTCCGAGGCCTGTTCGGACGGAGTTTACGGTTTTTTACTGACGAAGGTAGAATGAGGCAGCCGGTACCTCACTTTTAGTCAGTATTTTTAAACAGGAGCATTTTCGCCTTTTTCGTACTCCGATAGGAGTATTTTTCCTCTGGTCCTCTTCTTATCGTCACTACAGCGTGGCACGACACTTAAGTGAAAAGAACTGTATGGGTCAGTAACATTTTGATAGTTTACTTACGTGAAATTGAAATAACACAAAACTAATTTTACACCTCAGACCACATTTTAAGTGCATAAAAATTATGCATGTGCTTCACTGTTACATCATAGCGTTTCCAGGACTCTTCTGATGATAACGGAGACCCTTTAAAGCATATTTTTCCATGCTACGTCTCTTTATAAACTACATTTTCGCCTCACACCGGATTTTACGTGCGTTTTTTATGTGTACAAGTAGGGTAACTTTGAATCTCTTTACCTCGGAAACGGATAAAGATATCAAGAAAATTTTCAAGATTGTTTGGTACTGGGGTCTTAGGAATATATCGTAAAAATTTCAGCCATTTACTGTGCGTAGCCATCTTCAAATCCGCGGCTCGGTTTTGGCACGAAAAAACGCTAAAGAAACATTCTTTTGGAGTTTCGTAAGGAACCGCCCCACGAGCTAATAGCTTGGAACCTCTGTAACGGATAAAAATATCAAGAAAATTTTCAAGATTATTCGAGATCAGTGTCTTAGAAAGATATCGTAAAATTTCAGTCATTTGCTCTGCAAAGCCACCGCGGAATCCGCGGCTTGGTTTTGATACGAAAAAATGTTACAAAACTTTTTGGGTTTTCTAAGAAACCATTCATGAACGAATAAACATTTTTTAGAACGGGAAGATGGCACTTTCAGATAAATACCGTTAAAATAATAATACTCTTAAAATTTGAGCAATTTGCTGCGGTTATTTTTTAGATTTCACCTTCTACCCGATTTTACATACGTATTTTACATGTAGAAGTAGGGTATTTTGAACCTCTGTAACTCGGAAATGGGTAAGGATATCAAATAAAATTTTCAAAATTGGTCGAGCGTTCGGTCTTAGGAACATATCGTAAAAGTTTCAACAGTTTACTGTGCATAGCCGTCCTGGAATCCGCGGCTCGGTTTTGGTACGAAAAAGTGGTTAAAAACTCTTTTCTGGGGTTTTCAAAGGAACCTCGTATGACGTTGTGGTATCTCCTTAAGCCCCTTAAGGCCCACCGTACATCACATCAAATACAAAGAGAACCAAACGATTTGTTCCATTCGTCTAAAGAGGAGGATGTGTGTAGTATACTTTTTCCCTGTACTGTAGGATAGTGACATTAAGACGATGTTTCTGTTTGACTGGCCTCTCGCCCAAGGGCTATCCAAAACACTTGATCCTTCATTTCTATAACCAATAAAACTGGAAACATAAGCCCCGGAAAAATTCCGTTTTAAAGCGGAGCGTTTTGTAACACGCTGTCCCGTACGTACCGATATCCACAAAGCGGAAATTGTTACATCAAAATGTCTGCTGCGCTTTTCGGCCGAATGTTTCTGTGACTGTTGGATTTACATTGACATCATAAAGAGAAGCAGAGTTCTCATTTATCTTTACACTGTCTTATTTTATGTGATCGTCCTGCTGTGCAGTGTTCCACTCTTGCGGAAAGTGAGACAAGAAAATCAAGACATCGGAATTCGTTATCGTTTGCTTGTTAGTCACGCTCGCAAACTTGCACTCGTTGCCGATGTCACATTATCCTTTCTTTCATCTCAATATATCTGAAAATACCATTACAGTGCTGTGAAACTACATGCTTTTATATATTCTCCCGTTTTAAGCTGTCTGAAGCAAAATCCATGCAACGCAAATACAGCAATATTTATGGCCGTGGGGGCAACCTACACGACACAATGACTCAGCTCATCGCTTTCTGTCAGTTCTGAGAAGCGCATCTAGGATATCCCAAGTAAAATTGTAATAGAGAGAAAGTATCTTCCGGAGAGCGACGACATTGTTCTAGTTAAATGCTGTTGCGTAAATTCGGAGAACTGTTATTCGAGGGAGACACTGTGACAAACTTCTGCGACCATTGCACATCTCATGTGAGAATTGTGAAAATAAGAGAGATTAGGGCGTGTACTGAGGGCCATAGACAATTACTTTCCATCATTTAATACGCCAATTGCAGAGGACGTAAATTCATTAATACTGGAAAGATGTTCCCTCTGCCATGCACTCTAAAATGGCTTGCGGAATATCCATGTAGGTGTACAAAAGGAGCTACATCACATGCGCTCCGTGTTCTTGTAGGCATGGGATGATAACTGTGGTGATGATAAAGGTTAGAGCTTAAAGTGGTCAAGTATTACGCGTAAGGTTATTTAAAAGCCGAAACGGAATGTTTATATGTAGTGGGTGCAGAGAAGACCTTCGTCACGTGTGTTGTGTGCTGGTCGGTCGACGCCCTCCTCGTTCACCGCAACCGAATCCTCTTAGCGCGCTCCCATCGTCTGGTATTCCCTTTCCTGCACGAGTGTCCTGTTAACTTGGAAGCCTTATAGAGAGAGTGGCGCCCGACCCTGGCTTTACGGCTTCGTTCTTCTCGCTCGGATAGAGACCGTATTTCACGAACAGATCCTCCACCAAGACGATGGGTTCATACACTAAGGACAAGTAATTATGACTACTTGTGGCTTAATGGCCAGGTGCAAGTCTTTCAATTGGATACCACTTTGACGACATACATGTCCTTAATCTAACCTTGTTATTCAACCAGGGAAACATGACCTACAGTTCAACGTGGAATCCGAACCACATTCCGTTCCTAACGACTCACCGTAATGTTGGGATATGAAGCCTAGATTAACATTTCCGTGGTCCGACGGCGATTCGATCCTGCAACCTCTGTTTCCAGGCACGCGCTTTACCACTAACCCACTAGACCCACATCATCTGCCAGTTCATACTCCTGAGTACCGTTTGACGCTGGAACGGCTCCTTTTGGATGTAAACCTGCACTATGTTAGCCGTAATGACCGATATAAACGCTATGAAGACAATAATAAACCTCCACAAAGACTATCGTAACTTAAAAAGTCCTCTAACTTAAAAAGCCAATGAGCCACATTCCCGTTCAACATACTACCAGAAGTGCAAGGCCAAATCACCTCCGAAGAATCCGAATCTCTGTCCGATCAGCTGATAATCGAATACATATCAACCAGTGCTCGCGTCCCACAATTGTAGCTGAAGAAATTGTGTGATTTGTTACCACAGTCATCCAAAAAATCCAGTTTCCGAAGGCTTCACACCTTACACCAAATCTCCCTAACTGCCCAATCTGCATTCCACCCCAACCTGACCGCCACCTAGTCCTATAGCCAAGCACAGTACGTCTTTAACCCTTTATCAACCGTAGTTTAACCTACCAGCTTCCATAATCCTTCTTTCCTAACTCCAAATGGTGCGATAATAGTGCAGTATCATTTACCTGAACATACGTTCTGTTATCACCAACAACGCCCTGCTCACAAACCTTCAGACAGCAGAAAATCCATGCCTTTATTCTAAATTAAACTTTCCTTCAACCCCACAATACCATCTTGTGTTTCTTGCTATAACCTACAGCAAACTGATATCTCCCTACCCGATAGAGAGATGTTTAATAACAACAGTGTACGCCAATAACATCCCTGTTTCCTCTCAACTGCTGTTTAATCATTCTGCCGAACACCTTATCCTGACGATGTATTTTACTGTCCTAACAGTCATAAGTGTCAGCATCTATACCCATCCCAATCATATAATCCCATACAGTTTCCCTTCTTGCATTGAAGAGTCTTTTTCTATCTTATTTCTTGCCTCCGACATGAATATCCATAGGCGTTCCCATACTCCCAGTAGCATCAGTTTATCACCTTCCTTTTAGAAGACCTAGTCTCCGTTCGTCGGCACACCGCTCCCCTTGGTGACTCCACTCCTTGTACCTTCGTACCATCTGCCAATCTCCTCAGACACCTAAATTCAGAAGTCCTCAAAGAGTTGGAAGCGATCGCTATCCAGGCAACTGCCAATCCTAAAACATGATCCCCATGATCACACCCAACCACATAGCAACGCATCAAAAATGATCCAAGACTACTACAACGCCAGCTGGGATGACCTTTGGAACTATATTCACAGTCAGATCAGAAGACACACTGTTACCTTTCAAACCTGTCTCTTAACACTGTTTTCTTCCAGCTCGAAACCTTCACCGAAGCTGCAAGTACGTACATATCCAATTGTCACATCTATCCAAACCGACCCCCCTTCCCCCATGAGCTCTAGAAATATTCAGAGATTCGCATATGCTTTACCACTCCTTCCTCTGTATCCAAAACTAGATACACGAACACACCGCTAGCAGTAAAAGAGACACTCCTTAATGCAAAAAGACCGTGGGCCTGGCGACAGACGTTCACTAAATTCAGTGCATATCTAACCATAAAAACGAGTAAGTAATGGAAAACTTTCCATCGAATATCCTGACCCACACTACCCACTCGTTCGCAATAACTGATCCCTCCCCAATAATCTAAGTACAGAAAATCATTTCGCCTCCAATCTCCACAGCATATTCGCCATTTCTGACAATCCTAACTTTGACACTATGAGGACCCCATAAGTCCACATCCGTTGTTTCTCTCGCTTCCAATATTCAGTGTTTACACTCCATACCGTGAACAAATTTATACACCAATGAAAGCGAACGATAAAAAAACGACTGCTGCGAAGGAAACCAATCTAACGTAATACTCGTAACACCATCCTTTATATCGGTTTTTATTCTTAATAATGGAAAATCTCGAATATTAACTACTCAAATATTAATTATTACCTAAATCTCAACAATCTCCCAGCGAAATCTCTTCTTATTGGCACATTGTCCCTATCTCAATCTTCAGCAAGGTCCTCGTTAACAATCTGCAGTGAGACATTGTGTCGAAAGCTTTCTGGAAGTTTGGGAACTGGAATCTGTCTCTTGCCCTTCTTCCATAGTTTGCAGGATATCATGTGAGAAAATGGCTAGCTGAGTTTCGCACGATTGATGCTATCTAGAACGGCGCTGATTTGCGCACAGAAGTGTTTCCGTCTCAAGGATTTTTTTTTATTTCGAAGTCACAATAGTTCCAGAATTGTGTAGTAAATCGATGTTAAGGATATGGCCTGCAGTTTTGTGGGTCCATTCTTTTACCTTTCTTGTATACAGCAAACACATGCGCTTTTTTCCAGGCGCTTGGACGAGCAGTTTGCGATACATGTAAGCTACGTAAGGGGCCAGTGCCGTTGAGTACTCTTCGTAAAATCGAATTGGAATTCCATCCGGACCTTGCGACTTAATTGTTTTCATCTCTTCCCGTTGTTTCTCTATCCCAGGAATGCCTATAATTAAGTCCCCCACGCGGGATCTTGTGCGACGGCCAAACGACGGTATGTTTATATGATTCTCCTGCGTGAACGATTTCTTAAACACAAAATTTAAAATTGCAACTTCTCTCTTCGTATTTTCTACTGTCACACCATACGGGTCAACGAGTGACTGGATAGAAGCCTTCTATCCGCTTAGCGATTTTACATAGGACGAGAATTTTTCCAGTTTCTCGGCAATATATTTTGCTAAGGTATGACTGTGGTATTTGTGTTCATCGCGCATCGATCTTTTGCAGACACACAAATGTCTACTGACTTTTTCCTGTCGTCATTTGCACGTTCTCTTCTGAACCCGGAGTGCCTCACTCAACATTTTCCGAATTGTGTTGCAAAATAATGGTGTTTTCCGTCCTTAATCTATTTAATTGGCACATACTTCTCGAGAGCGTGATTTGCAATCGGTTTAAACTTTGCCTATAATTTTGCTACGTTCGTTGTACTGTAACTAAATTATGTCAATTCATTGTCTAAGTGAGATACTAAAAACTGCGTATCTGCTATTTCTAACAAAACACTCTCCTAGCCTTCTTGATTGATTTATTAGCTGTAGTAACCGTAGTCGCTGTGATAGCATCATGGTCACTTAACCCCTTTCTCTCTACTGACACCACCGATAGCTTTCTTTTAAGTCATGAGTCTTCTGACTGGTTTGATGCGGCCTGCCAAATATCCTTCTCCTGTGCCAACCTTTTCATCTCAGAGTAGCAATTGCTGCCTACGTCCTCAATTATTTGCTGCATGTATTCTAATCTGTCTTCCTCTGCTACAGTGTTTACCCTCTACACCTTGTTTGACACTTCATACAATGAAGTTTTTTAACTCGGACGGCAGCCACAGCACACTCTTTGACACTTTGACAACTCACGGGACGTTTGTAGCTTTTGTTTTCAGTTTCTATTTTCGTGGCGAACACACGTGAGAGTGTCGGCTTTGGTCACAACAGGGCTCAGTACTTCCCTGAATAACATCTACGAGGGGCATTTTGTCGCTGGACATAGGCCGACAAGACAATATTTTAATCGGAATGTGTACAGTTTACGACTTAACATAGACATGATTTTCGTCTCAGACAATGGTCTTTTTATCATTTGATGATGTTTTTTTTTATCAATTGAGGAGTGCTGAAATATTTACCTAGCCACGCACATTGTTACACTGCCGCATTCTGTAACCTATGACATAGCATTTATACACTCCCGGAAATTGAAATAAGAACACCGTGAATTCATTGTCCCAGGAAGGGGAAACTTTATTGACACATTCCTGGGGTCAGATACATCACATGATCACACTGACAGAACCACAGGCACATAGACACAGGCAACAGAGCATGCACAATGTCGGCACTAGTACAGTGTATATCCACCTTTCGCAGCAATGCAGGCTGCTATTCTCCCATGGAGACGATTGTAGAGATGCTGGATGTAGTCCTGTGGAACGGCTTGCCATGCCATTTCCACCTGGCGCCTCAGTTGGACCAGCGTTCGTGCTGGACGTGCAGACCGCGTGAGACGACGCTTCATCCAGTCCCAAACATGCTCAATGGGGGACAGATCCGGAGATCTTGCTGGCCAGGGTAGTTGACTTACACCTTCTAGAGCACGTTGGGTGGCACGGGATACATGCGGACGTGCATTGTCCTGTTGGAACAGCAAGTTCCCTTGCCGGTCTAGGAATGGTAGAACGATGGGTTCGATGACGGTTTGGATGTACCGTGCACTATTCAGTGTCCCCTCGACGATCACCAGTGGTGTACGGCCAGTGTAGGAGATCGCTCCCCACACCATGATGCCGGGTGTTGGCCCTGTGTGCCTCGGTCGTATGCAGTCCTGATTGTGGCGCTCACCTGCACGGCGCCAAACACGGATATGACCATCATTGGCACCAAGGCAGAAGCGACTCTCATCGCTGAAGACGACACGTCTCCATTCGTCCCTCCATTCACGCCTGTCGCGACACCACTGGAGGCGGGCTGCACGATGTTGGGGCGTGAGCGGAAGACGGCCTAACGGTGTGCGGGACCGTAGCCCAGCTTCATGGAGACGGTTGCGAATGGTCTTCGCCGATACCCCAGGAGCAACAGTGTCCCTAATTTGCTGGGAAGTGGCGGTGCGGTCCCCTACGGCACTGCGTAGGATCCTACGGCCTTGGCGTGCATCTGTGCGTCGCTGCGGTCCGGTCCCAGGTCGACGGGCACGTGCACCTTCCGTCGACCACTGGCGACAACATCGGTGTACTGTGGAGACCTCACGCCCCACGTGTTGAGCAATTCGGCGGTACGTCCACCCGGCCTCCCGCATGCCCACTATACGCCCTCGCTCAAAGTCCGTCAACTGCACATACGGTTCACGTCCACGTTGTCGCGGCATGCTACCAGTGTTAAAGACTGCGATGGAGCTCCGTATGCCACGGCAAACTGGCTGACACTGACGGCGGCGGTGCACAAATGCTGCGCAGCTAGCGCCATTCGACGGCCAACACCGCGGTTCCTGGTGTGTCCGCTGTGCCGTGCGTGTGATCATTGCTTGTACAGCCCTCTCGCAGTGTCCGGAGCAAGTATGGTGGGTCTGACACACCGGTGTCAATGTGTTCTTTTTTCCATTTCCAGGAGTGTATTTGCACCAGAAGATGCAACTCAAAAGTTGCGAGAAGGGTTTGCGGATTTATAAGTGACCTGAACAAATACAGCTACAGTGAACCATTGGACATTTTGTTCAGTTTCATTTTAATAGTTTTAACATCCGTATTTTTAAAAAAAATGTGTTCGCTGTATGAATTATCAAGCCATCGTATATAACAATTTTAGCTATGGTCGCACCAGTACTAAAATTATTTTTAATATGGAACGTATTCCTTGATGTCTTAACAGAAGTCCTACCATCCTGTCCCTTCTTCTTGTCACGTTTTCCATACATTCCTTACCTCACCGATTCTGCCGAGAACCTCCTTATTACTTACCTTATCAGTCCATCTAATTTTCAACATTCTTCTGCAGCACCACTTCTTAAATGCTTCGATTTTCTTCTGTTACGGTTCTCCCACAGTTCATGTTTCATTATCATGCAAGGCTGTGCACAAAACGCAAATTCTTAGCAATATCTTTGTCAAATTAAGGCTTATGTTTGATAGGAGAAGACTTCTCTTGGCTGAGAATGCCCTTTTTGCCAGTGCTAGTCTACTATGTACGTCCTCGTTGCTCCGTCCGTCATTGGTTATTTTGCTGTCTCAAAAAAAAAAAAAATAAATAAATAAATAAAAATAAAAAATAAAATCGCTCAAATGGCTCTGAGCACTATGGGACTTAACATCTGTGGTCATCAGTACCCTAGAACTTAGAACTACTTACGCCTAACTAACTTAAGGATATCACACACTTCCATGCCCGAGGCAGGATTCGAACCTGCGACCGTAGCGGTCGCATGGTTCCAGGCTGTAGCGCCTATAACCGCTCGGCCACCCAGGCCGGCTTTCACTGTCTAGGCAGGAGTATTCCCTAACTTCATCTACTTCATGATCACCAATTTTGATGTTAAGTTTCTCGCTGTTCTTGTTTCTGCTACTTTCCATTACTTTCGTTTGTCTTCGATGTGTTCTCAATCCATATTCTGTATCCATTAGACTATCCATTCTATTCAGCAGATCCTGTAATTGGTCTTTCTCTCACTGAGGACAGCAATGTCGTTAACGAATCTCATCGTTGGCATCCTTTCAGCCGGCCCTGTAGCCGAGCGGTTCTAGGTGCTTCAGTCTGGAACCGCGCGACCGCTACGGTCGTAGGTTCGAATCCTGCCTCGGGCATGGAGGCGTGTGATGTCCTTAGGTTAGTTAGGTTTAAGTAGTTCTAAGTTCTAGGGGACTGCTGACCTCAGATGTTAAGTCCCATTGCGCTCAGAGCCATTTGAACCATTTTTGAGCATCCTTTCACCTTCAGTCCCTGTCTTACACCCTTTTAGTCCGAGCACTTCGTTCTTGGTCTTCCACTCTTTCTGTTCGCTCTTGGTTCTTGTACATGTTGTACCGCCTTTCCCTATTTTTCTCACAATATCGCACATCTTGCACCATTTGACATTATCGAGCGCTTTTTCCAGATCGACAAATCTTCTGAACCAGTTTAGAGTTTTCTTTAGCTTTGCTTTCTTTATCAATCGTAACGTCAGAACTGCCTTTCTGGTGCCTTTACGTTTCCTAAAGCCAAACTAATAGTCGTCTAACATATCCTCAATTTTCTTTTCCATTCTTCTGTGTATTATTATTGACAGCTACTTGTATTCATCAGCTGTTAAGCAGATTATTCGATAATTCTCGCACTTGTCAGCTCTGGCAGCCTTCGGAACTATGTGGATGATGTCTTTCCGAAAGTTATATGGTATAACGTCATACTCGTATGCTCAACACACCAATGTGAATAGTTGTTTTGTTGCCACTTCCCTAAATGATTTTAGAAATTCTGATAGAATGTTATCTATCCCTTCCGCCTTATTCGATGCTAAGCCTTCTAAGGTTTTTTAAATTCTGATTGTAAATCTGGATCGCCTGTCTCTTCTGTATCGACTCCTGTTTGTAGCTATAAGGTCCAAAACATTTCCATTGCGTGTGGGCAGTCGAACTAGCTGCTCAAGAAAGTTTTCGGAAAACGTGTTCAAAAGTACCTGGCAAGACTCTCTATCCCTACCCCCTGCATAGTATAGTTGGTAGGTTAAATTCACCTCAAACTAATTTTGAATGATTGGAGTATTTCCGCGCTACTGACCTCAGACATTTTCTGAATGGCTGAAACTGTCACAAAGCAGCCGGGTGGCCGATAGACCATCCAACAATTAATTTGATTTCACTTAGACCTGTTATACGCGTCGACATAACTTCACAGTCACATTCAAATTCGACATCAATAGAGACAAAATTTTTGTCAACTGCAGTGAACGCTCCTCCTCCTATGACGCCTAATCTGTCTTTCCTATGTACGTACCATGACTCGCTACATATCTCAGAGCTTTCTACTTCGCATTTCTGACAGCTCTCGGTCCGAGAATAATTTTAACGTGAGAAATTTCCCGTAGTTTATTAAATTCTGGAGTTTTGTTACGAATACTTCGACGATTTACTGATTACATTTTGACAGTCGAAGTTTCTTTACTCTAAACGCTGCCTGATTTCCTTGTCTGTGTGTCCACATGCGAGTGTTTGTCAGAGTACCTCAAACTACTGTCTAGTCTAAAAGTCCACTGTGCACTCCACACATACAATGATGCCTGAATAGATGCTTCCTTTGTGTAGTGCACCGCTGAAATATGAGGGGAAGTCTTGCAGCTCTCCAGGTGCTAACGCAGGCCCAGAAATAAGAGACAGATCACACAGACGACGAAGCCTTTGGTTGAGAACTTCCTCTCGACTCCAAACCAAAGTCTCAATCATCTCTGGGAACAATGCTGCAGACTGCGAGCTCTGCTAGCATCCTGAGTGTGAGGCCAGTAGCTTTCACCACTTCCAGTAGCTGCCTGTATGAAATGAGGACGGTCTCAGACCCCAAGTAACATGTGTCACTGGTGCCTACATGAACCAAAACTTGCAGATGACTGCACCCTGAACGCTCGATAACTGCAGCCAAGGCCTCCTCCACATCTCGGATAAGGCTCCCTGGCAGACTAGCTGAATACACGATGGCTTTCTTTCTGGATCTGAACGCCATTTCCCTAAGAGGCTCCATAATGCGCGAAATATTGGACTTCCCAATAACTAGTTAACCCCTCTCCCCCGTGTGCTTGCTCAGACCCAGGTGGGCCGCGCGGGATTAGCCGAGCGGTCTCAGGCGCTGCAGTCATGGACTGTGCGTCTGGTCCCGGCGGAGGTTCGAGTCCTCACTCCGGCATGGGTGTGGGTGTTTGTCCTTAGGATAATTTAGGTTAAGTAGTGTGTAAGCTTAGGGACTGATGACATTCGTAGTCAAGTCCCATAAGATTTCACACACATTTGAACATTTTAGATCCAGGTGAAGGAGCGGCCGCCTGTCCACTTCCAGGGTGAATGGACGAGGCCAGTCTCCGCATTCGACCACCACCTAGAGACAATCAAGCACGTTACCATCCACCACTCACCCCATGGACAGGGCAGATCCACTGCGTCGGGTACAATGGAAGGTGCGTTGGCAACAGAGCCCTTGGGCGTAACAAGTGACACCTGAGGTATGCTAAGCGAGACGCCAGACATGCTGTCACCTCTACACCGAGGCATCATCTTGAAACGGCTGATGGTAGCCAAAAGCCGACTCAGCTGTTCGTGAATTGGGGGCCAGCTCCGCCTGGGTCAGCACACAGCGTGCACACATCTTATCCTACCAGCACTGCGAAGGAAACACCTTCCAGTGTAACCAATCCCTCCATCAGTCCCTCAAAATCCAGGCAATAGTTGTAGCATATTTACTATTAAAAACAGTCTTGATCACAATTTATGTAGTACGGTGACCGGTTTCGACCACTATTGTGGTCATCTTTAGACCAATGAGTAAGAAACTCCGTCTGCTAGAGTAGTGATTCTCTAGCAGAAGAATATTTACTATTAAAAACAGTCTTGATCACAATTTATGTAGTACGGTGACCGGTTTCGACCACTATTGTGGTCATCTTTAGACCAATGAGTAAGAAACTCCGTCTGCTAGAGTAGTGATTCTCTAGCAGAAGGAGGTTCTTACTCGTTGGTCTGAAGATAACCACAACAGTGGCCGAAACCGGTCACCGTGCTAAATAATATTGTGATAAAGACTGTTTTTAATAGTAAATATTTATAACATATTGATCACTGTCACTCCCATAATGTATGTAAAAGTAAATAGTTGTAGAAATCTGAGAATTCTGTAACACAGATCTTAACAGACAGCCCACGACCATCCAATTCACACAATTAAATGCCTAAGACTAATAATACAGGGTGTTTCAAAAATGGCCGGTATATTTGAAACGGCAATAAAAACTAAACGAGCAGCGATAGAAATACACCATTTGTTGCAATATGCTTGGGACAACAGTACATTTTCAGGCGGACAAACTTTCGAAATTACAGTAGTTACAATTTTCAACAACAGAAGGCGCTGCGGTCTGGGAAACTCTATAGTACGATATTTTCCACATATCCACCATGCGTAGCAATAATATGGCGTAGTCTCTGAATGAAATTTCCCGAAACCTTTGACAACGTGTCTGGCGGAATGGCTTCACATGCAGATGAGATGTACTGCTTCAGCTGTTCAATTGTTTCTGGATTCTGGCGGTACACCTGGTCTTTCAAGTGTCCCCACAGAAAGAAGTCACAGGGGTTCATGTCTGGCGAATAGGGAGGCCAATCCACGCCGCCTCCTGTATGTTTCGGATAGGCCAAACCAATCACACGATCATCGAAATATTCATTCAGGAAATTAAAGACGTCGGCCGTGCGATGTGGCCGGGCACCATCTTGCATAAACCACGAGGTGTTCGCAGTGTCGTCTAAGGCAGTTTGTACCGCCACAAATTCACGAAGAATGTCCAGATAGCGTGATGCAGTAATCGTTTCGGATCTGAAAAATGGGCCAGACCAGTACTTTTTGAGGATGCAGGGACGATGGGACTGCAACATGGGGCTTTTCGGTTCCCCATATGCGCCAGTTCTGTTTATTGACGAAGCCGTCCAGGTAAAAATAAGCTTCGTCAGTAAACCAAATGCTGCCCACATGCATATCGCCGTCATCAATCCTGTGCACTATATCGTTAGCGAATGTCTCTCGTGCAGCAATGGTAGCGGCGCTGAGGGGTTGCCGCTATTGAATTTTGTATGGATAGAGGTGTAAACTCTGGCGCATGAGACGATACGTGGACGTTGGCGTCATTTGGACCGCAGCTGCAACACGGCGAACGGAAACCCGAGGCTGCTGTTGGATCACCTGCTGCACCAGCTGCTCGTTGCCCTCTGTGGTTGCCGTACGCGGCCGCCCTACCTTTCCAGCTCGTTCATCCGTCACGTTCCCATTCCGTTGAAATTTTTCAAACAGATCCTTTATTGTATCGCTTTTCGGTCCTTTGGTTACATTAAACCTCCGTTGAAAACTTCGTCTTCTTGCAACAACACTGTGTTCTAGGCGGTGGAATTCCAACACCAGAAAAATTCTCTGTTCTAAGGAATAAACCATGTTGTCTACAGCACACTTGCACGTTGTGAACAGCACACGCTTACAGCAGAAAGACGACGTACAGAATGGCGCACCCTCAGACTGCGTTGTCTTCTATATCTTTCACATCACTTGCAGCGCCATCTGTTGTTGAAAATTGTAACTACTGTAATTTCGAAAGTTTGTCTGCCTGAAAATGTACTGTTGTCCCAAGCATATTGCAACAAACGGTGTACTTCTATCGCTGCTCGTTTAGTTTTTATTGCCGTTTCAAATATACCGGTCATTGTTGAAACACCCTGTATGTCTAAAGCTAACCACGAAGTCCCACTTGCTAACCAGTTGAAAGAGACTCTACGTAAAATAAAACTACTAAATAGCCGATTATATTCCTCGACAATCATATAAATCCCTTAACCATCTCATCTTTATCTACATCAACGTAGTATGGACATTTGCTTCTCCCAAGTTTTACAACTTCCTCCCAGTCCTTCAGTGGGATGTAGTCCACCTTTGTTTCTGTACCTGAGTATCTTCCCTGCACATATTCTGTGCCAATTCATAAAGTTCCCAAGCCTTCTCACACTTAAAACACCTTCACCTCTGCTGCATCTCCCATAAATGTAAATCTCAATGCTCCATAATCTCCCTCATCCTTGAGAATCCAGGTCTGCTGCTGCACTCCATCAGCACATCCCATTTTCCCTCAATAACCAAACACCTCATGTCGTTTCCTAATCTAAATGCAGCCGTGTTCGCATCCATATAGTGAACTCATCCTGAATCCTAGCCTTCGTTCCAACCAGTCTACCCTGTCCATCCCATCCCATCCCAAAATAAGGCTCCAACGCATCCTTCCCTTGCTGGCATACCACTTGTCTTCTAAAACCCACATCCCATCTCTCAGTTCTTTCCCACAGAGACATCGCACAGCCTTTTCCATATTACGTTCTGTCCAGTACTTCTTACATCCCAATCCCTACCCACAGCTACCAGAAACCCCTTGAATGTTATGATCATAATAAAGAGAATGTATCTCACATCACGATCTGGTAATAAACATCATCACATATCATTTCAGAAACTATTATCCTTACAAATATTATTTAAATAATTCATTAGTTGACCCCATTTGCCAAATCTCTGGGAGTCCTGGTCTCCATGTTCCCATCAGGATCGACGAAAAACTATAAATTTAAATCCAGAACCTTAATTCATTGAACAAGACACACTTTTGGGGTGCGACAGATACTCCAAATAATGCTCACTCGTAACTGTTGCTCATAATCGTTCGTTTACCGCGTTGGGTTGTACCTCACCGTGAGTTTTTCATGTTATAGAGATTTGCACTGCGAACCAGGTGGTTAAGACAAACTCCATTCCTGTGTGCACAATGTTTCCTTGTAATGCATAGTGGCGATCGCCAATATATGATCACAGGTTACAGCAAACGCTGACTCGAGAACCTCATCATCACAAAAACGGATCTCACTCCATGCTGTCTGAGCTCCTGAATGTGTTCAGCACTCAGCACCGCTCGAGAGGTGGCGATCCTTACCGTCAATTAAATGAGTGTTTCGTCTTACAACTGTCTCGTTACTTCCCTGATGGTCGTTCTTATACAAAGTGATGGTCGAGCTGCAGATGCTCCTGTCACGTGTGATAGCCTGTAAAATTTACTAATTAGCTTTCTGATGGCTAATATAGCATATTTTTTAGATATTTTACCGCAAAAAACACGGCTATTGGCTATGACGAGAAATGCAGTAACAATCAGCAAACTAATTATTAACTTTTGTGGCAATGAAACTACACAGAAAACTAACGTTGAAGCCTGATTATTCTAGTTTTAGAACCACACAGTCAGTCTTCTGAGAATATTTCTGTAAACATTTGCAAAGAGCACCTTACGACTATCCATTCCACTGGACAGCATAATTCTGTCCGTAACCTATCTGGAGGTTAGAAACGTTGTACGACTAACACTAAAACGGTTCTGTTGTTGGTTAGAAGTATTTGCAGAAACTTTCACTGCATTTGTAATTATTACTTTTAGTGCAGGTATTACAATACAACTTTTTAAGTATAAAACAGTGTACAAAACTGTGCAAAAGGAAAGAGATACCAATGACTGAATTGATTTCCCGTTGCAGGTAGGGGCGCTGGCGGCTTGTTTCCTTGCTCGACGGGGCTACCAGGTGGATGTCTATGAAGCTAGAGAAGGTGAGTGAGCTCAAAAAATACTGTTCCATTAACATAATACTATGAAGATGGCACAGCGACGGTGAAATATCTTGGAAGCTCTGACAAATAATTTGTATACTGACAGTGTTGCAGTCTGGAACATATAAGCTCAATTCTTGAAATGAAACGGATCGAACAAATTGGCATTAGCAGTGTATTTGACGCTTATTAGAAAGGTATCCGTTCATATCTTGAACGGGGCATACAGAAGTTTCCGCGGTTTCCCCAAACAGGGGAAGGTTGCTATTGTTTTCAATTAGGCCACTAATTATGCTCGCCATCATATTATCGAACTGGTAACTGGCTGAGAGAGATAACTGCGAATGTGTTTACAAACTGCCACTAACTTCAGTATCAAATATTGTCCTAGTTATTATAAATGTATCTGAATTGTTAACTTTTCGATTAAGTCCCCACATGATTTAATTTTACCCATGACCCTTTGGTATGGGTGAAAGGAGTTTTTCAAAAATGAAGTTGTTAAAGATATACCTTTGATCAACCCTTTCTCGAAAATGATTGTATTGACTTCAATGATAACCACTGAAAGCGATAACTCGAAGTCAGTCGATTCAGATTCTATTTCGGAAGATTTTGCTAAGCTGAAAGCTGGAAAAATTTTAATAAAATGTTTCTTTCTCAAAGGAAAATCATCATTAATTATATTGATAAACTGTAGGAATTATAGGTGACCTTTAAATAAAACATCTCCCTTTCGTATCGCACAGAAATTGCGTTTCTATTTTCAGAAGCAAAAAAAAAAAAAAGGGTTTGACTATGTTTATCAATTTTCAGCAACTTTTGTGGCCCACGTTCTAAAATTTAATGCGTACTGTGAATTTTTTCTTCGCATTTAACATGTAGCTTGCGTAGTTAAAGAGTGACCTATGTCAAACTCATCAATATAAAATTAGATGTTTTTTTGTATTAAGATCCATTATCAATCTAAAAAATAACAAATATTTTATTTTTTGTTCTTTCCACTCACTTTAACAGATACTGCGTTTTTATTAAAGCTGGAACAATGCAGTAGGACTAGTTACTTCTGCTTTCACTAAATATTTTAAAGATCTCAAGAATTACCTGAAATGCAAATGAATTGTTTCTTTTCATATTCATCTTGAGGTCAGAGCTACTGGGTCCGTGTTCGCTTACAAATAAATCTGATTTAGGATGGGATCCGACTTGGTCAAATCAGTTTTTTCTTCTTTCACTCAGAAATGTTTCTCTGAAATTACTTCATCATCAGGGGATTTTTATTTTCTTTCTTGTTACCACATGCTACTGTTCTTTCTGCGTCGCATGGCAGTTTTTATTCTTTTACAGTTTGTCATTTTTTTCTGGTTTCCTCCATTATCATTCACTGTGAAAAACTGCACTTTTTAAACTTTCACTGTCACTGTCTGAAAGACTCTGAGATGATAATTTAGAAACCAGAAAAACTGGCAAAATGTGAAAGGAAAACAACTGTAATGTGAAACATAAGAAAACGCAAAAGACACAGCTTGTGGTAACAAGAAAGAAAATAAAAATTCACTGACGATGCTGTTAAGTTTAGAGAAACCTGTCTGGGTAAAAGAAGAAAAAATTATGTTTTGCCCAGCCAAAAAATAAAAGTTTATTTTAATATTTAAAACTGGATAAGATTGCAAAATTTATTTATGAGGCTGAGGAATATTCATGTACTACTTATTTCAAAATAAAAAATAACCCGTTTGTGAGACCAGTAGATTGCGATTAATTTTGAAAGGTCTTACCAAGTGCTCAAGGGAAGGCAACTAACGAGTGAGAGACCATGGAGGGGGACAGGGGCGAAGAAGCGGGCCGCCAAATGTCTGTGGGAGGGGAGGGGAGGGGAGGAGGGGAGAAGGAAGCGCCAAGTAGTATAATGCCTCTGTAAAAAATGTTTCCGAAGCGGACCTGTTACATGTGAAAGTCCTACAGAAGAAGTATGTTTTAGCTGCCTTTAAAGGTCCTCTTCCTGAATCCTCGTTTACGTTTCGTTACCTTCTGAGCGAACTAGAACAAGAATGATCAAAACTCTGTGTTCTCTAACGTTAATACGCTAAATTTAGCAACCATGGAAACGAACGTCAAAAAAGTAAACACGCGTTACAGAGTAGAGGTTCACAATATCGTGTTTACATGTTACCGAGAATACAGAGTCAAAACACCAAATCTCGGCGTAACAGGAAAAGTGGTCGTGATTGACAAACTTATGAGAGTAAATAAAAATCGAAATCAAAATCTTCAAAATATTTTTCAGAAGAATCTCAAGGAGTAGCTATCCTTCGAAAACAAAAATTTGGTATTTCTTAACCACTGTCACATAGCGAACTTGTTAGTAGCAGTATTTTCGGAAGCTTTCGAATACATGTGTTTGCAGTAACAGGAGTAACAGTCAGTTACAAACGATTACAGTAGAAAATGAAAGTAAAGATCTTTCAAGATGTGATAACAATTGCCCGACTCCATGTCAGTTTCTTCCACAATGACTATTAACAATTCCATTCTCCCCAAAATTCTTTGCATTCGATTGGGTGTGGACTTTATGATTACCAGCATACTTTACCGATTACGGGAAGCGGAAGAAGAGAGAGAGATACAATTTCGTAAAACACTGAAGGAAACAGCATTAAATCGACCGCAGCACAGAGTCCTACTGTGTTTGAAAAAATTTACGATGTGAGTGCTCATACAGTATTGCTATAATATGGATATATAAACATTTATGCTGATTATTTTTGTCCCCAAAAAATTTTACTTGACTGCACCCAGTGTAATACTTTATTCCTTTATGGGAGGCGGTAATGGTTTACCAAGCAGGTCGCAAATGAGCATTTCGATCCCTGTTCACATGTGAGAATAAGAGATATAAACGTTACCATAATGTGTTTTAGTCACTCTGAAAACAAGACGGCAATATTCAGATGAAACAATTCAGAACTAAATATCGAACTAAAGAAATATATCACAATTAAGTGACTGTAATTATTGTCGCGAGAATGAACTACAGCAACAAGACTCGTCGTGGAGATAGTACCACCAGACGTCACTAGATATCAGGATGAGCGAAAGCTCGAAAATTGCACAGCATCGTGGTTGGAATCTTTTGTTTATTTATTGGTTGCCGTTGTTACGCATGATCTGCGCCGTAGAAGATGTTTCAGTCTGTGTTTCACAGTTATTTTTATTATTAAATTCCACATTATATTAATAACGCTAGGATACGTCGTTGCGATAGTACCAACGAAAGTCACTAGATCGCACGCCGATCAAAAGATGGAACAGAGCCCGAGATTTCCCGAACTGTGACGTAAACTGTTAGGACAGTCCGAGTCGCGTTCAGACACAGTCGTACGGTACAGTGGCGCGGTGCTTGGTGTTGCAGACATCCGCACGGCGCAGCTGGTGCAGGGCCGCTCCATCAACCTGGCGCTGTCGTCGCGGGGCCGCGCCGCGCTGCGCGCCGTGGGCCTCGAGGAGGCGCTGCTGTCCAACCACGGGCTGCCCATGCGCGGCCGCATGCTGCACACCACCACCGGCGACACCCGGCACGTGCTCTACGACCCCCAGCACCACCAGGTACGCTACTCTGCCTTACACTCACAGCTGAACTTTGCCTACCAGTCACACGCCGGAGTAGTCTTCAGGCGTTCATGTTAACTGCCTTCGAGTACTGCAGTGTTTAGATCTGTTCAGACCAGTGAATCCCAACTTGTGGATAGAGCTAATTACCCCCCGACGGATAAAATGAAATTTTGTTGTGTTTGGGTCAGGAAACTAAATTATTTTTAAAGGATCGTTAGCATTACCACTGTTTGTGAGTCACTAATACTGATTACATTAGCTACCGATAACTACATTTTAATACTGTCATTGTCCGCTCCTGGTAGCTGAGTGGTCAGCGTGACAGTACGTCATACCTAACGGCCCGGGTTCGGTTCCCGGTTGGGTCGGAGCTTTTCTCCGCATCGTCACTTCATCCCCATCGACACGCAAGTCGCCGAAGTGGTGTCAACTCGAAAGATTTGCACCAGGCGAACAGTCTACCCGACGGGAGGCCCTAGCCACACAGCATTTGCAATACTATCATTAACACATGACACAGTGTGGTGGAGGCTTCAACTTGTGAAACGAGTGTATGAACATCTTCGTCACATGATCCATCCACTACACACACACACTTTGTACGAGGGACCTTCATTAAGTAAAAGAACGCTTTTTTTTTCTCGGCCAGTTTCGGTTGAAAAAATGCATAATTTGCTATGGGACATCGTGGAACATTCCCACTTTAGCCCCTATAGTTTTATGAAGTTCCTACAGCTGGTGGCGCTATTCATAGCCTTCAGATGGCGTCTGTAACGGAAGTGCATTCCAAGCAGAGAGCTGGCGTTGAGTGTTCTTTGGCAGAAAATCAAAGCATCGTAGATATTGACGAGCGCTTGTAGTATGTGTACGGAGACTTATCAGTGAACAAAAGCTCGATGTGTGGTTGGGTGAGTCGTCTGTCATCATGGCATCAAGGTCACGCTAACTTGTTCCATCTCCCGCGTGGCGGCCGGCCGGACACTGCTGTGACTTGTGCAATGTTGGAACGTGCGGACACTCTCACTCGACGTGATAGACAGACCACAGACAAAAACCTCGTTGCACAACTAGACGTCTCTGTTGGTAGTGCTGACACGGTCGTTCACAAGCTCGGGGTACTTCAAGTGTATTGCGCTGCCCTCGAGAAATTGAAGAGACGACTTCACCTTGTCCGTACCCACAAAAATGCAAACGAGCTTCTCCTTCTCCATGGCAGAGTAATGCCACACCCAAGTTTCCGCATTCGAAAGGAGCTCACAAAACTTCGACGGACTTCCTAATCCACCCCACAGCCTGGATATCGCACCTTCCAATTTCCATCTGTTTGGCCCAATGAAGGACGCACTCTGCAGGAAGGTTGGTTATTGATGAAGCAAGATGTTATCTACGACGTCGAACAGTTGAGTGGTATCGTGCAGACAAATAGGCTCTCCCTATAAGGTGGCGTAAGGCCGTCACACTAAATGGAGAAATGCTGCGGAATGATATTGTGTTTTGGAATCCTGAATAAAACCTACTTGCTTTCAGAAAAAATGTGTGGCATTACTTACTGAACGCCCCTCGTACTTCGTAGCGTGACATTAAAAACTGTCACTTATACATCATATTACATTCTCAGATGTTGTTGTTGTGGTTTTCAGTCCTGAGACTGGTTTGATGCACCTCTCCATGCTACTCTATCCTGTGCAAGCTTCATCATCTCCCAATACGTACTGCAGCCTACATTCTTAAGAATCTGTTTAGTGTATTCATCTCTTGGTCTCCCTCTACGATTTTTACCCTCCACGCTGCCCTCCAATACTAAATTGGTGATCCCTTGATGCCTCAGAACATGTCCTACCAACCGATCCCTTCTTCTTGTCAAGTTGTGCCACAAACTCCTCTTCTCCCCAATCCTATTCAATACTTCCTCATTAGTTACGTGATCTACCCATCTAATCTTCAGCATTCTTCTGTAGCACCACATTTCAAAGGCTTCTATTCTCTTCTTGTCCAAACTATTTATCGTCCATGTTTCACTTCCACACATGGCTACACTCCATACAAATACTTTCAGAAACGACTTCCTGACATTTAAATCTGTACTCGATGTTAACAAATTTCTCTTCTTCAGAAACGCTTCCTTGCTATTGCCAGTCTACATTTTATATCCTCTCTACTTCGACCATCATCCGTTACTTTGCTCCCCAAATAGCAAAACTCCTTTACTACTTTGTCTCATTTCCTAATCTAATTCCCTCAGCATCGCCCGACTTAATTCGACTACATTCCATTATGCTCGTTTTGATTTTGTTGAAGTTCATCTTATATCCTCCATTCAAGACACTGTCCATTCCATTCAACTGCTCGTCCAAGTCCTTTGCTGTCTCTGACAGAATTACAATGTACGGCAAACCTTAAAGTTTTTATTTCTGCTCCATAGGTTTAATACCTACTCCGAATTTTTCTTTTGTTTCCTTTACTGCTTGCTCAATATACAGATTGAATAACATCGGGGATAGGCTACAACCCTGTCTCACTCCCTTCCCAACCACTGCTTCCCTTTTATGTCCCTCGACTCTTATAACTGCCATCTGGTTTCTGTACAAATTGTAAATAGCCTTTCGCTCCCTGTATTTTACCCCTGCCACCTTCAGAATTTGAAAGAGATTATTTCAGTCAACATTGTCAAAAGCTTCCTCCAAGTCTACAAATGCTAGAAACGTAGGTTTGCCTTTTCTTAATCTAGCTTCTAAGATAAGTCGTAGGGTCAGTATTGCCTAACGTGTTCCCATATTTCTACGGAATCCAAACTGATCTTCCCCGAGGTCGGCTTCTACCAGTTTTTCCATTCGTCTGTACAGAATTCGCTTTAGTATTTTGCAGCCCTGACTTATTAAACTGATAGTTCGGTAATTTTCCCATCTGTCAACGACTGCTTTCTTTGGAATTGTAATTATTATATTCTTCTTGAAGTCTGTGGGTAATTCGCCTGTCTCATACATTTTGCTCACCAGATGGTAGAGTTTTGTCAGGACTGGCTCTCCCAAGGTTGTCAGTAGTTCTAATGGAATGTTGTCTACTCCCGGGGCCTTGTTTCGACTTAGGTCTTTCAGTTCTCTATCAAATTCTTCACGCAATATCATATCTCCCATTTCATCTTCATCTACATCCTCTTCCATTTCCATAATATTGTCCTCAAGAACATCGCCCTTGTATAGTCCTTCTATATACTCCCTCCACCTTTTGTGCTTTCCCTTCTTTGCTTAGAACTGGGTTTCCATCTGAGCCCTTGAAGTTCATACAAGTGGTTCTCTTTTCTCCAAAGATCTCTTTAATTTTCCTGTAGGCAGTATCTATCTATCTTACCCCTAGTGAGGCAAGCCTCTACATCGTTACATTTGTCCTCTAGCCATCCCTGCTTAGCCATTTTGCACTTCCTGTCGATCTCATTTTTGAGACGTTTGTATTCCTTTTTGCCTGCTTCATTTACCGCATTTTTATATTTTCTCCTTTCATTAATTAAATTCAGTATTTATTCTGTCACCAAGGATTTCTACTAGCCCTCGTCTTTTTACCTACTTGATCCCCTGCTGCCTTCACCACTTCATCCCTCAAAGCTGTCCATTCTTCTTCTACTGTATTCCTTTCCCCCATTCTTGTCAATTGTTCCCTAATGCTCTTCCTGAAACTCTCTACAACCTCTGGTTCTTTCAGTTTATCCAGGTCCAATCTCCTCAAAATCCCACCTTTTTGCAGTTTCTTCAGTTTTAATCTACAGTTTATAACCAATAGATTGTGGTCAGAGTCCACATCTGACCCTGGAAATGTCTTACAATTTAAAACTTGGTTCCTAAATCTCTGTCTTACCATTATATAATCTATCTGAAACCTGTCAGTATCTCTAGGCTTCTTCCATGTATACAACCTTCTTTTATGATTCTTGAACCAAGTGTTAGCTATGATTAAGTTGTGCTCTGTGCAAAATTCTACCAGGCGGCTTCCTCTTTCATTTCTTAGCCCCAATCCATATTCACGTACTACGTTTCCTTCTCTTCCTTTTCCTACTATCGAATTCCAGTCACCCATGACTATTAAATTTTCGTCTCCCTTCACTATCTGAATAATTTCTTTTATCTCATCATACATTTCTTCAATTTCTTCGTCATCTGCAGAGCTAGTTGGCATATAGACTTGTACTACTGTTGTAGGCGTGGGCTTCGTGTTTATTTTGGCCACAATAAGGCGTTCATTATGTTGTTTGTAGTAGCTTACCCGAACTCCTATTTTTTATTGATTATTAAACCTATCCTGCATTACCCCTATTTGATTTTGTATTTATAACCCTGTACTCACCTGACCAAAAGCCTTGTTCCTCCTGCCACCGAACTTCGCTAATTCCCACTATATCTAACTTTAACCTGTCCATTTCCCTTTTTAAATTTTCTAATCTACCTGCCCGATTAAGGGATCTGACATTCCACGCTCCGATCCATAGAACGCCAGTTTTCTTTTTCCTGATAATGTCGTCCTCCTGAGTAGTCCCCGCCCGGAGATCCGAATGGGGGACTATTTTACCTCCGGAATATTTTACCCAAAAGGACGCCATCATCATTTATCCATACAGTAAAGCTGCATGCCCTCGGGAAAAATTACAGCCATAGTTTCCCCTTGCTTTCAGCCGTTCGCAGTACCAGCACAGCAAGGCCGTTTTGGTTAATATTACAAGGCCAGCTCAGTCAATCAAACAGACTGTTGCCCCTGCAACTACTGAAAAGGTTGCTGCCTCTCTTCAGGCCTGTCGATAGATACCCCTCCGTTGTGGTTGCACCTACGGTACGGCTATCTGTGTCGCTGAGGCACGCAAGCCTCCCCAGCAACGGCAAGGTCTATGGTTAATGGGGGGGGGGGGGGGAGGGGGGAAATTCTCAGATATCCTGCAGGGCTCTCCATAAATTCGCAAGAGCACGAGGGGGTTGTGATCTCTTCTGAACAGCACGTTACAAGGCATCCCAGATATGCTCAATAATTTTCATGTCTGGGGAGTTTGGTGACCAGTGTAAGTGTTTAAGCTCATAAGAGTGTTCCTGGAGCCACACTGTAGCAATTCTGGACGCGTGGGGTGTCGCATTGTCCTGCTGGAATTGCCCAAGTCCGTCGGAGTGCACGTGAATGAATGCAGGTGATCAGGAAGCTTACGTACGTGTCACCTGTCAGAGTTGTATCTAGACGTCTCAGGGGTCCCACATCACTCCAACTGCACACGTCCCACACCGTTACAGAGCCTGCACCAGCTCGAACAGTCCCCTGCTGACATGCAGGGTCCATGGATTCATGAGATTGTCTCCATACCCGTACACGTTTATCCGCTCGATACAACATGAAACGAGACTCGTTCGATCAGGCAACATGTTTCCAGTCATCAACAGTCCAATGTCGGTTTCACGGGGCCAGGCGAGGCGTAAAGCTTTGTGTCGTACAGTCACCTTCGTCTCCGAAAACCCATGTTGATGATGTTTCGTTGAATGGTTCGCACGCTGACACTTGTTGATGGCCCATCATTGAAATCTACTGCGGTTTGCTGAAGGGTTGCACTTCTGTCACGCCGAACGATTCTCTTCAGTCGTCGTTGGTATTGTTCTTGCAGGATCTTTTTCCTGCCGCAGCGGTGTCGGAGATTTGATGTTTTACCAGATTCCTGATATTCACGGTACACTCGTGAAATGCTCGTTTGGGAAAATCCCCACTTCATCGCTACCTCGGACATGCTGTGTCCCATCGCTCGTGTGCCGGCTATAATGCCACCTTTAAACTCGCTTAAATCTTGATAACCTGCCATTGTAGCAGCAGTAACCGATCCAACAACTGTGCCAGACATTGTTGTCTTATATAGGCGTTGCCGACCGTAGCGCCGTGTTTTCCCTGTTTACATATCTTTGTACTTGAATACGTATGCCTATACCAGTTTCTTTAGCGCTTCAGTGTAGTAGGTGGCTTTGTTCTTGAGGTTTTCGGTGTTCAACATCTAGGATATCAGCGCCATGCAAATACATCATCGACAAGTGAGCTTAACAAAGCTTATGAAACCTTCCGTATCGATTCGTTGAAACAACGCTAGTAGAGGTAGAATAAATAATTTTCAATGAAAGATCCAATAACAAAACAGAAGCCTTAAAACTGGGACTGGTTGGCCATAAAAAGAAAAAAGGACGAATAATAATCTAGACTCAAATCTCTGTCCGAACATCCTCTTTGAGGCTTATAGTTGATTCCTTTCTACTGATATATATCTCGATGGCCGGACAGTGACTTGAAACACTATGTTCCTCAACTGCACCACCTCGCTCGGTTTGTGCTTCCTGTATAATGACTTCATCGTAGACAAAGTATTAAACCCTAACCTTTCTTCCTTCTCCACGAGTTGGTTCGACGGATGGGAATATTAAGTTCTGTGGTACCCTTTGTGTTATTCTTTCATAAGCATAAGTATAAACACAGACATAATCGCAATAATTAGATGGAAATGGAAATGAGCGTTTGGCGTCAGTGGCCGGGAGGCCCCTCGCGGGGCAGGTCCGGCCGCCATATTGCAGGTCTTATTACATTCGGCGCCACATTGGGCGACCTGCACGCCGGATGGGGATGAAATGATGATGAACACAGCACAACACCCAGTCCCTGAGCGGAGAAAATCTCCGACCCAGCCGGGAATCGAACCCGGGCCCAGAGGACGGCAATCCGTCACGCTGACCACTCAGCTACTGGGGCGGACGATTAGATGAAAGATATGACTATCACACTTTGTAGGGGGACAGGCAATGTGCACGGAGCGCCTGGGACTTTCGAGCTGTTTTCGGTGAAATATTCCTGTTCTGCATAAACTTACCTCTTTGAAATAAGGGTACGTCGAAACACACTTCTCGTCTTTAGCTCTGAGGCGATGTGAACCACCTAACGAGTTACTGCATTCAGAGCATCTTAATTCACGATAATTATGCAAGGAGTGCTAAAAGTGTCTGTGTAATATGTCACTTTGTGTTTCATTGTATCTTTTACGTGTCACATCTGACATAGAAAAATGATATTGTGTTCGCTGGGGCACTGTTAATTTAGATCATGTTGCTCCACTGAATCTATTAATCAACGAACTAATTATTACATTCACCAGAGAATCAAGTAAAACCAATACGCGTGTAGCGTTTAATCTACAGGTCACGTCGTTGAATATCTCACTCTACAGTTATCTGAGTTCTTGCTACTGAAGAGTTTATTTGTTGTTTATTGAATTTTACATGATTCAGTCACGAGAATGTAATGTTTAACGAGAAATTAAATCTTTGCTTTTTCTTTAGTCTGTAACTGCTTTTTTTCACTTTGTTTTCTTTTGTTCCAGTGCATCTATTCCGTTGGGAGGAAGTATCTGAACGAAGTTCTGCTTTCAGGTAAGAATACTCATTTGAGACACATCTTCACAGTTTATTGTTTCAATTAGGTATTACAACACTGACGGACGAAAAAACGCAACACAAAAGAAGGAATTGTGCGACATAAACAAAAGTTGGTAGAAGCGTTTCTACATCCGAAAGACGATGTCTGTTTCTCGTCAGTCGCGTAAGAGTGCCACTAGTAGCGACACTATGAGGATGCAAATCCGGTTTGCATCAAGTACACGGTCGTGAGCGTTAGTTACACTTGAGATTGGACGTGGTGAGTTGATGTTAGTCAAAGACGCCATTGTCAACACCTCACTGAGTTTGGACGAGGTCGTATAATAGGGCTATGAGAAACTGGATGCACCTTGTGAGATATTACAGGAAGACTTGGTGGGAATGGACCCACCCTACGTGATTGCTGGTAGCCGTGGTGAGAAGACCGGGCTCCGAACGGTGACGTGGCACTACTGAGAGGGAACGCCGTGATGTTCGGCACGTAGCCCTGGAGCATCGTACCGCATCTGCAGTAGCAATTTAAGCAGCAGTTGGTACCACAATGACACAACGAACTGTTACGAATTGGTTACTTCAAGGACAGCTCAGAGTCAAAGGCCCTGTAGGGTGCATTCACTGACCCCAAACCACCGACATTTGCGACTTCAGCGGTGTCGAGCGAGAGCTCATGGGAGGACAGGGTGGAGGTATGTTGTGTTTTCTGATGAAAGCTCGTTCTGCTTCGGTGCCAGCGATGGCCGTGTGTTGGTTAGGAGGAAGCCAGCTGAGGGTCTGCAACCAACACACTGGATCTACACCTGGAGTTGACCGATCAAGTGCAACTGGCATGCAGTTGCATCCCAAAACTGACATTCGGCACCTGTACAAAACAGTGCATTCACGTTTGCATGTTTGCATTCAACACTAGCAGTTATATCGGTTATTAATGTATAGTACCAGTATTTCAAATTTGCAGTGGCTTATCTTGCACTCACTTCAACCTATGATCTCGCAATGTTAGCACTTAAATATATTCCCAAACAAACGTATTCCCGAAATTTCATTACAGTACGTTAATTCGTTTGCCCAGAACATCTGCTCTATGGTTTAAATATAGTCTTCTACTTTTCCTTATGGTGTAATGTTTCCCCGATTTTTGTTCGTACCATTCGTTTTCTTTTTAGGTGTGGTTCCACTTTCATTTTTCCCCTTTTACTTTCCTCAGCGTACTTTGGGAGTTGTCTTACCCTGAGCCTTGTTTTCGTCTGGAACAAGGGACTGATGACCCTGTAGTTTAGTCCCTTTATCCCTCAAACCAACAAACCAACAATTTTATTTTTTTGTTTTGCGATTTTTTCCGTCATTGTATATTACTGAAAGTACTTGTATCAAATACACTTATCAGAACTAAAGCTGAGAATTAGATACTAGCTTTTATTAACGGGGTCAGGGATTTTCTCTGCCTCGTGATGGATCGGTGTTGTGTGATGTCCTTAGGTTAGTTAGGTTTAAGTAGTTCTAAGTTCTAGGGGACTAATGACCATAGCTGTTAGGTCCCATAGTGCTCAGAGCCATTTGAACCATTTTATTAACGTCAAAGTCCTATCTTGAATAAGGGTTCGGAAATTTAATATCAAACTGTCATTTTTTGTACTTCCTCAGGAGACGTCAAAGCTTTTTGACACTTTTACCGTACCCTCCATTTTATAGATGAAGCAGACGTGACAATGTAAAATCACAAAATTTGTGCTATACGATAGTGTTAACGTCGGACTCCACAATATTGTGGATAGTGCTAACGTAAAAACTACTTTACT
Organism: Schistocerca americana; assembly: GCF_021461395.2. Taxonomy (NCBI): domain Eukaryota; kingdom Metazoa; phylum Arthropoda; class Insecta; order Orthoptera; family Acrididae; genus Schistocerca; species Schistocerca americana. The sequence goes on from NC_060122.1 coordinate 496,426,367, forward strand.
TGTATCATATAACCACCCTTATAATTGAGAACAATATTAACAGACTCATTCGCATATAGGGGAGAGGTGATCGATAATATCGCAAATAATTAATAGCACTGAAAAAGTTTTAATTAAAACTATCGACATAGAATATCTCATCATAATAACGCCCGCAGCAATGTAGCCCCTCAGGGAAATCAAACAGGATTCAACGCGGCTATTTTTTGTTTCTAAATTCTACTATATAAACCATGCGCGGGTATTGTTAGTTCTCTTGTCTTGTTTTCTGCGCTCTGAATGAGTCTACGTAGCTACGGCGTGTGATATAGTTGGCATTTCCGTGTGATACGCTACGGGAAGGATCAGGGCACTTCTGTTAAACTGCAAGAAATGTGACTATAGTTAATTTATACGGGACAGACTTACATTGAAACTTATACTGAAGTCTAGGTAGAACTTTGCCGTAGGGTCACGGACTAAGAATATCTGAGGAATTGTGTGCACGAGAGAAAGTAGCGATCCGTCTTAATCTCTATTACATGCCGAACTACCGATAGTAGGATCTGTGGACTACACGAAAGGACGTTAAATAGAAAATAAGAACAGAATTGGACACTTAGCTTTGTGAAAGTAAAAGCGTACGAAGTTTGAATGACTGTATCAAAGAACAGCAATTGACCATAGCGCTTGCTATAAGATCTTTGAGGGACGGACTATAAAAATCACGGACACTTTAGTTGCCGTAATTGCTGAGAGTAATTGTAAGATCAACCTTCCCTTTCCACCCTGATTTCCACAATAGCGTGTGTATTAGTCAACGATAATCATAGGCAAGGTACAAACTGTATCCCTGGATGACGGAAGGTTAGATTATGAAATATTACGAAGCATAAAACTGACTTAAAAGCTATTTAACATTTCATTTCCAATCGCACAGAAATAATACAAAATCAGAAAGAGTGCGGATAAGTAGTAACGTCGGAAGTAGGAAGCTGAAATAATAACTAAAATCCAAAGACGCTATTAACCGTCTTGTCTTCGGTAACGCAGCAACAAATGAAGAGTGATCGACTGTGCAAAAAGTCAACATTTATTATTATTATGAAATCCCGAAGTTTAGTCACCTTTACAGTGACGATGTTTGTGGCTGTTCCATCTGATGTGTAGATATAACAAAAAGTCGGGCATATACAGCAGATAACATCAATATCGTACGCCAGAGAAGTCGACGATAGCAGATCGACGGAGGGCGGCTGCAATCATTAATCTTCTATCAGCTGATATTTTTCATTTTGTATATCACTACTATGTAAAAGGGGCTGCGTGATGCAAATAAAAATTTATTTTTGAATGCTGCATTAATGACATAACACCAGTCTCCAGTTATCCTGATTTCAATTAACGTCTAACTAATTTTCCTTTAACTATAAGAAGTCATAGCTTTGTTTTAAGTTTAATTTTCAAAATGTGAAGTATTCTCTTTTTCGTGTAAACTAAGGTTCATTTTTAAATTTTTTATATGTTTGAATACAGATTGTGTTGTTATTGTCTATCTTACCAGGGACCTAGAAACGACAGAGAGGCTTAGTCCACACTGTAGCCCTTAGTGGTTCACAATCCCACAACAGGGTACAGCAGTCCACTCACCCCATCACCCCATCGCCGCCCCACACCAAATCCACCAGAGTTATTGTGCGGTTCGGGCCCCCCCCCCCTCAGGAACGTCTCACACCAGACGAGTGTAACCCCAAATGTTTGTAGAGTAATGATGGTGTACGCATTATGTGGAGACAGCGTTTGCGCAGCAATCGCCGACATAGTGTAACTGAGGTGGAATAAGGGGAACCAGCCCGCATTCTCCGAGTAAGATGGAAAACCGCCTTAAAAACCATCCACATGCTGGCCGGCACAACCGGACTTTGACACTAATCTGCTGGGTGAATTCGTGCTGGGGATCGGCATGCCTTCCCGCTCAGGAAGCAGTGCGTTAGACCATACGGCTAGCCGTGAATATAGATTACTTGCATTAGGTTATTAGTTGAGTTTCAGTAGTGAGTAAGATGGTTTGTCAGTATCCCACTTCCTATTTATTACTAACTAGCTGGAGCCAAAATACGGTGTACTAACTTGATGCATGGTAATTGAGTACCTCTTACACTGCAAAGGTACTATAAATATTATTGTAAATACTTAGCTTAAGGGTGAAAAACAATCACATAAATGTTTCATTAGTAATGTGAGCACTCTTGATTGTTCTGGGTCAAGCTATTATGTTCCTAAATTGTCATTTTCTGTATGTGGGACGCTAAAACAAATCTGCTGTATATTTATTCTTATTTCCTGTGAGTTTTTCATCCTGTAGACTTTTTTATACTCTGTATTAAGTTGCCGTAACTATTTTTTATCAGTACTATGGGGAACTGTGTTACTTTTACTCATGCCATGTTAATCAGAAACACCTACAACAATTGGAGTATTATATCTCCTTGGCTACAACTACAGCCATTCAAAGATGTTAAAATTAATGATATATGTTACCAGAAGTTTCAATAAGTTTTGGAGCAGAGCAATTTGCTTAAAAATTTACACAATGCTGTAACAAAAACTTGCACGGGCATACTTTATATTTTAATATATATAATATATAAACATTTTCTAATAAAGCAGAGAACATGGGTGTATGTCTGGGGTCTGCTCCCAAACCCTTGGACCGATGTCGACCAAATGTGGTACAGAAACAGCAAACCTCAGGAGTATCAGCGCTGTGGGTTTATAACCTCCAGCTCCAATAGGAGCAGAGATACGAGCAAAAACGCCCCTGTGTGTATAGTCTGCCCTGCATAAGTCATGTGTGGGAACAGCATTGCCCTGCCAATCTACCTTCATTGCAGGGCAGATTATATATTAGGGGTAAGAAACAATTTCTGGACCCTGGCATGTAGACTGTCTTGCATGATAGATCTGCTGTAATAGTGTCAGGCTGTTTTACTGAACTGCTTTGCATAGTGCCCTCTACGTCAGGGGCAAATAAATTATTTTCAAGCCCCTGATGTGTAGGCTGCTGTGAATGTGAGGTGTGCTGCAGGACTGTTATTGGCCTGCTTTATTAACTGTATTGCAGGAGCTACATGTTCCAATTATCAAGCCTGGGGACAGGTTGAGATGGATAAAAGAGTGGATGGACAGAGTGACGTGGAGGAGGAAATGGACAGAGAGAGAGGAGGAGGAGGAAATGCATAAGGCAAGTGGAAGGTGTAGATGGGCAGTGGGCAGGTGGAAAAGGAAGGGGTGTGGAGAAGGAGACAGATATCATCAGAGGAAAGGCATATATTGGAGAGAGGAGTTAAAGGAAATGGACAAAGAAAGGGAGGAAAGGAGATAAAGAGACAGAAAGAGTGGGGAGGAGGATATAGAGATGGGACGATGAGGCATACAGACGGAGGGAGGAAGAGGTGGGTACAGAGATGGGCATGAGGAGACGTGCAATATACCAGTCAAACACATACAGGGTGTTACAAAAAGATACGGCCAAACATTCAGGAAACATTCCTCGCACACAAAGAAAGAAAGTATGTTATGTGAACATGTGTCGGGAAACCCTTTCCATGTTAGGGCTCATTTTATTACTTCTCTTCAAATCACATTAATCATGGAATGGAAACACACAGCAACAGAACGTACCAGCGTGACTTCAAACACTTTGTTACAGGAAATGTTCAAAATTTCCTGCGTTAGCGAGGATACATGCATCCACCCTCCGTCGCATGGAATCACTGGTGCGCTGATGCAGCCCTGGAGAATGGCGTATTGTATCACAGCCGTCCACAATACGAGCACGAAGAGTCTCTATATTTGGTACCGGGGTTGCGTAGACAAGAGCTGTCAAACGCCCCCATAAATAAAAGTCAAGAGGGTTGAGGTCAGGAGAGCGTGGAGGCCATGCATGGAATTTGTCCGCCTCTACCAATCCATCGGTCACCGAATCTGTTGTTGAGAAGCGTACGAACACTTCGACTGAAATGTGCAGGAGCTCCATCGTGCATGAACCACATGTTGTGTCGTACTTGTAAAGGCACATGTTCTAGCAGCACAGGTAGAGTATCCCGTATGAAATCATGATAACGTGCTCCATTGAGCGTAGGTGGAAGAACATGGGGCCCAATCAAGACATCACCAACAATGCCTGCCCAAACGTTCACAGAAAATCTGTGTTGATGACGTGATTGCACAATTGCGTGCGGATTCTCGTCAGCCCACAGATGTTGATTGTGAAAATTTACAATTTCATCACGTTCGAATGAAGCCTCATCCGTAAAGAGAACATTTGCACTGAAATGAGGATTGACACATTCTTGGATGAACCATTCGCAGAAGTGTACCCGTGGAGGCCAATCAGCTGCTGATAGTGCCTGCACACGCTGTACATGGTACGGAAACAACTGGTTCTCCCGTAGCACTCTACATACAGTGACGTGGTCAACGTTACCTTGTACAGCAGCAAGTTCTCTGACGCTGACATTAGGGTTATCGTCAACTCCACGAAGAATTGCCTCGTCCATTGCAGGTGCTCCCTAAGACGCCGACCAATTGCTTCGAACGTCTTCCTGTCGGGACACCTTCGTTCCGGAAATCTGTCTCGATACAAACGTACCGCGCCACGGCTATTGCCCCGTGCTAATCCATACATCAAATGGGTATGTGCCAACTCCGCATTTGTAAACATTGCACTGACTGCAAAACCACGTTCGTGATGAACACTAACCTGTTGATGCTACGTACTGATGTGCTTGATGCTAGTACTGTAGAGCAGTGAGTTGCATGTCAACACAAGCACCGAAGTCAACATTACCTTCATTCAATTGGGCCAACTGGCGGTGAATCGAGGAAGTGAAGTACATACTGACGAAACTAAAATGAGCTCTAACATGGAAATTAAGCGTTTCCGGACACATGTCCACATAACATCTTTTCTTTATTTGTGTGTGAGGAATGTTTCCTGAAAGTTTGGCCGTACCTTTTTGTAACACCCTGTATATGAGTGAAGTTATGGGAAAGGGCTAGAAGGCAAGTATAACATGTAAATGAGAAATGTTGGTACTACAAATCTCGAAAAGTACTTCGAATTGAGAGAACATTGTAAGGAAAAATCTCGAAAAGTTCCTGACCGAGTTACTTCAAATTTTTATATGGTACTTCACATGTTTCCTGTTGAATCGATTGTGAGAAATAAAATGCTGTGTTCTGCTGTGAAAATATACGGTTTAGTTTTCTTTCTGCCGTCATTTTTAAATATGGCAACAAGGTATTTAAACCATTAGGTAAATTGTTCTCCCATGTCTATTCTTTCTCCTTTTAAACAAAAATTGTGTACACAACAATGTGTTCCCTCGTTTTCTTCCTTGCAGTCATTCTTATCGGAAAACAGGACAGTTGTAATATGATTTATCAGCTTATGATTTGAATACAACTACAGAATTTGAATTGTCCAAAACTTTGTAATCCCGCCCTCGCAGATTAAAACTATAAAAAGTACTGTCATTAGAGCTATTGTCCTCATACATCCAACAGCTGTAGAGGTCTCTCTCGTGCTCTGAATACCAATGATCTCCACCGATTTAGCCACTTATTTTGAGCGACTTCAGTTCCCAATCAAGTGTTGTTTGCAATAACGATAAGCAAGGTTTAAGGTCAAAGAGAGAATGGAGAAAATAGACATAAGAGACGGAGGAGGAGGAGAGGGACGGAGAGTGGGTGGAGGAGATGAAGAAAGATAGGGGGAAGAGAACATGAACAGAGAGGGGGGAGGAAGAGGAGATAGACAAAGAGAGGGGGGAGAAGGAGATTGGGAGGTACATCAAATTCCAACACATATTTAGCGATTGGAGAGAATTGCCAGGTTCGCAAATAATATAATAATACTAATAACAATAATACCTGAAGCAGTTTGTTTGTGCAAATTACAGTAATCAGTCATGCGCCATCCACTCTCTTTCTGTTCATACAAGATGATAATGTTGGTCTCTCTTCTCTTTTGCCTTCGTGTTTCTGCGATATCTGACTGTTAAGCTGACAGGGGCGTTGATATCCCAAGTCCGTTCTCTGACTGCGAACTAGCAAAAGCGCTCTGATCTAGACTGCGGAACTAAACGGAAAGCTTTACGTGATCGGAGGGAGATACCACAGAGTAGACACATTTATGTAGTAAGTATTCAGAGGCGCAGAATGGAATTTTGATTGCCAGCATGTTTCGACTCCAACAGTCATGTGGCTATAGTGTGCTGTAAAATTTGTCCGTAAGGCCCCTAGAGATATTCGTTGCCCTTGGCTCAGACAGATCTCGTTCAAAAGCATTGTGGATTTTGTACGTAAGTTCCATTCGCATCTTAATAATTTGCATTTGTTATTTGGATTGAACTTTTCTTAAAGCTTTGAAGAGATAAATACGAGGATAATCCGCTCGTTTGAGACAAGTCTCACACACAGATATTGTCGTTTTGTCATAGAAAAGAACGGATAACTGCCGCAATTTCCTAGGTTTTTTACTGCACTTTATTATATTGCTGCGTCTTTGCCTTGATAAATTATACTGAGGTGGAATTGCAAATGGCTTCTAAGTACGCCAAAGTGAAAGTTTTCCGGGAAACTTCATATTTGGAGGTATTATATGCAGCAAATTTTTGATTTACCTCATTTGAACTAATTTTCGGGTTACCATGTCAGTAACCTCATTATCAAATTTAACTTGAGCCGTGTGATTCCAGTACAAATCCTCTATACGGCGAATGTCTATCTGCTCTATATCATTTTTGAGAATTTCCATAAATATATGATGACGTATTTTTTCGAAAGCTTTTACATAATCAATCAAACAAAGGCCTACGTTTTATCCTGATCAATGCAGATTTCCCTAGAAATTGTAGTGCAACTACTGCTTACCTTGTAAATTCGGTTGTATAATATTTCTGAGAGCAGTTATCGAAACTCTCTGTAACAAACGCATCATTAGTAATAAGTCCTTTTGCAACAGATATTGTCTTTTTTTTCTTTTTGGAGTCACCTCATAGAGTTGTTCCAGTACGAGTATTTCTTATGAAGACTGTTGGCAACGTAGCCTGATGATCCTTCTTAGCCTGGTGATCCTTCTTTTTAACGAACTCGGTTGTGACACAATAAATGTGTATCCACACAGCTGTGGTAGTTTCTTAATTATTATTAACAAGAAACAGTTGGAAGATCAAGATGATCGTGGTTATAAAGCATACTGACATGAGTTAACTTCTAGAAGAAAATCGTCTGCGGAGACAGACAAACAGATCTTTCCTAAGCGAATTAATACAATAAGTTAACTTGTGCTTTTCATATGATTCGGAAACTCCTTTGTGAAAGTTTTTGCTGACTCTCCTGGGTGATTGTTCGGGACGTATTAGCCTTCAGAAAACCATCCTGTCACGTTAAACACAGGTTACAACTCAGGTAGCTCACCGGAAATGAAAATACGAGAATTAAAGGAAATTCAATATCCGGCTGCTGTCGCAGTTATGAAATGGATTTTTAAAGCAGCGCAGAACCTCGTAGGCGCTCCAGATTTTTTCCAGTGCTAACTGCTGTGATAACTGAAAAGGATATAACAGTTTGCAGGACAAAGCTTTGAAACTCCATCGCAGAATGGAATTGCGCTTTATCAGATGTCCACAGTATGATATATAACCTTGATCCGAAAATGCTGTCTTCATTATTTGAAAATTATACTAACAACGGAAGCACTAGTAACTAAACTTTTTGCCAGTTTTTCAATAACAAGTATTGATGCAGTCCGTTGGGAGGGTGGTCTAATCATATGATAATATCGCCTTTCCAGAAAATTTTCTTTTTGTTCGTGGCATATTAGTAAATCATTAATCAAATCTTGTACTTTGCGAGTCGTATCGTCGGGCGAAAAATTGCTTCATCTTTCAGAGATACTTAATATGAAGATAATTACCTACGATTGTGGAAATGTAGTCAGAATGAGAAAATTACGATGTACATTACTTGCGTATATCCGACGTTGTAATTACTCGTCCATTGACCTGTAAAAAGTCACATTCATGTTGCAACGAATTTGGTTGTATGATATTCCTGAGAGCAGTTATGGAACTCTGTCACAAATGACGTGGAACCTCGTAACTGAAAATATACAGAGAAGTTAAAAGAAACTTTATCTCGGGCCTCAGGCGGACAGGAGCAGGAACTCTTCTTAGACACGTCGCTGCCGGGCACTTTCGGCTTGCACTATGGTGCCACATAAAAATATAAAGGTAGTCAGTTACTGACAGGCTGCTAACGAATTAGTTGGTTTACACTTAGGTTGAAAAAGGAACAAATCGAGGAGGACTGATATTGATTGATACTTCGTTCGGAAAGGAAATCCATGCTTCTTTCAGTTTCCAGTTGTTGTTGTTGTTGTGGTCTTCAGTCCTGAGACTGGTTTGATGCAGCTCTCCATGCTACTCTATCCTGTGCAAGCTTCTTCATCTCCCAGTACCTACTGCAACCTACATCCTTCTGAATCTGCTTAGTGTATTGATCTCTTGGTCTCCCTCTACGATTTTTACCCTCCACGCTGCCCTCCAATGCTAAATTTGTGATCCCTTGATGCCTCAAAACATGTCCTACCAACCGATCCCTTCTTCTAGTCAAGTTGTGCCACAAACTTCTCTTCTCCCCAATCCTATTCAATACCTCCTCATTAGTTACGTGATCTACCCACCTTATCTTCAGCATTCTTCTGTAGCACCACATTTCGAAAGCTTCTATTCTCTTCTTGTCCAAACTGGTTATCGTCCATGTTTCACTTCCATACATGGCTACACTCCATACAAATACTTTCAGAAACGACTTCCTGACAATTAAATCTATACTCGATGTTAGCAAATTTCTCTTCTTCAGAAACGATTTCCTTGCCATTGCCAGTCTACATTTTATATCCTCTCTACTTCGACCATCATCAGTTATTTTGCTCCCCAAATAGCAAAACTCCTTTACTACTTTAAGTGTCTCATTACCTAATCTAATCCCCTCAGCATCACCCGATTTAATTTGACTACATTCCATTATCCTCGTTTTGCTTTTGTTGTTGTTCATCTTATATCCTCCTTTCAAGACACTGTCCATTCCGTTCAACTGCTCTTCCAAGTCCTTTGCTGTCTCTGACAGAATTACAATGTCATCGGCAAACCTCAAAGTTTTTACTTCTTCTCCATGAATTTTAATACCTACTCCGAATTTTTCTTTTGTTTCCTTTACTGCTTGCTCAATATACAGATTGAATAACATCGGGGAGAGGCTACAACCCTGTCTCACTCCTTTCCCAACCACTGCTTCCCTTTCATGCCCCTCGACTCTTATAACTGCCATCTGGTTTCTGTACAAATTGTAAATAGCCTTTCGCTCCCTGTATTTTACCCCTGCCACCTTCAGAATTTGAAAGAGAGTATTCCAGTTAACGTTGTCAAAAGCTTTCTCTAAGTCTACAAATGCTAGAAACGTAGGTTTGCCTTTTCTTAATCTTTCTTCTAAGATAAGTCGTAAGGTTAGTATTGCCTCACGTGTTCCAACATTTCTACGGAATCCAAACTGATCTTCCCCGAGGTCCGCTTCTACTAGTTTTTCCATTCGTCTGTAAAGAATTCGCGTTAGTATTTTGCAGCTGTGACTTATTAAACTGATAGTTCGGTAATTTTCACATCTGTCAACACCTGCTTTCTTTGGGATTGGAATTATTATATTCTTCTTGAAGTCTGTGGGTATTTCGCCTGTCTCATACATCTTGCTCACCAGATGGTAGAGTTTTGTCATGACTGGCTCTCCCAAGGCCATCAGTAGTTCTAATGGAATGTTGTCTACTCCCGGGGCTTTGTTTCGACTCAGGTCTTTCAGTGCTCTGTCAAACTCTACACGCAGTATCATATCTCCCATTTCATCTTCATCTACATCCTCTTCCATAATATTGTCCTCAAGTAGATCGCCCTTGTATAAACCCTCTATATACTCCTTCCACCTTTCTGCCTTCCCTTCTTTGCTTAGAACTGGGTTTCCATCTGAGCTCTTGATATTCATACAAGTGGTTCTCCTCTCTCCAAAGGTCTCTTTAATTTTCCTGTAGGCAGTATCTATCTGACCTCTAGTGAGACAAGCCTCTACATCCTTACATTTGTCCTCTAGCCATCCCTGCTTAGCCATTTTGCACTTCCTGTCGATCTCATTTTTGAGACGTTTGTATTCCTTTTTGCCTGCTTCATTTACTGCATTTTTATATTTTCTCCTTTCATCAATTAAATTCAATATTTCTTCTGTTACCCAAGGATTTCTATTAGCCCAGTATAACACAATATTATCGCAAATTCCTCTCAGAATAGATATTCAAGGTTTTCATCTGGATGGTTCTCGAATATCCAGCCGTATCAAGTTAACCATACTGTGCTAAGCTGGATGCACTGCACTCATTTATTCTCAGTGGTTGTCTGGCTAAGAAATTTTGAGCCATCATATTCTTTTCCTTCGGCAATGAACCACTGTGCAAATATGGCATACAGGCTATACAAATGCGCCGTTGCTCATTTGTGCGGATTGCGTGACTCATACATCCTACGGCACATTTCTGAGGTGTGCTGTGAACACACAGTGCGCAAACGCCAAGATCGTAATATACCAGCTATTTACTTAATGTTACAGGGCGATCACCTTCATCACCTTTTCTTGTTGGTCTACGTGACTGAGAGTAGATTATTTTACGTTGCTGAAATATCGCGTTATTTCTGTGTGTTCACCTGACTAGATTCCTGGGCACAATACAAGTGAATTACTTGCCATAAAAGACTTAACTCACATTTACTCGCAGCAGTATTCCCTGACGATATAGAACGCGTAGTGCGTTTATGACATGAATGATGATACTGGTATCCGATCGGTCAACGTAGTTATCAGCACCCTCGCAGAATGTGAACTGAATGCTTAGTAAGATGAACGAAGTCTTGCCTCGTAAGTAATATTCTTGGATCAGTCGCCCATTTATCCATATTAAAGACTTGAAAAACTATCTTGATATAACAACACATTCACAACTACGAAGTCCCAACACATTCAGTAGTTGCTTATAAACATATTAAAATGGATAGTAAAAATCATACATGTTGAGCAAGCATATTTACGTGTAGGGCCATACCATTTTATCACGCATTAACGAAATACAATATAGTTACGTAATAAAATATGAAATGAAATGAGAACTATCTGGAGAATGCTAAAGGTTATTCCCCGATACATGTGACTTGCTGACGATCAGTGAAAACAGGAAAAGACCCAACCACTGTGAGAAAAAGTAAAACATGGTTAACAGTTCCATAAATAGATACTAAAATCGCATGACCAAAAAACTGAGTCTCTGTTAAAAATACATAGCCTGACAAGAAAAGTGAAGCATCCAGAAGGGCAGGAGCTAAGTGAAACCTTACGAGTTAAGAGGATATTCGGTGTCATTTCAGTGATTACAAACTGAAGTCAAGTATGTCAAGAATTTTGCAATACGACCCCATTTATCAGTATGACGTTACACCCTCTCTCGGCTAGACGCATACACTCATTCGGTTGGTAATGGTGTCATAACGCTGTTACATCCTCTCCTGAGACAGGCTGGCCTACAGATTTTGTAACTAGTCTTTGATATTCTCGCTACTAAACTGGAACAGAGCTGATGTCCGAGCTGCTGCCACGAATGTTCTGTCAGGGATATATCTGGTGATCATACTGGCCACAGGAATATCACAATATCAGGCAGACTGTTCATGGAGGCACACATCACATGTGGACTGGCATTGTCTTGTTGAAATATGGCACCACAATACTATCGCATGAGAGATGAGAAGTGAGAACATATGATTCCGTGACGTACCGTTGTGTTGTCAGAGTACCTTCAATCACTTTCAATTTTCGGGAAAAATTCAAGTATAATTTTCTGCATGTCCTTTTTAGTATCAAATTTTCGGCCTACTTTACGATATTTCTAATCGTTTTATTCATTTTGTCATTCGAATCCGTATGTAAATAGCTGTGCACACATTTCAGGATGTTCCACATTTCAGGATGTTCTACTTTTGGAATGTTGTAGGGACAGGAACTGTAATGCTGAGGTCATTGTCAAATTAGATGCGATCTTTTGAGCTCCTAATGCTCTCCAAAATGTCTTCGTATGTCAGAATGACAGTTGTTCGCACTGCAGTACATTAATCCCGTGATACGTTAGGACCTTAAGATAAACCAGACAGTAACATGTTCGCGCGAAAATCTCTACATCGTCGCGTTTAACTATTCTCATGCATTTTCTCCTTGGCTAGAGCATAATGCGCTCAAACAATTCCGTAATTTGATCTCTATTTTGAACTCGTGAACAGCATAGAAACAGCAGACCAAACCCCTTAGAGAAATTTGTTTTCGACCTTAGTTTTTCATCAGGTGCCTTAAACATTCTCCATCTTCAATTTAAATGAAATAGCAACTTGTTTTCGTCCCGATTTCTGTATCACTTCGCTTAAAAAAATTACATTACATGTATTAAAACCATAGATATGAAACGATTTTGAGCCAAAATTCACTGATTTTGACACCCAATCACTGACCACGACACACCCATAACGGAACTCGAAAAATGAGTGAAGTATTTTGAAAATAGCACCGTCCAGAGACAAGCGGTAACTTACGATGGCGATTCAAAGAGTATGTTGTACTTTATTATGGCAGGCCAAGTAAATTTTATTGAATGTTGCGCTACATTTCAAAGTGACACATACAATACACTATTTTTCACAATAGTCATCAGGTCAGAAATTTTCACTCTGCGGCGGAGTGTGCACCAATATGAAAGTTCCTGGCCGATTAAAACTGTGTGCTGGACCGAAAATCGAACTCAGGACCTTTACCTTTCACGGGCAAGTGGTCTACCGACTCAGCTACCCAAGCACGACTTCGAGTCTCGTCCGACACACAGTTGTAATGTGCATGCATGGGTGTGGGGAGCTATAGGGGTCCTTCCCTCCCCTCCCCACCTTGGCCTTGGCATGTGGCCACTTGTTGTGATTCCTGATACGGTAAGGTAAGGAAGTGCTGATCATGATTGATATGGGCAGTTGTCCCAGCTGTATTATGAACTGCAGATAAGGAAGTGCTGATGCTGATGTCAGCGAATTCCTAGCCAGAATGCCCAGTTCCACATTACTGCCATGTATTTTCTCTTCAAAGAATGTGCCGCTCTTGTGTATGGTATTACCGTAGGGCGACATGTGCAACTTTCATTCTGAAGTTCATATGTCACAGTATTGGCTACCATTGTTTACTTTGTTCAACTTAACTAAAAATTTGACCTAACCAGTATAGCTGGGTACATCGTGGATGCAAAAAGGATATAATTATTTCGTTAGAGAACCGTATTCCTTTCGTTTTAAATGATTATTTGTTTCTTTTAAGAAAGAATGTTGAAGTTACATAGTATTCAACGGGATCAGACAATTACTTGATGTTAACCAATTTTTGGTGTTAAATGTTTCCGCGATATATTTTTTCATAGTATTGAAAGAGAAATGGAAACAGTCAAAACTGTAAAACTATGATTCAGGTGATCATGCCTGGCTTAATAACTGGCTAATGAAGACTGAACCAAGCACTATGAGACACACTAAAATCGCGTATCTAGTAATTTCGGCAGGATCCTGGACAACGCACAAAATCTTAATACTGTGTCCACACTCAATTCCATGATCGATGTCGTACACGAAATTAGGTACATTTTAGACTACGAATTGATAACAGCATTCACGAAGACGACGTACACAAAGAAAGTGATACGCAGCATTATAGGTAACTAGCTGCGTTTAATGGCTTCGCGGTACGAGTGTCGGTTGAGTTCACCGCAGCCGGCGCCTGGCCAGGGGCAGGTAGGAGATCGCCTTGGTGGCGAGCCGGTACAAGTGGAGGGCTCTGGAAGCGGTGGTGGGCTCCTCTCGCCTCCTCTGGACCTCCTGGAGCCGTAGCGCGGGCAGCGGCCGCGAGTCGGCCAGCGGCGCTTCTTCTGCGATCGGCGGGTAATGGCGTGGAGGCCGAGCAGGGGGCAGTGCTGACACCCTCTGACTCCTGGCACCTGTGGGAATGCGTCACACTCGTCAGTACTGTGCCAGCGTCGTGGTCTACATCAGAGCGGCAGTACTATGTAACTGACTTCTGAAGTCCAGAGTTACACGTACGTAGCAATATTGGAAACTGTAACTTTTCCACTCATTTTCACTATTCAATATACCCAGACGGAAAAAAATCGCAACACCAAGAGATAATTAATGTAGAGCATTGAAAATTCAGGAATACGTCTGTCTAGGTAAAATATTTAAATGTTTAACATTGCAAGATCACAGAGAAATTAAGCGCGAGATAAGCCATTGCAAGTGTGAAATGCTTATGCGACGCGTGTTTTTTAAATAAGTACCGTTTTGAAATTAAAAAAATACGTGCTAAGATATCTCAATAATTTTATTTTTACATGAAAGCCTGTACCTTAATCGACGCACTGACGCCATTACAGTCTGATTCTTCCTTGTTTACGTTGTGTATTGAGTGTTTAAGATGCCTCCGATAATCGTGAGTCCCGCCGACTGTGAAGTACGGACTGTTATAAGATTTCTTAGTCCAAAGGCCTAAAACCGATCGATATTCATCGTGAGATCTGTGCAATTTACGGAGAAAACATTATGAGTGATGGAATGGCAAGAAAGTGGGTGAGAGCATTCAGAGATGGCCGCACAAATGTGCATGATGAACAACGGAGTGGGCGTCCTCCGGTCATTAATGGAAGTTTGGTGCAGGAAGTGGACAATAAGGTGAGAGAAAATAGACGCTTTATGATTTCCTCCTTGCGGTATGACTTTCCTAATGTTTCTCCTAGTGTTTTGTATGGCATTGTGACCGAGCACTTGAATTACCGAAAATTGCGCGCACATTGGGTACCGAAAATGTTGACGGACGTGCACAAAACCAAACGTTTAGACCGTGCATTGACTTTCCTTGAGCGGTACCACGACGACGGTGATGATTTCTCAAGCCAAACTGTTACGGACGATGAAACATGGGTGGACTACGTCACACCAAAATCAAAGCAACAGTCCATGGAAGTTGATCAAGGGCATCGTTTTGCTGCAAGACAATATCCGTCCGCATGTGGCGAATCAGACCAAAGATCTCATCACATCTTTTCGATGGGAAATTCTAGATCATCCTCCGTACAGCCCTGATCTTGCGCCCAGTGACTACCATCTGTTCCTGCACTTGAAGAAACACCTGGGCGGTCAGCTTCTTCAAGACGATGACGAAGTCAAAACAGTGTTGATGCAGTGGTTAACAAGTCAGGCGGCAGACTTCTATGCGGAGAGTATTCAAAAACTGGTACAATGTTATGACAAGTGCCTCAATATTGATAAAAATTATGTAGAAAAGTAATTAAGGTACAGGCTTTCATGTAAAAATAAAATATTGAGATATCTTAGCACGTCTTTTTTAAATTTCATTACGGTAAAAAATACGCCTCGTATATTAATAATCGATGTAACCACCAGAATGTTGGATGCAGGCAGGCAAACGTGCATGCATTCCGATGTACAGGTGCCGGACGTCAATTTGTGGCATGGAATTCCATGCTTGTTGCACTTGGTCGATCAGTACAGGAGTGGTTAATGTTGGTTGTGAATGACGATGGAGTTCGATGATATCCCAAATGTGCTCGACTGGAGAAAGATATGGTAATCGAGTAGGTCAAGGCAACACGTCGACGCTCTGTAACATGTTGGGTTACAAAAGTGTATGTGATCGAGCGTTATCCTGTTGGAAAACACCCCATGGAATTCTGTTCGTGAATGGCAGAACAATAGGTCGAATCACCAGATTAACGTACAAATTCGAAGTCAGGATACATGGGATAACCACGAGAGTGCTCCTGGTGTCATACGAAATCGCACCCTCCACTGGCTTTCTTCTAACCAATACACGGCCACCACTGGCACCGAGGCAGAACCAGCTTTCATCATAAAACACGACAAACCTCCACCCTGCCCTCCAATGAGCACTCACTTGACACCAATGAAATCGCAAACGACTGTGGTTTGCGGTCAGTGGAATGCACGGTACAAGGCTTCTGGCTCGGAGTTGTCCTTGATATAATTGGCTTGTAATGGTTCGTTGTGTCACTGTGGTGCTAACTGCTGCTTAAATTGCTGCTGCAGATGCAGTACGATGAGGCAGAGCCATACGCCGAACACGATGGTCTTCCCGTCTCGGTAGTGCCATGCGGCCGTCCGGAACCCGGTCTACTTGCGACCGTACATTCTCGTGCCCATCGTTGCCAGCAGTCATGTAGAGTGGCTACATTCCCGCCAAGTCTTTCTGCAGTATCGCAGAAAGAACATACATCTCCTCGTAATCGTATTACACGACCTAGTTCAGACTGTTGATAATGGCGTCCTTGTCACCTTACAGGCAGTCATGACTAACGTCAACTCACCACATACAATCTCAAAGCTAACAAACGCTCACGACCGTTACAGCGTGTTTTTAAAGCAAACCTCTTTTGTATCCTCTTAAGCGATTGACGCGATATCCTAATATACATTAGCTTTCAGATGTAGAAACGCACCTACCAATATTAGTTTATGTCGCACATCCCCTTCTTGGTGTTGCGATTTTTTTTTCTTGTGTGTATTTTATCAGATATCCAATACGGCTGTATCCAAGTATCGAATGAAAAAATGTTTTTCTGCAGGCTGTCAGTCTTTAAATTAGGTTCATACACAACACACTATCATTGCTAATACGGTGTAGGAAAACAGTTGGCAGTAGCTCCGCGATCGGTAAATACAGGTCCTACATAATTTTCGAGCGAATTTTATACCTTTGAATACATTACGGGAAAGGCAGTGATCAATGTCTTACAAATATTTACTATTAAAAACAGTCTTGATCACGATTTATTTATCAAGGTGACCGGTTTCGACCACTACTGTGGTCATCTTCAGACCATTGAGTAGGAACCTCTTTCTGTGTGAGAATCACTACTGTAGTAGTGATTCTCCAACAGAAAGAGGTTCCTACTCAATGGTCTGAAGATGACCACAGTAGTGGTCGAAACCGGTCACCTTGATAAATAAATCGTGATCAACACTGTTTTTAATAGTAAAAAAAAAAAGAATTTTATACCATTCTTCTTGCAAAATAGCAGCACGATCAGGTAGCTATAATGGAAATGGATAGCCATCACGCACCCCTTTCACCAAAGTAGACCACAAAGGCTAATTAATACTTAAATTTGGTGACTGTCTTGACTAGGGAAGTTGCGACACTTCACCGTGGTGCTCACAAAATCAGTCTTAGACGACGCGAGTTCTTTGAACACGGGTCGTTTCGTCTTGGAACACAGCACCACCATTTTAGAACAAACATTGTACCATGTCAAAATGGTCACATAATCCTTGGCAGTAGTGTGACCTTGAGAAACTCCTTGAGCCCATGTGGATGCCCAAATCAATACCTAACCCCCGCTATATTTCACTTCTGGGACATAAACTCAGCCACAAGTTGGAAACAACTTGCAGCAGTCCTCAGCAATTAGGAGGCCTAGGATAGTTGCAAAGTCTAACAGAAAGAAGAAGGTTCTGCTGCTAGGTAGTTCCCACGGTAGAGGTGTGGGCCAGCAGTTGCAGAAGTGTTGGGGAGTGAGTACCAGGTCACCAGCATTGTGAAGCCTAGTGCAGGATTGGCTCAGGTGACTGAAAGCATAGGGGAGTTATGTAAGAATTTTACGAAAGAGGATCAGGTAGTGATAGTGGGTGGAGCAGGGAACAGTCTCGATAGGGACGGGGAATATGATGTCAGTGGTGACTTGGTTAAGATAGCTACTCAAACTGGTGGCACTAATGTACATTTCGTGCAACTGTTTCAGCGTCATGATCGGCCTCACCTTAATGCGGCTGTTAGGCGCGTTAATGTGGGGCTGGGAAGAGCACTGATGGCGGAGGGCATGGATCGCATCTCAGTGGTGCCAGTTGGGTCTATCAGTAGATGGGGTTTCACTAGGCATGGCCTGCACCTCAATAGGTATGGGAAGGGAGGCTGGCTAAGCTTATAGGTGACAGTGTAGTGGGTGGTGGTGGTGGTGGTGGTGGTGGTGGTGGTAGTGGTATCACTCATGGAAAAATTCCTGTAGTAGTTGGTGTTAGAGCTGGATCTTTTTTAGACTGAAGTCAGCTGATAGGTGTACCTGCTTAAAGGAAGTGCCTCTAACTAAGGGCTCACCTCCAGAGGATGTAATGCTTCCAAGTAGAGAAGGAATTAGCATATTTCATCAAAATATAAGAGGTATTAGAGATAAAGTTAGTGAACTGCTAATAGATGTTAACTCTGAAATTATTGGTGTATCAGAGCACCACTTAAATAATTTGAAAATTCAGAGGCTTCCTTTACCAGGCTACAGATTAGTTGGCTGTTTCTCAAGGAGTTCCTTGCGGGGTGGGGGAGTGGCTCTGTACGTACAAAACAGTATTTCATTTGAGTACATAGACGTATCACGACACTGCACTGAACAGATATTTGAAAGTTGTGCAGCATTAGTTGAATTTAGTGAAACTAAACTTCTGATTGCTGTTGTTTATAGGTCCCCTAACTCCGACTTGAGAGCATTTTTGCTTAAGCTAGAGAGGGTTCTTGATTCACTTTGTAGGAAGTACCAAAAAGTAGTTATATGTGGTGACTTCAATATTAATTTTGTACATGATTGTGCAAGGAAAAGGATGTTGGTAGATCACCTAAATTCATATGATCTGATGCAAACTGTGTTTTTTCCAACTAGGGTGCAGGGGAATAGAAGCACAGTCATAGACGATTTTTTATTAATTCTTCATTACTAGATGGACATTCTGTTAGTAAAAGGGTCAATGGCCTTTCAGACCATGATGCACAAATTTTAACATTAAAAGGTTTTTGTACTCAAACCAACGTCGTATTTAATTACAAACTACGTAGGAAAGTTAATCCAACAGCAATAGAGAGTTTTTCAAAACTTGTCAAGGAGCAAGAGTGGCAAGATGTTTATAGTGCCGATAATATAGATGATAAATACAATGCTTTCCATAACACATTTCTCATGCTCTTTGAGAGTTGCTTTCCATTAGAACATTCTAAACAGGGTACTAGCAGTAATGGACAGCCCAGTTGGCTGACTAGTGGGATAAGGATATCATGTAGAACAAAGCGGGGATTATATCAAAATGTTAGAAGTAGTCACAATCAAGCTACGGTAGCCCACTACAAACAGTATTGAAAGGTGCTTAAAAATGTTATTAGCAAGGCAAAAAGTATGTGGTATGCAAATAAAATAGCTAATTCACAGGATAAAATTAAAGCCATATGGTCAGTTGTGAAGGAAGTGTCTGGTCAGCAGCACAAGGTTGATGACATAAAGTCAGTCCACAGTAATACTATTTCTGTTACTGATAAATCAGATATATGTACAGTATTTAACAACCATTTTCTGAGCATTGCTGGTGAATTAAATAAAAATTTAGTTTCTACAGGAAATCATATAAATTTCTTAGCAAATGCCTTTCCGAGATTGACGTCTGAAATACTCCTCTGTGATACAGACAAGAGGGAGATTGAGTCGATAATTAAATCACTGAAGACTAAGGACTCTCGTGGTTATGATGGAGTGTCTAGTAGAATATTAAGTTACTGTGCTGCACATGTTAGCCCTGTATTTAGCCATAGTTGTAATTTTTCCTTTAGGAATGGTCAGTTTCCTAAGCGATTAAAGTACTCAGTAGTACAGCCGCTTTATAAAAAGGGAGAAAGGGATAATGTAGATAATTTTAGACCCATTTCTATGCCATCAGTGTTTGCAAAAGTTATCGAAAAGGTTGTGTATGTAAGGATAATTGATCATTTTATATAACACGATTTGCTATCAGATGTACAGTTCGGCTTTAGAAGTCGTTTGACAACTGAAAATGCTATATTCTCTTTTCTCTGTGAGGTACTGGATGGGCTAAACAAAAAGTTTCGAACGCTTGGCGTATTTTTTGATGTAACTAAGGCATTTGACTGTGTTGATCTCACAATATTGCTCCAGAAGTTGGATCATTACAGAATAAGGGGAGTAGCTCACAATTGGTTCACCTCTTACTTTAGCAACAGGCAGCAAAAGGTTATTATTCACAATGTTGATAACGGCTGTGATGTGGGATCTGAGTGGGGTACTGTCAAGTGGGGGGTGCCCCAGGGATCAGTGTTGGGGCCGCTCATGTTCCTTATTAATATAAATGATATGCCGTCTAGTATTATGGGTGACTCTAAAATATTTCTGTTTGCTGATGACACTAGCTTGGTAGTAAAGGATGTTGTGTGCAACATTGACTCGGTTTCAAGTAGTGCAGTACATGACCTCAGTTCATGGCTTGTAGAAAATAAACTAACATTAAATCACAGTAAGACTCAGTTTTTACAGTTTCTAACACACAATTCAACAAAACCCGACGTTTTAATCTCACAGAACGGGCATAAGATTAATGAAACTGAACAGTTCAAATTCCTAGGTGTTCAGATAGATAGTAAGCTGTCGTGGAAAGCCCACGTTCAAGATCTTGTTCAAAGACTTTCACTATTCGAACGGTATCGAAAGTGAGTGATACTTCGACACGTAAATTAGTCTACTTTGCTTATATTCATTCACTTATGTCGTATGGTATTATGTTTTGGGGTAACTCTTCTCATTCTAGGAGGATATTTTTGGCTCAGAAACGGGCGCTTCGGGCAATAAGTGGTGTGAGTTCACGAACCTCTTGTCGACCTCTGTTCACGAGTCTGGGTATTTTGACGTTGACCTCTCAATATTTATATTCCTTATTGTCGTTTCTTGTTACCAATATTAGTTTATTTCCAACAAAAAGCAGCTTTCACTCGGTTAATACTCGGCAGAAATCAAACCTCCATTTGGATCGGACTTCCTTAACTCTTGTGCAAAAGGGTGTGCAGTATACTGCTGCATCCATTTTCAATAAGCTGCCATTCGAATTCAAAAATCTTAGCAGTAATCCACGCGCTTTCAAATCGAAACTGAAGAGTTTCCTCATGGGTCACTCCTTCTATTCTGTCGAGGAGTTCCTTGAAAAATTAAGCTGATTCTCATTGTATTGCTGATAGCTTTTGCTTAAACTTATGGACTGATTTTCTTTCAGGTTCATGAACATTTATTTTTATCTGTTATTACTTTTATGTTGTAAGTTCATGTACTGACACGTTCCATGACCTTGGAGATTTTCTCCTCAATTTGGTCCTACGGAACTTGGCGTGTAAATAAATAAATAATAAATAACCAAGGCTCATGAGGTCAAATGACTTTCTTCCGTTTTCCATAGTCCAGTTTTCATGGCTTCGGAACGACGATTTCTGGTGACGGACAAGGTGTTGGTTTGGAATTCCAGCTCGCCCAGCAATTACCACCATTTGAGCACCAACTGTTTGCCCGCTTTCGAAATCAGTTAGCTCCGACTCAGTGCAGAGACAGCTTAACAGAACACCATCCTTTTCACGACTGACACTTGCAACGTACTGAGGACATTACAAATACAGCAGCACAGACTACAGGCTTGGCTAGCATCTGCATTTTATGTTCAAGTAGGCATTTCTCGCGGTGTT
This sequence comes from Schistocerca americana, assembly GCF_021461395.2. Taxonomy (NCBI): domain Eukaryota; kingdom Metazoa; phylum Arthropoda; class Insecta; order Orthoptera; family Acrididae; genus Schistocerca; species Schistocerca americana. Next base: position 496,448,102 of record NC_060122.1, read on the forward strand.
TCCGTATTTTTTGTTCACAGCCTGTATGAAGGGATCAGCGAAAGAAGGTAGCAACCCTCAATTCAGCAAACATTAGTCCAGTCGCTGTATACGAGTATGTTGTGTTTCAGAATACATCACATGTTGGTAGCGGGTAGTTTTATACCTCATCAGTCCAAAAAGTCTCGAACCTGAAACACCAAAAATCAAAAAACAGAGAAAAGTTGTCATAGAAGTCTTTCTTTGGGATGTTGTTCAACTCGCGCTTCACATTGGCTTGAATGTCGGTTATTTCGTCGAAGAGTTGACCTCTCGTGTGAATTTCCATACTTTGTTGTTTTGTGATAGGTTCGTACAGATAACACCAAGTCTCGTCATCTCTGATGACTTTTTTTCCCACAAAAGAATTGTCAGCGTTTTGCATTTCAGCGACTTCGCTTGAAGCGTCCGCACGTTGTTGCTTTTATTCGGGAGTCAATGTCTGCCGGACAGACTTTGCACTCACTTTTCTCTTCTCTAAAACATTCTGAAGAATGTCCTGAACACTTGTTTCAGTGTTGTTGCTCCATTGCGTTTTGCGACACAATGAACGCGTCATTTTACATTCACATCTCCAATTAATTTGTAGATATAGTTACGTGCTGATCATTTACGTTTTAAGTTTAGATTCATGGGTTAGTAATTCCTACTCGCCATCTTTTACATATTACAGTAATACAAATTTTTCTACGGAACAGAAGGAGTATTCAAGGAGAAACTTTTTCTCTTTGTTTTTAAATTTTACTTTCCTGTCTGTTAGACATTTTATATCACTGTGTAAGTGATCAAAAATTTCGGGTGCAGCATTTGCACCCCGTTTCGTGCTAATGACAGCCTTAATGTGGACTAGTGAATGTCGTTTGTTCCTTCTGGTACTTTAAGTAACAACATTATTGTTCCTTTTGACTACGGTGGATTTCTTACAATAAAATTCATGAAGGAATAAATATACTTAGAAGCACTGTTCAAAATGCCCAACTGGTTAAACAGACGTTTACCAAATGATCGTCGGTAAGCACTACCTATTATTCTTACAGCATGTTTTTGAGTAATGAAGAATTTGTTTGTTAATAATGAATTATCCCAAAGCATTATTCCACACGATATTACTCGATAAAAGTATGCAAAACATATCAAATAACTGATTTGTCTCATAAGACAGTTGCTGTGGTGAAATATTTTACAAGCCAGGGACAAAATCAGTCTCGGAACATCTGGACAGACAGTGGAAGAATCCCTAAAAAGCATTGTCTACTTTAGCCGGCCGCTGTGGCCGAGCGGTTCCGGGCGCTTCATCCCGGAACTGCGTTGCTGCTGCGGTTGCAGTTTCGAATTCTGCCTCGGGTATGGATGTGTGTTATGTCCTTAGATTAGTTAGGTTTAAGTAGTTCTAAGTCTAGTTGACTGATGACCTCAGATGGCTCTGGCTCTGAGCACTATAGGACTTAACATCTGAGGTCATCAGTCCCCTAAAACTTAGAACTACTTAAACCTAAGGACATCACACACGTCCATGCCCGAGGCAGGATTCGAACCTGCGACCTTAGCAGTCGCGCGGTTCCGGACTGAAGCGTCTAGAACCGCTCGGCCACAATGGCCGGCCCGGACCTCAGATGTTAAATCCCATAGTGCTTAGAGGCATTTGAACCATTGTCTACTATATACGACTTATGATTAAAATTCAGAGAACAACGTTAGGTAACTAAATGTTTACTACAAATTCTAGTATAACTAAAACGATTTCACAGAACTCGCCAGAAAAGAAATTCAAAAGAGGCACAGCTTAATCGACTATCATCATAATTCAGCCAGTTTACACAATCCCTCCTCGAGAATGAGTCTGTTAGTGAAAACGGTACCAAAATCCCTACAGTACTTCCTTAGATTAGTATCCACACACAGACAGAAAAACGTGGTGGCGGACTTTAATTCATCTTAGTTCAGCTAATCTGCACGAAACATTTATGAATTATATATATGTGAGTTATAAGGAAAGATGCATGCTTTGGGGGATAGCAGTTTTTGAGATACTGAATAAAAAAGTCGGATGAACATATGTCCTTTTTTAAACATTTCTTCACAAAGGGTGTTCAAAAAGTCCATCGTCAACTGCAATGCATTTTGCGGCTCTCTTAGACTGCTGCTGTGTTGCTGATCCGAGGTCATTCGTACGGTCCTTTACTTCAGCAGACGTATGTAAAATACGAGTGAGAAGTTCCCCCTTTGTGTCCACTCTGCACCTGCAGATTTCGCTGTTAATCCAACCCGACAACCTGTAATATAATGGGGTAAGATCGGGTGACCTCGGTGGTCAAGAAATGACTCCACGGCGACCGATCCAATACCCAGGTTAGGATCAGTGAGGTGCTGTGCCACTGGCCTATTGAAATGGTCAGTAAAGACTACACTACATAGCCTAATATTGCTTTGGTTAAATTCACATGTGAATGCTGGTGAAGAAGGACGTGCTACTGAAGCCAGTTGATGATGTTTGGCTTGTGGGGCTCTCAACTGCGCGGTCATCAGCGCCCGTACAAAGTCCCAATTTTTACACAGCCCAATCTTGCCACTGTCACAAATAATGATGATGAAATAATGAGGGTAACACAAACACCCAGTCCCCGGGCAGAGAAAATCCGCAACCTGCCCGGGAATCAAACCCGGAACCCCGTGATCCAGAGGCAGCAACGCTAGCCACTAGACCACGAGCAATGAAGCCAGTGATTTTCACCCATCTGTACGTCAGATACGATTAAGAAAAGTACATATGTTCATTTGAAGTTGTTTGTACAGAATCCCCAATATTATCGCTTCTCCAAGCATATACCTTATTCCTAACTCACCCTGTGTACAAACGTTCTTTGCGAACCAGTCTACCATTTGTGAAAACTGTATCAAAAGCCCTACAGCGGTTCCTAGGATAAGCCTTTACATACATTAAAAAAAACGCGCCGAGAGACTTTAATTTATAATATGTAGTGACATAAGCAAAAATGTTCCACTAAACATGTTCGAAGCTCCTTCTGTTTTGGAACGTATTTTATTTTCCTAATTTTACGTTTACTAGCATTCGGTAGATAGGAGAAGTAATTCGCTCTCTTACGCAGCGCTGCAGAATACGATGACAGTGAATGTAGTGCTGAGAATTGGACCATAAGGCGTGAAAGCGAATCGTGGGCGCAGGGACAAGTAAGCGAGCCCTGAGAACGAATATCGCTTGGCAGTTAATACGTGGCGGAAACTCAAGTGTTCTGTTGCGAAGTCGGAATTTTCTTTACTCAATAATAGTTGCTAAAGTCCACTTTTGACATAGCTGATAATAGTAGAAGCCTACGGGTCATCAGTGTTTTAATGTCATAATATCGCTATGCAGGAAACCAGTGAGTTCAGTAGACAAATTACTAATGTTCAATCTTACCAATCGGCGATAGTATGTACTTGGGGCCTCTTCGTATGTGATAGTGGGCTTTACCGCGCTCTCAAAATTTATTAACTTTTTGAGGTTACTTGATTAAGACTTACACTGTTATGTTTCGCTGTGTTTGCGAATAAACGCATCGTAATGGGCCGCGCGGGATTAGCCGAGCGGTCTCAGGCGCTGCAGTCATGGACTGTGCGGCTGGTCGCGGCGGAGGTTCGAGTCCTCCCTCGGGTATGGGTGTGTGTGTTTGTAGTTAGGATAATTCGGGTTAAGTAGTGTGTAAGCTTAGGGACTGATGACCTTAGCAGTTAAGTCCCATAAGATTTCACACACATTTTCGCTCGTAATGGAATCCTGGGACTTATCTCAAGTAAATTAGCTATTCGCATATGCACTTATAATTATAGCTTTTCCGCTTATATCTTCTGAAGAATCCAGTGCGCTACAAAAATTGCTTTGAGGGACAACATCTACGAAAGATCAATAGAAGAGAGGAAGTCCTATGTGCCGAATCATTAATATAATCCATGAAAGGGTTAGGTTAACTAGCCCAATCTCAGGTGGAAAGGCATGATCAGTTGTACTGTTCGTCACCTATATCACTTTCTACGTAATCGCGGCTAAACTGGGATTTTGGTCTTGGCCTTGCAAGTGAAACGTTTGAGAGATTGAAATTGTCACTTCACAGCCAAGTGTGCGCTGATGTGGAACTTCATGGCAGATTAAAGCTCTGTGCCGGACCGAGAATCGAACTCGGGTCCGTTGCCTTGCTCTACCGACTGGACTGCCCAAGCACGACTGATGACCGGTCCTCGTAGCTTTACCTCGTCTCCTACCTTCCTAGAGCACATGCCCCCGAAAGGCAAAGGCCCCGAATTCGAGTCTCGGTCCGGTACACAGTTGTAATCTACTTGGAAGTTTCGTGTATGATGAAGATTATTTTAACGAGGCGGACGGCGTCGCAATGGGAAACCCATCCGGCTACCGTGTCATCCTAAGCCCACTGGATGTGGATATGGAGGGGCATGTGATCAGTACACCGCTCTCCCGGCCGTATGCCAGTTTGCGAGATCGGAGCCGCTACTTCTCAATCAAGTAGCTCCTCAGTTTGCCTCGCAAAGACTGGGTGCATCCCGTGGAAGCCCATTAGCTCCAGTTATAATCAACCCCTTCATGGAGTACTTTGAGAACATAGCCCTGGGCACGGCTCCTGAAAAGCATAGTTGCTTTTATCGTTACGTCGACGACACATTCGTTGTCTGGCCTCATGGGCGTGAACCACATCAACAGCATATACGATAACATAAGATTCACGACGGAAATAGAGACAGATTTTCTAGACGTCCTCGTAGGCCGGATTTAAAGTGAGTGTCTCAGCCACAGTGTTTATCGGAAATCCACCCACACAGACCGATGTCTGCATGCTACGAGCTATCACCATCCTTCGCAGAAAAGTTCTGTTCTGAGGACATTGATGCATCGATCGAAAGCCGTTTCAGACGCTGAAAGCCTTCCGAAGGAACTGAAACACGGCTACAACAACTGCCAGTTTCGCAAGCAATCTTGCCGAAGAACCGTAAGCAGAAGACCTCCGAGGAGATAACTAAGAAGGTTGCATTTTTCCCGTTCTGTGGCTCAATAACAAGAAAGATTAGCCGGTTTCTAAAGAAGGATAAAATCGATACGTTCTTTAGGGAACCGACCGAAATTTGACAGTTAACAAGGCCTGTGTTCTATACCGGATAGACTGTACGTACTATTGAACAGCATCGTGTGGAACACGTGAGATGTTTTCGCTTACGGTATCCTGAGAAATCAGCGGTGGCGGAACATGCTTCAAAAAGCGGGCACCATATTGCATTTGCCGAGACAGCTGTTATTACGCGGACTAGTAGTTTTTGGGACTGTGCTATAAAAGTAGCGATCGAGTTAAAAATTTCTGACAACACCCTCAATGAAGCCGGCGGCCTGCAGCTGAGCACAGCTTGTAACCCGGCCATCGGTAAGTTGAGCGAGCGTGCAATGTAAACATTACCATCTATGGCGCTGGAGCGAGCACCAGTGACGTCACTGAAGACAAAAATGGTTCAAATGGCTCTGAACACTATGGGACTTAACTTCTGAGGTCCTCAGTCCCCTAGAACTTAGAACTAACTAAACCTAACTAACCCAAGGACAGCACACACATCCATGCCCGAGGCAGGATTCGAACCTGCGACCATAGCGGTCGCGCGGTTCCAGACGGTAGCGCCTAGAATCGCTCGGCCACCCCGGCCGGCTCACTGAAGACATCGCGGCTATATAAGCACGGCAGCAGCAATCATTCGACAGTTGCCACTCGACAACGGCCGAGGAGAACTCGGTCGAAGCTCGTGGATTTTAAACCACTGGACGCGGCTGGAAGCCAGAGAAAATTTTATCAGTATAATTCGCCTCTGATGTTTTATATCTGACGCACCAATATGGTCCCATATGGATACCTCGAGCAGGGTGTGCACCTTGATATCCAAGATCATGTCAGTCTTCTGTATCTTTCCATTTGTGGCCATCTCAAACGTGATGCGTGCAACGCCACCGTTGATTCAACTGGAGAAATGGAGCAGGGAATTGTACAGTTGTCTCAGGATTTACCGGATAATCCCGGGGTTTTTGAAAGACTACACAGCTCACTACAAAGATGAGTGAGGTATTGTATCCAAATGCGACGACGAGGCGTAGAACACTTCCTGTAAAAGGTACGAGTGTACAGTAAACAGCAACACATAATGTGCTGAAGCAGTGTTGTGTTTCTTGTTAAAAGAATTCACGGATCAAATTTGAGCACAGTTTGGATGAGGATGAATGGAATGTATAACGGTAATTTGAATGAAATGTAATTATATGGAATTATATGTCTGAAGCATGTTCAGAAGTGCTTAACTCCAGGTGTAACGAGTATGTTCTATTCTGGACTGAGAGCATCTGTGTTTGTTCGGAAGTAACAGAAGGAATCATCAGTGATAGTGAAAGTTTGAGTCACCCAGATAGCCTAATGATTAAGATCAGGGCCTGTTTACGGTCGCTCGGACCTCACACACTTAATAATTGCGGGGCTCCTTTCCAGCAACGTGAATTAATATTTTGTAAGGGTTTTTCTTCCATATAAAATACAAATAATAACTTCTACTAGCAATTTATTTGACTAATTTAAGCACTAATAGAAGCTATGAACTTTCGGTTTTATCCATTATCTGACCAAATAACAGATGCTCAAAACACAATAAACTTATGAAGCTTACAAAAGAAGTCGTAGTCTGATAAAACTACTAGTGGATCGTTTTAGGAAGGTACACTGAGAAATATTTTCTACCTATATGGAACATGACTGCTATTGGCTGCAGAGTTAAATTTGTGTATGATTAATAGAGAAAAGAATGAAGTGAAATTTTGAAAGTGAACGACATAGATGAGGAGTAATGGATTAAATGTTTAACAGAGCAATACAGAACTATCAAAAAAAGTGGAAGATATCAGAAATTGCCATAGAACGATAATGTAGCAGTTTCACTTGCAGAGGTAGAAAGAGGCGTAAATCCGCTAAAATAGGAAGTATCCAGGGAAATATAACATTCCCAATGAATTACTTAAGTACGGTGGTATCCACTAACTGAACAATTAATCCAGTTTGTTAACAATGTTATAAATCGTAAAAATTCATAAAAAGTAGATAACGAGTATCACTATTCTCCTGTAAATGGAAAGGAGATAAAAATGTTCCGTCCAATTACGGAGGAATAAATCTACTCAGCTCAGTGCTTAAACTCGTAACAAAAATTAATTAAGACCTGTAGATAGAATTAAAAATTTGTGATACTGTCTACAGGACTATGCCACACAGTGAAAAGCGCCACGACAGGCAGTTTGGAAAGGTTTGATTGTTATGTTTAGAGTGGAAGCCGGAAATCTCACATAGCTTGCTGCAACCCTTCCGGATCCCCTGTCTTACATCCCAGTTTAGTACTACTTATTTCGGAAGTTCATCTGTTGGCCTCATGAGGCTGAACAGACATTTTAAACCATTCTGCTGGAGGGGTAACGGGAGGGGGGGGGGGGGGGGGGGAACTGAAGGTGATAACCGAGTACTGGGCCCGACAATCCGTGTGTGTAGTCAACAATCTAACTGCAAAACAAAGGCCGATCTACAAACTTTTGTTAGTACTGAGAGACAGCTTCCCATCACCAATGGTATTCCTGATGATAATGATGTAGGCTCGTGCTGAGTGAATTTATACTATTCTACTTTGCTACAGTTTGCTACAAACAATTGCCATTTCAGCTCGACTTCGTACATTGCATCGTGATTGTGGCAGTGATATACTAAACACGAATGTACCATTCGTACATTGTTGCGACATTATTAATGTGTGAAAAACGGCGTCATGAGTTTCATTTCCTAATGTTGTGTTATAGACTGCAGGATGGTGTGAATCCAGCCAGGCGATAATAAAATACCATCAAAACTGGATGTACTTGTCGTCTGGAAGTTACCTTGCGATCCTTATTTGTAGAAAATACATTTATTTCCCGACTGTAGATCGCTGTTTTATAATCACAAGCCAATAAAACTAGCAGTGTACAGACAAAAGAAGTATATTTTCAATCAAATATCTATCTTCCTACATTATTAAAAATTTAATTTTTTATCAGAGTTATGTACATTGCCTGAAGGTTTCAGTTAATGATGAGCTCAAGTACAGTCGCTTGGCGCCAAACCACAGACTTCTACATCATTTTTATAACTTCCAAACTGACAGCTCAGAATGGCACTAATATCGTACAGTGATTACTTTTTGGATTTAGCTCAGCCCGTCCGTGGCTCTTTGCTGTAAAGATAGGCCCAATGATCTAACTTGTAAAAAGTTCGTTATGCTTTTGTTTTAATGAGACAAATTCATATGCTGATCTTATAAGTGATGTAAACATCTGACAACCTGTGATGCAAAGCACGTGAACCAGCACTACATAACAGCGAGTGGAATTTAAGTAGAATACAGTGTTCATAAACACGATATAGGCCTACCTACGAACGTTTTCCTAATTCATGAGGCACTACAGAAATGGAAATGAAAATAATTTCCAAGAATCGGTTCACATCGAAGTTCGATACATATCGAAGGCCAACTCTCGAGAGACGCAAACGTATTGGAAACAGAAAGATCCCAGTTGCTATTGAACACCACGACGTACATCGAGAACCAATCAGTAAATGGTTGTAACAGTTTTATTTTTACTTATTGGAAGCGGAACATGAAAGCTACAGTTTACATTTCCTACGAATGTGTCATAATGTCAGGTTCCTAAGAGTACAGGTTAAATTACTGCGGCTGAAACGATCAGTAATTATAATTATAACATTGTTTGTCAAAAAAATTTGTCACAACGTCCGATAACAAACTTCTAAGCACATTTCTGTCTCGGTCTACCTGTAAAGTCCCTGTTTAATTTCTATTAATGAAACAGAACTGTACGTTGTGATGTTCAATAACAGACAGACCCATAAGCATGATGTGTCTTCGTCTATCACGAATAGAATGGAGCTTGTACTTACGTAGCTTGCAAATCTTGGATCTCAGCAATAACTATCGAGAGTTATACTACGCACATTTCCGCCGGCGTATAGAGGGTTGTCAGTGACCCGTAACTGCGCACGAAAAACGCACTCACTTCACCTCGTGCCAAGCCCAAGAGAAATGTCACTGGCTATTTGTAGCGAAAAGTTACATCTCATCTCAGTACTTTTACTATCACAAGGGATCAAATTGTTCGAGCGACTGGTATCAGAACTCCACGACCTCGATCTCTACAAAATCAATAATACTAACAGACGGTATTCACTGACAGGTCAGACTCCGTCGCAGTCTTCTCCAAAATACAATTTCTTATTCAACACTTAACAACTATGATGCTTTGCTGAACACTTAATTTGGAACCTTAAAACCATGTGTTGGTGATTATGTTAATACTTCTCCTGCATTTTTTGCAGATGATTTGATAAGGATAATTAAGTTTGACTTATCTCTTGCAGCGGGTAACTGAATTTGCAGCGCCTCAGTGCACGCAATTTGTCGTAGCGCGCTAGGAAGAAATCCATCCATACTCCCAACAAAATTCCAACATTTCGTTCTATCGCTCAGACGTGGAATCAACTCCTTCCACGTAATAGAATCCGATACATTGATCACGCTAACATCGCCCTATATATGTACCTCCATCACGTAATATTTTACTGCTCTCGCCACGTTCCGCTGTCAGAATACAGAACAATATCCGTATTTCCCCCTTCGAGACTCGACATAGTCGAACGTTCGATATATATTGCTTATAGTGGGTCTTCAACTACAATGTGCGGCAATTCTTGGAAATTACCGACATGTTCACATGTTCACATGTGTGTGAAATCTTATGGGACTTAACTGCTAAGGTCATCAGTCCCTAAGCTTACACACTACCTAACCTAAATTATCCTAAGGACAAACACACACACCCATGCCCGAGGGAGGACTCGAACCTCCGCCGGGACCAGCCGCACAATCCATGACTGCAGCGCCTTAGACCGCTCGGCTAATCACGCGCGGCATTACCGAAAAAAATTCTGTTTAGCTTGAACTCTATCTTAGGAGAACGAATGACAGTCTTACAACACATTGTGACTCGTCTCTGTTTCAGCCTTACACTTTCCCACGACTTGCCCGAAAATAGTAGTTTAGTTAAACAATACCTCCGTTTTTTATATTAATATGAGTTGCATTGTCCCAAATCCAGACTTAATTGTTTGTATGGATATACCGTTCTGCAATAATGATAATTACATAGCCCGACCAAACGTTTCTGAAATCTTACGTTACCTCATACAGTATTTTTCGTGTTCTTTAATTCTCGCTTAACGGTGATACACTAATTAATATCGGCATCATTGTAGCTTACAGTATGTAATATATACTTAAGAAACTGGTTCGGGTCTTACCTGTCATGAGGAAATTTCGGACAGCTGTGAACACTAGACCGATGATTTTTCCGTTCTCCATTCCTTACTTAATGTTAGACTTCAGACTCGTAATAAGCCTTTAAAAATTTGCGAAGTGCTTTATGTAATACTGATAAAACATTTAATCTCTTTCGTATAGCTGAACTATGGCAATGGAGCAATTCGGCTTAAAAATCGTAGTTCTGCCAGTGCAGTTGTATACATGCGTAGTATAGAGACGCAACGAAAAAAAATCGTATATAAATCGCAGGGAGCCGATGTCACAAATCATGCGGCTAAAACAAAACAATACACACATATGTATACAATGCACAATACCCTTACTTCAAAGTCTTTTGTCTCATTTATATCGTTTATTCTCCGTGGAGAATTCATTCACGTTGTCTTTGACGAAGATTTCCCATTTTATTTCGTAACTTTATTTTTCATGAATTGAAATTCGTGCTCGTCTGTTTCTTTCAGCAGAATAAATAGCTAAAACAAACAAATAATATGATGTTACTAGTAGGCATCATCCTACTGCATTCTTTAAAGTATGAAATGGCTCTGTGAGATAAAAACCTGTAGCGTTAACTCTTTAAAGAGCTTCTTTTTAATTGCATTTTACCTGAAAAGATTAGGTTCTAATTCCAGCACCTTAACAGTAAGCCGTTGCGATATTTTTTCATTAGAAAAGTAGATGATTTCTTCCGAAAATCTTGCAGCGTACTAACAAATTAATTATATCGTGTTTTGTTGCAGCACATAAATTTTCATCTGACTCTGTTAGTTTTCGCCTGGTAGGCACTGCAGGTACTTGAGTAAAGAACTTAACACACATTCGGGTGGAGGGAGTTTCCAAGGCGTTTTCAGACGATCTATGTTCTGCGCGTTCCGTGGTTTGTCTAGATCATTAAAGTGAAGCTTTGATGGCTCCTTAGGATACAGTTGATTTCTTCCCCATCCCTGCTGCATCCAAGCTAGTTCTGTGTGCTTAATCAATCATCTCGTTGTCAGTGTTCCTTACTTCCTTCTTCACAGAGATCGGAGCTCATCGTCCTGTCCTTAAAGTAAGTGCACGTAATCTTCACTGTTACAGCCGTCATTATTTTCATAGAGACAATAGTGTCGTAGCTCTCCGAACATACAAGTGTGTGTTTTACTTTAACCAGATCGCGCATGTTTAGAAATGCCTATGTATTACTTAATTGAGTGATTTTATTGACGACAGATATCAGATACTTAAATAACAATGCAAAAACTGTAGCAGAGGAGGAGCTTGAACTGAAAACGAACTGTCTCTAATCGCTAGAAAACGTCTCTGTCACCTCCGTATAACCAGTCAAGGAACACGATGACCTCACAATCTAGCCGAAATTGCGACACTCCGTCTCGTTTTTGTAACCCATAACGATAGCAGAGATCCAAGCGGCCAGCACACGACACTTCTGAATACGATATCGGATGAGTGCGGATACTGACGTTTATATTGATTTGCAATATAGAGTTTACAATGGAGAGTGTATGTAGTGCCATAGAAATCTATAGTAACCAAAAAAAAGACACTACATTTCTCGCTATTTAATTTCCTGAAGACCCTGGGAGGTACGAAACGGTACATTACAGGACAATTTATTTATAATTCTCTTCTAATGTACAGACATTTACTGAATAATATAGTTTTCACTTAATAACAAATCAAAGCAGAGTTTTGTTCACTAGACTTTCAGCCAAATCAATGAATGTGAACGTACGAAACCTATATGGAATGTAATCCCTACATTACTTAACGTACCAAATAAGTCGACACAACTGCAGCTTAAGGGAAGATCATAAGGCGTGATAGTAAATCGTCAAAAGCAATAAAACTGTTTCCCATTACAGAAGAAACCAATCCCTCAATTGCTGATCAACCTGAGTCACAAATGGCAAGAATCTTCAACACATACGCTTTTAAAAGAAAAGTAATTACATTTACTAAAACATTCATGTATTAGAAAGTCGAGAGTAATGTAAGAATGGGCGTATCATTAAATTCCACAAAAAAATATTTAACGGCCAATGGAAGTGCCTGTGTTAATAGACTGCAACACAAATATATGCTCCTTGGGTATGAAATACGTGTTTATATTTTCTTGCTTTCAGTGGAATAAGCTTCAGTTATACACATATTCGAAAGTGTTTCTTCATAAATAAGCTGTAGCTAATGTCATTGCCTCAGTGTGATTCGGTTGTTTTTACATGTATTTCACGATCATCTATATCTATTAGTAATTTACAAAAGCCTGGAACGCAAAAATATAACAACTATTTCCTTAATGAAATAGAAAATAATTAAAAAGAAAGATTATCCATACGACGCATGTGACTGCATTTTCAATGCTTGGAGCGCAAGTGTCGCTCCAGCTGTCAAACGTTGACGACTTTCACACCAGTGCCGTGACTGCATTTATTAGTGTATGGTAGCGTCACAGAACACAACACAAAAAACCCAGCGCCTCTGGCGGACAGCGCGTGAACACTTCGACAGCTCGCGTGAGCACGGCAGACGATGTCAATCTCAACTGACGGCATTGCGTGAAATTGTCGCTAAATCGTCGCTACAGCAGCCCCGTCTGGGGCAGCGAAATGTCCTACAGAAAGTGTGCCAGGAAATACACACGTCGCCCGGAAAGCGTCATGTCTGGCGCTAGTGCTGGTAGCCGAAGTCGCGCAACCTCAGTCGATCGCAATTGCTGGAACATATTTGCGAACTTGACCTGGTCAGTAGAGACGGTAGAAGGCTTCCCATTTAGTGACATGTCCGCTGTGCATGCTCCTTGTTATAGAACTCCATGGTGGTTGAAGGGAGGGTTTGACGCCAACTGTACGAAGCACGACATGGTTACATGTTTACACGTCGATATGTAGATAGGTGGAAGGAGTGCCATTTCGAGAATGTTGATGTGGGCGAATCTGGAAAATGTTTTGCCTCAGGTGACGAATGAAATCGCTATGGTTGCGGTCAGAAAGTTGGAAGGACAGTGCGTCTACAAATATTCCGTGTAGTTGTAGCGCTTCACTGTAAACTAGCTCCATAGCCGATGAATCTGAGTCGGGCTTGTACATTATGTTGTCAAATGTATTCGGACATCTGTCTGAAAATGACTTACAAGTTCGTGGCGCCCTCCACCGATAATGCTGCAATTCAGTATGGTATTGGCCCACCCTCAGCCTTGATGACAGCTTCCATTCTCGCAGACATACTTTCAATCAGGTGCTGGAAGGTTTATGGGGAACCATCCCATGTAGGCTTTCACGGCCGGCGTCTTCATCAGTAAACACTTCCGGGCTAAGTTGCCGTGGTCGATCTGTAGAACTTCTCCTCCCTGACGTTTCGTTCTCAACTACGGAGAACATCTTCCGAGGTGAGTCGACGACTGGCTGCTAGGAGCTGGGGCCGCCGCTTAGAGGGCGTAGAGGGCGTTATGGGGAACGTCAGCCCATTCTTCATGGAGTGCTGCACTGAAGAGAGCTATCGATGTCGGTCGGTGAGGCCTGTCACGAATTCGGCGTTCCAAAAATCCCAGAGGTATTCTGTAGGATTCAGGTCAGGACTCTGTGCAGGCCAGTCCATTACAGGGATGTTATTTTCGTGTAACCACTCCGCCACAGGCCGTGCATTATGAACAGTTGCTCGATCGAGTTGAAAGATGCAATCGCCATCCCCGAATTGCTCTTCAACAGTGGGAAGCAAGAAGGTGCTTAAAACATCAATGTAGGCCTGTGAAGTGATAGTGCCACGCAAAACAACAAGGGGTGCAAGCCCCTTCCATGGAAAACACGAGCACACCGTAACACCACCGCCTCCGATTTTTACTGTTGGCACTACACACGCTGACACATGACGTTCACCTGCCATTCGCCATACCCACACCCTGCCATCTGATCGCTACATTGTGAACCGTGATTCGTCATGCCACATAATGTTTTTCCTCTGTTCAATCGTCCAATGTTTACGCTGCTTACACCAAGCGAGGCGTCGTTTGGCATTTATCGGCCTGATGTGTGACTTATGAGCAGCCGCATACCGTGAAATCCAAGTTTCCTCACCTCCCGCCTAATTGTCATAGTACTTGCAGTGGATCTTGATGCAGTTTGGAATTCCTGTGTGATGGTCTGGGTAGACGTCTGCCTACTACACGTTACGACCCTCTTCAACTGCGGTCTCTGTCACGCGTTTTTGCTGTACGTGTCCCTTCACGTCGGAAACAGTGAACCTAGGGATGTTTATGAGTTTGGAAATCCCGCAAACGGACGTATGACACAAGTGACACCCAATTACCTGACCACGTTCGAAGTCCGTGAGTTCCGCGGAGCGCCCCATTCTGCTCTCTCACGATGTCTAATGACTACTGAGGTCGCTGATATGGAGTACCTGGCAGTGGGTGGCAGCACAATGCACCTAGTATCAAAAACGTATGTTTTTGGGGATGTCCGGATACTTTTGATCAGATAGTATAGGTACTTCTTAGACCATGTAAGACTATTGGTAGAGCTGTAGTCCAATTGGTATCACGACACGTGAGTGCTGCCTTTAGTGAACGGTGCCAGCGTTATATAATACCGTTGCTGACCGGGTGGTAACTTGTTGTTTTGTGGTGAGCCACAGAATTTGTTCAGGTGAGCAAACATGTCAGGGTCAAACTGCCGGCCGCGTTCCTTTGTGGCGTGTATCGGGCAACCAAATCGGAAAAATTAGCTTGAGACAGATGTAGAAACTAAGGTTTCTGTGGAGGTATTGCCTATTTGCACTACTTCTGGCCAGCGAGTAAATCGACCATGATCAAAATGTAACGTTGGCCAATAGAGAGAGGCAACAGGCCTACAACGTCAATATGTACATGAGCCAATCGTGTAATTGAGTCTGGGAATTCCCAAGAAGTGCGTGCACGTAGCGTGGAACTTCACTGTACTGGCGCTTGATGCGAGTACCAGTCCGCTCTAGACAGTCGTTTTGAACGCCAGGCCAAACAAATCGTTGTGAGACTAGACGCAGTGTTAATTGACGCCACGATGAGACAGGTTTGTATACTGTTAAAGGTGCATCTGCGGAATGTTGCTGGCAAGAATGGTGGAGGTTTTTCCGTAGATAAGTCACAATATAATTTGACATATGCTCCAGGAATGTCAACAAGTTGCAAGTCGAAGGCGATGATGTATCCTTGAGGAGATTCTGGAGTCCCTGGTCGTCCTCTTTGACCTTGGCGTGTGGTGCGAAATAGATAGTACTTGAAATGCTGCTGACACATAAAAGACAATCTGCTATTACACTGTCCATTCCAAAGACGTGGCTGATGTCCGTGCTCAACTCGGCCTTAAATAAGTTTATTGTGTTGCCGATGCGAGCAACTGTTGTTGTTTTGCCGGAATGCGTAAGTGCCTCTGGCTTATAGTTGTGGGGGAAAGTACTTGATGGCCTCGTAAATCGCGAGTAGTTTCCTGTCAAATGCGCTCCAATTTTGCTGTGATGGAGGCAGCTGACGAGAGAAAAAACTAGTGGTCGTCATGCGCCATTGTGAAACTGTTGTGACGGTGCATCTGTAGTTGTTTGACTCGCATCTACTACTAGTGTGTGGGATGCATACAGGCCAGGGTGTCAGAGGAGTTCTGTATCTGCTACAGTCTGTCTTGCTACTTCGAAGGCAGAGGTCGTGGCGCCCATCCACTGAATCGGTAATCTGCCCCTGATTTTCGAACCAGTGAGTGCTGTGGTCAGTTGCTGTTGTAGCTGAGTTGAGTATAGCAGACGTCAACAATAGAAGTTTAGCATATTCAGAAATCGACGTAATTCTTTAGCAGTGTTTGGTCGAGCAATATGTAGAATGGCTCTGACTTTTTCCGGTAATGGTAGCGAGCTGGCAGATGAAATAGGGTGTCCTCGAAAGTTGTTGAGATATGACTGACCAAACACGCACTTAGCAGTGGTGGGAAACGTGTCGTACTGTTTACCCGTTTAAAGACTTCAATTAAATGCTGTTTTATTGCTCAGTGATAGGCGAAAAAGAAATTTTTGTCGAGATTGGAAAATCGGTAGAGACGACCTTGCAATACGGAATCCACAAATCTGTGCCATGACTGCGCAGCGTTCCGTTGGCCAAATGTCATAAAGAGGCTCTCAATCAATCCAAATGGAATGTGATGGCTGTCTTCGGAATATCTTCCTCTACCACTGGAATTTGTGTTAACGCCTTAGCACAACCAAGCTCATTGAACAAGGTTGCTCCAAATACAGCGTGATTATAGTTGCGTGACAAAGGCACTATGTACCGGTCTGGCATTGGACGCAGAAGGTACTGTCGTGTCCGGGATACCTGTCATAGTTCATAAATCTTGATTCACTCGTAAATTGAATTACTACTTCGTCGTAGTGCAGGCTAAATGATGTCGGGGTCACCAATATCGGAGCTTCTAGTTGTTACCTCTCCGAAACATACCACAGCGTGTTCTACTTTAGACAGCTCGTGCGTAATTAGGAACGCAAATGTGTCAGTCAATTGAGTAACTTTTTTAATTGACGACAGATAGCAGATATCTGAATAACAACGCAAAAACTGTAGCAGTAGAGGAGCTTGAGGAAAGAAAAACAAGAACGGTCTCTAATCGCTAGAAAAAGTACCTCTCATCTCCGTAACTACAAAGAGGCAAGGAATGTAGCGTGTATTACAACGACCTCAAATGACCGTATTTTCGACTTCAGCGGTGTCAAGTGAGATCTCAATGGAGGGCCGATTGGAGGTCTGTTGTTTCCTGGTGAAAACTGGTTCTGCTTTAGTGCCAGTGATGGCCGTGTGTTGGTTAGAAGGAGGCCAGTTGAGGGTCTGGAACCAACCTGTCTGCATGCTAGACACACTGGCCCTACCCTGCAGTTGTGGCCTGGAGAGCGATTTCGTATGGCAGCAGTAGCACACTCGTGGTTGTGCCACGCACCCTGACTGCAAATTTGTACGTCAATCAGGTGATTCGACCTGTTGTACTACCACTTATGAACAGCATTCCGATGGTGTATTCCAACAGGATAACGCTCGTCCAAATACTGTTGTTAGAAACCAACGTGTTTTACGGAGTGTCGACGTGTTGTCTTGGACTGCTCGATCACCAGATCTGTCTCCAGTTGAGCATATATGGAACATCATCAGACGATAACTCCAGTATCATCCACAACCAGCACTAACTGTGCCTGTATTGATCAACTAAGTGGAACAGGCATGAAACTTCATCCCACAAACTGACATCCGACACCTTTGCAACACAGTGCATGAACGTTTACATGCTTACATTCAAGATTCTGGCGGTTACACCAGTTATTAGTGTACCAGGATTTCACACTTTCAATGGTTTATCTCACGCTCGCATCAGCGTGTGATCTTGCAATGTTAATCACTTAAACATGTTAGCTAAACAAATGTATTTCCTAAATTTCGTTACTCTTATTATTTTTTGGTGTTGCTACTTTTTCCGCCAGTGTTTTTGTGCGTAGAAATAGTAGAAAAACAGCTATACTGATTATTATAAGAGGAAGAGTAGTGGCTTTCTTTTAAGTGGCTGATTTTTCTGCTAAGATGTGTACAAGTACAGTAGTCTATAAGTAATCCCCTCAGTTAAGAATGTGAGTACATTAGCACTACTTGTAATTGGCTGTCAGTTTACTTTAGAGAAGTAGGCAGCTGTAACTGATGCTCTCTGTGTGTAAATTGATTCATTCCACGTGTCTGAGGGCTCTCCTTGATACTGGGATCTATGAAACACGCAGTGTGAGTGAGTGAATGAATGAAAGGTACTGTTACACTGATGTCTTCTACAGTGTACGCTATTTTGCCTGAGCGTCGTTCGGACGTTAATACTACACTTCCTCTTCCTTCATAACCATTCATGTACTGGGCAAACTGATACTCTGCTTATTGCACGATGATAAAATCATTTCATATTGCTCTTAGTTCTCCGTTATGTTTTATTATAGCAGGCGAAATATCCGCGGCTTAAAAGGCCTCTTCATTGCAATCGGGAATACTTGTTTAAAGTAGCTGTCATTGCTTGTGTCCTTCCCGTTACACCTTTTGTTGGCTTGAAACAGATAGGTACTTGTTCATTCCTGCACTAGTACATAAAATACCCTGATACAATAGAAGTTGCTCACGTATAGTGGTATGTGCAATGCTCCTGCAAAGTATGCTTCTTCTTATTAATATCGACACATCCATTGCTGCATGGTACTTCCTATTCTTTTGCAGGATCGAAAACTCTCGAAATTAAAACTCCTGAATTTGTTATTAAATTCTAACTCTCTGAAAAGATATCGTGTTTCCCCTTACGCGATTTAGTGATATTTCCAGTGAAGTATGAATGTTGTTGTTTGTATTTGTGCCACACGGTCTTGTTACGCAAATGATTTACATTTGCAACCTCAGAATATAACTTTCTTACACATTTAATAGTTATAATCATGAAATAAAAAATGAATCAATAAATAAATAATAAAAATAACTATATAGCCATGGAGCCTATCGTTATGGGAGGGTTTTTGGTTTTGGGAATAGTTACGGGCAAAGCCTGAAGAGGGTAGTTCATTTTTTTGTGGTAGGGTAAGAGTGGCGGTGGCAAGTAGGGGTAACTTAGAAAAGGAGATAAGCCGTGGTGGCCGAGCGGTTCTAGGTGCTTCAGTCAGGAACCGCGCGACCGCTACGGTCGCAGGTTCGAATCCAGCCTCGGGCATGGATGTGTGTGGCAGCTCTTAGGTTAGTTAGGTTTAAGTGGTCCTAAGTTCTAGGGGACTGATGACTTCAGAAGTTAAGTCCCATAGTGCTCAGAGCCATCTCTCTCTCTCTCTCTCTCTCTCTCTCTGACACACACACACACACACACACACACACACACACACACACACACATGATGGTGAGCGTACCTTCCTAGTAAGCAGGAGACCCGTTTCCGTATCTTGGTCCGCAACAAATTTTCAGCCTTCCCCACTGATTTTAAATCAGTGCCTGCTTGCAGGCAATGTCTGCAATTCCTTTGTGCCGTAATTGATAGTGGCTGCTGGATGAAAATCGTGTGTGCTCTTTCGAGTTCGTGATATTGTTTGAAGCCTAATTTTACACAGCGAAGCAATATGAAAATATTCTCATTTTATTCTCGCACTGTTCAGCTTTTTTTAAATGCTGCGCGATGCTGAGACCCACTTTTATTCTTTGATTTCTCATTCTGAATTGAGTTGTGTTTATAAGAGGCGCTCGTAGCGGCAGAATATTTTTTTACTGCAGCCAGATGCTAAGATCTAGGGGCCCAGTTATTATTTTATACTTCACTTTCCGAGGGTGTTTTTATTTTAGGCGCCTAATTGCAGTGGTCCGCTCGAGACAGACTGAAAGAACTAAATTCTTACTAAACTTAGAACTCTGGATTGAATAACAACTCATTAAATTGAAACCCCATTTTTAACAAAGGGAGACACCAGAGTCATTATGAGAACACAGCTTCCAGTTAGTATGCAAAGCAATCAAAGCTCGACGTTGTGGTACTGATGGGTCAGTCGGGACCGACCGACCGACCGACCGATCGTCGCCGTCTCACCCTCTGGCATTGGACGCGGTAAGCAGGAGCCTCGTGTCAGCACGCCGCTCCCCCGGGCACTGTCGGCGTTTTTTGACCTCAGAGACGTCACGTCTCAATCAGGTAGCTCCTCAGGTGGCATCAGAGGGCTGAATGCACCACATTCCAGTCCTATCACCACGGAAAAAAGAAAATTGCTGGCAGTACTGGGAATCGAACCAAGGCCCTCGGCATAGTAGTCACACCCGCTGACAACTGATCTACGGACGCGGATTTCAATCTGAATGAGTCCATTGAAATCATACCTGTAGACTCTTCTTCGTTGTTGGTAACAGCAAGTGTTGGCACGGTGTCTCTGTCAGTTTCGTAGCAAACCGTCATGAATTTTATAGACTGTATTCTTCACTCTTGGCTTCCAAGTGCTGCCTTTTTCCCCTTACGACATTAAAAGATATGATTGCAGATCCACATTGCCGTATAAATACCCATAGCGCCACAGTTTGTATTCAAGCAAACACCTCCTATAGTCGGTCGGTAACATCGCTATGTTCTCCAGCAACAACAACACAACAGCAGCAACAATAACAACTATTACGGGTACTACTAATACCACTTCAGTGGACACATTTCTTTCTGTTTGAGACACGCAACCAAAATCCCAGTGCGTAATTTCGAACTTATTTCTTTAAAATGTTGGGATTCGTGTTGACAAGCAATAAAGAAATCGGCCCATGCTTAATCTTCATGCATATTGCATCTGATCTAGTGCTACTAGCTTTTTGTAAAATATTCTTTCAGTTTTAATGATTTTATTATCTTTTCTAACGTTGTAGCGCTCTAATTTCACAGCGGCAGAGAAGTTTCCCAACGTCCGCCTACATTTCAACCACAAGCTGGTGGCTGCTGATTTGCACAAAGGCAACATGGTCTTCCAAATGTAAGTAATTCTTTTCAGTACTTTGTTTGCAACTAACACATAAAGTTAGAGAAACAACATAATTTTCCATATGAACACCTCCTTAGTCAGATTACTCGCAGTTGTCCTAAATCACGGTACTTCCGTTGACCAGTCATTAATATGAACACAGATCAAATGTCGAGTGTTTACTGAATGATGGAGTGGTGAAATTTTGTATGTTCTAATGTCCTAATGGAGATAACTGGCAGCCATTCGTAGTTAGCAAATACATATGTAAAATTTGATATACAAACAATTGTGATGTGGACAATCAGTTTTAAAATAGTAAAAACTGCAATAAATAGATTAATACAACGAATCTATGACTCCAATGAACACACGCATACACACCAATATTTGAAGATTTAGTACTGATGAAATTGTCCTATTTTATATTTGACATTCGTATATTCGATTGCGCTGAGAAGGTTTATTTTGAAGTTAGACCCAACTTTATACATATCCATTGTATCGCGTGATTTACCTTCACTATTAATGAGAAAGCTTTAGTAAGACTTCTTTATATTTCAAGAGGTCGTTCAATATATTTTAACTACCAATAGAATGATCTAAAAGAGAAAGCAGTAAATTTTGATGTATCTCGTAATACATTGTTCCGACAACTAGGGACCATTTCTAATGCTGCATAACCACCAGTGTTATTTTTTTGTGCCCTCCTAACTAAGAGGAGGAAATGAAAATTGCCAAAATAATAAAAAACTGAAGCTGACTAAAAGCAGGTATAAATTTTCGCTCATCTACCGTAATAACGACGTTACTGAGGTCGCTAGTTTTAGCAGATTTCAAAACAGAGCGTTTGGCGGAATCATGTCGATTTATGCAAACTGAGAAGTGATGATTGGCACGCTTCTCTTCAGCACATGCGTACGGCGGGAATAGACTCAGGCAGTGATTCCGGAGCTCCTTGAACGTCTGCATTTGCGAAACCTGCACAACACTCGCGGCGAAGAGTATAGAAGCAGACAAGACCTCCCGCTGACTTAGGAGGTCTCGTATCGTAATTTGCCTGCTGGACCTCGCCCCTCCATGTGGAATCAGTAGTTAAGATTCCACAACGACTAATTGTCCATATTGTGTCCGCCGGCCCCTTACATACAATTTTGTTTCGCTTTCGCGAAATGCTGCAACGTACCTTTATCCGCCCGAGACAGACCTCCGTTTGACCGTTGTGGAATGATGTCAGTAGTTCTGTGTGTCGTACCAACAGGGTGATCCGTTTTTTCGTTTTACGGGGTGTTTCAAAAATAATATACGTATTACAAAGTATACTGTTGTCAAAATTCACTGCGCAACTGCTCGGTTATTGGAGGAACGAATGCATTGTCTAGTTTATATTTGTTGCCACTAGGTTCCGGTTGTCTCCTGTTTGCTTGGTTTCCGTCACACGCTGTAAAATGGCTACTCCGCAGTAGAAATCATTTTGTGTTCTCGATTTGCGAAATGTATTTCCGTGTTTACGGTGCAAAGATGTTTCAGGTTGAGGTACCAAACTGATGTTCAGAATGGATGGAACATCCATAAATGGTATCGGCGGTTTGTAGACACAGAAGTTGTATGGGAAGGGAAGTGTCCTGTCTGCCCTCGTGTTTCCAACGGAAATGTCGTAAGAATTCAAACTGGTTTCCAGATCCTACAAAGTCAACTCGTCGTGCCAGTCGGGAGTTACAACTGGGTACAACAACAGTTTGGCTTGTTTTGAATCGTCGGTTGGTTATGACACCGTACAAGTTACATCTGTTGCAGGCTCTACGTCACGGCGACAAACGCAAAAGTGTGGCATTTTCAGAAGAGCTTCAGAGTGCCATTGACTATGATAAAACTTCCGCACAACGCATCGTGTTCAGTGATGAAGCCACGTTCCATCTTAATTGGAAAATAAACAAAGTGTGCCAATTTGCGGCCTACATAAAAATGCAGGCGCTGAACATGTAGAAGATTTATCGAAAAGTGTTCTGTGCATTATACCACTCATCTGTTAACGGTCCATTCTTCTTTGATGGAAACACTGTTGACGGTCAGCAGTGTATTGCTATGTTACAAAACTGATTGTTTCCGAGGCTGAACGAGCCAGCTTCATTTTTCAAGCCGGAGCACCTCTCACTGGCGTCGCCAAGTGAGTGGATGTCTGATTGAATCCCTACCGAGGCTTTGGATTGGTTGTCAAACAGCCGGCGACTTACCACTTCCCCAGGTGGCCTCAACGATAACCAGATTTGACGCCCTGTGACTTCGCCTCGTGGGGTTTCATTACGGACAACGTTTACGCGCCAGCACTACCACAGAACCAAGAGGGGTTAAAAAGCCGGATCCGTCCTGCCATAACGTAAGTGACGGTGACTATGGTTACCCGAGTGCGGGAGGAATTCGAGTATCGATGTGATCCTGTTCGTGTCGGTGGTGGAGTACATACTGAACTTTAGCAATCTAAACTTGAGATATTCGTAAATATGCATCCCAAGTTTCATAGCTGTATGTCGTACAGTTTAATAAATATAGGCGTTCCAAAGACGTATATTGTTTTTCAAACGCCGTGTAAACATGCTTCAAAAAGTATGCACTAATCTGAAATTTGAGATACGATGATCTGTTCTTCCATTTGTCGTCAAGCTGTGCAGTTAGAGTTGGGATGACTGATGGGGGCATGAATTTTCCTTTGCTCTTGGCGATGTTTCACGTCCGTCGCCAATGAATAATGAATTTTCCCGGTTTAAAGAAGCTAAAGAAAAAGCCGACACACAGAAATAAGACTCACACATTCAGTGAAACCAGTTTTCAAGGTGTAATTCCGGCATCTCAAGATGATGCTCCAACATCAAGAAGAAGCGATCGGACCAAAATAGGTCAGCTTTCTTTCACAGCCAGAGCGGAAGTTATCGCTTGTATTGAATGTTTTTTGTATCGTGCGAAATTATTGTCTAGGGGGACCTACTTGAGTGATAGGTCGCAAAAGGCCAATGATGTTCATGGCATTTGACGCCCCACATACTGTATACCATTCAATCACAATATTGGCTGGTAATAGCAACAGGGGGCGGTACTGGAGGTATCCAATGGTGAGTACAGCATGAGGCAATAGAGCGTGGTTGAACTGCTTCATCGACGAGTAAATCACAACAGTGCTACAGTACTAATGGTTTTGATAAAAAGGCGAGCAACGGCAGCAATAAACAAAGAAAACATTGCGTTATATCTACAACAAAGTAGCCGAAGATAACATTTCGTCGAAAGGAACCCAAGGAATTTCGCAAGTGAGAAAGAAGTGGCTGATGCAATATAAGCGTTTCTGCAAGACGAGTCAGTGGAATTTGTGGTTCAAAAATGGTTCAAACGGCTCTGTGCACTATGGGACTTAACTTCTAAGGTCATCAGTCCCCTAGAACTTAGAACTACTTAAACCTAACTAACCTAAGGACATCACACACATCCATGCCCGAGGCAGGATTCGAACCTGCGACCGTAGCGGTCGCGCGGTTCCAGACGGTAGCGCCTAGAACCGCTCGAATTAGTGGTGTCGTGTAAGTTCGACAGTACGGATAATGTTCGTGAGGAGCACAATGACGACGATACGTGCTTACCAAGGGAAAATGATATTGAAACAGGTATCAAAACACGTAGTTTCATCATCCTTGTCCGACAGGAAGCCACGAATCCTGGGTCCAGTGAAACATAGTGAAGGACAAGTGTTTTTCAAGGAGCGGATACAAAACATAATTACGTACAAAGAAGATCATCCGCAGCATAGTAAAAAAAGAGCAGAACCACTTATGGACACATTTAGAATAAGTCCGCACCAATATGACCGTGTAGTGCATAAGAAAAGCTACGAAAATTCAAGGGAGGACAAGGCGCACTTCTTACAGAAACTGGTGTTCGCGCGTTGCAAAGAGGCTTGATACAATTTTAAGGGCGTGCATGATAGTGACCTACTACTTTATGCACATCAGATTGCGCACGACATAGATTACAACGATTTGAAAGGAAGCAATGGATGGTTGCTTGACTTCAAACAGTGCTGCAGATTTAGAAGACGTAAGATAACGAAATTTCAAACGAAGCGTCAACATGACGATGCACAGCAAACTGCGGAATCGGCCCGAAAATTTGTAGATCAGATAAACAAACTTATCCCAACGCTCAGTAAGGAGTTTGTTTTCAACTCCGACCAATCGAGATTTGAAGAGAAAAAGCATATGAAAGGAACCCTGGAAATTACAGGTACCGAGAGAGTCGTGGGATCATCAAGTAACATCATGTCTTAACGCATTCGGCTAAAATTATCCCGACTGTTAATCTAGATGGTAAATTGGCTGGAAAGTTATTTATTCTCCTGCGGGAAGTTGGAGGTGCTCTGCCCCGTACGACTCTTTCTCGTGAGCGTGGTGGCACAAGGGCAGTAGAGAATATTTACGTAACAGCAAGCAACAGTGGGAAATGGACGCAAGAGAACAACTAAAGCAAACTATCCCTCCTGAAAAGTGTGTGACATTGTAGTTTATACAACTTGGAACCGCTGGACAAATTTAGCCTATGGATGTTTTTTTCCGTGTCTATAAAACATGTTACCGCACTATCTGTACCTACGCCTTAAAAGACAGCCAGCTTAACGATAAGCTCCGCGTTGACCGTCTCACATTCGGTTGCATCCCATTACATTACATTCCATCAGTTCTCATCACACGGTTACACCAATATGATTCTATATCCATTCTTCAAGAGTAGATACCTATCTAAATGTCGTGCACGGTTTGTAAGTTGCAGGGAGTTCGCCTTCGAACTTGATGGAGCGAACCTCTGTCATCATTGTGGCGCGTCATTTTTCATTCCGTGTTCATGGTGCGAGTTAATGGTTTGATTCGAACATTTCTGGAATGTCGACGATGTTCATTTTGTGAAGTGTAATACATTTATTTAAAAAAAATTGATTTGAACGAATGAAAAATCTGCAAGATTGGCGATCTTTTACAGAAGCTCGAAATGTAGCGCTGACTTAAATGCGAGTTGCTTATAAATAATCCTTATAGTAATTTCCACGACGAAATCTTGTCTCGAAACCTGACAGAAAGGCCAAAGAGATTCTGGTCGCATGTAAAGTAAGCTAGCGGTAAGACAGAGTCAATAATTTCTCTGCGCGATAGCAATGGAAATACTATCGACGACTGTGCTGCCAAAGCAGAGTTACTAAATATAGCCTTCCGAAATTCCTTCAACAAGGAAGACGAGGTAAATATTCCAGAATTCGAATAAAGAATAGATCTCAAGATGAGTAACTTAGAAATAGATATCCTCGAAGTAGTGACGCAACTTAAAATCACTTAATAAAAGCAAGTCTTCCGGTCCAGACTGTATAGCAATCAGGTTTCTTTCAAGGCATGGTGATGCAACAGCTCCATACTTAACAATCATATACCGCCGTTCGCTCGACGAAAGATCCGTACCCAGAGAGTGGAAAGTTGCACAAGTCACACCAATAATCAAGAAAGGTAGTAGGAGTAATTCACTAAATTACAAGCCCATATCATTAACGTTGATACGCAGCAGGATTTTGGAACATATATTATGTTCGAATATTATGAATTACTTCGAAGAGAACGGTCTATTGACACACAGTCAACACGGATATTGAAAACATCGTTCTAGTCAGACATACACGAAGTCTTAAGTGCTATTGCAAGGGATTTCAAATGAATTCCCCATTTCTAGATTTTCAGAAAGTTTTTGGCACTGTACTACACAAGCGGCTTGTAGTGAAATGGCGTGCTTATGGCATATCGTCTCAGTTATGTGACTGGATTCGTGTTTTTCTGTCAGTGAGTTCACAGTTCGCAGTTATTGACGAAAGTCATCGAGTAAAACAGAAGTGATTTCTGGAGTTTCTCGAGGTAGTATTGAAGGCCTTGTGCTGTTCCTTGTCTATATAAACTGTTGAATCCTGCTCAGTCGTCGAATATGGGACGCCTAGGAAACCTGGTTTCTCGGATCGCTAGACAACATTCATACAAATTGTATTAATAATTCAGTCCGGAACCACGCGATTGCTACGGTCGCAGGTTCGAATCCTGCCTCGGGCATGGATGTGTGTGATGTCCTTAGGTTAGTTAGGCTTAAGTATTTCTAAGTTCTAGGCTACTGATGACCTCAGATGTTAAGTCCCATAGTGCTCAGAGCCATTTGAACTATTTTTTTGTGTTAATGAGTTTATTACAAAAAAGTAAATGACAATACGTAACTTTGATAATTACATAGATGTGTCGCAAGCAAAGGGCGACATCCGAAATAAACAATGTTCTTCAGTGTAACAATTCCAAGATGGAGCTACGTGGAATGTACAAGCAAGTAACGAGCTTTGACGCTTCTATTCATGTCGCTAGTCTTGAAGCTTCTCTGGAACTGACCGCGACCACTCAAGCGTGGCGCTTATGTCCTCTTCGCGTAGGGGCCGCTGCTGTCGCGTTGTCGTCCTGGAGAGGGATCGGTCAGCGTGCGATTGGCTGACTTCTTCTCACAGCCCTCTCTGCTCTATCGTTCCCGACTGGCGTGCCCGCACTTGACTCAAGCCGTAACATAAATGATTTATGAAACAATCTGAGCATCCGTCTTAAGTTGTTTGCAGTTGATGCCGTCGTTTATCGTCTAGTACAGACATCAGAAGATCAAAACAAATTGTAAAACGATTTAGAAAAGATATCTGTATGGTGCGAAAATTGGCAATGGAACCTAAATAATGAAAAGTGTGAGGTCACCCACATGAGTGCTGAAAGGAATCCGTTAAACTTTGGTTACACGGTAAATCAGTCAAATCTAAAGACTGTAAATTCAACTAAAATACCTAGGAATTTCAATTACGAACAACTTAAATTGGAAAGAACAAATAGAAAATGTTGTGGGAAAGGCAGACCCAAGATTGTGTTTTTATTGGCAGAACATTTAGAAAAAGTAACAGATCTGCTAAAGAGACTGCCTACATTACGTGAGTCAATGGTTTTTTGGAGTACTGCTGCTCGGTCTGGGATCCTTACCAGATAGGGTTAACGGAATACATCAACTAAGTTCAAAGAAGAGCTGTATATTTCATATTATCGTGAAATAGATGAGAGAGAGCACTGACATGATACAGGATTTGGGGTGGACATCATTAAAACAAAGGTGTTTTTCGTTGCTGCGGAATCTGCTCACGAAATTTCAATCTTCACCTTTCTCCTCCGAATGCGAAAATATTATGTTCACGCCGACCTACATACGGAGAAACGATCATCATACTAAAATAAGGGAAATCAAAGCTCTTACGGAAACATATAGGTGTTCTTTGTTCCGCGCGCTGTTCCAGATTGGAATAAGATAGAATTATTGTGTACTAGGCACTTAAGTCTAAGTTGCAGAGTATCCATGTAGATGTAGATGTAGATCTCTGCACCTCCAGGACACTCTTTTTCTGTCCCCCTCCTAATGCACATGGTGATTCATCAGGAGCTAATATTTTTTCTATCGCATTGTTACGACAACACTTTCAAATGTGCCGTATTAAAGATTGAACTTCCGACCTCGCACTCAAGAAGTAAGACACCGGCATTGAGAAGAACACAATCATGCCAGCTGATAGATAGCAAATAGAAAAGCCGGACGGGAAAAAAATAACGTAGGGCGTTAATAACACAACACCAGGCGGATTATGTTACGTCGCTCGGGAGAAGCGAGATGCTGCGCATAAGAACCTAGTAAGGGCTTTTAACCTACGAAAAATGTTATCAGTTCTTTCTTTTAAAGGTGGTGCGTTTGGATGAATTCCTTATAAAATTTTGCCGGCCGGAGTGGCCGTGCGGTTCTAGGCGCTACAGTCTGGAACCGCGAAACCGCTACGGTCGCAGGTTCGAATCCTGCCTCGGGCATGGATGTGGGTGATGTACTTAGGTTAGTTAGGTTTAAGTAGTTCTAAGTTCTAGGGGACTGATGACCTCATTACTTAAGTCTCATAGTGCTCAGAGCCATTTGAACCATTTGAACCTTATAAAATTTATGTACGTAAATGTCCTCCGTACGCTAATTCCCCTCTTGAAAACCCGAGGCATTCAACACAGTGACTTAAGAAACCGGTCCGCTATCCTTTCGAGGAATTGTCCGCTCACGAATTTCCGGCTGGCTGAGAGATTAATAGATTTATTGGTTGAGGGGGGCTATGGGACTAAACGGTCCCTAGCTGAAAGAAGTTGCCGGGTATTTTTGCTTCTGCTTGTATGGTTGAATTTGGGAGGAGCCTGGGAAGCGTTGGTTGGTTAACAGTTTTTGATATTACTGAACAACATTCATACAATAATTTTTAAATGAACACACCCGAATTTGACTGTATTGTTTATTTAATTACAACCTAGTTTTCGGCCCTTTATACCATTTTCAAGTGACTGAGCTTATGTTATTAGCATATGTTGCAGAACATCAAGCTCTAATTAGCCATAAATTAAGAAAATATTGTCTCCCCACGAAACGCCAAATGTAAAATCATCGTCTTCTAAAAAGTTCAGTAACTGATAGTGGGAGCACGTCGTATTTGGTTGGCTGGTTTGGGGGAGGGGACGAAATAGCGAGGTCATCTGTCCCATCGGATTAGGGAAGGATGAGGAAGCAAATCGGCCGTGCCCTTTCAGAGGAACCATCCCGGTCCTGTGAAGCGTGTTGTACGTGCGCTTTCGTGTTGCAGACTGGACAATGGGCTGCGCGTGGAGAAGTCCGCGTCGCTGGTGGTGGGCGCGGACGGCGCCTTCTCCGCGGTGCGCCGCCAGATGATGAAGGCGCCGCTGTTTCAGTACAGCCAGCGCTACATAGAGCACGGCTACCTCGAGCTCTGCATACCGCCCACCGCCGACGGAAAGGTGAGAACGCGCACGGCTTAGTGAAGCATGCACGAGCTGACCAAGCAGTACGAGGGACACTGTCGTGTTATTCATGAAGTGAATTAAACTTCAACATATTATACATTAACCATCTTCGTATTCTTCTTGGACGATAAGTGTAGGAAAAGAACAGATTTCAGTTGTTTATTACAGATAAACTGTAAATGATAGAAACGCATATACGAGGCCTGTTCAGAAAGTAAGCTCCGATTGATTGCCAAATTGAAACCACAGTGAACATCAGAAATGTTTTACTTGTAACAATTAGCTACACCTTTCAGCTACTTCTCTACGTAGTCGCCGTTCTGACTTAGACTTTTGTCATAGCGTTGTACCAACTTTTTCCGCCAATTCTCCACGCTGGCCTACACCTCGTTGTCTGTGTCAAAATGTTGTCTTCAAAGACAGCGGTTCATGTGACCAGAGATGAAACTCAGGGGGAGACAACTGCGGACTGTATTGTGGGTAATCTCACATTTCCATTTGAAAACGATGCAGGAGCATCTTCATTGCCCCTGCAGAATGCGGCTGAGAATTGTCTTGAAGAAGAAACAGCACGACAGTTATGTAATGTTAGCTGCATAGCTTCAGGCGAAATTTCTCACCAGGCCCTCGTACTTGGCGGCAGACACTATTTTCTAGACATCTTTACGCACTCACTGCGAGCTCAGAAATGAGAAGAGCGACGTGATGCTAACTGGGGTTATACTAGAGACACTACCCAACACATCTGTGCAAAGCTTTATCGGATTTTCATAGTCGTTTCCATTTCGCGACCGATCGGAGCTTACTTTCTGAACGCCCCTCGTAACTTTAGACTGAAAGAGGAGGAAAACAAGTTTCATTGCTTTTGGGCTCACAGATCACCAGTCCTCACATTTTGCGATTTTTTTCTGTGGGGATACATCTTTTGTCTTTGTCCCACCTGTGGCAACTACTCTTGACGAGCTAAGAAATCGAATTGTTGAAGCTGTCGGTTTAATAAACAGAGACCTGTTGATACGTGTGTGGAATGAAATGGAGTACCGTTTCAATATTTCTCGAGCAACGCATGGTGCTCATGTTGACTGTATGGTGTAATGTCTGAGCGAACATGTAACCTTAAAACTTCCTTTATCCAGTGACATGTGCAGTATGTTTCTGTGCTTCATAGCTCGTCTGTAATAAACAACTGAAATCTGTTCATTCTTTTCGAATCGCCCTGTACTTTTAATATTTCAGTGATGGTTCTAGGATCAAATCTAAAGTAAAACTGAAACTTCCTGGCAGATTAAAACTGTGTGCCCGACCGAGACTCGAACTCGGGACCTTTGCCTTTCGCGGGCAAGTGCTCTACCATCTGAGCTACCGAAGCACGACTCACGCCCGCTCCTCACAGCTTCCTTTCTTTCAGGAGTGCTAGTTCTGCAAGGTTCGCAGGAGAGCTTCTGTAAAGTTTGGAAGGTAGGAGACGAGATACTGGCAGAAGTAAAGCTGTGAGACCGGGCGTGAGTCGTGCTTCGGTAGCTCAGATGGTAGAGCACTTGCCCGCAAAAGGCAAAGGTCCCGAGTTCGAGTCTCGGTCGGGCGCACAGTTTTAATCTGCCAGGAAGTTTCATATCAGTGCACACTCCGCTGCAGAGTGAAAATCTCATTCTAAAGTAAAACTGTCACTATTTAATCACTTTTAACGAGAGCACCACAGATCAGTCCCTTTCATGCACCATATTTGTTCCCTTATCTGTAGTCGCTATTAAATTCTCTTTTAGACAAAAATATCACACACGAAGAAGAATTAATCAGTTTGGTGCCAAATTAGTGAGGCAATATCACAACAGGTAGGTATTCACCCATGCGAAACTGCAACATTCGGCCTCCAGAAACTATAAATGTACCACCACATTTCACCAATAATAATGTTTTCAGAACAACAAAGAATCCGCAAATACAAGCCAAAACATCTTAATTGGCTGAATAAAATAATATAATAACAGGTAATCACCAAAGAGGTGGTGCCAAAATGTAGCCGTGAGATCCCAACATTCCCCGATGTAAGACAATCACCATGTGGTTATTGACGCAAAAAGCAATATATAGCTAACTAATAATAATTTTTTTATTTCAGTGGCTGTGAAGCGAGGGAGGGTAATTAACATTAATCTAGCGCTAGAGAGTACTCTAAGCAATCAAATTTTCTTGCGATTGCCATTTGCTGAAGTGGTTGTTTACTAGCGTTTTTTATGTCGCGAGGCTCCTGATTCTACTATATGAGGTGGCTGACTGTGTGGATTAGGTGTCGGTCGCGCGTGTATGCCCTAACCAAGGCCATCGCGACTGCGGTGAGGGATACTCACCGTTGGTGCCAATATCTCAGTTACAAAAAAATTGCTCGACACAACTTTTGTTCTTTTTTTATAACAATATTATTATTAACAGTATTCATAATAATCTGCTCGACATATTCCATCATCTATACCTGTTCCTATGAATCCCTAATTAGCGAGATGCAAGTCGGATATACTTGGAAGGAAGCCTGACAGTTCGTTCTTGGAAGATTCAACATACTACCGGTCTGCTTAAGCTTCATGTACCATACAACAATACTTCTTTGTATCGTATCGTGATAGCACAGAACATCCTGAACCTTTTTTTTTTACAATGACGATTGAAATGAACTCTACCTGCAAACGAATTTGGTGGTTTATTCTTCCATTTATCACAAATTTGTAAAATAAATATTGCTTTATGATTATTATGGCTTCTTGTGGCTTGACAACTGCTTTGTTGTGGAAATACACTCCTGGAAATGGAAAAGAGAACACATTGAACCGGTGTGTCAGACCCACCATACTTGCTCCGGACACTGCGAGAGGGCTGTACAAGCAATGATCACACGCACGGCACAGCGGACACACCAGGAACCGCGGTGTTGGCCGTCGAATGGCGCTAGCTGCGCAGCATTTGTGCACCGCCGCCGTCAGTGTCAGCCAGTTTGCCGTGGCATACGGAGCTCCATCGCAGTCTTTAACACTGGTAGCATGCCGCGACAACGTGGACGTGAACCGTATGTGCAGTTGACGGACTTTGAGCGAGGGCGTATAGTGGGCATGCGGGAGGCCGGGTGGACGTACCGCCGAATTGCTCAACACGTGGGGCGTGAGGTCTCCACAGTACATCGATGTTGTCGCCAGTGGTCGGCGGAAGGTGCACGTGCCCGTCGACCTGGGACCGGACCGCAGCGACGCACGGATGCACGCCAAGACCGTAGGATCCTACGCAGTGCCGTAGGGGACCGCACCGCCACTTCCCAGCAAATTAGGGACACTGTTGCTCCTGGGGTATCGGCGAGGACCATTCGCAACCGTATCCATGAAGCTGGGCTACGGTCCCGCACACCGTTAGGCCGTCTTCCGCTCACGCCCCAACATCGTGCAGCCCGCCTCCAGTGGTGTCGCGACAGGCGTGAATGGAGGGACGAATGGAGACGTGTCGTCTTCAGCGATGAGAGTCGCTTCTGCCTTGGTGCCAATGATGGTCGTATGCGTGTTTGGCGCCGTGCAGGTGAGCGCCACAATCAGGACTGCATACGACCGAGGCACACAGGGCCAACACCCGGCATCATGGTGTGGGGAGCGATCTCCTACACTGGCCGTACACCACTGGTGATCGTCGAGGGGACACTGAATAGTGCACGGTACATCCAAACCGTCATCGAACCCATCGTTCTACCATTCCTAGACCAGCAAGGGAACTTGCTGTTCCAACAGGACAATGCACGTCCGCATGTATCCCGTGCCACCCAACGTGCTATAGAAGGTGTAACTCAACTACCCTGGCCAGCAAGATCTCCGGAACTGTCCCCCATTGAGCATGTTTGGGACTGGATGAAGCGTCGTCTCACGCGGTCTGCACGTCCAGCACGAACGCTGGTCCAACTGAGGCGCCAGGTGGAAATGGCATGGCAAGCCGTTCCACAGGACTACATCCAGCATCTCTACGATCGTCTCCATGGGAGAATAGCAGCCTGCATTGCTGCGAAAGGTGGATATACACTGTACTAGTGCCGACATTGTGCATGCTCTGTTGCCTGTGTCTATGTGCCTGTGGTTCTGTCAGTGTGATCATGTGATGTATCTGACCCCAGGAATGTGTCAATAAAGTTTCCCCTTCCTGGGACAATGAATTCACGGTGTTCTTATTTCAATTTCCGGGAGCGTATAATTAACTTATTTCCACAGTGTCCTATCTGACGCAGTGATGATGTACCATGCATACACTCAGAACACACACTACGTTCGTTTGATGGATGTGAGAGAGCTCCTCGGTATTCCAGTAGCTGTATATCTTGACGGTTTTCAGGCAGTGTAGTGAACCCTCGATCTGAGGAACACGTGATAGTAGGGATTCGCAGAGTAGTCCTATAAAATAAACCCTTAATTTCAGTGTTCTTCTGCTGACAGTGTGTCATGATGGTCGTACATGGTAGTTACAATTAAAATTTCGTGCCTTGAGTTGGCGTGGACAGAAATCAATTTCACCATATGAACAGCAAACTTCATATAAATGACGTTGACACTGTTTACACATCCACACAGTTAACGTGCGTCTCTACAAGCTGAACAAGGTTTTCTATCACTGAGTGCGAGAGAGAGGGGGTTTTTCCGTGGAATAAAGCAGCAGTCTCCATTGAGGTAGCACATAGACGATACCACTCATTTAATGACAGTACTTCACCGTCACTAGATCGTGGATTTTCGAATACAACCACTGGATGAAACTCACAGCATGTTTACTGGTGTTCTTGTAAACAACATTATTTGCGATGTCATGGAAGTTCTCAAGCTGCTGGGTAGGTGATTTCTCGATATCCGTTAGTAACATGATTTTAGTACGAAATTATTGTGTTATCACACAAATAATTTCATTCCTCCTCACACAGGCGCTGTGATCGTATCTGCCTCGTGACAGAGCTGTCATCCACAGCATGTCTCGGCTGTCTGGATATAAGGAAACAGGGGTAGGATCTACTACATATATTTATGTGTGCGTAGGAATAATGCTTCGTGGGCTCCTGGCAACGTAATTAAAAATGTTTACAAGTTTAATTTATGTGCAAGGCTATAGACGTCGTCACAAACTCGAGCGCCAGCAGCGCATAAGCTAAGCGCGATGCCGATGTCTGCGCCGACGCTCCCTCCAATCGACCAGATAGTTTATAAATAGTAATTTCTTACATATATTAATCGATGAGGTATCTCACAGCAGATCATTGTCCTCGAATAACACCTATTCAGTGAGATCAAAATGGAGTGTGGTAGATTGTTAGATTCACACTGGATGACTTCCTCCTCTCCTCTCTTCTACCTCTGCCCTCCCCTCCCCCCCCCCCCCTTAGGTTATCTGCCATGTGCGCAGAATGGCGTTCAGTATGACATGTAATACTGTAATATGATACTGCTCCAAGCTGCTGACATATGCTGAGTCAGAGATTTTGGCCAGCTCACCCATTGCCTGTCTGTTGGGGGCGGGGGGGGGGGGGGGGGGCGTAAGAAGACATGGACGGAGAGAGGGAGAATGGACATAGATAATTGGAAGGAGGAGACGGGGAGAGAGGGGAGGAGGAGGAGATAGTTGGAGAAAGTGCAGACGTGATGGACGAAGAGGAGGGGGAGGAGGTGATGAGCAGAGAGAGGAGATCAGTATATATATATATATATATCGCGTAAATATTTAGCAATTTCAAAGGAATGCCAGGTTCACTGATATGATGTAAAAGCAACTAAACTGTGTAAGTTTCGCTCTTAGGTGATTCTGCGTCGGTACATAGAATAGTGTATGAGAGTTGTTCCTTCATTCATTTTTTGTATAAATCGATGAACTATGTGATAGAGAGATAGATAAATAGAGTGGAGTGGTGCACGATCCTCCGGTGACAATTCTCGAAATTTTTAAAGAAGCTTTTAGGATATTCCACAACGTGTTGTTAGGAACGTTGCATGTACGAATGAATGGAAGCCAAATGATACATATGGCAGGAATGAGGGTCTTAAACAGTGTGGCAACAGCCTCCCTGTGATACATGTGGAACGAATGAGGGTCTTAAACAATGTGGCAACAGCCTATCTGGCGAGAGGATGTAGTTGAGAATGGCCGCCGTGTCCGCAGTTCGCGATGGCGGAGCAGTACCTGCACATCTGGCCGCGCGGCTCCTTCATGATGATCGCGCTGCCCAACCAGGACCGCTCGTGGACCGTCACGCTCTTCATGCCTTTCGAGCAGTTCGAGGCGCTGGACACGCCCCAGAGGCTGCTCGACTTCTTTGGCGAGTACTTCGCCGACTCTATACCGCTCATCGGAAGCAAGAAGCTCGTCAAGGACTTCTTCGCAACCAAGCCGTCGCCTCTCGTCTCCATTAAGGTAAGTGGTCGGCCTCGGCTCTAAACTCTAATTTGTCTTCTCTTTTATCTTATGTTTCCATCTGCAGTCATTATGCTGCGTGCTCTCCTTTTGTACCTTTTACTTCTCGTTCCTGACATTCATTCCTTCCCCTTTGGTATTCATCTCCTGTCACAGTTGTTGCTGTTGTATAAGTTAAGTTGACAACAGCGTGGCCGTTTGGGTCCAATGTGCAAATAAATAACAGCCTATAGAAAGTATACTGATTCACTGAATTGTTTCAACAAAAGCAAAATATAAGATGAAGAAGCGTTCAAACAGAAAAAATGCTAAATAATACGGTGATGGGAAAAAATCGCAACACTAAAAAATAATTAATGTGGAAAAATTAAATTACGGCAATACATTTGTCTAGGTAACGTATTTAAGTGATTAACATTTCAAGATCACAGGTTGTTGTAAGCGCCAGATAAGCCACTGCTGCTGTGAAAAGCTGCTAAATTACTAACCAGAGTAAACGCCAGACTGTTGAATGAAAGCTTGCAAACATGCATTCATTGTGCTGTGTAGGTGCTGGGTGTCAGTTTGTGTGATGAAGATCCATGCCTGTAGTACTTGGTCGGTCAATACGGGGACGGTTAATGCTGGTTGTCCAACATGTGCTCGATTGGACACAGATATAGTGGTCGAGTAGGTCAAAGCAATATACCGACACTCTATAGAGCATGTTGGCTTACAGCAGCGATACGTGGGCGAGCGTTATACTGTTAGAAAACACCCTCTGGAATGCTTTTCGTGAATGGCAGCACGAAAGGTCAAATCACCAGAGCTACGTACAAATTTGTAGTCAGGATGCGTGGGATAACTATGAGAGTGCTCCTGTTGTTGTACGATATCGCACCCCACATCGTAACTTCCAATGTAGGCCAAATATGTCAAGCACGCACACAGGTTGGTTGCTGACCCTCAACTGACCTCCTCCTAACCAACTCACGGCTACCACTGGCACCAAGGCAGAACTACCTTTCATCACGAAGCACAACAGATCTCCACCCTACCCTCCAATGAGCCCTCGACTGACACCACTGAAGTCGCAAATGGTGGTGGTGTCTGGTCAGTGGAATGCACATTGCAGAGCGTCTGGTTCGGAACTGTCCTTGAAGTAACCGATTTGTAACAGTACGTTGAGCCACACTGTGGTGCCAATTGCCGCTCAAAATGCTGCTGCAGATGCAGAAAGATGGGCCAGAGCCATGTGCCGAATACCATGGCCTTCCCTCTCAGTGGTGCCACGTCGCCGACCGGAGCCCGATCTACTCGCGTCCTTACATTCCCGTGACCACCGCAGCTAGCAATAACGTACAGCGGGTGCATTCCTTTCTGCAGTATCACAGAAGTAACATCCCGCTTCTCGTAGTCATATTACACGACCTCGTTAAAACTCAGTGACATTTTGATAACGGCATCTTTGTAGCCTTAAACGCATTTTTGACGGACGTCAACCCACCACGTTCAGTCGCAAAGATAACTATCGCTCACGATCGTTACAACGTGTATTTAAACTCCTATGCGACTGGCACGAAATTTGAATAGACGCCGTCCTTCAGATGTACAAATACGCCCTCCAACTTTCGTTTACTTCACACAGCTTCTTGATGTTGCGATTTTCTTTCCGTCAGTGTATTTCCATATGCAATCATTGTGCTACTTGCTCTCCTTCTGTAACATTTATTTCTCCTTCGTAACATTCATTCTTCCCCTTTTGTACTTCACCTCCTCTCACAGTTGATGCTGTTGTTGTGTGGGTGAAGTAGACGACAGAGTGACCTTTAGTTCCCATGTACCAACACATAACAAACAATAGTAACTAAACCTTCTTTTATCAAAAGGTTTTATACGTGAAAGAAGCCTGGAGATACTGACAGGTTTCAGACAGATTATATAATGGTAAAACAGAGATTCAGGACCCAGGTTATAACTGTAAGACATTTCCAGCGGCAGATGTGGACTGTGACCACAATCTATTGGTTATGAGCTGTAGATTAAAACTGAAGAAACTGTAAAAAGGTGGGAATTTAAGGAGATGGGACCTGGATAAACTGACTAAACCAGAGGTTGTACAAAGTTTCAGGGAGTGCATAAGGGAAAAATTGACAGGAATGAGGGAAAGAAATACAGTAGAAGAAGAATGAGTAGCTTTCAGAGATGAAGTAGTGAAGGCAGCAGAGGATCTAGTAGGTAAAAAAACAAGGGCTAGTAGAAATCCTTGGTAAACAGAAGAAATATTGAATTTAATTGGTGAAAGGAGAAAATATAAAAATGCAGTAAATGAAGCTGGCAAAAAGAAATACAAACGTCTCAAAAATGAGATCGACAGGAAGTGCAAAATGGCTAAGCAGGGATGGCTGGAGGACAAATGTAAGGATGTAGAGTCTTATCTCACTAGGGGTAAGATAGATACTGCCTACAGGAAAATTAAAGAGACCTTTGGAGAAAGGAGAACCACTTGTATGAATATCAAGAGCTCAGATGGAAACCCAGTTCTAAGCAAAGAAGGGAAAGCAGAAAGGTGGAAGGAGTATATACAGGGTCTATACAGGGTCGATGTACTTGAGGACAATATTATGGAAATGGAAGAGGATGTAGATGAAATGGGAGATACGATACTGCGTGAAGAGTTTGACAGAGCACTGAAAGACCTGAGTCGAAACCAGGCCCCGGTAGTAGACAACATTCCATTAAAACTACTGACGGCCTTGGGAGAGCCAGTCCTGACAAAACTCTACCATCTGGTGAGCAAGATGTATGAAACAGGCGAAATACCCTCAGACTTCAAGAAGAATATAATAATTCCAATCCCAAAGAAAGCAGGTGTTGAGAGATGTGAAAATTACCGAACTATCAGTTTAATAAGTCACAGCTGCAAAATACTAACGCGAATTCTTTACAGACGAATGGATGAACTAGTAGAAGCCGACCTCGGGGAAAATAAGTTTGGTTCCGTAGAAATGTTGGAAGACGTGAGGCAATACTGACCCTACGACTTATCTTAGAAGCTAGATTAAGGAAGGGCAAACCTACGTTTCTAGCATTTGTAGACTTAGAGAAAGCTTTTGACAATGTTGACTCGAATACTCTTTCAAATTCTGTAGGTGGCAGGGGTAAAATACAGGGAGCGAAAGGCTATTTACAATTTGTACAGAAACCAGATGGCAGTTATAAGAGTCGAGGGGCATGAAAGGGAAGAGGTGGTTGGGAAGGGAAAGACACAGGGTTGTAGCCTATCCCCGATATCATTCAATCTGTATATCGAGCAAGCAGTGAAGGAAACAAAAGAAAAATTCGTAGTTGGTATTAAAATCCATGCAGAAGAAATAAAAACTTTGAGGTTCGCCGATGACATTGTAATTCTGTCAGAGACAGCAAAGGACTTGGAAGAGCAGTTGAACGGAATGGACAGTGTCATGAAAGGAGGGTATAAGATGAACATCAACAAAAGCAAAACGAGGATAATGAAATGTAGTCGAATTAAGTCGGGTGATGCTCGGGGAATTAGATTAGGAAATGAGACATTTAAAGTAGTAAAGGAGTTTTGCTATTTGGGGAGCAAAATAACTGATGATGGTCGAAGTAGAGAGGATATAAAATGTAGACTGGCAATGGTAAGGAAAGCGTTTCTGAAGAAGAGAAAGTTGTTAACATCGAGTATTGATTTAAATGTCAGGAAGTCGTTTCTGAAAGTATTCGTATGGAGCGTAGCCATGTATGGAAGTGAATCATGGACGATAACTAGTTTGGACAAGAAGAGAATAGAAGGTTTCGAAATGTGGTGCTACAGAAAAATGCTAAAGATTATATGGGTAGATCACATAACTAATGAGGAGGTATTGAATAGGATTGGGGAGAAGAGAAGTTTGTGGCACAACTTGACTAGAAGAAGGGATCGGTTGGTAGGACATGTTCTGAGGCATCAAGGGATCACCAATTTAGTATTGGAGGGCAGCGTGGAGGGTAAAAATCGTAGAGGGAGACCAAGAGATGAATACACTTAACAGATTCAGAAGGATGTAGGTTGCAGTAGGTACTGGGAGATGAAGAAGCTTGCACAGGATAGAGTAGCATGGAAAGCTGCATCAAACCAGTCTCAGGACTGAAGACCACAACAACAACAACAGTAACTAAACTGACTCAATGAATTGTTTTAGCAAACCAAAATATGAAAGAGAAAGTGTGTTATCAGAAAAAGTGCTAAGTGATAATATAAGAATCTCCGCAGACAAATTTAACAAATGTGGCATTTATCAGTTAACTTGTAGTTCATTCAATCTATTAGGACGATGCATAAGTTCTTAGCGTTTTTGTTTTGTATGTTGGTGTTCCGGCTGCTAGAGGTTTATTTATCTAATCTGATTTTTTATTTGTATTTCACTATTTCACTGTTGCTATTTGAATCTATATGTTGTTACTTTGTCATTTGGAAATAGTGATTGGAGCCGTGGATGCAAGAAAATGCAGTGCCAAGTGGAGAAATCGGAACATCTCCTACATATTCTTCTCTGTGAGTTCAATAGGAGGATGAGACAACAGCGGACGCAGCCAGAAACATTTGCGCCCTATACGGGGATAATGCCATTGGACAGAGAATGGCAAGAAAATGGATCCCTGGTTTACTCGTTTTAAGGAGAATCGTTTTGACATTAGTGACTCTTCATGTTCAGGAAGGCCTTCGGGGGTTTGATGACGATCGTTTAAACGCATTAATCCGCAATGATCCACGTCAGTGTACTTGGGAACTGGCAAATGTGATGAACTGTGGTCAGTCCACCGTCGTGCGACACTAGCATGAAACGGGGAGGTTCAAAAATCGGATGTGTGGGTACGGCCTGATCTTAGCAAAAATGACAAAAAATAGGCCATTGGCCGTTATGTGCATCTCTCTTCATCAGATGGCTTGTGAACAGCACCGACCATTCCTATCCTGTATGGTTATTGGTGACAGGAAATGCTAACATAAGGAAAAGAAGGCAATGACTGAGCCCAAACGAAGCAGCAACTTCCCGTACAAAGGTCTGCGCGCATGCACAAAATATGTTACGCATCTGGTGGAACAGTGACGGTGTTGTGTACTACGAGTTGGTTCCCCGAGGTGTAACCGTCACTGCT
This sequence comes from Schistocerca americana, assembly GCF_021461395.2. NCBI lineage: Eukaryota > Metazoa > Arthropoda > Insecta > Orthoptera > Acrididae > Schistocerca > Schistocerca americana. The sequence goes on from NC_060122.1 coordinate 496,489,531, forward strand.
AAGATGTACAGTATTGTCAACAACTGAGACGTCTTGCAGACGCGATCCCAGAAAAAAGCCCAGAAGATTGCGGGAAGTGATGCTACTCCACGTTAACGGCCGTCCGCGTTCTGCTAGACAGAAAACTCTGTACAGGAGGGGGTCGGGAAATCATTCCGCACCCACCTTATTCATCTGATCTTGCACCCCCAGATTTTATTTTTTTCCGCTCTCTATCGAACAGCCAACAAGGAACTCCCTTTCCGGATGAAAATGCGCTTTGAATATGGCTCGACGAGTTCTTCGCCTCAAAACCACGCTATTACTACAGTTGCGGTATCGAAAAGTTCCCCAGTGTTGGCAGGCTGTTGTAAACAGATAAGGAGAATATATCATTGATGACTAAAGTATCTATTACGTGGATCTGTAGCGTTGACTAAACTTACGGAAAAACGCACCAACGCAACCCAATATTTACATAGACCAAACAGGCAGGAAGAAAGTTGAGTGAACATACAACAAAACACTATTCGACACACTTAAAAGACACTTCTTCTTTGCCCAAAAACTTCTACCCCGCCCCAAATAACTTTCTCCTTAATGAAATTTTCACTCTGCAGCGGAGTGTGCGCTGACATGGAACTTTCTGGTAGATTAGAACTGTGTGCCGGACCGAGACTCGAACTCAGGACGTTTGCGTTTCGCGGACAAGCGCTCTACGATCTTTTTTTATTTTTTTTAAATCTCATTTTGTTCGTTTTAGTTCATTGCATCTGCTGGCGGCGGACGTCGCAAGACACCCGTTTCAGTTCGTCGTTGATCCATTAACTCAGTTCTTTTATTACAGAGGGCAGCTAACCCTCTGACCGAACACGCTGAGCTACCGTGCCGGCGCCATCTGAGTCGAGCTTGGGTAGCTCAGATGGTAGATGGTAGAGCACTTGCCCGCGAAAGGCAAAGGTCCCGAGTTCGAGTCTCGGTCCGCACACAGTTTTAATCTGCCAGGAAGTTTCAACTTTCTCCTTCTTTCTGCTTCCCTCTTTCTCTCCCCTCGTGCGCACACACACACACACACACACACACACACACACACACACACACACACACACACACACACAAATCAAATATGTTTATCTCAGGCCTCTATCACATAAAGTTGTACCAAATGCTCAAAATTATCAAAAAATTGTTGAAATGGCTCTGAGCACTATGGGACTCAACTTCTGAGGTCATCAGTCCCCTAGAACTTAGAACTACTTAAACCTAACTAACCTAAGAACATCACACACGTCCATGCCCGAGGCAGGATTCGAACCTGCGACCGTAGCGGTCTCGCGGTGGTTCAAAATTATCGCCACAGCGGACAAAATCAAGAGGACGAACAAGTGAGCAGCGACAATAACATAGTATCTCTCTTTGCGTGGCGGAGAGTACCCTGTACCACAACTAATCGCTTCCTTTCCTGTTCCACTTGCAGAAAGAGGGAGTGAAAAATGACTGTTATATGCCTCCGTATGAACACTAATTTCTCGTATCTTATCTTCGTGTCCTTACGGGAAATGTATGTTAGAGGCAGTAGGATCGTTGGGCAGTCAGCTTCGAATACCGTTCCTCTAATTTTTCTCAAAAGGGAATGGTCCAATAAGACATGTCGAAACCTACCCTGTTCTTTCTACACAGGAAGAAAACAATGAAAGAAATTCACTGCCAAAATTTTAGCTGCTATAAGGCACTGCAAGTATTTTGTAAAAAATGTTGAAGTTACACATTTTTGCCGCGCGAAGAACAGCTCATAAAAACGGTTTGTACAGCCCTGCTCGTCAAGCGCGCGAATCACTCACGTAGCATCACGTAGCGGAATTATCCAGAGTTCACAGACACCAATTTTAAGCATCTAAAGCCTGGTTTACAATGGAGTGAATGGAAGCGAATACGTGTGAATCAGCATTTGCAGGAAATTTACTGCCAATCGCTTGTATATGGGTAGAATCGTTTATACTAGAGGGAACGGAAGAGAACACGAGGTAGCGAACATTGCCTATGAACGCTGTGTTATTATTTTTTTAGTTTTTGGAGCTAATATTTGGCATACATGATACAACTCCATGTTGTTAGAGCCGCAATGCGAAACTTTGCTATTCAGTGAGGATTACTTTGCATGGCGAGTGCACTGTTCTAGATGGAGTATACAAAATGGCGCAGGGAGGGAAGAATTTGTCTCAGTCTGTATGGAAGCGTGACATGCGTGGAGATCGTGCACTTTACACGGAATTGAATCTCCATCTCTCCTTAGCACTGGTCCAAAATTTGCCTTGTATGTCGGCTGCAATTTTTCCCTGGCTTCTACACTCCTGGAAATTGAAATAAGAACACCGTGAATTCATTGTCCCAGGAAGGGGAAACTTTATTGACACATTCCTGGGATCAGATACATCACATGATCACACTGACAGAACCACAGGCACATAGACACAGGCAACAGAGCATGCACAATGTCGGCACTAGTACAGTTATATCCACCTTTCGCAGCAATGCAGGCTGCTATTCTCCCATGGAGACGATCGTAGAGATGCTGGATGTAGTCCTGTGGAACGGCTTGCCATGCCATTTCCACCTGGCGCCTCAGTTGGACCAGCGTTCGTGCTGGACGTGCAGACCGCGTGAGACGACGCTTCATCCAGTCCCAAACATGCTCAATGGGGGACAGATCCGGAGATCTTGCTGGCCAGGGTGGTTGACTTACACCTTCTAGAGCACGAAGGGTGGCACAGGATACATGGGGACGTGCATTGTCCTGTTGGAACAGCAAGTTCCCTTGCCGGTCTAGGAATGGTAGAACGATGGGTTCGATGACGGTTTGGATGTACCGTGCACTATTCAGTGTCCCCTCGACGATCACCAGTGGTGTACGGCCAGTGTAGGAGATCGCTCCCCACACCATGATGCCGGGTGTTGGCCCTGAGTGCATCGGTCGTATGCAGTCCTGATTGTGGCGCTCACCTGCACGGCGCCAAACACGCATACGACCATCATTGGCACCAAGGCAGAAGCGACTCTCATCGCTGAAGACGACACGTCTCCATTCGTCCCTCCATTCACGCCTGTCGCGACACCACTGGAGGCGGGCTGCACGATGTTGGGGCGTGAGCGGAAGACGGCCTAACGATGTGCGGGACCGTAGCCCAGCTTCATGGAGACGGTTGCGAATGGTCCTCGCCGATACCCCAGGAACAACAGTGTCCCTAATTTGCTGGGAAGTGGCGGTGCGGTCCCCTACGGCACTGCGTAGGATCCTACGGTCTTGGCGTGCATCCGTGCGTCGCTGCGGTCCGGTCCCAGGTCGACGGGCACGTGCACCTTCCGCCGACCACTGGCGACAACATCGATGTACTGTGGAGACCTCACGCCCCACGTGTTGAGCAATTCGGCGGTACGTCCACCCGGCCTCCCGCATGCCCACTATACGCACTCGCTCAAAGTCCGTCAACTGCACATACGGTTGACGTCCACGCTGTCGCGGCATGCTACCAGTGTTGAAGACTGCGATGGAGCTCCGTATGCCACGGCAAACTGGCTGACACTTACGACGGCGGTGCACAAATGCTGCGCAGCTTGCGCCATTCGACGGCCAACACCGCGGTTCCTGGTGTGTCCGCTGTGCCGTGCATGTGATCATTGCTTGTACAGCCCTCTCGCAGTGTCCGGAGCAAGTATGGTGGGTCTGACACACCGGTGTCAATGTGTTCTTTTTTCCATTTCCAGGAGTGTAGTTACCATTGAGGGGAAATTTATAAACAGAACTCTAATTACCGACGTCGAGTATCATCTCAAGAGGTGACACAGCTAGCGTTTCCACTACGCGTATAAGGTCTAGTGGTCATATCCTTTTTTGTTCTTTTTTTTCAAATAAAAAACAAAAATGGTCTAGTGGCAAAGCGCGTGCTTTATCATCCAGAGAGCGTGGGATAAAATCCCGTTCAGATCACAACTTTTACACTATGATATTTAACCGAGCATTCACTTCTCACAAATGTTGGAGTGGCCAAGAAAGACATGAGGTTCTTATGCCACGTTAAACTGCAGGTCTCCATTTTCCAATTACGTAACTGGGACAGGTTAGGGACTCGTAAGTAGCTGCAGTGGAGTCCAGTTGAAAGACCTGCATGAGGCCTACCGGTTACACCAGACGGAATTCCCTTTTGCTTTTACTTGTTAGCTTGTTTGCTCCAGTGAAAACCTGGCGTAAACTATACAAACATTTTTTAGTAACTTCACATCGACAGTTCAATTCATGCACATATAATTCTGATAAAAGAGGCTAGCAGAGAAAATAAAATCATGGTAGTATTTGCTGTCACAGCCGACTTCCATAAACGAGGAGTTGTAATTTGTTGAAATGAAATGTGTCTTGCAGTACTACATTTTATAACAATTACTGTAGGCCATTCCTTATAATAATGTTTGGATGTTGTACATTTGACTATCAGTGAAACAGTGCTTTGATTATTCCCTGTAGTCGTCACAAAAACGCGAAGTGTCTATTGAATAACAAAAACAGACCTTTTTCTTTTACCAGGAGCACCGGACAAAGGAAAAATTGATGCAGTCAGGCACCTCGCAGTAACCAGTAGTTTTATTTAGACAGAACTAGGACGGAGTCAGAAATGGTCCCGGCCGTTGTTCTGCATATTGCACTCCATACCAGGCATACTTCATCAAATTTGTAAAACGTGGCGAAGAAAACTGCTAATGCAGAAATGACTGAAGCTTAAGAATACTGTTCCGGTGATAAACCTGAAATGAGAGGTATCGGAAATTATGTTGTCTGATAATTTCCTGAAAAATGCTTTCCATTGTCGAAAAAATTCTTTATTGAAGGGTTGAATCGCACTAATAGTTCCAGGCGGAATCCACATTACATCTACAGATTTTTCGTCGTCCTCCACATAAACAGAGGCGTTCGTTGAGTCCAGACCATGAATGCAACAAAAGCAATGAATTAGTTTTTGCAGCCGGCCGAAGTGGCCGTGCGGTTAAAGGCGCTGCAGTCTGGAACCGCAAGACGGCTACGGTCGCAGGTTCGAATCCTGCATCGGGCATGGATGTTTGTAATGTCCTTAGGTTAATTAGGTTTAACTAGTTCTAAGTTCTAGGGGACTAATGACCTCCGCAGTTGAGTCCCATAGTGCTCAGAGCCATTTGAGCCATTTTTTGAGTTTTTGCAGCTGGAAGGCATACGTTTCGAACGTAATGTTGAAAATTATTCTTTCCCTTTTCTCCAGATATTGATGCGTCGAGTACAAGATTTTTGCTACTGAACAGTCCATTTTTTTTTAATTTTTGGTCCTATTTTGCCTTGCGGTTCTTGAAGACTGATATACATCTGCGGAAACAATAAACCATTCATACTTATACTGGCATTAACGTATATGAATGCGTCATTGCATTCGCTGACTGGGCAACGGACTCCGTCTTTTTTTTTCACCCTGAAATGATGAAGTGCGGTGTGCACGCAGTCCTTTCACGAAACCTGACTGGTCAACATTATAAACAGCAGTTGCAGGGATAACAGCAAGTTTCGTCTTTAAGTCAGCTATTAATTTCTGTACAGCATGGTCTATCAGTGGCATCTGCTCTACACGTTTACGTGACGTAAACTTGGTAATTCTGCGACTTCCTATTCGGTACGATTTCTTGAAACTGCGTAGCCAGGTCGACGAAGCCTGGAAATTAGCAATGTTCATATCAGATGCAATTCGGCGTGCCCAGTCTCGTAGATCACTATCGGTAACTGTGCATAGCCTCTCTCAAGCAATTCTAAATATTTCGAACAGTTTTTCATTCAGATGGTTCCGGGTTTGCGTTTGGCGCATATTTATTACTTCATATAATTCATTCTTCCATTTATACAGTTCACGCTTCGATTTTACGTAACGAAAACGCCTTTGCACACTGCATAAATTCAAGCGCTTTTTTCCCTCCTTCGCTTAACCAATATTTCACTGCCTTTTCTTTGTCGCTGAAAACTATTGCAGTACGTGTTTTTTTTAGGCTTGGAAGGTATTCTTCAGAACTGTTACTGTCACAACTGACGCCGTCCGAACCACAATTCATAGAATAGTCACAGTTATTTTCTATTTCTTCTAACGTATCCACAATTTCAAACGAAATGTCGATATCATTCAAATGAATGTCAAGAAAATCAACTAACAGATGACACATATATACGTCCTCAGAAGAAGTAGGTGATTTCGGCTGGAAACCACGTTCTTCATATTTCATCATTGCTAAATTGAGAAAGCTAATTGGATTCCACATTACTGTGAAACTGGAAGAAAAAAAAGGTGCTATTAGCAGGCATGTCTTACGAAAGCACAATAAACGTTAATTCAGTTTTATCTGTATTTTCAGTACGTCCCAATACTGCAAAAGGCAACTGATAATTTGTAATAGATGTTACCTGAGTGGCTAATAATTTGTAATAGATGTTACTTGAGTGGCTAATTCGTGAGAATAGCAACTGTGTACTGTAGTATCAGACAAACTATCAACGAACGGTAATCTGAATCGTCCTTTATAAATTATGATCGGGTTGCGTCGTGTTTCCTGTTGATAAATGTACCCTCGACCTGTGTATGTGTGTGTGTGTGTGTGTGTGTGTGTGTGTGTGTGTGTGTGTGTGTGTGTGCGTGCGTGCGTGCGCCTAGTTGCGCATACGCAGTTGCTACAGCGCCTGTAGGAGTGTACATTTCTACCGCCGCCGGGTGTGCTACGAATTTAGCAATTTTCACCTATATTTTTAATATTTGCAGTGCCTCTTAGCAGCTAAAATTAGGACAGCGCGTTTCTTTCGTTGTCTTCTTCCTGTGCAAAAAATTTCAGGGTAAATTTTGACAAGTCTTGTCAATAGTGTTGTTCCAAATGAACGTCTTCTTCCCTCCCTTCCCACTTGAGCTCCAGAAGCATATTTGTAACATTTGCATGCTGATGGAACCTACCGCTAACAAATCTAGCAGCTCGCCTCTGAATTGCTTCGATGTCTTCTTTCAATCCGACCTGGTGGGGATCCCAAACACTCGAATATTACGCAAGAATAGGTCACCCTAGCGACCTATAGGCGGTCTCCTTTACAGATGAACCACATTTTAATAAAATTCTCCAAATAAACCGGAGTCGACCATTCGCCTTCCCTTATGCCCAGATATTTAAACGACGTGAGTGTGTCAAGCAGTACACTGCTAATGCTGTATCCGAACATTACAGCCGGCCGAAGTGGCCGTGCGGTTAAAGGCGCTGCAGTCTGGAACCGCAAGGCCGCTACGGTCGCAGGTTCGAATCCTGCCTCGGGCATGGATGTTTGTGATGTCCATAGGTTAGTTAGGTTTAACTAGTTCTAAGTTCTAGGGGACTAATGACCTCAGCAGTTGAGTCCCATAGTGCTCGGAGCCATTCGAACATTACAGGTTTGTTTTTCCTACTCATCTGCATTAACTTACATTTTTCTACTTTAAGAGCCAGCTGCTATCCATCACACCAACTCACCACTTCGTCAGTGACAGGCAGTCAAACTGTAAAACGCATAAAAATCAGGCCATCATCTACAATCCGATCTTTAAAATTAACACGATGAGTATAAGTCTTCCTGAATTTCTTTTTCTGTATGAACGCTCACGAAATCAGGTGACAGCAAAGTGAAACGACGAACAAGCGACTAGCGACAGTAACATAGCATATCTCGATGAATATGGTGACATAAGGTTTTTGATTTGTCTAAAATAAGAAATAAAATAGATTCGAGAAACATTTGACGTACCTCATTCGCTGTACATTAGATCTAGCGTGAATCAAAGACACGTGAAACGTTTCTCTGGTGTATTTTATATATTACTTTTAGAAAAACCTTTTCACAACACCTTTGAACAATCTTTTATCAGTTTCTTTTATTTTCAAGATTTGTTTATAAAGCATCATCTTATTGACATCACATTTGGTTTCCTACGTCTTGTGCTCTCGAAATATCCCTAATTTAGTTAGTACTTGATTCGAAGGAGACCATTTTGACAGTAACATATCGCATCAGTGTAACTTTTTATGCGCAAATTTAACAAGGCTTTGTAATAATAAGACATTTGACACCTCGTTTGTCTCCTTAGTGCCTGCTACTCTCGAAATGTCTTAAATTTAGTATTTGTTTCAAAGGAAGCCATTTTAAAAATAAAGTATCACACCAATGTAACTTTTTTACTCAAAATAGCTGCTCCCTTAAGAGATGGACTTTGACACCTCATTTGCCGTCCTAGCGTCTTCTGTTTTTGAAATATCTTAAATTTAGTGCGCTATTCGAAAGAAACCTTTTTGGCAGTTAAATATCAAAGCAGTGTAGCTCTTTTTGCGCAAAATCTCTGCGCTTTTCAAGCTGTTAATCTTTTTTTCTTTAAAAATTAGACCTCACGCTGGTCATTTCGATAGTCCATTTTCCACTCTTCGTGTGGTTGTGAAAATTCAGGCAAAAACCCGTTTTATGATTCAGAAGGAGCCTTCGCTCGTGTCAAACGATTGCCCAAAAAGTAAAAACGTTATCTTTTGCAGAAGATGAAGTCTTAGGAATCAAAAGTATATCACACGCTGTGAGCTCTAACATGGGAAATATACGCATTTATAGGGCTGTCTAAGACAAAGCCATTGAAGAAATTTTACGTAATTACTTATGCTTTTAGATATTAGTTAGGTGTGAAAACAAAACCCCCAAGTTTACAACCTCCCTCTTCGTGTTCTCAATGAAGTACCCTGCAAAACAATACCAAACAAGGCGCTTTCTGCCAAACCTTGGCGTGTTGCTGTACGTACATCGTAAACACATTCTGCACATTTGGAGGTCTCTTAACAATACCAAATCTTGCCTCAGTGTGTCGAGAGAATCCTTATCAAGGGAACAAAGTTTTCGCTGGCACAAATCGTTGCTGAAAGGCCGATAACACGTTGAACGTGTGTATGCTCTTGTGAGGTCATACCGACGTTTAACAATAAAAATGATGGGTGACTTGTAAACTTAAATAGTTTCACTGTACATCAAATTTTGATCGAAGATTAGCACACGCGAAAGATTTGTGCAAAAATGGTGCCAAAAACCTCTCAGCTGAACAGAAAGACAGTCGAAGAAAAGTGTGCGTTGATCTTCTTGAGAGGATTGCCAATGACCACGAATGGTTCAGTCATGTGATCACGAGTGATGAGTCCCGGATTTTTGAGTACAGTACTGAGACAAAGCGGTAAAGTGATTAGTGGAACATAGACATCTCTTCGACCGAAAAAAAGCTCAAATGAGCAAATCAAATATCAAAACAATGCTGATTAGCTTTTCTGACAGTAGGGTTATTGTCCACAAAGAATTTGTTCATCCAGGACAAACTTCCAGCCAAGTGTTTTACAAAATGGTTCAAATGGCTCTGAGCACTATGGGACTTAACTTCTAAGGTCATCAGTCCCCTAGAACTTAGAACTACTTAAACCTAACTAACCTAAGGACATGACACACATCCATGCCCGAGGCAGGATTCGAACCTGCGACCGTAGCGGTCGCGCGGTTCCAGACTGTAGCGCCTAGAACCGCTCGGCCACCCCGGCCGGCAGTGTTTTACAAAGATGTCCTTGAAACACTAGGGAATAGGGTGAATTGAGAGAGACTGGACACTGCAGACAAGCGGATGCTGCATCATGACAACATCCAATGTCTCACGGCCACTTCCACCACGGAATTTTTGACCTCAAAAGGCATTCCTGTTTCGTAGACGCCCCCCTCTCAACCCGTATTCGTCGGGTCTGAGTCCTTATGACGTCACTTGGCCGACAGCTCATGGATATTTAACCACTTCACGCGGTTGGAAGCTCGAGAAAATTTTATCAGTATAAAACACCCTGAGGCAACGGCCTTGCCGCAGTGGCTACACCGGTTCCCGTGAGATCACCGAAGTTAAGCGCTGTCGGGTGTGGTCGGCACTTGGATGGGTGACCATCCAGGCCGCCATGCGCTGTTGCCATTTTTCGGGGTGCACTCAGCCTCGTGATGCCAATTGAGGAGCTACTCGACCGAATAGTAGCGGCTTCGGTCAAGAATACCATCATGACCGGGAGAGTGGTGTGCTGACCCCGCGCCCCTCCTATCCGCTTCCTCCACTCAGGATGACACGGCGGTCGGTTGGACCCGGTAGGCCACTCGTAGCCTCAAGACGGAGTGCTTTATAAAACATCCTGAAGGCATACATTAAACAGAACAGCAGTTGTTTGCATAATCAGGTAGAATTCCATTCCAATAGCTGAGTGTGCAAACGTTGCTGCTTCCAGAAGACCAAAAATCTAATTATGCTACATACAATGTTCCTTTAATTGTAGCCAACCTCTCTTCATTTCGCAGAGGAAAACGACCCGGAGGTTGTTGTTTCCTTGGTGTATATATTTCGTATTTGTATCTCATAGTTCTCCTCGAACATTGTATGATACGGAGATATCGATATAAGGACGACACAGATTTTTTCATCGATTTACACTGCCAGACATTTCAGTGTAAGTTCTCACACATACACACCATCGGCGGTTGTGTAAATGATTAGGGCTGAATCCTATGTGTCTGGTAGAAAGACCACAAGAGTGCATTAGCGTTCTTCGTGTCCAGTGTTGTTACCGGGCCGCACATGGTATATAAGGGGCGTGAATAGCGTCAGATATTCAGTGATAAATGTGAAAGACACGGAGATGGCACGTAGACGTGTGACATTACGTTATCAGCATCTTACAGAGTTCGAAATAGGCCGATTGTGAGTCTCGCATTTGGCCAATAGTTGAGCCGTGAGTTGTGGGGCATTTGGATGTGACAGTGGCCCCCGATATTGCACTCCTTGGAAACGTGAGGGTAGATATATTCGTCGTCAAGATTCTGGTCGACTAGGTCTGACCACCACCAGGAAGGGTCGCCTTATAGTCCACCAAAGACGTCGTAGGCCCTTCATATCTGTGCCTGCGATATAACAACAAGTAATGGCTTGGCTCTGAGCACTATGGGACTCAACTGCTGTGGTCATAAGTCCCCTAGCACTTAGAACTACTTAAACCTAACTAACCTAAGGACATCACACACATCCATGCGCGAGGCAGGATTCGAACCTGCGACCGTAGCGGTCGTGCAGTTCCAGACTGTAGCGCCTTTAACTGCTCGGCCACTCCGGCCGGCCAACAAGTAATGGATACCCTGCAACATCCCATGTCATTTCAAGGCATTGCTCGAGGACTAGCGGCATCCAGAGTTGGGAATCACCGTCCCATGCATAGGCTGCCGCTAGTGGAACAAAACAAAGGTTGTGCTTTGAATGGAGTCTTGACCAGGAACATGGACTTCTGGTGACTGGCGTCACATTGTGTTCAACGATGAATCGCGGTTCTTCGTTATCCCGAATAACCATCGTCGGGCCGGCCGCTGTGGCCGAGCAGTTCTAGACGCTTCAGTCCGAAACCGCGCTGCTGCTATGGTCGCAGGTTCGAATCCTGCCTCGGGCATGGATGTGTGTGTGTTCTTAGGTTTGTTAGGTTTAATTAGTTCTAAGTCTAGGGGACTGATGACCTCAGATGTTAAGTCCCATAGTGCTCAGAGCCATTTGAACCATTTTGAGCTATCGTCGGTGATTTTTGCGGCGACCTGCCGAGATGTCCCATACTTACAGTATTTCAGAGAGGTTCAGTGTCGTTACTCCTAACGTCATGGTGTGGGGCCTCACTGGGTGTAACGTCGGGTCACGTCTGGTAGTGATTGAGGAAACTATGAGAGGACAACATTAGGTGACGTCCTGCGTTCTCATGTGTGGCAGTATGTCGGAGCCAGTTTTTAATAGGACAAAGCTCGTCCACGCGTGGCCCGCGCTTCTTTTAACTGTCTGCGTGATGCTGTGATGCTCTTGTTGCCAGAAAGATCCCCAGATCTATCCTCAATAGAAGATGTGTGGTATTAAGGACGTCAGCTCTGTCCCTGTGCCAGTTTCCAGAATATCACGTACCATTCACCACAGTTAACAGACCAAACGGGATACAACATCATACTGATAAGTGGGCTCAAAATGTCGAGTTCTTTGTAAATTTGACACGAATTTGTAATCACTGGCGTAACTTCTCATACCCTCTCGTTCATGATGTTTAATTTAGTTCCCTCCTCTCCTTCTTGGAGCTTTGCTTTTTTGGCAGGTAATGAAAATATAGAAAGCAAATGAATCTAAACAGAATTCCGTCTAATGAGAAGCGGCCAGCAGTCTAGCAATTTCAAGACTGGACCGCTACGCATTCACTTACAAACGGTTCTATTAGAAAAATCTCCAACGCGTTACTCCTAACAGCGCTCATAAATCTTCAAAGTCGATTTTTTTGTGTTTTTAAGAAGTATGTTGCATTGCTAGCCTTCAGATACTATAGGTACGAAGGAAATATGACACAGCCAGTCTTGTTAGGTGGCAACAGGACATTAATCTTTGGTTTTAGAGGCCAGAGAGGTTTACCCATGTGTCTCGGATCAAAGCGAGACTAGTGATCCTTATTCATTACTAGGCTTACTCCTGCATTACCTCTATTTGATTTTGTGTTAATAACCCTGTGCTGACCAAGCCAGAAGTCATGTTCTTCTTGCTACCGCAATCAACTTCTTCCTAATGTATCTCACTTCAACCTATCCGTCTCTCTTTTTAAATTATCTAACCTACCTGCATGTTTATGGGATCCAACACTCCACGCTCCAATCCCTAGAACGTAAGTTATGTTTCACCTTGTGGCATCGTCATCCTGAGTATTCTCCGAAAGCATCATTCTGAAAAAAATGGTTCAAATGGCTCTAAGCACTATGGGACTTAACATCTGAGGTCATCAGTCCCCTAGAACTTAGAACTACTTAAGCCTAATTAACCTAAGGACATCACACACATCCATGCCCGAGACAGGATTCGAACCTGCGATCGTAGCAGCCGCGTGGTTCCGGACTGAAGCGCCTAGAACCGCTCGACCACAGCGGTCGGCACATCATTCTGAGTATTCCCCGCCCTGAGATCCGAAAGGGTAATATTATACCTCCACAGTTTTTTACTTACAACAATATCATTATATCGTACAGCAGAGCTGCATCTCCTAGGGAAAAAAAATCACGTATGTAGTTTCCCATTGCTTTCAGTCGTTCGTATCCTGGCTGATGTTCGCTAATGTTTCAAGACCAGTCAGCCTATCATCCAGACTGTTACTCACGCAACTACTAAAAAGGTTGCTGCTCCTCTTCAGGAACAACTTTTTTGTCTGATCTCTCAATAGAGACCTCTCCGTTGTGGTTGGAGCTACGGTGCGAGCTATCGGTACCATGGAGGAAAGTAGACCACCTCACCAACACAAGTTCCATGGTTAGTAGGGAAATTTGACAGAAAAATTATCTGGAAATAATTATCGATTTTTAAGCTTCTAGCTGTCAAAGTATGGAAACTTTATGGAACCCGACGGTGCTCCACGGGCTAAGTACTTCGTGATAACCATGCGTGTGTATGTCATTTCCAAGGCTTCATTAGACAGGCAGTGCGACACAGCGTATGGGGGTTTTACCTGATTTTAAATGTAACTGAAAAGGTTCAAGATTCAGTTTCTCATAAAAGTTTTTGCTATCTTCTTTAGAATTTCGCTCAAACGACACACATGGAGTATCTCATTAACAACAACGATTAACTCAAAAATATTGCAGTGTAACATACTTCCAACTTTAAATGTTACTGGTTTCCTACTGTAGCTGAATTATTCAGAACATTTTTCCTGGAAAAAAAAATATTAATAGGTGAAGATTGAAAGTTTTGATCCATTGATAAAAATGTCTAGGAAAGAATCTAAGGAAACGAAATTGTTGTAGTTTACATACTTTTAATTTCATTATTTAGAAATGTTTTTAATTGTGTGTCTCAAATTTAAATTTTTATGACTTTACTGATTTAAACATAACGATGGACTATAGTTCGGAACAACAGAAAGCTAATATCAAAATTTCATATACAGTGCCAATGAGAATGTTTTGACGAACTGTGAGTTACGTAAGAAAAATGTAAGTTGTAGGAAAAACACTTTTAAAAAAGTATGCAAAATTCACATAATATTCAATCATACGCTTTAAAACAAGTTATCTCCATAGTCCTTTTGCTGTAGTTTTTTTTTCTTTTTCCCCATGCTTCTTTCCCTGTTTAATCTGGCGTTATTCTTTTGTTTCTGAGTACCAACATACACTTATATTCACGTTTTATTTTATTCGGCTTCATCAACGATTTTGTAGCTTCACAATGCAACAATACCCTGTTTGTACACCCTTTCCCTCCAGGATTATCAGACATATCAACACCACTAAAGGCAGAAATTCTATCCACATAGAGGACCTTTGGAACTGAATTTTCTTTTAGGGCATCTTTCCCATACAACTGCATTGAGTTGTTCAATTCTGGTGTGAACTGAACATCAATTACACAGTGAATTCAGAGAACTTTGCAGAGAAACAAATGTCTGTCCCTCAGTCTCGAAACTGAATGCCCTGCACTATGTGAATCGAGGGAATGAAGTGGAAAATCTCTTTGAGCCACACTTACTTGAAAACCAAACGTCAAACGACATAATTCAAAAAACTGGAAATCATATTTGTATGAAAACTTTTTGAAATCTCTGATTTCTCAGAAAATGCAAGAAAGTGAAATTACTTTTTCATCATTGCATTAGGAAAACAGCCTCTAAAATGAGAGCAGGGATATCACCGCAGGCAGGCTGCGAAAGCTGATGTCTGCCTCAGGTCCCCCTCGGGTTGGACAGCTTTCGTAATCAAAAATTGCTCACGAGCTGTCCCCCAGTGGAACAAACTGCGGCCCGCTCGCCGCTGCCGCTGATGACCACAGGGCGGATTCGGGTTTCCGTGTGACCACTAGACCGGTCCCTGCCCACCGTGATCCGTACCTTAATCTCACCTAGCGGTTTCGGTGTAGCTTTACAGCCTGCAGGTACTGTGTCGCGTCGATCACGCTCTCCTGAAATTGAATAGCAAAGATCGATATTTACTTTACTCTCTTGATCTCTGCTGAATAGCGTGAGGAGAGCATGTGATAGTGTATATAAAGGACAGTCAATTTAAAAAGGGACAGATGGACAAAAAGTAAGTTAACAGTTTATTATTTTAGAAGCAATCGCCTTAACTGTTAATACATTTTTCCTCTGTGAGAAAAGACGGTCCATTTCTACATGTAAAAGCGTTTGCAACTGCCTACGGAACCATTGATTGTACCGAAGCATGTACCTATTCGTCCGAAGCAAACTGACGGCCACGAATTCTTTCTTCAGGGCACCAAGAAATTGGAAATCGCGTGGAGAGAGACCGGGATTCTATGGAGTGCGTGTAACGGCTTCCCAGCGAAACGTCCGCAGCCTAGTCGAACGAACTTTGGCAAAATATGGGAGGTCATTATCCTGTAACAGAATGATGCCGACCGTCAACATTCCTGGGCATCTGGTCTTGATGGCGCGCTTCAACTTTTGCAAAATTTCCACGTACCGTTATACATTAATTATGACGCCCTGTTCCAGAAAATCAATGAGCAGCTGGCCCTTGCAGTCAAAGAAGGAGGTCATTGTAATTTCCCTTGAGCTGACGTGACTGTTGTTTCGACTATGCTGCAAATGTTTCGCTGGAAATCCCTTAGACATTCACCATTCAGTTCTGATCTCTCTCCAAGCGATTTCTATATTTTTGTATTTTCCAAGAAAGACATTCGTGGCCTTCGGAAACCCACCACGCTAGGGCGCAGCCCGAGAAATTTGCAGCCCACACGGTCGCAGAACCGTGTGAGCTTCTAATTCAGACCCTCCACTCGGCTTTGTACCAAAGCGCCACAGTCGATTCGTATCAATGATACTACAGATGGTGAGCTCCACCTTCACCTCGCAAGCAAGGCTGGCAGTCTTTATTTCAGCCAACCGCCCGAAATCAGAGAGAATCTCTTCCGATCCAAAGCGACACATATCATTAGTAGCAACAGAGCCATCACCTGCAGCTGGCTGCACCCTGTGCTCTTCATGGCGTTCGGAAGCAGCCTTTCCACATCTGGAATGACTCCTCCCGGTATGCATACATAGTGACATTGGATTCCTTTCCCTCCTCGGCATTCATATCTATAAGAAGCCTTACTGCTTGCTACTGTTTTAGAATCCATTTGTCTCGTGAGTATATGAATCTTAGGCACGATTTACTGCGTGTATATTCGTTCCTGTCCGTGTAGACGATGGCTTTTAAGTTGTTTAATCGGAGGCACATTGACGTAGGCGTTCTGAAATACTCTGCGTCTCCACCAAATAACGTCACTCCAATATCAAAATCAGGTCCAAATCCGAGAACAGGGTCGTCAAAAAACTTAGAACTGAAAACATATTCATTACTGACATCAACGTACAGCCAGAACAGAGCTGATTTCCGCGATGGGAGACTACAGCTGTTACAGCTCTTAATACGAACATCGAATATTTATTGAAAATACAGACGTAAGATATCTCAGGAACTTTCTAGATCGGTAAACATTGAATATCAAATAAGTGCTGCTGATCAGGTTTGAACTGGGGATCCACTAGCCAACGACGCTAAATACTACGCCACGCTGTACCAAGATGCAACGTCTGGTCACCTAGGTCTCGTGAAGACTATAGGCAGAATGAGAAGCAGATATCACTGACCAGGTCTCTTCCGCTCCGTTAAGAGTCTACGTGAGCCACCGTAAGGCATGGAAACGACGGACGCACGTGCCGCAATTACCTCTGATACTTGTGGGAGCAATCCCGCCTGCAGGACCGCCATTCCATCGAATTTGAAGCGATCTCTTGGGGAAATTTCCGAGGTTGACATACGTGATTCCATGGATAATAGTCAGCATTGACATCTCATCCGCTATGTTGTAAGCAAAGCCGAAGCTCCGGAAAATGAGAAGTTTCTTGTAAACGACGTAATTTTGAAGCTCGGAGCACCCGTGTGATGATCTCTGGCCGTGGTTAATTTATCCAGTCGAGACTGGTACCAGAAATAATTTCACATTGCGATATCACTCACAGTATGAGAACTGCCTAGCGTCCACAGACTAATGGCCTCACAGAACGTTTTAATAAGATGTTGGCAGAACTGCTCTCGATGTACACTGACGTCGAACAGAAACATTGGGACAGAGTACTGCCTGTCGTGCCGAACACCTAAAACATAGCGAAGCAAGATACTACAGGCTTCACACTGGTTCTTTCTCCTCCAACGAATGCACTGTTCCCATTTCATCCTGATAATACTCATGACGACTTCGCGGAACACCTCATCAGTGGGAGTGAAGAAGCAAGGCAGCTGGCTCACATACAGCAACTGGACTCAGAAGGAAGACCGAGAGCACTATAAAGCTCTGCATCGGACAGTGAGATACAGCCCGGGAGAATTGATATTTGCGGTAAATTGGACTATAGCAAAAGACACTAAAGAGGTATTTTGGGCCGTGTTGGTCCTGCGTCCCATATGAAGTCCACGGTTTCGACTACTTCTTCAATAAGACAAAAGCGAAGAGTCATTCATGTCGTGTATATGAAGCCCTATTACAGCCCAGAGGCGCAGATCGACGGTGAGAGGTTCATGGAAGCTGATGACTCTCTCGACTATAGTGACACTTCGGCGTGAAGAACTACCTTCGACGCTCATCATAGCGAAGAGGTTGTACTGACACGACCGGAACGCGAGTATGCGCCAGTACCGCCATACAGAGGACTATTGACAAGATCTAGATCCAGGGTGCTGTAATCGCCTCCAATGAAAACTTCTGAAACAGCGGGTCGCTGTTTTTCTACGAGAGGTAGGAATGGCATGAGCTCTGGTGCAGTATGGTGTAGTGGTTAGTGTTGCTGTCTGGTGTGTTGCAGGTCGCCAGTTCAAACCCGAATAACAGCAGTTCTTTTTAATTTGTACTTATCATTTCTGGAAAGTTCGTGAAATATCTTATGTTTGTGAACTTAATATATTCTGGAGTCTTTTATGTTCGTATAAATACCGGCAGTCTGGAATATTCGATGTTTGCATAAATAGCTGCACTCCCTGTCCAGGACGTCAGTTCTGTCCTGGCTACACTGTGGTGTCAGTAATATATGTGCTTTTAGTTCTAAAAGTTGTATTTCATTGACGAACCTGGATTCGGATTTGGATTTAATACTGATTTCGATGTTGCAATATGGAGCGAACCAGAGGCGTAACACTCTCGACTGCCACCAGAAGAGGCGATATGGATCTGAAAGCCAGCGTGATCGGGACGATGTCTCTTCAGAAGAACGCAGAGAGCTCCGTATGCGCCGATAACTGTGCAAAAGTGGCAAACTTGGGTTGGTTGAATGAAAAAGAACAAGAAATGACCTCCTCGAAAAGCACTTTAGTCAAGCACAATAATTACAGGAACACGTTAAACCGGTATGACTATAGAGGGCATTCACACTTAATACCGTTGAGGATACTGGGCGACTTATGTGTCGATGATGAGAACGACGCAACACCCAGCCCACGAGCGGAGAAAATCTCCAACCAGGCCCGGAGTCGAATCCGGGCCCGCCGCATGGTACGCAGACGCGTTACCACTTTTTTTTGTTCGTTATTGTTCCTGGTGTTTTGTCGTATCGGACGTCACGTGACACCCGTTGAAGTTCACTCACTTTTTTCATTATAAAGAGCAGCCAGCTCCCTGACCGAACACGCTGAGCTACCGTGCCACCACCACTCAGCTAAGCTGCGGACACGTAGTCGGTAGTAACTGACGGAAAGTCAACGAGTAAATCAAAAGTAATATCTGGCCTTCCCCAAGGAAGTGTTGTAGGCCCTATACTGTTCCTGATCTATATAAACGATCTAGGAGACAATCTCAGCTGCTCTATTATATACATTGTTTGCAGACTTTGCTGTCGTTTAACGTTTTGAAACCGTCAGATGATGAAAACCAATTGCAAAATGGTGTATGGTGCAAAAAGTGACAGTTGACTCATAATAATAAAAGGCGTGAAGTCATCCACATGAGTACTAAAAGGAATCCGCTAAACTTCCGTTCAAATACCAATAACGTAAATTAGAATGATCACATAAATAACATTCTGGGGAAAGCGAACCAAAGCTGTGATTTATTGCATGAACACTTAGAAAATGAAACAGTTCTGCTAAAGAGACAGCCTGCACTTAGCTTAACCGTCCTTTTCTCGAGTACTGATGTGCGATATGGGATCGACATCAATAGCATTGCCGGAGGACATCGAAAAAGTTCAAAGAATGGCAGCTCGTTTTCCATTATCGCGAAATAGGGGAGATAGTGCCACGTATATGAAACGCGAAGTGGGATGGCAGTCATTAAAATATTGGCGTTTTTCATTGGTTCAGGATGTTCTCACGAAATTTAAATCGCCAACTGTCTCCTCCGAATGCGAAAATATTTTGTTGGCGCCCACCTACATAGGGGGAAATGATCGTCATAGTAAAGTAAGAGAAATCAGAGCTCGCACGGAGAGATTTAAGTTAAAAAATGGTTCAAATGGCTCTGAGCACTATGGGACTTAACATCTGAGGTCATCAGTCCCCTAGAACTTAGAACTACTTAAACCTAACTAACCTGAGGACATCCCACACATCCATGCCCGAGGCAGGATTCGAACCTGCAACCGTAGCGGTTCCCCGGTTCCAGACTGAAGCGCCTTGAACCGCTCGGCCACCTCGGCCAGCCAGAGATTTAAGTGTTTTAAGCAACTTTCTGGGGAGGGCAACCACAGCTCAGAGACATTGTGAATAACAATAAAACCACTCAACACTCAATAACCATTCAAATTATCATAATAATTAAAAGGTCGTAATGATGAAGTGTGTCCAAAAGCCGCATAGCTGTACGAAGGTGCTTTATTTGCAACTACCGGTTTCACGTCAGCATAGACGCGTCTTCAGGTTTTTAATGCTTACAGTTACATACTGTATATTGGCAGCTACTGAGTTCCAGCTTTCAGGACTTCGTTATTTTCCATCTACAATATGCGGATGATGCGTTTATACTGACGTGAAACCGGTAGTTGCGGGTAAAGCACCTTCGTACAGCTATGAGGCTTTTGGAAACACCTCATCATTCATGACTTTTTAATCGTTATAATTTTAGGAAAATTTGAATGCTTATTGAGTATTGAGTGTTGTTACTGTTATTCACAATTTAAGTGTTGGTTTCTCCTGCGCGCTCTTCGATAGTGGAATGGTAAAGAAATGTATTCAAAGTGATTCGATTATCAATCTACCAGCCACTTAATTGTGAATTGCAGAGTAATCACTCATATGTAGATGTAGATGAGCACATTCAGTGATCAGATTTTCGTTCAGAAGAACGAGTTGTGAATTCTATAGTGGAGCAGTAAGTCGAGTGTACAGCCTTTCCTAGGAGAGCATGCCCAGCTCGTGGTTCATTGGTAAGCGTCGGCGCCTATAGATTCCGGGATCACGGATTCAATTGTCGGCCGGTTCGATGATTTGGAAATACAGAAGCGTCCGATCTTACCCGTCGGCTTTGACCCATGACGTCACAAATACCGCGGAAACGACTATAAACAATTCCAATATGGCGGATATAAAAACATCGCATACGTATTGTAAACACTGAAATACACAAGTTTCACAAAAAGCCTAATGACTGTAACGGGAGAAGCGTGGGAAATTAGGGGTTTTTGGGTGCGGAGAAACTAAATATACAGAAATGTAGCCACCGACCGCCATTCAAAACCACGCAAAACAACGAAATAAATCAACATCACAAAACTGACCAAATACCAAAAAACACATTCCTATCCATAATCGGACACTTCCCTTAACCTATATAGCTCAACAGAACCTACCGATCACATCGCCCAATAGAAAACTAAGAAACGAAAGCTTCCCTTACACCTACATACATCGGCACTTATGCAGTTTAGCAGGTACGGAAAAAATTTTTCATTTTTTTTCAAAATTTGATCATCATGTGTCGTTATGCGGTGGGGGGGAGTCTGCAGTGCCCCCCCATCCCCCCACAGGCTTCATTAGTGTCAAATCAATATTTTCGAATCATAGGCGGCCGCTGCCGCGGCCGCATTCCAAAAAAAAACTCCCAACCTAACCTCAAGTGGGCTACGCTACAGATCAATATGTTCATCAAATTGCTTCATATTACGTATACATGTTCATTAGTGTCAAATCAATATTTTCGAATCATAGGCGGCCGCTGCCGCGGCCGCATTCCAAAAAAAAAACTCCCAACCTAACCTCAAGTGGGCTACGCTACAGATCAATATGTTCATCAAATTGCTTCATATTACGTATACATGTTCATTAGTGTCAAATCAATATTTTCGAATCATAGGCGGCCGCTGCCGCGGCCGCATTCCAAAAAAAAACTCCCAACCTAACCTCGTATTCAGGGCTACGCTACAGATCAATGTGTAGGTCCCTTACGTCACGGGTCAAAGCCGACGCGTGAGATCGGATGTTTCCAACCTATACCCAATACACAAAACATACATAAATAACCAAAAAAAAAAAAACGGAACTTACCTCAAAAAAGTTCCAGCTCCACAAACTAGATTGGCCACCACAATCACACACAAATGCACACACGCACGCACGCACACACACACACACACACACACACACACACACACACACACACACACACACATACAAAAACACACACACACACACCAACGAAAAAATACTGAACTAAAATAAAAACCCAACCCACCCAAACGTCAACCCCCTCCCCCACAACTCCAAAATACAACACACAAACACTATACAACAAAATAAACCACCCACCCACCTACCCAGCCCACCCTAACTAACCACTTTCGGTCTATACATTTTACCCACAGCCCTTAAAAAAACCCGAAGAATGCAATAGCCCTCTGGGACACTCTTCCGCCAACAGTACTCATCTAAATGAGACTGAAGGTTGGAAGAGCGCCTCTTCCCCCTCCCAAGAACTGACTTAACCGCTCCCCACATCCCCTCAATTGTGTTAGTGCAAGCCCCAGTATCATAATTCTTAAACTCTAGACTGTGGTTCACTACTAAATGATTAAATCCCCTCTCACCCAACCCCCTGTATGAAGAAAACGCATCTGAAACTACTGTGGACCCCGGCTCTACATACTCCTCAATTAACCCCACTAATTCAGGCTTCGACCTCCCCTCCACAACCCTAAAAACACATTCAGTACCCCCACCCCCCTGAACAACAGCCCCCCACACCCAAAGACCAGCCACAGACTTCCCCCTCCCATACTTCCTTTTACCAAACTGCGACTCATCCACCTCCACAAGCACCCCATGCCCACCCAACTTACCCCTGTACTTAATAAATTCGGAACACACCTCACGACAAAAGGAATACCAGTCTAAAACAGTCCTCTCACTCACACCAGTCTCAAACGCGCAAAAACTCTGCCCGCAACTATAACAAAAATAATACGTAATAAGCACAATCTCACGCATGGCCAATCTAGACTTCTCGAACCAGGTACCACGCCTTACAGAACGCCATACGCCATCTTTCCGGCAACACCACATGTATCCGTCCCTGGTCCGAGAGTCCGGAACTTTAACCAATTTCATAGGTTCACGGCACACACCGCACTTCACGACCTCGGCAATTAAGCCAAATAGCTGAAGAAATTTAATCAGCTCTAAAGCTGTCTCCCCCATCATCGCCCTCAACCGAACACTGTTAAGGCGGTCTTTCATATCCATTCCTGAACAAAAAATCACAACCAAATACACTCAATAACAAACTCACCCGACGTACAGCAATGAGCATTAAATTAACCATTAACTCACTAATAGAAATTCCGCTTCAAATCCAACACCTGAGCAACAGAAAACTGACCCCACCACACGAAACAAACGAAACAAACGAAAACCATGAACACACCACCAGAGAGCACGACAAACAAAAACAAGACATCTACAAACACGCCACAATCGCAAATCAAACTCCGCGCCGTAATGACGTCACACACCACAACACGCTTACGTCACGGGTCAAAGCCGACGGGTAAGATCGGACGCTTCTGTTGACCCGATGATTTTATTCGCTAGGAGACTGAGTTTTTGTATTGTCCACACCATTTCATCTCATCTTCGTCAACGCGCAGGTCCTCGAAGTGACCTTAAATAGAAAGAGCTGTACAACGCGCCTGAAGTGTACCAGACGTGGTCTCCCGGCCAAATGCCATATGATCATTTCATTTGTTCCCTTGGAGAGCAGAGTTTAGAATTTATGCCTAAATCTACCTGCATCTTGTGCAAACCTTTAGAGTGCATGGCACAAGATTCTTAGCATTGCACTACAGATTATCGTTTCTTCTCGTTCCAAACACGTGTGGAGTGCGAGAAGAATGATGTTCGTAATGCCTCCGTGCGCGTTGTACTTTGCCTGCCTCCACCGTCCCTACGGAAATGACACGAAGAGGCATGAAGAACTCTCGACTTCGCGCATAGTTCTACCGGACGCTTTAAGCTTCATGTAGACGCTGTAGAGTTTTCAAAGGTTTGAGTCTGGTGTCGGATATTAGATCGGAGATTTCGCTAAGATTTTGCGCAAAAAGTGAGCTACTTTTCGGCGCAAATACTATTTCAAGTTGTACCTCCCAGAGCAAGTTGTAGTAGCGGCTGGAGGTTTCCAATAGGGAACTTCATATTTACTACAAGAGTGAGTTGAAGGAAGTCTGGTTGACGTTGAATGCAAATGGCAGTTCGTACTCCGTCCGCCCATCTACCTTAAGTTTTCTGCGTTTAAAGTCAAACGGCACGACGGATTCCTAGAAATGCACACGACAAATTTCCTACACTATCGGCATCTTTTTTTATTAAATTGTCTGTTGAATAGCATCTATTTCATCCTCTACTGTTCACTAACAAAACGAGAAAAAATAAATAAAGAAAGAAGAAACTTTCTCTACAACTCGATCGAACGATCGAGCACTACTTTTTATCAGCGTGCATAAGAACCACTAGGCTGTATTGGACATAGTAAGCTTTTCTCATTTGTACAGTCCTGTCAACCTCGAATCATCTTTCAAGAAAATAAACAGAAAAAATGCCTAGTGCATGCCTCCAATGTTCTCAGAACTACCATTATTCAAACGCAAGAATCCTGAAAAGGTTGAAAATTCACAATAACGTGTATAACCGTAGACGACGGCGTACTGCATGAATCGGGGCACCGTAATTTGCCTGATCACGGATAGGAGTCGCTCCAGTTATATCGGAGCAGCACGTGACAGACGTAAACAGTTTAGTGATTTTTTTCCTTCACTTAAACTATTTTTCTTGTGATCTTCACACAGTGTCTTTAACTCTTATGTAACGTTTAGCAAAGACTGCTGTACCATACTGACACTGCTTTCGAAAAATTACAACGCTTGACTTCATAAGCCGTTTGAATGACTTTAACGTTTTCTTCGCGAATGTCAGATTCTTAACTGGCGTTTATAGTTTTGTAACCCGAGCATACACATCTCATGATGCTCCTGTCTTTAACAATAAAACATACTGTGTTATGCTCTGTATTCCAGCAGCAAGAATTTTATCTCGCGTGTTTTATAATAGATGTTGAACTAAGAATGAGTTTTACTGATTGTGTGTTTTTGTGTGCACAGTGCAAACCATACCACGTGGGCAGCTCCACGGTTATCATAGGGGATGCAGCACATGCCATGGTCCCCTTCTATGGCCAAGGAATGAATGCGGTGAGTATTCTTGGGCTAAACAGTCCTATCGAATAGTTCCGTAGTTTCTCAGATGACAATATGGTAGTAATATCTACTCTTGAAGCGATGTTGCAGGAGATAACTCCAGTTCTAACATTCGGTTTCCTTACGTGGTTTCGATATGTTTGTTTCCCCAAACTTTATGTCGGCTGTACCAACCTTCCTAGGAATTTCTAAAATACATCATGAAACGACTAGAAGGAAATCAAGCGAGTGTTGTAGGACGAGATAGAATCTGAAACTATTTCCTGAAAAACTGTAATGACTTGCTTCTACGAAATTAGCCGCCTTTCTAGCTATCTGAGAAATAATAATTTCACTTAGCATACAGTAACCTTCGTAATAAGACACGAAGAGAATTGTTAATTAACTTTTATGTATAGGGTGAATCATCTACCACCGTGAATTTTTCCAAAACTAAATGTGCAATCGATGTTCTGCCTTCACAGAAATAAGATGCACACACGGTCTCAGTAAAACAAACCGTGTTGAACTGAGATGTTCACTAACACCACTTCTTCAATTCTTAAGATGAGTGGAACCACAGTGGAATTTCTTGCAGAGTTTTAATGCAAATAGTCAATCGCCATTACAGTCTATGAGCACTGTTCACACACCCGCTTGGTATTTGTGCGCACTACAGCCATACATGTCCTCCCAGCAAGCGACATAAAAACGATGAGCATTTGGCTGTGCTCACACGCGAGATGGAAGCTGACGTGAACATGGTTGGTTAGTAAACATTTAGAAACTTAATCTGTAACTGAACAGCACTCTAGCGGCAGTTGTCGACTGCATCTGGCGCGTCAAATACAAAAATTTTATTTCCGAAAATACCGAAATTAATTTTAATACCGATTGCCGAATATGGGCAAAGTTAATCTAAGAGAACGTTGCGGCCACACCAATGGGTTGACGGAATTCAATATGCTGAAAAAATAACTTCAAAAATAATAAATTTTCGCTCAGAAAAATCCTCTTTGACAACAACTCTGAATAAGAGAACATCGTTTCAAATATTTCTGAAGAATTAAAACTGCGTGCTCGGCGATAAAGCAAAGAGAGATTACTTAATATCAAAAGCAGTACACTACAAAATAATTTATTCGTTATCAATGGTTTCGAGGTTTGTATTCGTATCTTTTTGCGTCCATTTCTTCATGTTCCTCTATCAGAGTTTCCCCTTCTGCAAAATGATTGGAAATGCACACAGCCATTGCCTGAGTAATAATTCTGTATATGTTTATACACTGCGAAAAAAGTATCACTTCTTAGAAGGCCCGTAATTGTCGCCCTAATGAATGACTAACGTGTTGCCTGCCATCAGGCGCTAGAGCAGCCACGTGTGACCACTGAGCTGAATGGGCGTCGAAGCCTCTTACTGGTACGTTCTTAACGTCCTAAACAAAGGTGTGTGGGTGGCACCGAAGGTGTTACCAAATTGAGGGGTCTTCGTAGTACACTTTGCGGTTTTCTTCACGCACATGTAAATGTTGCACCACTCTGTGATCACACCATAGGAGGGCGCGAGACAGGAAGGCTCAAAAATCATAGACACATTTTGTTGCTTCGTATCACGTTCAAAGTTCGTCGAATCGTTTTGAACGGTCTTATAACTTAATGTGAAATCCTACGTGCATTACACTTTTATTGCGCAGTTTGCTTCTTTTCTTGAGTCATCAGCGCCCCGACGTTTGATGCAGTCCCCATGAATTTCTTTCTTGTGCCAACTTCTTCATCACAAAGTAGCCCTTCTACACTACTTCATACATTTACCATAAAATGGATAAAAAGTTCTTCCGAATTACCGGTTATTACACGAAGAAAAGATACGTGTCTGATTCGTCCAGGTTTATACTATAATCATTTTATGTCCACGTCAAAATAACTAAAGCAGTATTGATCAAAGGAGAAAATATAAAAATGCAGTAAATGAAGCAGGCAAAAAGGAATACAAACGTCTCAAAAATGAGATCGACAGGAAGTGCAAAATGGCTAAGCAGAGATGGCTAGAGGAAAAATGTAAGGATGTAGAGGCTTATCTCACGAGGGATAAGATAGATACTGCCTACAAGAAAATTAGAGAGTCCTTTGGAGAAAAGAGAACCACTTGCATGAATATCAAGAGCTCAGATGGAAACCCAGTTCTAAGCAAAGAAGGGAAAGCAGAAAGGTGGAAGGAGTATATAGAGGGTCTATACAAGGGCGATGTACTTGAGGACAATATTATGGAAATGGAAGAGGATGTGGATGAAGATAAAATGGGAGATATGATACTGCGTGAAGAGTTTGACAGAGCGCTGAAAGACCTGAGTCGAAACAAGGCCCCGGGAGTAGACAACATTCCATTAGAGCTACTGACAGCCTTGGGAGAGCCAGTCCTGACAAAACTCTACCATCTGGTAGTCCCTCAGACTTCAAGAAGAATATAATAATTCCAATCCCAAAGAAAGCAGGTGTTGACAGATGTGAAAATTACCGAATTATCAGTTTAATAAGTCACAGCTGCAAAATACTAACGCGAATTCTTTACAGACGAATGGAAAAACTGGTAGAAGCCTACCTTGGGGAAGATCAGTTTGGATTCCGCAGAAATGTTGGAACACGTGAGGCAGTACTGACTCTACGCCTTATCTTAGAAGATAGATTAAGGAAAGGCAAACCTACGTTTCTAGCATTTGTAGACTTAGAGAAAGCTTTTGACAATGTTGACTGGTATACTCTCTTTCAAATTTTGAAGGTGTCAGGGGTAAAATACAGGGAGCGAAAGGCTATTTACAATTTGTACAGAAACCAGATGGCAGTTATAAGAGTCGAGGGACATGAAAGGGAAGCAGTGGTTGGGAAGGGAGTAAGACAGGGTTGTAACCTCTCCCCGATGCTATTCAATCTGTATATTGAGCAAACAGTAAAGGAAACGAAAGAAAAGTTCGGAGTAGGTATTAAAATCCATGGAGAAGAAATAAAAACTTTGAGGTTTGCCGATGACATTGTAATTCTGTCAGAGACAGCAAAGGACTTGGAAGAGCAGTTGAACGGAATGGACAGTGTCATGAAAGGAGGGTATAAGATGAACATTAACAAAAGCAAAACGAGGATAATGGGATGTAGTCGAAATAAGTCGGGTGATGCTGAGGGAATTAGATTAGGAAATGAGACACTTAAAGTAGTAGAGGAGTTTTGCTATTTGGGGAGCAAAATAACTGATGATGGTCGAAGTAGAGAGGATATAAAATGTAGACTGTCAATGGCAAGGAAAGCGTTTCTGAAGAAGAGAAATTTGTTAACATCAAGTATTGATTTAAGTGTCAGGAAGTCGTTTCTGAAAGTATTTGTATGGAGTGTAGCCATGTATGGAAGTGAAACATGGACGATAAATAGTTTGGACAAGAAGAGAATAGAAGCTTTCGAAATGTGGTGCTACAGAATAATGCTGAAAATTAGATGGGTAGATCACATAACTAATGAGGAGGTATTGAATAGAATTGGGGAGAAGAGGAGTTTGTGGCACAACCTGACTAGAAGAAGGGATCGGTTGGTAGGACATGTTCTGAGGCATCAAGGGATCACCATTTTAGTATTGTATGGCAGCATGGAGGGTAAAAATCGTAGAGGGAGACCAAGAGATGAATACACTAAGCAGATTCAGAAAGATGTAATCTGCAGTAGGTACTGGGTGATGAAGAAGCTTGCACAGGATAGAGTAGCATGGAGAGCTGCATCAAACCAGTCTTAGGACTGAAGACAACAACTACAATAGGAGCCTCTTCCCCTCCCAGCATCTGACCAAGGTTTTCTACATATCTCTTAAATGGTTCCGAAGTTCCTCGCTTCCGACTGCTGAAGGATCGTTAGGACTGAATGAAAAAATTCGCTAACATACTACATGAGTAACAACTGAATAGGCATAGTTGTGATCCATCAAATAGAAAAGGCCTTGCACAATCATTGTAACGTATAGATGAGCATGGTCTTGGATGACAGCTACAACAGCCCGTTGATGGAACGGAACAGTTTCTTGTTCTTCAGTTCTTCGATGAGTAATTCGCAACTGAGGGTAGCACAGCCATGATACCCAGTGGCACCCGAGACTATCAGGCCAATAGCCCATTGTACATGAGAGGTCCTCCCCTCTGTAGCGGATCACACATGGTTAGCAGTCACTTTAGTCCTAAATGAAGCGAGAGTCTCCGGAAATGGCTTGTTGCCTCTCAGCACGTAAATTCTATACGGACGATCTCACCGTAGATAGAGTAGTTTCATGTTTGGCGTCAAGACTATCCTGTGCAAAGAAATTCATGCACGCAGTCCACGGTGTTGCAAAATCTGGTAAACTCTGTGGCAGCACACTTTCACATGATTTGAAATTTGGCCCTACTGAGCATGCGCACCAATAAACAGTTTGAAACTATCTGCGATCTTCGGTTTTGTCTTGTTTTCCACTTAATAACTCATGTGTTGCACTGGATGTCATGCCGGAATACCTTTTTACGCCATGGGGAATTGCGTCGTTCTGAAGCTAAAGTGACGTGTCTGGTGTTTTCCGTATTATAATTCAACTGCTACAAAAGTTTGTAGTTTCGAGGAAGACGCGAATTAAAGATCTATAAAAACACATCATTTTGTACGATTTATTACAATATAATGTCGGGAAATAAGAAGCTGATGTCTGATAAAAGTGTTACTCAATCCAATTACGGAAAATTAAAAGTCAGAATTTTAGTAACTTGTTAGTGTTGCACAGCATTAAAGCTGGAAAAATTGGCAGGAAGGTACGTACTACATGTCTTTATTTATTGTTGGTTTAACTTAAAATAGCAAAATAGCGGTGAAATTCATGAACGAGTGGAAAAAGTTTTCATATAAAATATCAATATTACATGTCAGATAAGGATGATATGACAGTAAAATATGACGTATTCTCAATCTGTTCACAAAAGAATGAGACTTTGTAAATGGGAAACGTAAATAACACTCATTAGGATATAAATTAGTCGCAAAGGTGGTCCTATGTAGGTGTACAGAATGTCTGGGTGAGAGGAAAACTTCCACATTTTACTAAAGCCGAAGAAATTAAATCAAAATTTAACAAATGAAAAAAGTATGATCAGCTTTCAACAAGACAGCATCTTCATCTACACCTACGTCACACTCCGCAAGGCACCTCACGGAGGTTGACGTTACCATTAAATGATCCCTCCTTCCTTGTTCCACTCACGAATTGCGCATGGAAAGAATGATTGTCGGCAAGCCTCTGTATAAGCTTTATTTTTTCGAGTTCACCCGTCGCGCTCATTTCATGGGCGGAAGTAATATGTTGTCCTCTTCCTGGAAACTGCTCACTTAAAATTTCGACAGCAAACCTCTCCGTGAGGCACAACGCCTCCGCCACTGGAGTCTATGGAGCATCTCTTTAACACTTTCGCTCCAAATAAACGAACCTGTGACGAAACGTGCCGCTCTTCGTTGGATCTTGTCTCTCTCTTTCATCAGTCCTACCTGGTAAGCGTCACAGACTGACGAACAGCACATAATGATCGGTCGAACAAGCACCTTGTAAGGCCCCTCCCTCGTGGGTGAATCGTTTAGATTCTTCCTTTGAATCTGTCTGGCATCTACTTTTCCTACTATTTATTTTACATGGTCAGTCCACTTAGGGTCGCTCTGGATAATTACTCCTAGATATTTTACGGTAGATATTGTTTCAAGTAATTTGTCATCAATAGTATAGTTACACAGTAGTGGATTTCTTTCCCTATGTATGTGCAACATGTTACATTTAGTGACGCTCAGGGTCAACTGCCAAGGCCCGCACCATTCGTCAGTCGTCTGGAGATCATTCTACAAATCTATGTCATCTTCTGGTGTTGCTATTTTCTTGTAGACAACCGCAACATTAGAGAACAGTGTTAAGACATCCAATGCAATATAATTGAGCATTTATATGCTTTGTAAATAGTAACGTACCTTTCATAGTTGCATGGGGACTCCGGAAATTATTTTCCATCTGTCGATTTTGTTCCGTTATAAGTAATAATAGAGTTCTATAAACGAGGAAGTCTTGAATCCAGTCGCAAATCTGGTCCGTTACTCGGTGAACACGTATTTTTTTCACTAAAAGGCAATGTGGGACGGTGTCAAATGCCCTCCTGAAATCAAGGAAGATAGTATTAACCTATCCCTATTATCTATAGCGCTATGGATCTCATTGAGGCACATAGTGAGCCGAGTTTCGCAAGATCTCTGTTGATTTTTATAGAGGGAATTTTCGTTCTCCAAAAATGTCATAATTCTTGACCATAAAACATGTTCCATAATGTTACAAGAGACTGACGTGAATGACATAGGCCAGCAGTCATGTGCATCTGTCCTACGGCCCTTCTTGAAAACGGGGATGACCTGCGCTATTTTCCGCTCGCCAACTACCATTCCTTGCTCCAGCGATCAACGGTAATCTGCTGCTTTCACATAATCTTTGTAGACTCTTACAGATATCTCATCTGATCCTGATGCCTTTCCACTACTAAGCGATTGCAGCTATTTTTCTATTCTCAATATGTCCCAATTCGACGTTCGTACGATGATTGAAAGGAGGGACCGTATTACGATCTTCCGCGATGAAACAATTTCGGAAGACAGAATTTATTATTTAGACCTTTTCTCTGTTATCTTCCGATTCTGTGCCCGTTTGGTCATTGAGTGAATGAATAGAGGATTTCTAACCGTTTGCTGATTTTATGTAAGACGAAAACCGCTTTTGGCTCTTACTCAGGTCGGCTGACAAAACTTCATTTTGAAAGTCATTGAACGCCACTCTTATTGCTCTCCTTACGCTCACTTTCACTTCGTTCAGTGTTTTGTTGTCAGCTAGATATAGACTTCTGTTGAATTATGTTGAAGCTCTCTTTTTTTACGTAGCAGTTTACCACGGCTATTAAACCACGGTGGGTCTTACTTATCTTTTGCAACCGCTTCTTAGGAGATTTTGGGACACTTGTTTCATAACTAGAAGTGCTCGTATCTATTTTATACTCACTCTCTGAAGCACTTAAATCGCTGTCATGTTCAGACATGTTGTGCGACTAGCAACCAGACATAAGGTAACAAGAAATGAACTGTACCGACCGTTTTCTTTCAAGTACCATCATTGCCATTTGTCACTACAATTGCATGTGACAAATACTATGAAAACGTATCAAAACTGTATTATAACAAGCAGAGACAGCATACAATAAACTTTCCATTAAATTACTCTGACTTTCACTTACCGAAAGCCCAGCAACGGAAGTTGCTAGATAACGTAAATTCAATAAAAACCTAAATTTTTTTGTGTGGCCTCCTATGCTCAGAAATGACACTGGAGAAATAACTGCGTTGCGTTCTACTCCTTTCACATGCCAGAATCTGACTGCTGTTTGGTGCAATGTCAAGACAATTTCGGGACATGTCTGGTTCTTGCCCCAAACAGCCGACGTCGACAAGTCCATTCCCTATGTCATCCTTGATTGTTCCCATGGACATGTGTCAATCTTCCACAATACGGTCGAGCAGTTTTCAAATTATGCAATGATGGTAAAATCTCATTTTCGGCCAAAAGCAGTCTTACCTGGTCATGACTTCACTTTTTCAATTTCGCTTACTTTGCTGTGTGGTTGCCCGCCTCCGGACTTCTAATTTCTACATTTCTGTACACGCAAAAGACAGACAGGCAGATTGAGTGCAGCACCAAATCACCAGAAACAAGACTATCAGGTGGTAAACTGTCTCCTTGTAGTCTATCAGGAGTCTATGCCCAGAGTTCATACGAACTGTGATCTAAAAGCAACTGGAATGCTTGTTTTTCTTAAATAATCTGTGTTTATTCATCAACATCAACTTTATTCCCTTCAAAGCTCTCCCCATCAGAGGCAATACATTTGCTCTAGCGCTTTTCGCAATCTTGGAAGCACTTGTGGAACTCACTTTTCGTTATGGCGTACACATCCTTCAGCGATTCTGTTTTTATCTCATCAATGTTGGCAAAACGACATCCTTTTATAGTTCTCCTCAGCCTCGAGACTAGAAAGAAGACGCAGCAGGTCCTATCTGGCGGATACGATGGCTGACGCACCACTATGGTTTTGGTTTTTTGCCAAAAACTCACGAACAAGCGTTGAGATATGAGCGGGAGCATCATCGTGATGCAATCTCCATGAGTTGTTTTGGCACAATTGTAATCGTTTTCTTCAGATTGCTTCTCACAAACGGCGCTTACCTTCCAGGTGGTATTCCTCATTGGGCGTGCGACAATAAGGTAGGAACTCACGATCCACTATCCCATTGAAATCGAAGAAAACAGTTAGGAGGACCTTCACATGTGATCGAACTTGTCGAATTTTTTTCGGGCTTATCTCTTCAGGCAGTTTCCTCTGGGCTTTGGTTTCAACGTCATACCCGTATACCCATGTTTCGTTACCTGTTACAACCTTCTATACAAGTTCACGATCGTTGTCGACTTTATTCAACAATTACTGGGTGATGTCTACGCGACGTCGTTTTTAGTCGAAATTCGACAATTTCGGAACAAACTTTGCTGCTACATGCTTCATGTCCAGAGCTTCCGAAAAAAAATTGCTTGTCATGAGCCACAGGATATGCAGACATCATCAACAGCCTCTGTGATGGTGATTAGGCGATTTTCCAGAACCATTTTCTTTGCTTCTGCTACATTGTCGTCATAAACGTTTATAACACTTGTAAACTCTTGCCTTACTCGTAGTAGATTCGCCAAAAGGCACTGTAAACATTTAGAATGCAGTGCTGCGCTTTATTCCATTTTTCAAGCAAAATTTAATGAAAATTCTTTGATACATCTTTTCCGAAATGCCGAGCACTCGAAAACTCGTATAACCCTTTCGACTGCCAACAATAAAATAAATATTCAAAGCAACTGAAAATTTAAACATATATCTGGAACACGTGTATCAACAAGGCAAAAAAAAACTTTTTTTTAGATCAGACGCTCGCGAAATTAAAAAAACTCGCGTTGCTTCTTGATCATATCTCATAGCGTCCCTTAATGCTGTTTACGTCTAACCCGTGGCTGGTTCGCAGTGGGCCGACTATTCAACCGAGCGAGATGACGGAGAGGTCACACACTGGACTTGTATTCGCGAACCAAATCCCCTTCCGGACATTCAGGCCTAGATTTCGCTAGGTCGCTTTCGGCAAATGTCGACATGATTCCTTTGAAGGAGCACGGCCAGCTTCGTTTCCCATTCTCCGCCGTTCCGAGGTTGTGCTGTGTCTTCAGTGGCCTCGTCGCCGATGACATGCTAAACACTAACCTTCCTCACAGCTGCTTGGAACCTGTTGTGCAGGGCTTCGAGGACTGCCTGCTGCTGGACGAGCTGCTCGCCTCCAAAGGTCAGGCCGAGGCGCTGTTCGAGTTCTCGCGCCTGCGCAGTCCAGACGCCCACGCCATCGTCGACCTCGCCATGTACAACTACATCGAGGTAAGATCCACTCTCCTTCATATCTAACGTTTGCAGCCAAGGTCGACACAAAGTGAATGAGGTTCCACGACATCACGAATCTTAAAAGCATTTATTAACGCTGGTATTTTGAGTGAATGTATTGAAAAATAATCATTACATCTATTTAGACGCGAACATGGAGCAAGTCGTTGATGTCCTCGACAAGTAAGTGTTAGTATAACGTGAACTGTGTCTCTCAACTGACGACAGAGATAAGTCCTTTGTTTTTATTATCAGTAATCGCAGGTCACAGGAATGTCATTATAGTCACAACGTGTTACATTAAAAGTTTATTGTAATGTACTTTACATCTCCGGGAGAGGACTGCCTGGGAGGGGGGAGGGGGAGGGATATCCATGAGAAAAATATTGAAAAACTAATGAAAAGGTAATATTTTGAGTTAGAGCGTAACATCTCAGATCTCAGTGAAATGAAATGGAAATAAGAGAATGATTTCTGGCCAGGCGAATGTTGGGTAATATCAACAACAGCCGAAAACGGTGCAACAGGCGTGGGATTCGTCATGAACAGGAAGACAAGATATAAAATAAGCAACCAGTAAGACTCCAATTGTATTCCAAGTACAGTTGTCCATACAACGATAACAGCATTAGTCTCGATTCTTCGTTTTCTCGTTCTCCCTGTTGCGGGAATTCAAGTAATGATTAGGTGATGAATTGAACGGACTACCTTATAAAGATGTAGACAGTTTTCATGTGGACGTCTGCGTCGGTTGGTTCAAATGGCTCTGAGCACTATGGGACTTAACATCTGAGGTCATCAATCCCCTAGAGCTGAGAACCACCTAAATCTAACTAACCTAAGGACATCACACACATCCATGCCCGAGGCAGGATTCGAACCTGCGTCCGTAGCGGTCGCACGGTTCCAGACTGAAGCGCCTAGAACCGCTCAGCCACAACGGCCGGCGTCTCGGTCGGCTCAGGGAGCTTGCAAGAATAGCCGACGTGGTTGAGGCGACTGATCGGGACAAGCAGGAAATCCGGGTTCGAGTCCCGATACAGCTGCCGACAAACGATTCGCATTCAGCAAATTAATTCCGAATAACTGAGAAGAGATCTGTGACACAGTTATTCTCATCGTAACTGTCAACAACCCAACGCCAGCAATAATGTTGGTTTTGTTTGGTTTGTGGGGCGCTCAACTGCGTGGTTATCAGCGCCCAGCAATAATAGTGCAGGTTTACATGCGAACGTCACAAGGAGAGTATGAAAATACAGAGGGAGTGTATGAGGACATCTAATAACCATGGGGCATTGGAACGCTGTAGTTGCAAAAGTAATAGAAGCCATAGTTTAGGAAGAATTCGCGATCCATAGCGTAAATGGGGGAGGAGGAAGAGTTCTCGATCCTGAAATAAATTTCAGCTACTAAAAGCAAATAAACTTTCCAAGACTCATAAGCGGTACACCTGTAATTAGCATAGATGCACGGAAAGATACTAGCTGGATTACGACATGAGACAGAGATTCAAAAATCAGATATTGGATTGTAAGGCGCAGATATAGTACAAGTACAAGGAAGGTAACTTCAAAGAAGCAAGGTGGAAGAATAAAAATAGAAGATCAAGGGACAAATACTCGTAAGGTTGGGATGCAGCCTTTCTTCCCAATTGTTCAGCCTGTACACAGAATGAAAAGTAACGGAGTTTGGGATGAAGTGATATGCATGATAAGATTCGATGATGACATTGCCATCCTCGGTGGAAGTGAGGAAGAATTACTGGATGTACTGAATTGAATGAACAGTCTGCTGTCCATAAAATGTGGATTGAGATTAAACCCAAGAAAGACGAAAGTAATGAAAAGTAGCAGAAATGAGATTAGTGATAATCTTAAGATTAAAATTAGGGACGATGTAGGAGAGTAAGTGAAGGAATTCTATTACATTGCAGACAGAATAACGAATGACAGATGAAGCGAGGAGAATATAAAGCAGAGACTAGCAAAGTCAGAGTGAGGCAATCGTGACGGGTCACACCGAACGAGGCAGAAGTCTAATTAAAAAATGAAAGGAAAAAAAGAATCTCTACATGAGTGTCGTTTAAACGTAGAAAATGCCCTACATGATTTGTCGCCTTATTAAGGAAACGAATGCAGATTACTTGGACACAAAACAGTTTTTGTGACAACCTCGCGGACGATCAGCATGTCTCACATCAGACGAAGGTAACTGTGTATTGTACTGAAAGAATGAAAGTCAACACCTACTGTGCAGAAATTATTTTGCACGTCTACACCTTCAAGAGAGGAGCCGAACTCGCTGACCACTGAGCTACGAAAGCGGACGGTGTTATGAAAAACTCCAAAAGCAAAAGGTGTTTTTCTTAACACAATTAAGGCCATTCCATTTTAGATCATCCTGATGATCGCGATCAATTCGTTGTAAAGTGGTGTTATGTTTAGTCACTAAGGAGCAAAACGTCGACTGGACATCAAAGTACATACTCTCCCTTTTTTTGTTGTTCGGTCCTTACTTTTCCTGTCTAATGTTTATTCCTTCAAAAGAAACTGTACTTGACAAAGACGACGCAGAGCAAGCGCCATTAAGGCCGCTGACGCGGCGCGCCTGTGTGGTTGCAGATGCGGGACCTGGTGACGCGCTCGTCGTTCCTGATCCGCAAGCGGGTGGACCTGGTGCTGCAGCGGCTGATGCCGGCCTTGTGGGTGCCGCTCTACACCAGCGTCACGTTCAGCAGCATGCGCTACCACAAGTGCCTCCAGAACAAGCACTGGCAGGACAAGGTAGGCCGCTCGCACACCGCCATAAAACGGTGTACAAATGTTAACACCGAAGCACCAGACTCTTCTTATTATTCTTATTCTTCGGTCTCCAACCATCAGGTTGGTTGGCAGCAGCTTGCCATCCACTTCTGTCTTCGGTTTTCCCTTTGACAACGGTATAGGTGGTGCATCTGATATCCTTCATGATCTGCTCGATGTATTCTAGTTTCGATCTACCTCTTTTATTCTTCCCTCCCACTGTTCTTTCAACGATATTTTTGATGATACGATGATGAGCTTCAGGAAACAAGGCTCCATTCCTTCACTCTATGTGCGCAAAAACAACTAATGTCATAAGCGCCCATGTCAGAACCGTAGAAAACGAAGACGAAAAAGGAGTTGAAAGCGACTAAAAATTACCCCCAATTCGCGGAAGGAAAGACAGCTAAAAACAGGGACTTTCTCTTGGAGAAAGGGTCATAAAATATACCATAAAGACAATGGAGGTCTTGAACTAAAGATTAAATGTCCTTCACCATATTGCTACGACGGATAAAAAGTAAAACGCTGTCGACAGTCCGCGCGTCTTTAGCTAAAGCGGCCGATCACTCAGACGGCAAACATAAATCAAAACGTAGTTGTTAAAAAGAGGAATTCCGTCAGGAAGTGGCGAACCGGGGATGAGCGCAAAGTGGTGGGGGATCATGGCGGATCACCATTTAACAAATGGTGATGGCTGAAAAGACAGTGACCAATAAGCAGCCGAGCTGAAATGACCTCCTCGCGGCGAGAGGGCAAGCCGCTGCGGGAGATTTACACTACTGGCCATTAAAATTGCTACATCACGAAGATGACGTGCTACAGACGCGAAATTTAAACGACAGGAAGAAGATGCTGTGATATGCAAATGATTAGCTTTTCAGAGCACTCACACAAGGTTGACGCCAGTGGCGACACCTACAACGTGCTGACATGAGGAAAGTTTACAACCGATTTCTCATACACAAACAGCAGTTGACTGGCGTTGCCTGGTGAAACGTTGTTGTGATGCCTCGTGTAAGGAGGAGGAATGCATACCTTCACGTTTCTGACTTTGATAAAGGTCGGAATGTATTCTATCGCGATTGCGGTTTATCGTATCGCGACATTGCTGCTCGCATTGGTCAAGATCCAATGACTGTTAGCAGAATATGGAATCGGTGGGTTCAGAAGGGTAATACGGAACACCGTGCTGGATCCCAACGGCCTCGTATCACTAGCAGTCGAGAACACAGGCATCTTATCCGCATGGCTGTAACCAGTGTAACGGATCGTGCAGCCACGTCTTGATCCCTGAGTCAACAGATGGGGACGTTTGAAAGACAACAAACATCTGCACGAACAGTTCGACGACGTTTGCAGCAGCTCGGAGACCACGGCTGCGGTTATCCTTGACGCTGCATCACAGACAGGAACGCTTGCGATGGTGTACTCGACGACGAACCTGGGTGCACAAATAGCAAAACGTCATTTTTTCGGATGAATCCAGGTTCTGTTTACAGCATCATGATTGTCGCATCCGTGGTTGGCGACATCGCGATGAACGCACATTGGAAACGTGTATTCGTCATCGCCATATTGGCGTATCACCTCTTCTTCGCATTGACGGCACTTTGAACAGTGGACGTTACATTTCAGATGTGTTACGACCCATGGCTCTACCATCCATTCGATCCCTGCGAAACCCTACATTTCAGCAGGATAATGCACGACCGCATGTTGCAGGTCCTGTACGGGCTTTTCTGGATACAGAAAATGTTCTACTGCTGCCCTAGCCAGCACATTCTCCAGATCTCCCACCAATTGAAAACGTCTCGTCAATGGTGGCCGAGCGACTGGTTCTCACAATACGCCAGTCACTACTCTTGATGAACTGTGGTATCGTGTTGAAGCTGCATGGGCAGCTGTACCTGTACACGCCATCCAAGCTCTGTTTGACTCAATGCCCAGGCGTATCAAAGCCGTTATTACGGCCAGAGGTGGTTGTTCTGGGTACTGATTTCTCAAGATCTATGCACCCAAATTGCGTGAAAATGTAATCACTTGTCAGTTCTAGTATAATATATTTGTCCAATGAATATCCGTTTATCATCTGCATTTCATCTTGGTGTAGCAATTTTAATGTCCAGTAGTGTAATACTCTGGAGCTTGTCCCCATGAAAGGAAGACCAGTGATGATGCTAAAGCGATACCACCTGCTGACGGAGGGCAACACCGAGGTCATCGGAGAGAACGGCAGAACTAGCGGGCCGAGGTACGAGGACTGCAGCCTTCGCAGCAGCGTCAGCGGCCGCGTTTCCCGTCACGCCAGTTGTTACTTGACCAAATCCAACGACAGGAAACACACATGTGGTCATCTCAGGCCATCTCGGTGCGACTGATTAATGGAGTGCTTCCAGATGCTCAACCGAGCTGCTATTTCCATTTTATGCACAATATTTCGACCACCAACACAGCCGTCTTCTTACGGTGCTGCAAGTTTTGCTGTTATGCGTACTTGGTGCATGGATTCCAACCAGACTGTGAATTATTGTTGATGTCGCACCGCTGTTTATTGCTGAGTTCGATTCCCAACACCCACTATGCTCTTTTGTTTTTCCGAGCACGCACTGATATCCCGTGAACGAAAATTCTCTCCGCGTTTTCCAACTCTGGTGGATGAGATGGCCGGCGAGATTATGATAAGTTGAGTTCCAGACCCAGAACTTTATTTAAATTGAAGCCGCCGTCCCTTGTTATTTTTCTATATATTTTTATCAAAATAAAGATGACAGAAAACTTGACAGTGATAGAGGTTTCAATTTAAATAACACTTGGGGTACAGCATTCAACTTATTTAAATTTCGCCGGCCATCACATCTACTAGGCTTGGAAAACGCTACGGGAATTCGCGTTCAGGGAGTGTCATTGCGAGCGCGGAAAAACAAAACAGCGTCAGTGGGCATAGTGGCCTTCTGAAACCGAACTCGGCAATATTTAGCGGCGTGAAACCAACAATAGTTCACATTCTGGTTGGAGTCTAGGCAGACACATTAGTAGGTATGATGAGCGGGTGCTCATCGCATAAAGTACAGCTAGCAGTACAAGTGCGATCAGTCTCTAAACCAGCAGCTGTCGTATTATGGCTTCTTGTGGCTTGACAACTGCTTTGTTGTGGAAATACACTCCTGGAAATGGAAAAAAGAACACATTGACACCGGTGTGTCAGACCCACCATACTTGCTCCGGACACTGCGAGAGGGCTGCACAAGCAATGATCACACGCACGGCACAGCGGACACACCAGGAACCGCGGTGTTGGCCGTCGAATGGCGCTAGCTGCGCAGCATTTGTGCGCCGCCGCCGTCAGTGTCAGCCAGTTTGCCGTGGCATACGGAGCTCCATCGCAGTCTTTAACACTGGTAGCATGCCGCGACAGCGTGGACGTCAACCGTATGTGCAGTTGACGGACTTTGAGCGAGGGCGTATAGTGGGCATGCGGGAGGCCGGGTGGACGTACCGCCGAATTGCTCAACACGTGGGGCGTGAGGTCTCCACAGTACATCGATGTTGTCGCCAGTGGTCGGCGGAAGGTGCACGTGCCCGTCGACCTGGGATCGGACCTCAGCGACGCACGGATGCACGCCAAGACCGTAGGGGACCGCACCGCCACTTCCCAGCAAATTAGGGACACTGTTGCTCCTGGGGTATCGGCGAGGACCATTCGCAACCGTCTCCATGAAGCTGGGCTACGGTCCCGCACACCATTAGGCCGTCTTCCGCTCACGCCCCAACATCGTGCAGCCCGCCTCCAGTGGTGTCGCGACAGGCGTGTATGGAGGGACGAATGGAGACGTGTCGTCTTCAGCGATGAGAGTCGCTTCTGCCTTGGTGCCAATGATGGTCGTATGCGTGTTTGGCGCCGTTGCAGGTGAGCGCCACAATCAGGACTGCATACGACCGAGGCACACAGGGCCAACACCCGGCATCATGGTGTGGGGAGCAATCTCCTACACTGGCCGTACACCACTGGTGATCGTCGAGGGGACACTGAATAGTGCACGGTACATCCAAACCGTCATCGAACCCATCGTTCTACCATTCCTAGACCGGCAAGGGAACTTGCCGTTCCAACAGGACAATGCACGTCCGCATGTATCCCGTGCCACCCAACGTGCTCTAGAAGGTGTAAGTCAACTACCCTGGCCAGCAAGATCTCCGGATCTGTCCCCCATTGAGCATGTTTGGGACTGGATGAAGCGTCGTCTCACGCGGTCTGCACGTCCAGCACGAACGCTGGTCCAACTGAGGCGCCAGGTGGAAATGGCATGGCAAGCCGTTCCACAGGACTACATCCAGCATCTCTACGATCGTCTCCATGGGAGAATAGCAGCCTGCATTGCTGCGAAAGGTGGATATACACTGTACTAGTGCCGACATTGTGCATGCTCTGTTGCCTGTGTCTATGTGCCTGTGGTTCTGTCAGTGTGATCATGTGATGTATCTGACCCCAGGAATGTGTCAATAAAGTTTCCCCTTCCTGGGACAATGAATTCACGGTGTTCTTATTTCAATTTCCAGGAGTGTAGATAAACAAGAACCGTCCACTGAATTCGAAAGCAAGAATTCACCTCATGAGTTACCAAAAAATCCGGAAGCTTTTAATTCTACGTAAAATCATTTCGTGAAACGAAGTCCTCTACCCATGTGTTCGTTGACAATAATATTACCGAATCGGAAGGTGATGAAGACAGAAATACTAAATTATGCCCTTCGTAGCTATCACTGAAGACGATCACAGTGTACTTACTACGACTGACCATCGTACAGATGCGAGAATAGAAGTAACTCAGAGCGGAATTGAAAAAATCACTCGACAGAAGAAGAGCCACAGAACCTGATGGGATGCCCGCTATATTGTGAATTGCATACGCAGAGGAACTGGACTTCGTGTAAGATAAATTTCCCATAGGTCGCTGAAACAACAGAGCATGCCACGTGACTGAAAAAAGACGCAAGTTTTTTCAATCTGTAAGAATGGTTGCAAGGCCGACATTCAGACCTATATAACTAACTCACTGGCGTTCGATTACTTGTAGAATTATAGAACGTGAGTTCTCTGGAGACGACAGAACTCCCAATGTAGGGATCACCATAGTTTTCATAAGTGCCGAGTATGCGAAAGTCAGTTTTTTTGCTCGTTCATGAGGCCCAAACTGCAGTAAATAATGGAGTTCAACTGATTCCGTATTTTTTTTACTTCCAGAAACCTATCAAAGGAACTGCATATCGTCACCTGGTAAACAGAGTACTAAACGTTGGAACAGCTATGCAACTAGTTTGCAGACTCTAGAAGACAGAACTTTGTATATCGTTTTAAGTGGGATGACATCGTAAGCAGCAAAGCTTGTATCCGTCTTACTTTAAGGAGAAGTGATAGGGTCGCTGCTGTTCACGATATACCTCATGTATTACTTGGTGGACGGCTTTGGCACTATTAAGTTTTCGCAGACGTCTCAGGGAGGTGAATATTTTTATTTATTTATTTTTATTTTATTTTTTTTTTTGTGTGGTCACCCTTGTGAGCCGTTTGATGCCTCCCACTATGAAATCTTCTCTTGTGTCAACCTCTTACCTTTTCATCTCAGTGTAGCACTTCCACCATACGTCTTCAATTATTTGTTTACCTTCCACAATTCCCTCTAGTACCATAGAAGTTATTGCCTAATGTCTTAAAATATGACCAATCTTCCTGTTCAGTGTTTTCCATATGCTCCATTCTTCGCGTTTCTGTGGAGGACGTTCTCAATTACTATCTCATCAGCCTGTCTAATTTTCAACACTGGTCTATAGCACCAGATGCCAAACGCTCCGATTCCCATCTTTCTTAATTATCCCATAGTCCCACAGTGAGCCTTAGAAATACGTTACGGAGTGTAGAGATACTTGCAGATAATCAGTGCCTTGTGCAAAGATTAGCGGCTGACTCTAAATACAAACAAATGTAATATACTCATGGATTTAGGTTAGCTCAGTTCTGTGAAATGGAATGAAGGTGATTTAGGTTTTGTTTGGACTTATTTCACCTTAATTTATTGAGACATCTTCAGTGGCCTGAGATCCGTACATGTTTTTATTTTTAACTTACATATTCTGCGTCCGTATTTATAAGTTACAATCAGTTCTGGTCTCGTTGCTTTCTTGCTCAGTTCATATTTGTAAGCTACAAACAGTTCATGCATGTGCAGTACATATGTACTGAGCAAGAGTTTGCCAGCTTGTAGTTTTTAAGTACAATGTTAAGTACAATGTTAAATACTATGCAATTACCAGAATGAGATTTTCACTCTGCAGCGGAGTGTGCGCTGATATGAAACTTCCTGGCAGATTAAAACTGTGTGCCCGACCGAGACTCGAACTCGGGACCTTTGCCCGCGAAAGGCACACAGTTTTAATCTGCCAGGAAGTTTCACTATGCAATTAAGCGAAAAAATATTGTGTGCGGCAGTTCATTGAAAATACGGTAATAAATTAAGAGCAAATGCATCTGGAAAAACAATAAATTGTAGTTATTTAGTTGCACATAGGTATGACATACACTCATTAATATATTATCGTTAGCAACAGATGAGTAACAGACTATCAACATTAAAGATTGTAAATAAATGTTAAGTAATGCGCGTAAACGAACGAAAGGGTCTGACATTGTATGACTATGCGAATGGCTATGTCAGTGGGTCAGTTCCCGGTATAAACGAGAGCCTGTCCGAAGGTAGACATTAGGTACAGTGGTTCCATAAATACTGTATAGTCGTTGGGGAGGCAGATGCCAGATTCAGATTTATCAAGAGAATTCTTGGGAAGTTTGGACGTATTGCATAAAATTCTGTTTTCAATTTCTATGTTCATGACTGTGGAGGCTGTATAATTACTTAAGGTATTTCGTGTAGGAATATGGTATGACAATAACCTTGAGAAGTTTACGAGGTAACAGTTACGTTCGTTACGGTAGAATAAAACCAACAACTAAATTTTTTGAATCCAGGTAATTCCCAACATACACGCAATTACAATGTTTCTTAGGTCTAAGTAAAACTCCTTATCATTCAATATAAAGTCGTGATTTATGAAACAATTTTGGAACACGTATAAAATTTACACCACGTGCACGTCAACATTTACATATAACATGCACAATGTCAAATGTTACTTTTATACACAATGTGTACAGCTCGGGTAAAACTG
Organism: Schistocerca americana; assembly: GCF_021461395.2. Lineage (NCBI taxonomy): Eukaryota > Metazoa > Arthropoda > Insecta > Orthoptera > Acrididae > Schistocerca > Schistocerca americana. The sequence goes on from NC_060122.1 coordinate 496,533,878, forward strand.
ACATTAATACAACAGAATTCATGATCCAGCATCGCACGTGAGGATCACTTACAGTGAGACTTCTTAACGTGAATAGGGATAACTTGATAAACTCTTGAAAATTTTTATTAATTATCCCTAGTTATTTTGTTCTTTAATGTTATTATGCAGCTCTTTATAAGTCCAATTTAACAGAAAAAAATTTTATCTGTTCATTCACTTGAAATTTAATGAATAAATTCGTGAATCACTATTATTATTATTAATATTATAATTTTTCATACCGCACCTCTAACAAGGGAGCAGGCTGTTGGAGTCAGAGACCTTTCAGCCAAATATCAGGCGAGCTGCTAGTAGGGCAGGGCACAGGAAGCCTCAGTAGAGAACACATGAGGGGTGTTTTCCAGTTCAGAGCCTCAGAACCACCCAAGAGTAGAAGTGTTGTAGTTAGCTTCGATGACGACGGCAGAATGTGCTCCACTATGTAGTGAGCCGCTGTTGGTCCATATAAAGCAGAGGTGAGAATAACTGCATAGTTCATCTCAACGCTTGTTAATTATTACTGTATTATAGCCCGTTGCAAGTTTATGGGATTAAAAAGAAAAAAGTATATTTTCACAAATGCATTATTCCATATTGTCTTCTTCTTTATTTCTTTCTTCTTTCGCTTGAGCCTTTACCCTGCAGTTTCACAGGATCGGCATGGTTGGGAACGGATCTGGCAAGGTTAATGTTAAGGGGGGGGGGGTGGCAGATGCCCTACCTGCCGCCACCCCAAACCCCTTGGGACGGAATTAGTGTACCCCAGCTGTCTGCGTCTAGTGTAACCCATGAAATAGTGTGAATGTGTTCAGATGTCTACGAGTCATGTAACTGAGGCGGGACGTGGGGACCAGACCGGTATTCACCTAGTGGGATGTGGAAAACCGCCTAAAAACCACATCCAGGCTGGCCGACACACCGGCCCTCGTCTTTAATCCGCCGGGCGGATTCGGTCCGAGACTGGCGCGCCTACCCGAGTACAGGAAGCAGCACATTAGCGCTTTCGGTTAACCTGGCGGGTAAACACTATCCAATATTGTATATAGGAAAATTCAGGAAACAAGAACGCAAATATTACAGCCATGGAAACAGTGAGATTTAAATTTAAAAGGTTCACTTTTCACGATTCTGATGACAGTTTTGTATAACGCAACTGTGGTTCAGAAAATTACATCTGTAGTCCTAATCTGTTCCCTTTTTACAAGCAAGTAATTGACTGCACATTTGTCAAATGGAGTGATGATTTAACCATTTCTGCCATACATATTTCATGTCACTTTTAGGTCACCTATGTTCTACAAATATTGGGTGGGTAAAATGGGGCCAGCCGGTGTGGCCGTGCGGTTAAAGGCGCTTCAGTCTGGAACCGCGTGACCGCTACGGTCGCAGGTTCGAATCCTGTCTCGGGCATGGGTGTGTGTGATGTCCTTAGGTTAGTTAGGTTTAAGTAGTTCTAAGTTCTAGGGGACTGATGACCACAGATGTTAAGTCCCATAGCGCTCAGAGCCATTTGAACCATTTTTGGGTAAAATGGAACCAGTCCAGAAAATATTTTACATACCTTAAAATGAGCAACGTAACTTACATCACACGAGTATGATGTAAATTGGGTTGCCTATCTTAAAATGCGTGAAATATTTTATGGGCCGGTTTTATTTTTATTTTTTATTTTTTTTCCAACCCAGTTGAAACTGCTATTCATACTTTGTAAATCTAACATATTCCCAAAGGCAGCTTCGATTTTGACGAACTAAAATTCCAAATCAATGTAATTTATCTATTTGCAGAATTCATGAAAAAATACCATCATCAGATAAAGTAATCATGGAGAAGCAGAAACTTGGATATAGATCATTATGAAGCAGTAATTGCAAGTAGTAGTTGCGAATGAATCATGCAAAGGGTTAATTTTCTCCTGTAAGATGGAGAAACTTCTAAAGCCCTCCTAGGATCAAGAGCACGTTTCAGGCTTCTCACTTGAGTCCCTAGGAAGAGCTGCACTTCTGCTGAAAGAATGCACGTTACTATGAAATATTCACCAGTAAATTCACTCGATAAGAAAGAAGGATGGATTTTGTATACAAAGAAGCTGCCGCAATATTTTAGCAGTAGTGACCTAAGCATCAGAATGCGAAATACTGTAATAAGCGAATGAAATGAGATGACTAATGATAAGTTTTGACCTAGTATTGAAGCAGATTATTTAGCTTTCTGTCTGAATTTTTCTGCGTCGATTGCATATTATTTTTGTTTATTAGAGTTTTGTACGCTGAAAATATTTTTTATTTTTCTGTTAATTACATGCTCCAGTGAGGGGGAAGACCGGCAGTGACCATGTTGCCAGCCTTTGAATAAAAAACCAGAAAATGCATGACATTACACTGATAGTACTGAAACCGATGAAGTGGCGCTTGATGAGGCGTTGGTATGCGTGTATTCCTGAATTCTGTGAGGATGATAGTATTGTGGGCTCCTGGAAACGTTTATTGCGGAAGAAATTGAAAGAGATAAGGTAGTTTGATGGAAGTTCTATGGAACAGGATGTGGGGTGGGTATCGGTAACGGTCACGAGACGGGATGTAAAGAACGTCCCGTGAACAACGTAACTTTTGAGTGCATAATAACATACAAATTTATTGACAAAAATAGCCTTCACCCCGCGGCTTCGCCCGCGTAAATTTTCGGCATATATATTACACACATCTTTTCCTTTCTCCTCTCTATGTACACCTCTTCTTCTCCTGTCCCTCCGCGCGGGAAATGTGGAGTGTTTATTTATTCCAGTCTGTAACTGTTAATGAAATAATGTGAATTATCTTTGCGATGCCATATCGAGAAAACGTCATTGCCATGTACTCGAGACCGCAGTTTCTACACGCGTCTGCGTCCTCCTATCAAGTGACGCCAATTTTGCACGTCTCAATGGCAACGCTTCAGCATTGCTGGAGCTATGTCGATGGCCAATGGACTTGTATGTTGTATCTTGTACCTGGCAGTACTGTACTGTGTACAACGTGGAACCATGTGGCATGAACGACATTGCCATTGGTTTGTCGAAACAAATTAACGAAGTTTATCCGTTTGTTATTACCTTGGACGTAATACTGCTGTCGCTGCGGCGTACAATGGATCCGAATAAGCAGCGTTCAAAGCGTCGCTGTCTCGCGACGCCAGGTGAGTCGAATATGTGAACGTCTCTGTGGAAACGTCTCAGTGTTGTAGCCACTCTGTTGCAGTTTCTGTGGAAACGCCTGAACGTTGTTGGTGCTACGTACACGGATATCGTTTTGATTTTGTAGTCGATATCGCTGCACATTTGAAAACTTTCCGAAGCGGTTTCCGACATTGAGGCCATTCCTTAGTGTTGTATCTACTACTGAGGTGTGGTTTCCACTTAATACGTGTGCCACGTTTCTGTCCATCTCCTTCACCCCCGTCTCTTTGTCCATCACACCCTCCGCCGTCTTTCTGTCTATGTCCTCCTCACCTCTATCTGTCCATCTCTCCTGTCTCTGCCCATATTACCCTCTCGCGCTCCATAGCCATATCATCCTCAGCCCTCCCCCCTCCCGCCCCCCTCTGTCTGTCTCCTCCTTCCCATATGTGTAGTGATTATTTATTCCAATCTGCAATTGTAAATGAAATAATGTGAACTGTCCTTGCAGTGCCATATCGAGAAAACGGAGCTATGTTGACGGCTATCGTTTTTATATTTTTTCCAACAGCACTTTGTAGCTGAGAGCTGCCCGAAGAATTCCCAACTGTGAGGACTTTCCTTGGTTAGTTACGCGTTCCATAGATCATTTGAGCGATTATTTTATCGAAATGATGTTGAACGAGTCAGTTTACGGGATATGTTTACATGATTATTGTTAACATTAATGAACACATTTTTAGTGTTGCTCATGCAACTTGACTTAATTTTCTTTTTTTTTTTTTTGCTGGCTACCAGTCTTTAAGCAGAAATTCGTTAACTGCATGGAAGGAGTTGTCCAGGACAAATGATTTCAAATTACATTAAAAAATTGTTTCACAGCCTGCCAGACATTTTACGTTATTGGGCAAATGATCAAAAATTTTTATTTTTGCGTATTGAGCTCCTCTCTGAGACACAGACAGCTTTTACAGTGGGTAACAAAGGCCAGTGTCACTCTAGTGTTGTAAGTATGTATGTGGTGTCACCGCCAGACACCACACTTGCTAGGTGGTAGCTTTAAATCGGCCGCGGTCCATTAGTACATGTCGGACCCGCGTGTCGCCACTGTTAGTGATCGCAGACCGAGCGCCACCACACAGCAGGTCTCGAGAGACTTACTAGCACTCGCCCCAGTTGTACGGACGACTTCGCTAGCGATGCACACTGACGAAGCCTCGCTCATTTGCAGAGCAGATAGTTAGAATAGCCTTCAGCTAAGTCAATGGCTACGACCTAGCAAGGCGCCATTAGTAACATTGCATGTATCTACAGAGTCTCACTTGTATCGTCAAGAGCGATGTACAACAATGATGGATTAAAGTTAAGTATTCCAGCAGCTACGTACTTTTCTTTATAGCATTCATTACGTATCCTGTTTCAGACCTATCTCTAGCCTGCGTGGGTTAACGCGTGCATATCGGCTTCCTCACTCAGGTAGTGTTCGTAGTGTTGGCTAACTGCTAACACTACAATGTACATCACTGTTCTTCTCACATTGTGATTTGTTATTTATGACTAATTTCATTTGCGAAATATGTATTCTGACGGCGCAGGTAAAATGCCTAGCTCCTTGAAGAGGTACGTACGTGACATCCATTCGTGAACGCCACATATTATACTTACTACTCGTTTTTGTGCAATCAGTACTTTCTCTCTTGTCTTATATCGACCGTTGTGGCGACATTTCACCACGGTATATATATCCAGGTCCAATTAATAAGTCTGCCAGGTATCTGTCCATCTCCCCCTCCACTGTCTCTCTGTCTAAGCCCTCCTCCCTACCTCTCCGTGTCCATCTCCGCAGACCTTCTGGACGTCCACGCAGCACAGACGCCTGCCAGGATCGTCATACTGTAAAAGCAGCGGTGGCATATCATACAGCTACCACAGCATAGATAAAATGGCTTGTGAGCCCAGACGTGACGACACGAACAGTTGCGAACAGGTTATTTTAGCAGTCATAGTATGAGCACGCACACTTCTAAGCCGTCTTCCACTTACGCCACAGCATCGATGTGCAGGGCTCGACTGGTGTCGTCAGATCACTTGGAAGGTGGAATGGCGCGCCGTGGTCTTCAGTGATGAAAGCTGACTCGTAGAGTTCATTCGTCCATGGCACACTGGCCCACCCAACGCGTTGTCGTCTGGAGTGCAATAAGCTACAATTGTCGTTCACTTTTGGTGTCTCTAGAGGGGACACTAGTCAGTGCTAGGAACGCCCAGAATACTGTAAACCCGTTCTGGATACATTGTTCCAACAGGATAATGCTCGGCCACAGACTGCACGTGAAACTCAGCGTGCATCAACTTGGCTGGACAGCACGATCTCCGGACTTGTCTCCATTAGAGTACGTGTGGGATATGATGGGACGAGAAGTGACCCGTGCAACTCGTCAGCCAACAACTCTTACAGATTTACGTTAACAGTTCGAGCAGTCGTGGCATAACGTATCCCAGAACAGTATTCGCCATTTGTAGGATTGACTGGATACCAGAGTCAGCGCCCGCATTGCCACCCGTGGAGTTTACAGCACGTATTAATTTATGTGTGTCAGCAAGGGTCGACGTCTGGTACCTCAGAACCGCTTGTGCTATAGATCTGTAAATGTAATCTTTTCCTATACGCCATATGCTCTGTTGTAACAATAAATCTTGAGACAAGTAAATATGTGGAAAACGACGCATAGTACGAACAAAAAACCTTCTAAATGAGAAGTTAATATCAGCAAATGGGAAATCTGTGCTACAACTGGCCACCTTCCAGTCACGCCTCCTGCGTTAACTTTATTTCTCAAATGGAAACACCCTATTTTCATTGCATATTCGGATTCTACACAAAAATAAGGTACAGTTTACTCAAATCTTTGCTTTCCATTCATGGTAGATGGCGCTGTAATCGACAGGTATCAAGTGTGACTGTTTCTGAAATTAAGAATCGACGCATTTGATCCAACATTTCATTTATGAGGTAAATGTAAACCTTTGTGTTCTAACGGTTGGTATTTATGTTCTAACTTTAATTTAGTGTTGCAAATTTAATTGTACAATATGGTTAGCCGTTTCAGTGCCTGGTTAGAAACTACTTTTAGCGTGGCCCACGAACCACGATGTGGATGTAATAGTTTTCTTTTCCCAGTGGGACGCTTGACATCGGTGAGTCCTCTTGCCTCTCACAATTGGGGTGCTTGATTTCTGTGAGTCCCTTTGCCTCTCATTATTGAGATGCTTGATTTCGGTGAGTATCCTTGGCAGATACTCCTGTCACTATCGCTTCATGGACATTTTACCTTATTCCAAAGGTTGTGGATTGCATTCCGTCGGTCGTCATTTAGTGGTCATCGCAAAACTTACGATGGTTGGATGGAACCACAAAACGAAATCAGTCACCCTGATGGCAGGGTTCGAGGGCGGCCACGGCACTCGCCACATCAACGTCTTAGAAAACAGTAAACTACGTTACCGCACAAGGATCTTATTTGCCATAAATGTGTATGTCTAGCTGTATTACGAATATTTGTTCTGTGCTATCACATTTACAACACTCAAGTAACGTTTGAACATCAGTGTCAACTGTTAAAACACAACGGTTTTTATTTATATCGTAGATAACTACAGAATAAAATGTGTCGGTTCTTAACTGCAAGAATGACCACTTCATATTTGTTGGTTACTGCGTCATCTGCCACGAATTTGAAACAACGTTTGAGTAAACCGTACGTATTTTTTGGCGTCGAATCCTAATATGTAATAAAAATTGGGGGTTCCCATTTGAAAAAGACAAAGGTGACGCCGGTCACGAAAGAGGGCTAGATAGGAGGTGGCAGCGGTAGCACAGACTTTTTTTTCTTTTTCTTTCTTTTTTTTCATTACGCTTCGTCGTTTACGAGATATTGCGTTATCTGAAGTTAAAACAAATACTTCTTTCTGATGAAAAATAGACATAAGGCAGAAAATATGACACATCGACACATGTCTTTTATCTTGAAGGACCTGTAACATATGCGGGTTTTTGTGTACACACAAACACACACACACACACACACACACACACACACACACACACTCAATTGATAAATTTCGATGTGTGCTCCTTTCACCGTCCGAAGGATACCCAGGCATGTGTTGATCAACATTTCATGAGGGATGGATGTTACGACGTCAGTAATTCTCCGCCGTAATGCAGTGATGTCGTTCGCTGGTGTTTGATAAACCTGGTCCTTGACATAACGCCAAAGGAAGAACTTCAGTGGTTCTATGTCGGGTGATCCCTGAGGCCAGTTGATGGGACCACTACACCCGATCCATCTTCCTGAAAATGTTGTAACCAAATAGGCACGAAGATCTAACCTCCATTGAGGTGACGCATCATCTTGTTGAAAGTATTACTTTTGAATGCATTATGGGAACAGCAGTGATCAATAAAATTGTAAATAATTACTATTAAAAACAGTCTTGATCACAATTTTTTTTTATAAGGTGACCGGTTTCGACCACTGCTGTGGTCATCTTCAGACCTACAAGATGTATACAAAGCATTAATTAGAGGGCTACATGCATTAATGAAAATACATAGAGTTATACGGCTATAAAACGTTGAATTACCATTGAGTGGAAACCCCTTTCTGTTGGAGAATCACAACTGGAGAAACCAGTGCACGTCTTACTTTATATAATGGAGGCTCCACCCACTTCTGACTGCATGATGTCATTATTAACCAATGAGTTATAAGTCGAATTACAATTTAAAATTTCTTAGTTAAAAGAACATTGTCAAGAATTAGAAATAAATAGACATTAAACTTTGCTTATTTAACAGCTATTGTCAATTAAAAAGCGTTAAAAATATTTAAAAATGTAGGAAAATGAACTTCAGTTTGGCAGTACATGGGTTGCCCTCTCGTGGCCTGTCAGTGAACCATTTGAAACCACTGGTTGCTATGGTGAAGTTAGACGCCGTTACAAAGATGAAGGAGCAAGCTTTTTCCACTGAAGTTGTTGTAGAGTCGATAGTTGAACTAGTGGTTGCCATGGTGAGGACAAACGCCAATGCAAAGATGTGGCAGCAGGCTTCTTTCCAATGAAGTTGTGGCGTCAGACGATGTATTATTGAGCAGCAACTTGTCTTTATTGAAACGAAAAGAGTAAGCTACAATAATCTGTAGCTGATATATATAACTCATGCTGCACAAATACGCTATGAAGTAGTTGACTGTATATATAAAATATTATGTATGAAGTTAGTATGTAGATTACCAGTGCCATTTTTTTATAAGGCATTGCTATTCTTCAAGTTACATACCAGTCATATAAGCAAATAAAATTGAAAGAATTTAAAATTATAAAATTATTAAATTATGAGCCATTGTCAATAATAAAATAAAACGATGTGAATTAGCAGTCTAAAAGCATAAAAGCAATAATTCTAAAACAGGTAGTCAATCATAAAATAATGTTTGGTAAAATACAATTACAATGTAAAGATAAAATTATTTGCTAAAAGTCTTAATAATTAGGTCTGAAGATGACCACAGCAGTGGTCGAAACCGGTCACCTTATAAAATAAATTGTGATCAAGACTGTTTTTAATAGTAATTATTTATCTTGTTGAAAGGTTAAGTCTGAATCTGCACCACAACAAATAATTGCAACATATCAAGACAAGGAATGGCTGTATTTGTCATTTCACTGAAGAAAAGAGGTCCTATGATTTTAATGTGCATAAGGCAACACTATACGTTCTGCTTAGGGGTTTACTGTACTCTTTAATCTGCTGCTTTATTTGTGCGCTTTTTAAGTTTGCTACTGTATACCGTTTTATTTCAATGTTGCATTGTAGTTCTATACAGTTCATGAAGTTGTAATTAAGTAGTGTAAGGGATCCAGAAACACTAAAAATTGTTATAAATCAGAACAGTAGACGTGTTGTGTGCACAATCGAACAGAAACTAAGTGTTCTGCAAACACTTGAAAAACGTGAGTCAGTTACTAAATTAGCTTCTGAAATGTATGTTCAAGTGACACCCATTAAAGACTGGGAAAAGAACCGAAAAGATCTTGAAGCTTTTTCGTTGACTGTAGATTGTGAAAATGCCTTAGAAAACTAGAAAAGCATTGAAAAAAACCAAAACTTGAGCTCCTGGATGACGCCGTGAGTGTTTGGTTTCGTCAACAAAGACGTAAGGGGACTCCACTTTCGGGCCCCATTACAAAACAAAAGCTATTCAGTTGCACCAAAAAGGAGTGGGGGAGGGGGAAAGACGAATTCCAAGAATTCCCGGTAGAAAAACCTTCACGGCGTTAGGAAGGTTGTTATATCAGCTGCAAAACTTTCTGTTAAAGATGATGCAGATAGAGTTTATTAAAAAAGTAAACTCAGCAAATAAACTGATAACCGATCAATTATACATTGACAGGATTGAACTAAATAATGAAATGCTCCGTCAAAGAATGAGACATTCACAGGCACGAAACTAGCAAAGTATAGGCTGAGATTGCAACATGCTTCAACTCAAGTGGTGATTATAAACTGCCGTTATTTGTAATCGGATAATCTAAGAAACCAAGAGCATTCATAAATATACTAGACCGCCCTCAAATATTTGGGACAACAGGCAACCGCTACAGCTCTGGTCACTTTGTGGCCAAAGAAGCAACGCGTTGCAGCCGCGGAGTCAAGTTTTAAGAAACTGGACGAAAAAACCTTTTACATTTCTTTAAATAGGTTGTCAGTTTCTAGAATCTTCTGTTTTCCTTTTTCTTTATTAGAAATGATTTTTTAGTTAATTTTCATTCATTAAATTGCTTTGAGCTCTGTATATGATTTGTTTCATTGTCCCCTGATTAGCCGACCTTTTTAGAGTTCCGACCGTTGCCTCGTCCCAAAGCTGAAGGATAATCGAGGTTCTACTGTATTTTGAAAAGTTTTCGCATCGACAGTTGTTGTACCATTCAACCTGCGTAGTTGCTAGGTACGATGTTGTGATGTTTGCTTGCAGTGTGCTTGTGTGTTCCTTGAGTGCACTGAAACTTGCCAGTCACTCTGTATACGACAGTCCAAGTAGTAGGTCGTGAGTGGAATATGGGATTTACGAGTGCAGAAAAAGCCGACATGCTCATGGTGTATGGAAAGGTTAGGAAAACTGCCATTTGTTCTTGTACTATGTGTGCGGAAAGATATCCCAATGGACGTCAACCATCTCAGCAGTTATTTATCAAACTCTTGAACCAGTTACATGAAAGTGTTAGTGTAACACCTAGACAACATAACAGAAGGAAACAAGTGACGACAGAACAGGGGGAAATTAATGTTTTGGCTGCTGCTACAGTTGATTCACTCCCGCATAATCGCACGAGGAAGTGGCATGAGTCAGGCAAGTGCCCTATCCATTCTCCATCGACATACGTAGGTTCCATCGCTATCGCATTTCTCTCTATCAAGAGCTACATAGAAACGATTATGAGAATCGTGTTGACTTCTGTACATGAGTATTAAGACAGGATACTCCATGTGTACCATATATCTTGTTTAGTAGTGAAGCCACATATACCAGTCAGGGCCAGGAAAACCGCCGAAACATGCACTATTGGTCTCTTAACAATCCCCGTGGACTTCGTCAGTTGGAGCGTCGGCGTCCATGGAGTGTAAACGTGTGCTGTGGGATAGTCAACCATCAGCTCATAGCCCCGTTCTTCATAGACGGAACACTGAACGAGCACAAGTATCGCAGCCTCCTAACAGACCATCTTCCACGGAGGCTAGAAGACGGTTCCCTGCAGACTAGGAGGAACCTGTCCAGCCCATAGTCCACGAATTTCTACACCATGTCTTCATGAATTGCTTCTGTATCTGTATCTTGGTCGGCCCGTTCCCCAGATTAGGCGCCTGTAGACTTTTTTCTGCGAGGAAAGCTGAAGGACGCTGTCTACAAGGACATACCAATTATATCCGATGATATGCAACGACGTATTACTGCAGCCTGCTCGGGCATCTCCGAAGAAATGCGTGTGCAACATTCATTCCATACCAAATTCGGAACATGTGTCCTGCTGCCGGTGGTAATTTTGAACACAACCTGTGATGATCAATATCCACATAACAAGTATATGCTCTTCTGCTGTTCTTTAGTGTGTGCTACCATACTTATTGTAATAGTGTCGGTGTGGGAACTTTTCAAAATACGTTATCTAGAATCCTGCAACCAACTTCAATGACATTCTGATCCATCCTACTTTTAGTTTGTTAATGTCAATAGGTATTGTTCCGTTTAAAAAATATATGTTTGCACAAAAAATGTACTTTCTAAGGTTCATTGGCTAACTATATATATAATCTGTTCACTGTGCAGAAAAAGCCGACGTGCTCATGGTGTATGGAAAGTTTAGGAAAAATGCCGTTTGCCCTTGTACTATATATATATATATATATATATATATATATATATATATATATATATGATTCAGCTGGGTTATATGCAGCCTGCAACACCGTCTAAAAACCGCACACGAGACTTTCACATTCTCTACCTCGCTATGCGCAAACTATTTGTCCTAAAGAAAAAATGAACTAGACCTTCTGTAAGAAATTAATGCAGTTAAATTTCTTATCGGGATACATTTTCGCTGGAGGCCTTAGTTTTCGAATTATTCAAGAAAATCTTACCAAGTTGACCTTCCAACGCGTTTTTCTTGAGTAACTCGAAAACCGTGGCCTCCAGCGAAAACCTATTCCAGTATAAAATTAAACTACATTAAATTTCCTGTAAAGTAGGCCCTATCCATTTTTTCTCTAGGACTAATAGTCTATGTGAAGAGAACTAGTGAACATCGTAAATCTCGCGTGACATGGATGCGCAATAGCTTAGATAGTTTTTGAATGCCAATGTGAGGTAGTTTCCCAAATTGACGAACCACAATTGTCGTTTATCAAATTGTTCGTCTTAATTTCCTCTACACTGCTACAGAACTTTGTAAACAATGGAGGTGTCTGAACAATACAGAAAATAAATAGCAATGTACGTTAAATGCGTTCGATCTCGGAAACCATTCGGAATAGGGCATATGCCCATAAGATTTCTTTTATTCAGAATGACTAATACTATCATCCCTCAAAGCATGTACCTTTCCTTCTGACTCTCGCTGTATATATGAAGCAATTTATATATTACTGCCACGTCACCTGAAATTACCCACCCAGGAAACATCTCATGTAACACGTAGGTTGTTGCAATCGACGTGCGACGGGTTGCACCATGTTATGTTCGCCGTCCATTCTTAATACGTTTCCAGCCCCATCTCCGAATAAGTATAGCCCATTTACTCTTTCAGCTCAAATGCCACACCACACTCGTTGAGGATGTAATGGCTTCTCCATGATTAATCAAGGGTTTTACGTGTCCCATAACCTGCAATTTTCCCTGTTCACTAAGCCTCTCAAAAGAAAGTGCACCGTATGAATGAACATTACTTACTTTGTGAAATTGTTGTCCACTCTTTCTTTCGCAAGCACCCAGTGTTCTGTGCTTTTCGTGCTCGCATAGCGTCAGTTCTTGTGACACTTGGATTTTATAGACGCAAAGGTGCCGATTGTCTTTCATAATTCATTGTATGCTGGTTCAGGGATTACACATTTGCTGTGAAAGTCAGCGAATAGTTTTCACGAAACTTACGGCAACATTATCACTCACGATGACGATGTTTCCGCAGACCGACTAACACGAAGGCTCTCTGTGGGTTTAATGTACAAAAAAAATGTATGTGAAATCTTATGGGACTAAGCTTACACACTACTTAACCTAAATTATCCTAAGGACAAACACACACACCCATGCCCGACGGAGGACTCGAACCTCCGGCGGGATCAGCCGCACAGTCCATGACTGCAGCGCCTCAGACCGCTCGGCTAATCCCGCGCTGCTTTAATGTACACAACTAAATCGAGTTTCTTCAATTAGCAGTCATTCTCATCATAGTCAACTTACTCAGACCATTACATTGGCCAAACATTCCACGGCGTTCGTGGACAATCTATGCACAGCAGTCACCATGTTTGTACTAATTTTTCAGTACAGTGACATGCTGTTCCGACACGAATCACTCCACTAGTCACAAAGAGAACAAGTCAAAATATGCAGTGTTCAGTCTTTTTTCAGTGGCGGCCTGTTATCATAAGTTAATGCTCTACAGCACACTGTAAAATTATGCCATTTCGTTTCGAATGCGAGCCGGAAACCGCACTAAGATTACACCATTTCTGTCCAAATGCATGCTGGTATGCAAATAAAATGGACGAAAAAATGTTCTGTAGCGCTCTCTCCGCGATAACTAGAAGCCAGTGTCGATTGCTGAAATGACGGTCGCCCGTAGTACGATCAACTCAGAGAGGTGACACAACTGTTTGTTTTCCGCTGTGCATGCGCTGATGTGACGTGATTCCTTCTGGCACCTTGAGTGGTACGTTGCTCACACCACCAGCTCACCATTTTTCTTCGAAACTGGATGTAGCATATTGTACAAGCGTAGAGTATGAGCACTTTTCGAAGACCGTTGTGATGGCACAGTGGGTGAGTGTTCTGAAGTATACATGGGTACTTTGCACACCTGGGTTCAGTTCCTGCTGATACCAACATTTTTTTCATTTCTTCCAAAGTTGAACCATTAATTATAAAATTCAAAAATAACATTTTAGTTTATATATGTAAAATTAATACATTTGATTTAGTTACGATTACTACCCATGGAAGTCAAAAGACTATAGGCTAGACAGTGGTGAAACAACCCAGTTTATGAGGAAACTTAGTATGAAAGTGGTTTTGTTAGATGATCTGTTAGAGAGACCCTTTTGCGGTAGATTTTTGGAGGAGAAGGTGAGATTTAAAAAGTTTGGTAGATGTACTTCAAATTTAAATCTAAAATCTAACAGAGGGGCGTGGGACTAGGCTTACTGATTTGGCTTACATAACACTGAAAATTTCGAAATACTTGCAAAAGATTTTGATCAGCTTCTCAATTTCCCGTAACCAATCCATAAGCTTGAATACTCAAACACTCATGAAAATCCAGGTGAAGCTTTATCCCCAACTACCAAAGAAATTGAAGAACGCTAGCATAGAAGACTATTACAGCAGAACTTTTGAAATGTCTCTACAAAAATCTAAAAATGAGATAAAATTTATTTCTGAGAAAATTTGGAAAACAGAAAATCTCCCACGAGAGTGGGAGGTAGCCTTGATACATTCACTAAAGAAGAAAGGTAATAAACAGGATATTAACAACGACAGAGTAATTTACTTTAAACCAGTTGCATGTAACGCTAAACAGGGTAAAAATATCACTGGCGAGTAATTTAAATGAATATCAAGGTGGCTTGAAGAAGGGCAGATCTTGTTCTGAACAAATATTTGATCTGAAGTCAATCGTTTGCCACAGATTACTGACTGCAAAAGGTCAGTATCATTCTTTTAAACCGCATTTGGTATATTGTCCAAGCCTAGAGTATGAGAGGTATTTAAAGCGCCATGGGTGAATGGTCTAAGTATAGACTGGTAATTTCCAAACATGGGTTCGACTCTCACAGATAACAATTTTTTCCATTTTACTCCTTATAATATTAAACTATTATTACAAAATTTTAATATATTAAAACAGATCAGTTTATGTACGTAATATTAACATACTTGGTTTAGTTACGATTTGTACCGCTGTGTCAAACTCTTATAAGCCACTACACTGCAGCACAGTAGTATAATTTCGCATGAGCTGCCACTGTCAGAGTTGCCGAATTGCTAGTACAGAAACTGTTGGAATTTTGAAAGTTTCGTTGTTTATGGGACACCTTCAGATAGGAAGAGCCTACGGTTGCAGCCATGCGGCGAAAGGATCGGTTGAAACCTTCATTTGGAATTGAAGAGGAGATATCGAGAATGGTTTCATGGTGTCTGAGGGGAAGGTGTGTAAAGATGTAACGAAAGTGGGATTTCGTGGCATAGGCGCAGCAAATAATTTCTGTGCTGTATTTTAAGAGGGCTATTCGGAAAGTAAAGTGCGATCGGGCGCGAAATGGAAACCACAGTGAAAATCCAATGAAGCTTTGTTCATATGTATTGAGCAGTATCTCTAATATGCCCGATGACCGCATCACGTCACTCTTTTCAGTTCTGAGCACACAGTGAGCACGTAAAGTTGCCTAGAAAATAGTGTCTCCCGCCAAGTATGTGGGCCTGGTGAGAAGTTTGGCTGTATGCCATCCAGCCGACATAACATAACTTTCATGCGTCTCCTTATTTATGACAATTCTTGGCCACACTGAGAGGCAATGAAGAAGCTCTTACAGCGTTTTTGATGGGAAGTGTTTGATTACCTTCAGTACAGTAGGTAATTCTCTTGAGTTTCATCTCTACTCACATGAACCGCTGGCTCTGAAGACAGAATTTTGTTACAGACAGTGAACTGCAGACCAGCGTAGTGAATCGTCGGAAAGCACGGTCGGCTGCTTTCTATGACGAGGGTATTGGAAAGTCGGAAAGTTTGTATAACGCTACTACAGATGTGTAAGTCGGAGCGGCGTCTTTCTAGAGAAGCAGCTGGAAGGTGTAGCTAATTGTTGGAAATAAAAAATTTTTGATTTTCACTGTGGTTTCCATTTCGCGACCAGTCGGACCTCACTTTCCGAATAGCCCTCTTATTAGAATGGCGGCGTCTCTTCTAAACGAGCTTCGTATCTAATGTCGTAGACTGTCCCATGACTGTGCCTTATTCGTTACGAATGAGGAATTAATCTTCCTCTTTTGCTCTCCTATTTTTTTAGATTATTAAAATATCGACCCTGTTTAGACCTAGTCTGTCGACAGCAGGCCGCTTGCAGAGAGGTGTTACAGTAACTTGTATTTGTGGTGTTCTTCCCCACCAGGTGATGCAGCGGGTGGCGACGGGCGCTACGGTGGTGGCGGTGGCGGCGGCGGCTGCGCTCGTGTGGGGCGGAGTCCGGCTGCTGCTGCAAGAGGTCGGACCCCTGCGCTGGCTGCCACAGCTCGCCTGAGCCACTTTACGGCGCCCTCCCCCTTAGACGCCATATCACACTTACTAACGTTGATCTCTAACACCCCTTTCTGCATTTATATTTTTATGTTTCTATGTAAATTAAAGGCAAAATATAATTACGTTCTTTCTGTTTTATGTCTACATTTCTGTATTTATAATTCACGAAAATAAATGTTAATGTTCTGCCATGTATGTTTGTTATTGTCGCACACATACACTGAGGTAACAAAAGTCATGGGATAACCATATGTAACATGTATAGATGGCGGTAGTATAGCGTAGACAAGGCATAAAAGGGCGGTGCATTGGCGGAGCTGTCCTTTGTACGCAAGGAATTCATGTCAGTAGGTGATTATAGTTGCACAACTGCAATTAACAGACTTTGAAGTTGGAACGATAGTGGAGCTAGACAAATGGGATATTCCATTTCGGAAAATCGTTAGGGGACTCAGTGTTCCAAGGTCCACTGTGTCCAGAGTGTGCTGAGGACAACAAATTTCAGGCGCTACCTCTCACCATGAACAACGGTAGTGGCCGAAGGCCTTCACTTAACGACCGAGAGCAGCGGCGTTTGCGTGGTGTTGTCAGTGCTAACAAACAAACAACACTGCGTGAAATCAATGTTGGACTTATGACGTACGTGTCCGTTAGGACACTGCGACGAAATATGGTGTCAATGGGCTATGGCAGCAAACAACCGACGCGAGTGCCTTTGCTAACAGTACGACATCGCCTGCACCGCCTCTTCTGTGCTCGTGATCACATCGATTGGACCCTAAACGATTGAAAGACCGTGGTCTGGTCAGATGAGTCCAAATTTCAGTTGGTAAGAGCTGATGGTAGGCCTCTAGTTTGGCGCAGACCCCACGTATCAATGGATCGAAATTGTGAGCAAGGCACTGTGCAAATTCCTGGTAGCTCCATAATAGTGTGGCTGTGTTCACATGGAATGGACTGGATCCTTTGGTCCAGCTGAATCGATCATTGACTGTAAACGGTTGTGTTCGGCTACTTGCAACCATTCATGGACTTCATGCTCCCAGACAACGATGGAATTTTATGGACGACAATGCGCCATGTCACTGAGTCACAGTCTTTCACGATTTTTTTGAAGAACATTATGGACACTGCGAGCGAGGTAGTTTGCCACCCAGTTCGCCCGACATGAATCCCTTCGAACATTTATGGTTCATAATCGAGCGCTCAGTTCGTGCACAAAATCCTGCACTGGAAACACTGTCGCAGTTATATACGACGATAAATGCAGCACGGCTTAGCGTTTCTGCATAGGACTTCCAACGACTTGTTAAGTCCCTGTTACGTCGAATTGCTGTACAGCGCCGGACAAAAGAAGGTCCGACACGATAATAGGAGGCATCCCGTGGCTATCACCTCGTTGTGTTTTCGAACCTTCTGTTCACAAACTACACTGTCTGGTTAAAAATATCCAGGCATCCCCAAACAATGCGGAATTGACAGCTAGATGTCACGAGAGGCGGGTGCGAAAGTATAAAAGGCTTGGGGTTTATTATGTTGTCAGTGGAGAAGCAATAACAGCAGAGCAACAGGAGAGCTCAGTGACTTCGAACGTGGACTAGTCTTCATTGGACATCACCTGCGTGACAAATCCATCAGGCACATTTCAACCCTTTTACACTACTGGCCATTAAAATTGCTACACCACGAAGATGACGTGCTACAGGCTTGAAATTTAACCGACAGGAAGAAGATGATGTGATATGCAGATGATTAGCTTTTCAGAGCATTCACACAAGGTTGGCGCCGGTGGCGACACGTACAACGTGCTGTCGTGAGGAAAGTTTCCAACCGATTTCTCGTACACAAACAGCAGTTGACCGGCGTTGCCTGGTGAAACGTTGTTGTGATGCCTCGTGTAACGAGGAGAAATGCGTACCATCACGTTTCCGGCTTTGATAAAGGTCGGATTATAGCCTATTGGGATTGCGGTTTATCGTATCGCGACATTGCTGGTCGCGTTGGTCGAGGTCCAATAACTGTTAGCAGAATGTGGAATCGGCGGGTTCAGGAGGGTAATACGGAACGCCGTGCTGGATCCCAACGGCCTCGTGTCACTAGCAGTCGACATGACAGGCATCTACATCTACATCTACATGATTACTCTGCAATTCACATTTAAGTGCTTGGCAGAGGGTTCATCGAACCACAATCATACTATATCTCTACCATTCCACTCCAGAACAGCGCGCGGGAATAACGAACATCTAAACCTTTCTGTTCGAGCTCTGATTTCTCTTATTTTATTTTGATGATCATCCCTACCTATATAGGATGGGGTCAACAAAATATTTTCGCATTCGGAAAAGAAAGTTGGTGACTGAAATTTCGTAAATAGCTTTTGCCGCGACGAAAAACGTCTTTGCTTTAATGACTTACACTAATGTAGTGTAAGCTGTCTCTTTAGTGGACTTGTTGGATCTTCTAAGTGTCCTGCCAATGAAACGCAACCTTTGACAAACCTTCCCCACAATATTATCTATGTGGTCTTTCCGACTGAAATTGTTCGTAATTTTAACACCCAGGTACTTAGTTGAATTGACAGCCTTGAGAATTGTTCTATTTATCGAGTAATCGAATTCCAACGGATTTTTTTTGGAACTCATGTGGATCACCTCACACTTTTCGTTATTTAGCGTCAACTGCCAGCTGCCACACCATACAGCAATCTTTTCTAAATCGCTTTGCAACTGATACTGGTCTTCGGATGACCTTACTAGACGGTAAATTACAGCATCATCTGCGAACAACCTAAGAGAACTGCCCAGATGTCACCCAGGTCATTTATATAGATCGGGAACAGCAGAGGTCCCAGGACGCTTCCCTGGGGAACAACTGATATCACTTCAGTTTTACTCGATGATTTGCCGTCTATTACTACGAACTGCGACCTTCCTGACAGGAAATCACGAATCCAGTCGCACAACTGAGACGATACCCCGTAGGCCCGCAGCTTGATTAGAAATCGCCTGTGAGGAACGGTGTCAAAAGCTTTTCGGAAATCTAGAAATACGGAATCAACTTGAGATCCCCTGTCGATAGCGGCCATTACTTCGCATGGCTGTAACGGATCGTGCAGCCACGTCTCGATCCCTGAGTCAACAGATGGGGACGTTTGAAAGACAACAACCATCTGCACGAACAGTTCGACGACGTTTGCAGCAGCATGGACTATCATCTCGGAGACCATGGATGCGGTTACCCTTGACGCTGCATCACAGACAGGAGCGCCTGCGATGGCGTACTCAACGACGAACCTGGGTGCACGAACGGCAAAACGCCATTTTTTCGGATGAATCCAGGTTCTGTCTACAGGATCATGACGGTCGCATCCGTGTTTGGCGACATCGCGGTGAACGAACATTGGAAGCGTGTATTCGTCATCGCAATACTGCTGTATCACCCGGCGTGATAATATGGGGTGCCATTGGTTAGACGACTCGGTCACCTCTTGTTCGCATTGACGGCACTTTGAACAGTGGACGTTACATTTCAGATGTGTAACGACCTGTGGCTCTACGCTTCGTTAGATCCCTGCGAAACCCTACATTTCAGCAAGATAATGCACTACCGCATGTTGCAGGTCCTGTACTGGCCTTTCTGGATACAGAAAATGTTCGTGTGCTGCCCTGGCCAGCACATTCTCCAGATCTCTCACCAATTGAAAACGTCTGGTCAATAGTGGTCGAGCAGCTGGCTCGTCACAATACGCCAGTCACTACTCTTGATGAATTGTGGTATCGTGTTGACGCTGCATGGGCAGCTGTACCTGTACATGTCATCCAAGCTCTGTTTGACTCAATGCCAAGGCGTATCAATGCCGTTTTTACGGCCAGAGGTGGTTGTTCTGGGTACTGATTTCTCAGGATCTACGCACCCAAATTGTGTGGAAATGTAATCAAATGTCAGTTCTAGTATAATATATTTGTCCAATGAATACCCGTTTACCATATGCATTTGTTCTTGGTGTAGCAATTTTAATGGTCAGTGGTGTAAACCTTCCTACGTCGACTGATTGTCATGTGAGTGCGAAGTGAAATCGTGTAGGAGCAACCACGGCTAAACCAAGACCAAAAAGACCTCATGTAATGACGAGCAGGGTCTGTCTAGTCTTACCAAGAGTCATTGTAAGAAATCGCATGAAATCAGGGAAAGGAATCGCCTGCGAGTTTCTAAGTAGTACCAACGGTCCAACTAGAACAATGACTGTGCGTAGGGAGCCAGTAAGACTAGGTTGCAATGGTCGAGCACCTCCTGATAAGCCACACATGTCCATAGTCGATGCTAAGTGACGCTTGACACGGTCTAAGGGGCGACGCCTGTGGACCATGGATGCCTGGAAACGTGTGATTTGGAGTGATGAATCAGACCATAGCCTGTGGTAATCCGATGGAAGGTTTGGGTTAGCGAAAGCTTAGAAAACGTCACCTGCCAGCAAATGTAGCGTCAACGGTAAAGTACGAATGAAGTGGTGCTACGTTATGGACCTGCTTTTATTTGTATTTAGGTTGTGGTCGTTTTATTACGCTTAAGAAAATGCTACATGCGCAATAAAATGTAAACGTTTTACTGCATTGTGTACTACATGTAGAAGAGGAAGTGCACGCAGACGATGACTGTTTCTGTCAGCATAGCGACGCGCCCTGGCGTAAAGTATCGTCTGTGAGGGAATGATTTGTGGACAATAACATTCCTGAAATCCACTGGGTTGCCCAGTCCCGACATGAACCCAATGGAACACGTTTGGGATGAGAACGTCAACTTCGCTCCAGACCCCAGTATCCACCATCGCTACCTTCTACGGTTTCGGTTCTTAAGGAAGGATGAACTGCCACTTTTTCACAGACTAAGACACCTCGTTGAAGGTGTCCCCAGCAGATTTCAAGTCGTACGTCTGTGTCCACTAATAGGTGTCAGGAGATAGTGAAACTTTATTGAAATTGTAGACATTTGCCTCCTAACTGTTTTGTTTATTAAAAATGTTATAATTACCGAGACATGGAAATCAAGAAATCAAAACGAACCGTCTCAGAACAGTTTTCAGTTTAGAAACCTGTTTTGGAGGGATCTTCTCTACCAAGCAACCATAACAAAACTGGGATTCTCAAGCAGATTTTAATAGTAGAATTGACTGTGTATGCAAGTGATGACCAAAGCCCATTTTTTTTAAACTATTGTCGTCTGAATGTCAGTCATAATTGATACTATGCCACGTGCAACATAACCAACAAAATTAAATTAATTTACTCTCTGACTTTTATGCTGGGTCGAACAGCCAAACAGATCAATATTTATGAAGACATAAAACCCAAAAATTATGAAATTATTATTTGGAAACTCCAGGTAGGTACATCAACAGTGTAGGAAAAACAGATTGCTACTTACCGTAAAGAAGACACATCAAGTTGCAGACAGGCACAATTAAAAGACACATACATATAGCTTTCGGCCACAGCCTTCATCAGTAAAAGAGGGCACACACACCTTTCGCCACACACAAGCTATCAAGCCAACTTCAGTATATTGGGCCGGAATTGGCGGTCGTGTGTGCGTGAGGTGCGCTAGCTTGTGTTTGGTGAAAGGTGTGTGTGTCCTCTTTTACTGATGAAGGCTGTGGCCGAAAGCTATATGTATGTGTCTTTTAATTGTGTCTACCTGCAACTTCACGTGTCTCCTTTACGGTAAATAGCAATCTATCTTTTCCTACATTGTTAATATTATTATTTGGTGGCATTAAAAATTTATTTTTATTGTTGTGATCCAGCACGTCCTCTGCGACCCCTGGTTACATGACCAACCATCTCCTTTCATGCTGCACTGAACGTTGTTTTGGTTCTTAGATCTTTCAAGGGCCTTCCGAGTTCTTTCTCTGATGTCGTCTATCCACTTTCTCCTTAGTTTCCCTCTAAATCTTTGAACTTCCGTTTTTTCCCAGAATTACACATTTTTCTAGTGAGTCTCGTGTTCTCATGATACCACTAAAGTGCGGTACCTTAATGTCATCTGGAGTATTTTGTTCTCCATCGATAGTTTAGGTTTTAGTTCTTCCGGAATTGTTTTATTCTTTACTTTTTCTGTCCACAAAATCCTCAGAATCCTGCTCCAAACACAATTTGAAAAGAATCGCCTTTCTTGCGATCTACCTTTTTCGTTGTACACGTCTCTCATCCGTACAAACCTAGGGGAATGATCACAGTGTCAACCATCTGTATATTAGTCAGAAGTGACGATTGCATTTCCTCTAGAAACTTGCGCAATTTAATTCTAGTGGCTTTTTCAACTCGTATTCTTCTTATTTCATCAGTGCTGGAGAATCCTGTTTGCTACTATACTTTCTAAAAATACGTATTTATCGACTTCATCTACATCTATGTGGCTATTCTCCAAATCACACTTAAGGACCTGCTATCTTCTTCAATGGTTTTGCAATCAATCTATCACTACATTAGTTTCCATTCCTGTTGCCAAAGTTTTTTCTTCAAACTCAGCCTTATACCCACTTTTCACTTTCTTTTCGTGTTTTTCTCAGTGTACTGTTAATGTCTTCTTCGCTGACTGCTTTAAGTGTTGTATCACTCACATATCCGAAGTTACTCATCAGACACATCATATTTTAAAAGCAGTTTACATATCTGTTAGACCCGCAGTTTTCACTACACACACTACACAAACTGAAACGAAACGGAAATAGTATACGTTCCTATCTGATACATTTTCCTATCCCAAAAGTTTCTGTGTATTCCTGCTGTATTTCTACAGTTGCTTCTTGGTTTTTGTACAGATTTCTGGTTAGCTGTATAAGATGCACTGGGATTCCCATAAAACTCAGTCCGTCCTCACATTTTTGAATGGCTTACATAGCCAAATGCTTTGCTGTAGTGTATGAAGCACATGAATAAGTCTTGTTGATATTCTCTGAGCTTTTACTACATCTGCTTTTGCTGATATTCTTTCAGCTTCTTCTGAATCTGCTATTTGTTCCCTGGTGCCTCTACCCTTTCTTAACCGTGCCTGTTACCTTGGACACTCTCTGTGCATGTATGGTTTTAGTCGGTTATCGATGGGTTTTAGGAGACTCTTGCTATCATGCAGTAGAAAAGCTGTTGTCTTATAATTTCGCTGTTTCGGGTTCTCTTTTTGCAGTATTTAGTGACCCATAGATATATAAATCTTAATCGATGATAGCTCCATACGCATAGTTTTTGCTCTAGCTGTACTGCTGGTACAACTTTGAATCTCACAAGTGATCCCTTTCCCTGATTTTAGCGATTTTTTACAACGACTCTTGGGAATACTAGACAGTCCATGCCTGACATGTGATTTCATGGACACACAAGTGCTCTAGCTTACGAGAAAAAAACTGGCTGCGTGAACCTAACAACTCTCGTAAAAATGTAAATGAAACTCTAAAAAGCTCTACCATCGAATGCCATATTCAGTTGCCGCGTTTGCTGCAGTTCAAAGCCGTGAGATCCAGTCACAGATAATGGTAGGCTAGCGTGCAAGCCATATAATGGTGAATGGACGGTTCACCCACTTCGAATCAAAAATGTTTGTTATACGCAAAATTTCAACCTAACAGTTTTGTAATCTGCATTCATGTGTGCGTGTGTGTTCCGTTCTACAAGCTTGTGGCAAAGATACAATAAATGAATGAGGAACACTTTCAATTTTGTGGTGCGCTTTGTTGGTGCAGTACGAAATGATAGTGAAGATGATCGACAGTGATCTCAGTTCACCTCTGCCAGTGTGGCCCCTGATTGCGACATAAAGTTTTATTTTTAAATAATATTTTTACACAGTACTGAAGGTCAGGATGGTTGACGGCGCTGGAGGTACAAAGAATCGATTCCTCTACTATGGTGGAATCATAACTGCAGTGGTAACAGCAATCGGAATGCATACATGTAAAGGAGGCAGTGTCCTTGTGGCGTGCGATGACCCTGGGCGCTAGTGCTTACTCATCCAGCATGCGGCAGCAGAAGACGGCCACCAGCACACGGGCGGCGGGCCGAAAAGGCGGCCGCAGCGCAGGAGCGGTGTCAGTGCCTCGGCGGGCACACACATGGCTATGTCAGGCCTGCAAGCAGGCGCGCAGCGGCGGCAGACGCGGGCGGCGGTCGGCCATCCCGTAAGTGTAAGAACAGAAAGAAAGCTGGTATAGTCTGTCTGTAAACTCAAGAGCGAGCAGCGCTTTTGGTGGGGAAAGTGGCCTTTCCCGGGAGAACGCTGCCACCGGCCTACAGGGGCACCCAAACTCTGTTTCCCGTTATCTGTCTAGCGGTGCAGATCGGTGTGTAGTGATATACGTCCTTTGTGTTCGTGGGTTCTTAGTTGACAGTGTCCGTGAGTTAACTATGTACACTTACTGCTTTACTTCGATATCCGAAAGTTATCTAGCATTGCAAGAAAATGTGCAGAATACGAAGAAGAGAAGGTATTTGCGGAGTAACGGCCGACTCGCCGAGCCGTGTAGCGTAGCTACACGGGCCTATGGGTGCACACGGAAAACGCAGGTTATCCTGCTAGTCAAGGTGGAGCAATCCCATAACGATTAGAGCGTCACTCGAGCTCTGTGAGCTCTGAAGTCGTCCTCACACGATTTTACGTAAACTGTTCAGTAAAAGAAAAATATTTTTCCATTACTTATAGCTTTAGGCACCAGATTCATGGAGCAGCGTCCATTATCTCGCTAATGATCATACTCATAGTGATACTCGCATTTAAGGAAGACACTACACAAAAACCGAACGCGGTGGCGCAGTGGTTAGCACACTGGACTCGCATTCGGGAAGACGACGGTTCAGTCCCACGTCCGGCCATCCTGATTTAGGTTTTCCGTGATTTCCCTAAATCGCTCCAGGCAAATGCCGGGATGGTTACTTTGAAAGGGCACGGCCGACATCCTTCCCCATCCTTCCCTAATTCGATGAGACCGATGACCTCGCTGTCTGGTCTCCTCCCCCAAACAACCCAACTACACAAAATTCGAAAAGTTTGCAATGACAAATATGGATCACTATGATTTTGCCTTTGGTGCATATTACACCATATGTTGATGTATATGAGATTTAGCTAAGAGACCGAACTTTCTTTTTACACATGGGAGGAGATCTTTATCTGTCTCTAAGCATAAGAAAAAGAATTTTGATGTAGTCTATTCACTTCCGATTGAACGCATGTGCGAATGAAACATTCATAAAACACCTCATATCTCACAACCTGTTAAAAATATTGAAACGAGATTTGGGCAAATGAAGTCATGTGAAGTGGAGAGTGCGAGTATTTTGCCATGTGTTAGACATAGGACTTTCTTATCTGCATCGATATCACAAAGCTATAGTTTTTATTTAAGTTTTTCAATTCGATATAGCAATTTTTTTAAAAATCATCGATAGATAGCAAAATCAGAATATGCTAGTATGAAATAAACGTGAAATGTCTTCTGTTATGTTTCTGCAAACCAACACGATGATGTTTTCTGTAAGGTATAGACCTCTCTCGTCGCCTCTTTGTTTTGGCAAAAGAAGCAAAATTTTATCAGTCAACAGGAGAAATGTGGTCGTTTCTCACAACTGATGATGCTTCTTCGAATGAGAAATGGTTAACAATTCAGACAAAAATAAATCGCCAATTGTATAGAAGGTTTGGAAGACTACTGTACCCCATCGTATTTTTAATAGAGAACGACTGAAATGGAAACTTAATAAAGGATTTTCTACCTGTTCAACACCTGTAAAATATGAAAATTATTCACAGCATATAGTGTACCATATTTTTGTTCGTATCCCTGTTCAGAGTGAAGTGGTAAACTTCACCTTAATTATCTTTCGATGTGTTAAAGGTATATTACATATATTTACAATCTATTTTACTCCATATGAGTAGTTTCAAGCGGTTCATAAAATAATGACAATTGCGTTTTCGTAATCTTGTTATCCAAAGGCAAAAAGTCATCAGATTTGTAATTTCTAATGAAACAATGCTGGATTTTGTCTGTAGAGCAGAACTGACCCAATAAAGCTCTTTCGTAGCTCTGAAGCTGTGAACATTCCGACGACTTGCAGAATCTTGACATCTACTAGTCAAAGTCAGTATCACTATTTAAGTAAAATACTTTTGTAATAAGAAGAATCACTCTGTACATGAATAGGAACGGAAGGATGATACACTGTTTGCTGTACTTTTTCGTGTTTCAAGGCTATCCGAAGTATAGAAATAAAATGCTTTGGTAAGTAAAGCATAAATGCAGAGACCAGCCAGCAGCTCGCAGTGAGTCAGTTCCAGCAAGTACCCGAGCGCGAACTGCGAACCATTGGCCCCTTCGGGGTGGACAGGAATCGGTTGATGTCAGCCTGCAGTAGGCCCCAGTTCAAAGGCTCCGGGTTCATGCCACGGCGTTATCAGTACAAGGCGTAGTCCACAGCCCACTACATCTACAAGACTACTCTGCAATTCAAAATTAAGCGGCTTGCAGAAAATTCATCGAATGACATTCGCACTACTTCTTTACCGCTCCGTTCTCGAACAGAGTGTAGGGAAAACAAACGCTTAAATCTTTGCGTGCGAGCTCTGATTCCTGTATTTTATTATGATGACCATTGCTCCCAGTGTAGGCTGGCGTCAGCATGAAAGTTGGCGATTGAA
The DNA here is from genome assembly GCF_021461395.2 of Schistocerca americana. Classification (NCBI taxonomy): domain Eukaryota; kingdom Metazoa; phylum Arthropoda; class Insecta; order Orthoptera; family Acrididae; genus Schistocerca; species Schistocerca americana. Next base: position 496,560,813 of record NC_060122.1, read on the forward strand.
ATTTCGTGAAAAGATCTCACCGTAACAAAGAAAGCCTCTGTTTTAATTTTTGACACCCCATTTCGTGTATCACATCTGTGACATTCTGTCTCCTATTTCGCGATAACACAAAACGAGTTACCCCTTTTTGAATGTATTCGATGTCCTCCGTCTGTTCTATCTAGTACGGATCCCATATCGTGCAGCAGTACTCCGGAAAATGACGGACAAGTTTAGTGTAGGCAATCTCTTGAGTAGACCCATTGCAACTTCTAAGAGTCTGAAAATAAAAAAACAGTATTTTGTGCACCTTCTCCCACAACATTATCTATATGATCGTTTCAGTTTAAGTTATTCGTTTTTGTCATTCCCCGGTATTTAGTTGAATTCACAGCCTTCAGGTTTGTGTGATTTATCGTGTAACCGAAATTTAACGGATTTATTTTCGTACTGATGTGTATGACCTCACACGTTTCATTATTTAGGGTCAATCGCCACTTTTCACACCAGACAGACATCTTGTATAAATCACTTTGCTATTAGGTTTGATCATCTGAGGACTTTACAACACAGTAAATGAAAGTATCATCTGCAGAAAATCTAAGGTAGTTACTCAGATTGTCTCCTAAAACATTTATGTAGATCATGAACAGCACTTCTTTGGGGAACGCCAGTATCACTTTTGTTTTTCTCGATGACTCTGTGTTGATTACTACGAACCATATAACCTTTTTGACAGGAAATCACGAATCCAGTCCCACAACTGCGGCGATACTCCACAGGCACGCAATTTGATTAGAAGTCGCTAGTGAGGAATGGTATCAAAAGCCTTCTGGAAATCTAGAAATACGGAATTAATTTGAGATCCCCTATCGACAGTACTCATTACTTCATGAGAATGAAGACCAAGTTGCTTTGCACAAGAACGATATTTCCTGAATCTGTGCTATGTGTCTGTTGGAAGATTTCTTCTGGATAATTCATAGTATTATAATAGTATATAATCCCACTGAAAATCAATGTCAGTCATATGGATGTGTAATTCAGCGGATTACATCTATTTTCTTTGAGTTTTGGATTGACCTGCGCAATTTTCCAGTCTTTAGGTACGCATCTTTCGTCGAGGAAGCGGTTACATACGATCGCTAAATGTGGAGCTAGTACAGCAGCATACTCTTAACAAAAACTAATTGCTACGCTGTCTGGTCCGGAAGACTTACCTTTATTAAGGTATTTAAGTTGCAGCTCTACACCGTTACGTTCGCTGCAGTTCTCGAATCAAATTCCCGAATATTTACTTCATCTTCTTTGTTGAATGAATCTCGGAAAACCGTATTTGGTGACTCCGCTTTACTGACATTACCATAGCTATCGCTGCGTCTAACGAAGGCAATGGCTAGTTGTAGCTGTGAGTGTATGACCCACACTGAGTCGACTGATTGTGAAGCCCGCTAGGAAGATGTTGGCGTAACGACAGTGTCACTTCAATCACAAGCATTTAACGATCTGTACTACAGGCGGAATTAAATTTAAAAGCTTGCATAGTTATCATTTGTCTGTTTCGAGTTACGAAAAAAATAATTTCTAAATAAACTTATAAAGAAATTGTTGTTCTGTATAAGTCAATGATGAATTAAATAACTTCCAGTAGTAACTATTACTTAGTAAACAGAGTGGAAGATAAAAATAATTTTATCATCTACGAAACCAACAATATTTACAAATGCTACGTCTGATCTTTCATTTTTAAGTAGAGAGAAATTAATACACAATTTGTGTCTATGAGAGCTTGTTTTGGATAAGTCAGTCACAAAAGTCTCTGCACAGCCCTCGTTTTACTTCGTGTCTGGACTAAAATATTTCGTGACAATAATTACTGGTGGTAATGGCACTCAGCGATCTTGGATTTGATGATGATTAACGTCATATTGTTTACTCGTCCGCTTTGTCGTCGAAGTTTTAATATCGGAGTATACATTCAGACATTAAAACTTAAACAGGCACCACACAATTACGGAGTGTAATTGCGCTTACAGTTTTCTGGTCAATAGGACACACGATACAGCATTTGCCTATTTAGCCCTCGTGCTGCCCTCAGTAATCCAGTTAAATTTAGATCGTGACACACGAGAATCCACGACAGCCACACGATATCTTTAGGAACTCACACCACCCCAGTCACCATCAGTCATTCTCGACTTATCTACAAGCTCTCATAACCAAAAAGTCAATGATTTAAAAGATACAAATGCAATTAAGATCATATCGACGAATAATTGAGCAAAATAACATAAAATTAAGCAACTTTCTGGAGAGGGCAACCGCAGGTCAGAGATATTGTGAATAACAGTAACATCACTCAACATTCAATAACCATTCAGATTAACATAAAATTATAACAATTAAGAAGTCATGAATGATGAAGTACTTCCAAAAGCCACATAGCTGTATGAAGATGCTTTATTTACAACTACCGTTCTCACGCCAGTACAGACGCAGCTTCTTATTTATAACAGTAATTTTAATTTTCCAGAATATATTCGTGAATAGTTTGTTGAACACATCTGCCCTTCTGCGAATGCAAAATGGTCAAGGATTTACATTTCGTTGCAGTTAACATTATCACAGATAAAATAAGCGGATGTCGCGTTCATGTTCATAATGAGGATGGGTGTTTCCATAAGAGCGTACAAAAATAGGACAAGTGAATGCCCCTCAGATCTAATTCAGGAAGGGAACCTGGGGTCGGAGAAGCCAGCTTAAGGAGAATAAACTTGTCTACCGCTTTGTCTAGCACTACTGTTTTCCATCTTTTTACAACTGACATGCGTACAAGTTTACATGTGTTGTGCTGTTTATTTACATGTACAGTCGTGCTCAAATCTATCCGAACGACCTGAATTGCACTTCACCTGATTCGAATGCTACCCACATAACGCAGCTGTCTAGCAGGTCCTCTAATCGCTCCTCGGTACAGTCGTTTGACTATTGAAAATGGTTCCAACAAGTCACCACTACAAAACACTGCTCTGTATCGCAATAACTCAAGATGTAAAATAATACCACGATACTACAAATATCAGGGAACACCTTATCACAGATAACAATGTCCTTAAGGCTTGTAAGCTCACATTTATTACAAAAAATGACATACCTGAAATGTTACCACTCTCATTATTACGTCAGATAGGTAATGCACGTAGTAAGTTCGTCGTATTCATGATTTCCTCTTCAAATGACACGACGAACCGTCTAGTTCTGCATATGGATTCAAACCCAGGTCATCCGGACTAAGCAAAGATTTCGTGACTGACGGAAAGTAACAGTCATTCCTGACTAGGCATACAGAGAGTGATATACCTCGATTTTAGACAGTATCAGTTAGAAAATATCAACTTTAAATTACATAACGTAAACATTTTTAACGGATGCGAATTCCTAACCAGCATATATTGTCCCTGTTAACGAACTACGAGAGATGCTAAATATTGCTTGTTCACAAGTAACTTACTACTTGAAATGCCGTAATGTAAGGTTTTCTGTTGGAAAGGGATTCGAACCCAGAACCTAATCGGATTGTTATCGATCAGCTGTGACGTATCGGATTTCCTCGGCAGTTGCTAGATGTTTTAACTGAAATGGTGAGACGAAACATTAATTCGTACACACAGGCTCCCTGTAGTGGTTTGCAGCATGTTCAGTACATTCATTTACTTGATTGACCTAATCGCCATGAACTAGCTGCCTCGGCTGACCAGTGCATACATTCGACTCTATTTTGTAATCACCGAAATAACATCACGTAACTGCCATCTACACAGAACTGTCAACAGCGTAGGATGCAGAAATTTAAATAGGAAGCGTTCCTTTCCACTTGAGCTACTCTATTGTGCTATCTGTTTGTTGAAAACGTAGTGCAGTACAAAAGAAAAGCTGTAACTGTCTGTCTCTCAGAAGTTTAGATCTGCCCATATGCATTATCTCACAGCACTGTGGAATGCGGAAGTTCTGGAGGAATTGTTCTTGATTTCTGGAGCTGCTGTAGCTATGTGTAAGCTAGTAGCGTAATGGTAAGTGCTGCACACTATATATGAAACGTCGCGAGTTCGAGCATGTTCACTGCTATATTTTTTTAAACGCAATTCTGCTGTCTGCTGAAGTTATCAATCTAATGGAACTTTGAACATAATTCCCTGTTGCACTGCCCACGGCCTGTAACGACAGAAGGGCCTGTTTAGCTCAGGCATATTATATACAGAAGTGGAAGAGAGAGCACCACTAAATTCTACAATCCGTATGCATTGCATACACACTGAAATTACTATTACAGTGTACTTATGGAGCTCAATGAGTGAATTGCGTATTTTCCAGTGAGAAAGAGCACTGGCAAACAGTCTTCGCTACATTAGGTTACTTAATCTGGTGTCACTCTGAGCTAGAATTTGTCAGCGGCTAAGCGTAAGGTCAATGAGTCGGATGCGGGTTTTGCAACTGTGAAATACTTTCCTACATTAGTAGCGAATATTAAATTTGAACTAATATTGCGAAAATTTTGGACTTGGATAGCTTAGAATGAAAATCTTTCTGCTTATTGCAAAGGAAAACAATTGATTTTTTAAAACATTCTCTGTCACACACAACTTGAAACAGGTCACGTCGACCAAATCATATGGAACAACTGACAGCAACGTATATCGGAAGGCAGTAAGATCCCTTGGCTTTTGGTTAGGCAGTAGTCGACAGCCATTTCTAGGCCCAAGTAAATGAAGAAATGCAACGTCTTCATCGATTACTTTAATTGTAATGTAATCTACGGTAATTGCTGAGGTTTGGTATTAACATGAAAAGGATTTCGTAGACAGAGAAAGAACCTGTTTTTGGGCAACTACTTCTATAATGACCAAAAGGCATTAAATGATCTTCCAGCACATGTGTTCCAGCAGGGTTCAAATAGCTATCCCCTAGAACTTAGAACTACTGAAACCTAACTAACCTTAGAACATTACACACATCCATGCCGGAGGCAGGATTCGAACCTGCGAACGTAGCGGTCGCATGATTCCAGACTGTTCCAGTAGGGGTATGATAAAAATGACAGTAATAATTACGGTAATTACCGAATTATCCGGTAACTTCACACTTCACAGTGGATTTTCTCGAACTAAGAAATCTGCTGAATTAGTGAAAATTTCAAAATGGCTTCACATCGAGGCTATGATGCGTAGAAGAGTCTTTACATCGTGCTGACATGAGAATAGCATAATCTCCACGTCAGAAGCTTGTTTCTACTTAACCATTTAATAGACTCGCATTTTTTTCCACCATGACCAATTTTGTAAGCTAATCACATCGTTTACTTTTATGAGGCACAAACAGATTTACTTTACATCTGGTGACCTCAAGAGGAAAACGTTATAATCCAGAATCCGCATTAAACATCACGTTCCTTCATTACCAACTGGGCAGAACCGGTTTACATTGGGAAATGACATAGGCGGAGTGCTGGTAAACAGAAATACTGTCGCCAGTAAACTTACTTGCATTAGAAAATTTTATTTTATTTGATGAACCTATAGCCATTTAAAGGAACAGGGCTCTTATTTTCCTTGTACTAGATTGAACGAGAGACGTTGAAAAATTTGGTGCTGGACTGTCATTGGAATTTGTATCTCCTATTTCGAGGAATCTCTCGGAACAGTATAGTTCAATCATTTCGTTCCTTTTCCCCAGGACAGCAATCTTCTCTAGGTCTCCTCCAAAAGTAAGTATGTGGGTCCGATTCCTGATCCAGCACAAAATTATTCATAATTTCATTTCAAGCTCTATCACGTGCCCACCGGCCTGATGGTGAAAATTAACGTGCATTTTTAATGTCTGTTCATGTGTTGCCAACAATTGCAATAGCTGTCGTTGTTTCTGGACAAACACGCACACATCTTACTGTTGGTGAGTAAGCAATTGTTACTTAAGCTGTATTCAGGATGATAAAGAAGGACAGTAGGTGCGCGGTTCGATTGTCGCTCAGACACAAAAATTTGTATCCTTATTTTAGATTCAAGCACCTAGCAGCTGGTAAGAAAAAACCGATACGTAACATTTTATTTTGCTCAGTTAACAATCCGATTATGTGTTGGCTTCGTATCTCTGTCACAGAACTTCACATCATGCACTTCATCTGCAAATGCATGCACACTTCGTTACTTCTGAATGGAGGTATATCAGACATGTTTCGTGGTTAGCTAACAGGGACAAATGGGTCTTGATAAGAGTCCCGGTTTATTACAAAAACTGTCGTCTTTTATTTTGAGGTTAGATTTTGATTACTGAAATTGGCGAAAATTTAGGTATTTCATGGCTCTTCATGCCTAGTCAGCAATATGATATGATTGGATTAGATTAGAAAAATGGCTCTGAGCACTATGGGACTTAACATCTGTGGTCATCAGTCCCCTAGAACTGCGAACTACTTAAACCTAACTAACCTAAGGACATCACACACATCCATACCCGAGGCAGGATTCGAACCTGCGGCCGTAGCAGCCGCGCGGTTCCGGACTGCGCGCCTAGAACCGCTAGACCACCGCGGCCGGCGATTAGATTAGATTTTGATTAGATTAGTACTTGTTCCGTAAATCATGAATACGACTTTTTCGTAATGATGTGGAACGCGTCATTTTAAATGAAAGATTTCTTTACATACCATGATTCAATTTCTTTAAAACAATTTTTATACTCTCATTCTTTTTTATTTCTCCCTCTCTCTCTCTCTGCCTCTCTTTCTCTCTCTCTGTCACACACACACACTCATTCGTTTTTTTATTTGTTTGTTGTGCTCGACTATCGGTGAGGCACGAATACGTCCGTGAATGAGTTTCTTAGTTTTGAGTACACTTACGAAAGAAATATAAAAACAACTATGAGAGTTACTGATTTATGATGCTTAGTTTGCAGTCAGTTCTGAGTATTATTAGTAACTACACTCCAGTCGCTAAACCTAGTTACAGAAATGCGAATCAGACGCATTACGTATTCCAGGCCGTAGCAGCCGCATCTTTGAGACGCCAGCTACGGTTACTTCCCAGCCCGCTGTTGGATCACATCGGTTCATCTTCTTCCTGCTGGTACTGTAACTGAGGTTTGGTAACAAGGCAACGTATGTTTGGCAACTCTGTGATGGACGAGTTGCTTTCTGCTGTGCACTGAATTAAGCCTCAAAGTTCACTTGATTTTTCCTGTAATTTCCATTGAATGATCTGAGTTATTATCGCTTGAGGTGTAACAAAAGATTGTAAATTTAGGGTTTTCAGCCCAGGAACGTCGTTGCTCGCGATATCGAAACTAATCTCGTCCTTTAAATAGCGGTTTACGAGTTCTAGTCACTATTGACCTCGTAAGAGGTAGCCAAGACACATACCTCTTCACTAGCTCTGTGGTAATGTGCTGACCTGTGAGAACGCGTATGTAATGGGGTGTGATTCTAGTCTCGCAGACTATTACATTTTTATCCGTTCTTTGAAAGAGCTACAAGCAGTCAGATCAAACATCGATAAGGAAATGCCAAGAAAATAATTTCGGCTCATAGAGCAATGGTGAAATCTTACAATGCTGCACGACAGGTAACGCCTTTTTCCCCTACTCACAAGCAATTTTGGGTTTCTGGGAATACATAACCTTATTTATGAAATGCCACATTTGCATACCTCTTGAGTATGGCACAGCATACCTATTAAACACAGACCCAATCGCCAGCCGAAGTGGCCGTGCGGTTAAAGGCGCTGCAGTCTGGAACCGCAAGACCGCTACGGTCGCAGGTTCGAATCCTGCCTCAGGCATGGATGTTTGTGATGTCCTTAGGTTAGTTCGGTTTAACTAGTTGTAAGTTCTAGGGGACTAATGACCTCAGCAGTTGAGTCCCATAGGGCTCAGAGCCATTTGAACCATTTTGAACAGACCCAATCAAAATCTAAGTGAGTAGTATTTTACTAATTCGTGCCAATAGAGGCACGCCTGTGTACAGATGCTCAGTTTTATTAAAACAGAGTTTCGTCGTATGGTTTATCGTGGCTACATTTATTTCATTTCTTGTAATGCAGTTCACAATTTTTGTAGGGTTTCTTTTAGTGTTGTTAAACAATAGTAAACATGAGAGAGAAATTAATCATCAACGATAAATGAGAATTCTCTGATGTTATCTATAACAGTCTGACAATGCACATGCAGTTTATTGATTACATGCATGTAGAAAATTCATTCTGAGTTAAAGCTTTCAAACAAGGTTTGAAGAAAAATAAAATGCCACTGCCACATGACAGCTAATGTAGAAAATACTTTTCTGACGTATTTTGGCACGATGCGCTCTCCCCATACATGATATAAAAGTTTCGAAATGCCTGGTCATCTACTAAACCTGAAAAGAACAAAATGTCGCAGAGGTTAGCCCTTTTTCCACATGCGACTATTTTGGGTTGAGAAGTGAAGGGAATTATGTTCATAGTTCCATTAGATTGATAACTTCAGCAGACAGCAGAATTGCGTTTTAAAAAACATAGCAGTGATCACGCTCGAACTCGCAACGATTTATATACAGAGTGCAACACTTACCATTACGCTACTAGCTGGCACATAGCTACAGCAGCACCAGAAATCAAGAACAGCTCCCCCAGAACTTCCGTTTCCACAGTGCTGTGAGATAATGCATATGGCCAGATCTAGACTTCTGAGAGACAAACAGTTACAGCTTTTCTTTTGCACTGCACGACGTTTTCAACAAACAGATAACGCAATAGAGTAGCTCAAGTGGAAAGGAACACTTCCTACTTAAATTTCTGCATCCTACTGTGTTGGCAGTTCTGTGTAGATGGCAGTTACGTGATTTTATTTTGGTTATTACAAAATAGAGTTGAATGTATGCACTGGGCAGCTGAGGCAGCTAGTTCATGGCGATTCGGTCAACCAAGTAAATGAATGTACTGAAAATGCTGCAAACCACTACAGGGAGCCAGTGTGTCAAACTTCTCACCCTGTGTGGCGCAACGGCGTTATGATAGAAAAATGAGAGGAGGCTTTGGTGGTCTGTTGGATCGATGATAGGTTTATTTATTTATGGTCTGGGTTCGATTCCAACTTCTGCTGATGATTTTTGATATGGAGCGACAGATTATATTCTCTTCTGGCTACGCCAAGTGAAGAAGGTATAATGGCATTGTGGTCTGAAATTCACTTTAAACATTGTATTCCTTCTCTGCCAAGTAGACTTTAGGTTGAACCACAATAAAGTCAGGAGTGGTGACATGTAGAAACTCTATCACCAGCAACCTTTCTTATATTAGTTATTTATTTCTAGTGATGAAACAAACACTATGTAGGGTCACAGGATGCTTATTCCTTCTTTTATTTGAGCTTCTGTATGTCGAAAAAATTGGTTCTGAACCGGAAATGCAACTCAGACCGCCCTTAACGCGGAATTTGATCCCTTCGTGACAACACAGCTCGACTACAATTTGTTGTTTGTCCAAAACTGCAGATTCCTCAACATATCCACATGTGGCGCGTGAAAGGGTTCGAATCCTGGCCTGACACTAAAGTTTTCATTATGTATTAACAAGCTCTAGCATGAGAACACCTATCTGCTGGTGGATAATAATTTTGATTTTTTAATGTATTTTCAATCGTTGTCAACATTAACGTTATCTGGCGTTTTTGACTCCCAGTGAGACACAGAACTATTTGCGAGATCTCTGTAAGTTCAAGGATGTTATTCCGAGGTGCTGGTGGAGAAAAATTCGGTAGCTGACGTCTCTTTGTGTGCAGTGACCAACGATATGTGTGGGGTTCGATTCGCAGTCAGCACTGAACTTTTCGTCAAATTATTTCTAGTTCAAACATGCTGACATGTCGCTGCTGGTGTAACAGACCCTATTTCGCGTTCGTTTTCTCTAGATTATAACAGCGATAGGTGCCGGGTTGGAGTCCTGGGAACGAAAAAATTAATGTTTCGTCTCACCATTTCCGTTAAAACATCTAGCAACTGCCGAGGAAATCCGATACGTCACAGCTGATCGATAACAATCCGATTAGGTTCTGGGTTCGAATCCCTTTCCAACAGAAAACCTTACATCACGGCATTTCAAGTAGTAAGTTACTTGTGAACAAGCAATATTTAGCATCTCTCGTAGTTCGTTAACAGGGACAATAGAGGCTGGGTAGGAATTCGCATCCGTTAAAAATGTTTACGTTATGTAATTTAAAGTTGATATTTGCTAACTGATACTGTCTAAAATCGAGGTATATCACTCTCTGTATGCCTAGTCAGGAATGACTGTTACTTTCCGTCAGTCACGAAATCTTTGCTTAGTCCGGATGGCCTGGGTTTGAATCCATATGCAGAAAGAGACGGTTCGTCGTGTCATTTGAAGTTCATACATATTCTCAACTAGCTGCTCGTGAATGACCTAAGTTTTTAATGACATTTTGTGTTAAATAATAAGTACGCTATGTTACTTTGAAGAAGAAATCATGAATACGACGAACTTACTACGCGCATTACCTATCTGACGTAATAATGAGAGTGGTAACATTACAGGTATGTCATTTTTTGTAATAAATGTGAGCTTACAAGCCGTAAGGACAGTGTTATCTGTGATAAGGCGTTCCCTGATATTTGTAGTATCGTGGTATTACTTATCATCTTGAGTTATTGCGATACAGAGCAGTGTTTTGTAGTGGTGACTTGTTGGAACCATTTTCAATAGTCAAACGACTGTACCGAGGAGTGATTAGAGGACCTGCTAGACAGCTGCGTTATGTGGGTTGCATGCGAATCAGGCGTAATGCAATTCAGATCGTTCGGATACTTTTGAGCCTGCAAGGAAACAAGAAGTACGAGCCTGATTACTAGAAAGTCATGATGAACATTTCGTGTTAAGGTGACTGTGTTGCATCGTGTTTACGTTGTTCCATGACAGAAATGCAATGAAGCAACGACAGACTCATTCATTACTCAGTGCTATTTAGAGACGTGCTGTTCGATCCGATGGAGCAGTGCCGGTACAGTTTCGCGGTACTCACAGACATGCACCTTGTTATGGAGAAGTGTATTGCAATCTCTCGGTGCTGAAAGACTGTACAAGGAACAACTTCCTAATAGGCACCATCCGTCACGACGAGTGTTTATTTCTCTCGAACGACAAATGCGGGAGACTGGTTCATTAGAACCTGGTGACATGAGAACCGCTCGTACACCACATTTTGAAGAGGAGATGCTGGAACGTGTTGCAGCGGATCCCACTACAAGTACTCGTTGTATTGCCCGTGGAATGGGCGCTGCACATACTAGCGTGTGGCGAATACTCCATGAAAAACAGTTACACTCATATCACCCACAACGAATCCATGCAATGCTAGTGACTGACTTTGCACCAAGGGTCGCACTGTGTCAGAGGTTGCTCCAACAATGGATTGATCGACCAGACTTCCTACAAAATGTGATGTTTACTGACGAGGCCTCATTTGATCGTGATGGTATTTCGAACAGCAGAAATAGCCATGTGGGGGATGACGAAAACTCTCATGCTGTGAGTATCTGGGCCTACATTGTATGCGAGGATCTCATTGGGCCATATCTTCTACCTGGCCGATTGAATGGCAACCCGTACTTGAGGTTCATGCAAAGAGTTCTACCTGAGTAGGAGAACGTGCCCTTGGCTGTTCGTGATAGGAGGTGGATAAAACATGACGGTGCACCGCCTCATTTCATTGTGGATCTCCGCAACCGTCTCATCCTGGTCGGTGGATTGGAAGAAGAGGTCCTATTCCACGGCCTGCGAGGTCACCTGACCTGCATCACCTTGATTATTTCCTATGGGGATATCTAAAGTTACTTGTTCATAAGATACTAGTTGATACGGAGGTGGAATTAGCTGTCAGAATTGTAGCTGCCTGTGAGTTGATTCCGAAACACACCAGGCATATTTGTCAGAGTGCCGATGTCATGCTTGCATTGAGGTTGATGGTCGTCAACTCAGCACATTTTGTAATATACAGTACATATGGTACGTTCATTATGTCAATGACTGTATTTGCAGTTAACTGTGACTAATGTAAATAAAAATGTACACAGTAATGTGATTTTATTCCTGTTGTCTCCTTAAGCTGACTTCTCTGATCCCAGGTTCCCTACCTCAAATTGTTCAGCAACCAACTTCTGTGCCCTGTTAAATTTTTGCTCGCTCTTAAGGAAATACGACGATAAACCAGGCATCGGAAAAATGTGTATTGCTAGCCTTCATATGCTCCTTACACCACATCGTCCTCTTAGCAATACGCAGAAGTACGCTTATCATACGGGATTAAAGTTTTATTTGCTATGGTTTTGTACAACTGATGTCTACTGGATCTTATAATACGCTCTACGGGGTGTTATCTGGCCCGGCTCATTTAGCAGTGACACTTTGTACATTTCGACAAACATCTTTTGGATGCATATAATTTCATTACGACAGCCCAACAATATGTTTTGACTCTTAAAGCGGATAACTTCCAGAACAACGTAATTCGCCATCTACATTACGGAAACATAACCACTACAAAGCTGAAGATGCGTCTATACTGACGTGAAGCCGGTAGTTGCGAATAAAGCACCTTCATACAGCTATGCAGATTTTGGAAACATCTTTCTTGACTTTTTAATTGTTATAATTCTCAAGATAATTTGAATGGCTATTGACGTTTGATTGTTGTTAGTGTTATTCACAACATAAAATTAAATAAAAAATGTTTTCAAGGGCTCCCAATGTCCATATGATGAAAAACCCTACGAGTTTTAACTCGCTTTAGCACGGTATTAAGAGGCATGTCCATTTACGATCTTGACACGACTTACCGCTCTGAGGTGCGACAGCACGTACTTACCGAGAAAATTATTTTATATTTCTGGCTTTAAGATGAGTCCAGAATGTTGGCGTAAAGCATTATTTCAACTGAGGATTTGAGGTAAGGGAAGGTTCCGTACATGCCAATTTTTGTAAAGGAAGCTATTGAGAAAGCTAGTATATTCCGTTAGAATGAGAAATTATTTCATAAATATCGCAAATACATAAACACTGGCGTGATACAACAACCGTGATGCATATGTCATTAACTGCTTTCTGTCATGCCGAAATAATTCTGATGCGGTAACCATAGTCTTGACTCACTGTTCGTAGCAATCAAACCACAGGTGTCACTTCTCAGACGGCCTTTCTCCTCGTGGTTTTCCGAAATCTAGAACACGGAGTCTCTCGGCAATAAGGCGAAATATCTCTTCTCCTGTAATACAATCTCCGGAGTTGGGAAGCGGTGACCTCTCTTGGTTTCGAAACTACCAAACGAGGTGGCGCAGTGATCGGTCAAATGAGTTTCCAGCTCCTGCATAGTTTCCCTGATTTATGGTTCAGTGATTCCTTTAAATAAGTTCACACGAATTCTGCGACGCATGTTTAAAGAACTCTAGAAGAGATGCTGCCCTCTATTATACTGGCAAGGAGCTAGTGCTCCAGCCCTAATGACCTGCATGTTAACGGAATGTTCAGTTTCAGTTATGCTGCTTCACCCATTCCTCAGTTCATAATTATCGGTGGCAGAAGTGGTGGCCTGCACGTAAAAATTTAGGTGGATAATAATATTTTATGAGAAAAAGTTGATTAGAAAGATTACATTCATTAAGTTACTCTAGCAGCGACCCACATATTTTTCATTTATCTCTCGACTCGCGTGGTGCGGCCCTACTCTTGTACCAGTCTCTTCAGTTCCCCACATTTTTGCTACTTCCTTAGAACAGCCCTGAGCAGAAATTATTGTTCGGTTGGTGCATAAGTTCCTAGCGTTTCTCCATAAGTTTAATAAGCACAACAAATAGCAGAGACTTAAGTCATCACTAATATATTTTCCATCACTATTTACAATAGTCTCCCAAAACTGGGGTAACTTTTCCATTCCGCAACTGTAGAAATCACGCAGTGTCGAGACGAAGAACTCGTCGAGTCAAAGTTGTTCAATAGACAACTAACAAGGTGAAAATCTGAGGGCACAAGATCAGGTGAATAGGTGGGTGCGGAATGACTTCCCAATCCAATTCCTGTATAATGTTTTTGTCAATCTAACAGAATTCGGGAGTTATTGTGAAGTACGAGTAGCATCACTTCACGCAGTCGTTCTGGTCGTTGTTCTTGGATTGTGTCTGCAAGACAATAACTGTCAGCAGTAATGGTTACATCTGGGGGAAGCAATTCGTAGTACACCGTCGCTCTACCACCAGATGCATACCATTATGTTTTGCGGATGTGCGTAGGTCTTTGTATGGGAAGTTGTTACTTTGTTTGGGCTCAACCATTCCTTTCTTTTCCTTATGTTAGCGTAAAGACACCATTTTCGTCATCAGTAACGATACAGGACAGGAATGGTCGGTGTTGTTCACGATACAGTTGATGATGTGCAAGCAGAGATGAACATATAGCCATGATATTTGTGATTCTGGCGGTCGCACGATGGTGGTATGATCACAGTTCACCACATTTGCCAGTTCTCGAGTGCACTGGCGTGGATCATTGTGTACTATACGCTTAAATGACCTTTTTCAAACCCCGAAGGTCTTCCTGAATGTGGAGAGCCAGTAATGTCAGAACGATCTCCTTAAAATGAGAAAACTAATTTTCTTGCCGTGCTCAAGAATGACGCCCCACATATGGCGCACATGTTTCTGGCTGCCTCAGCTGCTGTCGCCCCTCTATTGAACTCAAACAGAAGAATATGTAGGAAAAATTTCGATTTCTGCACTTGGTACTCCATTTTCTAGCGTCCACAGCTTCACTCACTATCTCCAAATGACAAAATGACAACATGTAAACTCAAACAGCAACAGTGAGCTACAAAAAAAAAAAAAAAAAAAAAATAAAAATCGATAAGTGAACCCATAGCAACCGGAATACCAACATGCAAAACAAAAACACTAAGAACTTGTTCACCAACCTAATACTAGTCGGATACGCGAAGCTGCAACAGCCCGTTGCAACCGTTAGCACAGGCAGCTGCCGTGTTTAGAACGTTCTATCCGCACGTTGTGTGATATGTTTCTCGTTCCCACTACAGTCAGATACTGGTGTCTTGTGACATTCTGTCCAACAGCGCCACTGACAACCGCTTTCTAAAGCTCAAGGTTCTTCCCACTATTCACCCAGTCCTTCAGCCGAAAATCTTCACGTGGCTTTTTCACAAACACTGGTTCCATAAATGGCGACTATACTGTATATGGAGTGCCTTTTTCTTCCCTGCGTGAAAACTGACATACCACGGTATTTCAGTGTGGTGCTTTCTCATTCGATGAGGACTCGTTGAGAATTGATGAATTTAAGGCTTTGCATTTCATAGCAACACTGTGCGTGGGCTCTGTACTTTTCCTAATCACCAAGTTTTGGACAAGAGTCCTGAAGCAAATTCGTTAATGCCTTACGTGCTAGGACTGCGACCATTCGTTTGCCTTACGACAGTATGCGGAGCAAGCAAGTCTGCGCTCTGAGGCCGAAAAAATATGCTGCATCACCCCATTTCTTTGTCATGTACATGCGCTCTCAGCTGAGAGGTTGCGGATATCCCCGTAAACGTTCTGTTTCTCACTTTAATTATAGAATTTATATGAGCTGAAACAATTCGTCAGAGAGATTTTGCTACATAGTTCACCTGCAAGTGCACAAAAATTATATTGTTGGTAATAATTTCTGCGTCAGATTCACAGTCATTCATAACGACTACTCGCATACTAATAGATGGAACTTCAGATGTTGCGTAAAATTCAGGATGAGTAAACAGGTACCTTGGGATATAGTACTGGTGATTTTATCCGTCGAATTCTGCATTTGGTAACAAATATAGTCAGCCTGTTAACCAAATACTACCCAGTTCACCGCCAAACGTCTATTTCTTTCGCTTTTTGTTGAACGGATAAGTGATCAAAACAAAAATTAGAACACAATGGCTTTTACTTCAAGTGATTAGCCGTTGCTGTTTACACAAGGATGCCCTGTGCCATGTTGCGAATATTGGACTGCGAAGTACAGGCGTAGGATACAAAAAGAAGTCAGCAACAAATTCACACAGAGCGCTAGATACAAAGCTGGAAGAACAAAATGAGAGCTCAGCGGCAGCGTGGGAGCTTTCTGACGCCCCATATTCAAGAGTGGATTCGTTGTCTGATGTAGAAAACATTATCAGGCAAACGGTAGTAAAGTGCCATATATTCTCTGTGTATTCTGAATGTCACTTCATCTCAATAGATCTCAGCAGGTAATCTTTTGCATGGTGGCAGGTAAACAAGATCTATGCATACTGTCTGTTACGCAGTTCCATAGTGAAATTGTGCGTTTCGTGGTGTTAACTTTCCTATCTGTGTGGTTGTCTACGTGGTGTAATAACTTTATGCTTGTTAGTGGCTGTTTATAACCATTAGGTGTTAAAATTAGTAAGCAGATCATGCAAAATGCAATGCATGTCCGAAAAATCTGATTTTAAAAACTTTGAATAGTCAGGTGGGATGTGAAGGCTGAGAAATGAATAATATGAAAACTATTGTCATTCACTTGCATGTTACTTAATCGAATTTGGGAATGCGCACATGATCGCCATACTGATCTCTGTTACGGACAGTAGCGAAAGTACTCTATATACAACAGAAATCTTATAAAATGAATACTTTAGCTAAACCTTTCTTTTGCATTTTTGTGAAAATACCTCTAGAATTTATTTAATTCATGAAAAAATAAATGAGCTATTACATTTTAAACTTCATGTTCAGAAAAAACTCGAATTTTATAGTTAATTATCTCAATTGTACCACAGTTTTTAATAGATTTTCAAAATTCTAGATTTTCATGCACCTGTAAGTATTGTTTATATAATGTACAAAATTCATCGAAGAATCTCTCTTACTTATGAAGAAAAGCGTACCTATAACAACAAATGCAGCCAGTACTAAGTGAAAAAAAAAACATTTTTCTCTTACTTACAGTACCTTAAAAGAAAAGATGTAAAGAGTAATGTGATTCTTTCCTGAGTCTGTGCATATTTCAAGTGCTTGAACCAACAATGACCTAACAGTTAAAGCACGAATTACAGTATTGACAAACTGAAAGTAAAAATGATCCGTAATCACGACATTCTTTTTTACGTAGTGTCGGAGCACGAGAATTCATAGCCAGAATTACGTTATTAGATAGCTCCAAGCTGCAGTAACAGCATATCCAGATTTTACGTTATGTAATATCTTCCCACCTGCAACAGCATTCCAAGATCAGATAAGCACGCCAAGTTAGTAAAGTCAACACATCTGGTTCAGCAAAGGCTCGACACATGAGTGTCTACCAAAGCAGACTAACTACATGACTATAATTTAAACTTCGGAATCCACAGAGTCTTAGCATATACCCCACAGGCAAGTGTATGTCTGTGATGTACTCAAGAAATGCGTTTTCTGTGGCAAATTTCACAACGAAAACAGCCACTTGTCATAATCTAGGAACCTTACATTGCCTGCACCCTTCTAAATAAGAATTCTCCAGAATGTTTCTTTCTAAGAAATACAGCAACGAATATTCAAGAAATTCTTTCACAGTTTTATGCCAAAAGGAAATATTGATATTTGAATATGTGATAAATGAGAAAATGATATCACACATTCATCCAACAAACACAAAACCGAATAAAAAATCATTGTTTTTTAAAGTAGCAGACTTACAAAACAACTTACACTTGACCTCTTAGCAACAAATAATCCTGACTTAATAACGAGCATCAAAATCGATATAGGGATTAGTGAACACATGGTTGTCGTAGCCAGATTGAATATTGTAATCCCCAAATCCTCGAAAAATAAGCGAAAAATATACGTATTCAAAAAAAAAAGATAAAAATTCACTTAACGCCTTCCTGAGAGACAATCTCCACTCATTCCAAATTAATAATATAAGTGTAGACCAAATGTGGCTTAAATTCAAAGAAATAGTATCGGCAGCAACTGACAGATTTATACCAAATAAACTAACAAACGACGGGGCTGATCCTCCTTGGTACACAAAACGGGTTAGAACGCTATTGCAGAAACAATGAAACAAACATTCCAAATTTAAACAGACGCAAAATCCCCAAGACTGGCGATCCTTTTCAGAAGCTCGAAATTTAGCGCGGAGTTCAATGCGTGATGTCTGTAACAGTTTCCACAACGAAACTTTGTCTCGAAACCTAGCAGAAAATTCAAAGAGATTCTGGTCGTATGTGAAATATGTTAGCGGCAAGAAACAATCAATACCTTCTCTGCACGATAACAATGGAGATACTATCGAAGATAGTGCTGCCAAAGCAGAGTTACTAAATACAGCCTTCCGAAATGCCTTCACAAAAGAAGACGAAGTAAATATCGCAGAATTCGAATCGACAACAGCTGCTAACACGAGTAACGTAGAAGTAAATATCCTCGGAGCAGTGAAGCAACTCAAATCACTTAATAAAAGCAAGACTTCTGGTCCAGACTGTATACCAGTTACGTTCCTTTCCGAGTATGCTGATGCATTAGCATCATATACAACCGTTCGCTCGATGAAAGATCCGTTCCCAAAGACTGGAAAGTTGCACGGGTCACACCAATATTCGAGAGAGGTAGTAGGAGTAATCTACTAAATTACAAGCCCATATCGTTAACGTCGATATGCAGCAGGATTTTAGAACATATATTGTGTTCGAACATTATGAATTACCTCGAAGGAAAAGGACTATTGACACACAGTCAACATGGGTTTAGAAAACATCGTTCCTGTGAAACACAACTAGCTCTTTGTTCACATGAAGTGCTGACTGCTATTGACAAGGGATTTCAGATCGATTCCGTATTCCTGGACTTCCGGAAGGCTTTTGACACTGTACCACCCAAGCGGCTCGTAGTGAAATTGCGTGCTTGTGGAATATCGTCTTAGTTATGTGACTGGATTTACGATTTCCTGTCAGAGAGGTCGCAGTTTGTAGTAGTTGATGGAAAGTCATCGAGTAAAACAGAAGTGGTTTCAGGCGTTCTCCAAGGTAGTATTATAGGCCCTTTGCTGTTCCTTATCTACATAAACGATTTGGGAGACAATCTGAGCAGCCGTCTTCGGTTGTTTGCAGAAGACACTGTCGTTTATCGACTAATAAAGTCATCAGAAGATCAAAACAAACTGCAAAATGATTTAGAAAAAAATATCTGAACTGTGCTAAAATTAGCAGTTGACCCTAAATAACGAAAAGTGTGAGGTCATCCACATGAGTGCTAAAAGGAACTCGTTAAACTTCGGTTACACGATTAATCAGTCTAATCTAAAAGTCGTAAATTCAACTAAATACCTAGGTATTACAATTACGAGCAACTTAAATTGGAAAGAACACATATAAAATGTTGTGGGGAAGGCTAACCAAAGGCTGCGTTTTATTGACAGGACACTTAGAAAATGTAACAGACGTACTAAGGAGACAGCCTACACTAAGTTTGTCCGTCTTGTTTTAGAATACTGCTGCGCAGTGTGGGATCCTTACCAGATAGGACTGACGGAGTATATCGAAAAAGTTCAAAGAAAGGCAGCACGTTTTGAATTATCGCGAAATGTGGGAGAGAGTGTCACAGAAATTATACAGGATTTGGCTGGAAATCATTAAAAGAAAGGTGTTTTCGTTGCGACGGAATCTTCTCACGAAATTCCAATCACCAACTTTCTCCTCCGAATGGGAAAATATTTTGTTGACACCGACCTACATATGGAGGAACGATCACCATGGTAAAATAAGGAAAATCAGAGCTCGTACGGAAAGATATACGAGTTTGGAATAATAGAGAATTGTGAAGGTGGATCGATGAACCCTCTGTCAGGCACTTAAATGTGATTTGCAGAGTATCCATGTAGATGTAGATGTAGAATATGTATGTGTAATGGTAATGTAATATAAAAAGGTAAAAATCAAGAATTTCTTCGAAGTAGCTATAATGTCACCAGTTATTGAATACAATACCTGTGAATGTAACATTTGTAAGCAGTTCAACAAGACTAACTCCAACAGTGAATAACTTGTACGGAATAGTACAATGTGTACATTATCATGAGTGTAAAATTCTAACAATAAGAGGAACTACGAGAAGAAAATGTAAATCTTGGGTAAAGAAATAAGCTGCATAATTTATGATTATTGACACCATGTTAATGTTAAAAGAATTAAACACATTGAAAAATATAAACCGTCTTGCTAATTTGAAGGCCAAAATACATATAGGTCAGTGTCATGCAATGGGAGGTGAACATGTTTATCTCATAGAAAATGTCAGATGAAGCACATGTATTACTGAATGTACTGTTTTATTTTATAGAGGACACACCATTAAATGAGTCTCAATTTGTACTGGTGACTATTACACTGAATCACTGATAAGTTGCTGGCAGAAGTAGACACAACTGAGCAGAATGGTGCATATGTGTGTATTAATGACAGGCTCAGGTGGGATGGAAGTATAAAGCCAGCTCCTTCTCTGACAATTCAAGGATTTAATATCAACAAAATAACAACAATGTCAGCTCTCTCATATATGAATCAAAACTCGACCTCAGGTTCCTGTGTTTATAACAGCCACCATACAAGTGCTCATTTGAAGGTAACACATGCATGCCTCTCTCTTCAATAGTGAGTACACTCCATGCTAGTCCATCATACATGAAACATGAAATGAAGGAAATTAGTGACTATATTGATACATATATGTTCTAAGCTGGGACAGAATATTGACTCGACAAATATACACTATTTGATATACAAACAATGTGATACTTCTTGAAACAAGAATGTATAAGTTTATATCACAGTAATTTACATTTTTGTACATATCACATACTGTAATAAAGGTATTTTATGAAATGAACATTGACAGTAATAAAATACATCTCAAGATGCATTATTCAAATTGCCAATGAGAAACTAGTCACATGTTGGCTTGAAAATATTGAGCAAATGATTACAAATTCTTTAAGTATTGTGCCGTTTTTATTTGTATTAATTGAGTTTTTAGATTTTCAGTTATTGGGAACAACCACCAAAAGAGAACTATTTATTGCAATCACTTTCAAATTTCTCTTCTACTCACAACATCTACCTACACAAATATACCAAACTACAACACATCTATAGCTTTAGATCAAGGAGAAAGGAATAATGATCAACTGATTTTGATATCTATGGGAGGTGCATACCAACAGTACATGTATTACAAGAACTTATCTTTAAAAGGAAAAGTCGGCCAAGTCAATCAACTGGGCCTTTCATTCTAGTCCAGCATGTCTTGGGGTCTACATGTAACAATACTATGGTAGAGAAACTCTTTAAATCATTTATACCTTTATAAGAGAAATGTTGATGACAATCATGTAACAGTAGAGCAACCTGGGTTCAGTTTTACCAGTCATATTAATGGTAGACTCAGAAGTTGTTACCTTCTTTGAAGAGTTAATATGAAATACTGACCAGAAAGATATGAACAGCAATATTTTTATATTCAAATAGCTTGCTAATTTTTTGTAAACAGGTGTCCATGGACATCCAATCTTGTCTTTTCATTGTTTCCTCTGTCTATAACTTTCCAGCAGTAGAGGAAAAATTGTTGGATCAAAAAACTGTAAGGAAACAATGGATCTTGGTTAAACATAAAATGCTCTGTCATCAAATCAGAAGTATCATTCATGTGTATACTAACTATCTCACAATAGGCTTCAGTACATTTATAAGAAATAACATCACAACCTTCCCACTTCCCTTATTTTATCTAAAATCAACATTGCATATTAATTCTTCTCTATGATACCTATAGTAGTGCTTTAACAACCAGTGAACAACTTTCCACATGGAATAATAATAGTCATATAGTGCCTTACAATTCATCAGCATATATTTTCATCTCTGTTTTGAAAAACATCATTACACACCTTATACATACATTTAAGTCTCTGCTTAAAAACTTCTGCTATCATCTTTTGCCTTGAATATTATATATCTCTTGTTAAACTCTAGTACTTCTTTAAAATCCTCCAGACTTTATTGCCAACTCCTTTTCACACTATTCCTTACTCAAAAACTACCAAGGTACCACCAAAATAATAACTTCATCAAGACTATGTAAAATTCTTAAAGAATTCACTGCACATATCATTATAGAGCAATAATACCCTCCCATGGATACCCTTCAAAAATTCCAAAGGCAAGAGACTTTGCCATACTTGTGATGGTCAGTAAAACAGGTGTAAAACAAAAGAAAGAGCAACAGGTGAAATTCATAAATCTGCCTCTTCTTGTTTTCTGATTTTTTAGTTCCTGGTGTATTAATTCACCATATTGTCCTCAGATGACAGACATGTAGGTAATTGCAAATATGATGTGTATTATATAATGAACTTCCTATTCTGAACAAGTATACAATAATTTTAATACAAATACCTATTTCAAATCTCATCCATACCATCATAGTGTCACACTAAATCATGGCTGACACAGGACCTCACACTAGATTATGACTGACACAGGACCTCACACTAACTTATAAGTGACACAGTATCTTGTAATTAAAGAAACTCTATACACATGGCCGCATCTGATAAGAATTAATTCTGTAGTAAGAATACACTATTGTAACACTGACAAAAGAAAATGTAACAAATTAATCAACAGTTAAAATATTTGCTGCTATAGCATCACTCTGGACTAAAAATATTTTATGCGAAATGAAATTGTTAGCTGTCAAGGTCCACTGTATGTACTTGCTCTTGCACACTATAATCTCCTCTAAGAAGTCTCTTTTCATCTTTTTCACCTATGTTAAACCAATTACTCATTTGTACATAACTGTCACTCCCTATGTCACTCAGTAAACAGTTTCACTGGATATCCACTACAGTTTCTTTAACTGATGGATAAGAAAGACGAAAGAACAGAGGAGTGAAATTCGAGTTAAAAATTAAAGTTCCTCCTGGCTGGGAGCATACCAGTCGCCAGATGGTCTACCAACAAAAGAGCTATTGGATCCCCATACCAACAATGTGCCATCTTTATTTACACAAGGTTAGCAGCACTTACGTCTGGTAATGAAGTTTTGTTCTGCTTAAACCTGACTCTTTTTCCAATAATCTCAAATCCATAAAAAAATATGCACAATTCTGCGTAAACCTCACTCTTTTTTGATAATCTCACATCCCTAATACAGTGCACACAAGCTATTCCTGCTGTTTAACACGACAACTTGCCACCATTTCTCTACACCAAAGTTTACTCCTAAATTTGCTGTAAGCCTGTATCACTGGTTTCCTACACAAGTTTCCACATTGTATATTATGCAACAAATAAAAGGAAAAACTTTTAACAACCAGTACTTGTGGTACAGTGTCAGCACATCTTTCAGATTTATTAGACAGCTGTATGAAGTTGGTTATTATCTTAAGTCTTTCTGAAATCTAGTCAACTGTTCTTTATTATGTACTGCTCGATAGTCCAAATAGCCCTCAAGGGTTTGTACTTGACATCATAATTCCTGGATCATTGAATCTAATTGTTGTTGACAAGACATTATTGGGTTTCACTAAGATCGATTCCTTACCCCTTTCTTTAGTATTTCTTAAATCCATGAAAGTTACTCTCCTTACTCTGTCTCCATTTGTAAATACTATTCTTGGCCTAACTGGTTCTATCTATATATTTTCAGTCCTAGTTTTTATTCTAGTTGTATGAGTCTCCAACTCCACATGGCAGCTCTTGACAAATTTGTACAGATATAGTTTCACTTCCACAAACAGCTAGAGGGCTTACTAATTGGTATACCATCATTATCTGACAAACATCCCCAATATTCTCCTTGTGTACTACGTCCCGGCCTATCACTGTATCTACCTCTTAACTTTCTACTGGAGAACTTCCTAATTCGTTTGTATTCATTAGGATATTAATAAATGGTTTAAAGCCAACTCACTGACATTAAACTTCGATAAGACTCACTATATGCAATTCAGAACCTGTAAGAGGTTTCCACCCAGCATATGCATAAAATACGAAGAAGAGCAGATAGAAGAGGTTGACAGTCTTAAATTCCTGGCATTACAACTTGATAATAAATTCAGTTGGGAAGAGCACACCACAGAACTGCAGAAGTGCCTTAACAAATCCGTATTTGCAATTCGAGTGTTAGCAGACATAGGCGACATAAAAATGAAAAAGCTTGCATACTTTGCCTACTTTCATTCCATAATGTCATATGGTATAATATTTTGGGATAACTCCTCAAGTCAATCAAAAGTTTTCAGAGTCCAAAAGCGTGTAATACGTATTATTTGTGGAGTAAATTCACGGACGTCCTGTAGAAACCTCTTCAAAGAACTGGGTATACTAACTACTGCCTCTCAGTATATATACTCATTAATGAAATTTGTCCTAAGTAATATATCTCTTTTTCCAACAAACAGCTCAGTTCATACATACAATACCAGGAACAAAAATGATCTGCACAAGGACTTAAAAGCACTTACTTTAGTTCAAAAAGGGGTCCACTACTCAGGAACACTCATCTTCAATAATTTGCCAGTAAACATAAAAAATTTAGTTACAAATAAAGATCAGTTTAAAAGGAGCCTGAAAGACTTACTAGTGGCCAACTCCTTCTACTCCATTGACGAATTTTTTAATAGAAACAAATGATGTATTGTATACATGCATACTATTAGTATTGTTATTTCAACTTTAAAAAAAGAAAAATTAAAAAAACTGACATGTTGCACATCCACGAGGATCTCCTCAACACGGATCTATGGAACGAAAAACTAATCTTATCTAATCTAATCTGTGTACCACCTGTCACTATCGTACCAGCCGTCGTAGCTCACTTAGTATACTCCTCGGATATCAAACCCAAATCCCTAGTTCGCATCGTTTATAAGCAGGACATCTTCTTGTGACATGACAATAGCCTACCACAAGACAGTGGGATCATTAAACTGCATACCTGTGTCTACTAACTGCACCATGTACGACCATATCTGGTCCTTTCAAGTTCATGGAAGATGGCTTCCCAATCGAGTACACAAACGATAAATACATCGATATGCTTTTGTTGCTGCGTGCATCCGATAATCGAGTTAATACTACGGCTGCTCCCTATAAGAATGTTTTTTGTTGCCTGGAGCAACAGCTTCGGGAAACCTGTAATCATTGTCCATAGGTAATAGCCAGAGGTCGTCCAAGGACTAGAAGTACTCCACGCGCTATTCTTGAAATCATCCACCAGTCACCTTGGCGTAGTAGATGTGACATTGCAAGGCAGTTCCACATATCTCAAAGCATGTTTGTTGAAGTATTGCATTATGAAGAACTGCATCCACAACGTTGCACGTTAACTCAACACCAGCGGCAGAAGATCGCATTTGACGAGTACAGTTTTGTGAATGGTTTTTGCACAAAGAAAATGAGTATAATGAACATTTTATAAATAACGTGATAAGGACTGACGAATCCAGCTTCACTCGTGAAGTCATTTTCAACCTCCACAACAGTCATTGTTGGTCGGAACACAACCCACATGTCACCTGTGAATGTGGCTTTCAGGCACGTTTCGGCATAAGCCTGTGAGGTGGAATCATGGGAGGAAGTGCTTTTGGGGTTCTACCTACTGCCGGGCAACTTAAGCGCCCCATTATCGGAAGCTTTTTTGCAATACTTTACCTGACACATTAAAAAATGTCTCATCTGGTCTTGGCGGCAACTGTGGTTTCTGCATGATAATGTACCGCCACACTTTGGAATGAATACGCGTAACTGTTTAAATGAAACGTTTCCAGGGACATGAATTGGTCGTGGAGGTCCAATGTTCTGGTCTCCACGTTCCTCGAATCTTACTCTACTAGGTTTTTTTATTTGTGTGTACACTTAAGGAACAACGTCCATCCCTGGGTGTACACGACATAATAACTCGCATGCATGCCACTTCAGTATTGGTGGATGCTGCTATGTTGTGTAGTGTCCAGCGAAGTATGATCCAGCGAGTGGTGAAGTGTTTGCAAATGCAAAGAGGTTGGTTTGAAAACCTTCTCTAAAGTGAATGTTGCTTGTGCGTATAAGTACCAACTCTGTGAAGATAAGCCATGACACCAGACGTATGGAATGGAATTATTGCGAGTAGCGTAATATGCAATCTAGTGTATCCTATCTACTGTGTTTTTTGTACCTCACTGGATGTAGACGATGTTACTGTACCCACTATTATTTTCTGTTGGGTTAATTTGTGTCATGGATGAAATAAAGTGGTGGTTTGCGTCTGTAAGAAGTTCATTTTATTTCTTAATATTTAAATAAAGATAACAGTAACAGAAAGAAATGCAAAAGATACCGCACTGTGGAGGTGTAAATTAGATAAATTTGATGCTTTAATTGAAAAAAAAGGTCTAGCGCGAACACGACTCTGTATTTCCGTTCCCTACGTCATTGCCTCGTCTCACTTAGCTAATGGATTGGCTCCGGTACAGCGCAGAGTTCATGGTACCTGTTCTTAGCCACGGTGCACGCAGTTACAGCTTTGCGAGAAACTCGTTTTGTAAATACCATTTCTGTTAGACCTATTTGCGGTGGTAGGTTTTTCTAGATACATTTTTTTACTGAACAACGATGAGAAACTGCATGCCGACCGCCAAGTGCGGCACTTTTTCTTCGCCCCATACATAGGTAAAAAGATCAGAGTACACAAACAGCATTTTTGTTGCAGTTACAGTAGTAGGATAGAGCTTCTCATCTCACTGCTAAACCAAAAAACGACAAATAAGATCGTATCCTAAGCAAGAAGGTTCACATTATATTTTCTGATGTTAACTTTCCTATTTGTGTCTACGTGGTGTAATTTTATGCTCGTTGGTGGCTGGATATAACCATTAGATGTAATTACGTGAAACTTTCGTGTTTAGTCTCTATACCTAAAGTTGTGTACGTTAAATGCGATCCCCATGACGCCTTAAGATCTTACCTTTTAGACGAGGTTGCTGTAAAACTGTATAAACTTTGATGCGTAATCTTTGTCCTTGTACTTATAATACAAAACATATACTCAACCCTTTTAATCGTACAACATTGATATGTAAACCAGAATATCACATCACTGAATTTAATCTGAATTTTGTACTCACTGTTCCCTAAATGCAGTAAACAATTGCTGAACTCGACCCTAACAATGACATAGATTAGCCGTGCAACAAGGGAAACATAGCTGTACTATGCAACGCCATTATAGTCATCTCCAACATGGAAGAAATCACGCTGTTTTTGTTATTACACAAATAAATCTTGCTAATTGCAACGCAAGTATGCCAAGCGTCAGCAGGTTATAAATTATTAAACGGATCACGAGAAATGCGCTGCGTGTCCAAACAATCTGATTTTAAAACCTTGTGAATAGGCAATGGTAATGTGAAGTCTCAGAATCGTGAATTTGCAAAACGACTTAAGTCCTTAGAGGTACATTTTCAGAAACAACAAAAAACTGTTTATTATCTTACTGAAGCGAATATTGCACTAAAATATTGCATTATATGTTACATACATCGAAACTACATAAGACTGTCATTACAAAAGCATGATCTTGTAAATCAATCTTGTTCAAATTTTGGTTTAAAAAAGGACTTTGGTCGTTTTTCAAATTAACTTCCGTTTTTCTCCTTATGTAATAAAATTCTGGCATATAAACACATAATAATGTATTTTATTTATTGAAAAACACATTCATAATACACAGAACAGTAAATCATCCAGGGAAATAAACATCCAGGACAAAGTTTCCAAAACGAAATTGCAATTTTACTCATTTGCCCTTGTTTCCCAATCTGGAATTTTCTGTTAAAATGCTTTGATTCATTACAGTCGGGAATGTACTTGAGCATTTTGCGTACAGCTTTAATTTTATTTTCATTGATTGGACACACACCATTTGGATAAGCATGTGTGTATGATAGTTCTGGGACGTGTGAATATGTTGGTCCAAGGATGAAATAATGTTGAATTATTCCTCCTATGAATGGTTTTGCCACAACTATTCCGATCTGTTCTACAGAAACGCAGAATTCCATAAAAGTTGAAACAGTGAAAGATACCTTTTTATCTCTGGGAACGTTCTTGACAGACGTCTCTATAAAACCGCCATTTCTTTTGTAATAATATGGCCACCAGTTGTAGTAATCATGAACATCCTTACTTTCAACGATTGTAACTGTAAAATTTCCTTCATTCTGCAGCGTCTGTCCTCACGCCTCAGTAGTCTTTTCACTACTGCGAAGTCCCTATCATTTGGCAGAAAGGAGTGTCCTGTCCTCTGATAGGGAAAAGAAGTCTGATGTTCAAAAAACGCCGCTGAGCACTTATAGCCATTAAAAACCTGATGAGAGTGTTGTTCTTGATCTGGCCTGCACAGCCGTCACAAAACAACCAGAGTTCTTTAACACTAGATGAGACACAGGTATTGAAATAATGGAGGAGAAAACTGCATACGTCATTTGGACTATTCTTAGTTTTCCCCTCATGGTAGATGTAGGAGGATACAGAATTAGTTTTCATGTTATACACACAGAAAACTGGAATTGTCAGTTGACGATAATATTACATGTCCTGAACTGGTATCTTAGGCAAGCATACATTTTGCATGTAGTCATATGTTAAAGCAAAGAAATCCTCTCTCTCGGTGCATAACTTGGTTGCATCTTCTAGTGTTTTGTAGAACTTTTTACTGCGATGTTTGTGCACTAGCAGTTCTGGTGCAGCTACTCGTTTAGCACAATCATTAAGTGCACCGCTTTTCACTTTAACATTCAGCTTTTCACACGCAATGCATGTGACTACATTGGGCCTACCAAGTCTCAAACGGAAATGGTTATTGAAATATCTGTGATAATACTGGTAAGGCACATTACTATCAGGATATTTGACAAGAAACATTTCATGGATTGTTTTCACAGTTAGTTCGCTGTTTAAATGGAAAACATCTGTGTTTCCCTAGTGGGTTTGTTTAGTTGGAAATGACGCAATATGGGAATGAATAGGAGCAAGTATATCAGGCTCTTTTGCTTTCCCTGGCTTGTTTTTTTTCACGTTGGCCTTTAGGAGACTTGCCACGAAGCAGCAGCTTACACAATCTCTTCATCCTGGATTCAGTAACACAATAAACACTGAGGAAGGCTTTCTTACATACCTCTATCTGATTGTCTGAATCTTTAGCAAAATACTTGAACATAGCTGCCCTAGTACCAGGCTCGTCTTCCCTTCCTCTTCATCTTTTTATGGCAATACTTTCAGTTTGACCCTGTAACAACACATCTTGTTCGTTCTTAGTGTCAAAATTTTTCATGTAATTAACTGCTTCTAACAATGCATTTTCGGAAATCAAGTTGAGACATTGTTTCCTGCATCTGAAATATATGACAATTTTTTATAAACAAGAGTCTGCATTACTAGTAATTACCAGTCTCAGTAAGCTACAACGATGTGTTCAACAAAATTGTG
The DNA here is from genome assembly GCF_021461395.2 of Schistocerca americana. Lineage (NCBI taxonomy): Eukaryota > Metazoa > Arthropoda > Insecta > Orthoptera > Acrididae > Schistocerca > Schistocerca americana. Next base: position 496,590,387 of record NC_060122.1, read on the forward strand.
AAACAAAATTAAATCCAAATTGCTTACCCGCAAGCAGGTCCTGTTTGTCTAGCTGAAACTAACTTCCCCATATGATTTACGTGCTCCAAACCTTTAACCTTAGCACGCTTTATTGTAGCTCTCTTCTATTATGGTCATTGTTTTCTTTATTTTCAGCAAGACCAATACATCAAGAGACGCCATTTTCGTTTTCAACTAACGTACCGCAGGTCTACCACACAAACAAAAGTAATATAGATGTTTTAACAACTTAGAGCTATACATGAATCTGTTAATTATCATTACCTGACATACTAAACAACTTAAGTCCTGAACTATGGCTGTTTCGCCGGTAAACACGAATGTTCTGTTACTAGAAATAATGTTCAAAAGTTAGGGACTAAAGTCTCTTTGGTATTAAGCGATGCGTGTTGGGTATTCGAACATTGCTGTGCCCATAACACAAAACTATGAAAATGTGGAAATCACAGTCGTTTTGCAAATTCACGATTTATTGAAAACTATTGGCACTCGTTTGTATATTGCTTAACCGGATTAGAGAATGTGAATATGTGCACATTATTGATCATTATTATGTACAGTAGCAATAGTTCTGGATATAGAATTAAATCTTATGAAATGAAAGCTTTATCTAAACCTTCCTCTTACTTTTACGAAATTAACTCTTACATGCAATATCTAAAAGAAAAGGGGTAACAGCGTGATGTGATCCTTTCTTGAGTTCATGAACACTATTATAATCTTGCTTCCAACAACGTTCTAATAGTTAAAGCACGAATTAAAATATTGACGAACCAAAACTAAAATACTCCATTAACGCTACATTCCGTTTTCTGCAATGTCGGAGCACACTACTGCATAGCCAGATGTTACGTTATTTAATATATTCCAAGCTGCAACAACAGCATTCCGAGATAAGATCACCACATCAGCTCGGCCAAGTCAACACAATCGATTCAACCAGCGCTCGACAGAGAAGAGTGCTCGCCAGCCCAAATTGAGTACAATATAAACTTAGGAATCAAGAGATTCTCCTTTATACGTGTACTCGGGAAATTTGCTTTGTGTGACAAATATCACAAACGAAACTGCCACTACTCATCATGTAGATACCTTACAAAGCGAAGTATTCCTGGCAAAGTCGTTGCCTTCACGCTTTGTCGTATCGACATTCTCATGTAGCTACAGTCGTTTGGTGAAACAAATACACGGGTATCTTCTGTGGCAAAAGTTTCATTTCATATGTAAGAGTGCCTAGACATCTATTCCAAATGCTGTCATGGCATCTGCAATCCCAAAAGCATCTCAGAGAAAATATACATCGCTGATCAGAAATTCAAGAATTTTACCAAACTGTGCCAGAGATGCCAGAAAATATGATATTACTTGCTGTAACCGAGAACAAGAAAAAAAGAAAATTTGTTTTCACTGCCCTTGTGTAGTACCTCGTTTATCAAGTCGGTTGCGTCAGAGGTGAGTAGAAGCCGCTAGTGCCCTATTTAACGTTAATTGTCCAGTGAAAATATATGCAAGACGCAGTACTGTTTTAATGCCAACTGTTCTGTAGCACAAGATGGTAGGCATAATGACGCTTTAAAATGTGGGTAACACGCTAATGCAATGGGTCAAGCTACACGACTGTGTGATAATAGCGAATGATAAATATAGATGCGCGCAGACATCACTAAACATACATTCTTCCGGATAATATTTTTCTTTCGCCGCTCTGAAAAGTTTACAATTTACACTTGGAAAAGTTACACACGTTACTGCCTCACAAGAACGTCCTGTAAAAATTATGACGACCTTAACCCTTTAATTTGTTCCCCTTAACAAAGCTGCAGTTCAGTAAATACCACCGTGAACAAGGATGAAGAATGGTATAGTAAGTAGGGATTCATTCCAGAGCGTGCGGATACGACATGCTAGGAACATATTTCACGCTAAGATAGAACTGACGCGTATCACTGAAAAGTGCTAGTCTCATTGTTTTTATGTCATGAAAGTGTATGCAATACCACCTTTGCCACAGAGGAGTAACCCCTTTTCGTTTTTCGTTTTCCCCATTGTAGACAAGAATTATTTTAATTATTACACTGGCTTGTTGACTAAATCTGTACATAGGCTCCACAAGCCACCTCACGGTAAGTGGTGAAGCATACTTCGGTATCTTAGCATTTCCCTCATTCATGTTTCATTTGCAAAAATTCGGAGAAACGAGTGTCAGTATACCATCGTATGGGGTCAAATTTCACTAGTATTACCACATTGGTCGTTTCACGAGATGTATGTGGGAGGAATCAGTACGTTGCCAGAGACCTCCTGGAACAAATTCTCTCAGAACTTTTAACAGCGAACCTCTCTGTGGTGCACAATGGACGTTTGAATCGAACTAGATAGAAACTGCAGTGAGGTAACATTTGCGCTCATTGTTCAGCAACAATGTCCATGCCGATGTAAACAAGCCCGCGACTTTTAATGGAATGTGGACTTCATTAATCGTGCGTGGAAGAAAGGCATTTTTTATATATTGGAATCAATTCAAATGATAGATTCCAAATGGCAAAAAATGGCTAAAATGGCTTTGAGCACTATGCGACTTAACTTCTGAGGTCATCAGTCGCCTAGAGCTTAGAACTAATTAAACCTAACTAACCTAAGGGCATCACACACATCCATGCCGAGGCAGGATTCGAACCTGCGACTCTAGCGGTCGCTCGGCTCCACACTGTAGCTCCTAGAACCGCACGGCCACTGCGGCCGGCCCAAATGGCAAAATTCAACGGTTATTTAGAATGCGGCATTGTGGTTAATACAGCATTTTCATTAAGTCTACGCTTTGAAGTCATCCGTTCGTGTTTCATGTTGCGTCTTGTTATTTCTAAGGTGTTTGTTCAAGTGACTTATGCAACCTTCAGATGAGGTCTTTTTCCTATATTCTGCTGCGTTCAAGTGGATGTTGTCCTCGCAGTTAATCTGTTAAGATCAGTCCGAGTGCCAATAACAGAATTCTAAAGCTGTACTATGATAGGGCTCGTATAGTAATGTCCCTCTGCTCGATGCTAATTTGCAGTGCAGACGCTCAAGTAATGCCGGCCGCTGTGGCCGAGCGGTTGTAGGCGCTTCAGTCCGGAACCGCGCTGCTGCTCCGGTCGCAGGTTCGAAACCTGTCTCGGGCATGGATGTGTGCGATGTCTTTAGGTTAGTTAGGTTTAAGTAGTTCTAGGTCTATGGGACTGATAACCTCAGATGTTGAGTCCCATAGTGCTCAGGGCCATTTGAACCATTTTTGAGCTCAACTAAAGGCGGTGGTCTACGGAACACACAATTTGTTGTTGTTTTGCTTGTTAAAAATGAACGACACATCGTTTAAACTAACTAATGTCACGTGTCACAGTGAAGCAGAGCGATGGAAAAGACGCTTGTATCTATGAGTGGTAGGATTCCTAACTGGAGAAATCCACACGCCAGTACAATTAGACCAGTGAATAGTTTCGCCGCGCGGCAGACACATCGCTCGTTAATATGCTGCGCAGCAGTTTTGTAGGTTTTCGTTGTTTTATAGCGACTTGTTCACTCCTGGATGTGCTTTGTTCATCGTTAAGATGTGAACAAACGACTAATAAGCACTCTCAGGGAAGGGCGTCGGACTCAGTGCAACTACAGTCAAGGCTGGTTTAATGCCTCGAGAGGCCACGTGTGGCGCCCAGCTGAAAGGGGCACCAGAAGAGTCCAAGTGCAGAATTTTTATGCACGGTGTATCACACTCCTTAATGAAAACTGACAGAGTGCAAATATACGATAACTGAAGCAAAAAAGTTCCAGTAAACACGAGTCTGCAAACAACGCCTTTTCCACATAATTACGAATGTCTAGTTACAACCCGTGTGAACAGAAATAAGGATCTTCTAAATTATAACTTGTATGCTGCTAGTACAGAGCTTACATAAAAAACATAGAGTTTGCTCTGCTTTTTAATAACGTTACTCTTATTACTATTAATGTTATTTTTCTGTCCTTTCTCATGCAAACTCTTCTAGTATTACATTTTCTATTTGGAATAATGTATAAAATATTTATGTCGTACGTAATTTTGCTTCTTGCGTTAGGGAGGCTCATAATACAGGTTACAATAGTCCCCCGGACTACTGGGAGCATGTTTTGTAGGAAATTTGCAATTAGCAGCCCTCATCATACATTTTTGATTGATTCATGTCACTTTTTTCGTTATATACGACAATTTCAGAGTGCATTATTTTACAACAGACGTCGTATTACTTGATGTATTCTGTTAAGAGTTTGTTTAAGACAGGGCAATTTCAGAGTGCATTATTGTACAACAAACGTGTTACTTGGTGTATTCTGTTAATAGTTTGTTTAAGGTACATTGACTTAATGACAGATGTGACATTGATTTTTATCACCAATAACACTGTCCCAGAATAACTGTAACAAATTCTTGCGGAAATTTTAACATTCGCTCACCCATTTGGGCAAAGATCACAGCAAAACCCAAGTCAAAACCTGAACTGAGCAGGTTATATGCGGTGTTACTTCTGATTATTAGGGAAACTGGTTTTCACAGAATTGTTACTTCCGAATATACATCTTCCTAAATTCGTATGAACTTAAGTATGTTCAGGAGTATTCTAAGTTTTATAATATGAATATATCGCAGCTTAAGTGCTTCAAAAATATTTTAGGTTTTATATTGCTAGTATTTTCATCTTAAATATTTTGAAAATTAGTATGTTTTACCGCCTTAGTACATTTCATGTTAAGTATTTCAAAACAAAATTGTTTTAAATTTTACGTTACTAGTATTTTTCATCTTGAGCATTCCCAAAAAATCAGTTCAAGCCGATACATGAGTAATAACACTAGTTAACAAATTCAAACTTTTTTCTGAATCTGGTTTGTAAATGGGATGCTTAATACACTGGTAAAATCAGTTAATCTGTATGACGTCACATTTCTTAGATGCACAGCAGAATAAAAAATTGGAATAGCGACAATTGACACAATTAAGTCAAACAAAAATACACATTCAGAACGTTTGAAATCAATACTATTTAGTATGTATATATGGGCATGATGCCAATAAAAGGCCCAAATTAATTCAGATGATATTTTCACCTTTAATCTTCTTCGGTTTTTGAAAAATGCCACGACGGAGCTCTTCTTTTGCTCTATCAAGACCACAGCAGTAGTCACCCATCATCGAATGGTACCAATGACCTTGGTAACGGTGTTCCATGGTAAGAGTGTCTTGGTGAAAGCGTTCACCAAGCTCATTGCTTACGGCTCCCAAATTTTCCAGGAAGAATCAAGGTGAGATTGTAAAAAGTGAATTTTAAGAGACATTCTACATCCCTTGTTCTTATAGTTGTCCAACAGATCATTCGCAATGGTAACATAGTTTTTGTCTTTTCTGTTACCCAAAAAGTCCTTCACAATTGCTTTAAAGAAGACCAAGCAGGTAATTGGATATCTGTGAGTTTGGTATCAAAGGTTGGATCTTTCTTCAATTTTCTTATTTGTAGTCCAACAAGTATACCCTCTTTCAGCTTTCCCTCACTTAATTTGGGAAACTTTTCTTTTAAGTGATTGAAGGCTCACATTCTTTATCCAGAGCTTTTACAAAGTTCTTGATAAGGCCCAACGTGATATGAAGGAGAGGCAAAATAATTTTATCGGGCTCAACCAATGGGGTATTGTTTACTTTTACGTTTCCAGGAACATAAGACATCCTTACAGGCCATTCCTTGGCTGTACAGTGGTTCTTGGCGTCACGACTGTCCCAAAGGCACAAAACGCAGCAGTTTCTCGTGAATCCAGCCTGTAAACCTGCAAAGCTGCCGTTCATGATCCTTATATTTGATTGCCTCCAGCAACAAAGCCATGGTTTCATAAGTTTCTTTCATGTCTACTGTGTAAGCCGAAGGCACCGATGGAAATGCATTGCCATTATGCGGTACTGCTTTCAAGTTGGTTTTACTGGAGTCAATAGTCGCCACTCCTGTGGCTTATGTTGTACAGCTACCTGCATCATCAGACCGTTGACATCCCTACAAACGCACATTGAATTCTGCATATCAAAATATTGAGCGAAGGAAGCACCTCTTGATCTGAAACAGGAAATTTTTGTCTCTAGAGTCAGAAGGTTCAGTTGTAGCAGTCCCGACCCCAAGAGTTCAGCTTGCTGTTTCGAAAGTTTTAGATTGCGAACCAAATCGTTCCATTCCTTTTGATTAAAGAACTGAGACGAAGTGTTATGATATTGAGAGCAGTACTCTTCTATATGTTCGATACTTCCTGATACACAAAGAAATGGTGTATGGTTCCGTGGCTTTCAAGTTACAGACAGGAACAGACAACCCCTCATGTTGGGGCACAGGCAAATGCAGTGAAGATACATTTGGATGCTTTACTTTATGTCTAGTTTTGTTTGAATGTCCCGAAATATTTCTTAGACAGAAGTAACAGTCTGAATAACGGTAATTAGGCTCACATCACACCACCGGAACAGCGAATGGCATCGCCTGGCGTTTTCCTTTCACCCACTTGGTCAAGGTTGTAGTACAGGTTATGCAGTCAATATGAGGTGCAAAATTTTTATCTTGATCACCAACAGGACAATTAAAATGCAGTTTATATATCTTCTTAACCAAATCAGTGATTGGTTTTCTTTGGGCTTTTGGAGTGAATTTCCCACACACATAACAAAAGTTGTCGGGGTGGTTTCGACAGCAATGAGATTTACGAGGTGCCATTTTTCTTAGTGTAAGTTTTAAACGCAAAAAGTTTGTACTATCTTTCACAGGAAACACTTACTCACTGAGGATCTCTTTCACACCACTGGATTATCACACCAACCATTTACTGACGATTTGTAGATCCTCTAGCTCTCCTCTGCAAATCAAACACAAACAATTAAACATCAAAACAGAAGAACAGCAAAAAGCGAAATACTGAATAGGAAAAATAAAAAATCTTTAAAAACTTTTTGAAAGGTACATTCGGATTCTATACATCAAAATACATACCGGTACTAGTTAATGTATCACACCCCAGATACAAAATGGCTGTTGATTAGTTTAATAGTCCATCGCAAGTATTTTCAGCTGGGTATTATGTATGGTATGTATGGTAAACATCGTTTACAAATTTTTTAATTTTTATACAATTTTTCATTGGTGTCTTCTCCGTGAGTGAATGCTGCTGCCTGTTTCTGTGCAGGTGTGGCCGCTTCTTGCAGACAGTGTGCACAGACGTGTTTAGCCAACCGTGCCTGTGGCTGTTTAGGTAGTGTCCCAGAAGCACAGCTGGGCCATTTCTTGCAAGTTGACTGTACAGATATGTTTGAGCTGCCATGTCTGTGGCTGGCTAGGTTGTGTCATAAAGACACGACAAGGCTATTTCCTGCAGGTTCCACCTGCGGCACTCCCGGCAGAATTCTCGCAGCTAGGAGCAAGCACGCACCGCCCCTCCCCCCCGCCCCCCTCTCCCTCCCGGACGAGTAACAATGACATTGTCATGCTCATTTGTCGTTGGTTGCAATTAGGTTGCTGCCAGGACTACTTATAGTTTCTGTTACTGGCATCGGTATAGTCTGCGATTGTGGACTTCCCTTACTACACTCCTGGAAATGGAAAAAAGAACACATTGACACCGGTGTGTCAGACCCACCATACTTGCTCCGGACACTGCGAGAGAGCTGTACAAGGAATGATCACATGCACGGCACAGCGGACACACCAGGAACCGCGGTGTTGGCCGTCGAATGGCGCTAGCTGCGCAGCATTTGTGCACCGCCGCCGTCAGTGTCAGCCACTTTGCCGTGGCATACGGAGCTCCATCGCAGTCTTTAACACTGGTAGCATGCCGCGACAGCGTGGACGTGAACCGTATGTGCAGTTGACGGACTTTCAGCGAGGGCGTATAGTGGACATGCGGGAGGCCGGGTGGACGTACCGCCGAATTGCTCAACATGTGGGGCGTGAGGTCTCCACAGTACATCGATGTTGTCGCCAGTGGTCGGCGGAAGGTGCACGTGCCCGTCGACCTGGGACCGGACCGCAGCGACGCACGGATGCACGCCAAGACCGTAGGATCCTACGCAGTGCCGTAGGAGACCGCACCGCCACTTCCCAGCAAATTAGGGACACTGTTGCTCCTGGGGTATCGGCGAGGACCATTCGCAACCGTCTCCATGAAGCTGGGCTACGGTCCCGCACACCGTTAGGCCGTCTTCCGCTCACGCCCCAACATCGTGCAGCCCGCCTCCAGTGGTGTCGCGACAGGCGTGAATGGAGGGACGAATGGAGACGTGTCGTCTTCAGCGATGAGAGTCGCTTCTGCCTTGGTGCCAATGATGGTCGTATGCGTGTTTGGCGCCGTGCAGGTGAGCGCTACAATCAGGACTGCATACGACCGAGGCACACAGGGCCAACACCCGGCATCATGGTGTGGGGAGCGATCTCCTACACTGGCCGTACACCACTGGTGATCGTCGAGGGGACACTGAATAGTGCACGGTACATCCAAACCGTCATCGAACCCATCGTTCTACCATTCCTAGACCGGCAAGGGAACTTGCTGTTCCAACAGGACAATGCACGTCCGCATGTATCCCGTGCCACCCAACGTGCTCTAGAAGGTGTAAGTCAACTACCCTGGCCAGCAAGATCTCCGGATCTGTCCCCCATTGAGCATGTTTGGGACTGGATGAAGCGTCGTCTCACGCGGTCTGCACGTCCAGCACGAACGCTGGTCCAACTGAGGCGCCAGGTGGAAATGGCATGGCAAGCCGTTCCACAGGACTACATCCAGCATCTCTACGATCGTCTCCATGGGAGAATAGCAGCCTGCATTGCTGCGAAAGGTGGATATACACTGTACTAATGCCGACATTGTGCATGCTCTGTTGCCTGTGTCTATGTGCCTGTGGTTCTGTCAGTGTGATCATGTGATGTATCTGACCCCAGGAATGTGTCAATAAAGTTTCCCCTTCCTGGGACAATGAATTCACGGTGTTCTTATTTCAATTTCCAGGAGTGTATTTACCCACAATGCAAGTTGGTTAACCTGCCAATTTTTCCTGTCGTATTTGGGTTATTCAGATTTACAGTATTCCTATCACAGGCTTCTGGTGCATGTCTGCGACTAGAATTCTCTTGCCAAGGGCCCAGGTAGCTGGTTGCTGTTGATTTCTGCTGTACTGATGATTGTGCCAGTGATTACCATTACCATTTCTGTTATTCATAGATTCTTCATTTGGTCCTTTTCCGTTGTGGGTATTGTCACTATAGACTTGGATTCTACATCTACCTGATTACTCTGCAATTCACATTTAAGTGCTTGGCAGAGGGTTCATCGAACCACAATCATACTATCTCCCTACCATTCCACTCCCGAACAGCGCGCGGGAAAAACGAACACCTAAACCTTTCTGTTCGAGCTCTGATTTTTCTTATTATATTTTGATGATCATTCCTACCTATGTAGATTGGGCTCAACAAAATATTTTCGCATTCGGAAGAGAAAGTTGGTGACTGAAATTTTGTAAATAGGTCTCGCCGCGACGAAAAACGTCTTTGCTTTAATGACTTCCACCCCAACTCGCTTATCATATCTGCCACACTCTCTCCCCTATTAAGTGATAATACAAAACGAGCTGCCCTTTTTTGCACCCTTTCGATGTCCTCCGTCAATCCCACCTGGTAAGGATCCCACACCGCGCAGCAATATTCTAACAGAGGACGAACGAGTGTAGTGTGAGCTGTCTCTTTAGTGGACTTGTTGCATCTTCTAAGTGTCCTGCCAATGAAATGCAACCTTTGGCTCGCCTTCCCCACAATACTATCTATGTGGTCTTTCCAACTGAAGTTGTTCGTAATTTTTACACCCAGGTACTTAGTTGAATTGACAGCCTTGAGAATTCCAATATTTATCGAGTAATCGAATTCCAACGGATTTCTTTTGGAACTCATGTGGATCACCTTACACTTTTCGTTATTTAGCGTCAACTGCCACCTGCCACACCATACAGCAATCTTTTCTAAATCGCTTTACAACTGATACTGGTCTTCGGATGGCCTTACTAGACGGTAAATTACAGCATCATCTGCGAACAACCTAAGAGAACTGCTCAGATTGTCACCCAGGTCATTAATAGATCAGGAACAGCAGAGGTCCCAGGACGCTTCCCTGGGGAACACCTGATATCACTTCAGTTTTACTCGATGATTTGCCGTCTATTACTACGAATTGCAACCTTCCTGACAGGAAATCACGAATCCAGTCGCACAACTGAGACGATACCCCATAGGCCCGCAGCTTGATTAGAAGTCGCTTGTGAGGAATGGTGTCAAAAGCTTTCCGGAAATCTAGAAATACGGAATCAACTTGAGATCCCCTGTCGATAGCGGCCATTACTTCGTGCGAATAAAGAGCTAGCTGCGTTGCACAAGAATGTTGTTTTCTGAAACCATGCTGATAACGTATCAATAGATCGTTACCTTCGAGGCGATTCATAATGTTTGAATACAGTATATGCTCCAAAACAATACTGCATGATATAGGTCTGTAGTTCAATGGATTACTCCTGCTACCCTTCTTAAACACTGGTGCGACCTGCGCAATTTTCCAGTCTGCAGGTACAGATCTATCGGTGAGCGAGCGGTTGTATATGATTGCTAAGTAGGGAGCTATTGTATCGGAGTAATCTGAAAGGAACCTAATCGGTATACAATCTGGACCTTAAGACTTGCTCGTATCAAGCGATTTGAGTTGCTTCGCAACCCCTAAGGTATCTACTTCTAAGAAACTCTTGCTAGCAGCTGTTCGTGTTTCAAATTCTGGAATATTCCATTCGTCTTCCCTGGTGAAGGAATTTCGGAAAACTGTGCTCAATAACTCCGCTTTAACGGCATAGTCGTCAGTAACAGTACCATTGGCACTGCGCAGCGAAGGTATTGACTGCGTCTTGCCGCTTGTGTACTTTACATACGACCAGAATTTCTTCGGATTTTCTGCCAAATTTGTAGACAATGTTTCGTTGTGGAATCCATTAAAGGCGTCGCGCATTGAAGTCCGTGCCAAATTTCGCGCGTCTGTAAATTTTAGCCAATCTTCGGGATTTCGCGTTCTTCTGAACTTCGCATGCTTTTTCCGTTGCCTCTGCAACAGCATTCGGACCTGTTTTGTGTACCATGGGGGATCAGTTCCATCTCTTACCAATTTATGAGGTATGAATCTCTCAGTTGCTGTTGCTATTATATCTTTGAATTTGAGCCACATCTCGTCTACATTTGCATAGTCAGTTCGGAAGGAATGGAGATTGTCTCTTAGGAAGACTTCTAATGACACTTTATCCGCTTTTTTAAATAAAATTGTTTTGCGTTTTTTTCTGGTGGATTTGGAAGAAACGGTATTGAGCCTAGCTATAACGAACTTGTGATCACTAATCCCTGTATCAGTCATGATGCTCTCTATTAGCTCTGGATTGTTTGTGGCTAAGAGGTCAAGTGTGTTTTCGCAACCATTTACAATTCGCGTGGGTTCGTGGACTAACTGCTCGAAATAATTTTCAGAGAAAGCATTTGGGAGAATTTCGGAAGATGTTTTCTGCCTACCACCGGTTTTGAACAAGTATTTTCGCCAACATATCGAGGGAAGATTGAAGTCCCCACCAACTATAACCGTATGAGTGGGGTATTTCTTTGTTACGTGACTCAAATTTTCTCTGAACTGTTCAGAAACTATATCATCGGAGTCTGGGGGTCGGTAGAAGGAGCCAATTATTAACTTAGTTCGACTGTTAAGTATAACCTCCACCTATACCAATTCGCACGGAGTATCTACTTCGACTTCACTACAAGATAAACCACTACTGACAGACACAAACACTCCACCACCAATTCTGCCTAATCTATCTTTCCTGAACACCGTCTGAGACTTCGTAAAAATTTCTGCAGAACTTTCTTCAGGCTTTAGCCAGCTTTCTGTACCTGTAACGATTTCAGCTTCTGTGCTTTCTATTAGCGCTTGAAGCTCAGGGACTTTCCCAGCACAACTACAACAATTTACAACTACAATTCCGACTGTTCCTTGATCCAAGCACATCCTGTATTTGCCATTCACCCTTTGAGATTGCAGCCCACCCCGTACTTTCCCGAGGCCTTCTAACCTAAAAAACCGACCAGTCCACGCCACACAGCCTCCGATACCCGTGCAGCCGACAGCTGAGTGTAGTGAACTCATATTCAGCGGAACCCGAAACCCCACCACCCTATGGCGCAAGTCAAGGAATCTGCAGCCAACACGGTCGCAGAACCGTCTGAGTCTCTGATTCAGACCCTCCACCCGGCTTTGCACCAAAGGCCCGCAGTCGGTTCTGTCAACGATGCTGCAGATGGTGAGCTCTGCTTTCATCTCGTAAGCAAGACCGGCAGTCTTCACCAAATCAGATAGCCGCTGGAATCCAGAGAGAATTTCCTCAGACCCAAAGCGACACACGTCATTAGTGCCGACATGTGCCACCACCCGCAGCTGGCTGCACCCTGTGCTCTTCATGGCATCCGGAAGGACCCTTTACACATCAGGAATGACTCCACCCTTAATGTACACGGAGTGCACACTGGATTTCTTCCCCTCCTTAGCCGCCATATCCCTAAGGGGCCCCATTACGCGCCTGACGTTGGAGCTCCCAACTACCAATAAGCCCACTCTCTGCGGTTGCCCAGACCTTGAAGGCTGAGAATCATCCTCTGAAACAGGGCAGGCTGCTGCATCTGGCTCAGTCAGAGACAGCACCTGAAACCTGTTTGTCAGACGCACCGGGGAGGCTTTCTGATCAGCCTCCGGGGACGTCTTTCGCTGCCTGCCACGCCTTGGAACGACCTCCCAATCAACCACAGGCGAGGGCTCAGCCCCACTGCGGGCAGCAACGGGGGCAACCACAGCGGCAGACCGATCTGGGGACAGACGGAACAAGGTTGACATCCCCATGATACCCAAGTCCGGCTTCCTACAGTGGTGCCCATTGGCAACAGCCTCAAGCTGCACGACCGAAGTCAGCGCCGCCTGCAGCTGTGAGCGAAGGGATACCAACTCAGCCCTCATCCAAACACCGCTATCACAGTCCCTGTTCATTCTAATCTCTGATGAACAACAGTTACTGAAACACGATGTAAGTAGGCTGTTTAGGTTTTCTTATTGGTAACGCCACGTAGAGCTCTGTATGAAAATCACTGGCTGTGCTGTGTGCAGTCTGTGGCTAGTTTGCATTGTTGTCTGCCATTGTAGTGTTGGGCAGCTGGATGTGAACAGCGCGTAGCGTTGCGCAGTTGGAGGTGAGCCGCCAGCAGTGGTGGATGTGGGGAGAGAGATGGCAGAGTTTTGAAATTTGTAAGACTGAATGTCATGAACTGCTATATATATTATGACTATTAAGGTAAATACATTGTTTGTTCTCTATTAAAATCTTTCATTTGCTAACTATGCCTATCAGTAGTTAGTGCCTTCTGTAGTTTAAATCTTTTATTTAGCTGGCAGTAGTGGCGCTCGCTGTATTGCAATAGTTCGAGTAACGAAGATTTTTGTGAGGTAAGTGATTTGTGAAAGGTATAGGTTAATCTTAGTCAGGGCCATTCTTTTGTAGGGATTATTGAAAGTCAGATTGCGTTGCGCAAAAAAATATTGTGTGTCAGTTTAAGCCCAGTCACGTGTACAATTGTTCAAAGGGGACGTTTCAACGAGTCCGTGCTTAGATAACGCAAGGGAAACACGCAAAGAATGTATGAACTAACGTGTACAAATGTCTAACGACTGCACTACAATCTGCCTGAATTAACGATTACAGTAACTAAAACTCGAAATCACACCTCCTATACGAAATTATGTAACAAATAAGTGAGCTAGGAGTATACGACTTGCTGCTGGCAGCTGCTTATCCAACGGCGGCAGGGAGAACACTCATGTACTGTGTGGTTAAACTGGTTGTTTTGACCGTTACCATTATTATCGTTATTCCTGAATACGCGTTGTCGTAATTATTCCTGTATGAAATGAGCGTATGGCATCGTTGGCCAGGAGGCCCCATCCGGGGAAGTTCGGCCGCCAAGTGCAAGTCTTATTTCAGTCAACACCACATTGGGCGACCTGCGCGCCGGTGATGAGGATGGAATGATGATAAGGACAACACGACACCCACTCCCCGAGAAGAGAAAATCTCCAACACAGTCGGGAATCGAACCCGGGTCTGCTGCACGGGAGTCAAGCACGTTACCTATCACCCAGCTAAGCAGGCGGACATCTCCCTGTACGATTGCTAATGAATCAGTAATAGACAAAAATTGTTTCGAATCATCACCCGGGGTATGGATTAATTTTTTTCTGAGACGTATTGGTAGCTTTGTTTTCCGCATATGGAGCACTTGCTTGTAAGAAATCGGTTCGCTCCAATAATGTGTTTTGCTGATGCATTTTTTATGGTTGTACATCTCAGGGCTGTGTACATGTTTACGTAAATATTCCTGTACACCAGGAGACCAGTACTTCGCAAGAAAGGCTCTTTCAACCTCTTCGCATGTGAGAATTTTCTGCAGCGTCGTTAGCCAATAGGGCAGCGCCACCTACTGTATGTGAAATTATAAACTGTGCCTTCTAATATTCAAAGCAGCACCGCGGCAGTACACGACGGAATTCTTTTATAAAAATCACCGGATGCGGCGTTAGTTTCTCGGCGGAAAATGTTCGGAACTTTCGGTGTTTTATTAAGCCCTGTTCTGTTTTAAGACTCGACAGTGGTGGAGTGCAGTTTTTGTGTTTTCCACTCTGTTCGCTTGTGGTTCATAACATTCCCGCTCACTTCCAGACGTTGCTGCAAACATACTGAATTTTGGTGAACTATGTTATGTGTCTACTTCTGATTTACGGTTGGCCTATACCTCTTTTTCAATGAGCGATAAACGTTCATCGACCTCCCTTTTCCATTGTGGAATCTCCCTAGTTATTGTATTTTTTATCTGTTGAGATACGCGTTTAATGGCGATTGCTGTTTCACCAGTACCGAACGCGATTTCTGAGCTGACACTTTGGATTATGGCTGAAATTTCGTTTGGCACATGTTCGTTAATTTCTCCAACCTTTTCCCTAAACGCAGTTGTATATACGTACTTCTAAAGCTTCATTATGTGCTTCTAATTGCTCGGCAAATACTGCTTACTTTCGAGTTTTAATTTAGTGACTTGTCTCGATAGTCACGATCAACTCAGTGTCTTCCTGCGCTGACTGTAACGCAGGTACATCTGTGTTCAATTTAGTTATCTGCTCAGGTAAACCCCGATCCACATCATTCGACATCCTTCGTACATAAAAATTCTAGCTTTATTTTATCTAGTTCTAATTGTAAATTACGTTATCTTTCGTCATCACGCACTTCAAATTTTCTGAAAAGTTCCGCAAAGAGGTCTGCTCCTGCAGAACTGCTACAGTTTCGTGCTCACCAACGTTTTTCGGGTCAAGAGGAATGTTCGTTACGAGTCGTTGTCTTTTGAAAGTGACGTAATGTTAATGCCGCCTGTCAAGCCACCCTTCGGTGCATATATTCTCAGTTTTGTTTTGGTTGGAGAAAGTCGAGAAATGTGAAAAAAACTGTTTATGGTGACACATTGATCTGTAACTTAGCCCGAGGTATAGGTTAGGTTGGCAGGTCAGTTCGGTAGTCAGTTGGCGAAGCAAACATATGTATTATTTTAAAAAAAGAGCTGGTTGAGATGGCCAGTTTGAAGAAAATCATAACATCATGTTATAGTTGCCATATTGTTTAAGGTGTTTATCACATGTTTCGTATGTCACTTGTCAAAACCGACGACTTACATCCAACATTCCTCAATATCCAGTTTTCCAACAATGGAACGACATATAATTCTGTATCTGCGTCAGTTGTAATTTCACCCTGAGTGGTTTCTGTGTCTTTAATTTCGCTTTTCTCTTATTCAGCTTGACTCGACATGGAGCGGGTATTATCTGGTTCGTCGCCTTCACAATCGCGAATGTTTTCAGTTGAACCTAAATTACGTAGATATGTCTCTCAAATCGGTTTTATCTCGCTTCCTCAGTTTGACAATCTCGGAGTTTTCTATTCCGTAAAGATTCATCACATGCAAACACCTTTAGTTGGTGCAAATAAGGGAATATTTTGACTATAATATTAAAATTAATATTTAACGTAGAATGCGCTGTTCATTTTCTGTCACTAATCTGCCAGTCCGTGTTACCTAAAGAAAGTCTATAATACACTCGTTCGTCATGTACATATCTCGGAATTTTGCTACTTGATGGTGTAAATTTATCAGTGAGGAAAACTTTCTGTTAAAAATGTAAAACGGAAAATCAAAGAATTTCACTAACATTCGTTATGGTATGTGAAGGCGTGATAGCAAACACCAGTGTCCTTACGTTTTGCTGCGGTTTCAGTCGGCGTCATTAATTGTGATAGTTTGCCAGGAATAGTTGTTTGTAGTTCTTTTCTCATTTGTGGTTTACGAGTCCACCTTCGTCATAGGTCTACGTATGGCGCAGTGCCTCATACACATATATGAAAGAGAAACACATTTTTAAAAAAATCACAAAATTATTTTTCTTCATTAAATATTCCACTTACCACTATATTATCTCGGGCCCACGTTCGAAGGGCAACAGTTATGAGGTTACCTGATATTGTTGGGATTTATTCAGAGCTGTTACGACGTGGCCTGGGTTGTTGCGTAAAACGTTTTTTTTTTGTTGCTATGTAGTGCCTCGTATGGAGGAAACTCATAAAAAGGCAGGCGCCCAGTCTCATTGTCCTTTTTGTTAATTTATTACTCACTACTCATGAAAGATCCCCAATGTTTAATTACCATCGACCTACAGCTAAGCAACTTAAGTTCAAAAATAATATTTAAATCTGCCACAAGCCAGGCCGAAGAGCGCAAATATTCTTGTTATCTTGGCTACGAGAATAGGAGCTTCCGCTCGAATAATATTAAGTTTACTACTTTTCTGCATTTTATACTATTTTTCTACACTCTCGCTGTCACTGGTATTTAGAGTTTAAAATTCTACCACTTTTACCGCATGAAAACATTTATTAACTTTCTGACCCAAAATATCGTAGCTAGTCTCCAGTTCCTTATGCAACAATAACGTTAGTCAGCGTAGAAGTCCTTTTTATACATCTATTTTACACTTTAAAAGAATCCATACTGACAAGACAAGTCATCCAGCGAACCAGTGGGAACAAAAATAAGGATTTTCTGAGTTATGGCTTGCACATTACCAGTATAGAGCTTACTTACAAGCACACAGAATTCTTTGTTTTTTAAATAACGTTATTCTTATTACTTTTGCTATTATGCTTCTACCTTTTCTGATGCAAACTCTTCAGGTATTGCATTGTTGTTTGGAATAATGTATAAAAAATTTTGTCTTACGTAATTTTACCTCGTGCAGTAGGGAGACTTATAACATCGGTTACAATAGTAACTTCAATCAACAGTCATCAGTTATGCCTGTGGGTGATACACGAAGGATGGTGAGACCGTTTCATCTTTAGAACAACAACTGGACTCCCTAGCTAAAGTGAGTTGCAAAGCACCAAATATTTTGGGATCCGTCCACTACCAAATAGACTATAGCTTGGATATTACTACTATGCAACATTTATAATATTCGAATGTACAATAAACGTTATTCTAACGTGAACGACTTTTATATAAATCATAAGTTGTAAACTTATGATGAAAGTAGTCTAACAGTCCGTACCTCTGTGGATTATTTAAGTCATTTCAAGAAAGAATAAATCAGCATTATTGTTAAATTATCAGTTTTGGGAAACCTATGCGTCCAGTAAGATTTGGCATGTGCTAAATACGAGCATTACAGAAGAAAATGGCTCAGTAGTTGAGACGTTCGACCTACATTTAGAGGGGCAGAGATTCAAATCATTGTCCGGCCGTCCAGGTATAGCTCGTCCGTTGTGCTCTAAATCGATATAAAGCAAATGCTAGTGCGGTTCCTTTGAAACGAACACAGCCGATTTCCTGCCCTATCCTGCCACAGCCCAATTCTGGGCTACGTTTGTAAAGATATCTTCGTCAACGGCACTTACAACCCAATTTCTCACCTTCCCTGCGACCCGTTTTCAGGTACCATTCGTCGTAGAGTACGTAGCTGGGAGACAGTACGAGGTCACGCTACGACGTGGAAGACCGGCTGGTGCTCCTACGTGATCAAACTTGTCCTTCCACCGGCTGCGGCCGAGTTGTAGCAATCAAGCGCTGTAAACTCAAACTTCTAGAAGTATGGGCGTAGCCTGGTGACTTGGACGACAGGAGTATCTGAACGCTGACCAGTAGAGCTATAACGTCATGTCGTACTCATTCAAACAAAGTAAAGGCCGATCACTTGTGACTTATTGGATCAACAGAAGAACGGGATTATTTGGATTTTTATGACATAAATGTAAATACAGTCACAAAACATCACGTTACCATACCGTAAAACCATGACCGAGCATAACTGCTAGAAGATATTTATTATTATCTCATTTATTTTATAATTTTGGGTTGTTGTATTCTTGTTTTCCTGTTCTGTTACAGTTTCTCGTTTCAAAATTCTTAAAAAATTGGTCATACGTGCATTACTGCAGCATTCAAGAATATCTAGCAAATCTGATTTCTGTACAACGTCCTGGAAGGTTTAACTTGAGCGTAATATGTGTTTTACACACATGAGCACTAGTATTTTTCAGGCAGGTGGAAAGTAAGGGCACTCCACTCCAGCTGGGATTATTTTACAAACCAGTTCTGTTAGGAACAGGTGGCAGGTCAGTTCGCTTCATCAGTGACGTTCAAATTTCCTCGCATTTCACAAAGTGGATATGTTTTATAATCGAAAGCACGGGTTCCAGTGTAACCCTAAAACTACACGGAAAATTAAAGGGTATCAAATCACGCCTTAAACAATATTCGTAATTTTTGTATGTTCCTAACGCTGGAATATCAGTGTTGATAATGATAGCTATAAAACTAAAGAACAAGAATAGCATAGAAAACGCTACATACTGGCTAATATACACTACTGGCCATTAAAATTTGCTACACCATGAAGATGTGCTACAAACGCGAAATTTAACCGACAGGAATAAGATGCTGTGATATGCAAATGATTAGCTTTTCAGAGCATTCACACAAGGTTGGCGCCGGTGGCGACACCTACAACGTGATGACATGAGGAAAGTTTCCAACCGATTTCCAACAGCAGTTGGAAACGTTATTGTGATGCCTCGTGTAAGGAGAAGGAATGCGTACCATCACGTTTCCGACTTTGATAAAGGTCGGATTGTAGCCTATCGCGATTTCGGTTTACCGTATCGCGACATTGCTGCTCACGTTGGTCGAGATTCAATGACTGTTAGCACAATATGGAATCTGTGGGTTCAGGAGGGTAATACGGAATGCCGTGCTGGACTCCAACGGCCTCGAATCACTAGGAATCGAGATGACAGGCGTCTTATCCGCATGGCTGTAACGGATCGTGCAGCCACGTCTCGATCCCTGAGTCAACAGATGGGGGCGTTTGCAAGACAACAAACATCTGCACGAACATTTCGACGACGTTTGCAGCAACATGGACTATCAGCTCGGAGACCATGGCTGCGGTTACCCTTGACGCTGCATCACAGACAGGAGCGCCTGCGATGGTGTACTCAAGGACGAACCTGGGTGCATGAATGGCAAAACGTCATTTTTCCGGATGAATCCAGGTTCTGTTTACAGCATCATGATGGTCGCATCCGTGTTTGGCGACATCGCGGTGAACGCATATTGGAAGCGTGTATTCGTCATCGCCATCACCTGGTGTGATGGTGTAGGGTGCCATTGGTTACACGTCTCGGTTTCCTCTTGTTCGCGTTGACGGCACTTTGAACGATGGACGTTACATTTGTGTTACGAGCCGTGGCTCTACCCTTCATTCGATCCCTGCGAAGCCCTACATTTCAGCACAATAATGCACGACCGCATGCTGCAGGTCCTGTAGGGGCCTTTCTGGATACAGAAAATGTTCGACTGCTGTCCTGGCCAGCACATTCTCCAGATCTCTCACCAACTGAAAACGTCTGGTCAATGGTGGCCGAGCAACTGGCTCGTCACAATACGCCAGTCACTACTCTTGATGAACTGTGGTATATTTATCCAATGAATACCCGTTTATCATCTGCGTTTCTTCTTGGTGTAGCAGTTTTAATGGCCAGTAGTGTAGTATTCCGGGCTCGAATCCCAATCCTGTGCACAGTTTTAACCTATCACAAATGTTCTTTGTAGTGAACGATCGCTTCAAGTATCAGAAATTACTTTCTCTTCATTTAAGTGTAACGAATTCCTTTGTTTATTCTTTTGTTCGGTCTTATGCGAAAATGTGATGTCTCACCCCATAACATTATATTACTGCAATTAGATTCAGATCATGTGTCATGCTAGAGCTTGAGCCTGTATCTTCCTATTGCGCAACTGTCACTCCACATTGTACTGTATGCAACATAGTGGCAGCTATGAGTACTTCATTTGTTCAAAATGAACCAATGCCGATTCAAGAAAATGTCCCATGGGTTGGTCATGATTTTATTGAACAAAGCAGTAGTTCTCCTGCAGGTTACTGTAGCTCTGTTGGCTTAGAATTTCCTATGTGAAATGGCAGTAGATTATGGGCAACACTTCATTCAGGCACTACCAAGGAAAGAAAGCCGACGCATCACGAAGGAATCGTCCGAATGGTACGGAAATCAGTAGATGTGATGCACATCTACGAACAAACAAATGAATCCAATTTCAGAAAAATTAGCTAATTTATTCATGACAAAGAGCTTCACAAAATGAGCGACTTAGTAGCGTGTTGGCCCCCCTCTGGCCCTCATGCAAGCAGTTATTCGGCTTGTCATTGATTGATAGAGTTCTTGGATGTCCTCCTGAGGAATATCGTTCCAAATTCTACCATCTCGTATCTCGTATGGTAGAACCCCGAGATAGTTCGAGGACCCTGCCCATAATGCTCAAAACATTCTCAATTTGGGGGGGGGGGGGGGGGAGATCCGGCAACCTTGGCCAGAGTCTTTAAGAAGTATGAAGACAAGAAATAGAAACTTTCGCTATATACATGTGGCCTCCCAGAACGACCAGCACAGAAGATGGCGCTCCATTGCACAACGGTGGTTTTCCATAGACATGCTGCTCCATACACCTTCTTCACTATTCAATGATTGTCTACCGGTGTTTGCCCTTTGGAAGCACATTGGCCCTGTTTGGATACATTTGGTAATAACGTTGCCATAGTTCACATTTCAGTAGTTACTGCACACGCATTGAAATGACACGAATATCACACTAATCCCTTGCCCACACATCAGTGCTTATATACCCAGCTCTCTGTTACATATACACCTGCAGCAATGCCCTCAAACATTAACTTTTTGGTCGCCTCTTGTAGTTTAAACTCATCTTATGGTTGTTTCCAAGCCACAATGCGACCATAGTGCTGCAAAGCAATGTGTACTGAAGAAATCATCTTCGCGTAGGAGATGCAATTTTACACATTCCTCTCTTCTCTGATGTTCATGCACAGCTGTTTGTTCTTCTTCATCGACTGTTGCTCCTTAAAGTTTTCATAAACTGTTCAAGAATGTTTACTCCAGAGCTTACCAAGTTATAAATTATCTCGATAATGACCTATGCATAAAACTGTAGTATGTATGTTCAGTATCTCGAACCTCAGGACAGATTTTAACCACGGCTAGTACACGAAAAGTAAACTTGATGAGTATCAGCACTGTGAAGTTTATAATCTCTTAGCTCCGGTAGGAATGGAGATACAGGCAAAACAGTTTCTTCAGCCCCTGCTGATAGCCTGCCTTTCACAACCAGCGTATTGTGTCGAAATAGTATCGGCCTGTCTTATCGACCAGCTTTGCAAGGCAGCCTTCATGTCCAGGGTAAGAAACAGTTTTCCAGCCCCCGATACAGAGGCTGCTCTACACAAAAATCGTTTTGTATCGGAATAGTATCCGTCTGCTTTATATATCTGTTTTGCAGGGGCTACATGTATGAATGGGCATGGAATAGAGGAAGGATGGATAAAGAGAGGGGGCAGGAGAGGAGGGACAGAAAGGGCAGGAGTGGATGGATAGGGGAAAAAGAGGGGAAAGAGAGGTGCAGGAGGCAGGAGGATATGGTAGCGAGAGGGTTATGGGGAGGAGGCTATGGATAAGGAGAGGGAGCAGAAGGATGTAAATATTAGGTGGTGGGGAGGAAAAGGTGAACAGTTACAGGAGGCAGATGGAGATGAACCGAGGGAGATAGGTTGGAGGAGATAGGTAGGAGGAGATAGGTAGCAGGAGATGGACAGAGGGAGGGAAAGAAGAAATGGACAAAAGGGAGAGAGGGAGAGGGGGACTGGGAGAAGGGTAAGAGGAGTTGGACCGAGAGAGGGGGAGGAAAAGGACAGAGAGATGCAGTGCAGAAGGACAAAGAGGGGGTGCAAGCGTAGATGATCAGAAAGAGGAGGAGGAAGTGATAGAAATAGTTGGGCGAGCAGGAATTGGGAAAAGAGTCAGGGGACGTTAGAATGGGGAGGGGGTGGGGGTGGGAGAGGATGAGAGAACAAGTAAGGCAGGGTGGAGGAGATGGGGAGAGATGGGGGAAAAGGACAGGCAGAGAGGGGAGAGGAGGAGATGGGCAGAGAGAGAGGACATGGAGATGGACAGAGAGAGAAAGAGGAAGATGGACAGAGAGAGGGTGACGTGGAGATGGACAGAGAGTGAAAGGAGGAGGTGCGCAAAAAGGGTAGGAAGTGAGCAGAGAAGAGGAGATTGGCTGAGATGAGGCATTGGGCATAAAAAAGGAAAAGGAGATGGACAGAGAGGGGGAGGATGAGGTGAAAAAGGGGGAGGAGGAGGGCAGGGCGGTGGGAGGAGGAGGTGGGGAAGGAAGAGATGAGTAGAGAGGGGGAGGCAGCGATAAGCCGTTGAGGAGTACCTCCTTCTTTCATCTGTGTGGTCTGTTACTCAGCAACTCCACAGCTATTCGCCTGTACAGAGTTTCGCAGCCGTCGTACACCCTTGTCATCTATGACCTGTGGTGCACCGTAGCTGCCTCGGCGCCGGTTATGGAAGGCGTCATTTTGCCAGTTATGGATAGCGTCATTTTGCATCACTATGGTGGCACACAAACAGTGTAAAATCTTAGCCATTTCATAAATGGTTCCATCCTTGGCCCGAAAGCAAATGATCATGCGCTTTTCGATGTCAAATAAATCGCTCTATTTCTTCATTACCACAATTGCAACATTGTTTTCTGCGTCCACCAGACACGCTTTACATATCCTCCACTGCTAGTGCTGCCACCTGTCGTCTGTGACTGGGTATTACATGTTGATGTCGAACGTAGGCGGTGGTCACATTAATATGACCGAACAGTGTATTTTACTGTTAGTAGATCGCGACTATTATCTTTGCAATATTTTACACAGTCTGCTATACTCAGCTTCGACTAATCGATGTTAGCACTTTGAGCAACAGCTTTGCATGGTCACTGAGGGGATTTGGCATCTTTGGGGAGTCAGCTTGTCTTTCGGCCAGTGGGAAGCCTCCACAATTTAGAAGCCACGAGGTAGTCTTTGATTGACATAGCATTCGTCATTCTAGTTCCTCGTGCCTTATTTATAGTAGTCCTGTCCAGTTTTGCGGCTTTTGAGGAAGGTTGATTTTGTCTGGAGAGTTCTGTGCTGGTGTGGAGATTCTACGAATATTAAAGGATTGGGTGAGATCATTTAAATTACTTGCTGTGGTGAAGTTTAGGCCAATTAGTTAGGGTATTTACGGGATTGCTGGCTACATTTCTGCATCATCTGGTCGCGATCACTCCGCGTTTAGATACATGTTCAACCGCCCGATAAAATGGGACCTCTAAGGTTTGAGAAACATGATTCAATGAAAGCTAAATATACTGACAAATATTATCTTTTCAATGAGCCGTGTGACAGATCCAAAGCTGTTATCCTTCCCTAAGTTATGAAAGAGCCATTGCATCGTTTAAAAACGTGTACTGGAAACGTAGTATGCTGATTACTCATGGTAAAAATAAATTTTTATCTGTTTGTTTTAGGTCCCAAGTAGACTTGTAAATCAATGGTAAAAAATATACAGGGTTATCCAGAAAGAACGCCCTTTTTCAACTGTTTACGAAAGCTTTATTAAAACAGGTCTTCATGATTTATAAATGCAGACCTGTTAGTGATTCTTTGGGCTTTCGTAAGGTATATACCACTCACTTCTTAAAGATCATATCACTCAGATGAGCACAGCCTTTATCAGAGCATTCATGCAGATGAGCTGTAAAGCAGTTACGCAAAGTGTTCTCCAGTACAGCAACAGGAGTACCGGCGACTTCTCTACAGATGTTGGTCTCAAGCGCGTGGAGGTTTGTAGGGCGATTTTCGGATACTGTGGACTAAAGATATCCAAAGAGGAAAACATCGGGGGCCGTCATATCAGGTGAACGTTTCCGGCCAAATCACATCACAAAATCGGGAGATGAGACGTCCAGGAAACCGTTCATGCAGTTCTTCGATTGAGAGTCAGGCGTTGTGTACAGCTGCACCGTCCTCTTGATATCACGTGATTGGACAAGTATGCTGTCGTAGCATGGGGACAACAAAATTCTGATTCATGAACACATATCGCTTGGGAGTCAAAGTACATGTCGCGCTATTACCGTTCCGAACGAAATATGAACCGACGATCCCAGCTGCAGTGTGTCCACACCACACCGTTAATTCCGGGTCGTGTAACGCCTGTACACGGATTTGCTGCGGGTCCTCTGTGCTCCGAAAACGGCAGTTTCGCTTGTTAACTGCCCCTAACAATAAGGTTACCTCGTCAGTCATCATCAAGCTGTCAACAAATTCTGGATTACTGCCAACATTTCCAGAAATGTATAATAAAACCGATCACATACGACCAAGTCGGTGGGTCTCAAGCTTTGCACTACCTGTACCTTGTAAGGCTGCGCACGCAAATCTAGATGTAAAAGGCGCTGTACACCCCCGAAGTATATGTTTAGTGGTAGTGGGCTGCAGCTGAGCGATCTTCGAGGACTTGTTTAAATTGATTCCCGTATGCTGTCGATGTTTTCCCGTACTCAAAGAACTCACAGTTGCGGCTGGAAGATTGTACTCTGGTCTCAACATATGTGAAACCACGTGTTGCCACTCCCACGCCTTCCAGGAGGCCCACAGCTCTTTTGTGAGTACCACATGCTCCTGGCTGTCCTCGATGCATTTCCAGGTTCGGAAGTGGTATACACTGAAGGCTCAATGGCCAATGAACAAACCAGTTTTGTGTACACACATGCAAGATGCAGTGAAGTACGCTCATTGGCGAATAAATGGAGTGCAGTCATTGTTAAGTTGGTTGCCTTCAAACGAGTTCTTAGAGATGCTCGCTCTTACACTGACAAGATACTCCTAATCTGCAGCAACTCACTGAGCATCCTTCAGGCTATAGACCAGTGCTATCTTCGTCACCGATTAGTCACAACTATCCAGGATCATCGTTATGACCTCCATGAAGCTGAATGGCAATTCGTCTTTGTTTGGACCATTGGACACGTAGGAATCTCAGGGTATGATCATGCCGACCACTTGGCAAAACTGGCTACCAAGATGCCAATTTTGAAAATGAGGTCCCAGAACTGGACTTTCAGTCGACTCTGGCAATTGTTGGAGGTCTGGAACGGAGAATTGTTCGCCCTGTACACCGTAAACAAACTAAGGACAATAAAAGAGACCACGCCAAAGTGGCAGTCTTCCCTTAGTATTTCTCGCAGGGAATCCACTGTCCTTTGTCTGCTTCCAATTGGTCACATTTAGCTGACCAACAGCCGCGCCACATTCTCATTATTAGACGATGTGGTGCATGTCTAATAGTGGCCCACATCCTACTAAGCTGCCCAAATTTGACTGCTCTGCGGCAATATCTTAAAATGACACGCTACCTCTGGTACTAGCGAACGAGGCCAAAGTGACTGACCTGGTTTTACGTTTCACTCATGAAGGTGGTTTCTACTCTTCTCAGTGACATGACGCACTTTGGCGTCATTAGCCACCTGAGGAATTGGAGGCGCATCCTTCGTCTGCTCTGGCCCAGGGGTCCATTGGAGACAGTTGCTCAGCGGTCTGGCCTTGCCAGTGCCCTTCTACCTTTTTACTCTCCTTGTTCTTTCGCGATTGGCGTTTTTAATGTTTTATCTTTCCTAAAATTTTATCGTCTTGTCTCCGCTGCTTGTTACCTTGCAGTAACAGACGGCGAGGTGGTGCTAGTGGGATGCAGAGGGTGCGTCTCCCACCACATACCATGCTCCAGAGACCCCCAACTGCATTCTGGGCAGAGCGGTTCGCCCACCTTCCCCCTCTCACTCTCCTCCTTGATTTTATCTTTGTCTTATTGTATCTTGCTTACAATCGGGCTACCGAGGGTTCGCCTTTAGTATCCTCCTTCTGAGGATTATTTCTGGTTCTGTACAGAGAGGGTGAATGGACTGATGACCTCGCAGTATGGTTCCTTAACTGCAACAACCAACCAACCAATCACATATTGGTTTGCAGTAGCGACATTAGTAATAAATAGCTTCCCATTGCATGAAGCTTCAGATGCAAGCAACGTAGATTGACGAATGTTGATTTGACAGCCGCTGCTTGCTAAATATACTGTGTGGACTTCTCGCAGATTACTGTGATATTAGGTGGCAATTATCTATTAAATATGTGTTGGTTCTGATGCCTTTCTTATTTCTTTGAACTTAAAGTTAATGATTACAAAACTGAGGAAGCATCCTCATTAGCAAAGCAGTGCACTATAAGCAAAAAGCTAACATTTATTAACTTCAGAATGATTTTCACGATGAATCGTTACTCACTGCTTAGTATTTAGATAATACTTACGCACTTCCATTCTTCAGTAATGTTATATTCTGAAAGTGTGTGCGTTCGTGCATCTGTGTGTGTGTGTGTGTGTGTGTGTGTGTGTGTGTGTGCGTATGTGTATGACTATTTCTAATAACATTTACGAGTCAAACTGCGTTTTCTAAATTATATTCTGTGGCATAAGAATTATACCTGTTGCACAGTTAAAGATTCAAGGCTTCACTACCACCACTGACGGGCGTAGTTCACTGCTTTTTATCGCAACACACACCTTTTACTCTGGTTGCAAGAAAGTGTCATAATATTTGGAACCATTCATCTCACGAAATGAATAAGGAACGGTGGCAGCAGGCTCTGGTATCGAACAATGTGATGACATTACGCAGTCAGAAGGAACGAGAGGAGAAATTTTAACGTCAACAAACTGTTCTGCAGGCCCATGAATCCGTGTTGCTAATAATTTGTCATTGACTTTAAGCGACTCTCTTCATAACGTCTGACAGAGAAGCATCGGAAAGAGTGTGGCAAGTGACTGCACTTACAGCATATTGGAAAATCTGGCGCAGCAGGAATCGCTGTTGGAAACTGACATGGAATCATATCTGGCCATGTCTCCATCGTCAGACAGACAGGCGACTCGTTTGCTGCTTTAAAGACGACGGTTTGTAGCTGAGTCGTCGCGAAGCTGAAGCTGCATTAGTGGACTCTGGATGGAAACAATACTTTAGTCACCAGTGACAACGTCAAACACTCATACTTTTCAGTGAAAGGCTAAAGAGATCAAACGGCCACACATTAAAAGCCACTTCCCCGACGTACACGTATTGTAAGTACATCCACTAACGTCAGCTAGACTTTCTATCACTATTATTCTTTACTCAAAGACGATGAAGTCACAGTACACATTAAATCAGTCATTTGGTACCGAATGATATCCCTTTGCTGTTCGTCAGTGAGGCCTACATCGCAAAATTCCATCCCCTAGGTATTATATACACTCCAAGACAAATTAAAAATTTTACATACCACTAAGGAATTATCAGAGTAGGGCGGAAATCGGTAGATGTGACATACATGTACAGATAAATAAATGATTATAATTTTAAAAAGGTTGGATGATTTATTCAAGAAAAGGAGCTTCACTACTCGAGCAAGTCAGTAACACGTTGGTCCACCTCTGGCTCTTGTGCAAGCAAATGTTCGGCTTGGAATTGATTGATGAAGTTGTTGGATGCCCTCCTGAGGGATATCGTGCCAAATTACGCCCGAATGGCGCGTGAGATAGTCAAAATCCCGAGCTGGTTTCAGAGCCCTGCCCATACTGCTCCTAGCGTTCTCAACTGGGGAGAGATCCAGCGACCTTGTTGGCTAAGGTTAAGTTTGATAAGCACGAAGATAGCCAGTAGAAACTCTCGTCGTCTGCGAATGGACGTTACCTTGCTGAAATGTAACCCTAGACGATGGAGGGTGACAGGCTGGTACCCCACTGCTGACTGAGGCGTCTCCAAATACTAGCTTTAATTCCGCCAGTACCTCGTCTGTGTGGAGGGGGCGTGCTGGGGTAGCTCAATTGGCAGAGCACTTGCCCGCGAAAGGCAAAGGTCCCGAGTTCGAGTCTCGGTCCGGCACACAGTTTTAATCTGCCAGGAAGTTTCATATCAGCGCACACTCCGCTGTAGAGTGAAAATTTCATTCTAATTCTCTTCCAGTTAATTCTATTCCAATTTGCATAACTCCTTTGTGGTGGGTTTTTTTACTTGTATTGTATAACGAATTAGCCCTGCATAGCTCAGTGTTAAGGCAAGGTTTTTTCTCCAATTCCTGGTCGAGCAAACAGTTTTAGTCTGCGAGGAACTCTCAAGCAGTGGGCACTCCGTTGCAGAGTGAATGGATTCATTCTGGACCTCTAATATTCATTTAAAAAACCGAACCTAGCACATAGTAGACCGTTTACGACGTGACAAAAAACAACACTATGCATGTATCATTCATATCTACAACCTCAGTGGCTTCACGATAGATATAACGGTGTCAGGAAGTCATTGAGCACCTTTAAGGTAACTCGCACGGGAGGCAGTCAATAGCCACCTTAACAAACCCCGGTAAGTATCGAGGCTAAAGAAATGAAGGTTAAATCTCAATGTGTCAACGGCGACAAGATGCAGAGAATGAGCTCGGATGAGACAAGGTGTGGGAAAAAATCAAGCTTTTCAAATAAATTACTTTATATTAGCCTCAATCGATATAGAGGAACCGCTAAAAACCTACATTTGGATGACTGAACTAGCATTTGAATCCCGTTCCTTCCTAATACAGGTGTACTCCATCAATCACTGCGCCACCGCTTACGATATTCAGTCGAAAGCTCTTGCAGTTGGAATCATGTGACTTGTGTGAATCCCGAAAACATTCATTCGGTTCACATACCTTCAACAACGTCTTTTGCATCGTTCTTGCAATACTGTTGACCAGTTTTAGGAATTTCCGCATTTAGCTGCATACGAAAGTAAACTTTAGGGTTTATCATTTGGTCCCCATCGACGTAATTAGAGGTAAAGAACTGACTCAATTGGTCAAGCTTGAGGAGTGAACTGGCATTGACCTTTTCGAAAAAAACCAATAAGCATTTGTCTGAAGATGTCGTATTTGATAGATAAGTTAGACTGAAATATATCAGTTATAATATCGGTTCGGGGTAAAAAAAGCATGCAATGTTTGAGGTGGGCGGGTTGGGGTATTACGTTACGACTCTGTATCGAGGTCATCAGGAAGGATCGTAGCTCAGCTGGACATTGGGCACGGGTAGAGAAGGTAATTAATTAACTGTACCCTCACTGAAGAAGCCGTAATTAAATATTTACAGGATGTGCAAAAATACGGAAACACCAAATACAACACATTACCATGCCCAATACGGTATAGGAATGTCGATGGCATTCAAAACAACTTCCAGTCGTTTCGGAATGGGTAAATAACGATCCCGTACGATTTTTCCCGTAGAACTACGACACGTTCAGGGAACGGTTATGGAGGTGGACAGCTATAACTCCAAAGTAGATCACAGAGTCTCAATAATATCAAGCTCTGGTGATTTTGGTGGCCAGGAGAGAAGCGACAATTCATCCTCGCGGTCACAAACCAGTCCTGGTCGGTACGAGGTGTGTGAATAGCGGCCTATCGTCATGGAACAAAATGGTTCAAATGGCTCTGAGCACTATGGGACTTAACATTTGAGGTCATCAGTCCCCTAGAACTTAGAACCACTTAAACCTAACTAACCTAAGGACATCACACACATCCCTGCCCGATGCAGGATCCGAACCTGCGACCGTAGCGGTCGCGTGGTTCCAGACTGTAGCGCCTAGAACCGCTCGGCTACACTGGCGGCCGTCTTGGAACACAGCATCAGCACTGGGAAACAAAAATTCTTCCATGCGATGTGCTTGATCAGCCAAGGTTACATAATCCTCGTCTGTAACGTAACCTTGCCGAGTAACCACAGGGCCCATGGAATACCACGATACGGTTGCCCAAATTATCACCGAACACCGAGCAAAGTGGCGTGGCGGTTAGCCCACTGAACTCGCATTCGGGAGGACGACGGTTCAAACCCGCTTCCAGTCATCCTGATTTAGGTTTTCCGTGATTTCCCTAACCTGCTTCAGGCAAATTCCGGGATAGTTCCTTCGAAAGGGCACGGCCGACTTCCTCCCCCATTCTTCCCTAATCCACTGGGATCGATGACCTTGCGGTTTGGTCTCCTCCTCCAAATCAACCAACCGACCACCACCGAACGCCCGCTACGCTTCACTATCATGACGTAAACTCGGCCAGAGATTGGCAACAATGTGAAACAAGACTCCTCCGAACAAGCGGCATTCGTCCATTGCTCGGTAGCCCAGTTTTTATGACCTCGGCGCTACGTTTTCCTGTTACGGGCACTTGTACCACTCATGAGTGGTTACCTAACTCCTGCTCGCCCTGCAGTTTCCTGCTTATGGAGCTCCCTTCGTGTTGTTTTGGTGCACACAGGGTCCACGACAGCGGCACTCGGTTCTACAGTGACTTTTGCTGCTGTCGTCTTCTGATTTCTCGTCACAGTCCTCTTCGGTGACCGTGTTTCACGATCACTCAACTGAACTTCCGCTTTGTGACTTAGCAGATGATGTTTTTCACATTTTCTCTGAATGCGGCATAAATCTTCGATATGGTGTCTGTAGAAACACTAAACTCTTCGATACGATGTTGCTGTGCATGCGCTGTTTAAAAGAATGATGCGTGCATGTCCAAAGATACATTGCGACTTTCAATTAAAATGTCCTCCCCTGTTCCGGAATTACATAATGTGTCTGTGAGTACAGTTTGTGACGCCGGAACGACAATGAGTGGAAGTTTGGGTCTGGCCGAGGGCCGTGCGCAGATAGCCACAGCGGTTAGGCCAACCGATTACGTAAAGTGGGAGATCCGGGTTCGAGGGACGTCGTTCCCTTATGCAGCTGACGGTTGTTCGTACTCGCAGCTGCCAATACATTTCATGTATTCATGTATGAAACTCTTTGGATTCCTTGGTTATAGAAGCATCCACGATATGACCACCAACACGTTGCCCATGTTCACTTTTACTTAGCTCCGACACAAGTCAGTCACAACTAGACTAGACACTCTCTTGACCACGACTGACGCTTGCTGAATATTGAGAAGATTGCACAGGTGTCTAATACAACGCGCTATCTTCATTCTTGGCTAGTATCTGCCTTTCTCGCAATGTTTCCATATTTTTGTTCAATCACTGTAGATTGAGACAAACCATGTAAAACGTAATTCGGGGTAGTTGATGGGACATTGGAGCTCTGGTCCTTCCTTCATTGCGATCGCACTTAGGCATTTATTGGCGTAATACACAGTTACGCTAACAACGATCCCTTGACTCCTCCTCGAGTAACTACTTATTACGCAAGAGCGGTAATTTTCCCTGTGATGGGTGTCATCCGCGAGCAAGGATAACTTGTCCACTAAACACGCGCTTCTCCCTAGAGGTGGGCAAGCGATACTGGCGTACGAACGGGATTTCCCGATACGCTGCAGCGTGTGATACCGAATCGTGCTTGTTGGAACGTAGCATTTGACTCGCGCGGAGCTAGTGCAAGGAGGACGCAAGACACTACGAACTAGCCACAGTAATAAGCTTGGCTCTGCTTACAATTTAACATATTTCGTAAAATACTGGAGGAAATAGCAGTAAATCCCACCACTGCACAAACTCCTATTGTGTTTGAACAAATTTACAATATCAGTTGTCATATAGAACTGCTATGTATGGGTATACAAAAATTTATGCTCATTTTTAAGTAAAGGTAATAGACAGATGAAAATGTTGTCCCCAAAGAATTTTACTTTCCTGCACCCAGTATAATATTTTATTTGGTTATGAGAGGCGGTAACGATTTACCAAGTAGGTTGCAAATAAGCAATTGACTCCCTGTACACATATTAGAATAAGAGATATAAACGTTACCATACAGATAATTATTTTACTAAGATTTGAAGCTCCTGTGATATTCTTCCGTGTTTGCGATTTAAAAATTGGGTTGTTTTGAAAATCCGCCTTCTGCAAACACAATTAGTGTATACTATGTGATCAAAAGTATCGGGACACCCCCAAAACATTCGCGGCTGCTCATAAGCCACACATCACGCCAATAAATGCCGAACGATGCCTCGCGTGGTATAAGGAGCGTAATCACTGGACGATTGAACAGTGGAAAAACTTTGTGTGGAGTGATGAATTACGGTACACGATGCGATGATCTGATGGCAGGGTGTGGGTGTGGCGAATGCCCAGTGAACGTCATCTGCCAGCGTGTGTAGTGCCAACAGTAAAATTCGGAGGTGGTGGTGTTATGGCATGGTCGTGTTTTTCATGGAAGGTGCTTGCACCCCTTGTTGTTTTGAGTGGCACTATCACAGCACAGGCCTACAATGATATTTTAAGCACCTTCTTGCTTCCCACTGTTGAAGAACAATTTAGGGATGGCGATTCCATCTTTCAACACGATTGAGCACCTGTTCATAATGCACGGCCTATTGCGGAGTGGTTACACGACAATAATATTCCTGTTATGGATTGGCCTGCTCAGAGTCCTGACCTGAATCCTATAGAACACCTTTGGGATCTTTCTGAACGCCGACTTCGTGACAGACCTCACCGACCGACATCCATATCTCTCCTCAGTGCAGCACTCCGTGAAGAATGGGCTGCCATTCCTCAAGAAACCTTCCAGCACCTGACTGACCGTATACCTGCGAGAGTGGAAGCTGTCGTCAAGGTGAGGGTGGACGTACACCATATTCAATTCCAACATTACCGATGGAGGGCGCCACGAACTTGTAAGTCATTTTCAGCGAGGTGTCCGGACGCTTTTGATCACAGTGTAGTTACCCAGAATGTTTCGACACCTTCGTGTCATCTTCTGTGGATCAAATTTTTATTTCTGTAAAATATAATATAAATTTATAATAATTTAACTATTTTAGGCCTAAGAATTACAATTTATGCAGTTTGCTTTGTTTCATTTTGACACTGATCTTAAAATTACATCGCTAAATGAACTGCATTATTATACACCGGTTTTTTGTGCTCTTTCTCGTCGTTTTTATGACAGCATGTTATCTGCAAACTAGCCATGAAGAAAATTATTGCTTATTTGTGAAGAACTGTTTCGTGGGTAGAGGTTATGTGCGTTTCTGTATTTACATTTTCCATCATGTTTCGTGTCTCTGGTTGGTGGCTCTCTCAACTGCTGTTAGTGCACTATTTCCACACAGTTTTTCACAGAAATTTTTCGTTCACTACCATACAGTATTCTAAACAGTCTGAAAACAAGACGGCAACGCTCAAGATTTAAATGTCCAAGTAACAAAAAATGTCGCAAATAGGGACTAATTTTTATCGCGAGAAGATTTACATCTATGAGACTCTTTTTGAAGATAATATCATCAGACATCACTAGATAGCTCAAAAATTCGACAGAATCTTGATTACAAAAATGGCTCAAATGGCTCTGAGCACTATGGGACTTAACTTCTGAGGTCATCAGTCCCCTAGAACTTAGAACTACTTAAACCTAACTAACCTAAGGACATCATACACATCCATGCCCGAGGCAGGATTCGAACCTGCGACCGTAGCGGTCGTGCGTTTCCAGAATGAAGTTCCTAGAACCGCTAGGCCACACCGGCCGGCTTCTTGATTGCAATCTTTTATTTATTTGAAACTTCCTGGCAGATTAAAACTGTGTGCCCTACCGAGACTCGAACTCGGGACCTTTGCCTTTCGCGGGCAAGTGCTCTACCACCCGAGCTACCGAAACACGACTCACGCCTGGTCCTCACAGCTTTACTTCTGCCAGTATCTCGTCTCCTACCTTCCAAACTTTACAGAAGCTGTTCTGGAAACATCCTCCAGGCTGTGGCTAAGCCATGTCTCCGCAGTATCCTTTCTTTTAGGAGTGCTAGTTCTGCAAGGTTCGCAGGAGGACTTCTGTAAAGTTTGGAAGGTAGGAGACGAGATACTGGCAGAAGTGAAGCTGTGAGGACCGGGCGTGAGTCGTGCTTCGGTAGCTCAATTGGTAGAGCACTTGCCCGCGAAAGACAAAGGTCCCGAGTTCGAGTCTCGGTCGGGCACACAGTTTCAATCTGCCAGGAAGTTTCATATCAGCGCACATTCCGCTGCAGAGTGAAAATCTCATTCTTTTATTTATTTATTTATTGCCTGTATCGTAGAAGATATTTCCGTCTGTGTTTCACAGTTATTTTTGTTGCTAAATTCCACAGTGCATTAATGGCGCTAAGATTAACAAAAACCGATCAAAAAATCTAACATAACCGCAGACTTCCCAAATTGTAACGTAAGCTGTTCGAACAGTTCGAAACAGCCGTTTTTCTCCCTGTCGAGGAACATAATCGAAAGCATCTTATTGGCGGACGTGTGTTATTTATTTATTTATTTATTTATTTATTTATTTATTTGTTGCCAAATTATAGACCTGTTACCTGATGTTTAAAACAGGTCGTACATATTACAATTTTCGTTTTTCATCTTTTTACAGTTTTCTTTTCTTTTGTTTTATCTACAACATTGCCGTTGACCGCCAGCCGCATACGCATATACACACACACACACACACACACACACACACACACACACACAAATAGT
Source organism: Schistocerca americana (assembly GCF_021461395.2). Taxonomy (NCBI): domain Eukaryota; kingdom Metazoa; phylum Arthropoda; class Insecta; order Orthoptera; family Acrididae; genus Schistocerca; species Schistocerca americana. The sequence goes on from NC_060122.1 coordinate 496,625,623, forward strand.
TTTTAGTAGAGAAATAATATTGCATATCCTATTTATTACTAATCCTATATATTAACTACTTTAGGTGCCCATCCATGTACAGCATTTGGTGTTTTCTTGGTTAGATCGCCAGCACTTTTGCTTATTTACTGTCACATCTCAGCTTCCTCCTCCTGTTCCTCCTCATAATCACTATTTTCGCTGTCACTGTGGGTATCGCTGTCCATCCTCTGGAGATTGTTCTTACGCTGCACATAGGCATGTCTGTAATGTCGTGCCCGCATGTACTCTTCATGTGTTGTTTTTGAAATACTGTTTGTCAGTGCGTTTAATTGTGTCCATTGTTCTTCGTCTCTTATTGCTGTGTATACAGGGTGTTACGAAAAGGTACGGCTAAACTTTCAGGAAACATTCCTCACACACAAAGAAAGAAAATATGTTATATGGACATGTGTCCGGAAACGCTTACTTTCCGTGTTAGAGCTCATTTTATTACTTCTCTTCAAATCACATTAATCATGGAATGAAAACACACAGCAACAGAAAGTACCCGCGTGACTTCAAACACTTTGTTACAGGAAATGTTCAAAATGTCCTCCGTTAGCGAGGATACATGCATCCACCATCCATCGCAGGGAATCCCTGACGCGCTGATGCAGCCCTGGAGAATGGCGTATTGTATCACAGCCGTCCACAATACGAGCACGAAGAGTCTCTACATTTGGTACCGGGGTTGCGTAGACAAGAGCTTTCAAATGCCCCCATAAATGAAAGTCAAGAGGGTTTAGGTCAGGAGAGCGTGGAGGCCATGGAATTGGTCCGCCTCTACCAATCCGTCGGTCACCGAATCTGTTGTTGAGAAGCGTACGAACACTTCGACTGAAATGTGCAGGAACTCCATCGTGCATGAACCACATGTTGTGTCGTACTTGTAAAGGCGCATGTTCTAGCAGCACAGGTAGAGTATCCCGTATGAAATCATGATAACGTGCTCCATTGAGCGTAGGTGGAAGAACATGGGGCCCAATCAAGACATCACCAACAATGCCTGCCCAAACATTCACAGAAAATCTGTGTTGATGACGTGGTTGCACAATTGCGTGCGGATTCCCGTCAGCTCACACATGTTGATTGTGAAAATCTACAATTTGATCACGTTGGAATGAAGCCTCATCCGTAAAGAGAACATTTGCACTGAAATGAGGATTGACACATTGTTGAATGAACTATTCGCAGAAGTGTACCCGTGGAGGCCAATCAGCTGCTGATAGTGCCTGCACACGCTGTACATGGTACGGAAACAACTGGTTCTCCCTTAGCACTCTCCATACAGTGACGTGGTCAACGTTACCTTGTACAGCAGCAACTTCTCTGACGCTGGCATTAGGGTTATCGTCAACTGCACGAAGAATTGCCTCGTCCATTGCAGGTGTCCTCGTCGTTCTAGGTCTTCTCCAGTCGCGAGTCATAGGCTGGAATGTTCCGTGCTCCCTAAGACGCCGATCAATTGCTTCGAACGTCTTCCTGTTGGGACACCTTCGTTCTGGAAATCTGTCTCGATACAAACGTACCGCGCCACGGCTATTGCCCCGTGCTAATCCATACATCAAATGGGCATCTGCCAACTCCGCATTTGTAAACATTGCTCTGACTACAAAATCACGTTCGTGATGAACACTGACCTGTTGAAGCTACATGCTGATGTGCTTGATGCTAGTACTGTAGAGCAATGAGTCGCATGTCAACACAAGCACCGAAGTAACATTACCTTCCTTCAATTGGGCCAACTGGCGGTGAATCGGGGAAGTACAGTACATACTGACGAAACTAAAATGAGCTCTAACATGGAAATAAAGCGTTTCCGGACATATGTCCACATAACATCTTTTCTTTATTTGTGTGTGAGGAACGTTTCCTGAAAGTTTGGCCGTACCTTTTTGTAACACCCTGTATATCTATGACTGTATCTGTGTAGTCTAAGAGTTGTGTATGTCTATTGTTCGCGTATTGCCCGCAGAAAAAGACAGTGTGTTCTGGGGAACCTTTTTCCCCGCATGTGTCTGCCTCAGACTCACGCGGAAGTGTGTTATGCGTTTTTCCATGTTTCCGCTACTTCGCAGCGCCCTATTGGTGGGAGTGTCCGGCGGCTTTGGACCACGTCTGGAAGGCGCAGCGGCGTGCCATTGGCGGAAGGGCGCGGATCGCGTTTCCTCCGCGGTCGGCAGCCCCTGGAGCGCGCTTCCCGCGCCGGGTAGGGTGGCGGGGAGCGGCGGCGGCAACGACGACGGCGGCGGCCGCGGCAGAGCCAGTCGGCGACGCCACAGTCTGCAGCGGGCGCGCGCCCCGGCCGCCGGCAGCCACCACTCACTCCACACCAGACGCTCACAGCCGCCATGCCGGCGTTCCCAGCGAGACTGGCGCCGCAGCCCCGGTCCGTCGCCATCGTCGGAGGCGGGCTGGTGAGTTCCGTAGCCAAAGCTCGCCTTCCGCACCCCTGTCCGTCCCCAGAGCGCCGAACTGGTCACTGAAGTGTGGCACACCCTGCTCGATAAGGGCTTACCTGCACCGCGATGGCATTTGCACTCTGTGTTCCCACATTTGTGCCATCCACTAAATCAGGTTGAGCAATGTTTTGATGCCAGAGGTAAGTAAAGACCACCTGCGAAAAGGAAACAATGAATACCCGCAATAGGTAAGCGACGTTTACCAGCGAAGAGCTTAAACCGCGTACTTAACAACGCCCGTCACTTTTGTGAATGAAAACATGGTCCAGGTAGGCTGTATTATTTTTTTATTATTATCTATGTGACTGACCAATTTCAAGCTTTGGTCGTTTTCAACCACGCGTTTTAAGCTTGCAGCTTCATTTTACAATATAATACATCGCTAGTACATATCGACAGGAATACATCCTACTTCTGGTCCCTATGGCACAAGAAACAATATGCTGCAAGATGCTATTGTACATGGTTACGTCTATTAGCCGTCGGGTAACAGACGTAACCATGTACAACAGTATATTGTTTTTGTGCCACATGCGCACGGAAGTAAGATGTATTCCTGTCGACTTGTACCAGCTATATATTATAGTATAGTCCGCGGCTTGTGGTCTTGCGGTAGCGTTCTCGCTTGCCGGGCACGGGGACCCGGGTTCGATTCCCGGTGCGGTCAGGGATTTTTTCTGCCTCGAGATGACTGGGTGGTGTGTGTCTTTCGTCTTCATTTCATTCTCATTCACTCGCAAGTCGCCGTAGTGGCGTTAAAGAACTTGTGGAGCGGCGGCCGAGCCGCCCCGCGAGAGGTTTCCCGGCTACCAATGCCATACGCTAATTATTATTATTATTATTGTAAAATGAAGTTGGAAGCTTAGGATACGTGCTTGATCATGACCAACGGTCGAAATTGGCCTGTCTCATAGATAATGATGATGATGCTGTTGATGATGATGATGATAATAATAATAATAATAATAATAATAATACAGCCTACCTGGACCATATCTACGTTAACAAAACACGTTGAGCCTGCACACTACACAAAAAATTAAACAATTTAAAAAGTCCGTCGCTGTTGATATAATCTGTCAAACGTGAACAAAAATTTTAACAAAATTTCCGCAACCAGGATTCGCCTTTCACGTCCCTTCTCCTTAAAATGCGACACTGGTCACCAACATGCAAAACAGCCCCGTCCCTATGGTCAGCACAGTGGTACGCGTTCATTAGGTCCCAGTGCTCGTACCAGTAACTAAATCAGATTGATGAAGTTTGGTTTGTGGGGCGCTCAACTGCGCGGTCATCAGCGCCCGGAAATAAGACTGATCAACTGTCACGTGCCGAAGGTAATCAATAATTACCTGCAGAAAGTATGCGTGAAAGCTATGCAATGCCCACCTTAAGCATAACATCTAATAACGTGGTCCGCACTGTTAGTTTTACCTATCAATAGTTTACAGAAATTAAAATTCCGTCTCCTTTTCTGCTGGTGATCGGCGTATTCGCACGTGATTTTCATAGCGAATAACGAAAAAAAAAAAAATTCAGCTTACTACCCATGTTACAAAAAGTAGTGAACACCTGTGAAAGGAAAGCAATCATTGCCTCTCTCGGACGAATGCTCTACATAATCAGTCCCTTCAAGCCGCGCCTGCCACACTATTTGTTTTAGCTACTGGTTCTAAACGTAACCTAGAACATTTTGCTACGTTGCAGGTGATTGCCGTATGTGCGACAGTGCATGTTTAACGAAAAAAATCTATCGTGTCTCCCGTAACAGCAAGAGTAATTACTATATGTGAAAGGGATGCAATGACTGGTTGCGAAATATTTAAAAATAATCAGCTCTTCCACCGAGGTACGTAATTGTTGCTTTTAATCAAGAATGGAGAACAAAACCACTCACAAGCCTACGTGCCATTCAGAAGAAAAGAGTTTTCACTGCCGGCACGGTAGCTCAACGTGTTCGGTCAGAGGGCTGCTCGCCTTCTGTAATAAAAAAAAAAAAAACTGAGTAAAGGAATCAACGATCAACTTGAACGGATGTCTTGTGACGTCCGTCCAGATCAAACGCAACGAAAAATACCGAACAAACTGAAAAAAAAGAAAAAAAGTTGGTAGAACACTTGCCTGCGAAAGGCAAAGGTCCCGAGTTCGAGTCTCGGTCCGGCACACAGTTTTAATCTGTCAGGAAGTTTCATATCAGCGCACACTCCGCTGCAGAGTGAAAATCTCATTCTGGAAATACCCTATACTGTGTTTGAGGACGCTTTTAGTTGAATATAAATGGGAAAATCAGGGACAGTAATTTATTCGTAACTCGTGAGATGAGAGTAATACAATGCATGCCAAAAATTTTTGACAACAGTATATTACGCTGCTATACCTGGAAACACATTTCCTTCCTCTTCTCTCTTCCTTCTTTTCTTTTATAAGAAAGGGAACTCGGAATGCGTGTCAAATGAGTATGAATACCAATTAAAGTCACAGCGTGGTAAATTTAAGAAAGCATTCTTGAAATCAGCTACATTATTATACATCCCTCGTTTCGATACAACGTATTGCCGGCCGCGGTGGTCTAGCGGTTCTAGGCGCTCAGTCCGGAACTGCTCGACTGCTACGGTCGCAGGTTCGAATCCTGCCTCGGGCATGGATGTGTGTGATGTCCTTAGGTTAGTTAGGTTTAAGTAGTTCTAAGTTCTAGGGGACTGATGACCACAGATGTTAAGTCCCATAGTGCTCAGAGCCATTTGAACCATTTTTTTGATACAACGTATTACGTAATACTCCATTTTATCTCCGAAACAATACATATTGTAATGTAAGGACCCTCCGTTTGTTTTTATGCCTGTAAGTGAAAGTTAATGTCAGGAAGTAATGTAGGAATTTTGAAATGGTTTTCACTAATAGATAGACGATTCGCGAGGAACGTTTGTGTAAATACTTTCTTACCTCTACGCCAGACAAGACGTCGTGCCGTAGATATTTAGTGGTCCCGTGAGAAGTCGGGGTAGGTTCCTAGTAACAAATAAATTCACTTCCAACTGGACTTTCACAGCGCATTCAAGCACTAGTTCTCTGTTCATCATAGTGACAGCAACTCTGGAAACTTTTATACAAATAATACTGTTTTTCATAAACGAAAGTTCTCTGAGATAATTCAGACTACAAGTTATATTCACGCGCTTATGAGAACATGTTCTATTTAAGCTTCTACATAGAATAAAAATCGCACTCAGTAATGGCACTGGAAACACCTTTAGAGAATTTACTTAAAAATTTGTCGTAGTGAATCTGCTTGCAAGCTTATCAATTCAGTGAATAATTGTAGTGAAAGATATTATTGTCCATTATCTCTTTCTTTCCATCTGTGTGGAAATAAACAGATTAGAATCAATGCTAACTTACATCTACTATACTATGAGAAAAAATAGAAGCCCTTCTTTTTTACTAACAAAGTATGTGTTGATATTTAAAATGTCTCAGAAACAAATATTTTAATAGTTAAATTACGTAGCCATGAGCACAGTAATTAGAAGGTTGAAGATTCTAAAAAGAGATTTCCGTTGCTTAACGAGACGCTCACTCCGAGAAAAGTTTTACGTATGTAAACAGAAAAAAAATCAAAGACTAAAATACGAGTACATCGGATGCCATGTTAAACGATAGTTCCACTCATTTCCAACACAGTCTGCTGGAATACGGGTAGAGCAAAAGCTAGTCACCAGCGGCAGCGCCACACGTAACAACGTCGGGCTGTCAAGCTACTTGTCTTTCCTCGTACTTATGAAACTGCTCTCTGAACTTATCACGAATCTTCGTCTTTGTACGTTTCAATGGAGTGTCTTTGTAACAGCACTAATAGGACGTGAGGGGAGATGAAAATGTGTAATGGAAACAGAATGCAAGTTGGCGTTCTATCATGTCTTTCCCCATCCAAAAAAGGAAAGATACTTGTGGACAGACTTAGCGCTAAAGAGTTCCACGGCTGGAACCCTCTTATCAGTGCACCTACTTTTGATTTTCAGTCAATGGGTCGCACTTGTTCAGGCGATACAATTAAGAGCCGTACTTCCGAGTCTCATGAAACAAACTATATTGTGAAACTTCCTGGCAGATTAAAACTGTGTGCCCGACCGAGACTCGAACTCGGGACCTTTGCCTTTCGCGGGCAAGTGCTCTACCATCTGAGCTACCGAAGCACGACTCACGTCCGGTACTCACAGCTTTACTTCTGCCAGTACCTCGTCTCCTACCTTCCAAACTTTACAGAAGCTCTCCTGCGAAACATGCAGAACTAGCACTCCTGAAAGAAAGGATATTGCGGAGACATGGCTTAGCCACAGCCTGGGGGATGTTTCCAGAATGAGATCCCCCAGGCTGTGGCTAAGCCATGTCTCCGCAATATCCTTTCTTTCAGGAGTGCTAGTTCTGCATGTTTCGCAGGAGAGCTTCTGTAAAGTTTGGAAGGTAGGAGACGAGGTACTGGCAGAAGTAAAGCTGTGAGTACCGGACGTGAGTCGTGCTTCGGTAGCTCAGATGGTAGAGCACTTGCCCGCGAAAGGCAAAGGTCCCGAGTTCGAGTCTCGGTCGGGCACACAGTTTTAATCTGCCAGGAAGTTTCATATCAGCGCACACTCCGCTGCAGAGTGAAAATCTCATTCTGGAAATTATATTGTATAAATATTATCATGGTAAGACTGTATAATTTACAAAAACTCATCAGCCGTGTGTAAAACTTTAAAGTTTGCTATCAGCAGTGAGCCAATCGAGGAGCTTTTAGTATACATTGAAGTAGAAATTCAAGGGTATTCTTTAAGTAAGAGAACACTGTTAACATAGTACAAAGTCATACATTCCAATGTTTCCTAATCTTCCGGTCTCGGGTAAGCTGAACACTAAAAATAAATCTAAGTAATCAAAATAGGGAGAACGAATATTCATATTCTTTAGACGAGAAGGTGTCTACTGGTCACTTGCTATAATATAAAATTTTGTGCCGAACACAAATACGGACATTTGTTTTACACGGACAGTGCTTTTGCGTATGTGCCATCACAGCAGTTCTGAGGGACATGCGCAGAACTTCAAACTTAGTTCCCGTCAATTCGTTCCAAAGTCCATAGCAGCTTTCTCACGATGTTGTGTAGTGCACCAGAAGCATTTACCCATCAACTATTCGCGATTGGTGCGGGGGAAGGGCGGCAAAAGACGACGTTAACCCATATAACATGGAAGAACAGTTATCGGCAGTCTACTGTATGAACTTAAACTTCTCTGTTTTTGCTGTTGCGATCATTACATGAATTCCATTTTGAGGCCATCCGATGTGGCCGAGCGGTTCTAGGCACTTCAGTCAGGTACCGCGCTGCTGCTACGGTCGCAGGTTCGAATCCTGCCTCGGGCATGGATGTGTGTGATGTCCTTAGGTTAGTTAGGTTTAAGTAGATCTAGGTCTAGGGGACTCATGACCTCAGATGTTAAGTCCCATGATGCTTAGAGCCATTTGAACCATTTTTTTTTTCCATTTTGAGGAAAGCAATAGGCTTTTTGAATCGAACTGAAACATAGGATTAGTGATGTCTGAGAACAAATCTTCTACAAGATGTACAAACCCAGTTTTTGTAGCGTCACCCGTTGGAGTTTGTTGAACATACCTGTGACTATCTTGTGGTGAAAAATTACGCAACTCTTCTTTGCTTCATCTCTATTTATTCCATTAGACCAGCTTAAGATTTGCTCAATGATGGTTTTACAACGGGCCTCTATCGTGGACGAATTAGATTTTCTTGGGTATCTTCCACTGTCTGCCATCTGTTTTCCCTACAGCTATATTAAGCGGTTATTCAACTTTAAAGCTGGGAGCAGATACTCTTACGCTTGAGGGTTATGACTATGTTCATAGAGTGCTCCCAAATCGTATGGTCAAAGGGTATTTGATCTTCCCGTCTGCTTACATACATTACATTACATTTACTAATATTGCGTGTTAGTAGCCAGTCTTTGCACCGAAACCGTATCATCTACATATTAAATTGTAACGAAATGTTCATGAACAGTGTTAACAACTATCCGGTTTGCTGATGTGTTGTTATGACCAGGTTACTATTTATGTTTTACTCGTAACAGTCGGGCTCCCCCAAAAGAGTATGAAAAAGCGCATAAAAACGAGGCGTTGTTGTTGGTGTATCTCCTTGACCGTCTGAAACCTGTCCTGGTTCACCTTCACAACTTAAGAGGAAGAGAGATTGCAGCTTTCCATTGGCTAGTTATTAGTCTTAGCTTCCATGGAAGTTGCCCAAATCCGATTTTGCTAGAAAATTTTAAATAACCTCCATGATTCGGTAATTACATGCAAACCACCCGGTGTCTCACGAGCACTGTTGTTGTTGTGGTCTACAGTCCTGAGACTGGTTTGAAGCAGCTCTCCATGCTACTCTATCCTGTGCAAGCTTCTTCATCTCCCAGTACCTACTGCAACCTACATCCTTCTGAATCTGCTTAGTGTATTCATCCCTTGGTCTCCCTCTACGATTTTTACCCTCCACGCTGCCCTCCAATACCAAACTGATGATCCCTTGATGCCTCAGAACATGTCCTACCAAGCGATCCCTTCTTCTAGTCAAGATGTGCCACAAATTACTCTTCTCCTCAATTCTATTCAGTACATCCTCATTACTTATGTGATCTACCCGATCTTCAACATTCTTCTGTAGCACCACATTTCTAAAGCGTCTATTCTCTTCTTGTCTAAACTATTTATGGTCCATGTTTCACTTCCATACATGGCTACGCTCCATAGAAATACTTTCAGAAACGACTTCCTGACACTGATATCTATACTCGATGTTAACAAATTTCTCTTCTTCAGAAACGCTTTCCTTGCCATTGCCAGTCTAGATTTTATATCCTCTCTACTTTGACCATCGTCAGTTATTTTGCTCCACAAATAGCTAAACTCATCTACTACTGTGTCTCATTTCCTAATCTAATTCCCTCAGCATCACCCGATTTAATTCGACTACATTATCCTCGTTTTGCTTTTGTTGATGTTCATCTTATATCCTCTTTACAAGACACTGTCCATTCCGTTCAACTGCTCTTCCAGGTAATTTGCTGCCTCTGACAGAATTACAATGTTATCGGCGAACCTCAAAGTTTTTATTTCTTCTCCGTGGATTTTAATTCCTACTTAGAATAATTCTTTTGTTTCCTTTACTGCTTGCTCAATATACAGATTGAATAACACCGTGGATAGGCTACAACCTTGTCTCACTCCCTTCCCAACCACTGCTTCCCTTTCATGCCCCTCGACTCTTATAACTGCCATCTGGTTTCTGTACAAATTGTAAATAGCCTTTCGCTCCCTGTATTTTACCCCTGCCACCTTTAGAATTTGAAAGAGACTATTCCATTCAACATTGTCAAAAGCTTTCTCTAAGTCTACAAATGCTAGAAACGTAGGTTTGCCTTTCCTTAATCTATTTTTTAAGGTAAGTCGTAGGGTCAGTATTGCCTCACGTGTTCTAACATTTCTACGGAATCCAAACTGATCTTCCCCGAGGTCGGCTTCTACCAGTTTTTCCATTCGTCTGTAAAGAATTCGTGTTAGTATTTTGCAGCCGTGGCTTATTAAACTGATCGTTCGGTAATTTTCACATCTGTTGACACCTGCTTTCTATGGCATTTGAATTATTATATTCTTCTTAAAGTCTGAGGGTATTTCGCCTGTCTGATACATCTTGCTCACCAGATGGTAGAGTTTTGACAGTGCTGGCTCTCCCAAGGCTATCAATAGTCCTAATGGAATGTTGTCTACTCCCAGGGCCTTGTTTCGACTTAGATCTTTTACTGCTCTGTCAAACTCTTCACGCAGTATCATATCTCCCATTTCATCTTCATCTACGTCTTCTTCCACAACCATAATATTGTCCTCAAGTCCCCTTGTATAGACCCTTTATATACTCCTTCCACCTTTCTAGTTTCCCTTCTTTGCTTAGAACTGGGTTTCAATCTGAGCTCTTGATATTCATACAAGTGGTTCTCTTTTCTCTAAAGGTCTTTTTAATTTTCCTGTAGTCAGTATCTATCTTGTCAACGGCCTTTGCGCGGTGGTAACACCGGTTCCCGTCAGATCACCGAAGTTAAGCACTCTCGGGCTGGGCTAGCACTTGGATGGGTGACCATCCGGTCTGCTGAGCGCTGTTGGCAAGGGGGTGCACTCAGCCCTTGTGAGGCAAACTTAGGAGATACTTGATTGAGAAGTAGCGGCTCCGGTCTCGGAAACTGACATACGGCCGGGAGAGCGGTGTGCTGACCACATGCGCCTCCATATCCGCATCCAGTGACGCCTATGAGCTGAGGATGACACGGCGGCCGGTCAGTACCACTGGGCCTTCATGGCCTGTTCGGGAGGAGTTGTTAGTATCTATCTTACCCCTAGTGATATATGCCTCTACACATTACATTTGTCCTCTAGCCATCCCTGCTTAGCCATTTTGCACTTCCTGTCGATCTCATTTTTGAGGCGTTTGTATTCCTTTTTGCCTGTTTCATTTACTGCTTTTTTATATTTTCTCCTTTCATCAATTAAATTCAATATTTCTTCGGTTACCCTAGGATTTCTACTAGCCCTCGTCTTTTTACCTACTTGATCCTCTGCTGTCTTCACTCTTTCATCTCTCAAAGCTACCCATTCTTCTTCTACTGTATTTCTTTCCCCCGTTCTAGTCAATCGTTCCCTAACGATCTCTCTGAAACTCTCTACAACCTCTGGCTCTTTCAGTTTATCCAGGTGCCATCTCCTTAAATTCCCACCTTTTTTCCCACCCCATGAGCACTATAAATTTAAAAGACAAAAACAAAAAAATGGTTCAAATGGCTCTGAGCACTATGGGACTCAACTGCTGAGGTCATTAGTCCCCTAGAACTTAGAACTAGTTAAACCTAACTAACCTAAGGACATCACAAACATCCATGCCCGAGGCAGGATTCGAACCTGCGACCGTAGCGGTCTTGCGGTTCCAGACTGCAGCGCCTTTAACCGCACGGCCACTTCCGCCGGCAGACAAAAACACACAGAAGATATTGTACTAATAGTATAAAGATGCAAACGAGTATCAAATTACTACTAGTGTTGAGAAAAGAGTCATAAAGACACAAAACACGGAAGATTAAAAATAATTCTTCGAAGCCGGCTGTTAGAAACACTGTAAAAACTTTGTAAAGTTAGCACTCAAAACACGTAGCTTCATATTAAGACTATCGTCTAACTTGGAAAAAAATAGACATATATTGACGACCCGGATTTGTATTCAAAAAGTTATTGATTTATATTAATTCATAGATTCTAAGAAATCTCGTTTCCAAAAGTACGAGGCGCAAACAGATACGTTATAAAAAGAAGTGAGAATGAAGTATTGTTGTTTCTATTATGTGTTAATAACTGAAAAAAATCTTATATTCTCTTTCACTGTCTGCGATAAAGGATACAGTCATCAACATGAGAGGCTTCTGTTACAGGCTGTTGCTTTAAGCTTTCAATCTATGACCACTCTTGCCAGAGACAGTAAATGCTTTCTCCTCCTCTGCCACCTCTGCCAATGATGTTGCAATAAAGAGAAAATGAAAAATGTGAAATTATACTTTCTTATTTTGACTGCATCCTTGTCCATATCGAAAATTTTAGTTTCTTAGCCCAACACTTAATGATTAGTAATTCACTTTCCACAACAGACCGGAACATTTCCATAAAGGTTCGACGCTACTGAAATAAAGATATTTTATATTCTAACGTATTTCCAAAAATATTTCACATCAATAAATCTATCTTTTAATTTCAGACAGTCCTCACAAGAGCAGACAGTTGAGAAGACCTTTTTTATTGTAATTCGTCGAAGAGAAACACATAGAAACTTGATTTGTTCGTTCCCTTGCTCGCCGACCTAGTGAGTGCAATTCTGTTTCCAAGTGTGCCAAATATCTCCTCCAGTGTACTTGAAGGTGGCTCAGCTCCTTCAAAGTTAAGGATCTGTCCTGACTACTGAATTGCTGCTTTTGTTGTGGAGTCAGGAAACGCCACTTTGTCAAAGCAAAAATTTTTCAGTATAAACTGTAAACACCAGCTCCACGGACAGAATTTCAGAGATTGCCTAGGGATATTTTCTGAGTATTTTGGTATGAAGTACCTATAGTCTCCAGTGGCTCGTAGCAGGGTATTTGTATTTCTTTAGGTGTCTTCCACTTAAAATATCTCCGCAACAGGCTAGTCCTGACGCTGTGAGCTGAATTTCTTGTTTACAAACACAACTTGTTCCATTCACACAAGTGCGGGTGGTCATAATTAAAGTGCATATACTCACAGAGGTCCATTGTGGGCTGTGATTATGGTACAGCAGCGAAATTTTGATTTTATTGTTAACTGCCACTTACACAGTTTGTTCAATGTGAGCACTGAAGACTTCGACGAGATGCCGTACTACGCCAGATTTGCTCGTGGTGGCCAAAACTGAAACTAATTTCTTTCCAGTGTAAATCGGTTCCGCATTAACGCATTAGCATATCTGTCAAATTTCGCTTCATACGATAATTAGAGCCCACACTGGACCTCCGTGATTAGCTGGACACTATTGACAAGAATAAAACTCGCTTTACTCTTCGCCCGGGTTTGTTCAAGCAGTGGTGAGCTTGTGGCTCCAGCAACAAACTCAAACATTCGACAGTGACGGTATCAGCAAACTACTCCCTCGTTGAGAGAAATGCATCCGTAACCAAAGTGACTACGTTGAGAAATAATTATCTAGACATGAAGAAAAAACACATTTCATTTTAAAATCTTTAAGAGTTTTCAGATGAAAATTTCGACGGCGTTATTTTTCAGCACGGCCTCGTAACCCAGTACTGCGACCGACCATTGTGTATTGACTGAAGCTCTCTATTTTTAAATCTTGGTAATTTTTACGCATTTCAAGCAGAGGTATTAGAAGCGTAAGTTGTGTTGTCTTGGAAGTAAAACGAAAAGTTTGATTAGGGTTGCATATTGAGAAATTCACTAAGCTTAAGGAAGAAGTGATTAGCACAAAAAAATCACCTATGATTAGCGCAGGACAAACCCGGAGAATAGCAGGAAAAGAATCTGAGTCGGATAACGGAGCAGCGATACTATCGCTACACAACTGTACAGACACTTCTGTTCAGCAGATTACACTGCAGTGTATAAAGCTAAAGGAGAATAGTGTAAAAAGAGGAGCGTCCTGTGGCACGTCGGTATTGCAGGACAAGTAGCCGTGAAAATAATATCAATATTACAAAAAAATCTCACTATGTATAGAGGCTCAAACCATATCATTTGTGGCACTAGCATTAGACCAACTACAACATGTCACATATGTTTTCGAGTACAACGCTATATACTATTAAAATATTTTTTTACCTTACCTCACTCACATATTGCGATTAGTAGCAAAAATTCTCCGACATAGTATGTATCAGGCGTACAGAGTGTATCTGGGAGCTGTTTACTAAGTTTAATGCTTTCAGGCATCGTATTTTTACATATTTTGTTGAGATATTGCATATAATACAGAATAAATGAGATTTAAATCCACATCCGGCCACCTAGTCTAAGCTTCCTTTTGTTTCTTAAATTTAGAGTGGATAGGGCCGATTTCCTTGTCCCCCTTTTTAACGACTTCGTCTTTGACGGAACGTTAGACTCTTATTTATCGTATATGTACATCGCTCAAGGCAACAAAAAAAAAAAAAGGTTCAAATAGCTCTGAGCACAATGGGACTCAACTGCTGAAGTCATAAGCCCCCTAGAACTTAGAACTACTTAAACCTAACTAACCTAAGGACAACACACACATCCATGCCCGAGTCAGGATTCGAACCTGCGACCGTAGCGGTCGCGCGGTTCCAGACTGTAGCGCCTAGAACCGCTCGGCCACCAGTAGTCGGCCGCTCAAGGCACAATCTTACGACTTTTTACTAGGCTAATCGGAACATCTGCAGTACAGTCCAAGTAAAATTTTAAAATTTTATATTTACTTAGTCCGCTGCTCGTGGTCTCGCGGTAGGGTTCTCGCTCCCCGAACTCGGGGTCCCGGGTTGGATTCCCGGCGGGGTCAGGGATGTTCACCTGCCCCGAGATGACTGGGTGTTGTTGTGTCGTCTTCATCATCATCATTCATCCCCGTTACGATCGGAGGAAGGCAACGGCAAACCACCTCCATTAGGACCATACGCTCTGCGCTCTGTCAAGAAGCATGGGACTGCATTTCCAATCTTACTTGCGTATTCCTAGGTTGTCAGGTGACTGGTTCACTAAAGACACCTCACACGAATTTGACAGAATTTCAGTCTTAATCACTAACATCATTAAGTGCGTAACATAGCGAGATTTTTTTATTGGGCTGCAGCTGAACGTGACTAATGGTTTACAAACACAAACTCGTGACTGCAGAAGATTAACATGTACAGATTTCAGGATGTAAGTTATACGTGTCTTCCCACGCTAAGGCTATTACAAAACAAGAGTAACGCTTGGTCAGAAGAGAGACCATGTCCCTTGTTTCCTGCAGACAGAGTTCTGCTGTCTTACGTATAATATGTGAATCACAGCAAGGCGGTGAAATTGTGCGTCAACTGGACACGTACTCCCAAGCTGAAGCACGCAGGACAGTACGATTCTTGTCGGGAAAATGTCTAAATTGCAAAAAGATTCACCTTAAATTCTGGCAATATGTGGATCAAATGCATTGTAGCGGCGAGATCCAGTGAAATGGTGCCAGCAATTTGACCAAAGCCGCATGGACGTAGGTGATGCTGATCGGATGCACCGCGTGATTTCCATCTCTTCAGTAAGATAAAAGAACAAACGAAATGAAAGATTTGGCACGATGAGGACGTTCACACAGCGTTTGTCGATTTGCTCCGTGACTAAGGAGCGGATTTCAATGTCAACGAACTGAATGACTGGTAGAACGTTTGCACTGTTGTTCACAAAGACTTTGTGACTATGTTTAAAAATAGTTTCATATCCTTGTGTCAGTTTGAAGTGTAGAGTAGTATTCAATAAAGTTGCATGGCTTGCCATGATAATGATAACTTTTATTTTTGAAATTCCCTCGTATGTCAGAAAGAGATTCAGAGAATGGAAGGGGAACCGGCCGGAGTGGCCGAACGGCTCTAGGCGCTACAGTCTGGAACCGCGCGACCGCTACGGTCGTAGGTTCGAATCCTGCCTCGGGCATGGATGTGTGTGATGTCCTTAGGTTAGTTAGGTTTAAGTGGTTGTAAGTTCTAGGGGACTGATGACCTCAGAAGTTAAGTCCCATAGTGTCCCGAGCCATTTGATTTTTGAATGGAAGGGGGCGCGTCATCGAGGGTTACAATCGAGATTCAGGCTATCATTGCTGGCTTCTGCAGAGTCTGGTAATCCGTTACTTGAAGGAATCAGAAGGGAGACAAAAAAGTCACGGTTTGTCTTCATAGTTTGTAGAAGCTGGGCTAGTTTTTTTGGAAGAAAGGGAAGGGCATTTTTAAGAAAACAAGCAGTTATTCGCATGAAGTTTATTGGAGAAACTACGGGAAACCCAAACCAGTATGCGATCAGGGCTTTGTGGTCCCTTGCCTCTCACTTAGGAAGCTTGTATCTTACACAAATGAAAAATATGGAAAACCTTGGCTATAAGATGTGGTAACATGATAGGACAAGTGTTAACGATATCAAGGAACAGCCACGAGGTATTAGAGGGAGGGGAGGGACACAGTAGGGGGAGACAGAGTTTGGAATATACCAACAAATAATCGAGGACATTGGGTGTAAGTACTACTATGAGGTGAAGAAGTTGGCACAGGAGGCGCAGTCTGCATCAAACTCGAATGCGTTGCGGAAGAGGAACATCTCTGGCATTAGGATGGCATATTGAACGAAGTGGCATGTGTGTCAAGAGCACCAATTATAAATGAAATAGTGGGAACAAACTGTGAATGAGTTATATATTTTTCTTCGAAATTAAGTTTGCGTCTTTATCAGAATTTTTGTCTATTCTCACAGCTGCTGTACACACCGGCACATTATTTCTTATACTGACCGCCGTCACTGTGAGTTAGTGAATGTTTATGCAGCTCTCGTGATTTCACCTTGAAGGTATTTACTGCTCACGATTGTTTTCCTTAACAGAATGTTTAGAAATTTCTTCCAAAAGTCACTAAATCCAGAAATTGGAAGCTTTTCAGAACTTTTATATCTTAACAAAGTTTTGTTTGAACAGCTTCGTGGACTGCCAAGTGTGATTTAGTCTCTTTCTTAACAGACCAAAGGCCCATGAACAATTTCAGCAATGATGTGTATCTTGCACGCTTAAAAAACGTTTTGAAAGAGATTCCAGACACCAGTCACTAAAACGAAAATAAGTAACAATTATTGACTTTAGAAACTTTTCTGAATAGTTTTGAGACGAGGGCCTACATAATTAAAAGAGACCACACTTTCGGTAAAAACGATAATCGTAAAAGTGAAGTTTGTTACTCGGGTACTTTAAAGGTCATAGCAAGTACCTTTCATGAAATTTCTGTAACTTATTTCATCTGCTGGGAACAATTCCACTCGGTAAACATGTCGTGCTGAAAAGACTAGATTCCACCCGGGAACAATTATTATTTTATTTTTAAGAGTGTTTTTTTGCCTTGGAAAACTTTAATTCGTATACGTATATCATTGTTTGAACCTGTGACCTGTTTGTTAGGTATAATAACTATATCGCGTGTTTCAGGAGGTGACGCAAGTCTTTCAATATGCCGGGTCTTTAATTATAGTGTGGAAAACATCGTTGTACGCTGTAAACATGTGTTTATGTTACGTCTAGCGAACAATTAGCCTACTCCTCACAAACACGCACCAACGGGCTTAGCTTCTTAAACCGACGGACACCTCACCATACACAGTTTCTTCGGGAGTCTCTCCGTAAGACATCCCGGAAACGGGTGGAATTACTCACTGCACACTGAATACAATTTGGTGAACGGGACAATTCACTGCCTCGTCAAACTTGGAGGTGAGATTATACCACCATCAGGTTTCGAGACGGCAACCTGTGATCATCTCATACCCGTCATGCGACGTATTCATACATTTATCTTGACGCTGCCACTGTGCACGTAGAAGTACCCACAGTTTACAGCAGTGGACGAATGAAGCATTCGGTGCAGCCCTTGGTTTTCAGCCGCATTTCATACAAAAAAAATGTCTCTGAGCACTATGGGACTCAACTGCTGAGGTCATTAGTCCCCTAGAACTTAGAACTAGTTAAACCTAACTAACCTAAGGACATCACAAACATCCATGACCGAGGCAGGATTCGAACCTGCGACCGTAGCGGTCTTGCGGTTCCAGACTGCAGCGCCTTTAACCGCACGGCCACTTCGGCCGGCCGCATTTCATACACTGGAGCTCCAAAGAAATTGATATAGGCATGCATATTCAAATACAGAGATATGTAAACACGCAGAATAACGCACTGCGGTCGGCAACGCCTATATAAGACAAGTGTCTGGCGCAGTTAGATTGGTTACTGCTGCTACAATGACAGGTTATCCAGACTTAAGTGAGTTTGAACGTGCTGTTATAGTCCGCGCACGAGCGATGGGACAGAGAATCTCCGAGGTAGCGATAAAGTGAAGATTTTCCCGTACGACCATTTCACGAGTGTACCGTGAATATCAGGAATCCGGTAAAACATGGAATCTCCGACATGGGTGAGGCCAGAAAAAGATCCTGCAAGAAAGGGACCAACGACGACTGAAGAGAATCTTTCAACATGACAGAAGTGCAACCCTTCCGCAAATTGCTGCAGATTTCAATGCTGCGCCGTCAACAAGTCTCAGTGTGCGAACCACTCAACGAAACATCATCGATATACGCTTTCGGAGCCGAAGGCGCAGTCGTGTACCCTTGATAAGTGCACTTTATTCCTCGCCTGGGCCTTTCAACACCGACACTAGACTGTTGATGACTGGAAACATGTTGCCTGGTCCGACGAGTCACATTTCAAATTGCATCGAGCTGATGGACGTGTGCGGGTATGGAGACAATCTCATGAATCCATGGACCCTGCATGTCAGCAGGGGACTGTTCAAGCTGGTGGAGGCTCTGTAATGGTGTGGGGCGTGTCCAGGGGACTGTCCAAGCTGGCGAAGGCTCTGGAATGGTGTGGGGCGTGTGCAGTTGAGTGATATTGGACCTCTGATACGTCTAGATATGACTCTGACAGGTGACACGTCCGTAAGCATCCTGCCTGATCACCTGTATCTGTTCGTGTCCGTTTTGCTTTCCGACGGACTTGGGCAATTCCAGCAGGACAATGCGACACCCCACACGTCCAGAATTGCTACAGAGTGGCTCCAGGAACAATCTTCTGAGTTTAAACACTTTTGCTGGCATCCGAGCTCCCCAAACATGAATATTATTGAGCCTATCTGGGATGCCTTGCAATCAGCCTCTCGTACTTCTACTGATTTATGGACAGCCCTGCAGTATTCATGGTGTCAATGGTGTCTAGTAATACTTCAGACATTAGTCGAGTCCATGCCACGTCGTGCTGCAGCACTTCTGCGTGCTCGCGGGGGCCCTACACGACATTAGGCAGGTGTACCAGTTTCTTTCGCTCTTCCGTGTATTAGCAAGCGTCTAGCAACTAACAGCTGAATTCAAGAACGTCAACTTAAGCTACGAACTTAGAGCGGAGTTTTCACTCTCAGTAACAAACAAAAATACTTACAGAAACAGTAACATTTTAAACTATGCTTAATTTTAATTGACCTTGGTTCACTCGGCCTTCATCTGAGTAAAGTTGGCCGTTTACCTCACGGTAGAGGGTAAGAATCACAGCTCCTACGGGTGTGAGGGTTTGACAGAGAGATTTCGTTATTTCTCTTCCAGGACTGACAACTCACGGGAGCACGCGAACGTATCAAGCAGCGGCTATGATATAAATTTTGACATGACAATAACAAACATTCGTGAATGCACATTATAGAAACGATGATCTTCAAATGCGCTAAGTACTTGTAGCGAGAAATATGAAATTAAATTAAGGTTGTTGTAATACAATTCAATGAGTAGTAGAAAAATGACATTCAAAACATTTAGTAAAATTTGCGGTCGCATATTACATAAGGCATTTAAATGTAGTAAAATTACTGTTATTAATCAGTTAATTGTTCGCTCACACGGACAGCACGACAGCACTTCGTCAGTGTCACAACTTTGGGGTCGCTGAGGTGGCAGCAATATGGAACAGAGGATAGTCAACATGAAGTGTTTTGAATGGTGCCTATTTACAAAGATTGGTACAAATGACAATTTATCGCACTCTTACTGTAGCTAGTCTATTGTGGCCTCATGAGACGCTAATTTATGTAGGTTACCATTAATAACGAGATCGATAAATATGCGGCCCAAGGTGCCGGTCCACTATGTCAGTACTCTTAGAAAAAAAATTTGACGACCACTGGTTTACAGGGTTCGATGCTAAACTAGTTCTGAAGCTGAATCCAGTAAGCCCCACGAGACAGCGGATTGGCGAACGCTAACTGCCCTAGCTACTCGTAGCGCTGAAGGTTATTTCCTCGTGCGGTCGTATGAATCACTCCTCAAGCCTCTCGTAAGGTTTGTGATGACGCAACAGCCACTTGCAGGTGGAGTGCTATTCTTTGGACTGCTGCGTTGGAGTCGGACACTTTAATAAATAATTACTTACGTAATGCCATTTGGCTCTCCCCCATCTAGGTATCTACTGCTACGGAAAATCAACTTAACGTTTAACTAGGCCAAAATTCGGAGCACAGTGAAAGCAGATATTTTTCTCGCCTAGTAGAAGTATGAGAAACCACAGCATTTTATAGTAACAACAAAAATTTCGCCACCTGCGACCACCACGCCACAGTTTAGACACGCCGTAATTTTGTCTTTCATAGTAAGCACTTAAACGAAACAGAAGGAGAAAAAAGGGCTCGGCCATTTGTTAAATCCATTCTAGTCCATACTCCTCACTACTTAGTACTAATTCAAAAAATTATGTGTCAGCTGGAAAAATGTTAAACACCTGACACAACTGTTAGGTATGTTGTTACCAAAGCAGTAATGCACAGATCTACCACACGCAGAACAGCAGCGCTGCGCGCACTTTACGTCACTAGAACATTAGGCCATAGATACTCATAGACTGTGCACGCCACTATCTCTGCAGTGTTGAGGTTTGAAACCAACATCGAAGTCATGTAGCGGTGGGCGAAAAGACGAGTTTCTGTGATTACTCACTATATGAAGTGGAGCCGATAGTCATAGTCTTTCTCATTTATAGCTGATATAAAGCACTGATTTTGACACAACTGAACAACTTTTGTGTTAATGTGATAATTATCGTTTTTACATTTGGCCAAGTGAAAGTGTAACGAACAGTTTGAAACACTGTACTGACAGTTAATTATTTTTGCAGACGATATAATTATACTTCTTATGTACTTTCCTGTTTTTGTTTTTGCTTCGTGGGTTATGTAGTTTGTCGCATCCACAGGAGCACAAAACAAAATATCAGTTCGGAATGTGATATTTAGTTTTCTGGCGGTTGCTCAAAAACGTGTCTGAAATGTTTTATTACGTTTTTGCAGGAAAATAGCTTAGTGCCCGCTGCTTCGCTCGCGTAGACTATAAGCTACTCACAGATATTTTTTTCGTTTTTCTTTAATCAAATTTTTCTTGTTCACAAGTAGCAACACCTTCTAAATTTTCACTCTAATTAGGACCACAGAAGCATGGTCTTTCCGGAATGTAGTTCTGACCAAAAGCGATTCTGATAGACGTAGTCCAAGGTTTCTGTTAATATTGCCTTTTGCGTTCTTGTGGTGATGTTTCCGTGCAAACATTCATTACTTAACACATATTTCTTTATATCTAACCGAGAAGTGAAATATCAATTTTCATAGGCATAGCTTTCATTACCTTTAAGTAACGAAATATTTTCTTAAAAATATTCATCCCCTACTTCACCCCTTTAGGGGCTGACTTTCTAAAAATAGTGAAATCCGTCTTTTTTTATTCCTAACAGGGAAGCCAGAAATCTTCATAGATTTATCTTCGAAAATGGCTGCCTAATTACACATTACCATGAAAACTTTCAGCCCCTATTTCACCCCGCTAGGGGTTGAATTCCCAGAAACACTGAAAAACGTATTTTTTGTTTCTAGCCGAGAAGTAAAGACAGATTTTCATATACTTAGCTTTAAAAATGCTTTCATAATGATATAAGCACTACCAACTGGTGAGCACGCTGTATGAGACAAGCGAAAAACCCTCAGACTTCAAGAAGAATATAATAATTCCAATCCCAAAGAAAGCTGGTGTTGACAGATGTGAAAATTACCGAATTATCAGTTTAATAAGCCACGGCTGTAAAATACGAACACGAATTCTTTACAGACGAATGGAAAAACTGGTAGAATCCGACCTCGGGGAAGGTCAGTTTGGATTCCGTAGAAATGTTGGAATACGTGAGGCAATACTGACCCTACGACTTATCTTAGAAAAAAGATTAAGGAAAGTCAAACCTACGTTTCTAGCATTTGTAGACTTAGAGAAAGCTTTTGGCAATGTTGACTTGAATCGCCTCTTCAAAATTCTAAAGGTGGCAGGGGTAAAATACAGGGAGCGAAAGGTTATTTACAATTTGTACAGAAACCAGATGGCAGTTATAAAGAGTCGAGGGGCATGAAAGGGAAGCAGTGGTTGGGAAGGGAGTGAGACAGGGTTGTAGCCCATCCCCGATGTTATTCAATATGTATACTGAGCAAGCAGTAAAGGAAACAAAAGAAAAATTCGGAGTAGGAATTAAAATCCATGGAGAAGAAATAAAAACTTTGACATTGTAATTCTGTCAGAGGCACCAAATTACCTGGAAGAGCAGCTGAACGGAATGGACAGTGTCTTGAAAGGAGAATATAAGATGAACATCAACAAAAGCAAAACGAGGATAATAGAATGTAGTCTAATTAAATCGGGTGATGCTGAGGGTATTAGATTAGGAAATGAGACGCTTAAAGTAGTAAATGAATTTTGCTGTTTGGAGAGCAAACAATTTATGATGGTCGAAGTAGAGAGGATATAAAAGATAGACTGGCAATGGCAAGGAAAGCGTTTCTGAAAAAGAGAAATTTGTTGACATCGAGTACAGATTTAAGTGTCAGGAATTCTTTTCTGAAAGTGTATGGAGTGTATCCATGTATGGAAGTGAAACGTGGACGATAAATAGTTTAGACAAAAAGACAATAGAAGCTTTTGACATGTGGTGCTACAGAAGAATGCTGAAGATTAGATGGGTAGATCACATAACTAATGAGGAGGTATTGAATAGAATTGGGTAGAAGAATAATTTGTGGCACAACTTGACTAGAAGAAGGGATCGGGTGGTAGGACATATTCTGAGGCATTTGGTATTGGAGGGCAGCGTGGAGGGCAAAAATCGTAGAGGGAGACCAAGAGATGAATACACTAAACAGATTCAGAAGGATGTAGGTTGCAGTAGGTACTGGGAGATGAAGAAGCTTGCACAGGATAGAGTAGCATGGAGAGCTGCATCAAACCAGTCTCTGGACTCAAGACCACAACAACAACAATGAAATATTTTCAAAAAAACATTTACTCCCTTACTTCAACCCCTTGAGGGTAGAAATTGCAAAAACACTGAAACATGTATTTTTTATTTGTAACCAAGAACTCCTGTCATTTAAATCCTACTTTGTACTATTTTTAAGAGAGAAATATGGATAACCACCAATAAAGTAATCAGTAAATAAGGCTTTCAAAGAGATTTCTACACTAAGTTCTGGGACTAAAATCAGATATCACTCTGTTAACTTACTTACCTATTAAAAGTTACCAATGTAAGTTAAATTTCCCCAACAACAACAATAGTAATAATAGTAATAAACTTTTCGTCACCCTAATGCAAACAGGGAATCAGAACCCGTTTCACACCATTTTGACATTAACTCTTGCATTTCTGACTTTGATGGAAGCTTTGCCAAAACACTTCGTGTCTTAAACTCTAGCGCAAACAGTTCGCAATCGTTTGGACGAATTGTTCTTCACAGAATACTCGACAATGAACATGCGTTGTTTTAGCGTTAGTATCATTTTGTGTCTGCTCCTCTCACACACACAAACGTAATGATACAGTGACGCGATTGGAACAGAGCATGCGGGAGATGCGCAAGCAGAGACATGTGACACCAACCCATTAGTGCACCCCAATCACTGTTTCCAGCATTTTCTGTGACGTTTAGTTCTGCTGACCATTAACAAGGCTCAAAACTGCAACAGTCTTATTCGGGCCAATTTCATTTTACTCACCCTAAAGTTCAGGATTTTCTTGGATGGTTCTTGATCTCTCTTTCTATTGATATGTTGTTCACACCTATCTCCAAATTCAGATGTTTCCGCTAATCTATATTTATACTAATATATATGAAGACAGGTCGTTGATTAAAGTTGGTACCAGAAATCTAGAGAAGTACTTGACTGAGTATCTTCAGATTTTTATATGATATTCTAATGATTGTTCAGACGGACATAGACTGTTTATTTTATAATACATATGATATCGTATAATTTTATAATATGTGTAATACGTAAACAGATACGTTGTTACCAAAAATCTCGGAAGATTCTTGACTGATTTACTTCAAATTTTTACACGATACAGTAGTAAACATTCAGGCGAACACAGGTGATATATTTTATAAATAACAATGTGCAGGTATTCTGTTGAAACAAAAAAGGTTTTGTTTGCACTTAGAACAAAGATCAGAGATAGGGGTAAGGGTGAAAAAGGGGGTTGAGGAAATAGATTTAGAGAGGGCGAAAGATGAGCTGAATACAGACAGGGGGGAAGATATGATGCACAGAGAGAGGGGGGAGGAGGAGGAGGTGGACAAAGTTAGAAAGAAGGGATAGATGGGCAGATAGAAGGGAAGAAGGACTTTAGGATGTAACTTGTATCCAATTCCCATACGAATTTAGCAATTGAAAAGCGTTGCTGGGTTTTCTAGTAGCATGTACAGTACATTCGACTAGTTACGAACGTATTCTTATAAATTTAAATCACTTTTTGTGCAGTCATTCATTCCCCTCAAAAATCTCGTCTCTGCTGCTTCGACGTCTACATCCACATCTACATCCACCTCCTGCAAACCACTGTGGAGGTTCTATCCACATTACCATATGTTAGGGTTATTTCCCCGTTTCATTCGCGGATGGAGTGCGGGTAGAATGACTGGTCGTAAATGCTTTGTGCACTAATCATTTCTTTGTGGTTCCTGCAGCATATTCTTAGACAGTTCACTTAGTACTTTTCCTCGATACTGCGTAAGTACACTTTGACAACACTGTCGGCGTCTGTCGCAGGGTGTCGACCAATTCAGGTTTTCCGACATTTTCGTGACGCTCTCCCGCAAATCTAACAAACCTGTGACCATTCACGCCCTTCTTTGCGTACATTCAATATCCCCAGTTAGTTCAGTTAGTCCTGTTTGGTAGTGATCTCACATGCTCGACAAATGCTGTGTGATGGAAGCAAAATTGGTTTTTAAACAGTCTTCTTTGTAGAATGACTGTATTTTCACAATATTCTACCAATGATCCTAAGTAAACCACCTTTTCATGTACCCTTTACCCTCAATGATAAATTCCATTCCATATTCCTACGACGTGTGGCACCCATGAGTATATACGAGTTGACTCGATCATTAATATTATTTTCATAGGGTAGTACTTTTCTGCGTTTCGTGAAGTACGCAATTCTGCATTTCTAAACATTTAAAGCAAGTTGCCAGTATGTTCAATACTTTGAAATTTTAGCAATATTAGAGTGGATATTCGTACAGTTTTTTCAGATAGTATATCACTGTAAATAACTCAATTATCTGGAGAAGTGCTGAGGATATTACTACGCTTGTATTTCTTTATCATCTTCCTTTTATTTGCACTCGCTTCCAAGTAATAGTATCGTCATAATTCTATAAATTTGATTTTTGTATCCTTTCAGCTTTGGTAGTTAAATTGGTGTTCCATTTATTGCCTGAATTTCAGCTACATCATTATCATAATCATAATCCGTGTGACAGATATGATATTTAAAACGTGACATCTGTTTAGTTATTTCTTTCTTAATTACTGTGTCCAATCATATTGGGTATTTATCCTGAAAGACCTTAAGTTTCGGTTTAAATTACGAAATTTTCTATGTTGTAGTCTCTATGCATTTTGTTTAGCCAATATGCCGCTAGCTAAATGTCATCTTCCCGGTCTTGTACTGTATAATCATCTGAAAATAATGGTGTGCTTAGATTAACGTGATTATGTAATTCAATTCCCGAATAAGAATATTGTTAAATTCTAACACTGTAAAAACAGAGTTAATAGTGAATGAAACTATTCGTAGTAAACGCGTTCTTCTTCATTTGTAAATCACCTATATTTGTAATTAGTTGTACTCCAAGAGTATATGAACTAGTTGGTTTCCCAGTTAAAATTATTGGATGTTTTAAAAACTACACTATGTGTATCCATTGGTTGTCGTTGCTTGACTACATTACTGTTACAAGATATGGGGCGAAGGTCGGTGGCTAAGAAAGTTAAGTAATTCTCTGATTGCAGATTAAAAGATTTGTGGTTCAATTCTTAGTTGGTTCTAGATGTTTTCCTTTACTTATTGCTTCTTTTTACCAGTGTCAGTGACTTGTCATATGTGAAAAACGCCTAGCTTCACCGTTGTATGATGTGTATTTTAAGCTCAAGTTGGGTAAATCACTTTAAAGGTAGAACGAACGCTAAGTAAAGTAACGTGTTGTTCAAACGAACCTTCGAGTTGTTAATAGCTTGAACTTACAGGTTCTAGGGCTGTCTGATACATACTGAACTCTCTGCATTGAGAGTTATCAAGTGATAATGGCAACTGTTGCCTACAACGTGTTAATTAAAGGCGTTTTGTTTCATTTATACGAAGTTCATACTTTCACACAGCTTGTCTTGTTAAATAAACTTATTGTTCATTGGATATTTATTTTCCTCGCAGGGATACAAGCGATTGAACTAGCTATATTTTCGATAACAACACAAGTTTTCTAAAATCAGCTTAACACTAAGGCCGTTTCTTTGACGCTAGTACGACCTGATTATCCAAGTTGTTATGAGTTTCAGATGTGCGAGAATCGTCACTGATTGTTCCATCTTGCTCTCGTTGTGCATAAAGTACCCGTCAATAATAATAATGATAATAATAATAATTATTATTATTATTATTATTATTATTATTATTTATTTCCTTTCTCAGACGTTATGTCTGGTTAAAAATGGAAAGTGACGCGGACCTTGATCAAGCGTGACTTCCTTTTAACTGTACGGTATATGTTACATTGCATTTAGGAACTTTCGGGTAATTGAACATGTGTCAATAATTACAGATTTTCTGTAGTTGTATATATACGTTTGGATGTACCTGTATTGCGTTGATGTACTGGTGGTTATTGTGTGGTATGACTCCTGTAGTTGATAGTATAATTGGTATAATGTCAACTTTATCCTGATGCCACATGTCCTTGACTTCCTCAGCCAGTGGGCAGTATTTTCAATTTTTTTCTCCTGTTTTCTTCTGTATATTTGTTGTATTGGGTATGGATATTTCGAATAGTTGTGTTAATTTCTTCTTTTCATTGGTGAATATGATGTCAGGTTTGTTATCTTGTGTTGTTTTATCTGTTATAATTGTTCTGTTCCAGTATAATTTGTATTCATCATTCTCCTGTACATTTTGTGGTGCATACTTGTATGTGGGAACGTGTTGATTTATTAGTTTATGTTGTATGGGATGTTGTTGATGTATTATTTTTGCTACATTCTCATGTCTTCTGGGGTATTCTGTATTTGATAGTATTGTACATCCGCTTGTGATGTGATGTGATTATTATTATTATTATCATTACTATTATTATTATTATCATTATTATTATTATTCATGTGCTCAGTGGCCTGGTGCAAGTCTTTTAACTGGACGCCACTTCGGCACTTTGCGTGTCCCTAACATACCCCAGTTATCCATCCGGGGAAAGAGGACCTACAGTTTAACACAATTTCCGAATGAAAGCTGGGTTAAAACTAAGACTGAAAAATCCGTGGTCCGGCGATATTCGATCTCGAGCCGTCTGTTCCCAGGCACGCACTTTACCATTTTTTTCCCTCTTCATTTTGTCCGTCATTGTTCTCATCATTTGGTCTCGGCGGACGTCACGTGACACTCTTCACGTTAATCGTTGAATATTTCACTGTTTTTTTTTGTTTGTTTTTTTTTATTACAAAAGGCAGCCAGCCCTCTGACCGGAGACGCAGATTTGCCGTGCGGGCTCCGCTAGATCACCAGGTCCGACGTACAGGTATTACAGAGAGTAAAGATCATAACGTCACATATGTCCAGCTGTATGTGTTTTCCACATTTGATACTCTAGATGTTAAGGTACTGTCAGTGCGTGAAGTGATTAAGCAAAATCATTGAAAATTTGCAGCAAAACGCCTGTCTCTAGATTTAAGTAAAACTCCTCCTAAGTTTCTGCAACGCTTTGGAATTAGGCATCATCATGCGTCTCAACGTTTTCTAATCAGTGCAAATTTCTACTGTGCTCGAAATTGCTCAGGGATATGTGGTAGTTTTCCTACATTTAGGTAGATGTGAGCTAGTAACTAAGAGTAAGTAGAGATATTGTGTGATGTTAGAGCGAGACACAACGAAAGTATTTCGTACTCATAGAAACGGATAGCTCCCTGGTACACAGGGTGCACATCGCCGCCTCCTTTTGTAAGTGAGAGTGTTTCAAAAAGTTCGTTTCGTTGACTGATACTGGGCAACGATGCTCCATTTAGTGAAAACAGAGGAAGACAGGCTTAGCAGAGTTTCGTAAGTGGTCTCCCAAGCATCTTTATTACTTTTCAGTGGATAAATTGTTAACATTAAGTTCCTTCTGGCTCAGTATCAGTTAGTATTAAACACACACGAAAATGTATCATTCAATGTAAACCGCATATTGTCATGGAAAGATTCTAGTAAAGCAGGCCTGCACAGATACGTAATATGTTCATCACTCTTGTATTTAGCCGAACTTGTGAATGATTTTAAGAACAGTTATACAATTAACAATTACCTTTCTGCCCAAGGTATAAAAATAAAATTTTGACCAACTGACCAACTAACACTTTTCCGTGTGGATTCACTGCGACTCGGTATTTAATAACATGAAAAAGTATCCAACCAAGTTTTGTTTATTGTTTCTGTTATTTTTTACTCGAGTCGACCTAAACTCCACTCATAGGGACTGTAGTTTTAGTTTCTTTAGCTTGTATTGCTTCAGTTTTTCATCTCGCTTCTGCCTTCACATTTGAAAGACCTCCCGTATATGTATGCATGCAACGAGAAAGCTCACATCACGAGAAAGCATCAGTACCGTACGTTATGAAAACTGAACCAGCGTAAGAAGAGAAAACATAGACTGTAGTACTTGAGAGTGGATTATAGCTCGAAACGCGTCGGACGTAACAAAAACAATAAAAGATAGTGAGTGGAGGCATTTTAACAGTATTATATACCGGTAGTACCAGAATTCATATAATCGAAAATATGTTTTCAAATTGTGTGTTCCACGTCAATACGAGGGTGCGAGGGCTACAATTAACTGTCAGTTTTGCGTCGGAAACAAGAAACTTGGAAATGTGTCTCATTGTATACGTTAATAGCGATACGATTCAAAGATTGTTTATTTCTGGTTGAATGTCTTTCAATGGGAAGTGAAAATATATAGTTCCATAGCTCCATCATTTGTACAATACAGCTCCTTATTCAAACAGACTTCTGAAAGATTACTTTTTATTAGTGACCCATTTGCAACAATCTTCTCATAATTAGGCATATCATGTAGATATTTGTTTGAAAAAATCCAATTTCTCCAAAACATGTCCTTGAGAAAGACTTCTTTGATGCTTCAATATTAAAGGAATGAGAAACACCAAGCTTATCACTGTCGCTGACAAACTTCCAATCAAACTATTAACCTAAGGAAAAATTATTCTGATTAGTGCTGTATACCGTACCGAAATCAGAACTGATGTGCCTTCAGTGACAGGTTAACGTAATAATGGATAGTCAGTTCTGTTAGAAAATCAAAATTTATATTTACATCTACCATTCAAAAAATTGGTAATTTTTTTTCATATTACAACTACAATCTCTAATCTCTACAGAAATAACTGGCAAGGACAGTCTAGCTTACCATATCTGTGTAACGATACGAGGCGGATATTTTCTGGGTATTTTAGTATAGGGAATCCACAGTCTCTGGCAGCTAGTTACAGAGTAAACACGCAATTTTGTTTCTGTTAATGGTTTGCTATCCCAGTTGCTTTTGTTCCTGTTAAAATACTTTCACGACAGTGTAAATCCTGTAATATTCAGTCACCGTAACACGGAAGGCTCTGGCTCCTCGTAGGCGCTTATAAAGAGGTGCAGAAGTACTGCAATGTGGGTGCTGTCGTTGTGGTAACAGCGTGGAGTAGCGGTATTCTGCGGTATT
This sequence comes from Schistocerca americana, assembly GCF_021461395.2. Taxonomy (NCBI): domain Eukaryota; kingdom Metazoa; phylum Arthropoda; class Insecta; order Orthoptera; family Acrididae; genus Schistocerca; species Schistocerca americana. The sequence goes on from NC_060122.1 coordinate 496,655,766, forward strand.
CTGTACTAGGTGCACGTCGGCCAACTCATCAGCAAAACCTATTCACACTGCTGTGTATCCTGTTTGCATGCACGTACAACAAACGTGATGGAAAAACAAATCCGAACCGTAATGAACGCATGCTTAAAGGCAAAGTGCAAAGTGAACTCACGCAGGCCAAGCTACTGAAAGACTTGCACCAGACCGTTGAGCCACAAGAAATTGTTAGCTGAGACTCGGCGCGGTGGCTGATGGGAGCAACAGTAAATTTCAGAACCGTTTACGATCGCTACCATCAGCCACCGCGCCGAGTGTCAGCTTGGACCGCACGAATAGTAGTCGTTCCCGTTGTCAGCGGAAACCACCGTGAGTGATTATGACAAGTTTGTTTCAGAAAAAAAGACACAGTGCACTGTTGGACAGATATTTGTAGTGCAAAACAGATACAAAGTTAAAATGGGGTGAGACACCAAACAAAACGCAATTACTCTGCGACGAGCGACCACGGGTCCCTTATTCCAAAACACCCTGAAAATGTAGCTGAAAACCGTAAATATTTTCGATTTAATTCGGATTCAGCCTGTATGCCAATAAACCATAAACCAGAAAAATCATTTTAATACAGAAAACAGAATACACTTTTTTATGGCCGCTGTATGGTAGCGTAGAATCGGGGAAAGGTTGTAACGTCGTAACGTCAATCAACTGAAGATTTCAATGAGCTTCGTCGAGAATTTCTTTTGAAAGAAATTCCGGACATTCACGATTTCGTCTATCTAGGTATTCTCAAGTGCAAGCTCAAACGCCAAAAAATATCCCACGTGAGTAAATTACATGTCATCGTCGAAATAACATATATCTGGTCTTACAAACCAGTTGTCGAGTTACAGGATATGAGTACATATTGTCATAGATAAATAATACGGCTGACATTGTGCGCAGCGAATGAACATTAGCAATCTGTAATGTGTATCTGACAGTCAATAGATATAGATTGTGTGGACGTGATGAATGCAGGTCACAGCTATCTACTGACTGTCAGATACACACAACAGTTTCTTAAAGTTTGTTCGTTGTGCTCTATATTAGCCTTATTATGCATCATTGAAATGTACTCATATCCTGTAATACGACGACAGGTTTATAAAAATAAGTATAGACCAGATATGTGTTATTTCGACGGTGATTACATGTCTTTCAAGCATGTCGGACATTTTGTGACATTTAAACTCGCACTTGAGAGTAGCTATAAAGCCGACATCATACTTCTGTGAAATAAGTGAACAGTAATTTACAGTCAAGTGACGGGAATTTATTTAAAATAGTTTCGAGTAACTGTGGTCCCCTCATTAAAAAAAATCATTTGTTGAGAATGCCCATTTCTCAGTAGCGAAGAGCAAATATTTTTGCGTTACAGTGCCGACGTTCTTCGCAGTCAATACGAGGGCTGTCCAAGAAGTAAGCATATTTGATCAGAGCTCGCAGTTATTTTCACGTGACCATCAGCTGCATTTAAGCATTCTTCATACGTACTAAGATGTCTGTTTTCAGAAAATACAGCCAGCGACAATGTCGTGAAATACTCTATCAGTTTCATAGCATTCGAATGGAGAAGCAGTAATCATTAAAAGTTGAATCTGAGTCACAGGCTAAGTAATTAAATATGCTTAATCGAAATGACTCAAGAAGTGACGGCGACGATCGCCGTGAAAAAACGCAACATCGAACGTTAATAACTCACTACCTTTTGGGTTTCCTTCATGAGTAGCAGACTTCAATATCTACACTATGTGGTCAAAAGTATCCAGACACCACCAGAAACATACTATTTCATATTAGGTGCATTCTGCTGCCACCTACTGCCAATTACTCCGTATCAGCGACCTCAGTAGTCATTAGACATCATGAGAGAGAAGAATGGGGCGCTCCGCGGATCTCACGGACTTCGAACGTGGTCAGATGATTTTGTGTCACTGGTGTCATACGTCTGTACGCGAGATTTCCACACTCATAAACATCCCTAGGTCCACTGTTTCTGATGGGATAGTGGAGTGGAAACGTGAACGGACACCTACAGAACACAAGCGTACAGATCGACCGCGTCAGTTGAGTGACAGAGTCCGCCGACAGATGAAGGGGGTCGTTATGTGTAATAGGCACACATCTATCTAGACCACCACACAGGAATTCCAAACTGCATCAGGATCCACTGCAAGTAATATGACAAACGGGAGGTGAGAAAACTTGGATTTCATGGTCGAGCGGCTGCTCATAGGCCACACATCACGCCGATAAATGCCAAACAACGCCTCGCTTGGTGTACAGAGCGTAAACATTCGACGATTAAACAGAAGAAAAACGTTGTGTGGAGTGATGAATCACGGTACACAATGTGGCGATCTGATGGCAGGGTGTGGGTATGGCGAATGGCAGGTGAACGTGATCTGCAGCGTGTGAAGTGCCAACAGCAAAATTCGGAGACGGTCGTGTTATGGTGTGGTCGTGTTTTTCCATGGATGGGGCTTGCACTCCTTGTTGTTTTGCGTGGCGCTATCTCAGCACATGGCTACACTGATGTTTTAAACAGCTTCTTGCTTCCCACTGTTGAAGAGCAATTCGGGGATGGCAACTGCATCTTTCAACACGATCGAGCACCTGTTCATAATGCACTGCCTGTGGCAGAATGGTTGCACGGCAGTAACATTCCTGTAATGCACTGGCCTGCGCAGAGTCCTGACCTGAATCCTATAGAACATCTTTGGGATATTTTGGAAAGCCAGCTTCGTGCCAGGCCTCACCGACCAACATCGAGACCTCGCCTCAGTGCAGCACTCCGTGAAGAATGGACAGCCATTCCCCAAGAAACCCTCCAGCATCTCACTGAACGTATGCCTGCGAGAGTGGAAGCTCTCATCAAGGCTAAGGTTGGGCCTACATCATACTGAATTCCAGCATTACCGATGGAGGGCGCCACGAACTTGTAACTCATTTTCAGTCAGGTGTCCGGATATTTCTGATCACATAGTGTATGTTCGCTTCACGTTGCATAAATTCTGAAAAAAAAATTCCTTCCACATCCCAAGATAGTAAACATTTTCACAACATTCTGGCAAAGAAACTCTGGTAGGCATGTTTCTATTTTGTTGACACGCTATGACACTGCACATTTTATTGCTGGTTTGTCTGACCTATGACATGAAACGCGCTCTCTTGTCAACGACAGTTGAATAAAAAATGATTCACTGTGTTTTAAGTTCTCAGGAAGAAGAGTGAACTACTTTTCTTTGATGAACTCACGTATAATAGCACAAGAAATTTTGGGAATTGGAAAGATATGATTCTGTGCAACTCTTGCTTCCACAAAGTTTCTCATTATTTCTTTGAACGATCGTTGATTGCAGGTGCCTGGCCACTTCGTTCGTCTTCATGAGTATTTAGTTTTAACAAGACGGTACTGACGCTTCATCACTCATTAAGTTCTCCCTATAAACAGAACAACGTTAACATGAATGCCGTCGTCTCTCATTTGCCAGTAAAGAATTTATTACTTTGCAGTCCTCAGGACTGGCTTGGCATTAGATTGCTGCACACATAATGAGTTACTAGTAAAGACGGAAGAGCGACGGGACGACGTTCGCGTTAACACAGCTGCACTCATACTGAGCTGTTGCTCACTTCAGTACAGGAGCGATGTAGCTCCCCCATCTACCTCTCGAGCTATAAGGAAACAGAGGTTGCGTTCTGGATAGCCTTGGTGCAACTTTAGAAAAGGGAAATGGCGGGAAAAGGTTCCCATTGAGCATTTCAATCCTTTTGTTGTAGCGGCGCCACTTCTGAGCCTGTGGCGAGATTTGCTTTCGCTTACTCCTTCTGATGATTCATTTGGTTATCTCCTCTTCGGTTCGTCTGCCTGCCGTAAAAGTCAGACTAAAGACTTAATGTGGCTCTTCTTCGCTTAGAACACTACCGACCACTTCGCTATTTGGGTTTATGATGACCTTGGGCAGCGGATGTCGTAGTCTGCAGGTGTTGTTACTGTGGTGATGGTCTTCGCTTTGAAGTCTGATTTGATGCAACTCTCCAAGCTAGTCTATCTTGTGTAAGACTTTCCTTCAGCGCATAGCTACTGCAATCTACATCTAATTGAAACTGTTAATTGTAGGCAAATCTTGATCGCCCTGCACAATTTTTACAGCACATTTCCCTCCATTATCAAATCCACGATTCCTTTATGCCTCAGGATGTGTCCTCCAATTCGAGTAATATCTCCTCATTCATTATTCAGTCTACCAACCTAATCTTCAGCGCTCTTTTACATTACCACTTGTCTCAACTGCTTATCGTCAACGTTTCGCTTCCATACAACGCTACATTTCAGATAAACATCTTCACGAAAGATTTCAAAACACTTAAATTTACAATAAAAGTCATGGGATACCTCGTAATAGAGTGTCTGACCCCCTTTTGCCTGTCGTAATGCAGCATCTCGACGAGTCCTGAACTCAACATGTCACTGGAAGTTCCCTGAAGATATACTGAGCCATGCTGCCTCTATAGCCGTCCATAATTGCGAAAGTATTGCTAGGAGAAGATTTTGTGTACGAACTGAACCCTCGATTATGTCCCATAAATAATAGATGGCATTTCTATCGGGCAATCTGCGTGCCCAATTTACTCGCCTGAATTGTGCAGAATGTTCTTCGAACAAATCGCGAACTACTGTGGCCCGTGACGTGGCGCATTGTCTTCAAAAGAAAAAAAAAAAATTCCGTGATTGTCTAGGAACGTGAAAGCCATTAACGGCTGCAAATGTTGTCCAGGTAGCCAGACATAACCATTTCCAGTAAATTTTCGGTTCACTTGGACCAGAGGACCCAGTACATTCCATTATGGAGCCATCACCAGCTTTCACAGCGCCTTGGGTCCATGGCTTCGTGGGGTCTGCGCCACACTCGAACCCTACCATCAGCTCTTGCCAATTGAAATCGGGACTCATCTGACAAGGCCATGGTTTTCAGTCGCTTAGGGTCCAACCGATGTTACCAAGAGCCCAGGAGAGGCGCTGCAAGCGACTTCGATCTGTTAGCGAAGGCATTCGCGTCAGTCGTCTCCTGTCTTAGCCCATTAACGCCAAATTTCGCCGCATTGTTTTAACGGATACGATCCTCGTACATCCCACATTGATTCCTGTGGTTATTTAAAGCAGCGTTGCTTGTCTGTTAGACCTAACAACTTTACTCATACGCCGCTGCTCTCGGTCGTTAAGTGAAGAGCGTCGGCCACTGCATTCTCCATGGCGAGAGAAAAGGCCTGAACTTTGGTATTCTCGGCACACTCTTGACACTGTGGATCACAGAATATTGAATATCCTAACGATTTCCGAAACTGAATGTCTCTTGAGTCTAGTTCCAACTACCATTCCCCGTAAGGCCATAATCACGTCGAAAACCTTACGCATGAACCACCTGAGAACAAAAGACAGCTACGTCATTGCACTGCTTTTTATACCTCGTGTACGAGATACTACCATCATCTGTACACGTGCATATCACACTCTCACGACTTTCATTACCTCAACGTATATTAGACTTTAACAAACTTCTCTTTTTCAGTTTTATTCTCTATTGCCAGCCCTCGTTTTATGTCTTCCCTACTTCAGCCTTTGTGATATTTTGCTGCCCAAATAGCAAACCCCGTCTACAACAGTTAGTGTCTCATTTGCTAACCCAATTCCCTCAGTATCGCATAATTTAAATTCGACTAGTTCCGTTACCCTTGTTTCACTGTTTTTGGTGTTCATGTCACAACCTCTGTTAAAGACGCTGTCTATTCCGGCCAACAGTCGTTTGCACCTCTGACACTATTACAACGACATCGGCAAGCTTAAAGTTTTTATTTCTTGACCTTGATCTTTCATTCCTCTTCCAAACTTCTCTTTAATTTTCTCACTGCTCGTTCAATGTACAAACTGCAAAACGTGGGGGATAAGCTACAGTCCTGTATCACGCACGTCTCAAATACTTCTTCCCTTTCATGTCCTTGAGCGACAAGTGCAGTCGAGTTTCTGTGAAAGTTGTAGATAGACTTTCACTCCATGTATTTATTTCTGCTACGTGCAGAACTTCAAAGACTTTATTCCAGTCAATATCGTGAAATGTTTCCTCTGAATCAACAAATGCTATAAATGTTGGTTTGCCGTTCGTCAGTCTAAATCGTAGGGTCAGCGCTATCTTGCGTATTCTTACATTTCTCCTGAACGCAACAAATATACTTCAGATTCTTGATTTGTCAGTTAGTTTCCTACCTAAACAACATAAGTTGTTACTTGCTTTAGAGACGTATTTCATTTCTTTAGGATTAACCTCATTTATCTGTCGGAATTTTCTGTCAGCATGATTTTCGTGTTGTTTGTGTTTATCCTTACCTTAAGGTTGTCTAGGACATTAGCCGTAATTGTTACTAAGTAATTAATGTCCTCTTTGGAATCTCCTACAATTATTACTTCTTCCACAGATCTAAGGGAATTTATTTATTTACTATTAATTTTCAGGTTTTATGCGATGTTTTATTCTCTGTATTCTACTTTCTATCAAAAACTTCAATAAATAGTTTGGGAGAGAACAGCCTTATAATGCACTACTTCTGCTAGAGATTGTATTCCGCCATGAATGTCAGTTTCTGTAATCTAGTTTTCATATAAACTTAGAATCAGTATTTTACCTCTGCAGACTGTACCAATTTTTTCAGTTCTTCAAACAATATTTATTAACACTCTGTCGATAACGATTTTTGCATTATTGAACGTATCATATGTGATAAATTCAATTTCAGTGCCTCTTTCTGATATAATTCACAGTGCTATTATAGTGTCTTTTGATCGTTTATATTTCTTAAAGTCAAGCTCATTTTCTCCTAGTAAAATTTGTCTCAGCTTTAAGGCTTTGTTTAATCTAATTTAGCAAAAAGTTTTAAGTATACGATTCTATAACGATTTTTTCATTTTATATGTGGTATATTCTTTATTTTTTGTAAACTCCTCTCTTAATATCTCACTCTCTTATTTTGACTGTTCTTTACTTTCTTCCTGGCATTACTTAACAATTTAGTAGGGGTTACATATATCTATCATTTTCATGTTGTTAAAGTTGTTTAAGGAATTGTTCATATCTTATCTTATGGTTAGTGTTCACTTTCTTCTTCTTCTGAAATAGTTCTGACATCTTATCCATCATATAATTCTTTATTATATTTCTTCTACCCATCAGTTATTTTTACAGATTATAAGAGAATAGTAATTAAATCGAATAATGTTACTCTGTGTTCTGTATTTTACTGGTAGATTTTCTTTTTTTCTTTTTGAAACACTGTACATAATTTCACTAGGTCTTGTACTCCCCACTGTTTATTTTCCTATCTGGGTATCTTCTTTGCTGCACTTCTGGGTTATTGGATTTTCTACTTCAGGGCTTCGTTCAAAATCTGTTTTTCTTCTTTCTAAATGTTTCTGTAACTTATGAGATTCAGTATTTACTTTGTCATCAACAGTTTATCTGTCTAGAGTTTCTCCCTTTTTCCTTCCTCATCTGTCTCGACTCCTAAGTGTTCAGAATTGTCTTCATGTTAGTCATTCTGTACACAACTACAGTAGTGTATAGGAAGACAAAGATGAAGACCTTAGAGTTGAGACAGATAAGCAAGGAAAAAGGGATAAATTATGGCCAAAGAAGCTATGGATGACATAATACATTTTGTACTACTTTTTTCAACCTGATATTGCACTTGGCTATAACAGTTATGTGATCATTCTCAATGACTACTTACCTAGGAGTTTCTAGAGTTAATTTTATTTCTTCATATTTGTTTGGCTAGAATACAATCCATTTGGTATCTAGCATTATGTCTCAGTGGTTTGCATCTTGTTCTGTCAGGAATTTCTTTAAGATCATTTCATAGTGTACACAATGTTCTGATAACCTTGACATTGGTATTTCATTATATAAATTTAGTAGCCAATTTCAGAACTGGTAGTAGCCTACAAAAGTCTTAAATTCTCACATTACTCATTTTTCAAGTTTTTCTTCAGTTTTACTTTTAGAAATGTTACTATATAATTTCACTTTAACCAACTGTTACTGTATGATTTCATCTTAACGTTTCCTTCCCAGTAAAGAAAAAAATCAAATTAAGTAGAAATTTTTCGAAGACGTAGATGAAAGAACGATGTGAGTGTTACCTACCATTCCCACAACAGTCAGTTGAGATAAAAGTAAAAGCTTCTGCAGTAGAGGTACACATAGTAAAATTTTAAACAATGAATATAAAGGATGAAAAAATAGGACTCTTCGTGAAGAACTACATGAAATGATGAAGAAAATTAGTTTTCATAAATAATTAGACTGTAATGACTATGAAAGCAGCCACCAAACTCTAAAATTGGGTAATAAATTTGGACTAAAAGATAAAATGCCATCAACCTGAAGTTTACTTTGAAGCATTGGTAATACACTAGACAAGTATTCAGAATTCGGTTTCTCCATGATTTCAATGAAGCACTTATGGGGGAACGCCAGGATGGTTCCTTTAAAAGCTTACAGTCGATTTCCTTCCCCAATCCGAGCGTCTACTAATGACTGTATCGTCGACGAGGCATTAAACCTTCACCAGCCTTTCTTTTTGAGTATGTTTTACTAGATATAACAGGTAATTACCACTTATAATTGGTTGACATTTTATTTTTCTCATTGGAAATACAGTCATGTGAGAAGACTCAAACTGTTTTCATGATAAAGAATCTTCCAAAAAATGGTGTCAAATCTGGTTTCAGAGTTCGATAATGGGCCTGCTCCTTTACTTGAATTCTCATTTTATGGTGGTAGTAGCAATCCACCGCAGCAGAAACATAGTAACAGAAGGAAGCTATTCATTTGTATTTTGTAAACGTTCTATCCGTTATGTGTATAAATCTAAATTGTTTTAGTTCTATAGGAACTAGGATATAACATCATCATTAACAATGGAGTATGTCAAACTTGCATGCTAGGAATTCACAGATGTGGATGTTGATAAAAACTTCATTTGCGAATAACAATTTATATACCGCCTTAAAAGCTAAATTTTAACAACATTTTCACTTCAGCTTGATGCTTCTAGTGATGCGTCAGAAAATTATTTCATTTTGCATATTTTAATACTTTAATGCCACATTTAAACATAAAGCATTTACTGCAAAGCAAAATTATGCAAGTATAACATCTGCTGCACATTCTTGAGCTTCATGTAAGTAACTCTTTACACTAAAGATATCCTCATAACATATTAACTCTTATGAAATTCATTGTTAGAAGCTAGTTATAGTGTGATAAGGACATTAACATTTACAAAACATAAGAACAAAATTTGCCTCCCCTATTCATAACTTGACATTACTCTGTAGCAGAAGAAAGTATAATATTTGACCAGCTAGGATATGAATTAAAGGTACTAACAGGCTATGAAAATAATTTTAAAAGTAAGTTGAAAACAGGTGTGTTTGAAAACTTTTACTCCATAGCTGAATTCCTGTAAAACCATTTGTGCTTTCTTTTACGTTTTCCAAGTTTCAGTATTTATTAAGATTCACTTATAAGACGAGCGTGTAATCCTATTTTCGATAAGCAAATATATTGTAAAACACTTGGCATTTTACACATCGTGTGAGATATAGCAAATATGATCTACGGAACTTAAAATAAGTAGCACTTAATCTAAAGGTTTCTCTTGCAGCAGTCTACTTTATTGGTAAGTGAAAAAGTTTTCTGAATATAAGCGTCTTAATAACCGAATGCTGTAGAAGAGATTACTATTTTCAATTTATTTTTTTCTCTAAAAGTAATATTTTCGTTTTCGGTGTGCTTGTTACATTAGTTTTGTGTTATACTGCGCGAGGTAGCGCAATGCTTTAAGGTACTGTCTCAAAACTCGGCACATGTCCTGCTACAGGCTTTCCTTGCTTTGTTTCAAACGTTGTGGGTGAACGTCGAAAGATTCCTTCAACTATTTCATTACTGTTTAACGGATTTCTTGTTCAGTCTCTAATAACTTGGAGTATAGTGGAAAGTGAGACTACAAGCATCCTTCCTTCCTAACCTAAAATCGGTACTGCTACATCTTCATTTTGTTCAGCCTGTTTCATATTGGAGTTGGGACTGAAGTACATTCGTAAAATATGGAAGAAACAAAGTTAAAAATCACGGTTTATATTAATCAGCATGGTGCATTACGAGCCCTAAAGATTCATCTTCGAATGCTGAACATCATGTGACCACTGATTATAATTGTCAGTTCTCACTATTATGGTGTTAGTATCGGTAGCAATTACATCTACATCTACATCTACATGACTACTCTGCAATTCACATTTAAGTGCTTGGCAGAGGGTTCATCGAACCACAATCATACATTCTCTCTACCATTCAACTCCCGAACAGCGCGCGGGAAAAACGAACACCTAAACCTTTCTGTTCGAGCTCTGATTTCTCTTATTTTATTTTGATGATCATTCCTACCTATGTAGGTTGGGCTCAACAAAATATTTTCGCATTCGGAAGAGAAAGTTGGTGACTGAAATTTCGTAAATAGATCTCGCCGCGACGAAAAATGTCTTTGCTTTAATGACTTCCATCCCAACTCGCGTATCATATCTGCCACACTCTCTCCCCCATTAATTGATAATACAAAACGAGCTGCCCTTTTTTGCACCCTTTCGATGTCCTCTGTCAATCCCACCTGGTAAGGATCCCACACCGCGCAGCAATATTCTAACCGAGGACGAACGAGTGTAGTGTAAGCTGTCTCTTTAGTGGACTTGTTGCATCTTCTAAGTGTCCTGCCAATGAAACGCAACCTTTGGCTCGCCTTCCCCACAATATTATCTATGTGGTCTTTCCAACTGAAGTTGTTCGTAATTTTTACACCCAGGTACTTACTTGAATTGACAGCCTTGAGAATTGTACTATTTATCGAGTAATCGAATTCCAACGGATTTCGTTTGGAACTCATGTGGATCACCTCACACTTTTCGTTATTTAGCGTCAACTGCCACCTGCCACACCATATAGCAATCTTTTCTAAATTGCTTTGCAACTGATACTGGTCTTCGGATGACCTTACTAGACGGTAAATTACAGCATCATCTGCGAACAACCTAAGAGAACTGCTCAGATTGTCACCCAGGTCATTTACATAGATCAGGAACAGCAGAGGTCCCAGGACGCTTCCCTGGGGAACACCTGATATCATTTCAGTTTTACTCGATGATTTGCCGTCTATTACTACGAACTGCGACCTTCCTGACGGGAAATCACGAATCCAGTCGCACAGCTGAGACGATACCCCATAGTCCCGCAGCTTGATTAGAAGTCGCTTGTGAGGAGCGGTGTCAAAAGCTTTCCGGAAATCCACAAAATACGGAATCAACCTGAGATCCCCTGTCGATAGCGGCCATTACTTCGTGCGAAAAAAGAGCTAGCTGCGTTGCACAAGAACGATGTTTTCTGAAACCATGCTGATTACGTATCAATAGATCGTTCCCTTCGAGGTGATTCATAATGTTTGAATTATCTAAAGAACAGAAAGTTTACACTGAAAAACTAATTTATGTATACTACATTGATTTGGTTACATTTGTCATTATTTTAAATACTTGGTGCATCTCCAGCACGAAAAGCCTTTGCAGAAGCTGCTGTGCCCACTCTAAATGTTTACATGTATGGCACCCAACCGTTTAGCCTCATTTCCGCAGAGGAAGTTGTGAAGCGCCCTTTAATTCTGTCCCGCGCTAATCCAATTCTCCTGATTGCTCATGGAGACACAGAACAAGTAGTACGGGACGTGCTCGTTCCAGACCTTCGGTTACGCAAGCGGCGGCCTCAGTCCTACACTGATACCTGCAACACGTGGCTGCTCCGTTCGAATAAATATGCCGTGGGACCGGGGTTTGCGGTGTTCCACATTAGCCGCAGAATGTATATATCCTTCACCAAAGAGAAGGTGGGATCATTTTCAGAGGCGTCGTCCGCTGCCTTATGCCAACAGCAACTAGTATCACCTTTCTAGTTCTGATTCGTGGCTCATTCCCTGCTTACTTCCGTGCGCGAGAAACAGAAAAATGATATGTTCATTTTTTGTCCTAAATCCTTTGCAGAAGTATGTGGCTGACGTTGTGATATCACTCTATTGAACTCTCAGATTTTTCCTTAAATCAAAGATCTATTGCAACTATTCGAACTATATCGAAGCGAATGCTTAAGAAGGAAGGCCCTTTGTTCATCATAACGTAAATTTTCCCACAATAACAACTTTTTTCCGGTCTAACATAAGTCACTTTCAACTACAACATAAAATTACTCGAAATTATCCGTCTCTCTTTTCCTATCAACTTTTTTTTACATGTACTTATTTTATCAGCTTTCTTCGTTTGATTGAAGTTTCCCCTTTTGGTTTCCAATTTAGAAGATATCTCCAATGTTACTAGCATTTATTAGAAGCCAGAACGTATTCCCCTTTGCAGTGACGTAAGAAGTTTTTTGGGGGACACCTTCTGTGGTCCGATCTCGCAAAGCCTGATATGAAAACACTGCTCAACTTCCTTTTCGATCAAAATCATTCTGGAGTTTGAGTTATGAGAGTCGATACACTGCCTGACAAAAGAAGTGAAGCATCTAGACGGGGAGGAGAAAACGAAACGAGATTCACGGGATGAGAGGGTGTGTCAGTGTTTACAATATCGAATCAAATTTGCAAACGACATGGTAGCCCACTTATCAATAAGACATTGCACATCCTCTGACCTTGATGTAATAATGGTTCTGAGCACAATGAGACTTAACCTCTGTGGTCATCAGTCCCCTAGAACTTAGAACTACTTAAACCTAACTAACCTAAGGACATCACAAACATCCATGCCCGAGACAGGATTCGAACCTGCGACCGTAGCGGTCGCGCGGTTCCAGACTGTAGCCCCTAGAACCGCTCGGCCACTCTGGCCGGCGACCTTGATGTAACTTGTGCTCTGATTTGGTTGAGAAGGGTCCATGAAGTCGTATTCTCCTCTGAGGCAAGTTGACCCAATTCTTGTCACTGATGATTGATGCTCAGGATACTGACACTGGAACGAGGTGGACACCGACATAGTCCCCCACGTGTTCTGTTATGGAAAGATATAAGGATCTTGATGGCCACTGGAGTTCCTCAACATCACGCAGACAGTTCATAGACGTGCCCTGAATGATCGTGTATTGTCCTGTTGCAAATGGTCCCTCGGCACTGTCGGGTGAGGGGCAACACATGAGCACGCAAGACGTTGGTGTCATACTCCTTCCGCCATCAGAGTCCCGTCCATTACTATCAGCCGTGACCTGAAGTCATACCAGTTGGCTCCCAACACAATACAAGGAGTAACACTGCTGTGCCTCACCAAAACGTTGCAAGAATGGGACCTATCGCCAGGTCACAACCACACTCGCCGAAGATGGTCAACTAGGGTACTGCAGAACTGTGATACATCGCTGAACACAATGTGACGTCATTTATCGGCAGTTCATGCTATGCTGTCACGGCACCATACCAAACACAGCTTTTTGTATTGTGCTGTTACTGGCAGCCTTTACATGGGATGGTGATTCCCTAGTCCAGTTGCTGCTAGTCTATGACCAATGGTAAGCATGACACAATGTTGCAGCAAGTCCATCACTTTCTCTGGTGGCAGGCGCAGATGTGAAGGTGTCACTATGTGTTTTGTTCTCAATACGGCAATCTTTCCATCTGGTGGTCAGACGTGGTCGACTGTAAGCTTGACAACGAGTATGACTGTCCACACGTCCCCATGCAATCCAGCATCGGGCCACTGTCAGAGTTGAATGCCCCCCAGATCTGGACATTGCGTGATTGGATTAGCCATCCAAATAGAGATCGAAAATGAACCTCTTTGAAACACTGTCAACTACTAATGAGGGTGTCTCACATGAGTACACAGCACCGCTTCACAGGAACCGTTCACGACCTTTACATATCTCACCAGGCCTCGTAATAACACCAAACACTAACACTACTAATGCACTCTGTTAGCCAGCCCAATTGTCACAGATAATTGAACATCACCAAAAGCAAAACGAGGATAATTGAACGCAGTCGAGTTAACTCCGGTGATGCTGAGGTAATTAGATTACGAAATGAGACACTTAAAGTAGTAAAGGAGTTTTGCTATTTGGGAGGCAAAATAACTGATGATGGTCGAAGTAGAGAAGATACAAAATGTAGACTGGCAATGGCAAGGAAAGCGTTTCTGAAGAAGAGGAATTTGTTAACATCGAGTATAGATATAAGTGTCAGGAAGTCGTTTCTAAAAGTATTTGTATGGAGTGTAGCCATGTATGGAAGTGAAACATGGACGATAAATAGTTTGGACAAGGAGAGAATAGAAGCTTTCGAAATGTGGTGCTACAGAAGAATGCTGAAGATTAGATGGGTAGATCACATAACTAATGAGGAGGTATTGAATAGAATTGGGGAGAAGAGAAGTTTGTGGCACAACTTGACTAGACGAAGGGATCGGTTGGTAGGACATGTTCTGAGGCATCAAGGGATCACCAATTTAGTATTGGAGGGCAGCGTGGAGGGTAAAAATCATAGAGGGAAACCAAGAGATGAATACACTTAGCAGATTCAGAAGGATGTAGGCTGCAGTATGTACTGTGAGGTGAAGCAGTTTGCACAGGATAGAGTAGCATGGAGAGCTGTATCAAACCAGTCTCAGTACTGAAGACCACAACAACAACAACAACAACAATTGCAACCCTTAATCACTTACATAGCCAGTCATGGTGTGTACGTGTATGAAGTAATATTGACATTCGAAAACGTCTTGTGGGTGTTTCACTTTATTTTTGTCAACACAGTGATTTTTCTTTTGACCTTTTCCTAGTGATTTTTAATTTCTGTGATTTTAGCTCTTCTATCAGTCATCGATGCTCTGTTAACATACACACATCAAAAAAAGTTTTGCATCACCTCTGTTCCGAGAGTTCTAGAACCTGTACAGAAATTTGGAATAGAGATCGACATAAACATCATTTCCGTCCTTTTTATTGCTCATGAAAGCCACACATTGCGTGTTGTACCACCACACAGCGAGACCTTCAGAGGTGGTGGTCCAGATTCCTGAACACACCGGTACCTCTAATATCCAGTAGCACGTCCTCTTGCATTGATGCATGCCTGTATTCGTCGTGGCTTAGTATCCACAAGTTCATCTGGGCACTGTTGGTCCAGATTGTCCCACTCCTCAACGGCGACTCGGCGTAGATCCCTCAGAGTGGTTGGTGTGTCAGGTCGTCCATAAACAGCCTTTTTCAGTCTATCTCAGGCATGCTCGATAGGGTTCATGTCTGGAGAACATGCTGGCCGCTCTAGTCGAGCAATGTCGTTATCCTGAAGGAAGTCATTCACAAGATGTGCACGATGGGGGCGCAAATTGTCGTCCGTAAAGACGAATGCCTCGCCAATGTGCCGCCGATATATTTGCACTATCGGTCAGAGGATGGCAGTCTCACATCGTACAGCCGTTAAGGCGTTTCCATGACCACCAGCGGCGTACGTCGGCCCCACATAATGCCACCCCAAAACAGCAGGGAACCTCCACCTAGCTGCGCTCCCTGGACAGTGTGTCTAAGGCGTTCAGCCTGACCGGGTTGCATCCAGACACGTCTCCGACGATTGGCTGGTTGAAGGCATATGCGACACTCATCGGAGAAGAGAGCGTGATGCCAATCCTGAGCGGTCCATTAGGCATGTTGTCGGGCCCTTCTGTACCGCGCTGCATGGTTTCGTGGTTGAACGATGGACCTCGCCATGGACGTCGGGAGTGAAGTTGTGCATCATGCAGCCTACTGCCCACCGTTTGAGTCGTAACACAACGCCCTGTGGATGCACAAAAAGCATTATTCAACATTGTGTCGTTGCTTTCAGGGCTCCCCCGAGCCATAATCCGTAGGTAGAAGTCATCCACTGCGGTAGTAGACATTGGGCGACCTGAACGAGGCATGTCATCGACAGTTCCTATGTCTCTGTATCTTCTCCACGTCCTAATAACATCGCTTTGGTTCACTCCGAGATGCCTGGACACTCACCCTGTTGAGAACCCTTCCTGGCACAAAGTAACAATGCGGACACGATCGAACCGCAGTATTGACTGTCTAGGCATGGTTGAACTACAGACAACACGAGCTGTGTACCTCCTTCTGGTGGAATGGCTGGAACTGATTGGCTGTCGGACCCCCGCCATCTAATAGGCGCTGCTCATGCCTGGTTGTTTACATCTTTGGGCGAGTTTAGTGACATCCCTGAACAGTCAAAGGGACTGTGCTGTGATACAATATCCACAGTCAACGTCTACCCCATGGAGTTCTGGGAACTGGAGTGGTGCAAAACTTTTTTATGTGTACCTTATGACTGCTATTTGCATGTGACCAGAACGGCCAATCAGTAAGGGCAACAGAATTGTCATTCTGAAAATTTGCTTACAGTGACACTGAAAATTTTACGAATGATAAGGCACTTCATAAATCTGACGTACAACTTTGCTGACACAATAAGGAAAGAGGATGCCTCAACTAAAAGTAGGCAGTTGTGGAGTGTTTTGAGTGCGTGAGGCCAGTTACGAACAGAGTGACAAGAGCAACTGGTTCAGGTTATTCGATTCTAATAAACAGGTTGTCGACACTGACAACACCGTAGTGAAGTGGAGCAATCTGATTTTATTTTGTGTTGAATAATAATAAACTAACGTCACAAAAGATTTTTGTATGAATCCGTGGACCTGAAACCTTGGGCAAATCACAGACTGTAAGGTGTGTATATCCACACATCCACAAGATTTGTGGATTTGCGACTTTATTGCTATGGGTTCGCCTGTTATGAGAAAATAATTTATAGGCTATTATAAATGATTCATTCGTCTTAAAAGCTCTATGCTTTCCAAAGTATTACATGTATGAATATGAATGATCCGTGTATAGTTCCGTAGACTCACAAAGTTTGCATTTTGCACTGTACAGATGTTCCACGAGTGCCGCCCTGGTCAAACGACACACGTGCAAGCGGTAGCCAAGTTCGTTACGTACCTTATGTAGCAACATCCTGTCAATGGTCATCACAGCAGCACTAATGCGTTACCTGATATGTTCCAGTGTTCTTGGCACTGTGGTACGTAAATAAGGTCCTTGATACAGCCCCAACAGAGAGAGACTTCAAGTCAGGTGACATGGGAACTAAGGGAACGGAGCACATCATCTTCACCACTAAGCAGTTCTCGGAATCAGCTGTGAGCACAACTGCAGAATATCGAGACAAGAGGTACTCGTCACAGCCTTCTCACGGAAGAAAGAAGGCCTATGCAGCTTCTTCTGTGACACTGCAGAGAAAACATTAATCTTCACCAAATCTCGTTCATGTGCCAAATTCCACGAGGATTTTCAGTGCCCAACACTCTCACATTGTGACTATTAACCTTTCCGGATTAAATGAAGGTGTCGCATATTCCAACACACAAAACCTCTTCTTGATTTGTCGCCATTGTGTTAAGTCGTTATATTCTCGTAACGCCAAGTGGTAGGCACAATGCAAACTCAGTGGGTTTTACGGTTCTATTCATGTATCAATTACACACTCAAAGACAAAAAAAAAGAAGTACCGCAAAGCAGTTATTCGAATAGGATGGAAATCTTTAGAGGTGATGCACATACACAGACAAATAAGTGATTACAGTTTCATAAATATTGGATGATTTATTCAAGAGCAAAAGCTTCACAAATTGAGCAAATATATACTGCGTTGGTCAACCTCTAGTCCTTATCCAAGCTGTTATTCGGCTTGGCA
The DNA here is from genome assembly GCF_021461395.2 of Schistocerca americana. Classification (NCBI taxonomy): domain Eukaryota; kingdom Metazoa; phylum Arthropoda; class Insecta; order Orthoptera; family Acrididae; genus Schistocerca; species Schistocerca americana. The sequence continues at coordinate 496,673,655 of NC_060122.1, forward strand.
TTGATTGACAGATTTATTGGAAGTCCTCCTGAGGGATATCGGTCCATATTCTGGCCAGCTGGCACTTTGGATCATCTAAATACCGAACTGATTGGAGTTTCTTGCCCACAACGCTCCAAACGTTCTCAATAAGGGAGAGATTCGGTGACCTTGCCTTCCAAGGTAGGGTTTGGCAGGCACTAAGACAAGTAGTAGAAACTTTCGTTGTTTTCAGGCAAATATTATCTTGCTGAAACTAAAGCCCAGGATGACTTGCCTTGAAAGGCAACAAGGGTGCCGCGGATGACAACCAAATGGGTCCTGTTATGAAAAGAAGTGGCATCCCAGACCATCAGCGCTGGTTTTCGGGCCTTGTGACGTGCGACAGTGAGGTTGGTATCCCAAACCTGCTTGGGGTCGCCTCCAGACACGTCTTCGGGCTAGAAACTCATTCTCTGGAGTAGAATTGTCTTCGAACCCAGACCCGATGACCAACGAAAATGTGTCTGGAGACGCCCCAGACGGCGGTGGGCTACCAGCCCGACAATCAGAAGTGACTGTACGGGAAGAAATTTCATTTCATAGTAGGGCCACTTTTGCTGTCATACACGGCACTTTTACAGCACAGCGGTGCGTCGACGATATTCTACGTCCCGTTTTGTTACCTTTCTTGGCACGCCATTCTGGACTTACATTTCAGCAATATAATACCCGTCAAAAAACGGGGATGGTTTCCATTGCTAGTCTTCGTGCTTGCGAAACCCTGCCTTGAACAGCATGGTCACCAGATCTGTCCCAAACTGAGAATGTTTGAAGCATTATGGCCAGGGCCCTCTAACCATCTCGGGATTTTGACGATGTAATGCGCAAATTTGACATAATTTAGTACTACACGACTCAGGAGGACATCCAACAACTCTATCAATCATTTCCAAGCAATGAAACTGCTTGCTTAAGGGATAGATGTGGGGCAACGGGTTACAGACTTGCTCAGTTTGTGAAGCTCTTTCTTTTGAATGAATCAACCAGTTCTTCTGAGATTGTGATTTGTTTTTGTTCGTGGTGCGTCGTTGATTTGTCTTAGAGTATATTTTTATATGTAATATTCTGGAAGATAAGAAATATGAAAACGAATCGTATCCCTGTACTTGGGTAGATGTGAAGGTTCGTGATGGAGTGAGGGAGGGCCGGCCGCGGTGGTCTAGCGGTTCTAGGCGCTCAGTCCGGAACCGCGCGACTGCTACGGTCGCAGGTTCGAATCCTGCCTCGGGCATGGATGTGTGTGATGTCCTTAGGTTAGTTAGGTTTAAGTAGTTCTAAGTTCTAGGGGACTGATGACCACAGATGTTAAGTCCCATAGTGCTCAGAGCCATTTGAACCTTTTTTTATTTTTTTATTTTTTTTATTTTATTTTTTTATTTTATTTTTTATTTATTTATTTATTTATTTATTTTTTTTTGAGGGAGGGAGGAAGATCTCCATGTAATGTCAGTGATAGTGAAGCGACAGTAAATTAAAAACCGAGAGTGACGCCCTGTGGGTGGAGTTTTCGAGAACGCAGTCCTGCGAGGCACGAGGCCGCCCTTGACGCGGGCTCGCTCTGGGAGACGCGGGCAGGGCACACGCCACGCAACGGCGCTCACCGTCCCCGCCACTCGCGCCGCCTTCAGCCAAGGCCGCGGCCGGGTGGCCCGCCACGCGCGACAGCCGCACCGCGTTATGCAACGCGCGACACGGCGGGCCGGCACGGCTGCCCTGCCCTGGCCTGCCCTGCAACCCAACTCGCCGTTCGCCTCCACCGGGGATCCGGTTTACCTCCCGCCCCGGCGCTGGGTTTCAGATGCCGGTAGGCCGGCGGCTTGCTGACCGTCTAGCCGACGTCCCTTCGTTAAAAGTTCTGTGTCAAATATTTGTGAGGGTTCTTTGATCTACTGACTCTATAAGGGGAGAGGTTAAGTGTGACTTAGAACCAGACAGTAAGTCGGACGCTGACCACTGAAATGGATGGTCAGCAGCTTCGCAACTGGACCGGTTCCTGCTAACTGTGATACGCACTGCATACAAAGCATGCACTTGGACACCACTGGCGTCCCTCTCAGTTTGGAAGGTCAAGCAGGCGCAATTAATTGTAATACGTCATCTACAGGAATCTCACTGTTGTGGCGCCTCTGGCACCCCTCTCAGCCTGCTGCTCCGATTGACGGCTTGCATCACTTGAGCCTTCAACTGGCCCTGCTGTGATGACGTGCCCATGTGCTGAAGCTGGGCCAACCTTCAGGGACTATTACAGGCCAATTACAACAGATAAGTCGTCGCCCCAATCCAGACTATTCAGTACGACACACTAACACCGCCAGGCCGGCAGCTGTGGCCGAGCGGTTCTAGGCGCTTCAGTCTGGAACTGCACGACCGCTACGGTCGCAGGTTCGAATCCTGCCTCGGGCATGGATGTGTGTGATGTCCTTAGGTTAGGTTAGGCTTAAGTAGTTCTAAGTTCTAGGGGACTGATGACCTGAGATTTGAAGTCCCATAGTGCTCAGAGCCATTTGAACCATTTTGAACTAACACCACCACAACCGTGAAATCAGCATGCAGTGACAGTGTTTAAACGCAGGTGAACCATCTTGCTATCACTGAACAGCTGGCCAGTTATGTAACTTCAAGCCTGGGCTGCTCCACACCAGTGATGCAGATACCTCTATCTTTACCAGGACATGAACTGCTGCCTGCCACCTAAGCACCTAAGCAGTCTCACTTTTTGCTGCTCTCGCAGGACTATGAGGTGATGGTGCACCCATCTCTGCCCTTGCCAACATATCAAGACAATTACACTCCCAGCTCTGGGACATGATGTAGCCTGACGTCCTCATGACAACCACTGATAGCCATACCCTCCTCTGACACCAATCCTAATAGGGTGGAGGTAGATGACGAAATTTGTGATGCCAGTTGTAACAGTGTGTCTAAGATGGCTTTTTGTGGGCTTGCATTCTCTGCTGACGAATGATGCATTGTATAGTTGAAGGACGAGGATGGCTACAAATACTGCTTTATTGTGCTAGTTTAAGGTCATTACTTCGGAGCTGTAATAACGGAGCTGCTCCATTAATGTGTTCATGGAGATACCAAGGTCATCAGGGACTACTGCGAAGATGTCAGGCTGTATCAAGCCTCAGGGTGCAAAGTGTAGCGGCCTTCAGTTGATACCCCAGTATGGCAGAGAAAACTGGACCCACTTGTCATACTCCTGGGATGGTAGGGCTGACCTGGCATCCAGCTGCTTATGTGGCAGGCAGTAGTTCATGTCCCAGTTGACATAGAGGTGTCTGCATCATCAGTGTGGCATGGAACAGCACCCATTCAGCATCACATAACTGCCTGGCTGCTTGATGATGGTGAACTGGTTTGGCCACATTTAAATACTGCTGTTCCATGCTGGCTTCACAGTAATTGTGGTGTTGGTGTGCCACGCCATTAGTCTGGAATGGGGCAATGACACAGTTGTCATAGTCAGGCTGTAATACTGCCTGCAGTCTGTTCCAGTTTTGGCGTATGCAGACCCTGTCGTCACAGACAGAGTTCCCTAGCTGCCAACTACACAGTCCAATGACAGGCAGCCAACTTTGTCTGTGGACAGATTCCACCCTCATGCTCCAGAACTGGTTCTAATATTCATTTACTTCTTCATGCCAGATTTCATTAATGGTAGTACCTGGAGAACTGTTGTGTCCTGATATCTCAGTAACTCATGACCACATGTTTTCAGTGGATGAGATATCTGGAGAATGGGCTGTACACGTAAACTCCCTTTATACCTTTGTATAGAGGTAGGTCAAGATGGAAGATAGTGTTGCAGAGAACTCAAAGATACAGTCACTGACCTTGGTCATCAGAAAGGTAATTCTGCTGTCCAATTTACCAGCTATGCCCACCAGAGGTGATCGTCTAGTGTACTCAGTGCCATCCAACCCCATCACGCCTGAGTCCATGTGATGCTGACAAATCCAACTTTGCAAAATTCGTTCCACTTGGATCGACCACCCATTAATATGTCCATAATGATGCTGTACGCAAAACCAGGACTAGCGTGAAAAGACACAGAGGCTCTCCAGTATCCAGCACTGTTTTCAGGTAGACCATTGTAGGCTCGCCTCTCTCCATTGCCGTCTCAGAAAAGCCACAGCAATAATCACCGTGCTGACAGACAGCAGTGCTTCAGAAGTCGTGGCACTGTCCATAAGGCTACCTCTGTCTTGCAAATCAGCCCATTTCCTTTTTTAATAAAATCATCCTAGGTATTAGAGAGATATTAAAACAACAAAAGCGCCTACTTTTCGACCGACTTTGCAACGTTCCGCCTCAGGAAGAAAACCACTGCAAAGTTGGCTACAATTTAGGCGTTTTAGTTATTTCAATATCTAATAATAACGTCGCATAATACCAACTTCACTGACACTGACACTGCCTGCAGAAGCCTATGATCTTATATCAGGTAGTTATAATTAAACTGCCAATGTTCTGAGTACAGCCATGTGAAATGTACACTGATCAGCCAGAACATTATGACCACCTATTTAATAGCCGGTATGTATACCTTTGGCATAGATAACAGCAGTGACGCATCATGGCATGGAAGCAATGAGGACTTGGTAGGGAGTTGACACACAAACCACCTAATTCGCGTAATTCTGGCGAAGGGGAGGACAATCAGTGACACCATGGTCAGGCACATCTCAGACATGTTCGATTGAAACTTCCTGGCAGATTAAAACTGTGTGCCCGCGAAAGGCAAAGGTCCCGAGTTCGAGTCTCGGTCGGGCACACAGTTTTAATCTGCCAGTAAGTTTCATATCAGCGCAAACTCCGCTGCAGAGTGAAAATCTCATTCTGGAAACATCCCCCAGGCTGTGGCTAAGCCATGTCTCCGCTATATCCTTCCTTTCAGGAGTGCTAGTTCTGCTAGGTTCGCAGAAGAGCTTCTGTAAAGTTTGGAAGGTAGGAGACGAGATACTGGCAGAAGTAAAGCTGTGAGTACCGGGCGTGAGTCGTGCTTCGGTAGCTCTGATGGTAGAGCACTTGCCCGCGAAAGGCAAAGGTGCCGAGTTCGAGTCTCGGTCGGGCACACAGTTTTAATCTGCCAGGAAGTTTCATATCAGCGCACACTCCGCTGCAGAGTGAAAATCTCATTCTGGATGTTCGATTGAGTTCATATCTGGCGAGTTTGGGGCCAGCACATCAATTGGAACTTGCCAGTGTGTTCCTCGATCCACCCCATCACATTCCTGGCCTTCTGACATGGCGCATTATCTTGTTGAAAAATACGACTGCCATCAGGAAATATGATCGTCGTCAAGGGTTACACATCATCTGCAACCAGTGTACGATATTCCTTGGCCATCATGGTGCCATGCACGAGGTACACTGGACATATCGATGCCACATGAATGTTCCACCTCCAGCCTGTCTCCGTCCCGCAGTACAGGTGTCAAGGAGCTGTTCACTTGGAAGGCGACGGATTTGCCCCATCCCATTGGCATGATGAAGAAGGTATCGGGATTAATCAAATCATGGAATGCTCTGCCACTGCGCCAAACGTCCAGTGCCGGTGGTCACATGCCCATTTCACTTGTAGCGGCCGATGCCATGGAGTTAACATTGGCACATGCATGGGTTGTCGGCTGCGGAGGCCCATCGTTAGTAGTGTTCGGTGCATTCTGTATTCAGACACACTTGTATTCTGCCCAGAATTAAAGTCTGATGTTAGTTCCGACACAATTCACTGCCTTTCCTGCTTTACCAGTCTGACCAGTATACAACGTCCGACATCTGTAATGATGGGTGACTGCCCAACCCCACAACATCTTCACCATGTGTTGAGGACTCTCGCCACAGAACTCTTCCGACATCCGACAAGTCGTGCAGTTTCTTACATGCTTGTGCAGAGCCCCCAGGCCATCTCAATCTGCTCTTGGTTAAACTCCGATAGATCAAAGCCTATCCCATTCTACATACGCACAGTACACTCACTGATACTAGACGTACCAGGCGTATGTCTGACTAGCAGTCATTCCTCGCCAGGTGACGCTGCTGTCGCCTGGACGGTTTTATATCAATTGTAGGTCGGTGGTCATAATGTCCTGGCTAATCAATGTATACGTGGCAGACACTAAAACATTATACATATGTTCATTAATCGGTGCACTCGTGGCGTATCTCAAAAAAGTTGTAGTACCTGAAACCTGGTTGGTAGGTACTCAGAGAGCGCACAGGATAGGGTTTAGATTGTGGATGGGGTCATAAACAACTACTGTGAGTTGCACAATCAAACACAGAACTTTATTTACTATAAAACAGTCTTGATCACGATTTATTTATTAAGGTGACCGGTTTCGACCACTACTGTGGCCATCTTCAGACCATTGAGTAGGAACCTCTTTCTGCTGGAGAATCACTACTCTAGTGATTCTCCAGCAGAAAGAGGTTCCTACTCAATGGTCTGAAAATGACCATAGTAGTGGTAGAAACCGGTCACCTTATTAAATAAATCGTGATCAAGACTGTTTTTATAGTAAATATTTGTAACACATTGATCACTGTCACTCCCATAATGTATTCAAAAGTACAAAACTTTATTTGTCTAAGAACCACTTATTTATACATTGTTTTTAAAGATCACAATTAGACAATACGGCTGAAGGCCTAGTTAAAGAAAACTTGAGATTCTTTCTGGGCTGAAGGCTCAAAACCACACCAAATACAAGAATGGCTGAAGGCCTGGCTTAGAAATCAAAAGCAATTAAAAATAGAAGATAAATTTAAAAAAAAACATGCAATTGAAAACAATTATCGGCTGATGGCCTACACTTCATGTCTGAAGTACAACTATAATTAAAACACATTAATAACAATTTTTCTAACCAAAAAATTTCTTTTAAACTTACAACATAACGGCCGAAAGCCTAATTAAAGAAATATTAACTTATTTCACGGCTGAAGGTCACAAACAAATTTGAAACAACGGCTGAAGGCCTGAAAAACAAGTCAGACAAACAATTTAAAATAAACCCCTTCCTTCTTATAAAAAATTTTCCTTTAAAGAATACACACGGCTGAAGGCCCTATTAAAAGGGGTTCACGTAAATCGTCGGCTGAAGGCCACACATAACACATCGAACAGCTGATGGCTTAGGGCCTGGATTACAAACAATTTCAGCTAGAACAAGTTTTAAGAAAATTTATTTTTAAAAAATAAAATCAAAGTTCAAAATTTTAATTTAACGCGGCTGAAGGCCTTTATGTAAAATTTAAAAAGAACTGAATTAATACACGGCAGAAGGCCTCGCACAATACTTCAAACTAAAATGAAAATCACAATCTAAAACAAACAGAACAAGTGGTGCTCAGAAGTGTTCCAAGGGTCAGCCTGAGAAGGTAGCTCAAACATAAGGTGGGGTGAGACAGATAGCCAAGAGCTGAAGTTAAATAATTGGATGGCAACCCAAAATAAGGACGGCCCAAGGACCGACCAACAATATAACCAAATCCCTTCCGTCCTACCAGCAGCCCAACGATGGAAAATATCGGCCGAAAACGAGGATATGAGCAGCATTACGTCTTCAGAAATTGGCGTCTAAGAACAGCCAGGGGAACAATAACCACTCTAAGCAAACAACGTAAAGGCTGTCAAACTACACACCGTGCCGGATAGCATCAACACGACGAGGAAAAGCACACTGCCGGAAAACTACGCTAACGACCAGGGCAGGTAACAGTGGCGTTAACGGCCACAGGGCAGAAAATACCGCTGGTGCACTTCACTGGCGAGTAACAGTCAATTTAATAATTAATCACAATATAGGAAGACGGCTGCAAGATGTCGCCGCCTCCAACACATCAAACGTTGCTGCTAGCCCGAACAGCGCAGGGAGTAACAACCTGCAAATGAACGAAGAGAGGTCACACTAGTTGAGGTTTCATAACAGGTTAACAGATCACACAACTTCAGCGTCCAGGTTCGGTGAGCAATGAGCTTTGTCGCTCTCGCGGCTTGCGCCTCACGATCTGACAGCAAGTGCACGCCGCCAGCGATCCCGGCCTGGTTCACGCCATGGAGACTTCCTCCCTGCTCCATCCCAACCGACTGACCACCATACACACCACCACCACCTGGAAATACCAGCGACCGTACTAGTATCGATAAGCGCTGCTGCTGCCACTCAAGGAAGCAAGTCAGCAACTTCGTTACACCAGTAAGTAAAGAAGAAACAAGACGCCACTCGACGTGACAAAATGCCAAAGAACAAACGGCATGAACGCGCGAGCCGCACACGGCTCAGTACCAGTTTCTGTCACCAGCTAAAACTTTGCCTTGTAAGCAGTCAAATGTAAAATGTCTTCTGTTTCAATGTCATTATGCTGTTTCTTTGGTGAAGTGGCTACTGGTGTAAAGAGTTACGAAAGTTAACGTTTTTTGTACGAAACGCAATGAATGTTGAAATGAAAGACCATGCACTGCTGGTAAAGTTGCTTTATCAGAACAGCTGCAGTAGCAGCGCTGCATTGCGGGAATATCGCCGACAGAAACAGCTGCGAAGAGGCTCCACATCAATAAATGGACTGAAGAACATGTTCAAGAAATTTGAGGAAGTAGCTGAATTATATGGTGCAGCTGAAAGAAGGTGGTGGTCCATTCCCATTGGAGTTGTTGGAGAAGTTGCTGTAGCAGCAGCAGATCGTGCAGCTGGTGTTCGAGCTGTGTCACGGAAATCGTCTCTTTCTAGTCAACAGTTCTAAAGATTTTGCAGCGCATGTAACATTGATATCTGTACACGATTCAGAATATGCAGCAAACGAATCCCGAGGATAGGGTACAACGCCATGACTGTCCTTTCGTTTTTTGGCACGCATCGGAATGGATGACATGTGGCCAGGGAATATTCGTTGGAAGGACGAGGCACATTTTGCTCTGCATGGTGGTGTGAATGCATAGAATTGTTCCATACAAGGTTCTACGCTGCCATATCTTCTGCAGGGACATGCACTGCACTCGGCTTATGTTACTGTGTAGTGTGGTTTCACAAGCTCTTTCATTCTCGGTCCAGTTTTCATCGAGGAGATTACACATTTTGACCCTGTTAGGTGTACAGTGAGATCTGCACATGATGAAGAACTCTTTGTGCAACACCTTATTCCAGTTTTGCAAGAACGCAACTGTCTCCACAGCACTACTCTCATGCAAGATGAGGGAATGTCACATGTCACTTGCCAGGTGAAAGATTTCCTTCGGAGAACCTTAGGTAACAACCATATAATCCCTAGAAAATTTCAAGATGTGTGGTCTTCCAGGTCCCCTGACCGAAATCAGTGTGACTTCTGGTTGTGGGGATATCTGGAAGATCTGTCTATCAGGGACGTATGCGGGCTCTTCGTGATCTGAAATATAAACGGCGACATATCGCTCAGATTACACCAGATATGCTGCGAGCAACTGTCGATGATGCCATATTATGTATGCAGCATGTTGCTGGCTCGGGAGACCATACTGAACACTTGTGACTTGTGACCATATCCTAACTCACGTGCCAGACCCACGTTATCACGTGTTTGATCGTTCCTCCCCTTCTCCTGCACCCATACCTCACTCTGGCCACTTACAACGCCATACTTTCACATGGTGGCAGAAAGTGGAATTTTTATTTTTTCGGCATACTCCAAGAGCACACCGATTAATGAACGTATCTACCATGTTCCAATGTCCTGCACTGCAGCACCCGCCACACTGTCAATTTAATTATAACCCCCTGGTACAGGTATGAAGACAATTTCCTGATTCAAGGCACTTGACATGGCTGTACGATCCCAAACTCCTGCCGAATCAAATGCCTGACCTCTTGGACGCTAGCTGTGTAGTGCCGTTGACGTCCTATATGCCACAGAGTATGGGCCTGCTCAATCCAAAGATTGCATATTTGCATAACAGTCCTGGCAGCTTGATCAATGTGAGCACTATTAAAGCGGAACTTACGTGAAGAATCTAGTGATATTTTTCAGCCCAATGCGTATTGCTTGTTTACAGTCCATGAATACAAAATTAGACTAATCACAGTATGCGCAGATACATTTATGCAGTAATTCTTCCTGTGCTCCACATTCAGTTGGAAAGCGAAGTAGCCCTGACATGTAGTACCACGGTAAGATTCAGGTTAACTCTGATTTAAACCATCGTGAGACAAGACAGCAAAACAGTTTTAGCATGTAGTTTTCCTCCTTTCCTAAAGTTCATTGTGAAGGTCGACATCAGGCTCCATTTCAGATAACGCAATAACTAGGGTCGTTACAAATTTAACAGAAAATTGTGAAAATACCTTAGCAATGGCCCTTCCTACATATGGTCTAAGTAAATTCAAGAACTGAAGAATCTTGTTACCTGTATAAAAAGTAGCGATGTCAACTGAAAACAGATCCCTATTCTTACTGCATATAGTTAGCTACAATTCCATTACTGATATCAATGCAGTCATGTCGGTATTAAGCTAGCGATCGCACTTAGAAAGCAACTATCTAATTAAAACAACGGCAATGCTTTCAACGTAGACGCTTCCGTGTTAAATTTTGTTTTGGTTAATATAGTATCAGTAAGCACAAAAAGTGTATAGCAGCTCAATATAATATGATTATTAATGAATTTCCCCAAATCTGCCTCACTTTTTCAGTATATACATTGACTCTTTGCTTATCCCTCACGGGAATCCGTTAAGCTTGATGGATAACTGAATGAAAGAATGAATTTGGATTGTGAGTTACAATCCTAGTCCACATTTTTAAATTTAAAAATGAATACGATTCACATGTATGCATTTTATTGAAGTATTTTACCCATTACCCGATACTGAGTAATTGAATTTCGTGATAGATGACAACCTAGAAGTCTGAATAAAGCTCCTATTTGTACCAGACATAATGTAAAGGCAGTATTAAATAGAGGATGTCACACACAGAGTGTATAAACTTAAGGAATCTGATGTCATACCAAGCATATGAGCAGATAGTTATTTGTCTTCGAATTGAGTTGCTCTAGATATATAAATATATATCTATGAGAGTGCATGAAGAGTGACAATGAAGGCTTGACATTGAGATGTACATTAAATATTCGAAAAATTCCAAGTTATATTGATAGCTTTTGGAGTAATCTAAAACACCTATACAAATAAGAACCTTACTGTGAGTATCATACAATAGGATTAAAACTTTTCTAGATATAGTCTCTTGTGATGACATACACTGAATGAAAATGAAATATTTTGTTTACAGAAACGTTGATAAAAATTGCAGGTGGCTAACTACAACAATTATTTTTTTGAAATATGTGTTTTTGATAGAATATGCAATCTCGCAACTAAAATAAGAGCAGCATTGGTCATATGTTTTGTGACAATAATTAAGATGTCTTCCTAAAAGTAAATGACTGTCTTTCTTCGTGATTCTTCTAGGTGGGCTCTCTGAGTGCTTGCTTCTTTGCGAAGAGAGGATTCCAGGTTGATCTCTATGAGTACAGAGAAGGTAAGGGACACTTATTTTTTTCCCCTTAAGAACTAAGTCAAATACTATTTTCAGCTATTTAAAACAATAAGTATTATGATAACAAGTAAAAATGATACCTTTTTATGTAATCAATTCCCAAATTAATATATTGTACCTGTTGTGAATAGAGTGAATTATCATCAGGAAAACTATGGGATGCAGTCTTGGGAAACATTGTCTTTGTGGGAGACAACTGCATTTATGAACAGTCATGAACATTCGTAAGCCCAATATGTGGCTCCCAAAAACTAGTGAGGAAATGATAAGGGGATAATTACCAGCATGTACATTTCAAAGCTACTGTTAATTACATCGCAAAGACTGTCAAACAATAGCATTTTTCTTCTTTGCGTGGGCAGTGTACAGGAAACGTTGCTATAAGTATGTTTTGACGAGACAACTAATTACTTTAAACTCATCAGTGTCTTGTCTCAGACACATTTATGCAGGGAAAGGATTAAGTTTGTAAATTCCTTGCTTTCATTCAGTGCAGATAATCCGAAGGCTGTTTTGGGGAGTTGTAATACATGAACCTTGATGCATTTTGCATAGAGGTTTATTTAATATCCGCCTAATTCTTCTACTTTATACAGGAAAATATGCCAGAAATCGGTTCTTTGTTCGACCTCCGCAGCCCTTTATTTCATTCGAATTTTGTTGGAAGAGTAAATCGAATTTGACGAGTAATCAACATTACAGGGCAGAATAAATACCCATCCGCTAAGGCAGTAGCTAGAGGTGCGATATGTTTCCAACCATCAACTGCAAACTTGGTTGCAAACACATCATCGTTGTTACAGCCAGTCCTCCAAAACCAGTTCATCTATGTTGCCCACTGATGAATCGCATATAGGATTGGATTTAACCCTCTCAGCGTCATTTGTCAGTAAACTCTTCCGGGCTAAGTTGCCGTGGTCGATCTGTAGAACTTCTTCTCCCTGACGTTTCGTTCTCAACTGCGGAGAACATCTTCCGAGGTGAGTCGACGACTGGCTGCTAGGAGCTGGGGCCGCCGCTTATATAGAGATCGTAGGGGGCGCCACCACACGTCACATGGCGTCGATGTGCAGCTATCTCTGGCTATCGTCTGTTCTCTCGATTGCAGGCAATCGATTGTCACGTGATTGATGCAACGTCGACCGCCATATCTTATCCAATTTTAATCCTTCTTCTTTACGATTAAAATTGTATTGATGTTTGTGGATTTCAATTGCCTCTCTATACATACGTGTATAATAGTGCGACGTCCTCGCTAGCACGCTTGTTTCACCAAATTTTATGTCGTGATCTCCATCCTTAAAAACATGTTCCGCTACTGCCGATTTGTCGATATGTCCCAAGCGACAGTTTCTTTTGTGCTCCGTCAACCGTGTATTGATGCTTCTTTTGGTAGTTCCTATGTAAACCCTGCCGCAACTACACGGAATTTTATATACCCCTGGGGTGGCTAGGGGGTGACGAGCATCTTTTGTTGATCTTAGGCATTCACTAATTTTCTTAGTAGGCCTAAAAATGGTCTCTACCTGAAACTTGGCTAGTACTTTTCCAATGCGATCCGTGATATTATGGATGAACGGAAGAAATACTTTTCCAGCTGATGGTTGTTGCTGTCTCCCATTTTTAGGCATTTTTCTATTTGGGTGAAGTGCTCGATTAATCTCGTTTTTTGTATAACCATTTTTCGCAAAGGCCATTCGTAAATGATTTAGTTCTTCTTGTAAGTAGCCTGGTTCACAAATATTATTGGCCCTATCCACTAGTGTTTTTATGACCCCCCTCTTTTGCCTAGGATGGTGGTTTGAGTTCTTATGGAGGTAGCGATCGGTATGTGTACCTTTCCTGTAGACCTTATGGCCTAAGGTCCCATCCGCCCGTTTGATAACTGATACATCCAAGAAGTTAAGTTGTCCATTCTTCTCCTTCTCCATAGTAAATTTAATCTTTGGGTTGATGCTATTTAAGTGTACCAGAAAATCATTCAAGTCTTCTTCCTCATGATTCCATATTACAAAGGTATCATCCACATACCGATACCACTTCGAGGGGCTTTTTTTGGCCGACTGCAATGCTTGATGTTCAAAATATTCCATGAATAAATTCGCAATTGCGGGACTTAGGGGGCTTCCCATGGCTACCCCATCGATCTGTTCATAAAATTCACCATTATACTGAAAATAGGTTGAGGATAGACAGTGTTGGAACAAGGCTACTATATCAGTAGGGAACATATTGGCTATATGGGAGAGAGCTTCATCAACTGGAACCATCGTGAACAAAGACACTATATCAAAACTGACAAGTATGTCATTAGGACCGACAGTAATTTCCCTCAATTTCTCAATGAAGTGTAGAGAGTTTTTAATATGACTCTCAGTTTTGCCTATGTGAGGTTGTAACAAAGAGGCAAGGTGTCTGGCTAGTTCTTGGGTAGGAGCTCCAATTGCGCTGACTATTGGTCTCAAAGGAACATCAGGTTTATGTATCTTTGGTAATCCATATAATCTCGGAGGATAAGCCTCCGTTTCACAAAGATACTTTTTAACTTCTGTATGAATTGAAGACTGTTTTATCAGACGCTTGGTGGCATTCAGCACATTCGTTGTGGGATCCTTTTTCAACTTCTTGTATGTGCTGGGTTCCAGGAGATCACTGATCTTCTTGTGATAATCCTCAGTATTCATTAAAACAGTAACATTTCCCTTGTCAGCGGCAACTATAATAACATTCTTGTCTGCATTGATCTCCCGCAATGCCTTCCTTTCCCCTTGAGACAGATTGCTGCTGGGTGGCTTAGCTTTGCAATGCAGACAAGAATGTTATTATAGTTGCCGCTGACAAGGGAAATGTTACTGTTTTAATGAATACTGAGGATTATCACAAGAAGATCAGTGATCTCCTGGAACCCAGCACATACAAGAAGTTGAAAAAGGATCCCACAACGAATGTGCTGAATGCCACCAAGCGTCTGATAAAACAGTCTTCAATTCATACAGAAGTTAAAAAGTATCTTTGTGAAACGGAGGCTTATCCTCCGAGATTATATGGATTACCAAAGATACATAAACCTGATGTTCCTTTGAGACCAATAGTCAGCGCAATTGGAGCTCCTACCCAAGAACTAGCCAGACACCTTGCCTCTTTGTTACAACCTCACATAGGCAAAACTGAGAGTCATATTAAAAACTCTCTACACTTCATTGAGAAATTGAGGGAAATTACTGTCGGTCCTAATGACATACTTGTCAGTTTTGATATAGTGTCTTTGTTCACGATGGTTCCAGTTGATGAAGCTCTCTCCCATATAGCCAATATGTTCCCTACTGATATAGTAGCCTTGTTCCAACACTGTCTATCCTCAACCTATTTTCAGTATAATGGTGAATTTTATGAACAGATCGATGGGGTAGCCATGGGAAGCCCCCTAAGTCCCGCAATTGCGAATTTATTCATGGAATATTTTGAACATCAAGCATTGCAGTCGGCCAAAAAAAGCCCCTCGAAGTGGTATCGGTATGTGGATGATACCTTTGTAATATGGAATCATGAGGAAGAAGACTTGAATGATTTTCTGGTACACTTAAATAGCATCAACCCAAAGATTAAATTTACTATGGAGAAGGAGAAGAATGGACAACTTAACTTCTTGGATGTATCAGTTATCAAACGGGCGGATGGGACCTTAGGCCATAAGGTCTACAGGAAAGGTACACATACCGATCGCTACCTCCATAAGAACTCAAACCACCATCCTAGGCAAAAGAGGGGGGTCATAAAAACACTAGTGGATAGGGCCAATAATATTTGTGAACCAGGCTACTTACAAGAAGAACTAAATCATTTACGAATGGCCTTTGCGAAAAATGGTTATACAAAAAACGAGATTAATCGAGCACTTCACCCAAATAGAAAAATGCCTAAAAATGGGAGACAGCAACAACCATCAGCTGGAAAAGTATTTCTTCCGTTCATCCATAATATCACGGATCGCATTGGAAAAGTACTAGCCAAGTTTCAGGTAGAGACCATTTTTAGGCCTACTAAGAAAATTAGTGAATGCCTAAGATCAACAAAAGATGCTCGTCACCCCCTAGCCACCCCAGGGGTATATAAAATTCCGTGTAGTTGCGGCAGGGTTTACATAGGAACTACCAAAAGAAGCATCAATACACGGTTGACGGAGCACAAAAGAAACTGTCGCTTGGGACATATCGACAAATCGGCAGTAGCGGAACATGTTTTTAAGGATGGAGATCACGACATAAAATTTGGTGAAACAAGCGTGCTAGCGAGGACGTCGCACTATTATACACGTATGTATAGAGAGGCAATTGAAATCCACAAACATCAATACAATTTTAATCGTAAAGAAGAAGGATTAAAATTGGATAAGATATGGCGGTCGACGTTGCATCAATCACGTGACAATCGATTGCCTGCAATCGAGAGAACAGACGATAGCCAGAGATAGCTGCACATCGACGCCATGTGACGTGTGGTGGCGCCCCCTACGATCTCTATATAAGCGGCGGCCCCAGCTCCTAGCAGCCAGTCGTCGACTCACCTCGGAAGATGTTCTCCGCAGTTGAGAACGAAACGTCAGGGAGAAGAAGTTCTACAGATCGACCACGGCAACTTAGCCCGGAAGAGTTTACTGACAAAGACGCCGGCCGTGAAAGCCTACATGGAATGACCTCTCAGCGTCAGTTAAGACCTCAAGATAGTGAACTGAAATACCGAAACTGGTAGCAAATTATAAGTAACATCGTAAGGACGGCTGTAGGTGCTCCATTTTATTTAGTAAGTTTTAAAATTGAAGGCGCAAGTCAGTTTTTATAACGTTATAACATGTCGTTATGGCAATTTCTATACTTAATCTTTGTAGTTCCATTATGGACTGTGGGACAACGACTGTCATGAATGTCTTGATCCAATAATTTACCAACAGCCGTATGCTTTGTAGAAATTTATTTTATGAACTTCTTATGTGCTTCCAGTTTCGGCATTATATTGATGCCATCTTCAGGCCCCACACGTCGTAGTCGTAAAATCGCTATACACGGAAGGAGCCATATATCTGGATCCATGATTCAAATCGCCATGCAACAGCTCTTGGTGGCTAGGCGACACAGAGTCCGTGTATAGCGATTTTATGACTATGACGTGTGGGTCCTGAAGATGGCATCAATGTAATGCCGAAACTGGTAGCACATATGAAGTTCATAAAATAAATTTGTACAATACATACGGCTGTTGGTAAATTATTGTGTCAAGAAATTTCTATACTTAGCCAACCAGCATAGTAATACAAGAACGGTATCCAAAAGATTTACGCAAATTTACGATTAATTTTCTAACCACGAGTCTACACAGTAAGATACACACGTGTAGTTCACTTCTTTCCAGAAGCAAGTGAAAAAAGAACAAAGACTACATTAATTTACTGTTTATCAGACAAGTGCTGCTGCTGCTGCTGCGCGTCCCCTCGGCTCGGCAGCTGTCTCAGTCACATAACTGAGGCGACGCACGCAATTTGATTAGAAGTTGCTTGTAAGGAACAGTCTCAAAGGCCTTCTACATAACTAAGAATATGGACTCATTTTGGCATCCCCTGTCGAAACATTCATTACTTCTTGAGAATAAAGAGCTAGTTATGTTTCACAAGAACGATATTTTCTGAGTAAATCGTTTTCTTCAAAGTAATTCATAATGTTAGAACACAGTATGTGTTCCAAAATATTATTGCAAATCGACGTTAGTGATCTGGGTCTGTAATTTAGCGGATTACTCCTACAGTCTTTCCTTTCTTGGGTGTTGGTTTGACTTATGGAACTTTCCATTCTTCAGGTACTGATATTTCGCCGAGTGAGCGGTTGTACATGATTGCTAAATATGGAGCCATTGTATCAGCATACTTTGAAAGCAACCTCAGTGTTATATAATCTGAACCGGAGGCCTTGTCTTCATTAAGTGATGCAAGCAATTTCGCTACACCGAGGATATCTTCTTCTAAGTTACTCATGTTGGCAGATGTTCTTGATTCGATTTCTGGAATATTTACTTCGTCCTCTTTGGTGAAGGAATTACGAAAAACCGTATAACTCTGCTTTAGTGACACTGTCATCAGTAGCATCATCATTGTTATCGTGCAGTGAAGGTATGTTTGCGCATAATGGAAGGAGAAGGCAGAGGGAGAAACCAGGTACCGGAACATAGCTCACTCCTATCGAATTGTGCCAAGGAGTCCGCTGTGCTTAAAGTCTTCATTCGACAGACGGATTACCATCAGCAGTTCCACATCCCCTCTTTCCATAAAACTCTCTGGAGAATGTTTCCCGGTGGATAGAATATTCTAGTCTCTTTCGGGCATGCATTCAGAATAGTATTATTTCTACTTCGATTACTGCCCGGTAAGGTGTCAATGATTTGAATTCTGCCAGTTACTCACCTTTAAGCTGGCTACAAGGACATCAGCCGAAATACTGGCAGACAAAACAATACTACCTCTGATGCAGGCCCGCAAGATTATGGAATACAATTCGGAGAAGTTTGGAATTCAGTTCAGTACAGTCGGACTAAGTCTGCTGAACGGGAACTATCCGCCACCACCTCTCCTTCCTTTGCCGGCCAACACAGGGAGTGAAAATTTGCTCCATCACCAGGGTTCGAACCGGCTTCCTCGGAGTCGAGCGCCATCGCACAGCCATTACAGTGATTTCGATTACGTAGGTGGGTAGCGTTGTACTTCTTTTTCGCAGGCTATTTTTTCAACTGAACAACGTTTTATGCCATTAGAACTCCTTTTTCACAGTTTTATAATTATTCCTTTGCTGTTTAGAGTATGTTATTACGGAACTCTATTTGGGCCAGTTAAGAAATTGGATCGTATGAGAGAATCAGATTCTGAATTTTCTACCAGCCGTCGATGGGATCTAATACTTCAATGTTACTGCCAATTTTGTATGATGAAATGTTCCTTGCTAATTACCTCGGTCTTAATTCATATTTTAGAGATTATCACTCCTCAGCTTCTTCTATATGTTGGCAATACATCCATATTTCTAAGGACATTAGCAACAGATGCCACATCACGTGATCACAGATTTATGAACATTCACCTAGGTCAGAACTATAATGTGTTCGATGGTGTAGATATTTCAAACATATTCAGAAAAGTTTTTCTTGTTGATATTTGAGGTAGAGTTAGAATATTGTACACATATGTCCACTGTTCGGGAGAACATAGCTGGAGAGTGTATTTCAGACTGTATTTCAAACATATTCAGAAAAGTTTTTCTTGTTGATATTTGAGGTAGAGTTAGAATATTGTACACATATGTCCACTGTTCGGGAGAACATAGCTGGAGAGTGTATTTCAGACTGTGTAAAGAGATACGGCTCAGGTTTTTAGTATCAGGTTCCAAGACCGTTCACCGGGAGTTTCCCAAGACATGGAATGCAGCCAGACCTCTCAGCAACGTAATCACTTCCAACAAAATCGAGAGATGCTTTCGTTAAGCAAATGCAAAAATAGGTTTAACATCATGTTAAAATTTAGGCTACAGCATTAAATCTGTAATGGTAGGACCAAGTTTCGGGATTCAGGCGTGTATAAAATTAAGTACAAGGACTGCTGTACACGGTACATAGGGCAGACCGGAAGGAGTTTTCAAATTTTATTTCAGGAGCACCATATACTCGCAAAACAAAACCGCGTTTGGGACACATATGGCAGAATTAAAGGCACTATCATGAACATAGATCGCTTCATGGATATGTTACAAAGATCCTAAAAGGGACGTTTACTAAACATCTTGCAAGAATCCGAAAATTAGAGTCACAAAAAACAAACTCCGGAACAGAAAAAAGGGAATAATGTAAGTTAAACTTGGAAGAAAGAGAGAGAGAGCGTGCAAAATGACTGCTTAGATTTTGCTGACGATTTAGCAATCTCAGTAGAGAGCCTACACGATGCAACGAAATAAAAAAAATAAACTGGAAATTTGGGGTAAGGTCTTATGGGACCAAACTGCTGAGGTCATCGGTCCCTAAGCGTACATACAACTTAATCTAACTTAAACTAACTTACGATATGCACAACACACACACCCATGCCCGAGGGAGGACTCGAACTTCCTACGGGGGAAGCCGCACGAATCGTGACAAGGCGCCCCTAGACAGCGCGGCTACCCCGCGCGGCGATGTAACGAAACAGATAAACATTCTCCGAGAAGTAGAAGAAAAACTGGATTACAAATCTGTTTTGAAAAATCCGTAACATGACCAACATTAAGGGTGCACAAGCTGGACAAAGCAGTTAACATAAACAGCGCCAGAAAAATGGAAATAGCATTCCATTTAACGACAATCACGTACAGGAGTTGGACAAAAATACGAAAACACCGAAGGAAATGCATGCTTGATCATAAATGCAGATGCAAGCCAAGCCAGCAGGATCCGCTGTTGTATTTTACTATGAACAGCACCTGTGTAGTGTCTTCAGTACGTTGCGAGTGTCAGCCTTGGCCAGAGCAGTGTTTTGTGTAGTTGCGAATGCATTATATTGGAGTTACGTGAACTCGAATGTGGGAAAGTTGTTGGTGCTGGAATGGTGGTGCTTCCGTAACCAAAGTGATTGGTGTTTCAAAGAGCCCCATATGGAAGATTTATACCATATACGGGGAAAGCGGAAAAGCATCATCCAGCAAATCACAACATGGACGAAAGTGTGTGTTAAATGATAGTGACAGACTGTCACTGAAGAGGATTGTGAGACCAATAACAGGATGACAGCTGCAAAAGTCACTGCAGAACTGAATGTTTCGCTCGCGAACCCTATCAGCATCAGAACACGAATGGAGCTCCATAAGCAGGGAATTGGAGGGCGAGATGGAATTCTAAGACCACTCTTCAGTGATGCAAGGCCGGTAGCAGGAAAATGTGGTGCCAAAGCCAAATTTCCTGAATTATGGACCAATGAAAGAATGTCATTTGGTCGGATGAGTCTTCTTCCATACTGTCCCCAATTTCTGGTCGAGTTTACGTCCCAACAGTGAAACATGGTGGAGGTTCTCTGATAATTTTGGGAGCCGTATCGTGATACGCCAGGAGTCCCATTGTTACCTCGCAAGTTCGCATTGTTTCCAAGGATTATGTGACCATTTTGGCGGATATGGTCCACACCATTGTACAATATTTTTTCCCTAGCGCTGATCCTGTGTTTCAAGACGACAGGACCCCTGTCCACACAGCTTGCATCGTCCAGGACTGGTTTGGTAAGCATGAGGATGAACTTTTATGTCTTCCCCGGCCACCACAGTCACCAGATCTCAGTATTACTGAGCCTTTGTGGTCTACTTTGGAAAGAAGGGTGCGTGGTCAGTATCCGTCTCCATCATCGTTACCTGAACTTGCGCTGTTTTGCAGTAAGAACGGTATGAAAAAGAACTCCGTCTGAAGGCCACAAGTGTGCCGTCGGGCCATCCGACCGCCGTGTCATCCTCAGCTGAGGATGCGGATTGGAGAGGCGTGCGGTCAGCACACCGCTCTCCCGGTCGTTATGATGGTTGTCTCTGACCGGAGTCGCTACTATTCGGTCGAGTAGCTCCTCAATTGGCATCACGAGGCCGAGTGCACCATGAAAAATGGCAACAGTGCATGGCGGCCTGGATGGTCACCCATCCAAGCGCCGGCCACGCCCAACAGCGCTTAACTTCGGTGATCTGACGGGAACCGGTGTATCCACTGCGGCAAGGCCGTTGCCAAGAATGTTACAAGGTTCCCTTGAAAACCATACAGGACCTGTATTTATCCCTTCCAATATGACTGGAAGCTGTTTTGAATGGTGACGGTTTTCCTGCACCGTTTTAGAGATGATGAGGAGTTGTTTTTTGATGTTTCCATATTTTCATCCACCCCCTGTACAATAAAATATCCTTACCTGTTAGTACAAAATTGAAGCATTACAAAGGGGTGATTCAAACAGGGAGTCTTCATGCCTCAGAAAGCATCGCCATAAACGCAGTCAAGCAGTTAAATAACTTGGTAAAGAAAGAAGCAAGAACAATTTACAAAATTTTTGGTTCAAAATATCAAAGCTGTATTTAGAAGCTGAGAAACAACAAGAAGGTGTATGGAAAATCTGAATATAGATACGTCGAGAAAGCGGTGCACTACATTCTCTGGCCATTTGAAAAGAATGGATAACAAGAAACTGACAAAATAATATTCAACTTCTTTGACAAAAATGCATAAACTCAATTTTCGTCTTTTACGGAAGTTAATCTACAGGAGTTGGGAAAACAGACAAAGACATAATAAACAGACATTAACTGCAGGAAAAGTTGAATAAAGTCAATGTTTCACAGAAGAAAATACAAAAAAAGAGAGGAGCAGCACGATCAAAAGAAAGAAGAAAACATCAGACAGCCAGAATGAAGAAGTATTGGGAAGCCAAAAAACCGGACGAATGCGAGTGCGACTGTCGTTCCGAGGATTCAGTACACATTTAATTGTGTAGCCTATATAGATAGTTCATACAAAAAATTTTATGAGTGAGTTTGCGAGTATCAAAATATGTGACAATTGGCCATTTCTTTTGAGTGCCTTTACTTAGATGCTTATATTTCTTACTCCGCCAAGGGACCGTAGACCTTAGCATTTGACATAAATTTCAACTTGATACCTCTATCCGCTCTTGAGTAAAAAAAGAGTAAAGAAAAGACGAACAGACGAACGGAACGGAGAAGTACTTGACACATAAGGGTTCCGTTTTTGCCGATTGAGGTTCGAACCCTAAAAAATAGGAAAAGAATATGATTTAAAGCATCTGCCTCACTTGGTCTTTAGTTGGCTAACTTCGAATAATAATAATCATAACAATAACAACAATAATAGCCAGCCGGGGTAGCCGAGCGGTTCTAGGCGCTCCAGTCCGGAACCACGCGGCTGCTACGGTCCCAGGTTCGAATCCTGCCTCGGGCATGGATGTGTGTGATGTCCTTAGGTTAGCTAGGTTTAAGTACACTCCTGGAAATTGAAATAAGAACACCGTGAATTCATTGTCCCAGGAAGGGGAAACTTTATTGACACATTCCTGGGGTCAGATACATCACATGATCACACTGACAGACCCACAGGCACATAGACACAGGCAACAGAGCATGCACAATGTCGGCACTAGTACAGTGTATATCCACCTTTCGCAGCAAGGCAGGCTGCTATTCTCCCATGGAGACGATCGTAGAGATGCTGGATGTAGTCCTGTGGAACGGCTTGCCATGCCATTTCCACCTGGCGCCTCAGTTGGACCAGCGTTCGTGCTGGACGTGCAGACCGCGTGAGACGACGCTTCATCCAGTCCCAAACATGCTCAATGGGGGACAGATCCGGAGATCTTGCTGGCCAGGGTAGTTGACTTACACCTTCTAGAGCACGTTGGGTGGCACGGGATACATGCGGACGTGCATTGTCCTGTTGGAACAGCAAGTTCCCTTGCCGGTCTAGGAATGGTAGAACGATGGGTTCGATGACGGTTTGGATGTACCGTGCACTATTCAGTGTCCCCTCGACGATCACCAGTGGTGTACAGCCAGTGTAGGAGATCGCTCCCCACACCATGATGCCGGGTGTTGGCCCTGTGTGCCTCGGTCGTATGCAGTCCTGATTGTGGCGCTCACCTGCACGGCGCCAAACACGCATACGACCATCATTGGCACCAAGGCAGAAGCGACTCTCATCGCTGAAGACGACACGTCTCCATTCGTCCCTCCATTCACGCCTGTCGCGACACCACTGGAGGCGGGCTGCACGATGTTGGGGCGTGAGCGGAAGACGGCCTAACGGTGTGCGGGACCGTAGCCCAGCTTCATGGAGACGGTTGCGAATGGTCCTCGCCGATACCCCAGGAGCAACAGTGTCCCTAATTTGCTGGGAAGTGGCGGTGCGGTCCCCTACGGCACTGCGTAGGATCCTACGGTCTTGGCGTGCATCCGTGCGTCGCTGCGGTCCGGTCCCAGGTCGACGGGCACGTGCACCTTCCGCCGACCACTGGCGACAACATCGATGTACTGCGGAGACCTCA
This sequence comes from Schistocerca americana, assembly GCF_021461395.2. Classification (NCBI taxonomy): domain Eukaryota; kingdom Metazoa; phylum Arthropoda; class Insecta; order Orthoptera; family Acrididae; genus Schistocerca; species Schistocerca americana. The sequence goes on from NC_060122.1 coordinate 496,697,296, forward strand.
CGCCCCACGTGTTGAGCAATTCGGCGGTACGTCCACCTGGCCTCCCGCATGCCCACTATACGCCCTCGCTCAAAGTCCGTCAACTGCACATACGGTTCACGTCCACGCTGTCGCGGCATGCTACCAGTGTTAAAGACTGCGATGGAGCTCCGTATGCCACGGCAAACTGGCTGACACTGACGGCGGCGGTGCACAAATGCTGCGCAGCTAGCGCCATTCGACGGCCAACACCGCAATTCCTGGTGTGTCCGCTGTGCCGTGCGTGTGATCATTGATTGTACAACCCTCTCGCAGTGTCCGGAGCAAGTATGGTGGGTCTGACACACCGGTGTCAATGTGTTCTTTTTTCCATTTCCAGGAGTGTAGTTCTAAGTTCTAGGGGACTGATGACCTCAGAAGCTAAGTCCCATAGTGCTCAGAGCCATTTGAATTTTTTTCTTTGAACTTTTTCGATGTACTCATTCAGTCCTATCTGGTAAGGATCCCACACGGCGCAACAGTATTCTAAAATAGGGCGGACAAGCGTAGTGTAGGCAGTCTCCTTAGTAAGTCTGTTGCATTTTCTAAGTGTCCTGCCAATAAAACACAGTCTTTGGTTAGCCTTCCCCACAACATATTCTGTGTGTTCCTTCCAATTTATATTGTTCGTAATCGTAACACCTAGGTATTTAGTTGAATTTACGGCTTTTAGATTAGACTGATTTATCGTGTAATCGAAGTTTAACGCGTTCCTTTTAGCACTCATGTGGATGACCTCACACTTTTCGTTATTTAAGGCCAACTGCCACTTTTCGCACCATTCCGATATTTCTTCTAAATCGTTTTGCAGTTGGTTTTGATCTTCTGATGATTTTATTAGTCGATAAACGACAGCGTCATCTGCAAACAACCGAAGACGGTTGCTCAGATTGTCTCCAAAATCGTTTATACAGATAAGGAACAACAAAGGTCCTATAACACTACCTTGGGGAACGCCAGAAATCACTTCTGTTTTACTCGATGACTTTCCATCAATTACAACGAACTGTGACCTCTCTGACTGGAAATCACAGATCCAGTCACATAACTGAGATGATATTCCATAAGCACGCAATTTCACTACGAGCCGCTTGTTTGGTACAGTGTCAAAAGCCTTCCAGAAATCCAGAAATACGGAATCGATCTAAATCCCTTGTCAATAGCACTCAGCACTTCATGTGAAAAAAGAGGTAGTTGTGTTTCACAAGAACGATTTTTTCTAAACCCATGTTGACTGTGTGTCAGTAGACCGTTTTCTTCAAGGTAATTCATTATGTTCGAACACAATATATGCTCTAAAATCCTGCTGCATATCGACGTTAACGATATGGGCCTGTAATTTAGTGGATTACCTCTACTACTTTTCTTGAATATTGGTGTGACCTGCGCAGCTTTCCAGTCTTTGGGTACAGATCTTTCGTCGAGCGAACGGTTGTATATGATTGTTAACTGTGGAGCTAATGCATCAGCATACTGCGAAAGGAACCTAATTGGTATACAGTCTGGACCAGAAGACTTGATTTATTAAGTGATTTGAGTTGCTTCACTACTCCGAGGATATTTACTTCCACGTTACTCATGTTGGCAGTTGTTCTCGATCTGAGTTCTGGAATATTTACTTTGTCTTCTATTGTGAAGGCATTTCGGAAGGCTGTGTTTAGTAAATCTGCTTTGGCAGCACTGTCTTCGATAGTATCTGCATTGTTATCGCGCAGAGTAGGCATTGATTTTTTCTTGCCGCTAACATACTTCACATACGACCAGAATCGCTTTGGATTTTCTGCCAGGTTTCGAGACAAAGTTTCGTTGTGGAAACTGTTATAACCGTCTCGCATTGAAGTCCACGCTAAATTTCGAGCTTCTGTAAAAGGTCGCCAATCTTGGGGATTTTGCGTCTGTTTAAATTTGGCATGCTTGTTTCGTTGTTTCTGCAACAGTGTTCTAAACCGTTTTGTGTACCACGGAGGATCCGCCGCGTCGTTTGTTAATTTATTTGGTATAAATCTCTCAATCTCTGCCAATACTATTTCTTTGAATTTAATCCACATCTGGTCTACACTTATGTTATTAATTTGGAATGAGTCGGGATTGTCTCTCAAGTTTCTTTGAACCTTTCAGCAACTGTATCATCTGAATTCGGAGGTCGGTAAAAGGATCCTTTTATTATTTTATTCCGGTTGCCAATAATGACCTGTGCCCATACTAACTCACAGGAAGTATCTATTTCAATTTCGCTACAAGTTAAACTACTTGTGACAGCAACAAACACGCCTCCGCCAACCGTATTTAGCCTATCCTTTCAGAACACCGTTAGGTTCTTCACAAAAATTTCGGCTGAGCTTATATCCGGCTTTAGCCAGCTTTCAGTGCCTATAACGATTTGAGCATCGGTGCTTTCTATTAGCGCTTGGAGCACTGGTACTTTCCCAACACAGCTACGAAAATTTACAACTGTTATACCAATGGTTCCTGTATATACGTTTTTCCTGTGTTCAGCGTGCACCCTTTGTGACTGCAGCCCTTCTTGTGTTTTCTCGAGACCCTCTAACCTAAAAAACCGCCCAGTCCACGCCACACAGCCCCTGCTACCCGTGTAGCCGCCTCCTGCGTATAGTGGACACCTGACCTATTCAGCGGAACCCGAAATCTAGCCACCCTTTGGCGCAAGTCGAGGAATCTGCAGGCTACACGGTCGCAGAACCGTCTGAGCCTCTGATTCAGACCCTCCACTTGGCTCTGTACCAGAGGTCTGCAATCGGTCCTGTCGACTATGCTGCAAATGGTCAGCTCTGCTTTCATCTTGCAAGCCAGACTGGCAGCCTTTACCACTTCTATTAGCCGCTCGAAACCAGAGAGAATCTCTTCTGATCCAAAGTGACACACATCATTGGTACTGACATGAGCCACCACCTGCAGTTGCTGCACCCTGTGCTCTTCATAGTATCCGGGAGGACCCTTTCCACATCTGGAATGACTCCTCTCGGTATGCACACAGAGTGCACATTTCTTATCCTTCTTGTCAGCCATGTCCCTAAGGGGCCCCATAACGCGCCTAATGTTGGAGCTCCCAACTACCAATAATCCCACCCTCTGTGATTGCCCGGATCTTGCAGGCTGAGTGGTTTCCTCTAAAACAAGACAGGCGACAGCATCTGGCTCAGCGACAGTGTCAGCCACAGACAGCACCTGGAACCTGTTTGTCAGACAAATCGGGGAGGACTTATGTGCGGCCGCCTGGGAAGTCTTTTGCCACCTGTTTCGCCCCGGGGCGACCTCCCACTCGACCACAGGTGAGGGGTCAGACTTAGTGCGAGCAGTTACTCGGTTGGCCACCAGTGAGGACCGATTGGAGGACTCTGACGTGCTGGACATCCGTTGGATCCCCACGGCCTGCCCACAACAGTTGTGCCCATCCACTGCAGCCTCAAGCTGTGTAACGGAAGCCATCACAGCCTGAAGTTGAGAGCGAAGCGTCACCAACTCGGCTCTCTTCCGCACACAACAATCGCAGTCCCTGCCCATACTAAAGACCATTGAAAACTAAAATATGCAGGTAAACGGACTATCGGCACGTGCTGCGCAATTCTACTGTATATGCTGACGAAAACGCTCGAACTGTGTCTAGTAATACGCAGATATTCAAAAACCTAACTACCGAAGCAATCAGGTTGAACTAAATAATTTGACCCTGATTTGGAACTTGTAATATGTCACAAAATCTTTTTACTTTCTGACGCAAACGAAAACGCGAGAACTGTGGCTATTAGATGTTAAATTCACACGCAGAAACACAAGAAACTATACTATTAAAGCACACAGACGATATAATAAAAATTATCTCCTGGTTAGGAACTCGTAAATGACAAATGCGGTTACTTATCTGTTGCTGCGTCCGTCGCGGTCGGCTACTGCCGCCTGACTAAACTGATAGTTGTCGCTTCTGGTTGGCCAAGGCGATAGTGACGGGACAGCGAGAACACGTGCGTTGGACTCGATCGGTAAATGGTTTGTGGGGCTCCTACGCGGCCCTCTTCCCAGTACACGACGACTGCACCGCTCAACTCGCAGCACGTCATGGGAGAAACGTCCGTCCCTAGTAGCTGAATGGTCAGCGCGACGGAATGTCATGCCTAACGGCCCGGGTTAGACTCCCGGCTGGGTCGGACATTTTCTCCGCTCAGGGACTTGGTGTTGTGTTGTCCTTATCATCATCATTTCATCTACATCGACACGCAAGTCGCCGAAGTGGCGTCAACTCGAAAGACTTGCACCAGGCGAACAGTCTACCGGACAGGAGGCCCTGGCCACACGGCATTATGGGAGAAACGTGGCGGAGACGCCCCAACGGCTACACCATCTGCATGCTCTCTGCCGGACTAATAACATGTCTTTGTGACTCCGTGTACTTATTTTCCTTTTTCTCTGATCAGTCGCATGTTTTAATCATGGACACACTTGTCGATATCCTTATTGCTTTTAATACATTAAAACGTAAATAGTGTGCTTATCGTAATAACTGATTTTTATGTATTCTCGAGAAATATTTATTAATAAAGTCTGTAAGTTGAACGGCCTTACTAATAGGTTTTAACCTGACTGCAAAGCATTTATACGCAGCTCAGTCACATTAATGTGACCACCGCCTTTGTTCGACATCAACGTGCAGGAACCACTCACAGTCGGCAGGAGGCAGCACTAGCAGTGGAGGGTATATAAAGCGAATCGGATGGATGTAGGAAACAATGCTATTGTATCTAGTACCCAGGAGGTAACCAATGTGGAAAAGTCAGATATCACACATTTATTCATAGTCTGACAACTGACTCAGTCTCAAGAACGTGACGTAACTTCGTAACAATAGAAGCGTGGTTTAAGTAGAATGGAGAATCACCAGAAATAGACTGCACAACATACGCCTTCTCCTTGCCTTAAAGTTAACTAAAAGAACACTCCTCTGAAAAGTAACTTGTAAATTTCGTTCCACAACTCGGCGGTATTAGTCCCTTTGGAATATAAAGTTAAGTCTTGCTGAGAAGGAAGCGAAATCTTCGAAGTCTGACACAAAGTTAAAGTTGTGCGGAGCAAGCAGCGAAATGAAACTTTCTGCGAGATTAAAACTGTGTGGTGGACCGAGACTCGAACTCGGCCCTTCCTCTTCGTGGGAAAATGGTCCACCGACAGAGCTACGCAACCACGACTCACGAAGACTGAAACTTGGTGTGTATTTGAACTTACGCATCGAAGTTTAAAGTTTACTTTAGCGCCAGTTGTAAGTTGGCGGTTGATGTGGTCTCTGCTAGGGCTCTCGGTGGTACAGACGTCTCGTTCACTCCCTCGTTCATTTTCCATTGTGTGTCGACCGTCGAGTCGAGATGGTGATAAAACTGCAATAAAAGTAATTTACCCTTATCTGTCTAACAGGTGCACTTCTGGCCCCAAATGACTTACGGGTCTTGCATTACATCATTGGTCTTTAAGGATGTCTAACCGTATGGTCTTTTTGTGGGTTTCTGCAACAGACTCGCCGGCCGGAGTGGTCGAGCGGTTCTAGGCGCTACAGTCTGGAACCGCGTGACCGCTACGATCGCAGGTTCGAATTCTGCCTCGGGTATGGCTGTGTTTCATGTCCTTAGGTTAGTTAGGTTTAAGTAGTTCTAAGTTCTAGGGGCTGATGACCTGAGAAGTTAAGTCCCTTAGTGCTCAGAGCCATTTGAACCATTTTTGTAACAGACTCCGTCTAACAAGGAAACGTCACCAACTTGACCACATATCTTAAGGAGAAAGAAGCACGTTTGCAAGATATCAGCAATCTACCACGCGGGAAAATTTGGAGCATAATTCTGGTAGTTCGCAGTTACACCTTCTGAAAGTACAGCGTTCAACTTTCGAGCGCACCAGACGTTTGCCGCTCGGCCCAACCCACTACAGCCACCTGATTCCTGAGCGTGAAGTACCATACAACAGAGTGAGTAAGTTGATGAATTATTGTTTTCACATTGTTAATATGCTCTGTTCACGTGTCAAATGGCGCAGTTTCTAATCTGTAGCTTGTGCCAGAGAGCCCTCTGCTTCAAACATTTTATGTTGCGATTCACAAGCACAGTTTAAATGAATGAAACTGATTAGTGTGTCAGTAAAGAAGTAGCTGTGGTGCGTTATTCTCTTTGAAATTTAAAGTAAGCATTGTCAACGTGAAGTACATTTGCAACAGATACGCTGATCTTCAACGAGATTGACACGATCAAATTGTAAATACAAATTACTTCTTTTCATAATAATTCTGCAGTCAGCTAGGCTAATCCAGTTTGATTTTGAGGCCTGTATCTAGCTGTAAAATGTTAATACAAGAATATCGAGAAAATGATTTTGAACATACACAAGGTGATTCAGCTGCACCTAGCAGATCGTTTAATGCAACCCGCAAGACGTCTGTATCAGGACCGGAATCCACACAGGTGGCAGCCATATAATCGATAAAACTTCTCTCTCAGATCTTTGGGCGACTGTTAGCAACCGGAATTATACTGTAAAAAATGAGAGGACTGATCATGAGATACATGGTAGTTTTGAACCAAAATATTCTTTACGTCTCCCAAACTTATCCAAATGTCTCCTATCTTTCGTTGTGTAATTAGCGGTGTAGTTATACACGTTTTGCATGACTCTGTAACCTCCGTTTATAATACTTACTCTTTTGTAAGGATGTTGGCTTATAAAGTTTGTTTCACCATCAGTAACAACGATATTAACAGGAGATAACAATTTTCTGGTATATAACATCTAAACCATTTACGGAAGACTAAGTACTATGAGTGGAATAAACTTACAGTGACATCCAAAACCTGTATGACTATACCGCGCTTATTACTCAAATAAAGATTGGGAGACACTTGGATAAATATGGCAGAAGTACGGTGTATCTTGATCCAAAAATACTGTGTAACTCATAGCCAAGTCTCACTTTTGTTCTTTACGGTATGATTAAGTTTGCTTACAGTCACTCAAAGCTCAGAGAGGGCACTTACATCGATTACGTAACTGTCGCCTGTTTGGATACCCTTTCCGTTGGAGACATATTGCGGGTTGCATGGATACCCTACCTGAAACAGATATAGTGCGGGTTACATATATCGAATCGATAGGGGCAGCTGAATACATGATGTTGACATACTACATGCTCATATTACTTACTAGCTCTGGCGTAGAATAACGTGTTCTTGAACAAAATTTTAAAGCCTCTTGGGCAAACGTGGCCTCCTCTCTCCGCCCCTTCTCTTTCTTCGCCTTCAACACCCCGCGAATAGAAGGTGTCTGGTTGTCACTCCGTTGCGCAGTACTTCGCTCCCGGGCATTTTGCGGCTGCTGTAGCGCGGAGCGTGTTACGAACAACAGCTGCGCGCTGAAGTTTAAACGCTGCACTTTCAGAGGGTCATAATTCCGTACTGTCAGAATTATGGTCCAAATTTTCACCCTGTATCGTTAGCTGGGTCTGAGATCTAACATGTGTGCTTTTTTTCTCCTTAAAATATCGGGTCAAGTTGGTGAAGTTTCCTTGTAAGTGCCTCCCCTTCCAACACGTCGGGGTGAATTGCGATGTCGCTAGCAATAGCAGTGAATGAAGAACTCTGGACTTGCTCGCATGCCATGGAACGAACTGGATTATCATCTGGATATTTGTTGTGCGTTCTGTGCAGATTTCATTGTACATTTATGAAATGTAAATGAAAATTTTGATGTTAAAAGCAATTGTAAAAAGTGCCTCAAGGTTGCATGTGCATTGTGCATGCATGTAAAATCGGAAAGTTCTTCTGAAAATAAAAGTTTTGGAGTCCTAAATGTTTGCTGGATTGAAAGTCACAGACACAAGTAGAACTAACTTCAGGCGTACCGCAGGGTGATGGCGTTCGGATCCTTGATCTCCGTGTTTTATATTAATAACCCGGCCAACAATATTAACAGCAACCTCAAGCTTTCCGCAAATCTGTAATGTGTGTGTGAAATCTTATGGGACTTAACTGCTAAGGTTATCAGTCCCTAAGCTTACACACTACTTAACCTAAATTATCCTATGGACAAACACACACATCCATGCCCGAGGGAGGACTCGAACCTCCGCCGGGACCAGCCGCACAGTCCATGACTGCAGCGCCTTAGACCGCTCGGCTAATCCCACGCGGCGTAATGAAGTGAGATCTGTAAAATGCTCCAAAAATATTCTGTCAGATATGGATAAAATTTTTAAGTAGTGCAAAGATTGGCAACTTCTACATCTACCATTACATGGTTACTCTGCAAGTCATAATCAAGCGCCTGCAGAGGCCCCATTGAATCACCTTCAAGCTATCCGTGCGAGCTCTGATTTCTCTTATTTTATTATGATGATATTTTTTCCCTATACGGCGGGGAGGAGGGATACCAACAAAATATTTTCACTCCCTAAGGAGAATAAGGAGAAAGTTGGTTAAAATTTCTTGAGTAGACCCCACTGCAACGCAAAACGCCTTCGTTTTAACGATTGCCTCCCCAGCTTGGGGACCGTATCCGTGGCACTTTCTCCCCTATTTCCTGATAATACAAAACGAGCTGCCCTTCTTTGAACTTAATGAATGTCCTCCATCAGTCCTAAATGATGCAGATCCCAGACTACAGATCAATACTTCAGAAGAGGGCAGACAAGCGTAGTGTAACCAGTTTCTTTTGTGGCCCCTTTGCATTTTCTACGTATTCTGCCAATAAGTCATAGTCTTTGGTTTGCTTTCCCCACAAAATTATCTATGTTAAGACTCCAACTTAAGTAATTCCTGACTGATATCCCTAAGTACTTAGTTGAATTTACAGCCTTTAGATTCATATGATTTATCGCGTAACCGAAATTCAGCAGATTCCTTTTAGTACTCATGTGGATGACTTCACAACTTTCATTATTTAAAATCAATCGCCGCTTTTCACACCATACAGATATTTCGTCTAAATCATTTTTCAATTGGTTTTGATTCTATGATGACTTTACAAAACGGTAAATGACAGCATCATCTGCAACCAGTCTAACAGCGCAGCTCAGATTGTCTCCTAGATCGTTAATGTTGATCAATAATGGCTGAGGACTAAGAACACTTCCTTGGGAATCGCAAGGTATTACTTCTGTTTTAATCGATGACTTTCCGTCGGTTACTACGAACAGTGACTTTTCTGACAGGAAATCACGGATCCAGTCGTGCAGATGAGGTGGTACTCCGTCGACATGCAATTTGATTGGAAGTTGCTTGTGAAGAACAGTGTCAAAGGTCTTCTACATAACCAAAACTATGGAATCATTTTGACATCCCTTATCGGAGCATTCATTACTTCGTAAGAAGAAAGAGCTAGTCATGTTTCACAAGAACGATATTTTTTTGAATCCGGGTTGCCTATTTCTGAATTAATCGTTTTTTTTTCAAGGTAATTCATAATGTTCAAACACAGTATGTGTTCCAAAATACTATTTCAAATCTACGTTTGTGATATTGGTCTGTAAATGAGCGGATCAGTCGTACAGTCTTTCCTTTCTTGGGTACTGGTGTGACTTCTGCAAGTATCCAGTCTACAAGCACTGATATTTTGACGAGCGAGAGGTTGTACATGATTTTTAGGTATGGAGCTATTGTATCAGCATACTCTGAAAGGAACCTCAATGCTATATAATCTGGACCGGAGGCCTTTACTTCATTAAGTGATTTAAGCAATTTCGCTACACCGAGGATATCTGCTTCTAAGTTACTCATGCTGGCAGATGTTCTTGATTCGGTTTCTGGAATATTTACTTCTTCTTCTTCTTTGGTGGAGAATTTCGTACATCCGTGTTCGATAACTCTGGTTTAGTGGTTTAGTAGCACTGTCATCAGTAACTTCACTACTATTATCACGTTTTGAAGGTATTGATTCAGTCTTGCCACTGGTGTACTTTCCATACGAAAGGGTTTCGGCGTGAAAACTTAACTTACTTCAAATGTTCAAAATTATAAAATTGTGCATTTGACAAAATGAAGAAACATAGTATCCTCTGACTACAATATCTCTGAGTCACAATCGTAATCTGTCAACTCGTTTAAATATCTTGGAGTAACAGATTGTAGGGATATAAAATGGAATGATCACATAGGCTGAGTCGTAGGTAAAGCAGTCTAAGAGCGCAGCTCAGATTGTCTCCTAAATCCTTAATGTTGATCAATAATGGCTGAGGACTTAGAACACGAATTTGCAGCATATTGGCAAAAAAACAATCATGCTACGGATGAGGCTGCTTACAGATCACTTGTACGTGTTATCTTAGAATATTGCTTTAGTGTGAGTGACCCACACGAAACAGGACCAACAGACAATATTGGACTTAAGCAAAGAAGAACAGCACTTATGGACACAAGTCTGTCTGACTTACGGAAGTGCGACATACAAATCTTGAAAAACCCGAATTGACAGACTCTTGAACGTAGACACAGATTATCCTGCTAAAGCCTGCTTAAAAATTTACAAGAACCGTTACTAAATGAAGAATCTAGAGATATTTTGGGGTCCCCTAACTGACACACCTATAAGGCCGGTGAAGACAAAATCAGACCAATCAGATTGTGCAGAGATCCTTTTAAGCAGTCATTCTTCCCGCACTTGAGACGGGTTTGGAATGATAAGAAACCCTAACATGTGGTACCATGTTAAGTACCTACTGCCATGCACGTCACGGAGGTCTGCAGAGTCCAATGTACATGTAGATGAGTTAAAATTTACTGCAGGTTTCTGTTTTCATTCATGTAGTAGATATAGTTTCCTGAAACACGTATCGAATACATCCAATGGATTATGTAAATGAAGGCTGCGACAGTTAAATGAAAAAATATATAAATCTGCGTTAGTTACAAAAATTTATTATATCTACTGTGTGTTTCGATGGTTAATCATCATCATCAGGTGAAAGGTGTCTTCTCCATGGTTGATAGGGAAAAGCACTGGTGAATTTGATTTTGTGCAGTGGCATGTAAGACAGCCAAAAGGTTATGTTGAGATTTGGACTATAATGGAGTGAATTAACCACAGAACTTACAGATATAATATAGCAAATGGTTCGAAGACGTTAAAAATACCCACAGATTAAGTGAAGCAGTATTTGTGCCGCAGTCTGCCGCTGAAAATCTCAGTTGCTTCCCATTGATTTTATACGATTTTGTTATTGTATAGCAAAGATGTGTAACTAAAAGAGTGTTTTATGGTATATATATTTTGTAATAGTAGGAAGTGACAAATACTTTTTTCGTGGAAAATGGTTACGGATAAATAAAAAACATTTCTTTCCTTCGTAAATTTTGAATTGCTTAAACTAAACCTCTCCCTCTCTCCCCATAGGGTGGGGTCTGAGAGAGGAATTAGAGTTTTACGACGAAACAAACAAAACTTATTCGAATCTGCGGAAAAAATTAATATTTGTGTCAACAGTTGTAAAACTCTCAAACCCCACCCTATGGGGAGAGAGGGAGGGTTTTAGTTTTAGCGATTCAAAGTTTACGAAGTAAATAAGTATTTTTTATTCATCCGAAACCATTTTCTACGCAAAAATGAGAAAATGGATTTTCTTGAATTACAGCGCCAAATACCAAGAATCAAAACAAATGTTAAAGACAAAATGTACGTAGTTTTTTATGTAGAATCTGATTATGCAAAAAAATGGGGGTTCCCTTTTGAAATTTTAAAGTTGCTGGGGGGCGGGCTAATTTTAGCACCAGCAGATGTCCCCCTCGAAAATAATCAACTTTGCATTCTACACATTTTTCCTTGTGAAGCTTATTTTTCGAGTTATTCTGGTTTGTCAACTTAAAATTTACACCCTATGTATTAAGACAGATTTCAAAATCGGGTAAGGAAAGGTGAGAAAAATTTCGTTGGGAGAGGATGTGGAGGGTGTAGAAGTGTAATATTGAGTGAATGTGGTGGGAGAGGTGCGGTGGACTACCATGATCTCAATGATCTAGCTAGGGGGTGGGTAGTGTCGAGTTTATGGGTAATGTAGGATATTCGGAGGTGTTCAAGATGGAAGAGCAGGCTTGGGAATTTTATAAGTTGGTAGAGGATATGGGTGGGGAAGAGTAAGCGGATCCGAAAGGCAAAGCGGAGTGCATGTCATTCAAAGGCAATATAAAAGGAGGGGCAGCGGAAGTCCATGTCATAGTGGCATAGCAGAGAAGTGTCACCTCAGTACAGAATACAAGCGGTTGGTACTTTTGTTTGATTGTTTGTTTGTTTGCTTTTTTACTGTTTTCAGTGTTTTCTTTTCTTTCTCATTTCTTGTGAACACGGACTTATCTTTTTGAAACAGCTTGTGAGTTGTGTGAGGAGGTGCTAGCTGAGCTGGGAGGTGTGTGCCGTGTTGCAGACATCCGGCGGACGGAGCACGTGCGCGGCCGGACCATCAACCTGACGCTGTCGGCGCGCGGCCAGGCGGCGCTGCGGCGGCTGGGCCTGGAGCGCGCCCTCGTGGCCGAGCACGGCGTGGCGCTGCGAGGCCGCATGGTGCACCACGCCGCCGGCGCCGGCGCCGGCGCCCTCACCGCCGTGCCCTACGACCCCGTCGACAACCAGGCGCGTCCACAACACTCTAAGCCACCACACGCCCCACCTCTTCCCGCCCTGTGCATGCCTCTTCACATGGAGGCCGGATACTTACTACACACATCATTCTCCATAATGTACACACATCAACGAAAGTTTCTGATAACCTCTGTATTTCGAAATTCGTGGCACAGAAAACAAAAAGTAGCTGTCATGCATCCCTATATATTTCATTTGTGTCCATGATGATGATGAGCGTTTGGCGTCATTGGCCGGGAGGCCCCTCGCGGGGCAGGTCCGGCCGCCATATCGCAGGTCTTATCACATTCGGCGCCACATTGGGCGACCTATTTGTGTCCAGATCACCAAATCAAAGAAACAAATACACTGACAGGGGAAAAAATTACACCACCAAGGTGAAATTGTGCGACATAAACGAAAGTTGCTTGGTGTGTTTCTGCAGGAGAGCTTCTGTAAAGTTTGGAAGGTAGGAGACGAGATACTGGCAGAAGTAAAGCTGTGGGTACCGGGCGTGAGTCGTGTTTCGGTAGCTCAGATGGTAGAGCACTTGCCCGCGAAAGGCAAAGGTCCCGAGTTCGAGTCTCGGTCGGGCACACAGTTTTAATCTGCCAGAAAGTTTTTTTATTACAAAACGGTTACCTCAAGGACAGCTCCGAGCCAGACGATCTGTAGCATACATTCCGTTGACCCCAAACAATCACCATTTTCGAAGGTTCAAAGGTTCAAAGGTGTGTGAAATCTTATGGGACTTAACTGCTAAGGTCATCAGTCCCTAAGCTTACACACTACTTAACCTAAATTATCCTAAGGACAAACACACACACCCATGACCGAGGGGGGACTCGAACCTCCGCCGGGACCAGCCGCACAGTGCATGACTGCAGTGCCTTAGACCGTTCGGCACCATTTTCGACTTCAGTGGTGTCAAGCGAGAGCATATTGGAGGGGAGGGAGTAGGTCTGATGTGTTTTCTGATGAAAGCTAGTTCTCCCTCGGTGCCAGCGTTGTTAGTTAGGAGGAGGCAAGTTGAGGGTCTGCAACGAATTTGCCTGTGTGCTAGACACACTGGACCTACACATGGAGTTATAGTCTGGAGTCCGATTTCGTATGACACCAGGAGCACTCTCGTGGTTATCCCACTCGTTTTGTCTCGCAAATTTGTGCATCAGTCTGGTGATTCGACATGTTGTGCTGCCATTCATGAAAAACATTCCAAGGAGTGTTTTCGAAGAGGATGACGCTCCTCCACATACCGCTGTTGTAACGCAACACACTCTACAAAGTATCGAAATGATACGTTGGGCTTCTCGAGCACCATATCTGTCTCCAATGAGCACATATGGTACATCATCGAACAACAACTCCAGCATCATCCACACACGGCGTTAATCGTCCCTGTATTGATCGACTAACAGCAACATGCCCGGAACACCACCCCATCACAGCGTGCTCATCTGCCAGCTTGCATTCAACATTCTGATGGTTACGCCGGTTGTTAATATACCTGCATTTCACATTTGCAATGGTTTATCTCGCACTTACTAATAATCTGTGATCTTGCAATGTTAATCACTTAATATGTTACCTAGATAAAACTATTCCCGACATTTCATTACTCTGCATTCATAACTTTTTGTGTTGCAATTTTTTTTCGTCGTTCTATTTGAATACCCCAAAATCGCCTTTTTCCCAAGGGGCGGAGCGGGGGTGGGAGGGGTATCCACTGCACTCCTGAGAAATGTCAGTACTTGCAGGAACGTGCCTTTGCTCGGATGCAAGCTGGAATCCATCGTGTCACACCATCGATGATATCATCAATCCAGCCTGGTAGAAATGTCCTACTCTTCAATGGCGAGTCTTGGAAAGTCGGGCAGATTACCTTGTTGTCAATGTCCGAAAACAGCTCATTTTACTCGATCCCTTACATGTCTAATTGGGTTCACGTTCGGAGGAAACGCAGGCCACTCTATTCTGATGATTCTACTATTCTGAAGGAACATGTTCACGAGAACAGCACAACACCCAAGTTATCACCCTCAAGATGAAACTGTACCAAAACGTTGGCGTTGCGTCCCAGTATTCGTCGTAAAATCTCTTCCCTGTAACGCAGTACAGTGAAATTACCCTCAGCAAACAGGAGATGTGTACGGTGACCCATATAATGCCAGAATTAGAATTAGATAACAACCCAGTCTGCAGTTATATAAGAAACAAAGTTTTCTCATTCAGCAGTAAACAAAAACACCCTGAAGGTCACTTGCAACAGTGACCGGAACGTCGATAGTTTTACATATTGACAGTGTGGTCACAAACCCAGAAAAATTTTATTGGCTGTTCACAATATCATATTCACATATACGAGTACTCCATCAGAACACTGTAATATAATTTAGACGGTTGCTTTAAAAAGTTATTTGTCCTTGCTGCTGATGAAATATGGAAACTGCATTTAGCAAGTGAAATAACGTAGGGCGAGTTTTGCTTGTAGTCTTATCGACATCAGTGACACAAACAATAACTTTTAGTTGCAAAGTCAATTCTAATGCTGCACCCAATATTTAATACTTGAAAAGAAAAACTAGTCTCTTGAAATCATGAACGAGGAATGAAACCAGTTTGATTTGGACAGCATTGATCGCTCTCTGTAAGTCTGCAAAGTATAAACTAAACACATCTATTTCCCTTGTGCGACCAAATATTTCCAAATTAATATGCGCCTTTGAATACATGCTAAAGCTTCCAGCAGTCCGTCGCGTCCAAGTTACTGCGCTGCTGGGTGTTTACCTCGCGGCTGGACCACCTTGCGCTGTTCAAATAACTTTCGGGAATGCAGCCGGGTGACGTCGTCGACAACTGGCGATATTTCGACAGGAGCACACACTGCTCTTTTCAAGACATAGCTGCAGCACGTAAGCGCTATGCAAGGGTATTTAAAATCTCGGTTTTCATAGAAACTCCGGAAAGATCTCTCTCTCTCTCTCTCTCTCTCTCTCTCTCTCTCTCTCTCTCTCTCTCGCACACACACACACACACACACACACACACACACACACACTGTACCCACCAGCGCCATCAGCCATCACAACACATCAAAGATTGCCGACGTCATTCGTTATCGATAGTGAAAATAATAATCAACGGGTGAAATAGCGTTAACTATGTCCCTCTGTTTTTTGGCAAGGGAGAGAGCATGAATTCAAGCAGAATTTAAACAAAAACGGCCTTATCTGTTTATAAGGCTACTGCTGATTTAATTACAATAGCTACACTTTCTCAATAGCTGGAAGTGCATGCCACAATCTGTGTTGTTATATTGCATAAGATAACCGGTGCCAAGACAGTTCTGCAATGGCGGATTTACAGAGCTGTTATAAGCGTGTGTGCCGCTTATGCTTAGTACACCGGTCCTCTACAGTCCTGAGAGTCTGACAAATATATGACATGCCAAAACTGCAAGGAATACGGTAGACACCTGCCTTACGCAAACCAAGATAACACTTTACGGAACCTAAAAGGACCCTGATCTTAATGGTCGAAAAACACACTTCACATCATATTTCCGCAAAATACGACCAGTCCTGTTTGAAATGTTCCATGCGTAAGGCAAAAAGGCTGTAAACTTTAGTGTCACCTCGGTATTATCATTCAGCCGGGGCACAGTTGATCGATAGTGCTTCGCACGTCTGGTCTGTCTTTCACTATAACCATTCTGACGAAAGATAACTTCGAGACGGGCTAATTCTGCTGAGAAACTCTCAAGGTCCGAGATTACATAGGGCCTGTTAACCGAGGTACGAAGTACCCATTCACGTTTAGCGGGATGGTGATATGAATCAGTGTGAATAGGCTTCCTATAAACGGCGTGTCCCAACGTACCATCAACCTCCGTCCAAACCAACATATCAAGGAAGGGATGACAGCCATCCTTTTCCACCTCCATCGGCAAACAAATATTCCGATGGATTTAATTCAGGTGTTGTAAAAAGTCGTTATCTTTCCTGAGTTCTGAGTTTGTTTGAAAATCGAGGTTTTAAATTCCCTTGCAGAGAGCTTATTTGATGCAGTTATGCGTTGAACATGGCAGGGAGCGCTCCTGTCGCAATATTGCCGGTTGTCGACGACGTCGCCCGGCTGCAAGCCCATAAGTTGTTTGAACAGTGTATACGCCAGGAGAAACAGATCTTTTAACTTGCGCTGATTTCTTCATTCGTTCCTAATTATATCTGGAGTAAAAATTGCGCTCCTCCGGATTATTTGTTTCTCCAATTCATTCAAACTATCAGCGCATTTCCTCTTGTCACACCGGTCGAACTTTCACTCCACAAATTTACGATCCTGAATACGTACGTTGCCACCGCACATCAGGCTATTGTTAGAACACAAATACAAAACAAAACCGTTTCACTCTGTAACACCACACAAAGCGACTTTTATTTCTCACTTGCAGAAATTAATGCCGCAGCACAACAGTTTAAGGTGACCACACATGTAACTGAAAGGCTGACGAGCATGTATGCTCAAGAACTTTCTGCAAACGTATTCCATTGTTCTGTATGGTAATTTTCGGGAATCAATCGGTCAGTTCCAGCTGCTGAAAGGCTGATCTTTTATCAGTTATGCAGTCTTGAAATAGCATAACGACGCGCGAAATGGTTCAAATGGCTCTAAGCACTATGGGACTTAACATCTGAAGTCATCAGTCCCCTAGACTTTCAGACGTCTTGTGGATGCGAATTTGCAGTCCAAGTGTGCTTGTCGTGTACCGCCGTTAACATCGAGACATCGGCTCAAAAATGGTTCAAATGGCTCTAAGCACTATGGAAAATAGTCCCCTAGACTTAGAACCACTTAAACCTAACTAACCTAAGGACATCACACACATCCATGCCCGAGCCAGGATTCGAACCTGCGACCGTAGCAGCACCACGGTTCCGGACTGAAGCGCCTAGAACCGCTCGGCCACAGCGGCCGGCTAACGACGCACAAATAATGGAGCGTGTTTACCGAAAATGTGCATGCTAGCACAACCAAACTTCAATTGTGAGGTAATCCTCGAAGGGGTCCAACGTCGAGCGACATGAAGAAAATCAGTTGTCAGTTGCTGGAATAGCTTTATACGAGCAGAGTAAATGAAATCCAGTCTTGCTTCAGAAACCGTAAATCGAAAGCCTATTACTTTTAACGAAATACAAACTAATTGAAGCTGTCACAGGCAGGCATGTTGTAATAAAAACACAAATTCTTCCAGAACTATAGAAGGGAAAAATGGAAAGTATTTGTTAATTTGGTGCAGGAACAAATGAGGTTCATAAGTTAACAATATTTGAGATTCCATAGCCCAATCGGCTCGCAAGAAATTTTTAATCAATGGTGTAATGATTGATAGGAAGATTCAAATATATTTCTATATTGATCCTGAATTGATTACACAAATCGTGTGGATATATCTTCACCTCACAAAGCAATTTAATGTGAGAATAAGTTTTTTGTTTCATTACCGAGTCTTTACACCACACATCATTTTTTCTCATTTTTTTACGCACCACAACGACGAAGTCGGACAAAACGAGCAAACTAATGCTTGAACAAGCAGGCTTGTAGTGAGTGAAGGCGAAGGGGATTTGTCCATGCTTGCAAAAATCCTCGCACATGCATGCTTGTCGATCTTGTAGTTAGACTGTGTGACGATGTTACAGACTTTTAGCAACGGAGACGGGTAAATTTGTCAATTTAAGCTAAGGGACCCCTGTTTGGAAGAAAGCGAGTCGAAAGTTATAACCAGAAATCGTTCTAATGCCTCTGACAGTGGACATTTTCTACTGCAAGCTCCTTGCTTTTCATATTTTGGAACGAGGTATTATGGACCAAAACAAGGAAAAAATATTCAGTAAACATAGGCTGTAAAGAGCATACCTTAAGAGCTATGAGCACTTGTTCAGAGTAACAGATGTGTTTCACAGCAGCAACAACAATAACGGTATATGTATTCCACTTTCAGATATATCAGAACCATTTTCGCTTATAACTTTCGACTCAGCTGTTGCCCGACCAGGATCCATTACGTAAAAATAGTACGTTTCCCTCTCTCCACCATCCGTGAAATTTTGGAACATCATCACGGAATCATCCTGTATGTTAGACACTGAGCAATGCTAAATCCTACAACATGCGGCCCCATACCACTCAGCTGTTGGTCGTCAAGCATCGCCTCAATTTACAGTCTTCCCATCGCATATCAGACATGCTCTAATGGTGATAGATCAAGGGACAGGCACGCCAGTAAAGGATCCGCGCTTACCTCGAGGCGTATTTGGTATGAGCTGGAACAGGGAGTCTTGGTTGGCTGGTTGGTTGATTTGGGGAAGGGGACCAAACAGCGAGGTTATCGGTCCCATCGGACTGGGGAAGGAAGTCGGAATGCCCTTTCAAAATAACCATCCCGGCATTTGCCTGAAGCGGTTTAGGGAAATCACGGAAAACCTAAATCAGAATGTCCAAACGCAGGTTTGAACCGTAGTCCTCCCGAATACGAGTCCAGCGTGCTAACCACTGCGCGAATTCGCTCGGTAACGGGGAGTCTTACATCATGCTGTTGGAATATGCCAGTCGATACTCGTGAAGTGTATGACAGCAAGGTTTCCCATACTTTTCACCCACTGACGTGAATTCAGCCTGCCTTCAATAATTAGCAAATCAGTCCTGTTCTCATATCGAGTTTCCTACGGCACAATTCCAGGAGTTAAAGAAGTAGGGAAATCGGAAACTGCTACTTCCTGTGACGACTCACCAGGCCATCTACGGAGTCTTTGCCGTCGATCTGACTGCTACAAACTAGAGCGAGAATTATCGCTCAACACTCCGGCATTCTGCATAGCGTTCCATTTGACGCTAGTTCTACAACATGCGTGACTTTTATTGCATGTAGTATAGTGTCAGCGATGCATATCACATAGAGATTTCAACCCAGCTTCCAGCAGTTTACTGCCTGCGGTTCGTGGTGACACTGTGCATGTCACCTCTGCACGGATTTCAGCTGTTATCCTTCTGTTCATCAGAGCCATTCGAACAATCTTGCCAAATTTTCCTGCCTACTCTTGTTGCCACATTGTTGTCATGAGATATGTATCCATTACATTAGAGCCAATTGTCTGTGTGACCTCTCGGTATGATAATCCCATGACCCTCATGCCAATAATTCCGAAAGATGGTGTTAGGATGATTGTGTACGTGAGCTGGACATCCTGTGTTGCAATCTACATCTACATCGACACTCAGCAATCCATCTCATGACGCGTCTAGTCATTTCTTTTCCTGTTCCACTTGCAAATACAGCGAGGGAAAAACGACTGTCTATACGTATACCTCCTCATCTTCGTAGTTCTTATGCGACCTGTATGTTGGAGGCAAGAGAATCATTCTGCAGTCATCTTCAAATGCCGGTTCTGTAGATTTTCTCAGTAGTGTTCCTCGAAAAGAAAGTCGTCTTCCATCCAGGGATTCCCATTTGAGTTCCTGAAGCATCGCCGTAACATTTGCCTTTCATTCAAATCTGCCAGTAACAAATATAGCAGCCCGCCTCTGAATTGCTTCGATGTCTTCCTCTGATCCGATCTGGTGCGGATCCCAAACACTCAAGCAGTACTCAAGAATAGGTCGCATTACATCCTATATGCGGCCTCCTTTACAGATGAACCACACTTTCACAAAATCCTCCCAATAAACCGAAGTCGACCATTAGCCTCCCCTACCACAATCCTCATATGCTTGTTCCATTTAATTTCGCTTTGCAGTTTTACGCCCGGATATTTAAACGGCATGATTCTGTCAAGCGGGACACTACCAATGCCGTATCCGAACATTAAGGGTTTGTTTTTCCTGTTCATCCACATTAATTTACATTTTTCTACAGTTTGAGCAAGCTGCCATTCATCACACCTCCTATAAATTTTGTCTAAGTCAGCTTGTATCCTCCTACATCACTCAACTCCGACACCTTACCGTGCACGTGCACCACAGCATCATCAGCAAACAGCTGCCGATTGCTGCCCACCCTCTCCACGAAATCATAAGAGAATAACAGCGATCCTACCACACTTCCCCAGAGCACTCCTGACGATATCCTTGTCTCTGATGAACACTCGCCATCGAGGACAGCATTCTGGGTTCTACAACTTAAGAAATCTTCGAGACACTCACATATCTGTGAATCTTTTCCATATGCTCGTACCTTCTTTAACAGTCTGCAATGGAGCACCGTGTCAAACGCTTTCCAGAAATCTACAAAAATGCAATCTGACTATTGGCCTTCATCCATAGTTCGTAGTATATTATGTGAGAAAAGGGCAAGCTGAGTTTCGTACGAGCGATTCTCTCTAAGACCATGCTAAATGGGGGATCTCTACCTGAGAAGTCCTAGTAACGTTAGAAACGCCCAATAGCCATCATGCATTCCCATCATTCTTCATCTGTAGGACAAACTTCTTTATGTACTGAAAATAAACACGCATAAAGTTAAAATTTTAATCAACATATCCCACAAGCATGGAAATACTGGAGCAGGAGTTTACGAGCGTTTGGTTAAGCTGTTCATGGTGTAAAATTTTCCATTTCCATTTGTGTATATCGTCCGCTGCAGAATAGTTAAGTAACTTTCTGTGATGTTGCTATAGACTTGCCAATTATTTTACGATTACACATATCAAAGCATGTACGTCTGATTCATTTTTCATTTTGTGCAACATTAAATAAATGTCTTTCATTCAAAATCGTTTAACATCTTACATACGATGCAAAGTCTTAAAGAAATAAGACATTAAGAAGAAAATTGTTTATCAAAAGTATAATTCATAATTTTTATTTTGTTGTATAAATATATTATTAGTACTAAATTTTTGTTGCAGTGTATATACTCTATCAGCAGACGTTACCTCAACGAAGTTTTACTGACAGGTAAGAGCCTTATAGTAGTTTTATAATGCACGAATGTTAGTTAATTCTGCATAATTATTTAACCCTTAAAGTCAAAATCAGATAAAATCTCAACACATTATACTTAACACAGATAATATTCTGTCTTCACTAATAAAAATAGCATTTGGATCTCTGTTACGACCGTGACCATCGATAACATATCATACGACATGACAGGTGTAATAGTGTCAGTCACAAACTGTAGAGGTCATTACAGACCATCCCCAAGGGTGTTACTAATTTTATACGAGTGAAATATAGATGCTATAATAGGCATGGTATGTAGTGAACCCCAATGTGCACAATTTGCGAGCGGCGACATATGACTACCATAGTTGTGATTCTACATTATCTTTTATTTGTTGTGATTATAATAGAGCCCCCACAAGTAATATTTTCTTATTGATGACGTTCTGTTATCTACATTACGCATTACATATGTTAGATTCATATGAATTGTAACTTTTAATGATCAGTGTGATCCAACTGCACGCAATATTTTTTTTATAATTTTGTTCAATCAGAAACTTAACTTGATGAATACGGCGTTCTTTAAACGTTTTAGAAGCGTTAATACATTGCTGAGAACAAAATTTCGGTACGAATTCAACATATGCGGCACTGATCTTGCACAAATCATTCTAGTACATGCTTATTCATGTAAAATGTACCATACTCTTTCGTCTGATTTGCTTACAGCGTCAGCTATTTCCCAGTGCCGCATCTGTGATTGCCACTTCCTCCACATGAATCAGTTTAAAGAGAAATTTGGACGCCTTTGAATTCAGTTTCCTGTTTCATAGATGTTAAAAACGTAGGGTGAATTTCTATTAGCGATAATCTTGCAAAGAAATGAATTTTGTGTTGGCATGGTATTTCTATTTATCCATTTGAAAGACACGTCAGTAACCCTATTGCTTTAAAAAAAAACCTCCTAAACAAAATTTCTCCTCGATTTAAGATAGTACGTGACCAGATTTATTGCTTAACACTGACCAATGCAACAAAAACAATATGTCATTAATATCAACGCTATTTCTCTACCACGACGTGAAAATGTCAGCTTTCCCTTTTACTACTTACGCACAGTCTCACTGTCGCGAATGAGGGGGGAGAGGAGGAGGGTTGGGCAGTCTGTTGTCGTGGATGTTGAGCGGCTTCCGTGCACGACTCGGGTGTTACCCGTCTGGGCCACGGCCTGCTTCATCCTTCAGAGTTTGCTCACTGACAGCACTTTGAGAATCTTAATACTTTGAGGGAACACCTTGTTTATTTTGAAGGTTAATAAAATTAATAAAAATGAGGAAAATTTGTTTTATTCTGTGATTGCTTCAGTTCAAATTCATACCTAATAACACAGTCATCATATTAAAATTTTGAACAATTAGAAAAAATTTCGAAAAATAACGCCATGTTATTAATCGTTTTTCGCGGAGCCCTTATTTACTTCCCGCGAAACATCGGTTTGTTATGTAGCAACTAATTAATATCATTCTTAATTCCTGCATTATTTTATAATCATTATTAGTGTTATTGTTATTATTATAACAATTATTGTCAATTTTTATTTTTATTAGTATACAAATTACTGTTACTCAGATTGTTGCGTAACTTTTTGTGTATGTGTTGCTCCTGGTCTAACGTAAGAGAGGGCCTTAAGATCCTAAACTGGTCATGTTAAATAAGCAATAAATAAAACTGGCACTGACACGCAATTGACGTAAGAACTGCCCTCATAGGCGTTCTGTCGGAGACAGTTCCGGGGATGTTGCTGACCTCGGCAGTCCCTTAACATCTCGCAAAAATTTCATTGGGACCCGTACCATGTACAGACGAGCATTTCTTGTAGAAAAATTGCACCATGGCACTGTCGCACGAAAGGCAACACATAAGGAAGCAGGATGTCCGTGACACACCGTTGTGGCGTCAGACTGCCTTCAGTCATTACCAGCTGTGATCTGAAGTCATACCCTATGGCTTCCCACACCATGAGTAACACCGCTGTGCCTTCCGACGCACTGTAAGACTGGGACCTTCCCCCAGGTCGCCGCCTCACTCACTCACTACATATACAACCGACACATCTTCAGAAAGACAAAACCCGAATTTGGGAAACCGTTTTTCACTGTCGTGTTTACATGTTACAGTCTGCTAGCCCGGTTAAATATGGCGCCTGGAAAACAGCTGTTATAATTTCTAATTGTGTCGGCACAATAGCTATTTCTAAGCTTCAGTCTAATATTTCTCCTTATCTTTCACTGTGCAAAAAGCCACTCCGGTCATATTAGGCAGAAATTTTTAAAAACAAGACGAAACCTGATAGCTCAAGCACGTTTCAAAGCTGGTTGTGTTTACATGAGAGCGACAATCGACTGTCGAATTGGAAAACCGGCAAAAAGAAGCGGATTTCCAGAATCGATTTTGAAGTGTTTACGTGACCACCCAGAACGGTATTGCAAAATCTGTTTACGAAATCCGATTTTGGGAGCCCCATGTAAACGGGGTGACTGTCGATCGTCATCCGGTGTTCTGCAGAACCGTGACCATCGCTGAACACAATGCAATACCATTCATCATGAGGCTATGTTCCCAAGGCACGGCGCCACTCCAAACGCGCCATTTGTGATGTGTTAACGGCTCCCTACGCATGGGACGGTGATTCCCAACTCCAGTTGCTG
Source organism: Schistocerca americana (assembly GCF_021461395.2). NCBI lineage: Eukaryota > Metazoa > Arthropoda > Insecta > Orthoptera > Acrididae > Schistocerca > Schistocerca americana. Next base: position 496,721,556 of record NC_060122.1, read on the forward strand.
CTACTCTGCGATCAATGGTGTGAGGTGACTCAGAATGTTGCAGGGAGACCATTATTTGTTCTCGGATAATCGGTGCAGATGTGCTTGGTACAGAACACGGCGAATCTCCCTTTCGGTGGTCCGAAATGGTCCACCAAACCTTGGCAACGAGTAGGCCTACCGCCACATTCGCATGCAGTCCGGCATTGGCCACTGCACATCCGAATGCCCCACGAATCTGGATCTTCGACGCCTCGACCAGATGGCAAATGGAGATCCACAACAATGCCCCTTTTAAATACTATCAGGTGCTGATAAAGCTGTCTCACACGATTACTCGGCATCTCCGCGTCTTTCACATCTGACGCTGTACACATCTCTTATATATCTCTCATATACCTGGTAACAGCGATAAACACTAACAGTACCAATGCACTCTCGTGGCCGTCCCACAAATCACAAAAAATTGAAACTCTAATCATTTACATAACTGTTTATGGTGTGTATGTGCACTAAGTTAAATTTTCATCCGACAATGACTTCTGGGTGTTTGGCTTCTTTGTAAGCGAGTGTATCTCTTCCCATTCGCGAACGTGATGTTTCGTTTTTTGTGGCACCTTGTAAAACCTAACCTCCATAGACAGATCAGTTTATCCTGGAGTTTTCTTGAAGACCTGAAGTCCAGTTGTGTACGGCACATGCTGTGAAGGTTTCTCCACGTTGGTACAGCCTTTTATTGTTCACAGAATCGCAGAAATTTCTGCCTAAAAAAAATGCGTTTATTCGTTCGGCAGTGGGATATTTATTGGGTGCTCTTTGCCTCTGCTTCTTTGGAGAAGATTTCCTGAATCCCTTTCTGCTCAACATCGTGCCTCTTCTTCCGTAATTTGCACACAATTGACTCTAACACCTTTCTTGCACGTTCCGCCCCCTTTTCAATCGGCACTGTCACTCCTTCCTCCATCTCATCACCAATAAACTTACTGACGTGAACAGCTCGCCTGTCTGAGTTTCCCGAGAAGGCAGTTTCTCTTATCACTTTCCGTACCTGCACTGTGAGGTAAAATTTTGAATATAACTGCGTGGCACGTAGTCACGTGATCAGGTTAGTTCCCGCTACGACCGAGGGACGGTTCGCTTTGTCGGGTATTTCCTCCCTCCCTGTAACCCACAACAACCATAAAAACACAAACATAACACAAGTACTCAACACAGTCTCCGATCAACATAAACACATAACTCACCTACATAACAACCTGGAAGAAGGGAATGACGAACCAACTCTGTTAGGACTGTCCACGACAGTAATGCGTGATCACTACTTTTGCATCCGACGGTCATTTTATGGATATGGGACTAACTTTGACTTTTTTTAGTAGAGACCTCGATTGGCCCTTGTATTTCCGGTAGATTCGGTTGAAATAAAAAAAGTGAATGTACTTTGAATACACAGACAGATGACCAGCAGCCAGCAGTACCGTCTGGTTCATTACTAAGTTCAGTTGGAGAGCCACTCTTCATGTTGCTGCTCGCAACTGCTGTGTAGTTATGAGTCGCATCGATTAGTCTTAAAGCTGAAGCAGCTTTGCTTGTCAGTCTCCGCCATTGTGCCTGTTAGCCACTATTTTATTTTTAAAGTACTCTCTCGAACACATTGAGTGGCGTGGAGTGGAGCACAAAATAAGAAACGCGCTGTTGAACGAAACAAGGAAGATGCCGTTAAAACTAAAAGATTCGGTGAATATTTTTCCATCAAAATCCAAGTTTGAACCGCCAGATCGGTAGTAATAACATCAACAGTCAAGGTGAAACGTTAATCTCATTTAATGAAAGCGTTAATGGCAGTGATATGCGTTGCGACAGTGGTGGAAAAGTTAGGAGTGAAAGCGATTATTGTCAGCGTTGATGCGGAAGAAGCGTTAACCTACCAGAAGCGTTAATCTACCAGATTCCTGTTGGACTACTGAAGTCGTGTCTTGGTATAATGCGAGCTTTTGGATCACAACTTTCGTATGCGGCAACTATACTTGTTTGGTTGTACCAGTATTGGTAAATCCACCTAAATCCACTTTAACTGAAAAGCTTGTAGGACGAAAGGATGTCGTGTGCATACTATTTTCTTGCGATTTTGGATTTGTGTGGGTACCAATCTAAGATACATGTAGTTATTTTATTCGAAGAATCCGACTGGGTTAATCCGCAGCCATATTCCTATATAGCGTAAAGGATTGTTGAAAGCAGGTCCGGCACCATAAATGTCATAAAGCGTTCAGGGTTGACTACTGTACACAGAGGTCTTGTAATATTTGTTTCCAATGAATTCAGTATTAATGATGAAGGGCGTGGTTAGTCGATTATTCACCGTAGAAGCAGACGATCACATTAAATACTGTCCATTCATACAGGTCGAATACGATGCGTCGGTGGACGATGTTTCATCGTCGTCGAATTCAGATGTTCACATGACGTTGTCGGATGAATCGTAAGGAGCGGCGTATTGGTGCCTTGTATTGGAAATGAAGTGTCCGGTACTTTAACACTTTCGCAGGAAACACACAAGCACGTCGTTCATCCTCTATATTTCAGAACACAATGAATTCAAAGCAAATGATCTCCGTTGACCGTCACAAACAAGTAACAAATTTTGTATCTTTTCCTAACAGGAAAATAAGTTCACCACTAAACGCAAGTACTGGGAATACAAGTCTTGGTTCAGGAATCAACACAATGAAAGCTTCTACAGTCAGAGTTCGTTCTCCACTACTTTGACTACCAACTGTTTAAGTCCTCGCTCTTCTTGAGCGGAGCACATTGGAACAGACTAACATGTGAGTTACGACCTGTACGAGTTACAGTTTCTAGTCTTTCCAAATGATTTTGACAGAATGCCAATAAAATGATAATTAAATCAAGACCCTAGGCTGTCGACAGCCGTAGACACACATCAACGGGGACATTTGAAAATGTGTGCCCCGACCGGGACTCGAACCCGGAAACTCCTGCTTACAGGGCAGACGCTCTATTCATCTGAGCCAACGAGGACACAGAGGATAGTGCGACTGCAGGGATCTATCTCTTGCTGGCTCCCCATGACACCCATATCCCCAACTTAATGTCCACAAACTACTTTCGTAGTGCCCCTGCCCATTACACTCATTACTCGCCGCAGACAAACTTACCGAGTCCCGTAAGACATCGGGCAATGCGTATGCATCTTCATATAGTTAAAGATAACGGGCCATTGACCTTCTTCTTCTGTGCTGGATGCACACGCATTGCCCGAATTCTTACGGGACTCGTTAAGATTGTCTGCCGTGATTAATGAGTGTAATAGGCAGGGGCACTACGAATATGGTGTGTGGACATTAAGCTTGGAATGTGGGTCTCACGGGGAAAGTGCAAGGGATAAATCCCTACAGTCGCACTATCCTCTGTGCCCTCGGTGGCTCAGATAGATAGAGCGTCTGCCAATTAAGCAGGAGATCCCGGGTTCGAGTCCCGGTCAGGGCACACATTTTCAACGGTCCCCGTTAATGTATATCAACGCCTGTCGACAGCTTAGGGTCTTGATTTAATTATCATTTCATTCTAAGAGAGCTGCATGGTCACCGATGGTATCTGTTCTTTCGGACAGATACCACCTTCATATAGAATACCAATAGGCCCGCTAGCACATTGCCGAGGTGAAGGCGGCATGCAGCCGAGCTGGCGCTAGATCTGGAGCAAACTTGCCTTGGCTAGCTGCGTCGTAACTGCTGTAATTGGAGCGGGCGCGGTCCTAAATGCCCGCGCGGCGGAGGTACACTTCCTCCTGATTGGCTGCACGTATCACTGGCGAATGCAGCAAAAGGTTCGTGGCAGGAACGACCTCTATGGTTTGGTCCGGTGTACACAAAGGTCCTCTGCAGGTCGCGCTGCAAACGGCGGGTCCGGAACGTGACGTAATAAGCAGGGGCTGACTAGCAACCAACCCGACAGCGGTGTGTTACTGTGTGGTGTCGGCGCTCGACTGCTTTTGCGACACGCCGGGAAGTATGCAACTACACGGTGTATGAGGAGGAGACAGCGAAATATTGTATGGTGCTGTGGCAAAATGGCAGTCAGTGTTTAAGGGAGTCGATTATGTTGTTTTTAATTATAGGGAACAAGAGTATAGTGAAGCAATCGTCCAACCTCAAGTTCTTGAACGACGTACTTTGACCGATATTATGACGTTTTTTGCAGAGAATATAGCCATGTTTTCACTAACAAAGTAAAAATATGTATTAATAATGTTAATTTGCATATACGAGATATAAAGCACCTAATATCCCCAGAAGACATATGATGGACAAAGATAATGGGCAAAATCTAACATAGTGATTAGTACTAAATATTATTACGTGACTTAAAAACCAAGATCTTTTAACTAAACCACTTATGGAATGGATACAACAATCAGGCTCATACTTACAACAATATTTTTTTTTTACTTTTTTCGACTGTGTGCTTGTGGAGCTGTTTGTTTTATGCTGCAGAGTCATCACTACCAGTTACCCACACAATACTAGGTCTCTTTCGCTATGTATATCATCAGGAAATTTATTTTGTTCTGCTGACGATTCTGCAGTCACTCATACTTGTACCACAATGAGAAAAATTAGGCTTTTCTTATATCGTAGTACCTGTACTTACAATGCATGTCATTAGGAGCACTAACAAAAAACCTGTATACGTTATGAAACAAAAAAAAAATCAGCTCTGATTGGTTTACCAAATCAAAGTAAATCGAATACAAGACTCTTATTGGTTTTTTTGTTACTCTAAGGTGAACATGACTGTTGTGTTTTCTTCCTACGTACTCCAGTCCTTCCGAAAGAAGTTGGTTTCTTCCCTCGCTCCAGTACATATACTGAGGAGACAAAAGTTTTGGGATAGCGGTATCGACATATACAGATGACGGTCGTATTGTGTACACAGGGGCACTGCGTAGGCGGAGCTCTCATTCGTACTCAGCTGATTCATTTAAAAAGGTTTCCAACGTGACTACGGCACACGGCAGGAATTAACAGACTCTGGGCCGGCCGGGGTGGCCGAGCGGTTCTAGACGCTACTGTCTGGAACCGCGCGACCGCTACAGTCGCAGGCCCGAATCCTGCCTCGGGCATGGGTGTGTGTGATGTCCTTAGGTTATACTTGAAAAAAGAGACAGCATTGGTCGTATATTTTTTACTATTGCAAAATCGATTTTCTGTCACTGAGTGACCATCTTCAGTGCTATTGCCGTAAGCTTAGTGACAACAGTGCATCCCAATTTAAGTTATACAATATAGCACTGAAGATGGTCACTCAGTGACAGAAAATCGATTTTGCAATAGTAAAAAATATACGACCAATGCTGTCTCTTTTTTCAAGTATACCTGTTCTCTGGTCGTAGTGCACAAGACAACATGGAGTCGCCAATCAAGTCCTTAGGTTAGTTAGGTTTAAGTAGTTCTAAGTTCTAGGGGACTGATGACCTCAGAATTTATGTCCCATAGTGCTCAGAGCCATTTGAACCATTTGAACAAACTCTGAACGCGGAATGGTAGTTGGAACTAGCGTATGGGGCTTCCCATTTCGGAAGCCGTTAGGGAATTCAGTATTCTGAGATCTGCAGCGTCAAGAGTGCGTCGAGAATTCCAGATTTCAGGCATTACTTCTCACCACGGTCAACTCAGTGGCCGGCAGTCTTCATTTAACGACCGAGAGCAGCGGCGTTTGCATACAGTTGTCGGTGATAACAGACAAGCAACACTGCCTTAAATAACCGCAGAAATCAATGTGGGACGTACGATGAACTTATCCATTAGAACAGTGCAGCGAAATTTAGTGTTAATGGGCTATGGGATCTGACGACCGATGGCTTCATGGCCATATCGGCTGGACCCTATGCTGCTGGAAAACCATGGCCTAGTCAGATGAGTTTCAGTTGGTAAGAGCTGATGGTAGGTTTCGAGTGTGGCGCACGCCCCACGAAGCCGTGGACCCTGCGGTATCGACCGTTCTCCAGTTGGCCGCACTTTCAAACACGCGCGCCGCCAGATCCGCTGTCGCATTTCCTACAGCCGCCACCGCGACACGAGCTCACTGCCACAAATGTTTCCTTTTTGCCTGCTTCATTTACTGCATTTTTATATTTTCTCCTTTCATCAATTAAATTCAATATTTCTTCTGTTACCCAAGGGTTTCTACTAGCCCTCGTCTTTTTACCTATTTGATCTTCTGCTGCCTTCACTATTTCATCCCTCAAAGCTACCCATTCGTCTTCTACTGTTTTTCTTTCCCCCATTCCTGTCAATTGTTCCCTTATGCTCTCCCTGAAACTTTGTACAGCCTCTGGTTCTTTCAGTTTATCCAGGTCCCATTTCCTTAAATTCCCACCTTTTTGCAGTTTCTTCAGTTTTAATCTACAGTTCATAACCAATAGATTGTGGTCAGACTCCACATCTGCCCCTGGAAATGTCTTACAATTTAAAACCTGGTTCCTAAATCTCTGTGTTACCATTATATAATCTATCTGATACCTTTTAGTATCTCCAGGCTTCTTCCATGTATACAACCTTCTTTTATGATTCTTGAACCAAGTTGTGCTCTGTGCAAAATTCTACCAGGCGGCTTCCTCTTTCATTTCTTACTCCCAATCCATTTTCACCTACCACGTTTCCTTCTCTCCATTTTCCTACTACCGAATTCCAGTCACCCATGACTATTAAATTTTCGTCTCCTTTCACTATCTGAATAATTTCTTTTATTCCATCATACATTTCTTCAATTTCTTCATCATCTGCAGAGCTAGTCTTGTTCCTCCTGCCACCGAACTTCACTAATTCCCACTATATCTAACTTTAACCTATCCATTTCTCTTTTTAAATTTTCTAACCTACCTGCCCGATTAAGGGATCTGACATTCCACGCTCCGATCCGTAGAACGCCAGTTTTCTTTCTCCTGATAACGACGTCCTCTTGAGTAGTCCCCGCCCGGAGATCCGAATGGGGGACTATTTTACCTCCGGAATATTTTACCCAAGAGGACGCCATCAGCATTTATCCACACAGTAAAGCTGCATGCCCTCGGGAAAAATTACGACTGTAGTTTCCCCTGGCTTTCAACCGTTCGCAGTGCCAGCACAGCAAGGCCGTTTTGGTTGGTGTTACAGGGCCAGATCAGTCAATCATCGAGACTGTTGCCCCTGCAACTACTGAAAAGGCTGCTGCCCCTCTTAAGGAATCACGCGTTTGTCTGGCCTCTAAACAGATACCCCTCCGTTGTGGTTGCACCTACGGTACGGCTATCTGTATCGCTGAGGCACGAAAGCCTCCCCACCAACGGCAAGGTCCATGGTTCATGGAGGGGGGGGGGAGTTATGTGCGTGCAAAGGTTATCAAGGATAATGTTATTAAGTACGTTGAATTGCGAATGTAAAAAATTTTAGAGAAATTAATGTGAGTACTTTTGAATGAAAACAATAAATATTATAATCAAAAAGTGAATTACAAATATTTATTTACCTCTGAAATGAGTCAGGGACCCTTAATTACATTAAGATTGTCAATGGCTTGGTTTAAAAGTGTGTAGAGCTTCTTGATTTCCGCCTGTGAACATCTCCTGTTGCTCTCTGGAAAAACCAACACTAATACCCCAGCATGTTCGGACTGGAGCGTCCTTGATATCTTGCTTCCATGTTGGACATCTCCCGGTCGAATCGTTCACCGTGATCGTCACTCACGAATCCCATATTTGACGGAAAGGAGGTGCGATGCAAATGCAAGAAATGCATCTTTAGTGACTTACGGCAACAGCAGTGCTGGAGGGCTGTTAGCAAGTTGCCCACAATTTCTGCATAGTTGTCTGCTCTGTGGTTCCCAAGAAAGTTGTGCACTACAAGCACAAATGCGTCCCAAGCTGCTAGTTCTCGTTCCATGAGCTCCAATCTGAATTGTGGATCTCGAATCAACTTTCGAATTTCTGGTCCAACGAAGACTCCTGCTTTCGATTTTGCGTCAGTTTTCGTATTTCCAAACTTGCCTTTTAGGTACTGAGAACCACGGTTTGTTTTATCCGTCGCTGCAACAAGCTGTTTCGTAAGACCCTGTTTCATATGGACTGGAGATAGGTAAACCTTATTACGATCTACAAGAGATAAAAGTTGAATGTTGTGTTGTTCGACTACAGGTGAATTTGTGGGTGATCAATGTTTCACTTTGTAGTGATTCTTGTCATCGCGAGTATCCCACATGCAAAAAAAGACATGCGTTTTGTGAACCCAGTCTGCATTTCTAACAGAAGGGCTACAACCTTCAGCTCGCCGCAAACATTCCAATTAACCTCATAGTACTTCAGCAGCAGCAAGAGGGTGTTCATTGTATCGTAGGTTTCCTTCATTCCCACAGCATGAGCAATACGAATTGATGGTTTCCGGTTGCCATTCTGTAGTCCTGCAGCTTCGAGACTGCTTGAGCTACAGTCAATAAAAAGTCTCCACTCTTCTGCTAGGTATTTGTTATCTAGTTCCTTTATGAGTCCTGTCACGTCACGACAGAATCAAACTCAGCGTTCAACAGCATATCATGCTGCGAATTTCATGTGGCAATCTCGAAAATGCGTAACTGTAGCACTTTCTCGAATAAGTTCCACTCCTACACTCTTGCAACTCAACAGTTCAGACTTTTCTTTCAACAGGGACAAATCGCCAACCAGATCGTCCAGTTCGGCTTGGCTGCTTAAATATGGCTCTTTAATGTCATTGTCGGTATCAATCGTGTATTCCATAGCTCCAGCGTGATTGTCATTGCCTTCAGTATCACCTTCTTCGTTAGTCATTGCATTGTATGAAGGAGGAATTGGTAATCTGTAATCTGTACAGTGCGCCACAGGCTTTAGTGCAGACTGACATTCTGGATACACGATTTCTGACTTCTTTTTGCTGTAACTGAATACGTTGGTCAAGCAGAAATAGCAATCCGAGTGGTGACATTTCTGCTCCCGCCAAATCATGGGAACAGCATAAGGCATTCGATTTCGCTTGCCGTTTAATCACTAGGCTAGGCCGGAGTAACAGACATGGCAACAGAGATGAGGAGCCAGAGTTCCGTTTGATCTCCGATTTCACATCCGGAGTAATGTTTGTAAGCTATAGGTAGCCTTCTACTCATGTTCTTATGCTGGTCAAATATTGTATATTTGCTACAAATGTAGCAAAAGCAGTCCGGACAAATCAGACAAGAGCGCCTATTCACCTATCGTTGACTGAATCACCTTATCCTGAGTTACTGAATCGTCTTATACGAAATCACTTAGATGCATATTACTGCGACTGTTGATAACAAAACACAGAGCTACGCTGACACGAACTATTCTCCAGTCACCTCTGAATCAGACTGGTCGACTAACAAGAAAAACTGCACGGGAACTAGTTTTATAAATCATGCTGAAACCTACCTGCAAGCTGTAGCTCGCGGACATGTTAAAACTTGTCACGGACTAGTCAGAACTTGTCCAAGTCTGCCTATTTGTTTTTACTGCTGCACACGTATCTTTCCACAGGGGCATAAAGCAGAGTCACACTGAGAATACAAACACGTACACATTCACTCAAACAATCGTACATCAAACACGGCTCCTTGATGAGGCTACACATTAACCAATGTAAGGGCTTTTAATATCAAATGACTTTTAGCTATAACTTTAAATCCGCACGTCCACAACATTTCTGATGGCAAAATCGGAATCAGCGCACCATATTACATAACACACGCGTTCTTTCCATCAAGTAGCAAATTCAGTGTTGCGTAGTGTTAGAGACAAGTAAAGGCGGCATACCTTCTCATTCGCCATGGCGGCGACGTGAGCTTGGCGCCTGCACAGTCCACAGGACTGCGGGGACACGCAACTCCGTTTAGTGCCGCACACATCCCGAGCGACGTTCCCGCTTAGAGAAAGAGCACCCGAGGGGACGGAGACCTGATCGGAATCCTACAGGCTAAAATCACGTACAAGGTTCTTGTTCTCTCATACCGTCTGATCAGAACTGCTGATTCTCTGCCATTACTCTAAGACGTAACTATTTTACTATTGAAAGTCGGAGCAAGAGAGGTATTACTTACCGACCTTCTGTAACTGCTTTTGCTACCGGTTGTTGTCTTGCCTACTCCCATTCTATTAGGGAGTACGGAAATCAAGTAATCAGCAGAGGCAGACACTGATTTTAATGAAACGATCCAGCCAGCAATTGGTAAGAACCCTTCAACAGAATGAAAAGATCGTTCTGGAAATATCATGACATTAATTGATAATAATTAATAAAAAATGCACATATGGTTGCAATTTTGTCTGTCAACTGTGGAATAACGTCATGGAATCATCTGTACTACTATATGTACAAAGACAACTCGTTGTTTAAAGTTGCCAAAAATCTCGAAAAGTTCTTGACCGATTTACTTCAGATTTTTACATAATACTCTAATAAACGTTCGTACGTGGCCAAACGCATAACAATGAAAAGATGAAAACAAAAGATAAAAGCTCAACTAAAACTGGGGTACGGATAGTATATAAAAACGTTCCTAAATACTAAGCAATAATGGGCTGTGGGAAAACTGGAACAGAATCGAAGAATTTGAGATGTGATGCTACAGACGAATGCTGAAAATTAGGTGGACTGATAAGAAGAGGAAAGGACTGAATCAAAGAGGAAAGGAACGTGTGGAAAACACTGACAATGAGAAGGGACAGGATGATAAGACATACGTTAAGACATCAGGAAATTGAGGATGTAGGTTGCAAGTGCTACTCTGAGATGAAGAGTTTGGCACAAGGGAGGAATTCATGGCAGGGCGAATCTAACCAGTCAGAAGACACCAAAAAAATCGACGATGGGTGAAGGGTGATGATGATGATGATGATGTTTGGTTTGTGGGACGCTCAACTGTCGGTCATGAGCGCCCGTTCAAAGTCCCAATGTTTACATAGTCAAAGTTTTACACAGTCCAATCTAGCCACTGTCATGAATGATGATGATGATGATGAAATGATGAGGGCAACACAAACACCCAGTCCTCGGGCAGAGAAAATCCCCAACCCGGCTGTGGGCGAAAGGTGCTAAGAGAATGACGCAAACCATTAAGATCGGTAATCACATGCAGACTGTCCAAGAAATGTTGCTACAAACTTCCAGAGGTTGTAGAAGCTGTCTTGAGGAATAAACTGAGGATAGGAACAGGGACCGGAAACGTCACCCAACGACTTACAGAGCGTCGAAGGCTTAGGCGCCAGCACCTACCACTAGGTCACTTCTTCGGCAGCAAACGTGCCTTTGTATGTTGACGAACCGTAGGCGGAACGTCTCGCAATCTTTGTTATTCAGTGATCGCAACTGATCGCCATTGGAGAAGTTGAAGCCGGCCGTTGTGGCCGAGCGGTTCTAGGCGCTTCAGTCTGGAATTGCGCAACTGCTACGGTCGCAGGTTCGAATCCTGCCTCGGGCATGTATGTGTGTGATGTCCTTAGGTAAGTTAGGTTTAAGTAGTTCTAAGTTCTAGAGCACTGATGACCTCCGATGTTAAGTCCCATAGTGCTCAGAGCCATTTGAACCATCTCCTATGAGTACGATGCTCTGTTGTCTTAGTGGGTGAAGATTTCGGACAAGAGTTTCCACCTGCAGTTTATTTTACTCCTGTATACCGAAATACGTTGGAGGTTTTAATGGATTTCAGGAGAAAGATAAACTGCGAATGGAAACTCATGTCCGAAACCATCATCCATTGAGGCAACAGAGCATCGCATTCATAGTAGACAAGGCCTTTCTATGCAGATACTAGCTCCATCTTCTCCACTGGCTATCGTGACAGTCGGTCGTGACCACAGAATAACAAACAACATTGCGAGACGTTTCGTCAACGGTCCGTCACTGTCAGCGTACGGAGTCACGTTTGCTGCCGAAGGGGTGGCTTAGTGACAGGAGCCGGCGCCTATAACTTCTGTAGCGTCGTTGGGTGACATTTCCGGACCCAGGCTCCTACCCTCCATTTGTTCCTCAAGACACCCTCTACAGCCCATCGAAGTTCATCTCAACATTTCTGGGGCGTCTTGTATTGACTCGTCTTAAAGAGCCCATACAAAGTGTAGGTATAAAAAGCTTAGTCAGTGTTAAAATGATATATGCAACGGAAATAGCAAACTAGACATATAATACAGGGCAGTGCATTCACTCAACACATTTCACTCTTCCGCACATCATAAGCCATACACGTTCGCCTTTCTGACATGGCATCACCGCGCCAGCTGCGGTATTGGACTTCATTGCGCAGTTAATTACGGACATTCGAGCTGTTGATGGTGAGAAGAATGGGCCATTAGATGCATTATCTTAGTGAAGCCGTTGCGTAAGAACTTGACTTCAAAGCACTTGGCAGCGCCAAGGAAAAAGAGAACAGACTGAAGGCATTCCTCGAAATATCATCAGGTTTATAGCGCCGATATATTCCGATATCATGCTCGAACGTAGTGCTACTGTGACGTTTCAACGTTACTAGTGTGACTATTTGCTACAACAGATTTCCACAAGCAAACAGTTTTCTCTCTTCACAGTCTTTCTCATCCAGAAGTAAGGGCTAATGTACGACAAGAGGAAAAGGCATTTGTTTGGCCAAATATCTAGAAGGACTGCAAGGCATTTGCCCACAAGTGCAATGCTTATCAACGCAACAAAATAACTCGGGACGCTACAACTCAGGTCCGTACTTTCAGCCCCCCCTCCCAACGAGTCAATAATCTGAACACGTCCACATCGTTATTATTAGACCTTTACCACCGTCACAAGGATATAAATACTGCCTGACAACGAATAATGGTTTCTTTCATTGACCTGAAGCCTATCCAGCGAAGGATGCAACAGCAGCAGCTTCTTTCGTGATTAGATTGCTCGCTTCAGAGTTTGCCTCTGTACCGCTACTCGTAGGACAAACAATTCGTCTTACCTCTTTTAAGCACTTTCAACATTGCTTGACATCAACCGAATTCGGATCTGTGCCTATCACACTGTTGCTAACGGTTTCGTGGAAGGGCTCCATCTGCAATTTAATGCCTGACTGAGATGCCATGCCACGGAGCATAGGACTGACACCCTCCCCATTGTCCTACTAGGCTTCCAAATAGCTTTCAAAGAAGACCTCAATGCGCCACCGCCTGAGTTAGGGTATGGGCAAACACGTCGACTGCCTGGAGACTCTTTGATAACACGCCAAACAATATTATTGGAGCCACAGACCTTGCACAACGTCTACACTCACGAATTCCCGAGCTCTGTCCGGGTGCTTCAAAAGAATATTCTATCCAGCCACTATTCGTTTTGTGTGACTCACACTCCTGCAGACAGGTTTTCGTTCGACATGATGCCTTTCGGAAACCACTCTAACCGCTGAACAATGGCCCATACACAGACTGACGCTCCACGACAGAACATTCGACATTGACGTCAATGTCTCTTCCGTCATATACATCGACAAACATAAGCCAGCCTTCACCCCATCAAGACACGCCGATTCAGGGACAACAGCTACCACTGAGACACCACCTACATGTGATTCCACGTGGATATATCGAGTACACCTATTCTTCCCCTACCATAACCTGTACTTCCGAGTAAGCCTCCAGTCACAACTCATTCTCGGTGCCGCGTATGCTACGACACCAAATATCGTAGATGCTTGGTAGAGGGAGCGATATGGACAGCAAATCTTCTGCTACATTTTATGTGCAGTGTAAACTCTTTGATTGTTTTTGTAGTCTCCGAACTTCAAATAAATGGTTGATATATAAATGTTCTTTGCAGTTTACAACTACGCGATGTAATTAACTTTTATATTGTTACTTAAAATCCGTCTTGATTGCAAATTTTTGTTTTATTCATATGACCGGTTTCGGTTCATTCAGAACCATCTTCAGATCTGATATTTCAGTTACAGGAGTAACCCGTCCAAATCCAGCAACTTTCACATGCTACGTCCTGTAACTGAAATATCAGATCTGAAGATGGTTCTGAATGAACCGAAACCGGTCATATGAATAAAACAAAAATCCGCAATCAAGACGGATTTTAAGTAACATTATAAAATCACTGATTGCTGTTATCCCATAAGACATTATGTCTATTTTTGCTAACTTTTATATGTTGTGTTGAATAAAATGTATTTTCAAATGGCAAGCGTTTTGAATAGCCCTCTAACTACTTCAGTTCAGAAAAGATTACTCAACTGTAATAGAACATCAAATGTTCTAAATTTTTTTTCAAATGAAAAGAGGGTTATTTGAAAAGGTGCGTCTCTTCTTTACGCGAAGAGGTCTTCAGTGCTTTGCCCACACACTGAAATCAGTGAAGCGTCTGCGAAATGGGACACAGTGCAAGCAACAGCCAGTCTACGCAAATATAGTATGTAGAGCCGCTGGGGGATTACTCAGTAGTAAAGGAGCTTCGCAAGACTTTAAACTATAGTAAGAATGTTGTGTCGTGCACAGGCCTAATGGCAGCAACATCGCAGATCTATACGATGTGACTTCTCATGCTTTGCTGATGGATCTACGCAAATACCCGTGTCTGCTGCCAGATGACGTTTGCAAGATTGTCACAATGTACCTGGTGGCAATTTCGAGAAGTGTATTTGCAAGTGAAGGATGAATAGGAGAGAGACGACGTAATCAATGTGAACAATACAAATTTAACGATGAGTTCTAGAATACGGCGGCATTTAACTCAGTTCATTTCCTTTGCCCCAACACGTAACGGCTAGTTTTATCCACCTCAAATTAAGGCCTTACATCGCTGATCCCATGTGCTGTTTCAAATCTCAGCGCTTTGTACACATCGTCAGCACATTTAAGGGATGGACTACAAGAGTATATGTGTCCACGCCGCACAAGAGACAGGGATTTTTTTATCCAATGTCCAGCAAGTGCCTAAACTTTTTGGGCGAGTATTCAATGTGGAATCGAGTATGAAAGGCACACATCGAAGAAAATATGTGTGAGAGGTACAGGTTTCAAGCGTATTCTAAAGCCAAGAAAATTTATCATGCAGCATAATGACCTGTGTTTGATACATCGTCCGCTTGTGTAGCGGAATGAAAATCATCTGAAAATAGAGAAATCTCGATACAGTTCCTGTCAGCAGAATGTGGTAAGAACACTTGAACTTCCAAGAGTTTACGCAAATGTAGACCTGTGATATCCTATAATACACCAACGAATTCCATTGGCATGGGCTTAAGATAGTCATACAGGTCGACAGAGAGGAGACCTACAAGTTATCCCCAATTTCAAAGACACTATTTTCCCCAAAAAAGCAGAAGTGTAATGGAAAGTTACGGAATGCTAAGAAGCCAGGGTCAAAGCTATCCGACCACGCTACACAGTTTTTGACTGAGTGAGAACAGTAATCAGGTGAAATGGATTTTGATGTTTTCTCTTGGGATCAGCAAGTCTCTCTGTCTTCGTAGTACCCCCATCCGCATGGGGAATAATGCAAACCTTTATCCGTAAGACGGTTTCCATACAGCAGTGGGACTTAATTAGTTTCAAGACGAAGTGGGGAAGTTGAAACTATTGACACAGGGTAGGCCACTGCAACAACGTCTTGCTCCGCTGAGTCGCCGTGTTTCCTCTGTCTGCTACTTCATGAACCAGTTGACCAGACTTTCCCACTACTCACATACGCACTTTCGCAACCGTTCTGGTCTCTATGGGTATCTTAAGGAGGGTAGGACGTCAGACAGGCCGCCTTGGAGCAGGAGAAGCACCACACGACATTTTAATTTCCACTGTTTATACGTTTACAAATAAATTCATAAAACTTTGTCAACATGACCAGGAAGGATCACGATTCGCACTCATAGCAGTGGAATTTCAAAAACATAACAAAATACGTTTCTAGCATTTGTAGACCTAGAGAAAGCTTTTGACAATCTTTCAAATTCAGAAGGTGGCAGGAAAGGGAGCGAAATGATATTTACAATTTGTACAGAAACCACATGGCAGTTATAAGAGTCGAGGCACATGAAAGGGAAGCAGTGGTTGGGAAGGGAGTGAGACAGGGTTGTAGCCTCACCCCAATGTTATTCAATCTGTATATTGAACAAGCAGTAAAGGAAACAAAAGAAAGATTCGGAGTAGGAATTAAAATCCATGGAGAAGAAATAAAAACTTTTGAGGTTCGCCGATGACCTGGAAGAGCAGCTGAACGGAATAGACAGTGTCTTGAAAGCAGGATATAAGATGAACATCGACAAAAGCAAAACGAGGACAATGGAATGTATTCGAATTAAATCGGGTGATGCTGCGGGAATTGGATTAGGAAATGAGACGCTTAAAGCAGTAAATGTGTTTTGCTATTTAGGGAGCAAAATAACTAATGATGGTCGAATTAGAGAGGATATAAAATGTAGACTGGCAATGGCAAGGAAAGCGTTTCTGAAGAAGATAAATTTGTTAACATCGAGTATAGATTTAAGTGTCAGGAAGTCGTTCTGAAAGTATTTGTATGGAGTGTAGCCATGTATGGAAGTGAAACGTGGACGATAAATAGTTTAGACAAGAAGAGAATAGAAGCTTTCGAAATGTGGTGCTACAGAAGAATGCTGAAGATTAGATGGGCAGATCACATAACTAATGAGGAGGTATTGAATAGAATTGGAGAGAAGAGGAGCTTGTGGCACAACTTGACTAGAAAAAGGGATCGGTTGGTAGGACATGTTCTGAGGCGTCAAGGGATTTAGAATTGGTGGGCAGCGTGGAAGGTAAAATTGTAGAGGGAGACCAAGAGGTCAATACACTAAACAGATTCAGAAGGATGTAGGTTGCAGTAGGTACTGGGAGATGAAGAAGTTTGCACAGGATAGAGTAGCATGGAGAGCTGCATCAAACCAGTCTCTGGACTAAAGACCACAACAGCAACAACAACAACAAACTAGAACTAAGAAATGTAATAATTTAGTTCTAATAGAAACCCTTAACATTTTACAGCTTTTAAGCTCAATGTCTCAGAAAATTTTAGAATTCGAGGTAAGATTCTAGCTGCCGTCATTCAAAACACAACATGATAATTATTATCCGTAACAACTGCTCACAGAATGAGCAGTATATAAAGCTAATACAAGATACTCGTACATTCCATGGTATATGTGCCTAAACACAACAGGAAAGGTTTGGAACAGAGACTAGGTTTTTGGAATTAATTGTTCAAAGACCCAGTAGCAGTTCATATTCAAGAAAGCTTTAATAAATCCAGGTAGTGGGTTTCAGGTAAATAACTAGTCATTTTCTTACACACGTCTTCTTCTTTAAACTAATAAAAGACACATTTTGCTAGCAACACGGTAACAATGTAAACAGAGTTTACGATCAAACAACATATATACAAGGGCATGCTGAAGAGTAACAGCTTCGACTGTTTATGTGAAACTTTTAAAGTTTTTAAGATGAAACAACCGTTGTGAACATTCTACGTCTTTATTCTTCATGTCTACATAATTGCAGCCCTCTGCCGCCAGAGGGCTCCAAATTGTAAAATGTAATATGGCGGTGTGTAATGTAACTATGTCCTTGCGTGAGAAACAGTGTGCCGTAATCGAGTTTCGAATTCGAAGAGTTCGTCCACACATGGAACACACTCTCCTTTAGCACGATGATGCTACACCACAACCGAGTACTGCGGCATCTGCAACAAACCGATGCCTCGGGTTCACTGTCAAGTCTTGACGTGACCCTATCCGATTTTCATTTGTTGCCAAACCTTAAAACACCTTGAGTTTTTCCTCTCCTGTGCTAACCTCTTCATCTCAGAGTAGCACTTGCAACCTACGTCCACAATTATTTGCTTGACGTATTCCAATCTCTGTCTTCCTCTACAGTTTTTGCCCTCTACAGCTCCCTCTAGTACCATGGAAGTCATTCCCTCATGTCTTAGCAGATGTCCTATCATCCTGTCCCTTCTCCTTGTCAGTGTTTTCCACATGTTCCTTTCCTCTCCGATTCTGCGCAGAACCTCCTCATTCCTTACCTTATCAGGCCACCTAATTTTCAACATTCGTCTGTAGCACCACATCTCAAATGCTTCGATTCTCTTCCGTTCCGGTTTTCCCACAGTCCAAGTTTAACTACCATACAATGCTGTACTCCAGACGTACGTTCTCAGAAATTTCTTCCTCAAATTAAGGCCGAGATTTGATATTAGTAGGCTTCTCTTGGCCAGGAATGCCCTTTTTCCATTGTTAGTCCGCTTTTAATGTCCTCCTTGGTCCGTCCGTCATTGATTATTTTACTGCCTAGGTAGCAGAATTCCTTAAATTCATCTACCTCGTGACTATCAATACTGATGTTAAGTTTCTCGCTGTTCTCATTCCTACTACTTCTCATTACCTTCGTCTTTCTTCGATTTACTCTCAATCTATACTCTGTACTCATTAGACTGTTCATTCCGTTCAGCAGATCATTTAATTCTTCTTCACTTTCACTCAGGTTATCAATGTCATCAGCGAACCGTATCATTGATATCCTTTCACTCTGAATTTTAATTCCACTCCTAAACCTTTCTTTTATTTTCATTATCGCTTCCTCGAAGTACGGATTGAACAGTAGGGGCGAAAGGCTACATTCTTGTCTTACACCCTTTTTAATACGAGCACTTCGTTCTTGGTCGTCCACTCTTATTATTCCCTATTGGCTGTTGTACATATTTTATATGACCCGTCTCTCCCTACAGCTAACCCCTACTTTTTTCAGAATTTCGAACATCTTGCACCATTTTACATTGTCGAACGCTTTTTTCGGGTCGACAAATCCTATGAACGTGTCTTGATTTTTCTTTAGTCTTGCTTCCATTATTACCCGCAACGTCAGAATTGTCTCTCTCGTACCTTTACCTTTCCTAAAGCCAAACCGATCGTCATCTAGCGCATCCCCAATTTTCTTTTTCATTCTTCTGTACATTATTCTTGCAAGCAACTTGGATGCATGAGCTGTTAAGCTGATTGCGCGGTAATTCTCGCACTTGTCAGTTCTTGCCGTCTTCGGAATTGTGTGGATGATACATTCTACACATCAACGTGAATAGTCGTTTTGTTGCCACTTCCCCAATGTTTTTAGAAATTCTGCTGGAATGTTATCAATCCCTTCTGCCTTATTTGATTTTAAGTCCTCCAAAGCTCTTTTAAATTCTGATTCTAATACTGGATCCCCTACCTCTTCTAAATCGACTCCCGTTTCTTCTATCACATCAGACAAATCTTCCCCCTCATAGAGACTTTCAATGTATTCTTTCCCCCTATCCGGTCTCTCCTCTGCATATAACAGTGGAATTCCCGTTTCACTCTTAATGTCATCACCCTTGCTTTTAATGTCACCAAAGTTTCCTGTATGCTGAGTCTGTCCTTCCGACAATCATGTCTCCACATTTTTCCTGCAGCCATTTCGCCTTAGCTTCCCTGCACCTCCTATTTATTTCATTCCTCAGCGGCTTGTATTTATGTATGTCTGAGTTTCCCGGAACATTTTTGTACTTCCTCCTTTCATCGATCAGTGGAAACTTTATGTAGTTTTCGTGTTAGATTTCTTAGTGTTTTCTTGATCGTTTAGAACAGAAAGCGCCCTAAAATCGTCTTTTGTTTGTTTCGCGGCCGTTAGCCACTAGTCACTTGAATCAGCAGTTGTCTTGTGACAGCCAGAGCGAGAGCACCAGCAGCAGCGAGTACTGTTTGTATAAAGCGTTTTTGTACTTATTTGCTGCGCTTAGCTTTTAAATAGTTTTTCTGGGAAAACCTAGCGTAGTTTTCGCGTCTCGTATTTCAGTGAGTGTTTCTTGATTATCAGAGTAGCTCATCAGAAGATTATCTTGGGAATTTGTCACCGTATAGAGTAGGGTAAACATAGTCATGTGTAGGGACTGTGGTTGTTGTGAGCAGACGCAAGGAGAATTGGCCACTCTTCGGGGGCAGGTGGAGGCTTTGTCTGTTAGGCTCATCGAGCTCGAGGCGCAGGCGTCGGCTCGTAGTGGCGTTGGGGCAACTGTGGTGAGACCTATGCCTACTTCGGTGGCCTTGGAATCACATGGAACCCCTGATGTCGCTGCGTCTTCCGGCAGTGAGCATCTTACCGGTCAGCCATCACTCCAGGGTGAATGGCGGACAGTGGTGGGCTCGCGCGTGCCTGGCCGAAAGGCGAAGGTGGGATCTGGCCGCGTGGCAGCTGCCTTACCCCTTTCCAACAGGTACGGGGTGCTTCCTAGTGGTGATGACATCGTTTCCGAGCCACCACAGGATGCCTCGTCTGTTGGGCCAGTGGCCGATTCTCCGGCAAGGTCCCGACAGTCACAGAGGGCGGGCCTATTAGTTATAGGGAGCTCCAACGTTAGGCGGGTTATGGAGCCCCTCAGGAAAATTGCGGGTAGGTCGGGGAAGAATGCCAGTGTGCACTCGGTGTGCTTGCCGGGGGGTCTCGTCCGTAATGTGGAGGAGGCCCTTCCGGCAGCTATTGAACGCACTGGGTGTGACCGGCTGCAGATAGTAGCACATGTCGGAACGAATGACGCCTGCCGCTTGGGTTCTGAGGCCATCCTTGGTTCCTTCCGGCGGCTGGCTGATTTGGTGAAGACAACCAGCATCGCACGCGGAGTGCAAGCTGAGCTTAATATCTGCAGCATAGTGCCCAGAGTCGATCGCGGTCCTCTGGTTTGGAGCCGTGTGGAGGGTCTAAACCAGAGGCTCAGACGACTCTGCGACTATAATGGTTGCAAATTCATCGACCTCCGTTATTTGGTGGAGAACTGTAGGGCCCCCCTAGACAGGTCAGGCGTGCACTACACACCGGAAGCAGCTACTAGGGTAGCAGAGTACGTGTGGCGTGCACACGGGGGTTTTTTAGGTTAGAGGGACCCCCCCCTTGGGCGAAACGATAAAATACCTGACGGCTTACCAGAGAGGACATTATCATCGTTGATAAAGAACGTCCGTCCTCAGAGACCAAAAACAGGAAAAGTTAACGTAATATTGGTAAACTGCAGGAGTATCCAGGGCAAGGTTCCTGAATTAGTATCTCTTATTGAAGGAAATAGTGCGCATATAGTATTAGCAACGGAAAGTTGGTTAAAACCGGAAGTGAACAGTAACGAAATCCTAGACACAGAATGGAATATATACCGCAAGGATAGGATAAACGCCAATGGTGGAGGAGTATTTATAGCAGTAAAGAATTCAATAATATCCAGTGAAGTTATTAGCGAATGCGAATGTGAAATAATCTGGGTTAAGTTAAGTATCAAAGGTGGGTCAGATATGATAGTCGGATGCTTCTATAGACCACCTGCATCAGCAACCGTAGTAGTTGAGCGCCTCAGAGAGAACCTGCAGAACGTCGTGAAGAAGTTTCGTGATCATACTATTGTAATAGGGGGAGACTTCAATCTACCAGGTATAGAATGGGATAGTCACACAATCAGAACTGGAGCCAGGGACAGAGACTCTTGTGACATTATCCTGACTGCCTTGTCCGAGAATTACTTCGAGCAGATAGAGAACCAACTCGTGAAGCTAACGTTTTAGACCTCATAGCAACAAATAGACCGGAACTTTTCGACTCCGTGAATGTAGAAGAGGGTATCAGTGATCATAAGTCAGTGGTTGCATCAATGACTACAAGTGTAATAAGAAATGCCAAGAAAGGAAGGAAAATATATTTGCTTAACAAGAGTGATAGGGCACAAATCGCAGAATATCTGAGTGACCACCATCAAACGTTCATTTCTGAGGAAGAGGATGTGGAACAAAAATGGAAAAAATTCAGAAACATCGTCCAGTACGCCTTAGATAAGTTCGTACCGACTAAGGTCCAAAGCGAGGGGAAAGATCCACCGTGGTATAACAATCATGTACGAAAGGTACTACGGAAACAAAGAAAGCTTCATCATAGGTTTAAGAGTAGTCGAATCATAGCTGATAAGGAAAAGCTGAACGAAGCGAAACAGAGCGTAAAGAGAGCAATGAGAGAAGCATTCAACGAATTCGAACATAAAACATTGGCAAACAATCTAAACAAGAACCCTAAAAAGTTTTGGTCATATGTAAAATCGGTAAGCGGATCTAAATCCCCTATTCAGTCACTCGTTGACCACGATGGCACCGAAACAGAGGACGACCGAAGAAAGGCAGAAATACTGAATTCAGTCTTCCGAAACTGTTTCACTGCGGAAAATCGTAACACGGTCCCTGACTTCAGCCGTCGCACGGACGCCAAAATGGAAAATATTGAAATAAACGATATCGGAATTGAAAAACAACTGCTATCACTTAGTAGCGGAAAAGCATCCGGACCAGACGAGATACCCTTAAGATTCTACAGTGATTATGCTAAAGAACTTGCCCCCTTTCTATCAGCAATTTATCGTAGATCGCTGGAAGAACGTAAAGTACCTAGAGACTGGAAGAAAGCGCAGGTCGTTCCCATTTTCAAGAAGGGTCATAAATCAGATGCGAATAATTATAGGCCTATTTCGCTTACGTCAATCTGTTGTAGAATAATGGAACATGTTTTGTGTTCTCGTATTATGACGTTCTTAGATAATACAAATCTCCTTCATCATAACCAACATGGATTCCGCAAACAGAGATCATGTGAAACTCAGCTCGCCCTATTTGCCCAAGAAATTCACAGTGCCGTAGACACTGGCGAGCAGATTGATGCCGTATTCCTGGACTTCAGGAAGGCATTTGATACGGTTCCGCACTTACGTTTAGTGAAAAAAATACGAGCTTACGGAATATCGGACCAGGTTTGTGATTGGATTCAGGATTTCCTAGAAGAAAGAACACAACATGTCATTCTTAACGGTTCAAAATCTGCAGATGTAGAGGTAATTTCGGGAGTACCGCAGGGAAGCGTGATAGGACCTTTATTGTTTACAATATACATAAATGACTTAGTTGACAACATCGGTAGCTCCGTGAGGCTATTTGCAGATGACACGGTTGTCTACAAGAAAGTAGCAACATCAGAAGACTCGTACGTACTCCAGGAGGACCTGCAGAGGATTAATGCATGGTGCGACAGCTGGCAGCTTTCCCTAAACGTAGATAAATGTAATATAATGCGCATACATAGGGGCAGAAATCCATTCCAGTACGATTATGCCATAGGTGGTAAATCATTGGAAGCGGTAACGACCGTAAAATACTTAGGAGTTACTATCCGGAGCGATCTGAAGTGGAATGATCACATAAAACAAATAGTGGGAAAAGCAGGCGCCAGGTTGAGATTCATAGGAAGAATTCTAAGAAAATGTGACTCATCGACGAAAGAAGTAGCTTACAAAACGCTTGTTCGTCCGATTCTTGAGTATTGCTCATCAGTATGGGACCCTTACCAGGTTGGATTAATAGAAGAGATAGACATGATCCAGCGAAAAGCAGCGCGATTCGTCATGGGGACATTTAGTCAGCGCGAGAGCGTTACAGAGATGCTGAACAAGCTCCTGTGGCGGACAATTCAAGAAAGGCGTTACGCAATACGGAGAGGTTTATTATCGAAATTACGAGAGAGCACATTCCGGGAAGAGATGGGCAACATATTACTACCGCCCACATATATCTCGCGTAATGATCACAACGAAAAGATCCGAGAAATTAGAGCAAATACGGTGACTTACAAGCAGTCGTTCTTCCCACGCACAATTCGTGAATGGAACAGGGAAGGGGGGGATCAGATAGTGGTACAATAAGTACCCTCCGCCACACACCGTAAGGTGGCTCGCGGAGTATAGATGTAGATGTAGATGTAGATGTTACCCATGATTTCTTTGCAGTTACCTTCTTTGTATCTATGTTTTCCTTCCTTGATGGCCCTTTTTAGAGATGTCCATTCCTCTTCAACTGTACTGACTACTGAGCTATTCCTTATTGTTGTATCTATAGCCTTAGAGAACTTCAACCGTATCTCGTCATTCCTTAGTACTTCCATATCCCACTTCTTTGCATATTGATTCTTCCTGACTAATGTCTTAAACTTCAGTTCACTCTACATCACTACTATATTGTGATCTGAGTCTATATCTGCTCCTGGGCGCGCCTTACAGTCCAGTACCTGATTTCGGAATCACTGTCTGACCATGATGTAATCTAACTGAAATCTTTCCGTATTACCTGGCCTTTTCCAAGTATACCTCCTCCTCTTGTGATTCTTGAAGAGAGTATTCTGTAATACTAGCTGAAGCTTGTTGAGAACTCAGTTAGTCTTTCTCCTCTCTCATTCCTTGTCCCCAGCTCATATTCTGCTGTAACCTTTCCTTCTACTCCTTCCCCTACAACTGCATTACAGTCCCCCATGACTATTAGATTTTCATCCACCTTTACATACCGTATTACCCTTTCAATATCCTCATACACTTCGTCTGAACAATCGTTGTCGGTGTTGGTTTGCTGTCGATCCTGATAAGAACAACCATGTCACTGAACTGTTCACAGTAACACACTCTCTGCCCTACCTCCCTATTCATAACAAATCCTACTCCCGTTATACCATTTTCTGCTGCTGTTGATATTACCCTATACTCATAAGACCAGAAATCCTTGTCTTCTTCCCACTTCACTTCGCTGACCCCTACTATATCTAGATTGAGCCTTTGCATTTCCCTTTTCAGATTTTCTAGTTTCCCTATCATGTTCAAGCTTCTGACATTCCACGTCCCGACTCCTAGAACGTTATCCTTTCGTTGATTTTCTCATGGTATACTCCCCCTTGGCAGTCCTCCCGGAGATCCGAATGGGGGACTATTGCGGAATCTTTTGCCGATGGAGAGATCATCATGACACTTCTTCAGTTACAAGCCACATGTCCTGTGGATACACGTTACTTGTCTTTAATGCATCCTCATGTCGTTGATCATTGCTGATTCTTCCGCCTTTAGGGGCAAATCCCACCCCTAGGACAAGAGAGTGCCCTGAACCTCTGTCCACTCTTTCGCCCTCTTTGACAAGGCCGTTAACAGACTGAGGGTGACTTCTTATGCCGGAAGTCTTCGCCCGCCAATGCTGATTATTAATCAAAATTTAAGCAGCGGCGGGATTCGAACCCGGGACCGAAGACGTTTTGGTTATAAATCAAAGACGCGACCCCTTTTCTTTAAAAAAAATCTCATTTTGTTCGATAGTGTTCGTTGAATTTGTTCACTGCGGATGTCCCATGACACCCGTTCAAGTCCATCGATGGTCCATCCACTCAGTTTTTTTTATTGCAGAGGGCAGGCGCCTCTATTGGTCGAGTAGCTATACCTCCGAGTATAACACAATAGTGATGAAGAGGTGCAAGCAGAGGTGAGATTGTCCATCCGCCAACAAAGTCAAACGTTCTACAGTCACGTATGAACGCACTGGTCTCTCGTTGGAAGAAATACGTTCGCGGCCAGGATGACTATGTTGAGAAATAAATGTGTAGACATGGAGACTAAAGTTGTAGAATGTTAATAACGTTTCTTTTATTTAAAAAACTTTAAGAATTTCCATATAAAAATTCAGAAGCATTACTTTCCAGCATGCCCTCGTATTTATTGAAAATAATTAAAAAGTAAACTATATCTCATGTGTTTTCTGTTGTACCTGTGCAAAGCCTGTTGTAAAATATTAACTGCTTTAACTTCGATTGTTTTCAGCCACTGAGAAGTATCCCAATGTGAGGCTGCACTTCAGGCATAAACTCGTTGCAATCAACTTCAAGGAAAACCAGATGACATTTCAAGTGTAAGTAAATTGTTATAAACATGTCTGTAGGTAATAGATTCTTTAGTTCTAATAAAACATCATAAGTATTTTAACGTATCA
This sequence comes from Schistocerca americana, assembly GCF_021461395.2. Classification (NCBI taxonomy): domain Eukaryota; kingdom Metazoa; phylum Arthropoda; class Insecta; order Orthoptera; family Acrididae; genus Schistocerca; species Schistocerca americana. The sequence goes on from NC_060122.1 coordinate 496,747,404, forward strand.
CGATTATTTATGATAAGCAACATAGAAAACTAAGCATGTGATGAAACTCTTGAAATAAAACTTATCGTCATTTCTGGTACAGGCTGTGGTGAATCCATCTCACATCCAGTTTCGTAAAACGCTACAATAAAAAGTATAAATCTCACTTCAGTGACACGACTATACATTTGTTATCTAGTTATAAGTAAACATTTTGTGAGCAGTGTGAAGCTGATAAGATTGCAAGAAAGTAAAAGACTATATCTTTTTCCTCTTTTGTTCACGCTGGCGCCGAAGTAGTTGCCTAACATCATTAGTAAGTGAAGCAAGTATCAACTTCGGCTAGCCATTAGTTAGGCATTAGTTCGTTACATTAGCAAGCAGAGCAGTGTGCACAAACGTGTAGCCCAAAAACTGGCTAACTCGTTAACAGGTCGACGTCGACCAGTTTCAATTTCTTATCTGTTTGTTTCATTCATCGTTGACATTCCTGCCCACTGTGTTCACTAGATCTGAAACTGTCATTCACAATCAGACACTGGCGGACATTCCGTTCATTTTACACGTAACACTTATTGTTAGAAGCCAACCGATATTGGCCACTACAGAGCAGCTGTTTACTCAGATGTTAAGAAGATGCAGAAAGAGTACGAGGTGACGTTGAGTAAGGAATGAAGCACATTGGCCCATGCAGACATACAAAAAAGAGCAAGAGGAAGGCATTCCGTGAGCGATGTTACTTTAAATATTTTTCCACCAAGCACGCTTGTGCCAACAGTCAGTGAGACACAGGCTGCACGATTGTTAGTACGCCCCCTCCCCATATATCTATTTCGCTCCTAGATGAAATAAGACTGACTGTACCATCCTGTGCATGTACAAGGCTCTCTAATTTCACCGTAGTCCCCGTAGCGTGAGTTGCATGTAGAGGGGGTAATACTTTCCAATGATCACCTGAGAAGATGTGATCTGGAAATCTTAGAAGGAGATTTTCAAAATTACATATCGTCTTTTCCGAAGTTTCCTTATCGGTATCAGTTGTTGTTCTAATGAAACAAGTATGTTATAAATTGTATTGCTATTTTTCTAAACTTTTCTATGCCTTCGGTCATTCTGAAGCAGTGATCAAGGCAGTGTACTCGCATACTCTTTGTTATCCTGATTCAGTTTTTTCCATGGTTGCTCTAAATAACTTCATCAAATGCTGGGATGGGCCGTTCAGCAATTCCACACTGACTTACTCCCTCATCTGCTACAATTTTTGTTTCTTTTTTCATGACATTGGTATGAAATGATCGTTGAATTCTTAACCTCCCCGCCCTCTTCCTCCCTCCCTCCTTCCCTCCCTCTCTCTTTCTCTCTCTCTCTCTCTCTCTCTCTCTCTCTCTCTCTCTCTCTCTCCCTCTCCCTCTCCCTCCCTCCCTCTCTCCCCCTCTACCATCTCTCTCCTGCTATTTTATTTAAGTCATCCACAGCAAAACGTGAACCTCGATGGCTTGGTGGCAAAGCAAAGTCCACAGGATTTCTGTGCTCACCACTTCTTTCACATCTGGCAATCCTTACTAAGATGAAAAATGCTGAGATTGGCCGTAATAAACTGTTAACTGGGTTAGATTAGATTAGATTAGATTAATACTAGTTCCATGGATCATGAATACGATATTTCGTAATGATGTGGAACGAGTCGAATTTTCCAATACATGACATAATTAGGTTAATTTAACAACATACATAAGTTAATATAACAACTTTATTTTTTGTGTTTTTTGTTTTTCTTTATTTTTTATTTTTATTTTTTAATTTTTTTTATTTTTTAATTTTTTTCTTAATTTATATCTAAAGAAAAAAAATTTAAAAAATAAAAAAAAATTAAAAAATAAAAATAAAAAATAAAGAAAAACAAAAAAACACAAAAAATAAAGTTGTTATATTAACTTAAGTATGTTGTTAAATTAACCTAATTATGTCTTGTATTGGAAAATTCGACTCGTTCCACATATTAGCCAGTTCGTGAGTCGAAGAAAGGCAACGGTATATCCCCTACGATAGGACCATGCCAGCAAAGCACTATGGTGTTCAAACCAACCTCCGGATTGACGACAGCTTTGCCTTTACCACGGTAAAACACACAGACGTGCATATGAGGAGAGATATATACACTTTGCGAAGAAATTGTGCCACTATAGGCAAAAGAAGGAAATATTTCCATCTAAGCAAATGAATAAGGTAAAGTTCCACGATCTGGCATAGGGGGACCAATCGAGTCTGACCAGCCACCCTGTCATCCTGTGCCAACGGCGTCATAGGGTGCGGTATGGAGGTGCGCGTGGTCAGCACACCGCTCTTACGGTCGTCGTCGTGTCTCTCGACCTTGGAACCGCTACTAATGGGCCAAGTAGCTCAACAGTTGGCGTCACAGGGTTAAGTGCATCCCGACCCAGTTCTCCGACCAAGGAAAAATCCCTGGCAAAGCAAATGAATAGCCCTGCGGGATTCCGCAGCCAACACCACCATACGCCCCTTTCTTTTGCAGTGGCGAGGAGAACTCGCAGGTGCAGAGGTCCGCGTCGCTGGTGGTGGGCGCGGACGGCGCCTTCTCCGCGGTGCGCCGCCAGATGATGAAGGCGCCGCTGTTCCAGTACAGCCAGCGCTACATAGAGCACGGCTACCTCGAGCTCTGCATACCGCCCACCGCCGACGGAAAGGTGAGCATGCTAACATACAGCCGCCGCAGTACAACAGGCTAGACGATTATTCAGTTTATTATAAAACTGCCTGCTAGCTCTCGCTTCTTAAAAATTAATTTCATACTGCGCTAGTTAAACGCTCTGGTCGTTGCTTCCACAGAGAATCCACGGTATTGATTTGATTTCATTTGATTTTGGCAGGGAAGCTAAAACAGCTTTGGTCAAACCCACGACAGCCCACAACGAAATCGAGTTTATTGCGCGGTATCGCTCCCTGTATATCTAGTAAAGCCAACCAATGCCCTTAAATAGTGCAAGGAGTCCCTTTACCAATTCTTTGTTAGACACAATTTCTTCAGGTCTAGTTGCCCTCAAAAGTCTGTGTCTCCTGTTCTCCAATGCCATACATTCGATGATTAGGTTTGATGCAGTTCCTTCACCCTCATCGCAGATCCTACATTCAGGGTCTTCTTCAGTTATACCCATTGTTTGCAGGGGTTTTTGAAATTCCTATGGCCGGTCATCAGTAGTGAGTGATTCTGGATATCCCAATAAGATCCATTTTTTGCCAATTTTGAGTCTGCCTTCATCTTGACCCAAAGGTGTAGTGGAGGCATGTCCACCAGTGTCAAAAAAAAAATGTTCAAATGTGTGTGAAATCTTATGGGACTTAACTGCCAAGGTCATCAGTCCCTAAGCTTACACACTATTTAACTTAAATTATCCTAAAGACGAACACACACACCCTTGCCCGACGGAGGACTCGACCTCCGCCGGGACCAGCCACGCAGCCCATGACTGCAGCGCCCTAGACCGCTCGGCTAATCCCGCGCAGCACCATGGCTTCCATCCCAGCACGTGGTGTGTTGCTAATTCCGCCTGTTATGGCTAAGCAGGCCAGTCTCTGCACCTTAGCAAGCTCCTTAGTTGCAACCTACTGTTCTACCTTCTTCCACCACACTATGGCCCTGTAGGAGGTCCTAGGTCTAACCACCGTAGTGTATATCCAGTGCATACCTCTGGGGCTTAGACCCCAGTTTATGCCACAAGCCCTTCTGCTACTCACTAGAGTGCCTCTCGCCATGGAGCAAATTCTCTTAATGCGAGGAGTCCATTGTAGTTTCTCATCTAAGGTTACCCCTAGATATTTCATTATCCCCTCCACAGGCAGAGTTTCATTGAAAAGCTTTAGATTCCAACTTGAGTGTTGGATATGCTTCTTCGTGAATGGTACCACAACAGTCTTCTTAGGATTAACCCTTAGATCCTGTTTAATGCACCAGTCTTGCACAATGTACAGCGCTCCTTGTGCCATATTCCTAACTGTGTCAGTAAATTTGCCAAGTTTTACTATGACGAGGTCATTTGTGTATCCATGTCAAAAGCGTTGTCTAGAATTTAGTTCCTCAGTGAGTTTGTTGACCACTAGATTTCACAATAAAGGGGACAAAACTGCTCCTTATGGACAACCTATAGTGGTGTTAATTACCATCTTTTCATTCATCATGGTGACCTCTACCTTCCTTCCATTAAGTATGGCCCTACTCCACTTACATATAGTGGTCTCTAGGTCATTCACCTCTGCTACTCTAACCATGAAATCGAAGGTTGTGTTACTAAAAGCCCCCTCGATGTCCAGTAAGATGCAGAGGGCTATTCCCTGAAAGTGAAATGCTTTCTCCACCTTCCCAATGAGTTGATGGAGAGCTGTCTCACATGACTTACCTGGTTGATATGCATGTTGGTTTGAATGTAGAGGAGCCCTAGTTAGCCTCCTCTCCCCAACATATATGGTACATTAACCAGTTTTCCTAATGTTTTAAGAATGAAGGAGGACAGACTGATTGGTCTCATATTCTTGACCTTGGTATGATCAATTCTCCCTGGCTTTGGAATAAAGACAACCTTCGCTGCCCTCCAGGCGTTGGTAATGATTCCTGCTGCAAGGCTAACCCTGAATAACCTGCACATGACTCTTATAAGATTCTCTCCTGTTTGTTGCAGAGACTGGAAAGATTCCATCCGGGCCAGATGACTTGAACGGTTGGAGTGTTCCCACTGCCCATTGGATTTTACTGAAGTCGACACATTCCTTGGCTGATTTCCAGTCCTTTCTTCGAGTGACTAATAACAATTTTCTCTCAGGGATCGCATTCTGGTCTATGTTATCTGCCAGAGCATATTGAGGAAAGTGAGTTTTGAGGAGAAACTCCAGCGTCTCATGTGCTGTCTCTGTATATTCCCAATCCTCCTTCCTTGGCGTGCCTCCTTGATTAGTTGGTACTCTAGTGAGGATTTTGTGAAGTCTGGCTTGAGCACCCGTGCTCACTACTTCCTCACAGAATGCCTTCCAGGATGCCTCCTTTGCTTGTTTAACTGCAAGACTGTAGTTGACAAGGGCCTCACGATATTTTGCCCATTGTCCTTTACATCTAGCAAGGTTAAACAGTCTTTGTACCTGTCTTCTTTGCGTTTCCAAGTTATTGTTCCATCAAGGCACACTCCTATTTGGGCACTTCTTGGTGATTGAACAGTGTGGGGTCACTATGGCAGAGGCTACAGCCTCTGCTACTTCCTCAAACGCTACTGGATTCCTTATTGAGGCTTTAATTTCCGATAAGCTTAAGTCAAGGTGCCTCCTATATGTCTCCCAGTCTGTTTTCCTGGGATTGCTATAGGCCATGGTCTGTCTGATTCCCATTTCAACCTTGAATTTAATGTACATGTGGTCCAATGAGGATGGCTTTAACGCCACATGCCATTGTTTGACTTAGCTGCCCATCATCATGGCACCAAAGGTTTTGTCAATTGCTTCCTCCCTTCTGCTGTTTCTGAATATAGGCTCATCACTCCTATTCAGGACCTCCAAGTTGTTAGACAAGAGAAATTCAAGAAGGTACTCACCTCTATTGTTGGTGTCCTTGCTGCCCCACACTAGGTTGTGGGCATTTACATCACATCCAACCAACAGTTGGTCACCTTGCCGATGGCAAGCTTCCGTCAGTCTCCTCACCTCCAAAGGAGAAGGAGAGCTGTCTTTGTAATGAAGGTATGCTGAGGCCAAAGCAATTTCACTCATGATACCCTCCTCATGTTGCTGCATCCTGATGGTCACCAGGTCCAGGAAACAGAAATCCAACATTGGCATGAAAGAAATTCCATTTCTCAAATAAATGCATGTTCTGGAGATTCTAGCAGAAATCGGCTTACCTCCAGTGCCACCAAGGCCTGAAAATACAGAAATTTGTGGTAAGGTCTTATGGGACCAAACTGCTGAGGTCATCAGTCCCTAAGCCTACACACTACTTAATCTAACTTAAACTAACTTATGCTAAGGACGACAACACACACCCATGCCTGAGGGAGGACTCGAACCTCCGAGGTCCAATACACCCCCTTTATATTAGTAGCATTCTTGTATCAGGGCCACGTCCACTTCCTGCCCCTCCCCCCCCCCCCAGGCTCAGGGCAGCGGTGGCCCCTTACTGTGCTGCAGATTAATCTGCAGCACCTCAAGTCTCCATCTTGCTGCCATCATTGCCTTTGTGATCATTGATTACCCTGACGGCAGCCTGTGAGAACTCAAAAAACAATTTCAGGCCTTGCTCTCACATCGCCCTTCAGGGTTTTCTCTCCAACCTCCACGGCCAGCACCTCAAGTCTCCATCTTGCTGCCATCATTGCCTTTGAGGTCATTGATTACCCTGACGGCAGCCTGTGAGAACTCAAAAAACAATTTCAGGCCTTGCTCTCACATCGCCCTTCAGGGTTTTCTCTCCAACCTCCAGCGCCAGCACCTCAAGTCTCCATCTTGCTGCCATCATTGCCTTTGAGGTCATTGATTACCCTGACGGCAGCCTGTGAGAACTCAAAAAACAATTTCAGGCCTTGTTCTCACATCGCCTTCAGGGTTTTCTCTCCAACCTCCACCGCCAGCACCTCAAGTCTCCATCTTGCTGCCATCATTGCCTCTGAGGTCATTGATTACCCTAACAGCGGCCTGTGAGAACTCTAAAAAACAATTTCAGGTCTTGCTCTCACATCGCCTTCAGGGACTTCTCTCCAACCTGCAGCACCAGGGTTCGTCCTTCCGGTACAGCCTTCTGGTTGGTTGCTCTCCAATCCTCAGTCGGGACTTTTGCATTATGGACCCCTATTTTCTCGAAAAGAGTCTTTGGAGACAAATCTTTAAGGATCTTTGGTACCCATATTGATACCTTTGCGGTCTTAAGAAGCTCAGCTGCCATCTTGACCAGCAGCTTCGCATCCTCCCACAGGGATAGCTTTGGCACCTTGTCCTTGAGCCATTCCACAATACGCACCCCCTAACAGACAGAAATGAGGGCACTGCAGGCTAGATAGACCCTCCAGAAATTAGGTCCTGTACCAGTGCCCAAACCCCTCCAATCTTTTCAAAGAGGGCCGTCTGTACGAATTCCTCCTGCTGCGAGGTGATGCCTACCAGTGCATAGCCTTCTTGGATAGCTGTCATCCTAAAAACTGAGACTGCAGTACTATAGGTCTGTTCCCCTATTTCTTGCCTCAGTTTTTTTGGGCTCGCTTATCCTGAGAGAAGGGACTCTTAGATTTCTCCCTTATCCTCTTGTTACCTGTCTTTAACATTGTGGGGGTCTGTGTATCCCCTTCAACCTGAGGCAGTTTTATCTTGGGGGCCTTGGACTCCAGCCCTTATAATTTCCTCCATTTGTGTTTGGGAAGCCATTTTTTTCCTTCCTTTTGTTTCTGTTCCCTGAGAAGTTTCCTCCTCTGGGCCCCAGACAAGGCTTTAATCTTGATCTGCTCCAACTTCTCAGTTACAGTTCCCACTTCTTGCTCAGGTCTAGACCCTGATTTAGTAGTGGTAGTGCATTCCATCAGTCCTGACCCCGATGTTTGGGTGTCTGAGGTCTCAGTTTGCCCTCAGTTTGTTTTAAATTATTTTCGTCAGTGGTGTCTATCTTGCTCGCTCGAGATTTGGGGATCTACACGGTCCACACCAAGGAAACCACGCTCGGTGCAAGGCTACTTACTCAGGGAGGTCGCCCAGTAGCCCTGAGGCTCTGTTTGTGACACATCTTCCCATGAGCCATGCACCCCTCGGCACGGATCGCATCACACCTTGGGTTGAGGAAAGGAACTGCGTAAGTACCAGGGGTGGATAAGGAAGACAGGACGTTGCGTTGTGGGACACTGTTAGTCTGATCCATAAGCTAAGGCCTTTCCGGCAGTAGGTCCTCTATCTTCGGCATAGCCCTTAACTTCACACAGATACGGAAGCCTCTCCACTCGCATGGACAGTGCTTCGCCGAGGCGAAGTTCCCTGGAAAGGATCCGTGGTATGGTAGACGAGTATCCAGATTATTATAAAATTGTCTTCTAATAGTTCAGTTTCGTACTGTAGTATTTACTTCAGACTTGCGCCTATTCAGCAGGTACATGTAGAGAGAGGAAATGATTATTGAAGGCCAGTAACAAAAATCGAAACTTTTTGTAGACCGCTGTTCCTGCAAAACTATGTGTTCTTCAATGTTGGTAAAGTGATGCAGAAGAGATATATTGAGGTTTAACCTTTCGCTCGTGCCAAGTTGTGAGGAGCTTGTCAGTTAACCACAATTTAAAAAGTAAGTAGCGACCTAATAACTCACTCACAACAGGGGGATAGGAGCAGTGGAAGGAGTCGCGAACACCGATTGCGGAAGTTAAAATCCAGCAGCTGAAACCACGTTTCCCGAATCGATACTGGAGTGTTTACATGACCAGTCAGAAATTATCTAGGGAAATCGGGTTACGGAAAACCGGATTTTGGTGTTCAAGTAAAAGTGGCAGCTGAGAGCAGGAAACACTCACGCTTACATCAGCCTTAAGATTTTCAGAACACCTTCTCTGTTGCAGGTGTTAATAACTGCAAAAGGTGCAATGTCTCTCGAAAATACACTCCTGGAAATGGAAAAAAGAACACATTGACACCGGTGTGTCAGACCCACCATACTTGCTCCGGACACTGCGAGAGGGCTGTACAAGCAATGATCACACGCACGGCACAGCGGACACACCAGGAACCGCGGTGTTGGCCGTCGAATGGCGCTAGCTGCGCAGCATTTGTGCACCGCCGCCGTTAGTGTCAGCCAGTTTGCCGTGGCATACGGAGCTCTATCGCAGTCTTTAACACTGGTAGCATGCCGCGACAGGGTGGACGTGAACCGTATGTGCAGTTGACGGACTTTGAGCGAGGGCGTATAGTGAGCATGCGGGAGGCCGGGTGGACGTACCGCCGAATTGCTCAACACGTGGGACGTGAGGTCTCCACAGTACATCGATGTTGTCGCCAGTGGTCGGCGGAAGGTGCACGTGCCCGTCGACCTGGGACCGGACCGCAGCGACGCACGGATGCACGCCAAGACCGTAGGATCCTACGCAATGCCGTAGGGGACCGCACCGCCACTTCCCAGCAAATTAGGGACACTGTTGCTCCTAGGGTATCGGCGAGGACCATTCGCAACCGTCTCCATGAAGCTGGGCTACGGTCCCACACACCGTTAGGCCGTCTTCCGCTCACGCCCCAACATCGTGCAGCCCGCCTCCAGTGGTGTCGCGACAGGCGTGAATGGAGGGACGAATGGAGACGTGTCGTCTTCAGCGATGAGAGTCGCTTCTGCCTTGGTGCCAATGATGGTCGTATGCGTGTTTGGCGCCGTGCAGGTGAGCGCCACAATCAGGACTGCATACGACCGAGGCACACAGGGCCAACACCCGGCATCATGGTGTGGGGAGCGATCTCCTACACTGGCCGTACACCACTGGTGATCGTCGAGGGGACACTGAATAGTGCACGGTACATCCAAACCGTCATCGAACCCATCGTTCTACCATTCCTAGACCGGCAAGGGAACTTGCTGTTCCAACAGGACAATGCACGTCTGCATGTATCCCGTGCCACCCAACGTGCTCTAGAAGGTGTAAGTCAACTACCCTGGCCATCAAGATCTCCGGATCTGTCCCCCATTGAGCATGTTTGGGACTGGATGAAGCGTCGTCTCACGCGGTCTGCACGTCCAGCACGAACGCTGGTCCAACTGAGGCGCCAGGTGGAAATGGCATGGCAAGCCATTCCACAGGACTACATCCAGCATCTCTACGATCGTCTCCATGGGAGAATAGCAGCCTGCATTGCTGCGAAAGGTGGATATACACTGTACTAGTGCCGACATTGTGCATGCTCTGTTGCCTGTGTCTATGTGCCTGTGGTTCTGTCAGTGTGATCATGTGATGTATCTGACCCCAGGAATGTGTCAATAAAGTTTCCCCTTCCTGGGACAATGAATTCACGGTGTTCTTATTTCAATTTCCAGGAGTGTATTTATGACTCCATGATTACAGGCGTTAGTGAGTGAATTTTTCTGGCCAACTTCTTTTAGAAACAGATCGTACAAGGAAATAGTCACCCCGTAACTTGCAGTCACGAGTGATAACGTCCATACTGTGGAAAGGTTTTGTGTGTCAGATATCACATAGCATTGTTAGCGGGGAAACCCCACCTGGGATGTTCGGAAGCCAGGTAAAAGTCTTTTTTTATTTGACACCACTTCAGAGACTTGCGCATCGGTGATGGTAAAATGGTGATGGGAACAACGCTCATGCACCTAGTGCCGCGCATAGACAATCCTCGATCCGACTAGGAATTGAATCCAGAGGCTTGTGGTCAAGAATCAACAGAGCTAACCACAAACCACAAACTGCTGTGTGTCAGAGTGGAACCAGGAATCTCTGAAATACAGCTGAACATGATAAAGCGAGAACAGACATTTTTGTGCACGCAGCTGACTCAGTTACCTGGTAATCAAGCAGTAAATGTCAACATATAACCAGGGATAGAGCTATGCAAAAACAGTGATCTGAACATAATATCGATTTTGTTTCCAGCCTCAACTGTTTCACTAGTCTAAAGTAACAATTTTCTGTGTTTAACTGTTTTATTTTTCCTTTGCCATTTCATTCCCCTCGTCACATATGGGTAGGGGGGGGGGTGATTGGGGTGGAGGGGGGGAGGGGGGAGGAGGTCTGTCACCTGATATAGGTCGCCGCTCTTAAGCCACATGAGAGTAAAAAGTTTAAAACATATTATAAAATTGGACACGAAGGGTGACAAACTGAATGTTTGGATTCAGTTGCATAATTAAAAATATAAAACGCGGATTTGTTGATTAAGTAAAAGATTGACACAGATGAATGTTTCACAGAAGATAAAAGACAGAGGGCCATTTGCTTAAGTTAAAAAAGTAAAATGTCTGTTTGTTGACTGATTAAGATAGAGACATACTTGAGTGAAGTGATGAGTGGACCTAGACTGCCAGGAAGAGGGCCATCGTGGGAATGTAACAGTTCGGGTAGTGCGTAAGAGGGTTTTGTGTGGAGAAATTCAGAAGAGTGAAGAGGGATGCCATTCCGAACGAAGCCTTGGGTGAAGAGGAGTGGAGAGGAAGGAAGCCCTGAATTGGGGATGTGGGGTAGGTTTTGTTTAATACTGATAGGACGAGTATATATCAGAGCAGATTTCAGGATCGTGTAAGGGAAGGCGATCAAAGTTTCGTTGGAATTGGATGTGGAGAGTGTGGAGATGTAGCGTTGGGCGAATGTTGTGGTAGAGGCGGGTCAGAGTACCAGGAGCGGTGAACAGGGGGAAACTATGGGGTGGGTAGTGTCAAGTTTATAAGTAAAGTAGAACATTCGGATGTGTTCAAGGTGGAAGAGGAGGGAGAGGAATTTTATAAGTTGGTAGAGGATTCGGGTGAGGGAATCTGTTTAACTGTATGTAATGACGAGCGATTGCATCTTTCAACACGATCGAGCAACTGTTCATAAAGCACGGCCTGTGGCGAAGTGGTTACACGACAATAACATCCCTGTAATGGACTGGCCTGCACAGAGTCCTGACCTGAATCCTATAGAACACCTTTGGGATGTTTTGGAAAGCCGAGTTCGTGCCAGACTTCACCTACCCACATCGATACCTCTCTTCAGAGCAGAACTCCGTGAAGAATGGGCTGCCATTCCCCAAGAAACCTTCCAGCATCTGATTGAATGTGTGTCTGTGAGAGTGGAAGCTGTCATCAAGGCTAAGGGTGGGCCAACAGCGAACTGCATTTCAGCATTACCGATGGAGGGCGGCACGAACTTGTAAGTCATTTTCAGACAGGTATCCAGATACTTTTCAGCACTTAGTGTATTTGTAATGGCATTAAAATTGACCTAGACACCTACTAATAGCAACAATCGAATACACATTCTCTCCTTTCTAAGAGTGAGATCTTATTTTCACTGTAGTAGCAAACTGCTCGCAGCCAGGAATGCTCTGGCTTTGAACACAGTCATGTGTAAACACATCTTTGCTCAACACGCCTAATACGCAATACGCATCAGACAAGGTTCCCCAGCATAGAGCTTCACAACTTTTCAAAAATGCAAGTTCCCAATTAATCTAGTGCGATAGTCATTTAATCTGTATTTATTAACAGGGACATTTAAATTTGTACCATGCACCCTCATCCATTTATTTTATTTATTTATTTATTTATTTATTGTTCCGTGGGACCACATTAAGGAGAAGTCTCCATGGACATGGAACGAGTCAATACATGAAATTATAACACGATAGTGGAAACAGATAAAATGAAATATAAGAAACATATTCAGGCGACAATTCGTAAGTTTACATAAAGAAAATCAACAATGTAACACTGTTATTTGCTTAATTTTTCAGCTCTTCCAGGAGCTCCTCGACCGAATAGGAGTGAGCCATGAGGAAACTCTTCAGTTTAGACTTAAAAGTGTTTGGGCTACTGCTAAGATTTTTGAGTTCTTGTGGTAGCTTATTGAAAATGGATGCAGCAGAATACTGCACTCCTTTCTGCACAAGAGTCAAGGAAGTGCATTCCACATGCAGATTTGATTTCTGCCTAGTATTAACTGAGTGAAAGCTGCTAACTCTTGGGAATAAGCTAATATTGCTAACAACAAACGACATTAAAGAAAATGTATACTGTGAGGGCAATGTCAGAGGTCCCAGACTATTGAATAGGGGTCGACAAGAGGTTCTCGAACTTACACCACACATAGCTCGAACAGCCCGTTTTTGAGCCAGAAATACCCTTTTTGAATCAGAAGAATTGCCCCAAAAAATAATACCATATGACATAAGCGTATGAAAATATGCGAAGTAGACTACTTTTCGTGTTGAAATGTCACTTATTTCAGATACTGTTCTAATGGTAAATAAAGCAGCATTTAGTTTCTGAACAAGATCCTGAACATGGGCTTTCCACAACAGCTTACTATCTACCCGAACGCCTAGGAACTTGAACTGATCCGTCTCGCTCATAATATGCCCATTCTGTCTGATCAAAATAGAGGTTCTTGTTGAATTCTGAGTTAGAAACTGTCAAAACTGAGTCTTCCTGTGATTTAGCATCAAATTATTTTCCACAAGCCACGAACTTATTTCATGAACTACATTATTTGATGCTGTTTCAATATTACACACAAGATCCTTCACTACCAAGCTGGTGTCATCAGCAAATAGAAATATTTTTGAATCACCTGTATTACTAGAAGGCATATCATTTATATAAATAAGAAACAGCAGTGGCCCCAGCACCGACCCTTGGGGAATGCCCCACTTAACAGTGCCCCATTGAAACTGAACATCACTACCACTCTCAATATTACAGAGAATTACCTTCTGCTTTCTGTTCTTAAAGTAAGAGGCGAACTAATTGTAAGCTACTCCCCTTACTCCATAATGAACACAGAACGAAAAGTGGGTTCATTCTCTGTGGTCTATACTGCTTAATAGTATTATGCAAAGAACGTGGATATATGTGGTGATGTAATGCATTGTTCATTTCCCCATATGCCATCAGATTTAGGTTTGGGGTAGCATGCATCGACACTTCTCTTTATGCAATTCCTAAATCATAATTTGTTAATAATCCAACAGTGTACTAGTTTATCATCATTTTTCCTATAGCAGTAAACTCATTCCACAACTACGAGATTGGATGTTCCTATGATTCTGCATGACAGAGAAGACCCACTCTACATTACAAAAGTTCATTCACACTCTGTGTTAGCTCCCAAGGTCAGGTTCCACTGATAGTAGATCTCAGGCAGGGTGATCTATATCTTCTTTCACATAAGCAATCCACATGCCTGTAGTGGTAGTTATTTTAGAAACAGACACTACTTTTTTAAGATCCAAGCGAATTGTTATTTAGATCCTAGTGGTGAATTAACTGGTACACAGATTTTGAACATTAACGTATGGAATTTCCGAGCAGAGTCTTAGTTAATGCAGTTTCTTTTTGATTTACCCAATAGTGCTTCCTTAGAAATGCACCATCTTTTTTTCTAATGGGAGTATACTGACGTAATATGATCCCAGAAGAGTTATATAGCTTCCAACACTAACTGCTTCGCAGGTGGGCCAACGAGCAAACATGTGACATGATATTATCAATAGCAGTAGTTCGTAAACATCTTCTTTCGTGGGTGGATTCTTTCCTTTAACATCCCTACAAATGAATCTGAGCCCAACATATGCTTATGCTTTATGCATCCTACTTTAAATCGCCCAAGATACCTACTCTTGGCTATTTTATGGTAGTTAATGTTTCCAGTGGTAGTTTAACCGTACAGCAATGGATTTGTAGGCCTGTTTATGAGTAGTAATTAGATTTGTTTATGTTAGGATCAACTGTCAACCTCTGTACCATCAATCACCGATCTTCCACAGGTCTTCCTGTCATTTGCTACTGCCTTCTCATAAACTACTGCATCTTCGTCTGCAAACATCCAGTACTCCGAAACACAATTAAAGGGTCACTTTTTCGAAACCCCGTAATGGTATTCCATTGCGACGCAGAAGTTCTAAATTTAGTTCAAAAGTGCCTAAAACCTTCCTTTGTAATGGCGCGCAACCTTGGCGCCCTCCGGCACCACCCTCGATCTCAGCTACGCATCAAAGTGTCGACACATGCAAAAAAAGTCTACAGCTCAGAAGTTCATGTGAGGTGTAAGATGTGTTAATGACGCCACATTGGCAACTAGTTTTCCGCCCAACACCACCGCGGACGTGTCGCATGATGGGAAAGTCATCACACCCCGTCTTGCCCACATTTCACTTCTTCTTTTGACACCTCCACGATGGTGGTCAGAACTGCGACTTTCACTGTTGAATTCACCTGGTTTTCTTATGGGGGCCAAGGAAAACATTTCACACACACTCCTGCTCAGAATCGACACCAAAAGACCTCAGGGGGCGGCATAAAAGACGTCAATGAAACCCACCTTCCCTAGGTGCATTCATTCCCACTCATTTCTGAGTCGAAAACGATTATGCAATGCGATGAGCGACAGGACGGTGTTCCTGACAACCTTTGGCACTGCTGACAAAAAAATCAAATGGCTCTGAGCACTATGGGACTTAACTTCTGAGGTCATCAGTCCCCTAAAACTTAGAACTACTTAAACCCAACTAACCTAAGCACATCACACACATCCATGCCCGAGGCAGGATTCGAACCTGCGACCGTGGCAGTCGCGCGGTTCCAGACTGTGGCGCCTAGAACTGCTCGGCCACTAAGGCCGGCCACTGCTGACACCTTCCAGATGATTCAATTCTTCTCTGAGGACATATTGGAGTTGCAACAGCACTGAACGCTATCTGACCCTTTTGGAGTGTAGTGCGACCATAATTTTTGCTTTGGTATACAGGGGGAACCACTAGCTATCTTTGAAGTGCATTCGAAGATATTTGAAATTTGAACATGATCTGAAGCAGCTGAGTGCGTTCATGCTTTTTCAGTCCTTCCGTTTCGCATGCTCCTCTGGCGTGATCATGTGGAGAAAGAGGGAGGGAAAGACGGATGCAACATTGACACACATGTGAACGAAATGGCAAAGGGTACCCCTCAGTTTGGCAACACCCTTGGTGCCACCCGTGCATCTTTGTTGAGCACCTTAAAAATGTCCCTGTACAGAGACAGCCATTCACTGATTCCTAGGTGCTAGTGTAACAGGCAGCCATTTCGACACACCTCAGCTGAGTGATGCTTCAGCACTGAACTAGTGTTTGCTGGCCGAATGGTGAAATCTAAGGGGTGTCGAATGGGATACCTGTCATGACAGTGCCTAGGAGTCAGTGAATGCCTGTCTCTGCACAGAGCTATTTTTAAATTGCCCAACAAAGATGTGCTGGTGGCACCGAGGGTGTCGCCAAACTGGTGCAGTCGTCATTTAGGTAGGGGAAACGGGGGAAGTTGACGATGTTAACAGTTAATCATTTGTAATAAATTCATCTTTGGAGAAATGTTGTTTTTCATGCATTACTAGGACGGTCTTAAATCATATCTAGTCGTGTAACTTTTTACACTACTGGCCATTAAAATTGCTACATCACGAAGATGACGTGCTACAGACGAAAAATTTAACCGACAGGAAGAAGATGCTGTGATATGCTAATGATTAGCTTTTCAGAGCATTCACACAGGGTTGGCGCCGGTGCCTACACCTACAACGTGCTGACATGAGGAAAGTTTCCAACCGATTTCTCATACACAAACAGCAGTTGACCGGCGTTGCTTGGTGAAACGTTGTTGTGATGTCTCGTGTAAGGAGGAGAAATGCTTACCATCACGTTTCCGACTTTGATAAAGGTCGGATTGTAGCCTATCGCGATTGCGGTTAGTCGTATCGCGACACTGCTACTCGCGTTGGTCGAGATCCAGTGACTGTCAGCAGAATATGGAATCGGTGGGTTCAGGAGGGTAATATGGAACGCCGTGCTGGACCCCAACGGCTTCGTATCACTAGCAGTCGAGATGACAGGCATCTTATCCACACGGCTGTAACGGATCGTGCAGCCACATCTCGATCCCTGAGCCAACAGATGGGGACGTTTGCAAGACAACAACCATCTGCACGAACAGTTCGACGATGTTTGCAGCAGCATGGACTATCAGCTCGGAGACCATGGCTGCGGTTACCCTTGATGCTGCATCACAGACAGGAGTGCCTGCGATGGTGTACTCAACGACGAACCTGGGTGCACGAATGGAAAAACATCATTTTTTCGGATGAATCCAGGTTCTGTTTACAGCATCATCATGGTCGCATCCGTGTTTGGCGACATCGCGGTGAATACACATTGGAAGCGTGTATTCGTCATCGCCATACTGGTGTATCACCCTGCGTGATGGTATGGGGTGCCATTGGTTACACGTCTCGGTCACCTCTTGTTCGCATTGACGGCACTTTGAACAGTGGACGTTACATTTCAGATGTGTTACGACCCGTGGCTTCACCATTCATTCGATCCCTGTGAAACCCTACATTTCAGCAGGATAATGCACAACCGCATGTTGCAGGTCCTGTACGGGCCTTTCTGGATACAGAAAATGTTCGACTGCTGCCCTGGCCAGCACATTCTCCAGATCTCTCACCAACTGAAAATGTCTGGTCAATGGCGGCCGAGCAACTGGCTCGTCACAGTATACTTTTGATGAACTGTGGTATCGTGTTGTAGCTGCATGGCCAGCTGTATCTGTACACGCCATCCAAGCTCTGTTTGACTCAATGCGCAGGAGTATCAAGGCCGTTATTACGGCCAGAGGTGGTTGTTGTGGGTACTGATTTCTCAGGATCTATGCATCCAAGTTGCGTGAAAGTGTAATCACATGTCAGTTCTAGTATAATATATTTGTCCAATGAATACCCGTTTATCGTGTGCATCTCTTCTTGGTGTAGCAATTTTAATGACCAGTAGTGTATTTAATCGTAATTACAGTTATTTGGCTGATTTTAAAAGTGTTAAAAAAGTGTCATCTTACCCCATTACTGAGGCAAGATGACTTCGACAATGGGGCAAGATGACTATTCAGATACTAATTGAATACATTTTTATTCTCAGAAGTTGAAAGAGAGTACATCAATTAATTAAACATTGCTATTTATGTATAATTGAATAGTATGCAATGAAATGATTATAGTGTTGAAAATTAATATCTCCAAATCAATATTTTTATTGACAGAAATGACACACAAATACTCCTCCTTCAAAGATTGAACAGTACTCATGCCACCATATCTGGCATTTGCAACATTCTATCTGGTCTTTTGACGAAGGATCAGTGTAGATCTCATCAGATACGGGATACTACACTATACTATCTTTAAAAGTGTGAGCTGACATCATGGGCTCGAGCTTTCAGACACCACAGCCTTTTTATTACAGATACCATACTTAGATTCCTTGGTACCAATGCCCTTCTTTTCATCCTGAGCCTCTTTTCTTTCTTGTTTTAGACGGTTTTTTTCATCTTACGTGATACCTTATCAGCTAACATCTGTTTCACTGGTGAGCTTGTTAAGACACTTGCATTTTCCGTACAGTGATATTTCTGTTTTGTCACACACGATCTTTCTGTAGGCAATGGTTTAAAATCAAAAATACTTCGGCACCGGCTTAATGGAAGCACCACTCGATTAAGGTCCTGGTTTTTCATTTTGTTCTGCCTGATGTTCATCAGGAAGTTCAATAGCAATTCCTGGTGTAGAAGTATGAAACTGGATTTGGGTTGCAATAATTACACGTCTTTTGTTGGGAAACTGATAAACAATGTTTTATTCAAAATACTCTCCATTGCTATTTATACATTTCTTCCACCTCTCTGGCAGGCTATTAACACCAAACCAAAAAATAAATAAATAAAAAACAGTTCTTCTTTTGAAGCGAACCAGTCAGCGAGCCATTTTCGTACACTTTCATACGAATTGAAACGCTGATAAATGGACGGAGTTAAGTCTGGATAAAAGGCCACATGCCCTACTAGTTGTTCCCAAATGAACGCCTAGATAGTTTCCCTGACCCATCTTGCTGTGTGTGATGAGGCGTTATCATGGAGCAATATGACGTTGTGTTGACGTTTTCAATATTCTGCTCGCTTTTCACGTAATGCTCGATCATGTTCTGTTGGTAGCGATCAGTGTTAACGGTTTCATCAGGTTTTAGCAGCTCATAATAGATGACAGCCCTCTGATCCCACCAAACACAGAACATTGTCTTCTTTCCAAAGCGATATGGTGTTGCAGTGGATGTCGATGGTTTGCCTTTCACCCACGGTTTACGACGCTTAGGATTCTCAAAATATATCCATTTTTCATCAGGTGTCGATGGAGAAACGGCTTTCTTTTGTATCTGGTGAACAGCATTTCACAAGTGCTCTTTCAATTTGCCTGGTGTCTTTCATTCAGTTCATGCAGAACCCATTTTCCCACTTTCTGCACCTTTCCCATAGCTTTCAACCGAAGAGAAACTGCTTTCTGCGTCACTTTCAATTGTTCCCCGAGTTTCTGTTGAGTCTGAGTATCATCTTCATCCAATAAGGCCTGCAATTCGATGTCTTCGAACTTTTTCGGTAGTTTCTCGAGCTCGTCATTTCTCACGTCAGAATCACCACTTTTGAAATGTTTGAACCATTCGAAAATCTGTTTTTCCAAGAGCACGTTCGCCAAAAGCTTCGACAAGCATTCGATGCGATTTTGCAATAGTATTCTTCAAATGATAACAGAGAACAAATGCTGTCTGCAAATCGTAGTTCACAGCCACAAAACTCGACATGTTCACGGGTTTGAAATAGATACCGAGGTATGGGACTTGGTTTACTGCGTGTTGATATTTGTCATCAACCGTTACAGGAAGCAGATGGCGCTGCAGACGTGGTCTCACGGGCCCTACGCTGACGGCTACCACCATCTATAGGGAAAATCCGGTTTCATACTTCTACACCTGGTAAATGCTGCAGCCTGAGCAAGGGCACTCCCAATTCCGGTATTATCTGTAACAAGAACAGAATCTGTGGTTTCCGCCACAGCAAAATCGCCCTCTTTGAACACAAGAGGATCATAGGGCTCGACCCCACATGTTTTGAATCCATTAACAGAGTTACCCCTGTAGCTGCTTTGAAATAAGCAGTGCTCAATAGCTCACCAACATTTTTGTCAGTAATGGAATGGGTTGTCTTTGGTGAGTGACCATCCAATTGTCACAAGCGGCAGGAAATGGGATTCACTAGTACGTCTAAATGTTTCAAAAACAAAAAATATGTTGTTCCATTGCTCCACTCATTATCACTACAATATCCAAGGGTTCCTGGTGGTTCTTTTTCCACAAGTTCAGGTAGCATCTGATTACACGCAAAAACGAGAAAAGAGGTAAGGTAGTATCCTGTTGCTTTAATGAGATGAAATGCAGCAACGTTGTTCTCTCTCTGATAATACGATTCTAGAAACTCCCTCAGTTCCTGTGGGTGAAACGACGTTTGGTAGCTTATTACACACAGTAGACAATCCAGTTTCATCTGCATTGTAAATGATAGATGCAGGACATTTATATTTTTCCCGCATTTCTTTTAAAATTAACTTGTCCACACTTTTCTTGTTAAAACCAATTGATCTGGCGATTCACCTTGCCTCTAGTTTCATAAAATTTGACAACCAATCCTCTCCCGACATGCTGCTCACCTGGTGAGCTGACATCATGGGCTCGAACCTTCAGACAGCATAGCCATTTTGTTACAGATACTGTATTTACATTCCTTGCTACCAGAAATTTGTCAGTGGCTGTTAAACAGTTGCTTTCCGTTGAATACTTCACGGAATTTTCGACCATGAATAGGCATCTCTTCGTTCTAATTTAAAATTTATGTATCATTTGGGCTAGAGACAGACACACACACACACACACACACACACACACACACACACACACACTCACAAACACACCAAGCACGCAAATATGTAAGCACATACAATTCTTGTTGCTTCATCACTTTTCTTCAAACAGGTACTGTTGCTTCGTGAATACCATAAGCATTTGCTGCACCTGAGCAATTAATTCTTTCCTCTTTAACATCTATAATAGAGCAACCACCTTATTTTTATCACATTCTATTCTAGTGGACTTCATAAATGATTCCTCAACATACCTGAAAAGTCATGTGCCATAAATTAATAAAATAGCACAGAAGCCAGAGCTACAAAATTTTCTGTTATCTAGACCCCTTAGAAACTATTTATGGCACAGTTTATGGCCTATAAAGCTCATAAAATCTCATATCACAAATAAGAAGTGCATACAATCACCAAAAGATTACAGTAGAAAGCAAGTGGGGCAATCATCTATTTTCAAAGTCGTTGAATTTGATGTAGAATTAACAAGACTAAGATATGAATAAACAGTGACTGTGAAACACATACTGTCTGAGACATTAATGTACAGCAAAGAATAACCAAATATCACACTTGTTAGACCACAAGAGCTTATGATGGAAGTCTAATGTAGTCAGCTAATGTAGAAAACAAGCTCATAACACATACTGAATTGGCGGGAGCGGCTCAATTGTTGCAGATTTTAGTGTATCGCTGTGAGGAGCTCGCACCAATCATAATGTGGTGCTACCTAGCAGAATAAAAACACGAGCTATGTGATTAGTCATCTTTCCATATTCGTCAATGTGCCCCAGTCTCCCCTACCCATTCAAGAAGTTAATAATATTTATTCAACATCGAATAATCAAATACAATTCTTAGAAATAATGCAATTTCAGGACATCATACAGATTTTCTTCTGAATGTGCCAGTTTATAAGATACAAATTAAAGATTTGTTTGTATTCATAAATTTTACAAATGGTTCAAATGTCTCTGAGCACTATGCGACTTAACTTCTGAGGTCATCAGTTGCCTAGAACTTAGAACTAATTAAACCTAACTAACCTAAGGACATCACACACATCCGTGTCCAAGGCAGGATTCGAACCTGCGACCGTAGCGGTTGCTCGGTTCCAAACTGCAGCGCCTAGAACCGCACGGCCACTCTGGCCAGCATAAATTTTACATTTTGATGCATTTTACATTTGGTAATATACAAATAACAGTGTTACAAACATTGTTGTTATCAACATTAGATCAGTTGTGAGTTACTTAACACTATGAGCCTGACGCACTTTCCATGAAGTTAAAGTACTCATCTAGGGGGTACAAAGGGTTTGCAATTAAAATTCTTTTAGCTAGTCTTTTAATTTGTTGGTAGAAAGGGCTGTGAAGCTTTTCGGTAGGGTATTGGTTAGATTCAGCCCCACATGAGTTGCATTTTTTTCATATAAAGTTAGGCATTTTAACTGCACTATTACAATGACATACATTCGTCACAAATTGTCCATCACAATTTGAGAAGAATAGCGATGTCCACAACTACTACACTAGAGAAAAAAGTAACCTTTACTACCCTTTATTAAAGCTATCAGTAGCGGGAGTTCAATACGTAGCAACAATTTTTTAAAATATTTTACCCATTAACATAAAATGTCTAATAGGCAACAACGCAAGTTTTAAATCTAACCTATGATAATTTCTCCTGGATCACTCTTTCTATTTGATGGACTAATTTCTATTTATTACTGATAACATGAAGAAAAGAACTAATTTTTAAGTGTATGACTAGCACTAAAAATAATGCGTTCGTTAATGTTAACACTAAAAATGTATACATATCCAATAAACTGTCTCGTTCCATTTCATTTTGATAAAAGAACTGTTCAAATAATCTTTGAAACATGTAACTAACTACAGTAACTAAATGAGGAACCTTTGAGGGGCCCTTTGCTGTTTTATTCACACACCTGTCAATGTCGCAGCGCAACTCGTGATCACGCCAGAGGAGGCCACGAAACAGGAGGACTGAAAAGAGAAGGGCTTAATCTTCCAAGGGCTGTCAACAGTGTCAAGGGTTGTCAAAATCCTCCTGTTGCTGATGGCACTGTGAACTTGGTTTTAGAGCGTGAAATGTGTGAAAATGAACGCCTCTGTCGGAAGGGATGGTTTCATTGACGCCCTATATGCCACCCCCGGAGTCCCTTTTGTGTTGATTCTGAGCCGAAGTGTCTCTGAGTGGTTTTCCTATGGCTACCCGTAAGAAAACCACCCGATTACAACACTGGGCTTTGTAATTGCGACCACCATCACAAAGGTGTCAAGAAAGGGTGTTAAATGTGGATAAGCGAAAGTGTGGTACATTCATGGTGGTGTTGGGCAAAATTGTGGTGAAATTTGGTGCCAATGTTGCATCATTATCACACCTTAAACCTCACCTGAACTTCTGAGCTGTAGACCTTTTTCTGCTTGTGTCGCACTGATGTTTGAAGGATCTTTGAGTCCAAAGATGATGTCGCAGGGCACCCTAGTTTCGCATCACTTTAGGCACATGTGAGCCAAATGTCAAACTTCTGCGTCGCAATGGGGTTTCAAAACAGTGACCCTTTAATTGTGTTACACGGTGTAGCCTACATCTACATCCAGACAAATACCCAGCAAGCTGCTGTGCAGTGCATGGCCATGGGTACGTCATTGCAACATTAATCAGTTTTCCTTCCATTTCACTCTCACGTACTGATCGAGTAAAATAAATTATTGTCTTTATACCTCCATAGATACCCTCATCTCTCTTATGTTTCACAAAAAACACATCACGCCTTCCTGAGGTTTACTCTATTACTTATTCAAATGGTGTATATCAACTGAATATGATCTAGCAGTCACATGATACGGCTGCTTCCCAGGACAGCCACAACCAATCATGTTATGCTATTTTATCAGTAGTAGTGAATTGGAAACCACATCTTTCATGGATGATTTACATTGTTTCAGCCTGGGATCTGCTTCTACCTTACCATTTATTATTGCCATTAATCACCATAGCTATGTCATTCGCCAGTTAAGACCAGATAAATTGTGTCAGTGTTACAAGGTTAAGATTATACAAGCATTGTAATACAAAAAGCAATTAGCATAATCATGAATAATACCGGTAATACAGAACAAATTTGCATAAGTATAGCATAACACTTAATGACATATAGAGTAAGAAATTTTTAACAAGTACATGTTCACTTCATTTCATATGGCAGTGCATTGTTTAGGAAGGCCAATTTGCTATTTCACTGTCAAAGAACTCATTTAAACTGTACAGTGGTTTTTGGCGTAGGTTTTGTGAGATCTTTCCCCGAAATTTCACCAAGTTCAAGGGCTGCATTTTAGTATTTAGATGGTTGAACATTTTACTTGCTTCTGTTGGAAAACTGTCCCTTGTCATAGAGAGTCAACAGCTTGGGATATCATTGTCTTCCTTACTGCACATGTTATAATTTTGGACGTCATTCCTGTTGGTGAATGTTCCATGATTATCTTTCCCCTACATGAGACAGGTGAAGACATGTTGACTGAAAATTGTCGTCACTCCTAGATGTGTGAAGATGAGTTTGCATAGGTCCAGTTTCCTGCTTGATGTTATGATTCTTATTGCTTTTTTGGAGTAGTAGTAGCAGAACATTTCACAGCTTGTAGAGTGACCCCATAGTAAACTGATCTTTCAAGCAACTCACCATCAACTTTTATATAACATCTGCAGCATATGAACCTATTACACACCTTTTTTCTTTTAGAAGCTTTGTGTTGGCTCCCTGAAAAAAGGAGGTAGGGGTTGTCTCAGCAGCCAATGTGCTAAAACCCAATTGTAAGCTTCTGCTCCCACTATACCTCCATCCAGGGGCCAAGTAAAAGTGTTTGATGAATACAGATGTTGGGGAAAACTCATCAAGAGAGCTCAACACGTGCAGCAGTTAGAGCAGTACCAGAGACAAATTCACAATATCTCATCATCATTAACAAAAATATGGTTCAAATGTTTCTGAGCACTATGGGACTTAACTTCTAAGGTCATCAGTTCCCTAGAACTTTGAACTACTTAAATCTAACTAACCTAAGGACAGCACACACATCCATGCCCGAGGCAGGATTCGAACCTGCGACCGTAGCGGTCACGCGGTTCCAGACTGTAGCGCCTAAAACCACTCGGCCACTATGGCCGGCTCATCATCAACAGTCTTCTTGTACCTAATCATTGCATACTCTTATGCAGCAATGTACATGCAACTTTAACAGATTTCCTGGTAAGGAGAGAGAGGAGAAATGCATATTTGAAAATGGTGTGTGTGTGTGTGTGTGTGTGTGTGTGAGAGAGAGAGAGAGAGAGAGAGAGAGAGAGAGAGAGAGAGAGAGAGACCCCTATTTTTAAATATTGGGGGCGGGGCACAAAGTACCTGCCCCCTCCCCCAAGTCAGTACCTCTGATTGAAGTAGCATCACTGAATGAAGTGTTGCTGCATGAAGGGATAGAATTTCCTGTGGATTGAATTTGCATGATTTTGACAGTTGCAGAATTCTGGAGAAATTATTCCTCCCACTCTTCTAGAAATAGACATAGTTTTTAGAAGAGGCTAATGTTGTCAGCAATACCAGGATATCTACATCTTCATCTGTGATGGTAACATTATCATAGTCAACAGCTTGTCATATAGTGGTGTTCATTATAATGACATTGGCCTCTTCTATTGACTGCTTATCACCAGTCCTTTGCTGCTGTTTCAGTCATCAGCATTGAAATGAAGTCCCTTTTGTTGGCATTGTTTGATTACAACAATCATTGTGACACTGTTAACAGCTGTTCTTTGTGAAATTCCTGAAGATTCATTTCATCTTTTTGGCTGATCATGCCCTTGAAGTATCATATATTTGTGCACTCTTAGCCTGCAGGTTCTACTGCTACACTGTGGATTCAGTCCTTCCACATGTTTACACCAATGAAAAATTTCATTGAAGCTGAATGGATGTGGAATTGAAACCTGCATGTCAAATTTGTAAGACAACTGTTTCCGTTTTTCCATGCAACAGTTCATTTGACCCATGTAGACATGACCACAGAGTAGATCCTAATGATGGTGATGAAGAGTTATGGAGATCACTGTATATCAGATAGTCTGTTGCCTCAATGGACCTTGAGCATGCTATGTCTCAAAACTTCCATAAGCAAACAGAGATATTCACCAAAGTATGTTCAGGAACACCTGAAAAACTTGCAGATATGTTGGCATCTCAGAATAAAGTTGCACAAATGTATAGCCACCTATTGGTTATTTATAAAATCACATGAGTCATTGTTTTGAATCGGTAGTAATTTGACTGTGAGTGAAATCAAACGATAGCTTCAAAAATTGTTGCTCCCTTGCAAAATGTGTGCTGTAATTCGATTTTTGTGTGCAAAAGTAGTTAGAGCTGCTCATATTCATCAGGAATGGTTAGACACTAGTGGTGAGACATTAAAATGGCTACACAAATGTGCATGATGTAGATCAGAGTGGCAGGCCAAGAATTCATGAAACTGAGCAACAAGTGGCCCAAACGCTGTGATCTGATTTATGACTGGTGCTCTGGCTAATAAATTTTCTCGTTGTAGGATGTAAAATCCGTCAGTTATGCAAAACACAGTTTTTTCCAAGTTCCCAAACATGTTTCAATACTACTGTGCCATCATCAGTGGGCTTCCGTTTTATTTAATCTGTAATGTGCAACATTATTACTAAATGATTACTAACTTATGAGGATATTTAGTTCAAACAATAATTTGGTTTTTTTGTTAATACCTTTACACTTTGTGTGCATGATTTTTCAGGATCACTTGTGTATTATTTATTACAGGTAGCTTGTCATCTACAACCAAACAATGTCAATGAGAAATTTTGTGTAAAGGTATTAACAAAATGAAAGAAATTAGTGTTTGAACTTGATGCCCTCATAAGTTTGTAATCATTTAGTAAAAATGTTGTACATCACAGATTAAATAAAATGGAAACACACTGACGATGGCCTAGTGGTGCTGAAACATGTTTGGGAACTTGGAAAAAACAGTGTTTTGCATAACTGGTAGACCTTACATCCTACAATTTTAACTGAAAACACAATAAACAAAGGAGCTGAAAACCCAAATGATGAAATTTTCTCATGTTCGTCACACCACTATTTTAACAAAATTGGCACTGAAAGTTCAGATATTGCAAATTATGTGTAAAAGTGGGATTCCAGAAAAACTTACTGATGAACATGAAGACCAAAAAATGTCATGTGGACAAGCTTTTTTAGACTGCAGTTGACAAGCTGGAGATGATTCATTTTTCCTTTTTCTTACGGCTTACAAGACATGGATATCCTACACCAATGAAGAATTGAAATAATGGTCAATGCAGTGGGGGCATTCAACTTTGCCAAAAGCAAAATATTCATTACTCAGGTCAAAACAGGATACCTACAATTTTGTGGGCTAAGAAGGATGTTCTTTTGGTTCATTTTCTGGAATAGTGGTCAGCAGTTACAGCTGATGTGTACTGAAAAATATTCATTGAACTGGGACATGCCATCCAAAATCGCAGGAACTGTAGCCCAGAATAGTGAACCTCCATGACTACAGATGTCCACAGACAACTGCACTTATCAAGGATTAGATTTAATATTCTGTGAATTACCTTTTCTAGCACTTGAAACAATAGTTTGGTGAACAATGGTTTGTAGATGGCAAGGACCTCAAGACTGCCATTGTAAACTGCTTTAGTCCTCAGGTGGAGAAATTCTACACATGGGTATGAAGTGTGGGATGATTGGATGGATACCCACCCCATAATCTTTCTTCCAAAACTGGCCCCTGCAGAAGTCTCAGTACTTTCTAAGGGCCTCACCTTTAGGCCCTAACATGGCATGTCACTGAGCAGAATATAAGATCATAAAACTAACACTTTTATTTACATGACCAGTTGTGCAATGCATTTTCATTAACAAAAAATTGCCCAACTAATAGAATATGCATCATATATGGAGAACTTACATTTGTGTTGCTTGCCGTTATTTCATCTAAGGTTTCAAATACAAGAAAGTTGCCAGTTAATGCTGAACATTCTTACAAGAACTAACATCTACTCATGTATATGGGTAAAGTGGATAAAATGCATCATAATTTAATCACTTGAGTGTAATTTATTACAAAGAACATATTATTTATAAGTTCAAACCATTGTTGACAGCTTATAATTATTTCGCAAAATTCTTTTACTCTGTGAGCACAGCTTCCTGAATGTTATTTCAGCAATAGAAACACTTGCTCTTCAACAGTTGGGACAGCTCCCAGCACCATCTGAAGAAGCCATCCTAGCTGCTCCTGTCGTATGTATGGAAAGAACCTCCATCTCAATTCACCCCCCCTCCCTGCTTCCCCCTGTCCAACCATCATAGCTTGTAGACTATATCTTGCTGACTTATTCCACTTTCCACATCCACAAAAACTTTATCCCTCCATGAACACGCTGCTCCTGAATACTCTCCCTGTAACATTCTTTTCAACCTTTTGTGCCAAAACTTGTCCCCTGCAAAAGTCTCATCACCTTCTAAAGACCTCACCTTCAGCCTTAAACATAAGTTCAGATGTGCTAGACTTGTAAATGACCTTCTTGTTCTTTGCTCATTCTTCACTGTGGAAACACATATCACTGACACCAGCCAACCGGAACCCCACACAGAATCTTGTTTAAAACAATTCCAATCTTCCTTCCAACCATGATCATCCTGCCCTTCCATCCAATCATCCCCTGGCAACCTTTCAGGAGCTAACCTGGACTCACCTTTCTTACCTAAATCCCTCTCCAGAGAGCCCAACATCACTTCTAAAGAACGCCTAGATGTATGTAACCTGAAAACCAATCCAGGCCTTAATATCCATCCCACAGACACAGGCTCCATCACAGTGGTCTTGGATCATAGTGACTATGTGGCTGAGTGTCTCCACCAACTTTCTGACACTTTGCATACAAACCTTACAACCATGATGCTATCCCAAAATTCCAGTAGAGCCTCCACAGCCCCTCAAGGCCTTAGATTCATCCCAAAACCTAACACCTGAATCCCTCTCTCCCCTCACAGTAGCAACGTCCTGCACTTCTACCTTCTATGTACTCTCCAAACTCAACCCTCATGTCTCCCTACTGGTCATCCGATTGTGGCTGGGTACAATGCTCCCATAGAATGAACCTCTGGCTTTGTTGACCAACACCTTCAAACTACTGTTCATAACTTTCTATCCTACATTCAAGGGACAGCTCACTTCGTTCACCACTTTTCCACAGTTTCTGTCCCATTACCACCAGACTCCTAGTACATAGCTGTGGATTTGATATCTTTATATGTAAATGTCCCTCATGTCCATGGCCTTGCTGTGATGGAACACACCTTTCCCAATGTCCTCCTGATACCAACCCACCAACTCTTTCATAGATTCCTAGAAAACCACATTCTGACCCAAAATTCTTTTACTTTTGAAGGCCAAATCTGTAAATGAATCCATGTTATGGCCATGGGTACTCAAACTCCACCATCATATGCCAACTTATTTATAATCCATCTGGAGGAATCCTTCCTATTCAGTCAACACCTAAAACCCCTTGTCTCTTTCAGATTCATTCATGACATTTTCATGATCTGGACTCATGGCAGGAACAACCTTTACTCTTTCCCCTATAACTTCAGCACCTGCTCACAAAACTTCTTCACCTGGTCTGTCTCAACTCAACACAGTCACCTTCATAGACATTTGATCTCCTCCCCTCAGATAACCCCATAAACAAATCTTTTTGTATCAAGTGCACCAACCACCATAAGTATCCCCACTTTGACAGCTGTCACCATTCCATGTCAAAAAGTCTCTTCCTTACAGCTTCATCACCTGTGAATGCAGTACCTGGAGTAGAAAGCAGGAGCTTTTACTGACAGACAGTATCCTACCCAATGCATCCACAAACATATCTCCCATGCCATCTGCTCCTCTGACATCAGTTAACCTGTTAACCAGCCACTGACCAGCACTACTTTGATTATGCAGTATCACCATGGCCTTGAAAAGCTCAACTAAATCCTTCACCAGGGCTTTGACTATCTCTTGTCATGCCCTGAGGGGGAGGATATTCTACCCACATTACCCAAAGTTATGTTATGCTGCCTATTCAACCCACAGAATATCCTTATCATGCCTATTCCAATCCTGCTCTCAATCCGGTAACCTATGCTTCATCCCCTTTTGGTTGACCTGGATGCAAGACTTGACCTATACATTCACTCACCATCTCCTACCACAATCCAATCACTGGCATTTCCTATCCAATAAAAAGCTGGACATGTGAAATCAGCCATATCATATATCAGAAATATTGCAATTACTGTTTGGCATTCTTTGTGGGCATGACAAGTAACTAAATTTCTACTCATGTAAATGACCACCATCAGACTGTGGCAGATCACAAATTTGACCATACAGTTGACAAATGTGTTGTGCACCAAAATGCAAATGACTTCAACAGTTTCTTCACAATGCAAGTTGTTTGGATACTTCCTTCCAGCACTAATTTCTCTGAAAAATGCAGGTGGGAATTGCCTCTCCATCATATCCTGCCTCTCTGGCCTAAATCTCTCCTAACCTAATGCTTTTCCTTGCCTTTTCCCTTTTCTCTTCTGCCTACATCACTCCTTCCCCATCCAGATCATATACTGCCTTTTCCCCGCCACTCTTCCTCCCCTGCCATGTGGGGATTCGGGATTCTCTCTCTCTCTCTCTCTCTCTCTCTCTCTCTCTCTCTCTCTCCCTCCCTCCCTCCCTCCCTCTCTCTCCCTCCCTCTCTTTCCCTTCCCCCTCCCCATCCTCTCTCCTTTCTCTCTTCTATCTCTGTGTCCTTCCTCATCTCCACCTTCCTCTCCTTTCCCCCCCTCCCTTTTGCACCTTCTCCCTCACTCTACCTCTTATATTAAACTCCTTTCATCTCGTTGTACAGCTGCTGAGTCATTTGTTGACTGCCCTGCCTTGCACTAATCCATTACCTCATCCACGTCTTATGCATCCTTCCCTACCCCTTCCCCAACTCCATCTGCCCACACAACTACTATCAATAATCAACAATTAATGTTGCTATGGCCTTGGGTGTGTGCATCTGGATAACTGTGTGGTTGTGTGAGTAAATGCATTTACTTCTAATAGAGAGAGCGAGAGCTTGAAAGCTAGTGTAAATACTTTTTTCTGTTGCATATTTCTATACACCACACATCAGTTAGCTATATATGATTGGTTGTCTGTCCTTTTATTTTACATTTCCACCCAGGAATTTTCATCATTGTTATAGATTTATATTAAAATGATTTGCTAATTGGATAACAAGTATTGCATTATATGTGAAACTGATGTCTGTAATTGGTTATTCTACACTCAACCAACACTGATATACAGTGTAGTGAATGTAAAAACCTTTTATTTACAAGATCAGTTTAATATCTTGAAATCTAATATAAATGGAATGACATTATGTTATTCACTACAAACAATTGCATGAACAAAATAATTAGCTCACCCACAGCTTATATATTTTGGTAAAAAAATGTTACATTTCTGAGGTATGCTGTCAAATGTCCACAGTTTGCAATGGCTGAGCAGTACCTGCATGTTTGGCCCCGAGGTTCCTTTATGATGATCGCCCTGCCCAACCAGGACTGCTCATGGACTGTAACTCTCTTCATGTCCTTCAAACAATTTGAAGCACTTGACACGACCAAAGCACTGCTAGACTTCTTTGGACAACACTTTCCTGATGCACTGCCACTCATTGGGACTGAGCGGTTAATCAAGGACTACTTCTCCACAAAGCCTTCACCACTCATCTCCATTAAGGTTTGTTGTGAAAGCAAATAATTCATGTTTTTACATCAAGAAGCCTTTGCCTCACTTTTAATTTATAAGCTTTTCAATGACTAATGCAAGGATACAGCAGTAATCAGTGTCTTAATGTACAGTATATCAATGTATTGCTTGTTCCAACAGTAACAAGTTCCAAGGCTATTCAGTGAGTTAGCATCCTTTTTATATCTACATTGTTCTTTGTGTTTTCTTATGAGCAATATTGGGCTGTTATTGACATAGAGGCAATTCACATAGTTCATCAGTTTTTGACTATTGATACTTTTCTTTTTCTGAATGTAGGTCATAAACTAAGTACATCACTGAAAAGAAGCATAATATGCCCAGAATTGCACATGTAAGAATCATACATTCAGTGCTTGGTTGATGATATTTGTTACATTCATTGCAAAAGAGTTACTGTATCTTTATGTTGTAAGTTGAAACCAGAACATGGCCTCCTTAGAAAAAAGCCTGGAGTTGCTGGAAAACACAATATGAACTTTTTACATTGTTCACATTAAATCAATAACTGCCAGATACTTGAAGCAAAATGGCCCTAAACATCACTAGACAATTCTTCTCAAACATGCTAATATACTTTGTGCCTTCACTTTTATGCCTGTGGCTGAGGATGTTAGTATGATGATAGATAATGATTTTATGCAACAAGCTGAAGTTAAAAAAATATATGTTTAATCAACAGTAACTAATTGTCACATCACATGGTAGAAAGTTAGCCGAATTGTGTAACGTGGTTCTATGTACTGTTGAGAAACAATCTGGAAAAGTAATAATGCTGGTTAATGGGAAAAAAACAATTACATTGGAGAAAGTACAAAAAGGTGTAGAAAGCTGTCAAATCTATAATTATCTGCATGCCAACATTAATGTAAACATGTTTCTCAGTAGTTTCATATCCATCTTGGAAAGCTGTGTCTCCAAATTACTAAACACAGTGGTACAGAACATAAAGGAAAATCACTACTGTCATGGTTATGAGAGCGCCTTCGAAGTGGTGGTGGTGGTGGTGGTGGTGGGGAGGGGAGGGGGGTGGAAGATGGAAGGGGGGACAGAGGAAAAAGAGAGAGGGAGACAGACAGACTTACAAATTTGCAATGCACAAAAGTACTGAAATGGTCAGGAAACATTGCAAAAAATAAATAAATAAATAAAAATTAGACATATGTATATCAGACTGATATATACCATAATCGAATTAAAATTAAATATAATTAAATCTGAAATAGGAAAAGAAGCAACAGAAGATGAAACTATTTCTACCAAAGAGGATGGGAATATTATAAAGGTTGTACATGTGTCATAGTTAATAACAAAACAATGAAAACTCAAGGTAGGAATATCAATAATGTCAGATTGCTACTTATCATAAAGGAGATGGGTCTGAGCTGCTGGAGTTGATGGTCATGAGTGCATGTGGTATGCTTGCCTGTGTTTATGAATGGTGTGTGTTTCTGTTTTGCTGATGAAGACTGTGACAAAAAGCTGTGTGTAAGTGTCTTTTAATTGTGCCTGTCTGCAAATTAACACATGTTCTTTACAGTATGTAGCAATCTATCTTTTACTACATTGTTGATGTAGTTAATAATAATTATTCTTTTAAAAATTAATGTTGACATTGTTGCAGTTGGTTTAGAAGAGAAAGTAGAGATGCACAGGAAACTCAGTGCAATATGTAAATGTTGTGCGTGTGTGTGTCCTCTTTACTGACAGAGGCTGTGGCCAAAAGCTCTAGGTAGGAGTCTTTTAATCATTGTCTGCAACTTGATGTGTTTCTTTACAATAAGTAGCAATTATCTTTTCCTACTTTGTTGATATTCCTACCTTGAGTTGACATTGTTTGATTTAATCTTATATGTTGTTGATTCAGTAGTAATAATTATACGGGGTCGTCAGAAAGGTGTTTTCAGCATTTTGAGATTAATCTCATTTAAACAAGACAGAAATCATGGATCACTTGGTAGCAATTTCCAACATCTCCTGTAAAAAGGCCTTCTCCAGTTCATTAAATAAGGTAACTTTTCCACAACAATTTTACAAACATTTTTTGGCAAATTTTATCTCACATGCTTCCATGTTACCAAACCAAGCACTGAAGATAATTCCAAAGCAGCAAAACACGTGCTTCACCAAAGCTAAGTGTATAGCAATACCTGTCAATGAGGTGTGTATGTCTGCAGTGCCATCTGCTTCCCCCCTCCCCGATGTATTTCTTCATGGCTAGGTGAGTTTGTAAGGCTTTTTTTTTGCATGTCACTCATATCAGAGTACATATTTCATACCAAAATTATTGCAAATGTCAACAAGAATTGTAAAGATAATGCCATAAAAATAATAACGGCAATCCTGCAAATATCATGATTTACCTCTTTTGAAATCAAACTCTTATATACAGAGCTAGACATTTATGTCATATACCTACCGATATCACCTCTTCTATCCTTAGATAAGTGGGCATGGCACATAAAGTTATTTTTTTCTCTTCTTCTATTACTATGTTACAGAATTATTTACAGTTGATACTTACTAATAGTTTATAAGAACTCTTATCATAACAGTGACAATATAAAATCGAATAACTATCTTATTTGGAATCATAACAGTAGAGATATCAGTATTTTTTGATTGCCAGAGTAATGGAAGATTATCAGTCCTGTCACAAGATACAGATTTTGGCTAACAGATTTTGTATACAATTCAACTGAAGAGTTTGATAAACATTCTGTAAAATTAAATTGGTACCCATTTGTTACCACATTGGAAGCAGAAATGAGCTTTTACTGCTTTTTTACATTACATATATTGTTAATCATAAGTAAACCAATTGCAGCATTATGAGTTACATGTGTGATATTATTAGCCACAAGCATAGGAATGATCAGACAATATTTATGTTGTAGTGCAATCCCTACCATGTTGGCAGTTCAGTCATTATAGTTGGAGATGCAGCCCATGCAATGGTTCCCTTTTATGGACAGGGAATGAATGCGGTAAGTCTTCAGTGTAAGCTGCTTTCTATTTCTTTTATCTAGCTGAGACTACAAAAGACATGCCATTAAATATGTCTGAACTATAGCAAGTGCTTATGTTGCTCCTCGTAAGTATTTGAATGATTTTTTACATTATTTGAATGATGTGAACAGCTAACAATATACAAATAAGAACTTAAGATACTGAAACTAAGTACTTGATAATGAATTACAGTACATTCAAAGCCAGTCCACAAATGTTACTGTAGATGTAAATTTCATAAAGATCAGGATCTGTGCTGTAGCAAATACTCTCGTATTTCACTTCATAGAATTGCACACCCATAAACAAAGTGGTAAACGCACTGTAACCTACTTCCGCATTAATGGAGGGATTCATTTTCTAAATAATGTTCTGAGTTCTGCACATCAATCAATGATAAGTAAAATCACAAATCTGTCTGGTTGACACAAGGATATTTTATGTACAAGAGGAAAATGCAATATAACAAGAAAGTAGTTATGAAATGCAAATATCTTAAACTGCTGAAGATTTCCATCTGTATTCATGTAAGAAAATGAATTCCAACTAAAACATAAATGTGACCCAATAACATTAATGGGGACAGACAAATAGAGAAAATAAAGTGTTACTGAGAACTGCTGAAGATGTCTGTTAATATTTACACTATAATATTGATTCCTCCTAAAATGAAAAACTGACTTAATAACATTACTGAGGGTGGACAAATAATGAAAAACATGTCACTGAATGAAGTAGTTTTCTGTGTTTCAGTATTACTAAACAAGCATTCACTACAACAATTATTTATTAACATGAACTTTTATGCACTTAACAGTGTCAAGTATAATTTATTATAAACTATGATGAGTAATAGGTTTGTAATAATTGTGTAAAATGGTGATAATATATTTCTGAGTATTTCTTTGCTGTCCATCCGGTTGTGATCTTTGACTGCCCTAAATAAAAAACTTTCTCAAGCGGTCTCAAGAATTCATTGACAGTTGGTACTATTTTATTGTCTTATAATTGGTTTTAAGGTATACTTTCAACCATTTATTACTGAAGTTTTATCTGCCCTCAAAACGAAGAGTATAGTGCCATCAGCAAAATGAATGTGGTTCAAAGCTTTGCTTTTCTGTCTGAGATACCCTCACTATCTGAAACTTTTTTTTTAGTTTTCTTATTACAATACAGTTTACAACTGAATTTCTTCCCAGCTATTCCTCTGTAATAAAACATACACTTCAGTTTTGACATTTGGTTTTTCTTTTGTTGTCTCTCTTCTGATAATCATATGTATCCCTTTTGATCTTATTCAAATCCTCTTCCAACTTCTGTAAACTATTCTCAGATACACTATATGATGAAAAGTATCCAGACACACACAAAAACATACATTTTTCATATTAGGTTCACTGTGTTGCACCTACTGCCAGGTACTCCATATAAGCAACCTCAATAGTCATTAGACATCCTGAGAGGCACAATGGGGCACTCCATGGAACTCACAGACTTTGAATGTGGTCAGGTGATTGGTTGTCACTTGTGTCATATGCCTGTATGCAAGATTTCCACACTCCTAAACATGCATAGGTCCACTGTTTCCAATGTGATAGTGAAGTGGAAATGTGAAGGGACATGTACAGCACAAAAGCGTACAGGCCGACCTCGTCTGTTGACTGACAGAGACTGCCGACAGTAGAAGAGAGTTGTAATGTGTAATAGGAAGACATCTATCCAGACCATCACACAGGAATTCCAAACTGCATCAGGATCCACTGCAAGTGCTAGGACAATTAGGTAGGAGGTGAGAAAACTTAGATTTCACGGTCGAGCGGCTACTCTTAAGCCACACATCATGCTGGTAAATGCCAAACGATGCCTTGCTTGGTGTGTAAGGAGCGTAAACATTGGATGATTGAACAGTAGTAAAATGTTGTGTGGAGTGACAAATCATGGTACACAATGCGGTGATCTGATGGCAGGGTGTGGGTATGGCGAATGCCCGGTGAACGTCATCTGCCAACAGTAAAATTCAGAGGCAGTGGTGTTATGGTGTGGTCATGTTTTTCATGGAAGGGGCTTGCACCCCTTGTTGTTTTGCACTGCACTATCACAGCACAGGCCTATGTTGATATCTTAAGCACCTTCTTGCTTCCCACTGTTGAAGAGCAATTCGGGGATGATGATTGCATCTCTCAACACGATCGAGCATCTGTTCATAATGCACGGCCTGTGGTGGAGTAGTTACATGACAATAACATCCCTGCAATGGACTGACCTACACAGAGTCCTAACCTAAATCCTATAGAACACCTTTGGGATGTTTTGGAATGCCGACTTCACACCAGGCCTCATCGACCAACATCGATACCTCTCCTCAGTGCAGCACTCTGTGAAGAATGGGCTACCATTCCCCAAGAAACCTTCCAGCACCTGATTGAAAGTATGCCTGCCAGAGTGGAAGCTGTCATCAAGGCTAAGGGTGGGCCAACACCATATAGAATTCCAGCATTACCGATGGGGGTTGCCATGAACTTGTGAGTCATTTTCTGCCAGGTGTCCGTATACTTTTGATCACATAGTGTTTTTATTGCACTTAAAATAAAAAGATTTTTTGTTTGTTTATTTATTTATTTATTTATTTATTTATAGAGCTGAAGTAGTTAAGTTTCTGTGATCCATTTTATTCTCTATTTAGCAAAGCTTAATTTAATGAGGAGTGGTTGCAGAAGTAGCTGGGCATGCCCATAGCTCTGAAGTCATTTCCCAAATTCCTTTCATCCACTCCTCACAAAACTCTTTCATCTAGGCAGGAATACCAATTTCCCATGTACTTACAACAGTAGGGCATTTGATGGCCTTCTTACAATACAGTAGGCTCACGGGAAGTGAAGAGTTTGGCAGTATACATGAACAATGCTAAACCTTGGCAGAACTTCATTCACAGTGTTCTTGCCCATGAAATGAAAGTTCCTGAATCTCAGAGCCTGAGACTGACACAACCAGTTCACTTGCATACAATATGTCACAAGAGTTCTCAAGACTTCAGTCAATATTGTCAGTTAACAATCAGACAGTCTTTGTGATCCACATAATATATTTACCCCAGATAGTAGCAGTCTTTGGCTCATCACACAGTCTGTAGCGTGGGTTGTTGAACAGCCCATCATGTCTACCTATACTAGATTTCAAACTGCAGTTATCTGAGCATACATGGCAAATATCCATGTACTTGGTGGCCATCAAATTGTAGTTAGGAAAGGAACAGAAGTGTTACTGGTATTCAAAATAAAATATTTTCTGATTCTGTGCCACATGAATGTATGACTTTGGATGTATCAGTTTTCTGGAAAAGAACAGTATGAACTGTTTCAAAACTAGTGCGACAAATAGAGGCAGTTCTGTAGAACCATATCAGAGCTTGAAAATATAATGCAACTGGATTGTAGTGGCAGACAACACACATATTCAAATTTGCAAGCTTTCATAGCCAGTGGCTTCTTCATCTGATAGGATATATTTATTACATTACATTATAATTTGAAAGTAATGGCAGCCAAACATCTTAGTACTTGTAGTTTGTAAAACTGAAACAATAAACATTTCTAATACATCTTGAAAAAGTTGACAGTAGCTGCTTGGACATGTCACCTACTAATGATAAAAATATTTAGTGAACTATGCTGATATTTAAGAGGGGTTCTAGTAAAACATTGAGAAAGACCATTTAAAATGAGAGTGAAAATTTTAACATGTCAACATGTGGAGAATGTTGTACACACATCATAAAACATATTTTTGTGATGTAACAATGAAAACAATCTATCTTTGACAATGTAATGTAATTGGATAGATAAAAAATCTACTCACCAAGCAGCAGCAGAACATGCACATAAAAAAGGTTATAATTATGCAAGCTTTCAGAGCCAGTGACTCCTTCTTCTGGCAGAAGGGGTGAAGGGAAAAGAAGAGGGGTGAAGGAAAAGGAAAGACTCAGAAAAGGAGAGACTCACTTTCCTTCTCGTCCCATCTCATCCAATAAGTCTTCGCTGACCCTCGGTTCTGAGTGACTTTTCCAAAATCCATCCCTTTTTCTAGACATCTCCAGTCCTTTTCCTTCACTCCTCTTCCTTCCCCATCAACACTTCTGCCAGAAGAAGGAGATGCTGACTCTGAAAGCTAGCACCACCATGATCTCTTTTTTGTGTGTTTTCTGCAGCTGTTTGGTGAGATCTATCCAACTACATAATGTTTTTGTGATAAGATTTTTCATTATTAATGGTTGCTTAACCTGCTTTTGAGTATCCTTTTGTTTGGTAATTCAGTGATGGAGAGAGTTTCATAGCTTTATGCAATGCTGATGATTTACTTGAGGAGGAAGAGGGTGACATGACTAACTATGCCATTCTATTTAAAGATTTATATTGTTATTGTGTTCGGTATACCCATGTATTACTACCCATTTCAGTTTAACACTATTAATATTAATAAAAAGTCACACTGCATACCAAGGGGTACAAATGTTCCATATATGATACTGGAATGCCTCTTAAATAGAAACTACTTCTCAGTCTAAAGTGAAATACAGGATGAGTCAAAAACTTTGCAATGATATATAAATTTATTGAGATAACTTACAGAATCAACAGATGCATCATTTTTTGGCAACCCCATTCTGTCACAAGGAGCACCAGCGTGGTGCATAGTTAAAATGGCCACTTTCACTGGTGCTGAGCATGCTCGCTTTACCTGGATATGCTTGAAAACTTTTTAAATCCACATACCGATGGAGATGACCAATATGCAATGATTTACTTCCAGCAAGGTGATGCACCACCTCATTTCCTCACAGAAGTTCAAGTTTTCCTAAATAATCACTTCCAAGATCAGTGGACTGAATGTAAAGGGCCAATTGCATGGCCACCTCACTCTCCAGACTTGACATCACTGGATTTCTTTGTCTCGGGATTCATCCATGACTGTGTGTATATTCCTCCCCTACCAAACAATTTAGCTGACCTGAAAAATTGAATCTACACTGCCATTGCACAAGTTATGACCAATTTGCTACAATGAGTGTGGGAAGAAACTAATTACCGGTGGGATGTTTGCCACATTACAAATGATAGTCACATCAAACAAACATCACTTGACAGTTTTACACGAAACTTGATGTTGTTTGCTACAAAATAGCACTTCTACTGATTCTGTAAGTTATCTCAAGAATTTTCTATATCGTTCCAAAGTTGTTAAGTTCTTTTTGAGTCACCCTGGATATTTTACGTAGTTGGTGTCTGAAGTTTTGCATTGCCAATTAAGTTTTATGTTGGCAGTTACTATCATTTGAAGATGTCAAAGCATTTCTATCATGGTAATGTACAGAACTCAGGAGGATAAACTGCCTTTCTAGGTACTACATGTGGTCTATTTCTACAACAGAATGATGTGCACAAAACGACAGAAAAAAGATTTTTGGAAATAGCGTTGCAAATTTGTGTCATTTCCCTGCAGAGTAAATGTTCTTTCACAGTTTTAATTTAATAAGTTAGTAATAATTTTCTATTACCATGTTACACTTATGCATCCAGATAGTACAGATATCACTGTGGGCTGCCTATCCATATTTAGTCCCCACAAAGCAACGAGATTGTTAACTTATTGGCATTAACAGCTACATGGTATAAATCTCTCTCTCTCTCTCTCTCTCTCTCTCTCTCTCTCTCTCTCTCTCTCTCTCTCTCTCACACACACACACACACACACACACACACACACACACACACTCAACAGTTACCTTACAATTTCACATTTTTATGTCTGGCAGGCACCCATGCAATAATTGTATAATCCAAACGCTTTCTTTTATATTTGCTTCTTTTTCCAGCAGCTAGCTCCTAAAGTTTTGTCACATCTCTGAATAAAATGGAATACCATTTCCATGTAATATAATGGGGACAATCTATATTTGTCAGTTATACAATAACAGCAGCAACAATGGTCATTTTATGTGTGAATCAGTCTGCAGCATCACCTGTGATCTGGATGGTGGACTAAATAAATCTTTTATTCATGACAACATAGGTTTTCCCATAGATGTGTCAGCATGTCATTGCTTGAGGACACCATTTCTCCTTCTCTGGCCTTAACACATTGACTGCCACAGGCTTAGTGATGACAGTTTCACTGCCAGGACAGGCCAGGTGCACAGCTCCATGCATGTGACACTTCAGTGGCCACCACCATACACACAGCATCCGGCATGTAGTTCTGCTATGGTTGCTTTTGGTCGCATGGCGGTCACCATGTTTATTATTTATTTTATTCATCATTCAAAAGATCGCACGTGTGATATAGTATTTGTCATTAGAATGTTAAATTATTGAAAGCAAGTAAATGTTTCAATTTATTGTCTGTGACAGATATTCATTGACACAGTAGAAGCATTTATCAATCAGAAATTTTTTACTTCATGCCTGAATTTGCTTTTGTCTTCCAGCACTTCAATTTGTATGGAAGTGCATTTAAAAGCTTTATGCCTAAGTGGCATACATGATTCTCTCTTCTGGTTTTTGCCACACAGGAAATGTGGAACTCTTTACAATGTCTTGTTTTGTGATTGTGGCAGCTAGAGTTTGTTTGAAGATTACAATGATTTTTACAGATCATTCCCAGGCATTTGAAGATATATGTAGATGGTAGTGTTAGTATCTTTAGCTGTATAAATAAGCGTCTACAGTGTGTTTATGGTATGCGTGTGTCATGAAATGAATAGCTCTTTTTAGTATAATAAAATTTTCTTTTAAGCTTGACTTGGTTCTGCCCCAAAAACTTATGCTGTAGCTTGCAACTGACTGGAAATGGCCAAAGTACACAGTCCTAGTACATTCTGGGCTGCATACCATGGATATTATTCTTAAGGCAAAACATGCTTAACTGACTTTCTCAATAAGATACACGACATATTCATTCCAGTTTAAATGTTGATAAGTTCACACCCACAGAAACTTTGTGGTACACACCTTTTCTATTATTATTATTATTATTATTATTATTATTCCCCCCCGCCCCCCCCCCCCCTCCCGGCATCATGCACATACTTTCCTCTTGATGCTTACTTCCATACTCTATAAAGTTAGTTCTTTTTCGTATCTAAAGTCTGATTATTTGAGTAAAATGATGACTGTGTCGGGTCCAGCTAAACTGGTGGCTGTCCGACCTTTGCTTAACGTGATTCAGAAGAATGAAGACCTTCAGTTGAGCAACAATAACTTTATTGCAAGCGCGTATCTGACGACGCCCGGCATGCATGGACAGATCGGAGCTATAAAATTTGCTTCCGGCCTATACAGAGGATCCTTAATCCTCGGAAACTTCTGTAGTTAGGAGAGGAAACAGTACTCGTCCACACAAGTCAGGAGGCACGGAACTACTCACTTACTCAAACAACAAGGAATAATAATAATAATAACAGAACGTATATAAAAGCTAGAAAACACAGCACCTCTAGAGGCTGGGTGCGGAACTACACAAACGTCGCGTAAAGTAATTACAACCACACAGCACTGCACTGACACACGCGCACAGCACACAAACAAACACACACACACCGGCGAGCTTGAATTAGCGCGCGGGAGCGTTGCTACATCAGCCCCCCGGGCGGAAGCGGAGCGTCGGCATCGAGATACCATGCCGAAAAGTGCACCCGACGTCCAGATCGGGTCGTCCTCGTCGGAGGAGGAAAAACAACGTCAGGAGGCGGATGTTGTGCCGTGTTGGGCGGCAGATGTTGAAGAGCCGGCGCCGGAGATGTGGTGTCAGTGTCTGGAACAGCGGTAGATGGATGCCTACGACGAAGTGCCGCTAGTGGGGTGTCAGGAAAAACATACGCAGGTTTAACCCAATTCAACGCAACAGTCGTGGTTTTGCCATTCACTAGGATATCCATGGTGTGGGCACTGCGCCGTAGCACTTCATATGGACCAGAATAAGGAGCTTGTAGAGGCGGTTTAATGCCCTCAGTGCGGAGCATGACGTGACAACATTGTTCCAGGTCCTGGTGCACGAAAGTGGGCGGCTTGCCATGACGTGTGGCTTTCGGAGGGCGAATCTTTGATACATGGTCCCTCAATTGTCGCAAGAAATCCAGCTGGCCAGTAGCAACTGTCTCTGTGGCATCAGCGTCTACAAAGTCACCAGGAAGGCGCAGTGTTTCTCCATAAACCAGTTCTGCCGCTGACGACCCCAGGTCTGGTTTGAAAGTCGGCCGTAAGCCTAACAAGACCACTGGTAGTGCGGTTGTCCAGGTATCTTCGTGGCACATCAGCACGGCCTTC
This sequence comes from Schistocerca americana, assembly GCF_021461395.2. Taxonomy (NCBI): domain Eukaryota; kingdom Metazoa; phylum Arthropoda; class Insecta; order Orthoptera; family Acrididae; genus Schistocerca; species Schistocerca americana. The sequence goes on from NC_060122.1 coordinate 496,790,118, forward strand.
AAACAACGGTGCCAGCGTTCGATCATTCCGTTGCTTGCTGGGTGATAACTTGTGGTCTTATGGTGGGTGTAACCACAAAACTTGGCCAGCTGTGAGAACAGGTCTGATTCAAATTGCCGTCCGCGGTCAGTGGTAATATGTAGTGGGCATCCAAATCTTGCCAACCAAGTCATTGCAAAAGTGGAAGCTAATGTGTCTGCTGTGATATTATCCACCGGCACTGCCTCCGGCCAACGTGTAAAACGGTCGATCATTGTAAACAGATATCTTTGCCCGTTCGAAGGTGGAAGTGGTCTGACTACATCTAAATGAACATGCGCAAAGCGGGCGGTGGTATCCAGAAAATCGCCGATCGGTGCGTGTACATGGCGGTTAATCTTGCAGCGTTGGCACTGAAGACAAGATTGGACCCACTCGCGGCAGTCTTTTTGCATGCCTGGCCACACGAAACGTTGCGATACTAGGTGGAATGTCGGGCGTACCCCGGGATGGCACAATCCATGTACTATATCAAAGGCTTGTCTTCTAAAAGCCGGCGTCAGAAAGGGACGAGGTCGGCCGCGCGAAACGTCGCAGTATAGTTGTGTATCTTCCCCCAGAACATCAACGAGTTTCAGTTGCAATGCGGAAGCCGTGTCTTTAACATAGGCAAGGAGTTCTTCATCGTCTCTCTGTGCCTGTGCCAGTGCAGGAAAGTCTATGGTACTGGAAACACTGCTGATCCGTGAAAGGCAATCTGCAACAATGTTGTTGATCCCAGAAATATGCCTAATGTTGGTAGTAAACTGGGCCATGAACTCAAGGTGATGAAATTGACAGGGAGAGCAGTTGACACTATTCTGATGGAAGGCGAACGTGAGTGGCTTGTGGTCTGTATATATCGTGAAAGTTCGCGCTTCCACTTGGGGGCGAAAATATTTCACTGCCTGGTATACTGCCAGGAGCTCACGGTCGTATGTGCTCCATTTTCTATGTGCAGGCGAAAGCTTGTGGGAATAATACGCCAGTGGCTGCCATGCATTGTCGGTCATTGTTGTAACGCGGCACCGATCGTCGTCTGGCTCGCATCTACGACAATTGCTAATGGCGCGTCGAGCCGTGGGTGTGCGAGAAGCGCCGCGTCGGCCATGCTCCTCTTTGTTGCCTCGAACGCAGAACACATGTCCTCTGTCCACTGTATCAGAGACTTGCTATTTACTTTAGGGCCTGATAATGCCACCGTCACAGGTTCCTGCAGCTCTGCAGCGTGAGGAAGGTGTCGTCGATAAAAATTTAGCATCCCCAAAAAACGACGTAATTCTTTGATTGTAGTTGGTCGGGGTAGCTGCAAGATAGCGTCCACCTTCTCGGACAGAGGAAGAGAGCCTTCAGCAGAAATCTTATGGCCAAGAAATGTCACCTCTGACTGCCCAAAAACACACTTGTCCACATTCAAGACGACACCGTAACGCTCCAATCGCTCGAAAATCTCTCGCAGATGTTGTCGGTGTTGATCGCGGTCAGCAGAGAACACTAACACATCGTCCAGGTAGGCGAAACAGAACGGCAGCCCCTGGAGAACCGAGTCTATAAACCTTTGCCAGGTCTGAGCGGCATTGCGTAAACCGAAAGTCATAAATTTGCTTTCAAATAAACCGAAAGGCGTTATTATTGCAGTCTTTGGAATGTCGTCATTGGCCACCGGAATCTGTATATACGCTTTAGCGCAGTCCGGAACTGTGAACACCGTGGCACCATGTAAAGCGTGATTATAATCCCTCAGTAACGGAACGGGATATCTGTCCGGCACTGTTCGCGCGTTAAGCGCACGGTAGTCACCGCATGGGCGCCAAGCTCCACCCTTCTTCGGAACAAGATGTAATGCGGAGGACCACGGGCTCTTAGATGCCCGCATTATGCCCTCGCGAATCATGGCGTCAAATTCTGCCTTCGCTATCTTCACTCGGTCCGGAGCGAGACGCCTAGGTCGGCATGCTACTGGGGGACCATCAGTCGTTTGAATGTGATGCATCGTGTCGTGTGGTATGAACCTGGGAGCGCCGGGCGGAATGGTCAAGTTCGGATAGTTAAGCAGTAATTCAGTGTACTCACCCTCCGTAGCATGGACCAGCTTGGCACTGTGCGTTGCGGTGTTGCGACGGAAACCCGTGACTGCTAAGCCAGTGACGCTGTCTACCAAGCGTGCGTTCACGACGTCCGGCAGCAGGTGGTAGTGTGCGAGGAGATCAGCCCCGACGATCGCCTCCGTGACGTCAGCCACTGTAAAATCCCACTCCTACGTGCGACGTAGGCCGAGATTAAGTTCCATCCTCTGTGTGCCATATGTTGCGATGGAAGAATTGTTGGCAGCCATCAGACGGAAGGCAGTTGGTGGCCGGCAACGATGTATGGCTGTTCGTGGTATGATACTGAGGTCCGACCCAGTGTCTATTAAAAACTTAATGCCGGAACTCCTATCGGTAATGAACAGGCGCTTGGAGGATAACTGGCAGTCGGTTGCGCCTATTGTCGACCGCAGGTGGTGTTTGGGTGCGAGCATGGCGATGTGCACTTCCTTGCCTGATCGCCAAATCGTCGGTGGTACTAGCACAATGGTACCTCACCTTGCGGAGTGGTAGTACCGCCGGAAGATCTACTTCTCGAACGCTGCCATCTGTATCAGCTTCTTCTATTATTGTCGTCGTCACGTGCCAGCAGTGCACTGACCTGGGCGCACAAAAGCTCAACCTTGGCAGCGAGAGAATCATGGTCGGCTCGTGCTACAGACGCGGTACTGTTTGCACTGTTATCCAACGCCGCGACTGCGCTGATCGGAGCCGGTGTGATCGCGTCCTGAATCCGGTCTGTTAGCTGCGCCACGTCATCCAGCGGCATGTCTGTTTGTGACGCGCTTATGGCTTTTATTTGCGGCGGCAACCTACTGCTCCACAGCGTTCTGAGCAGACTGTCTGGCACAGTAACGGTGTCAACTTTGTTGCGTAGATGTCGCAGGTATTGAGAAGGCTTCCTGTCGCCAATTTCTTCCTGTGTCAGAACCTGACGTATCCGGTCCTCTTGCGATGTGGCCACCCGTCGAATCAACTCTGATTTTAGCCTGCCGTAAGCTCCAGCCTCGGGCGGTGCTGTGATTATGTCCTGCACCTCGGCTGCATAGCGTTGGTCGAGTTGGCTCACAATCAGCACAAATTTAGTTGCTTCGACCATTATTCCAGGGCAGCTAAAACTTGCCTCTGTCTGCGCGAACCAGAGTACCGGGTTGTCGGGCCAGAACGGCGGCAAACGGACTGCAATCCTGGAGACGGCCTGCTGTTCGGTCATTATGTGCTCGTTACTTACGTAGCTCTCGGCTGCTTCTTCTTAATCACGTCGGTCTCTGCTTGAATCACATCGGTCTCTGCTTGAATCACGTCGGGCTCTGCTTGAATCACGTCGGGCTCTGCTTGAATCACGTCTGGGTCACCACTTGTCGAGTCCAGCTAAACTGGTGGCTGTCCGACCTTTGCTTAACGTGATTCAGAAGAATGAGACCTTCGGTTGAGCAACAATAACTTTATTGCGAGCGCGTATCTGACGACGCCCGGCATGCATGGACAGATCGGAGCTATAAAATTTGCTTCCGGCCTATACAGAGGATCCTTAATCCTCGGAAATTTCCGTAGTTAGGAGAGGAAACAGTACTCGTCCACACAAGTCAGGAGGCACAGAACTACTCACTAACTCAAACAACAAGGAATAATAATAATAATAATAACAGAACATATATAAAAGCTAGAAAACACAGCGCCTCTAGAGGTTGGGCACGGAACTACACAAACGTCGCGTAAAGTAATTACAACCGCACAGCACTGCACTGACACACGCGCACAGCACACAAACACACACACACACACCGGCGAGCTTGAATTAGCGCGTGGGAGCGTCGCTACATCTGTAACTATGAGAGCACTTTTTTCTGCTGCAGTACACAATGATTCTTTTATATTGCTAATTGACTTGACACTTGTCATCATCCATATAAATTAGAAATAGCTACAGATCCAGTATGCTGCCCTGTGGAACACCTATTTCAGTTAGTTTTCGTTCTGATACAAGTTTAAAACTATGAAAATTGTGAGATGACATCAGCTCAAGAACTTGTGACCCGTTTTGCAGGTGGGATTCAAACCATTTTTTGTCAATACCCCTAATGCCTATTGCCTCAAGTTTCCCTAGTGGTATTTCACAGTATTAAAAGCTTGGGAGAAAATTAAATTAATTCCAATAAAATGTTTATTTAACTCCAGATTTCTTACTGTTTCTGTTGTGTAATCAAAGATGGGTGTTTCTGTACTGTAAACTGCTCAAAAACCATGTTCACTGTTATCTATTAGTTTATGTTTTTCTAGATATTTGGCAACCTTGATTTTCACTAATGCCTCGAGTATTTTACAAAACGCCAAGAGGAATGATATAGGTTGGTAATTTTCTATTTTGTGCACGTCACTATTTTTGTTTGGTGGCATAAATTTAGAGATTTTAAGCCTATCAGGAAATATCCCTTCACTAAAAGGTAAGTTTGCTACACGCAGTATAGGTTTGACTCTACATGATTCAGTTTTCTTCATTAAATATTTTCTTCATTACTGATACTTCATCCAGCCCAGATGACATTTTAGATTTCAAGCTTTTAATAACTTTTAGTACTTCATATTCATCTGTTGAAATTGTCATCATGCTGATATTTATCATTGGAGCCATCACTGTTGGTTGTTGTTTATACAGGCTATTTAAAGTATGTGGAATATTTACAAAATAATTGTTAACATGTCAGTTAGGACTTCTTTTCTGTGGAGATATTTTCCTTATTTTAGAGATTAATTTCCTGTTCCTTAGTTCATCCCCCTGTTTCTTTTTTTTACAATTTCCCACATTATTTTGGACATGTTACAAGCCTTCCTTATTAATCTACCATTGAATAATAATTTTGCTTTGCTATTCTTTTGTGGTAAGTCTTTTTGTAGGTCCTCACATACTCAACAAACTGCAGATCGTCACATGTTTTAGATTAAACTTAATATTTTCATGGTCTCATGTGACTTTTTAATTCCTGGTGTAATCCAGGAATTTGACACAAGCTTTTTTGGGAAACACATTTCTAAGTTTGTCATAAAATTGGAAGCAAATATATTGTAAGCATCATTTGTGTTTGTTTGTACCAAGACTTCTGACCAAACTTCATTTTTTAAGATGCTTTTGAACTGGTTACAATTTTCAGCAGAGGAAAATTGTTTGTACTCATTTTGTAGTATAGCTTTCTTCTTAGTAGTTGCAGTGAGATTAAGGATTACTGAGTTATGATCCAATAATCCTATATTTTCCCATTTGTTACTGTCACTTCATTTTTGACCACATTGCGAAAGACGTTATCTATTAAACTTTCACTGGAGTATGTTGTTCTAGTGGGATCTGATATGTGGAGAAACATGTTGAAACTTTTTAATATGTCTAGAAACTTGGTTTTTACTGAACTTTGGACCAAGAGATTAATATTAATGTTACTACAAAGAATTATGGTAGAGTTCTCATTAGAGAAAGTGTTGAGGAATACTTCCAATTTCTTAAGAAAGACTTCAGTGTCCCCAGATGGTGATCTCTAAACTGCTGCAACAATTATTTTCTTCTTTAAAATATACAACTGAAAGCTACTGCTTCAAAAACCTTTACAACACTTAATGATTTAGTGTCAGATTTTTAATTTAATTTAAGTTTGGGACCCAGATAAATACATACACCACCACCTTTGGTGGTTTGCCTACAGAATGGACTGCAAGTTTATACTGGCTTAAATTTATGTTGTTTAATCCATTGTCCTTACACCATTGTTGCTATCTCAAGTTCAACTCACTTATTTTTAAGACACTGAATATTCAAACTCATAATCTTTAGAGGATCTGAATGAACTGCCACTCCTATATGTTTACACTCTGTTACTACAATCTCTTACTCCTTTTACAGTTCTCATACCTTGTTGTGGATTCCTCTGCTTGCAAACATTTAACTATTTCCCAGTTCACTGTTTGGCCCCAGCAAAAGTCCTGGCGCCACAAGGGTGGGTGTCTGCTTCTGGGTTGACAACTGCTGCTGATGTGTGTTGTTGCTGTGAATGCCAATGACTTTGGTTGGTTTGTTGTTGATGGTATAACTACTGCTACTGATGTTGGTTCTGCTGCAGCTGTTAATATTGGTTCTGTAGAAGGTTCCTCTGTTGCTACTGTCATCTGGATAGCTGATCAGAGTGCTACTGCTATTTGTGCTGGTGGAAATGGTGATATTCCTATTAGAGATTTGTACCACCCCAGTTCATTGACTGTCATTTTGTAATTACATGTAACTGATTCCCTTATTAAGTTTCCTAACCTGGCCTTCCCATTACTGTTTAAGTGAAGCCCATGAGTAGTAAAACATCCTCTATCAAATGTGCTTGAATCGTTTAATTGCACATTACTGAAAACCCTACAGTGACTTCTAAGTTTAGCATTAATTTTGTGAATTTCCTTATTTACACAAGGCCATTCAGATAGAACATGGTTGTGGGCAAAGTTTGCAAGTATAATATTTGTATTTGACAGTTGAGCAAAAGACTCAAGAGCTGTTTATACATTTTCATAGCATTATTTCCGTAAATGTCTTTTGCTCCAGCAAATATTACAACACTGTCCCACCTGACATAGTTATATTTTACAATGTTTTTCATCACTTCTTTGAAACCAGAATGTGGTTTAATCATAACTGTAACTGTTGATGATTTACTGTTGACTCGCATTTCTTGAGAAATTCCCCTGGTGTGACTGTCTCCAAAAACATTGATTTTTGTTTCTTTCTTCTTTGTAACACAGACCAGTTCTTGTTTATTTTCACATTCACTGTTTTTTTGTTTACCAAACTGAGTCAGTTTTTGGAAAGGAATCTAAAGCAATGTTGTTTGTTTGCTGTGTTTTCTTTCACCTTTTTCATGAACTGGAATGTAGGGGAAACCATACTTTCATTACTGCTAATTTCACAGCACTGTTCTTGGACTTCTAGAGCAGCAAATTTATTTGTCACATTTACAGATTTTGCACAAATATTTCGTATGGCATTTAGTGAGACACTCTTTGTAGGTCAATGTCAAGTATTGTCATTGTTGATGTTCCAGTCACTGAAACAGCAGAGATCTTGTGGAGGCAGTTTATTTCTGAATTTGCGTATTTTTCATGTAGGGTGCTGTGTTAAGCACTGAATACCTCATAGAGAGTCTAAACAGGAATGGTACTGTATTTCTATAGTATAAATTAGGGTACCTCTGTCAGAAAACAATAAATCCAAATTTCAACTTTGATCTCCACCAGTACGATACAAGGCAAAAGTTCAGATACCATGTAAATAGCCGCAGAACAGCTTTATATGAAAAAAAAACGCACTTCATGCTGGGCTGAAGCTAGCCAATGCCCTACCAAAAAGTCTCACAACCCTTCCTACTAACAAATTAAAAGATCAGCTAAAAAGAATTCTAATTGAAAACCATTTTTATTCCCTAGATGAGTATTATATCTGTATGAAAAGTGCTTCATAAGTATCAAGCTCATAGTTTTAAGTAACCTACAACTAATATAATGTTGATAACAACAATATTTGTAATATTGTGATTGTATACTACCAAATGTAAAATGCATCAAAATGTAAAATTTATTAATACAAACAAATCTTTAGTTTGTAATTTATAGACTGACGTATTCAGAAGAATAATCTGTATGATGTCCTGAAACTGTATTATTTCTAGGGATTGCATTTGATTATTCGATGTTGAATAAATATTACTACTATTATTAGAAAGGTTGTCCTAAACATTTATTGCTATGGTGTGTAAGTGCCTGAAGTGCCAGTGCACATGGTCTGCTCTGAATTTCAGATATTGCATTTTATGTTTTGCTAAAAATGTTTACATTTTACAAGTATATTAATCAGGTCCTGATAAATGTCCAATAACAATTCACTAGCTATTTTTGCAAATTTGGTATAGTGAAAGTGAATTTGGAATACACAGTGTGACTCAAGAGTCTGATATATATTTTTGTAACCACTGGAGCCAGAAAGATGGGGACAAGATCTTCCTTCACTGTGAACTGTATTCTTATTTATGATCACTATTTCGATAGTTTAGGAAGCCAATGAGTTGTTTTCCGCAGTGACTGTCTTCAGTGGTGGTGTCACTGGAATGTTTGTATCGCATTCTGCCTGTGTACTTTTAAGGTGATCAGCTTATAACTTATTCTCCAGGTACTTCTGAAGGAGGGGGGTTGAACTCTTAAAATTTCCCTAACACATACTTTCCATTTGGTCAGAGGATGCTGTATTTCTTGTTCAACATCTTACCCTAAATCAAGCTTGAAACAGCTTTGTCAAATGAGTCAAATTATGTGAGATGATAGTTTAGTAAAATTTTTCATAAATAATTACACCTCACTGAAACTCTTATGATTTTCATTTGATCTCAGCCTCAATTTCTTGAATGATTCAGCAAATTTAGGATCCCTAATGTAACACCAATGGTTTCCCTTGTGCAACTGTAGGCTGTGATTAAATATTTCTCAGATTAACATTTAAGGAATTTCCAGCCAAAAATGAAGACAACTATGAAACTAGCAGTGACACATACTAGAAAATATCAGAAAAGCACAAGAATTACACAAGTAAATCCTATTTCTGTGTTTGATGGAAAATCTATAAGCACAGTAAATGGAGTAGATATGCAGTGTTCATCTCTTTTTACTATGGATGATAGCTGCAAGATGTCAAGCTGCTAACACACATACAAAAGGTCTGAGAATTCATCTCACATATTATTTCTGAAAACACAGTGAGTTTATACATGGAAAAACCCAAAAATGTTAATGTTCTGCATGGCTTGATTTTTACTGTGAAGATTAACCTGGAGTAGCCTAATGGATAAAACATGGATATATAAGCATAAATTTAGTGCATTAGAAATCCCAAATAAGCCATCCTCAGAAACTGTTCTGTGGTTTTCTTGTATAATTTCAGAAAATGGTACATGGTTCCTCCAACAAGCATATGCATTTCCTTCCTTAATTTAGCTCTCTATAAGGTAGGGCACTGATTGTAAGGGCATTATTGTTTTGTTAATTATACATATGCAACAAATTTCCAGATACTTACAGAAGCATTGTACAGTACTCATGTTCTTCAACAAGACTGTAGTGTTTCGAGAAAACAATCTGGAAAGACACACAACTAGTGCTATTCTGTCATGGTTTGCAGAGTATGGTGATAAATTTCCTATGGTCTGGGCAGTCACTTGCTTCATAGTCACTGAGTTCTTGTCATTAATTTTAACTGCATGGATTATTTCTGGTTTGGTTTAAGGCACATAATACTTTGTTCTGTTACATACACTGATTTTAAATCATTATATTTTTCAGGGTTTTGAAGATTGCTTAATACTTGACAACTTGATGCAACAGTACAATGAAGATTTCTCTAAAGTTCTTCCTAAATATTCAGAGATAAGAAACAAAGATGCAGAAGCAATCTGTGATCTAGCAATGTACAATTACTATGAAGTAAGTTACCCTTGTATAAAATATCCAGCTTTGGTAAATTTCAGTAAACACATACGACTAAAGTGAAAGTGAATTTCTTTTATTCCATTATTTCAGATGCGAGACCTAATGAACCACAAATCATTCTTATTGAGGAAGAAATTGGACAATGCACTCTACCAAATAATACCCAAACTATGGATTCCACTGTACATATCAGTTACATTTACTAGTGAAGGATACTCCTGGTGCCTGAAGAACAAGTATTGGCAGGATAAGGTAATAGATTAAAAATACAATAGTTAAAAAACAATGTCTAATTAATGTAAATGAAGTATAGTGAAAATCTAGACACTTTTACGGTGCAAAAAAATCACCTGTGGAACATTTGGAAACATTGTTACAGACTTTCTCTTAAATGAACTTCAAAGGTGAATGGAAACAAGAAAATGTAAGCCTCAAAATGTATTTCTTACTGTGCCATAATCAACTCTCCCTTCACTAAACCTATAAGCACACTTTACAAATCACGGTGGAGACCACTGTGGAGCATTCTTTCCAGTCCCACTGCTTATTAATTTTTTCCCCTTGTGATTAATTAAATATAAGTTCCTATATTTACTGTGATTGCACCAATATTTTCACTATCCCTGTGGAACCAATGCACAAGGATGGAAGAGAGGATAATTACAACACTAAAATACTGCATGATGACTGATGCTCAAAATTTTATGAAAACATTTCCTAAGATAATTAGAGATTATCTTTATAATGCAGTATTGGTACACAAGTTGAACAGACTACATGCCCCTACAGAACATGCCAAATTGGGCACAATTGGCCTCCGCTATTATTACAGCTTTATGCAGGAACAATATACTTAATCAGTGTTGCAAAGAGGAACCTGCAAGTTTTTTATACGCTGCCCCTTTCCTAAATAAATTGCACTTTTGCAGTTTATACTAGTTTCATAATAGCCTGCAGCTTTCTTCAGCTATAATTGATCTCTCTTGACTTTCCCACTTCATATAATCACATGACTGGTTCCAGTGTAACTTTGTAATGCTATAATCTAAATCTTACCAAGGGAAGATACTATGAAAAAATTACATCAAGAAAATTTGTGTGTTTGTGAAATAACTGACTGAATTCAGTAGTTTATGTCTGCAACAAGAGACATTATCTGCATGAATACCAAGCATGCAATATAATACGAATTAGAGTATGGATCAATTCTTATCAAAGAGAAATGGAGTTGAGCTAGGGACAAGGATACAAAATAGTGAGAAAACTGTTTACTTTAAATGGAATCAAATGGAAATGCATGGACTGAGGAGGAGGGGCAGGGAGTGAAGTAGGAGAAAGAACAGGGCAGGAGGACATCAGGAAAGATAGTGGAACACAAGAATAAGGGAGACTACAGGCAAAAGCTCAAAGGTCTAGAGAAAAAGATAAGAAAAAGTTCTGTGAGGGTGATTTGATAAGTCTAGTAAATTTCCATGAAAGAATGAATCATTTTTGTTGGACCTTCATGGTTGGTAAGCTTGTCTATTCCAAAGATTGTATAAAGAATTTTAACAATGTACCACACACAGTTCATTGTTGAGAGCTGCCTGAATTGGTCAGTGTGTCTACTGCAATTGAAAATGGAAAACACTGAGTTTTGTGCTGTTATTAAACATTTTCATTTGAAGAGTTGGACTACTGCACAAATCAAATCAGAATCGGACAAAGTTCAGGCAGAATTTTCACCATTATTGAAGACCATATACTTTTGGATCAATGATTTTAAATAAGGCTGGACAAGAACTGAAGTGTGCTCCAGCTTTCCAGTTGAGGTCAACACCAAGGAGGTCATTTTCAAAATCCGTTATATGGTAAAGCAAGATTACTGAATAAAAATTATGAGATTGTTGAGACTGTAGGCATCTTAACTGAGCAAGTGCATAGTATCCTGCATGGAGAATCGGTTATGAAAAAGCTGTGTGCATGGTGGGTGCCACAACTGCTCACAGGTAACCAAAAAAAGCATTTGGCACAACATTTCAACACAATGTCTGGTGATGTTTAATCACACTCCACAAGACTTTTTGTCCTGATTTGTGACTGTAGATGAAACAATCCATTATTACACACCAGAGCCAAAACAGCAGTCAAAACAATGGACAAAGTCTAGCAAAATTACACAGAAGAAGGCAAAGACCATTATGTCAGTAGTAAGGTGATGCCCACCGTTTTTTTGGGATTTCCAAAGATTAATCCTTATAGATGATATGTAAAAAGGCAGAATCATAACTGCACCCCATTGTGCTTCATTGTTGGATTGTCTGAACTAGCAATGTCTGATGATGTTTAATCACGCTCCACAAGACTTTTTGTCCTGATTTGTGACTCTAGATGAAACAATGGGGAAAGTGTATGAACTGGGCAGTTAATTGGTTCCTCATCCACCCTGTTCATCAGTCTTATCCCCAAGTGACTGCTTCCTGTTCAATAACTTAAAACTTTGGCTTGCTGGGAAGAAATTTTTGTCAAATGAGAACTGATAGTTGCAGTCAATGAGTATTTTGAGGCGTTTGAAAGAACCTATTTTTTGATGGTGTACCAAGTTAATCAAGTTTATATCCCTCAAAGGAGACTTTGTTGATAGGTAAGGTGAGTTATTTACAAAAAAACATTTTTTCTTGCTTTTTTTATCACACTATGGGATGTAAATAGGAGAGGAGGAGGGGTAGTGGGGTGAAAGAAGCAAGGCGCAGCAGAGACTGAGGCCAGTGGTCTTGGGGAATGAAGAACATGTTGAAGAGAGCATTTGTATCCGCAACATTCAGAAGTGTTGAAGAGGACATGGGGTAGGGGTGAGGGTGTGATTGGGGGGGGGGGGGGGGCAATGAGGAAGGGGGGGGGGGATTCAGAGGTGTAGGCTGTAAAGCAGAGACAAGTCTACCATATCATGTTGAACATCATGTCTGTACCATGTGGTGTAAGTGGCCAATTGCTACGGTTTGAAGGTGGCCACTCACCCAGGTGGATAATCTGTTCCAGTTCATATTAGGATTGAATACAGTGAATTTGGTAAAATAGTGGCTTCTTTTATAGCTGCCTTGCCTTTGATGAGGGTAGGACCCACTTGCTAACCTATACCATTTGGATTTTCCCTTCCAACCTGATTTTTTTTGGTTTGTTTAAGTGAGAACTCTCCAGCAACATAAAATTATGAACCAAAACTTTTGGCCAACAAATTGGAAATCTAGCAATGGTACAGGCTGCAAATCAGGAAATCCTCAGACTCCCCATGCTACTTTTCTACTCTATCCAAACTCAGCCACTAGAACCTACTCTTATCTCTTTCTCATACTCTGGACCCTCCATCTTTCTCCTGTAATTTTTCTTCCTGGAAAGCAGCAAAAGAGTCAGGCCATGAAGAAACAGATTGTAAGATTGAAAGCATGAATCTGGCAAAAGACAGTAAAAAAAAAAAAAAAAAAAAAAAAAAAAAAAAAAAAAAAAAAAATGAGAAGCAAAAGTAAAGCCAAGAAAGATGTAGAATTAGTAGGGGAGAGAGTTGTACCTTTGAACACTTTTCAGTCTTTCACCTCTTGCCAGCCCTATAATAAGTGTTTCATATATTCTCCTACTTCATTTTGAACTGACAGCATTCTCTTTACATGCAACACGGTCTTGTTCTGAAACTGCAAAAATTACTCTGAAAAAATAAGCTTTATTAAAATCGAAACGTATTTCAAGGTGCATCATGATCATAGACCTAGGAGTGTATGTTCTATTCAAATTTAAAAAGATTTCAATTACAAAAATCTTGTCAATATGTATTTAATAGCCTGTGTGTTACATCTTTGATCTACTACATACCAATCATCAGCAAGTGAAGTCAAATTAGGAAGAAGTATTATCGAAAACCAGTTACAAGCTAAAAATATTTTGAAGTAGAAGCTGTTGGCAAATAACAAAAATTTCAATTTCCAAGACAAGAAAAATTACTGAGACATTAAAGAAGCCCAGATTGTTTGCAAAATATCATGTGTTCCATGGTAGATGACCTTCTTACATTTCAGGGTGCAAGATAGTGCATAACTGACAAAGCATGACTTATTTGTCCACCATGTACATAACTAGTTTTAAAAATATACTGCATTTTAGTCCCAAAAACTTCTGCAAGTGAAGAATTAATAGTATCCTCCAAATAGCTTTAATATATTATGCAGCACTTATGTAACCACTATAAAAGGAAAAGGATAGATTGTTACTTACCATAAAGATGACATATTGAGTTGCAAACAGACACAATGACAAGACTGTTACATATTTAGCTTTCAGCCAAAGCTTTCTTCAGAAGAAAAAACACAAACACATTCATTCACACAAGCAAGCACACCTCATGCCCTCATGTCTACCACTTCTGGCAGCTCAGACCAGAATGTAACTGTCACACTGAATGAAAGCAGCAATCTGGAGGGGGTGGGGAAAGAGAAGAGAGCAGGGTATGGGTGGGGGGAGAGAAAAGTGTCAGGAGCCTGTGGTGGGGCAGGGAGGGAGGGGGAGGGGGGGGGAGGACAATGGGGAGTAGAAAATGAGAAGAAGTCAGGTGGGTACATTGGCAGTGATCGGTGAACACTGAAGGTCTTGGAACATGTGTAGGGAGGAGGTGATAGGACAGAGGGGTTAGAAACTTCTGGGTGGAAGGTGTGGGGACAGCAGGTTACTGTAGGTTGAGGTTGGGATAATTTTGGGAAAGGAGATATTGTTTTAAGGATAACTCCCATCTGTGCAGTTCGGAAAAGCTGATGGTGGAGAGGAGGATCCAGATAGCCTAGGCTGAATCAAGCACATTATGTTCAGTTGCATGTTGTGCCACATGGTGATCTACTTTGCTCTTGGCCATGGTTTCGCAGTGGCCATTTATCCTGGTGGACAGCTAGTTGGTAGTCACACCAATGTAAAAGCTGTGCAATGCTTGTAGGGGAGCTGATGTAATGACATGGCTGCTTTCACAGTTAGCCCAGCCTGTAATGGGGAAGGATGAGCCTGTGACAGGACTGGAATAGGACGTGATGGATAGGTGGATTTGGCAGGTCTTGCATCTGGGTGGGATTTGGAGTGGCATAGGGATGGACCAGGATGTTGTGGAGGTTGTGTTGGCAACTGAACACCACTTTAGGAGAGTTGGGAATGATCTTGGATCTTGGGTAAGATGTCCCTCATTTCAATTATTTGATTACCTATATCATCATGATAATTTCCATTACCTAGACCTTTTAATTACTTAGACTTCTAGTTAAAGTAAGTGCATCATTGTAATTAGGGAGCTAAACATAAGAAATTGAGTTATATGCTTAAATGAGACTTTGTATATATACAGGGCTATTACAAATGATTGAAGCAATTTCATAAATTCACTGTAGCTCCATTCATTAACATATGGTCATTACACACTACAGATACGTAGAGAAACTCATAAAGTTTAGTTCGGCTGAAGCCGCACTTCAGGTTTCTGCCGCCAGAGCGCTCGAGAGCGCAGTGAGACAAAATGGCGACAGGAGCCGAGAAAGCGTATGTCGTGCTTGAAATGCACTCACATCAGTCAGTCATAACAGTGCAACCACACTTCAGGACAAAGTTCAACAAAGATCCACCAACTGCTAACTCCATTCGGCGATGGTATGCACAGTTTAAAGCTTCTGGATGCCTCTGTAAGGGGAAATCAACGGGTCGGCCTGCAGTGAGTGAAGAAACGGTTGAACGCGTGCGGGCAAGTTTCACACATAGCCCGCGGAAGTCAACGAATAAAGCAAGCAGGGAGCTAAACGTACCACAGGCGACAGTTTGGAAGATCTTACAGAAAAGGCTAAAGTAGAAGCCTTACTGTTTACAATTGTTACAAGCCCTGATGCCCGATGACAAAGTCAAACGCTTTGAATTTTCGGCGCGGTTGCAACAGCTCATGGAAGAGCATGCGTTCAGTGTGAAACTTGTTTTCAGTGATGAAGCAACATTTTTTCTTAATGGAGAAGTGAACAGACACAATGTGCGGATCTGGGCGGTAGAGAATCCTCACGCATTCATGCAGCAAATTCGCAATTCACCAAAAGTTAACGTGTTTTGTGCAATCTCACGGTTTAAAGTTTACGGCCCCTTTTTCTTCTGCGAAAAAAACGTTACAGGACACGTTTATCTGGACATGCTGAAAAATTGGCTCATGCCGCAACTGGAGACCGACAGCGCCAACTTCATCTTTCAACAGGATGGTGCTCCACCACACTTCCATCATGATGTTCGGCATTTCTTAAACAGGAGATTGGAAAACCGATGGATCGGTCGTGGTGGAGATCATGATCAGCAATTCATGTCATGGCCTCCACGCTCTCCCGACTTAACCCCATGCGATTTCTTTCTGTGGGGTTATGTGAAAGATTCAGTGTTTAAATCTCCTCTACCAAGAAACATGCCAGAACTGCGAGCTCGCATCAACGATGCTTTCGAACTCATTGATGGGGACATGCTGCGCCGAGTGTGGGAGGAACTTGATTATCGACTTGATGTCTGCTGAATCACTAAAGGGGCACATATCGAACATTTGTGAATGCCTAAAAAAACTTTTTGAGTTTTTGCATGTGTGTGCAAAGCATTGTGGAAATATCTCAAATAATAAAGTTATTGTAGAGCTGTGAAATCGCTTCAATCATTTGTAATAACCCTGTATTAATTTTACACATTCCTGCACAGAGTACCTATTATGTGTGCAGTTATATTAGATATAGAATGAAAAAAATAGATATTCTGGGGAGCAGGAGACACAGCAGCTTAAATTCCAGCTTGCTATGTTTCACAGTATCCACTATGTCTGCCTGGCAGAGGGTCACATCTTGACATACCGAGAGAGCTCTGCCAGCAGTGATTGAGCACACTGGATCTATCTGGCTGCAAATTGTGGCTCATGTCAGCACAAATTACACCTGATGCCTGGGTTCAGAGGCCATCCTACATTCTTACCGGCCATCTGGCAGCTTTGGTGAAGACAGTTAGCCTCGCTTGCAGGGTACAAGCAGAGCTAACATTTTGCAGCATTATTCCCAAAACTAGTCATGATCCTCTGGTTTGGAGCTGAGTGAAAGGCTCCAACTAGGGTCTCAGACAATTCTGTGATGACCTTTGATGCAGATATGTTGACTTCCACTAATGGATTGAGAATTGTAGGAGCCCCTTAATAGATCAGGCGTGCACTGCATGCAGGAAGCAGTTAGTAGGGCAGCAGAGTATGTCTGATATGTACATCTGGCTATTTTAGAATAGAGGAATCCCTCTGCAGGCCCAATAAGATATATTCTGAATTTAGACAGGAAAGAATGCTATCCTCATTAATTAAAGAGAGTAACATTGTTCATGGCAGATCAGAGAAAGAAAATGTTAATCTAGTATTAGTTAACTGCAGGAGCATCTGTGCAAGTATCCCAGAACTAGTCTTGCTAATAAATGGTAATAATGCCCCCATAATACTTGGGACAGAAAGTTGGCTGAAACCAGATATTAGTAGCAATAAATTCTAAACTCCGAGTAGAATATATATTGCAGAAAAATGCAGCCATGTTTCTAGTGATAAAAAATATGGTAATATCTAGTGAGATTAGCACAGATTCCCAATGTGTAAAGTGAGTATTAAACGTAATTCAAACATGGTCGGTCAATGCCTTAATAAACCACTTGTCTCTTGAGCAGTAGTGCCAGAACATTTAGGGGGAACCTGGACAATATTTTACAAAAAATTCTTGGTCATGTTGTAGTGTTAGGTGGAGATGTCAACTTATCACATAAAGACTGGGAGACTCAAGTGATTAGGGTGCCTAGTAGGGAAAGAAA
Organism: Schistocerca americana; assembly: GCF_021461395.2. Lineage (NCBI taxonomy): Eukaryota > Metazoa > Arthropoda > Insecta > Orthoptera > Acrididae > Schistocerca > Schistocerca americana. Next base: position 496,807,568 of record NC_060122.1, read on the forward strand.
CTCTAGTGAAACTGTTTTAAATGCCTTACCTGAAAATCACCTTGAACAGTTAATCAGACAACTGAACTGCGAAGGTAACAGCTCAGATCTGTTGGCGACAAACAGATGAGAACTCAGAATCAGTGACTGTAAGGCCATAAGCATATGGTTTTAAATACGACTACAAAGAAAGGTAGGAAGGTCTCCCTCCTTAGCAACACAATAGGAAACAGATTTCAGATTACCTGAGTGGTCAGCATGAAAATCTCATCCCCAGCACTAAAAATGTTTAGTATCAATGTGTAAAGTTCAAGAGTACTGTTGAACACACTTTAGATAAATATGTGCTGAGAAAAGTTGGGAGGGATAAAGAAGACCTGCTGTGGTTCAACAGTCATATTAGAAAGCTGCTAAAAAAGCAAATAGAGCTTCAATTTAAATGTAGCCAAAGTCTCATAGACACATAAAAACTTAATAACGCCAAAATTTTGTGTAAGGAGAGTCCTGCATGAAGCTTTAAATGAATTTGAAAGTAATATTCTATCTACTGACTTGACAGAAAATTCAAAGCAGTTTTGGTCTTACATTAAGTCAGTAAATGGAACAAAGGCAAATTTGTTCATACTCTCGGATTCATGCACAAAGTTTGTCCAAGAATACAGTTGTCCTGTCAGCTACATCTCATCTTGTTGTTAAAAAATCAGCTGACTACTGGAGTATATAAGTAAGTAAGCTAGTTAGTTAGTTACATGCTCCATGAATCATTTGAATGATTCTTGTATCAAAACAATGTGGAATGATTTTGCAACGGTTTATTCAGTGTAGTCTTGGTTAATGTGAATAGAGCTATGTGATAGCAGGCAGATCTACGTGGCATGCATGTGGTTGTGCTGTGCAGGGGATAACATGAATTAACTTTGCATACCATAGCAGAAGTTGCCAAATATGACCAATGCTGCCTTGTCTTATAACACATTTGAGTCAGTTCTTGTCAACAACCATGCAAGTGTGCAGGTGAGTGTGAGTGCACGACAATATAGCCACAGACGTTAGCTCACTCATCTGCCAGACACCTGCGTACACTTGCACATAAGCTGCAAATTTCCTGTGCGCACATAAACATTGCATTTCCCTTACCACTGGAATTGTGCAAATTTTACTCAAATTATTATTCTTGAATAACCAAAAATAGTTATTCAGAACATTTATTCATCATACATGAATAAAAAGTGTCAACAATAACACAAATTTGAAATCAAATATTGCTTGAATTCTTTGTCACTTAATAAACAGATGTACTTTTCCTTGCTTTTAAATTAGTTTCCAACACAACTCTTCCTTCAATCTTCCCATCATTAAGTTTACTTAATCTTTGAAGATTTGTCACATATTTTTCAAATGCAAAGAGGATGTTGGTGTATTATATCTCCTGCAGTCATTCTTATTTAAAGATAATATGTAAGATTTTCAAGTCACAAAAGTTGGGAATCATCAATTCTACTATAGTTTCTGGCAAGTATATTTATTTATTCAGTCATCTACCTTTAAGTATTTGCATGCAATTGATGCCATCATGAGTAATGTACAAGATGTTTTATAAAGTATTATTGACATATTAGGAAACATACTTATGTACACTACGCCACCATACTACACATAACTGAAGTACATACATCATAAAACAACATCAGTTATATACAAAGATTGCTTCACATGGGAGGGATAAAGAAGATCTGCTGTGGTTCAACAGTCATATTACAAAGGTTGTATACAAAGAATACGGCTCTAAACATTATTACGTTGCTTATTGAGGTTCACACAGTAAAAGAAATATGGCACACAAAAATTTCCCAGTGTGGTTAATAGTAAAACATTTGTTAGCATTATTTAGTTACTTGTATATTCATTATGTACATAAGAAAAATACCAGAAGGGATAAAAATGCATAAAAAGAAGTTACAAGCTAACACTATTATGAATTATTTAGTAAAGCAGGTCAACTTTTCAACAGTTTTAAAATTCTTTAAAATTTCCGAAATGAAGCCTGAGTATCACCAGCATGCATTTCAATTTATTACTTATTTAGTAGTAATTCTACTCATAACACATTTTGCAGACAGTATCCACATATAATACTGAATGTACCCGCAAAATTATAGCACTGTACGACACACAGTTCATAATTCAGGAGATATGGCACCTACAGTTATGGGTTATAGCCTGAGTGAGGCTCAGGGCTCATCTTGAAAGTGTCAAGAGGATAAAATATGTTCCCTTTCAGCCATTTTTGAGTGAAATAAGAAAATCAGCATGCACCTGCACAAGCAATGTGCTGAAAAGCCTTAGCCTCTTCCGTATTTGCATTTTTTTAAAGTCAAGTAGAAGGTAAGTCTGTCTTTAATGTTTGATGATTATTATCATTATGAACCAACTGCCTAAGGATTTTTTTAAGTAACAAAGGCAGCTGCATCTAAAAAGAGATGAGACTGTCATTATCAGTAATTCTTTAGTCTCCCTGGATGTTACTTTTTGTAATTTGGTCTGCCAAATAAAAAATTTTCCTAGCTCCTGGAGAATTACTCCATTGAAGAAAGTCATATCTTTGTTGGCAATGACATAAGGCACAATAGGAGTTATTAACCTCTTTTTAAGAAAATGACATGTGTAATGTTTGGGGAAAACATTTGAGATCTGTAGTCTATGTGACTCGAAATCAACACTGCACAAACTGAAAAAAATAAGGCTGCAAGAAGTATCTACATTCTTTTCATAGTTAATACCTAACTCATTGGCTTCAAACAACATTTCAAATAACCTGAGATAATCTTTACTTTGTGTCTTTAATTTATTTATGTCCTTTCCAGAATTTATGAAAGCAGTATCATCTGCATAAAGCAGGCATGTTGCTGCACAGGTGATTTATTAATACACTCCTGGAAATTGAAATAAGAACACCATGAATTCATTGTCCCAGGAAGGGGAAACTTTATTGACACATTCCTGGGGTCAGATACATCACATGATCACACTGACAGAACCACAGGCACATAGACACAGGCAACAGAGCATGCACAATGTCGGCACTAGTACAGTGTATATCCACCTTTCGCAGCAATGCAGGCTGCTATTCTTCCATGGAGACGATCGTAGAGATGTTGGATGTAGTCCTGTGGAACGGCTTGCCATGCCATTTCCACCTGGCGCCTCAGTTGGACCAGCGTTCGTGCTGGACGTGCAGACCGCGTGAGACGACGCTTCATCCAGTCCCAAACATGCTCAATGGGGGACAGATCCAGAGATCTTGCTGGCCAGGGTAGTTGACTTACACCTTCTAGAGCACGTTGGGTGGCACGGGATACATGCGGACGTGCATTGTCCTGTTGGAACAGCAAGTTCCCTTGCTGGTCTAGGAATGGTAGAACGATGGATTCGATGACGGTTTGGATGTACCGTGCACTATTCAGTGTCCCCTCGATGATCACCAGTGGTGTACGGCCAGTGTAGGAGATCGCTCCCCACACCATGATGCCGGGTGTTGGTCCTGTGTGCCTCAGTCGTATGCAGTCCTGATTGTGGCGCTCACCTGCACGGCGCCAAACACGCATACGACCATCATTGGCACCAAGGCAGAAGCGACTCGAATCGCTGAAGACGACACGTCTCCATTCGTCCCTCCATTCACGCCTGTCGCGACACCACTGGAGGCGGGCTGCACGATGTTGGGGCGTGAGCGGAAGACGGCCTAACGGTGTGCGGGACCGTAGCCCAGCTTCATGGAGACGGTTGCGAATGGTCCTCGCCGATACCCCAGGAGCAACAGTGTCCCTAATTTGCTGGGAAGTGGTGGTGCGGTCCCCTACGGCACTGCGTAGGATCCTACGGTCTTGGCGTGCATCCGTGCGTCGCTGCGGTCCGGTCCCAGGTCGACGGGCACGTGCACCTTCCGCCGACCACTGGCGACAACATCGATGTACTGTGGAGACCTCATGCCACACGTGTTGAGCAATTCGGCGGCACGTCCACCCGGCCTCCCACATGCCCACTATACGCCCTCGCTCAAAGTCCGTCAACTGCACATACGGTTCACGTCCACGCTGTCGCGGCATGCTACCAGTGTTAAAGACTGCGATGGAGCTCCGTATGCCACGGCAAACTGGCTGACACTGACGGCGGCGGTGCACAAATGCTGCGCAGCTAGCGCCATTCGATGGCCAACACCACGGTTCCTGGTGTGTCCGCTGTGCCGTGCGTGTGATCATTGCTTGTACAGCCCTCTTGCAGTGTCCGGAGCAAGTATGGTGGGTCTGACACACCGGTGTCAATGTGTTCTTTTTTCCACTTCCAGGAGTGTATTATAAACAGTAGTGGTCCAAGCACTGATCTTTCAGGTACACCTCTAGTAACACTCAGGGACTATGATTTTTAATAATTGCACGCTACAATTTGTTTCCTGTTACTAAAATAGTATTTAATGAGAGTGAGTTTCAGATCCCTAATGCCATAACACCATAGTTTCTCCAGTATTATTCTGTGGTTTACAAAGTCAAATGCCTTGATCATGTCCACTTGCATGACTCTAGCAAACAGTTTGGATTCAAAAGAGTGCTGTACAAAAGAAATTTTAAATGGGTTTAACTGTTGATAACTTGCAACTCAAAACAATACCGTCGATTAGCCAGTACATTGTGTTTTGAGAAATGTATGCAAATTTGGTTTTGTGTACTATATTTGATTATTTTGGAGAAAACAGGTACCATAAAAATTGAACAGTAATTTTAGTGCAAGATTTATAACCATTTTTGTAACATGGAATGACTACTTTCTTAATTAGGCATTCCGGAAGAACACCACTAATAAACATCTAGTTTATATATGCACAGAGAAGTAATTAATATCAAGTCCATGTATCTCTAATCACTAATCTGGAGCCATTTAATTTGCTGTTGATTTAATTTCATCACATACTTCCACTTTTATCCAATTGCAAGTTGGTAAGCAGAATGTGAATTAGATTTCAGCACAGGTGTCAAGCTCTTCTTATGAGGATGTGAGGGTTTAGAGTTTGCACCATTGATAAAAAAGAGTTTAATCATCTGGAGTGATAACAACATGAGTTATAACTTTATTATTACTACTTTGTTGTGATTTCCCATTAGTTTCACCTACCAAACCATGTTCAAAATAAATTTTCTTATTACAGCGTAGTGTCATTTGAAACTCATGACCCAATTTCTTTGGCTATTGTATAGTTTGTTGAAGGCTCCTATTGGTGATGGACAGCAATAACAGTGAACTATTTGCTTTTAAATTGTGGTTAAGGCATTGGTGCAATCATTATAGCTGGTGTAGAAATACAAAAAAAGTCCTCCAATTGTCCCTTGACATTGTGTCGATAAAGTTTCTAGTGTGGTTCAATATTATGAACTCTTTTATGTACTCAAACCTAATGTCTATTCTGAAATGTTTCAGTCTCAAAGTTCTAAGTAACTGCATGTAGGAACAGAAAACTATTTTAAAGGAAAGCTTACTCAGAGTTAGTCCCAAAACACTTTCTGGTGACTCTAGATGTCCAGCACAATTCTACAAACATCTTAGAAGACTTCGGATTTAAAATCTGTTGACATCAGTTATTGGCATCCACTGAGTTCTTCCTTTGTTCCCTGAGTTTTTAGCACTACAAACACAAACTAATTGCATAATTATATAAACAAGTCGCCCATATCCAATAGTTTTAGCAGTCTTGGCGCAATGGAGGAAGGTGTTGCAGATTAAGAGTTACTGTTGGCTGCAGTCACATCTTTGGCTATTTACACAGAGTGCTTCTGCTTGTTAACAGTGGGAGGAGGGATGTATTGGCAAGCGTGGAGTTAGCTGAATTAAGCCGCACTCACTAGTGTAACTTAGGGGGTGAAATTCATACAGGGACTTCTGGTAACATGACCTTAGTTTGCTGCGAGGCTGCTTGGATGATTTAAAGTCTTCCATATTTATTTTTGTTTCATGAAATCTTTGAGGTTTGCCGATGACAATGTAATTCTGTCAGAGACAGCAAAGGACCTGGAAGAGCAGCTGAACGGAATGGACAGTGTCTTGAAAGGAGGGTATAAGAATAATAGAATGTAGTTGAATTAAACTGGGTGACGCTGGCGGAATTAGGTTAGGAAATTACACACGCAAAGTAGTAGACGAGTTTTGCTATTTGGGGAGCAAAATAACTGATGATGGTCGAAGTAGAGAGAATATAAAAAATAGACTGGCAATGGCAAGGAAAGTGTTTCTTAAGAAGAGAAATTTGTTAAGTATAGATTTAAGTGTCAGGAAGTATTTTTGGAAAGTATTTGTATGGAGTGAAGTCATGTATGGAAGTGAAACATGGACGATAAATGTTTAGAAAAGAAGAGAATAGAAGCTTTCGAAATGTGGTGCTACAGAAGAATGCAGAAGATTAGATAAGTAGATCATGTAACTAATGAGGAGGTACCAAATAAAATTGGGGAGAAGAGGAATTTGTGGCACAACTTGACTAGAAGAAGGGGTTGGTTGGTAGGACATGTTCTGAGGCATCAAGGGACCACCAATTTAGTATTGGAGGGCAGTGTGGGGGGTAAGAATCATAGAGGGAGACCAAGAAATGAATACACTAAGCAGATTAGGAAGGATGTAGGTTGCAGTAGGTACTTGGAGATGAAGAAGCTTGCACAGGATAGAGTAGCATGGAGAGCTGCATCAAATCAGTCTCTCAACTGAAGATCACAACAACAGCAGCAACAATTAACAGAAGCTGGTCTCATCAGATTGTGCTTCTGATTATGACTTCTTCTGGGTACTGCGCTCTTTGAATTGCAATGTAAATATGTTTTTCCTCACATCTGTTATACTGAGTGGAGTAAATGATTGCACATTTGTTTTTGTTTAATATAAAACAGCAGTTGGTTTGATCACATGGTGTCCTGTGGACTCAGGTATCTTTGTTCCTGCTTACAAAATTGCTTTATTTAAATGCATTGTAAGTGTGTTGTTTGTGTTACTTTTTTATTTTTGTTCACATCCATTTTTCATGGTTCCTCTCAGTTAATGGACAACTCCATATTAGCAGATTGTGGCAGGAATGGTATTCAGCTTTATAACATCTTGACACATAATGAATATGTAATTCTCCTTTAAATGTTGTGGCTTCTTGTCACTGAGTATGCTCTATAGTCATAGTGATACTACAAATCACATTTTTCAGCAGAAATCAATGTACTAAAATCATCCTCCCACTCAATTGAAAATTTAAAAGCACACTTTCAGCACTACTAGTGAATTCTATACAACTGGTGTTTCCTAAATGCAGTTGCATTCAGTACAGTGGAAGTATGTTCAGTTTAACATACAATCCGATATACAAATAAGCACTTCAACTTAGAATATTTTGCTGTCTGATGGTACCTGGTACAACAACTACATACTCTGTCACTAAGACTACAAAGCATACTAGTACTCTGTGCAAAAACCAACACTATTCAATGCTGAGTTACATACTCATTCCATGACAAGATTTAATAAAGTTGAATACCATTTCTATCAAAAGATGTTAACATGGATTTCTCCATTAAATGCATAATGTATGAAAAATTGATTGAATAAAAATAAAGTGGAATATGAGCAATATACTTATAACACAATTAAATCGAGCAGTTAACACAGAGATTTTTAAAATGTATATGAGTTCACAGAACAACATGTGATTAACCAGCTTCTGTTTTATATAAAATAAAATAAGTATGGAATTATTTACTCAACCCAATATTATGGATGAAGCAAAAATTGGCCAGAATGTGAGCAACATATTTACACTGCAATTCAAAAAGTGAAATACACAAAATACATGGTAATCAGGAACACATTATGATGAAAGCAGCTTCTATGTCACATCACATGATTTTTTAGATTTTGACATGAGCTAAAGCACAATTGTTTCCCTTCATAACAGCCCTAAAGTCAAACTGTAATATTGGGTTTTACAAATAAATAATTTTGCAGCCAAAAAGTGATAACAATGCCATTCACACAATTTTACATGACTGTAAACTCTAGCTATGAGAAGTTAATCTTAGTTTTTGATTGAGATTTCTCCAGCATACAGAGTCACTCAAAAAGATCAAGACACATTCAAGTGATTGTAAAAAATGTTTGTATTGAGATTAGGTACTGTATGTTTATATTTAGGGAAACAACGACTGAAGAAGTTCTTTGTGCCATGTTCACAAATCTTCAGTGAGTAAACCAGAACCTGCATGGTACACATCCGCTCTACAGTCCAGTTCTGCTCACACTCACCCTACTGTATGTATGAGAATCAGCCACAGCTGTCCTGATAGATCCTCATAAGTGAGCACTGTTGTGGGAAAGTGGAAGTGTGGAAACAGAGTCTTTTATGTAACCTCACCATGCCAGCAATGAGAGATTGCCATCTGATGCACGATAAAGCCAGCACCCTAATGGTCTGCATCTGAGAATGCTTGGACATAGCTAGGAAGTGCAATGGAGCACCATCCTTTTGAAAGAATGAAATGATCTCGGTAGTCTTGCAATTTCAGCGTTAATTGCACAAAACATCTTCTCCGTTGGACTGGTAGCCATATTGCTGGAGATCAATGTAGCAAAAAACTACTTCCCAAGCAGCTGTTTCCATACATACCTGTGTAATCATGAAGTACCTAATCTCAATGCAAACATGTCTTACTATCACTTGAAAGTGTTTATACCATTTTGAATAACCCTGTATTATTTTGTGGTCACAAAAATTTTTTGTTTGCAGGCATGGATTTTCATGCCATTTTTTCTCATTTTCAGAGTTCACTGCCATACCATTTGGAGCACTGGCTTCATTCTCTGCTTCCATATCATAACCTGGGATTCACACTTCTTACGCAGGGGATACACAAAAGAAACCGAATTAATTTTTTTAACTTATTTATTCACATTTTAAGCACAAGACTTCAGTCCCCTTCAAAGTACTCTTCACTTGCATTAATATACTTGTCTAATCTTTTATTCCAGGTAATGGTATAATACACTAATCTGTACTAATCAATTTTTGTTTTCATTCCAGGCAATACGTGCTGTTCTCGGGGTTTTTGGCATGATAATGCTGTTAGTGGTAGTATTATTTATATTCTTTTTTATTCATGCTATTATTGAAACACCCTGTAAACTTTTTATTGTACCAGAATTATGACACAATAACATCAGATTTCCAGGCAGAAATCTTGCACTGGCCAACAAACACTGCCAAATTCAACAAAGTCAAGTCTGTGATAATATATTATTTACACTGCCTCATATATCACCCCAAGTGATTCACTTACATGATACTATTGTTCATGCGCAACACATTCCCAACACAAAAAGCTCAGAATACTGCTCATTTACACAGTGTGTATTTATAGCAACATTTTCTTAATATTGTATATGTTTGATGCTTTTTGTTAAATTTGTGGTAAATACATTGTTATTACTGTAATAAATCAATTCACCAAAAATACCATTACTAAAATAATAAAGATTTTGGAAAAAAAGACATTCTGTTTAAGAAGATGGTGGCTTTGTTTATTTTTGACACAATCACATTTTATAACACAAACATAATCGTATTCATCCCATGATGGCAATGTTCTGATGCTAAAAAAGAAAAAATAAAAAGCTTATAGTAAGACCTTAAAACAAGTAAAAATATTTTCACTAGGTCTACTTGTGAGTTGAGTAAAGTTCTATTAAAATACATGTTGTTCATAACCATGGATGGCATTGGGTGAACAAATATTCGTGAGTTGGCATACTAAACATAGTATCAAAAAATGAGGGAATTATAGACACAACTACGTATACTTTTATTTCCCTACTCTTCGTCCTAGATGCATGCATCCTGTGTGAGACAACCTTTACTTATGAAGACCATAAAATATGACAAATTTACAATAATATTTCTATCAATTATTCATAAAATATAAAAATAGGCTACAGATTGTTAAAGCAGTAAAACCATATTCAAAACAGAGTAAAGTCTTTACAATAAAAGGACCAAAGGAGTAATCCTTGTGGTAGATATGTCAAAGGGTTGATGGCATTACACTTCAAGCTACTAGAAGTTTACACTACTGTCTATCAGAAGAGACAACATGGACCAGATAACAAGGGTGGCTTTCTGCTGTAGCTCACTTGCACTCCTCTTCTAGCTGGGTGAAGCATAGCAAATATCTATATTAACCAGTTAGAAAAGACCTTTTTGAAGGTTCCTTCAGACATTATTAGCAACACAGTATAGATAAAAGGTACATTGATGACTCAGTCATTCAGCACAGAGGGAAAAGAATGCAAATACAGAAGTTGGCTAGAAAAAGTCAAATGATCGTGTGGCATTGATGGCTGGGAGGCCCCGTCTGGGGAAGCTCGGCCACCAGGTTGCAAGTCTTATTTCAGGTAACGCCATATTGGATGACTTGCACATCAAGATGAAATGATGATGAAGACAACACAACATCCAGTACACAAGTCGAGAAAAGTCTCCAACCTGGCGAGAATCGAACCCGGACCCACAGCATGGTAGGCAAACATGTTACCATCCAGCTAAGCAGGTGGAGAGTCAGCTAGAAAGTTGAGCAGCATGCATTCCAAAATCAAATTCACAACAGAATCTAAAATAAACAGAAAGATAAAACATTTTTTTTTTAAATTTCACCATTTCAACCAAAAACAACAGACATGCATTTCAAATATATAGAAAACCACCATGTATGGATGTGTTTAACAATCTCTACTCTATTCATCCTCTATATCAGAAACAAGCATACTTTTACCCTATGGTGCATACTGTAGAGTAAATCAATGACAGTAATAAATGTCTGAAAATATAATAAGCAAGGGTGGACAAAAATATGGTAACACCAAAAACATAACGCATTACAATGACCGATATGTTGTTGAAAAAGTGCTGGTTTTCAAAACAGCTTCAGTCATCTCCAAACAGATAAATACAGGTACTGTATGGTTTTCAAGATAATCTTATACCATTCTTCCTGCAAAATAATGGCAAGTTCAGTAATGATGATGGACCTGAATACTTACTTCTGAGTAACTAATGTGAACAACTTGCAGCCAGGAGTGCCAGTGAGCTACAGAAGAAAGTTATCCTTGTCATCCAGTCCATATACCCTCCTCTGAACTTACAGGCAGTAGCCTTAAAATTTAGCAGTATGAATTGCAGCACCCTCAGCCATTTGAAATGTGTACCATAAGGATTGCTCCTTTCTAAAGATGTTACTTTGTTATGAATTTGATTTTACTGCTTCAACAACTTGTAGGCTAATTTTATATTTTACAAATAACTGACTAAAATATATTGCAAAGCTCTCATATTTTACAATTTTTGCAAGTAAGTATTGGTTTACAGAGAATGCGTGCAAGTAACACAAAGAATAGGGAAAGAAAAGTATACCTACTTGTATCTATAATTCCCTAATCTTTGGTTTTATTCTTAGTATGACAATGTATGAACATCTGTTCACCAAATTATGTCCATAGGTATGATCCACGGATATTTCTGCAGTACTTAACTCAAAAGTAGACATAGTGAAAATATTTTTACTTGTTTAAAAGTCTAAACAGAAGCTTTTTTACTTTTCCTATTGTACCATTTGAAGATTGCCATTGTGAGCCAAAACTGATTACAATTGCATCATAAAAAGTGATCATGACAACAACAAAATAAAACTTTACAGCAAAGGAAGAATGTAATTATTTATGTCATAAATATACCGTATCTGGATTTCTGAGAGTAAAAATGTATGTGTGTACACAAGTACAAAAATGAGTCATATGTTTGTAACATTGCCACAGATATCAGAAACAATCACCACCAACAGGATAGAGAAAGCATCTAGCAATTTTCTCCAAAGTATACAGATGGAGAATGACAGCCCCGTGAAAAACAGCTACATTTTCCTAATATTGTGGTCTACCTGGACAACATATTTTATGTTTGATCAGCTTAAAAAATAGCCAACAGCTTTAATTATGGATAGTTATTGTTCAATGATCTCATTTAAAAGTGCAGGCAGTCAAATCATTATTTGAGCGAAGCACTGTGAACTGCTGAGCACAAATAATTAAAAACATTATTGCAAATAGTCGCAATAAAATATAACTAGCTCTCATGGCTACATTTCAGATAATTAACTTGCTGATAATCAGTGATCCTGACTGAGGTGTGTAACTCAGATTTGTTGCATTTCCTCCACCACAAACAATATCTGGGTTCATGTAAGTCAAACAATTTGTGTCAAATTAATCAAATGAGTGATGAAGCAGAAACAGTAAAAATACTTTTAAAACTTGTTTATTGCATCACAAATTGACAAAAACAGAGATTGGTTTTGTGCCTAAAACATGAAACAGGTGTGACAGAACCATGACTATTGCCGTTGCTCCTAATATAGCTTCCAACAATAAAAAATTGTATTGTACATTGTTTCAAGCACATTTATTTGAGTTTACAATTAAGATTTCAATACTTTTAGAAAAATGGTTATGGAATTTGGCAATACAAATCATTGCAATGTTTTTGAATTCATTAGCATGTCAAAATAATATAATGTTCATGACAAAATAATGTGAAATATGTGTTCATAATTTTTGGTGATAGTTTTATAGGTACAAAATGGTTTCTGTTCCTAACATAAATCCTGTGACTTAACAGTTAGCTGTAACATAATTATTACTTTGCTACATACTGATTTTGTGAATAATAAATTGGACTTTGTTTACATTGATTTTGACAGTTTTCAGTTCGTGGTTTGATAACTTTACAAATTAATTACAGTGTATCTTAGTTGTTGGTATCAGTACATTTCAAGCTGATTTATTTCAACAATACAGTAATCCAATAATGTTACAATACAAACTCTTTCATTTTTGTAACTTTGCAGCCTAGTATCAGATAGTTTGTTGTCATCAGACTCGTAGTTTTTGTTAAATGTTGTCTTATTACACACAGCATTGCACACAAGACTTATTGCAAAAGAGTGCAAATATGTTCACATGTCAAAATTTTTGATGAGGAAGGTGGAATGACTGTTGAAGAAGCTGGTTCCCCACTTTCCTGCTTTTCTGTCAGAGTTTTTTTTTTTATAGAGAAGCATATTCACCTTTTTGCTGCTCCAACATAAATATTTTTCAGCTGGTTCCCTTCCTCTCCCTGTCACACCAGGATGTGCTGCTAATGTAAAATGAGCTCTATAGGTCAGTAAAGTTTTGACAATATACTTCAACACATTTACTTGCTTTGACAAATGTAAACACAAATAAGTACATATAATATAAGGTTATATAAAATGGTCTCCCATCATTTTACACTACTTTAGACAAAAATCCACAGCATTTTTAGGCTACACCCACAGTACACCAAAAACTTTGGTGTTTTGATTCACAAGCATAAATAATTTCATATGAGAAAACATTTTTTTGTAGATTGCTTATACAGGCAGATGGCACCATCAAACAATTTCCAGGTCAATACAGCCTGTATTGTATGGAGACAGCACATCAAAGCTTCATTGATGAAAAATTGGTGACTAAAAATATAGTTTGGTAACACCAGAACCCTTGCCATGTGCTCACTGTCAGTTAAAACTATGTTTACATCTTAGACCAGATATTATGTACATATATTACATGCATAACTATGGTCACTTTGATCCTCTGGATCCCAGTAATGATACTGGAAAATGTTTCAAGGATCCCAGAGATCATCATCTTAAGAAGGCACAGTGAAAATTGTAGAAGTGAGAATCCCCACAATTGGTACTTTTGGTATGACAAAAAATCATCATTTTTCAATGTTTTCCCAGGAGCCACCTCTGAACAAATGGTGCTCTTATAAGCTGTTTAAGGCCCACCCTATACCACATCTAATACAAAAGAACTAACTAATTTGCTCAATTTGTCTGGACTGGAGAGAGCGTGTAATGTTTAAATTTGACTCTATACTACAGGACAGCTACAGCATGCCTGTTCTTCCAATCACTAGGCCAAGGGTTATCAGAAACATTTCACTCCTTATCTCTCTGATCAATGGAACCTGACATATGACCCCCTGAAAACCACATTGTCACATGCAGCTTTTTGGAATGTATTGGTAGATAATACTAATACTAAATTAAAATTGGAATTATGGGATATGCTGCTATACACACCCAGGGAGGTAAAGTTGAACAAGCCATTCCTGAAACCAATATGAAAACAGACATAACTAGTGCCAACCTAGAAAAACATATAATTCATTCACATCAAGAAAATGTAGAAGAAAATAATAAGGTGTCCAAATTACAATCTGCTATTTTATCTTTAACAGAGGAGTTGCATTCTGAGGTGATTAAGCAGTGTGACTTACTAAGAAATGTAATTAATGTGCAGTTTAGAGATGTAAAAAAGAACCTAAAACAATTAAAGAGTTCATTGAACAGGAATTTACAAAAGTGCACAAGCAAATCTCAGACACAAGAGGCAGATTAAATGTTTTGGATCAGAACAAAGTCTCAGATGTAGCTGCGACTTTGGAGGTGCATGTCAGTGATTTAATTGAGCAAAATGTACAGAAAAATATCATGTCATCTATTGAAGTACCTCATTCCACACTCAAGATCGATGGGATCGGAGGTGAATTGTGAAAGCTCCGGAACAAACTAGTCAAAACCAAGGAGGAGTAAAATAAAAAGGGGTTTAATGAAAATGTTGGATTTCCTATAGAATTAATAGAGGAACTGCATCTTGGAAGTGGGACACACTTATCCAAGCAATTTCCTGAGCACCATGTCCTGTCACTTTCTGGGGCGAGTACCACCACTGGAAGCTGGCATCCCCTGCAGGCATCTTGCTAATCTTCAGCACTGCTGGTTCCAACCTTGAGCAGTCATGACCCACTAATAGGGCCGCATGCCTCTGCATAAGCTTCTGGAGTCAGCACTCCCGGGTGCTAACATCACAGTGCAGTAGCCATCAGCTCACCATGCCATGCAACAACCCTACCACATGCTGCAAGAGGGTGTGGCTGGCACCTCCACTGACTACCAGTGTAGTCAAGTGAGTGCTAATAAGATGTTTCAACTTTTGATGCTGTCTAGTCTACCAGTGGTTTATTCCCATGGACTTACCACACTGCCATGACCCAAACTCAGATACCAAAAGTTGTCATACAACCCTGTACCACTTCAGATGGTATCCTAAGTGCTGGTGTCAACATCAGGGGACCTCAGAATGTCTGGCTCCCAAACACCATGACGTCTTAGCCACAGCTTGCAATTGTCATACAGTGGGATGAGTGAGCAAACTGATTATTCTGCTTGTGTGTGTGTTGAAGAAATGGGATCTAGATGAGACTGCATAGGAAGCTGAAGGTTACGTTAGTCAAACTAATACAGTCAGTAGACATATTAGAGTTTTGTGGGTACTGTAACAAACACTATCTGCAGGTGGTGATGTGTTCTCATTGCAACGTGTAGGGCATAGTGCGCCTTGTACACAATCAGTATTGGTGGAATGTTCCACATGCTGCCATTATGACCACACTGCTAGGCAGTGTACTGAATCTAGGTTTTGTTGATAAGACATAGAGTGAAAGTTGTTGTGTGCTAATTGTAAGTGTGTGAGTAGTGTGAATTGGTACTATGTTGTACCGGATTACACATGGAGGTTAAAGGTTCCACAATGACAGTCTCTAGGAGCCAGGATTTTCAGGATGCAATGCAGTTTTTACTTAATGACGTAGTGCTGTTGGGAGTACACAAGCCAGAGTTATTACAGCAGATTGTGGTTTAGAATGAGCAGTTAGCATTAGTTGATCAGTCTGATTCCCTGAAAGATCTGACTTAGTTAGTTACTCTCATTTCTGGTAAGTCAGCTAAGGATGTAATGTATTTTTTAGATGACCTGGAGTCATCAGCAATGATAGGAGGTTGGCTGGATGTTCAGTTGCTGCACGTAGCCAAATTATGGTTAATTAGGGAGACAAAAGTGTTTGTCAAGTGTACAGAGGGGTTGAGGAATGCAGAGGCATTTAAACAGTTAAAGGTTGGCCTCCTACAGCTGTATAAAAAATAAAAGAGCACAAGAGTTTTTCACAAGCAGATAAGTAGTGTGATAAAGAGAGACAGTGAATCACTAGAAGGTTTCGCAGACAGAACATGTGAGATCAGAGTCCAAAAATGTGAATTGGGGACAATGGCAAGGTGAGTAAGTTTATGTTCCAGGAACCCGAACATAGGGCAATTGACATGATCATGAGTGGCTGGTCATCCAGTATATCTAGATGGGTTCAAATGGGTACCTTGAAAGACATTAAAAATTGCTGTCAGGTAGGCTGCAGCACTTGAGGAAACTGATATAGTTCCAGAGGTGTGGAATGAGTGAGGAGCATTTTCTACTAATGTGAAGTGTTATAAGTGCGAATGATCAGGGCATGTTCAGAGGCAATATAGACAACCTCAATTGGGTAATAATGGGGCAGGTGGAAACCATCAGTGGGATTATAGGAGTATTGGTGGGAACAGACAGGGCAGAACTGGACAAGGATTAAACATAAAACATCTTACATTACATATGAAAAATGTCATTTTGCCCTAGAGGAAATAGGGTACTTAAGGTGTGTGATAAGCAAAGAAGGGATGAGGACAGATCTGAGGTTGGTACAAGCCATAAAGGATTTTCCTGTTGTTAGGATGGGTTAAGATCTACAATTGTTTTTAGGGCTCTCCAATTATTACAAGAAATTTGTAAAAGTTTTCACAAATAGTGCACAGCTACCCACACAACTGTTGAATAAACAAATAAAATTCAAATGGATGAAGGATTGCGATGCCACTTTCAAGATATTAAAGAAGGCTTTGACATCAACTCCAGTGTTGATTTTCCTCGACTGTTAGAAGGAGTTTGTGCTATCGTGTGATGCTTTCAATCAAGCATTAAAGCTTGTTATGAATCAGGTAATGAATGGTGTAGAATGTCCTTTGGTTTACGGTTTGTGACAGTGGATTAAAGTGGGGAAAAAAACTATTCCATGACAGAAAGGGAGATGCTCAGCTTAGTATATGGGAAGTAATTGTAATTCAAAGTAGTGATGGATCATGCAGCTCTGAAGTGGTTATCAGGGTTGAAGGGCCCTTCTAGAAGGCTCATGAGAATGGTGTTGAGGTTGAGTGAATCTGATTATTAATTTATGCATAAGCCAGGTCAAAATCATTGAAATGAAGGTGGGTCAAGCAGAAAGGTAGCAGTAGTGTAGTCACTGAACAGCAAGCAGCACCTACTGCTGATGCTGACAGCAAACTGTACATGATGCAGCCTTAGTTCAGTGTGTGTGACAGCCAATTATGTAAGACAATTAGGTTAGGATCACGTATGATGTTGCCAGCTAAGCTTAGAGAAGAATGGTTAAGGGGAACATGTGACCACATGCTATCTGGGCATGAAGATCAGAGGGCAACAAAACGGAGGGTAGGAGAATCTTTCTCATTGAAAGGAAGGCAGGAAAAAGTGGACATGTTGCCAGCTAAGCTCAAGAAAGAAGTGTCAAGGTAACATATGACCACACCCTATATGGGCAGAGAAATCAAAGGACAGCAAATTGGAGGGTCGCAGAATGGAAAGGAAGGAAGGAAGATGTGGACCAGTATGCAAAGAGTTGTGTACAGTGTGTGCAGAGAATGGATGAGCCATAAGCAAGTATCTTTAAGAGGTTATCAGAAGCAACAAAACCATTTGAAATGATAGGGATGTGTGTTCTACATCTGTTTGACTAGGCTCCAATGGGAAACCATTATGTTTTAACAATTATTGACTACTTTCATGGAAGGTGGAAATAATCAACATCCCAAATCAACAAGCCATGGTTAACAGCTGGTTGCTCATGTTTGATGTACACGGGATGGTATCACAGGCAATGGGACAAATGTCATAACAGACTTGATGAAACTGCTGTGTCATTTGCAACAGGTTTGGAAACTAAGAACTAGTCCATTGCATCTGCAACCTAATGGCAGAACAGAACATGTGCATCATACTTTTGGTAAGATGGTGAATTGCTATATAGATTCTCACCACAATGACTGGGATATGTACTTATCATTTGTTGTGGCAGCTTACAGCTTGAAGGTTCACACTGGTACAGGTCTATCGCTTTATGAGATGGTGTATAGGTAAAAGATGCCCTCAACATTTGAAGTGATCAGACCAAAGATTGGTAAGGATAAGAAACCAAATCGCAGTTTTGCCAGGATGTAAGGGAGGTATGGAAGTGAGTGTAGAAACTGAATCCTAAAGCCTTGGAATGGCAAGAGGAAGTGAGAAGGTGCACAGGAAAGTTACCACTGTATACAGTAGGGCAAAAGGTAATGTTGTGAAGCCCTTTTACTCCTATGGGAAAAACAAGAAAGTTCACGACATGGTACTAGAAACCATACTAGATGATAGAGACAACAGCACCAGTAAACATCAAGCTTCAATTGTCAACTAGAACAGTGATAGTTCATGTTGGACATCCATAACCATTTCAATGTGCTTCATCTTAATTGCCACTCAGATCAATATTCATGGAGTAGAGAAAGGGCAAAGAATGTGACAAAAAGGGTGAGCAAGAAGCTGTCAGGCAACCTGTGCAGGAAGTACTGTACAGATTAAGGCCAAGGAAATGAGGAGTGATGATGTGGATATTTTGTGTTGTGTTGTAGTATAATAATGGAGTTAGGTAGCATTAATGTCTGGATGGTGTAATTTTTGGAGACTGCAAAAAGTAATGAAGAGAGTACATGCAATGTATTTTTGTTTTCTGTGGGATTTATAATTTTTTCCAGGGTGTGTTATTAATGTAGGTGTACGGATTGCAGGAAGAACGATTGACTGAATGCCCCTGTGTGTGCAGTAGTTGTTCTAATCTTATCCTCACTATCCCTATGATAATATGTAGATGATTATAGTACATTCCTAGAATAATCAGTTAAAGCCAGTTCTTGAAACTTTGTTAATAGACAAAGTCTACGAGTGATTTGTAAGCAATCTCCTTAGTAGACTGATTTTACTTCCTCAGTTCTCTACCAATAAAGCGAAGTCTACCATCTGCTTTAACCATGACTGAGCCTACGTTGTCATTGTATTTCATATCCCTACTGAAGTGATATCAGGTGTTCCCCAGGGAAGCGTCCAGGGACCTCTGCTGTTCCTGATCTATATAAATGACCTGGGTGACAATCTGAGCAGTTCTCTTAGGTCGTTCGCAGATGATGCTGTAATTTACCGTCTAGTAAGGTCATCCGAAGACCAGTATCAGTTGCAAAGCAATTTAGAAAAGATTGCTGCATGGTGTGGCAGGTGGCAGTTGACGCTAAATAACGAAAAGTGTGAAGTGATCCACATGAGTTCCAAAAGAAATCCATTGGAATTCGATTACTCGATAAATAGTACAATTCTCAAGGCTGGGTGTTAAAATTACAAACAACTTCAGTGGTAAAGACCACATAGATAATATTGTGGGGAAGGCGAGCCAAAGGTTGCGTTTCATTGGCAGGACACTTAGAAGATGCAACAAGTCCACTAAAGAGACAGCTTACACTACACTCGTTTGTCCTCTGTTAGAATATTGCTGCGCGGTGTGGGATCCTTACCAGGTGGGATTGACGGAGGACATCGAAAGGGTGCAAAAAAGGGCAGCTCATTTTGTATTATCACGTAATAGGGGAGAGAGTGTGGCAGATATGATACGCGAATTGGGATGGAAGTCATTGCAGCAAAGACGTTTTTCGTCGCGGTGAGACCTATTTACGAAATTTCAGTCACCAACTTTCTCTTCTGAATGCGAAAATATTTTGTTGAGACCAACCTACATAGGTAGGAATGATCATCAAAATAAAATAAGAGAAATCAGAGCTCGAACAGAAAGGTTTAGGTGTTTGTTTTTGCCGCGTGCTGTTCGGGAGTGGAATGGTAGAGAGATAGTATGATTGTGGTTCAATGAACCCTCTGCCAAGCACTTAAATGTGAATTGCAGAGTAGTCATGTAGATGTAGATGTAGATGTAGATGTAGAGTGTTATATCAGGTATCCGCATGAGTTGGCCGATTCTAACAGTGGTTCATCGATACTACAGTCATACGATACAATGCTTTTTCATTTTATGAAGTGCACAGTTTTACATTTCTAAATATTTAGAGCAAGTTGCCAATCTCTGCACCATGATGAAATCTTATCAAGATCCAAATGAATATTTATGCAGCTTCTTTCAGATAATACTTCATTACAGATAACAGCATCATCTGTAAAAAGCACCATTTTACTATTAATTTTGTCTGCAAGGTCATTAATATACAACATGAACAGCAAGGGCCCCAGCACACTTCCCTGTGGACCTTAAGTCACCTCTACATCTGATATATGATAATGACTCTCCATCCAAGATAACATGCTCTGTCCTCCCTACCAAAAAAGTTCTCAATCCAGTCACAAATTTCCTGTGATGCTCCATATGATCACACTTTTGACGTTAAGTGTAAGTGCTGTAATGAGTCAAATGCTTTTTGGAAATCAAGAAATACTGCAGCCACATGACTGCCTTGATCCAAGGCTTTCAGTATGTCATGTGAGAAAAGTGAGAGTTGGGTTTCACATGATCAATGTTTTTGGAATCCCTGCTCATTGGCACTGATGAGGTCACTCTGATTAAGATACATCAAATCAATGTCAAGGATACTGGATGGTACTTCTACCACCTTTCTTGTAGATGGGTGTGACCTTTGCCTTTAACCAAGAAGTGGGCATGATTTTTTGTGTGAGGGATCTACAATACATTATAGTTAGAAGAGGGGCTAACTCAGCCACAAATTCAGTATAGAATCAGACAGGGATTCCATTCAGCCATGGAGCTTTGTTCAGTTTTAATGATTTCAGCTGTTTCTCAACACCACTGACACTAATACGTATTTCATTCATCTTTTCAGTAGTTGCCCCAATGTAATTACATTGGAGCAATTGTCCTGGGTTTTCCTTTGTAAAATAACATTTTAAAATGGAGTTCAGGACTTCACCTTTTGCTTTGCTATCCAGAGTTTCAGTTCCTGTGTCGTTTGCTAGGGACTGGACACTAAAACTTTGGTGCTGTTAATAGCCTTTACACATGACCAGAATTTCTTTGTGTTTCATGACATATCATTTGACAATCTTTTGCTATGGTAGTCATTGAAGGCATCATGCACTGCTGTCTTTACAGCCAAACACATTTCATTCAGCGTCTCTCTATCTATTGCCCTATGCTTTGTTTTACACCTGTTATGCAGTAATCTCTGTTTCTTTAGAAGTTACTTTACTGTGACTGTAGGCCATAGATGTTCCCTCCTGTTATGAACTGTTCTACTGGGTACATATCTATCCAGTGTATGGTCAACTATTCTTTTAAATTTGACCCATAGTTTATCTACTAGCTCCTGTCCTGTGCTGAAAGCTTCACGTTCCCCATTGAGATATGACACTACTGATTTTTTTATCTAGTTTACTGAACACATGAATCTATCTGCTTGTTTTAGTTGTTCTTTGTACTTTGGTAATCATTGTTGTCCAAACCACATCATGGTCACTGATACCAGTTTTGATGTGGACATCCTGAAAGAAGTCATGTCTATTTGTTGCAATGAGATCCAATATATTTTCATCATAAGTGGAGTTCCTATCTACCTGTTCTAGGCAATTTTCAGAGAAGGCATTAACTAATGTCTCACAGGATGTCTTATCACACCCAACACCAAAAGAGCTGTAATTTTTCCAATTAATTGCAGGGCGATTAAAGTCACCACCCACTCTGACAGTATAGTTGGGGAACTTACAAAAAAGTGAACTGATGTTTCCTCTAAAGTTTTTGGTTACATCAGGAGACACGTCTGGTGGGTGATAGAAGGCTCCAATTATCATTTTATGCCCATCCCTGATACTGAGTCTCAGCTAAACAATCTCACACACAGCTGCAATTTCTATCTCGGTGGATTTGAGTCTCTTGTCTACTGCAACAAATAAACCATCTCCATTTCCCATTTGCCTACCCTTTCAATATATATTTTCCCCAAGAATCTCACTGCTATCAATTTCTGGTTTCAACCAGTTTTCTGTACCAAGTGTTAAGTGAGCTTCACTGCTTTTCATGTGCGCTTCAAACTCTAACACTTTGTTGCGAATGCTCTGGCAGTTCACCATTAGGATTTTAATACTCTCACCTGTGGGAGGCATTTCTTTTGATCTTACACTGATATGTCCAGGTTTCCTACAGCTATCATTGTCTGGATTGGATGGAGAGTCACCTAATCTAAAAAATCCTTGTGTGCACACATCTCACTCAGTCAGCTACCTAAGTAACAGTTTCTGATATGTAGTGCATACCTGACCAATTTAGGGGAACCCTATTGTTCTCAACCCTGTGGCACAAGTCCAGGATGTCACAGCCTACCTTGTCACAGAACCCTTGAAGTCTCTTGTTCCGTCCTTCCACTTGACTCAGAAACAAAGGGCCATGATCAGTTCTGGGGACAATGCTGTAAATTGTGAGCTTTGTTAAAACTCCATATGCAAGGCTGGTCTTCTCAACCTTCTCTGCCAACTGCTGGAATGACCTAGTGGCCATACTGCCATATTACCCCTCCCCATTCCTAGTAGCTCTTGCATAAAATTTGTGAATGAGATACTACAAGCCTGCAACAGATGAAGCAATTTGGCATTTCAAAATATACATGTATAGAAAAGTGACAGATAGAAGAATTCTTACAATAAAATTTGTAAAGGCAGTTGTGTTTTATTATGGGTGTAATTTCTTATATCTGATGTTGCGTTGTGTAATGAAATGGAATATTTTAAATTCTAGCCACTGTGTCACTAAATGTACAGGCAAAAGTAAAAGTTTTCTGATAAACCATAATAAAATTTAAAGACTGATACTGTGACAAAAATTATTTTAGTACACATTTTTGAACCACAAATTAAACTTTAAAAAATTACAGAATATACTAATCAGACATTATATTACAAGCATTCTCCTTTAAAGCAAATAATGTCAGTAAACACTTGTTAATTTGTGGAGATACAACTATAAGATATTATTCGTTACTTACACCAATCATGTAAGCAAGCTGAAAATACACAATGAAAATGTCAGTTGTCTATCCTAACTTTTACTTCTGTAAAATATATCTTACATCACAGTTCTACAAAACTGTTACTGCTTCTATTATGTTTATGTAAACTTTCATTTCTGATGTGTAATATATGACACAATTTTATAATCTTTCACAATCTTTCAAATTAGAGAATAGCTTCTTCCTCTTCTTCTTTCTAAAAATAAATCTCAGGTCATCCTTATCTTTGTTTTCAGTATCTTGTCTCTTGCTGGCTTGATTGTGCTTGGCATCTCATATATGTATCAGTCCCTTGACTGTCTGTTTGAGTCTGCTGGAGCTTCTATCATGAACATATTATACCAAAATAGCAACAAATCATACCCAGTCATAACATAAGGCTGAGTCAAGATAAAGGTAGCATGTTGCAGACAAGAGGCAATCAGTGCTCATCTGCTTAAATGAAACACACATCACAAACATAGTTGTAAATTCATAAAAAGATATTGTTTATCCTCAACTGCATAATCAGCACAAAATCTTTATATACAAGGCATCATCTGTAGCTGTGGTGGATAAGACATAAGGTAGAACAGGTGTTTGCAGGCAGAGTACTCACATTCTTATTAAATACAATATCACACAGAAAAAAATCAAATACTTCTGTATTGCAGTTGGTGTTTCGATTGAATGTATAAGCTAAATTTCTCACATACATTCATGCAGTTATTGCAATGATTTCATTCATTTAAATAATGAACTGAATTTTGCATATTGTTTTCAACAGTACTGTATCAATGGTACATAGAAAAATACAGCTATCTTGCATACTCATAATGAACACATGAAAATATTGTACTTTTATCAGTGTCCAAAGATGGTTTCAGAGTGTAGCATTCCACTGAGAGTGCTGCTTTTAATTTTTTAAACAACATATTAAAAGCAGTTGACAAACACTCCAGATTTTGAAGTGGTTTCTTAGATTTGACAAAAGTTTTTGATCTTACAGATCATTCAGTTTTCTAAAACAAACTTAATTGTTATGGTGTGCTAGATGTGCCAGATGTGTGGCTGAAAGTAAGCAGTCTCAGCTTACAGAGTCAAACACATAACTACCTCTCAGAGCATTCCTTATGGTCACATGATGTACTGCAGAACTCTCACTTAGGACCACTTCTTTTTCTAGTGTACAATAATGACCTGCCCTCATGTATATGAATGCAGAAGCAGTACTATTTGCAGATGATACCAGTCTACTTACTGAAGCAAAAAATAGAGATCTTACCACTTCTGCAGTGTCTTCATAGATGAATTTTCCCAATGACTGTATACAAACAGGTTCATTTTAAACCCATACAAAATTATGCTTTGTAACATAATGGGTCAGAATGGACAGAAAATTGAACAGATCGTTACCACAACCCTTAGTTCATGAGGGCTAACTACCACCCAAATTCAAATACTGTTCGAAGAATGTATATTGTATATTGCCTTAACACACTAATTATATCATTTGCACCCATTCCAAATCAAACAAAAAAAGAGATAATCATAATGTCAGAAATATAAACAAAGAATAACCTACAGCTAGTGGAGTATGTAATATGTAAATGATTATGAAGTACTTACATATAAAACCCGTAAAACTCAGTTGGTAGTAACATCTGAAAGTGTTGTATGCCGTTTTAATTAACATATAATGAAAAGGTGTTGTACTATGTTGCTCATTTTTGTTTATTGGCCAAAATGCATAAATCATTGGTCCATCTTTATAAGCAACATATGTATCAAAGCTTATTGATATTAGAAGCAACTACGCGAGGTTAACAAAATAACAAAACCAAATACATGTAAGCAAATTGTCAAAAAATACCTTTGTGTAAAATAGATAAGTAGTGTAATTGTTAACTGCAAGCTCTATTAAAATTGTCATTGGAAACATGGTGGGAACATCATACTTTATTTTGAAACTTCCTGGCAGATTAAAACTCTTTGCCAGACTGAGACTCGAATTTGATAGAGCACTCGACAGCGAGAGGCAAAGGTCCCGAGTCACAGTCTGGCACAGAGTTTTAACCTGCCAGGAAGATTCATTTCAGCAAACAGTCATTCTGGTCACTTCATTTTGTTATTGTGTAAATAATTAAATTGTCAAAGTCATAGTTTATTCCACATATCTGATATAAATTCAAATGTTATCATTGTTTTCTGCCTAATTTGTATGTGGGAAGCAAATAGTAAAGCTTATTGTTTTCTGTACATACGTTAAATTGATGCTATGAAATACTTTTCAACTGTAATTACCGAAAACTGTGATTTCAACAATAGCTCAGTTCATCAGCACACCTGACGATGGCGACATGTCTGATTGCTGAAATATTGTGCCCATTGGACACTATGGACCAGCAGTACACCCGTGGGCTGTTCGAGCAATAGCACAATTGTTTAAACGGGTATACAAGGTTGTGAGTTGGCAAGTTTGAGGTTCGCTGCTGAGCTATTATTCACAATTGACTACCTGTGTTGCTCTGAGTAATAAAATGTGTTATAAACCTTTAAAGGTGTACCTGTTACTTCAAGTCACATTGTTCGCTGATGTTTTACCATTCTTATTCTTATCATGATCACCGGGATATCAAATAAGAAGAAGCTAAGTATCTGTTTTACACCACTCATCTGAACTTCATAATTATAATGAGACTTATTTGCAGTAAGTTTATATCTCACTCCTGATAATTTTTTTAATAACAAGTTATGTCTCACAAAGTTACATCTCATCTTTACGCTTTCAGACTTGGCAAAATGAAAAATACAGGATGTCAGTAATTCACATGAACAACCAGGAAATTCGAAATGTCATTGTGACAAAGTTTCTAGACCTTTGTCTGCAAGAAAATCTAAACTGGAATTCTCACATATTTTCCTTAAACTCGAAACTCCCAAAGTTAATGTATGTAATCAGAGTGGTCTCCAGCAATGCAACTCACAAAATTGCAAAAACAGTGGCTTTTTTTCACTTGTAGTTAAGATATAGTGTTACCTTTTGAAGTGATTACCCTCATGCCTTAACAACATTCAGAAAGCAAAAGAGAATAATTAGAACAAGGGACAAAGAAAACACTATTTTAGGTAAGCCTTTTTTAGAGATTTAAGTATTCTTCCTCTTGCTTGCATTTACATTTAGAAACTATGCTGTTTGTAAAAACAACAGCAAGAAGAATGTCTTTATGCCAAACACTGATGTTCATGAGCACCACACTAGGTTAAGGAAAAATGCTCATGTAAACTGTGCCAGCAGAAGAGTGCATATCATTCAGGTGTAGCATTCTACAATAAGCTGCCAGAAGTTATTAAGAGCACCAAGTATGTAAATGCATTCAAAAAAGATATTAAACCTTTTTAATTAAAGAATTATTTTTACAGTGTATCTGATGATATAGACTGCTGCAAAAAATTTAATATGCCCTTTTAGAGGTTTACAATTCACTCAAGATTTATTGTGGCAACAGTGTATATGGAGTACATGAAATGATTACATTTACAGATCAATAGCACAAGCAGTTCTGAAGTACCACGTACTGACCCACACTGACACCCATTTTAGTATCTGGTGTAACCTCCACAGATGGCAATGGAGGCACTGACTCTAACATCCAGATAATTATACAGATAGCTAATACTGCCCTGGGATATGTTATGCCATGCCTGCTCCAGCTCTTCACATAGCTCTGTAAGAATTGTTGGTTGATGAGTTGCACAAGTCACTTCTTGTCCTATCATATCCCACATGTGCTTGATTGGAGACAAGTCCGGAGATCATGCTGGCCATGGAAGTTGCTGCTCATCTTGCAAAACACATTGAGTTTATGCACAACGTGTGGGCAAGCATTATCCTGTTGGAACAACAAATCACTTTCCTGTTGCAAGGACGGCAAAACAACAGGTGTAACAAGATTCTGCATGTACCAAGCACTGGTTGGTGTCTCCTCCGGAAACACCAAAGGCGAACATGAGCTGTAGCTTATCACAATGCAGACCAGACCATAAGACTAGGGTGGGGCCAGTGATTCTTGGATGAATGCATTCTGTGAGACTGCACACACCAGGTCTACATCATACATGCAAACGACCATCATTTGCATGCAGGCAGAATCTACTTTCATTGCTGAAGACCCAGACATGCCAGTCTATTTCCAAATGATCCTCTGATGGCAGCAGTCAAGCCATGCATGTGTATGCTGTGGTGTGAGTGGAAGGTGTGCATGCCCTTAGTCACACTATTAATAACGGGTTCACAACAGTTCGTGTTGACAAATCCAGGCTCACAAGCTGATATATCGGTGCTGTGGTAGCTGTGCAATCTGACATTGCTGCCATTACAACATGGCAATTGTGTGTGGACATCCAGAATCTCATCTACAGGTGTGACAATGTCCATGTGACCAGTGATATCAGCATCCATGCTCAACTGACGCATCATGTCCAACTAGTGCGGCAATTCTCTGAAAGGATCTCCCACTGCTTGAAAGGCCACAGTTTGACCACTTTCATACTCACTCAGTTGGTGGTAGGAAGCACAAGTGCATGTCATGGCATGATTGCCTGCTTGTTTCACACATTTGCACCACACTGAGCCTTCTGGTATGAGCATTCCCTGAAAGGGCAGACACAGATAGTGCTCTATGTTGAAAGCATTGTCAGTACATCTACTATCCCCTGGAGGCATGTGGTGTCATTGGATCAAAACTGACGTTGTCTTTTTGGGTGTACTATTTTTTTTCTGGCAGTGTCATCCCACTCACAGACTACAGTAGCTTATGTGAAGAAAATCCTTTCAAGAAGTAGGTTACAGTACGCATGTTTGCCCATTGCTTGAATACTGCTCAGCAGTGTGGGATCCGTACCAGATAGGGTTGATAGAAGAGATAGAGAAGATCCAATGGAGAGCAGTGCACTTCGTTACAGGATCATTTAGCAATCGTGAAAGCGTTACGGAGATGATAGATAAAATCCAGTGGAAGACACTGCAGGAGAGATGCTCAGTAGCTCGGTACGAGCTTTTGTTGAAGTTTCGAGAACACGTATTATGTTAGAGTATAATGACTTTTCTGGAGACTAGAAATCTACTCTGTAGGAATCAGCATGGGTTTTGAAAAAGACGGCTGTGTGAAACCCAGCTCGCGCTATTCGTCCACGAGACTCAGAGGGCCATAGACACGGGTTCACAGTTAGACGCCGTGTTTCTTGACTTCCACAAGGCATTCGATACAGTTCCCCACAGTCGTTTAATGAACAAAGTAAGAGCATATGGACTATCAGACCAATTATGTGATTGGATTGAAGAGTTCCTAGATAACAGAACGCAGCATGTCATTCTCAATGGAGAGAAGTCTTCTGAAGTAAGAGTGATTTCAGGTGTGCCGCAGGGGAGTGTTGTAGGACTGTTGCTATTCACAATATACATAAATGACCTTGTGGACGACATCGGAAGTTCACTGAGACTTTTTGCAAATGATGCTGTGGTATATCGAGAGGTTGTAACATTGGAAAATTGTACTGAAATGCAGGAGGATCTGCAGCGAATTGACGCATGGTGCAGGGAATGGCAATTGAATCTCAATGTAGACAAGTGTAATGTGCTGTGAATACTTAGAAAGATAGATCCCTTATCATTTAGCTACAATATAGCAGGTCAGCAACTGGAAGCAGTTAATTCCATAAATTATCTGGGAGTATGCATTAGGAGTGATTTAAAATGGAATGATCATATAAAGTTGATCGTTGGTAAAGCAGATGCCAGATTGAGATTCACTGGAAGAATCCTAAGGAAATGCAATCTGAAAACAAATGAAGTAGGTTACAGTACGCTTGTTCTCCCATTGCTTGAATACTGCTCAGCAGTGTGGGATCCGTACCAGATAGGGTTGATAGAAGAGATAGAGAAGATCCAACGGAGAGCAACGCGCTTCGTTACAGGATCATTTAGTAATCGCGAAAGCATTACGGAGATGACAGATAAACTCCAGTGGAAGACTCTGCAGGAGAAACGCTCAGTAGCTCGGTATGGGCTTTTGTTGGAGTTTCGAGAACATACCTTCACCGAAGAGTCAAGCAGTATATTGCTCCCTCCTACGTATATCTCGCAAAGAGACCATGAGGATAAAATCAGAGAGACTAGAGCCCACACAGAAGCATACCGCCAATCCTTCTTTCCACGAACAATACGAGACTGGAATAGAAGGGAGAACCGAAAGAGGTACTCAAGGTACCCTCCACCACACACCATCAGGTGGTTTGCGGAGTATGGATGTAGATGTAGATGGAAGCAGGAAACAAGCTCATTTCCTCTGCAAGGGAGACAAAAAGGGATAATTGGATAAAAACTATAGAAAACTTGGATTTGAAAAAAGACAGCTATTAAGTTTAGAGACTTCTGAGATGTCTAAGCAATGATCCGACTAAGACCACTGCACATCACAGTATAACTGCCAATCAAATAGCACATCACTTACTGCTGAATGAGAAGGCAATCCACAAACCACAAAAAAACAGGACTGCAAAGAAAAGAGTAAGAGGAGAGCAGTGACCTCATATCATCATTCAGCATGGAAGAATTAGAGAAGACTATGAAACAGAGCAAAAATGGAAAAACAGCTAGTTTGGACACACACAAACTGATATAATGAAACAGTTTGGTTTAACAACAAAGATATGGATTCTCCAACTTTTCAACAACTGTGTGAGCAGAAGCCAAATCCCAAAGATATGGTGGAAGAGCTGAGTGATTGCTTTGTTGAAACATGGCAAAAAAGTAATTAACCCAAAGCATTTTAGACCAGTCACAATACTATGTCACATTTACAAATGGCTGGAAAGATAGATTTTAAATACCCTATCATCTATAATTCCCCCTCACTTATAGCTTAGTTAACTGGATTCAACTTGGCAAGAGCTGTACTGGACAGTTGCTAAAACTCACACAATATACAGAAGATGAGCTTGAAGCTCATAAGGTGACAGGAGTGGTATTTGTTGACTTAGCAGTAGTGTATGATATTGTCAGTGACCAGCTACTACTAGTCAAGATCTACAACCTGACCAAGGATTTTAGGCTAGCTACACTCATTGCCATTCTTTTGGAGAATACAGGTCTTTCACTGACTTCCAAAAACAGCATAGGTGATGGAAACTACAGCAAAACAGGCTCTCGCAGGAAAGTATGCTGGCTCCAGGCTCCATTTCTGTTCAGTATATAAATGAATGATCAACACATATCATCCAACTGCAGGAGCTTCTTGTATGGCAATGACCTTGCTCTAGCCACCCAAAGTACAAATTTTGAATCAGTGAAGAAGACCTTCATTAATCCCCTTTAACAACTTTTCAGATACTACAACACAAACCAACTTCAACCAAATCCCTCAAAGACACATGGGTATATTTTTCATTTGATAAATAGAGAAGTTAGTTGCAAATTAAAGACAGTATGGTCAGTTATTGAAGTGGAACATCATGAAACCCCAAAAATCTATGAGTGACACTTGATAGACCTAACAATGGAAAATCCAGGATGGAATGTAACAATATTATGAGCAGGAAAGTTGCTACTCACCATATAGCGGAGATGCTGAGTCACATATAGGCACAACAAAAAATTTTTCACACTTATAGCTTTTGGCCAATAGCCTTTGTCAACAACAGACACACACACACACTCACTCATGCAAATGCAACTCACTCTCTTACTCTTACTTTCAAGAAGCATTGCATGAACTGTAAGTCAAAAGTTTCTACCAGGTACAGTTTTCTACAGAAACTGAACAGATCACAGTGGAGTAGTCAACCAGAGACTATATGAACTTCTGCAATGGCACTACATTACTCTGTGGCGGAGTTTGTATGCCTTGCCTGGTATAATTCAACAAATGCCAAATAGGTGGACATAGCTCTCAATGACACCTGCAAAACTGTAACAGGATGCTTGAAATCCAGTCCAGTCAGATGACTTTATCACCTTGCAGGAAAGGTGTTCGAAGACAAAGAGCTGTTGAAAGAGGAAAGGAAGACACTGGAGCAGGAGAGAACCCATGGGTATGAACTGCACTCACAACTGAAGTAAAGGAGGAGTTTCCATTGAACATCAATGGCACTTAGAACCACTGCTGAAAAAAACATAGGTTGCATCTATGGAGAGCTATGACACTCCCTTCCCCAGGCTGGAAAAGAGTTTCTGAAACTTTACTTCCTGTCTATGATGAGAAATGGATGACCTTGCAGTTCCTGAATAGGCTGAGATCTGGAGTTGGCAGAGCAAAGGTCAATTTAGCAAGATGATCAAGATGATATTCAGTGTATCTGTGGAGAAGATCAGACTGTTCATCATATGCTCAAATGCAGACTGTGTCCAGCTTCCTGCATAGAAGATTAATTTCATCAAGTAACAGAAAACGCATTGGTTGAGTTTTGTACAGAAGTAATATAGTCACTACTGATGCAATATTGGTTAGTTGGTTTGTGGGGATGGGACCAAACAGCAAGGTCATCAGTCCCATCAGACTAGGGAAGGGTGGGGAAGGAAATCGGCCATACCTTTTCAAAGGAACCACCCCGGCATTTGCCCGAAGTGATTTAGGGAAATCGCAGAAAAGCTAAATCAGGATGACTGGACTTGGGTTGAACTGTCGTTCTCCCGAATGCAAGTCCAGTATGCTAACTACTGCACCACCTCACTCTGTCTGATGCAAGAGTAAAAAACTGCATAAATTTCAACATCAGCTATTACATAGCAAAAGTAAATTTCGTACATTGGGCAAAATGTAAGACAAGTATTCTTGTGTGCATCTTCTCCTCTCTTGTACTAGCTTTCAAATGATAGAAATTGATTTATCACAGGGGTATTATATTACTGTCCAACAGAGTAAATAGCTGAGTATTAACTGTTTCAATAAGTGGTGTATGAGAGACATGTCATTTGAAAGCAACAACATTTTACATCTGTGGAGACACAAAAGAATATGGCAGCTGTATCATATGATAGTTTCCAGAAGACAACTTTTTTGGTTTGTAGAATATAAAATCCCCACATAAAAAGAGATAATTGTTTCAGCAAACATCAGGTAGCTCCATGACTTATAATAAATATACAACATAGTATCATGGATGACAAATAAGAAAAATAGTGTAATAATCACAAAAATCTTTAGATACTGTACTGTCATCATACCATAAGTCATATGTTTTCCAAAGTGATTTCCAATGATCACTAATTTAAGAAGAATTGATAGTTGTGACAGTGAGAGATAATTTTGACAGGCTGACAGGATTAGAAAATGCAGGATTTATAAATGAAAACAGAAGAAAAATGATATAGCTAGGAGGTCTTGTGCTCAACATGCCCATGACATCCCCCTGAGGCTGTATAATGCCATATAAAAGAAAATAAAATGCAGGCAAAAATTTAGTATAGAAATGACTCAACGTTACTTTAGTATACATGATCACATGAGTTATTTGCACTGGTCATGTGATTTCAGCTCTGTAAAATTTACGAAAAAAAACTAAGTTCTAATCATATTTTTCGACACAGACACAAGAAAAACAAAAAACTTTAACAGAACAAAACACAACTATCATGAATCATTAAGTTATTCTTAGAAACATCATTAGGTACCGGTGTTCAATGATTACAGCATAAATCTTGGTGTAGAATAAGTAACTGCAATAAATATTGATACAGTTTTCTTAGTGCCTCGTAAGTCTTAAGCATAAATCTTAACATAACAAAATTAAAAATTTGTACAGCGAGTAATGTAAATAAAATTTTGCTCTCTCTTGGAGATACATCACTTTTGTTACTGGACTACATATTAATCTGTCTCGAGTTTTCTTTGGTCTCTATAGTGATTACAGTCTATGAGCCTTTTTTAGTATATTACAAAACATGATTCTACTTGTAATTTTTACAGTTAGTATTTTCTTTGTATCCATTGTCAGATTTCAGTCCTTTCTCAAAGCAATATTTTCACTCAAATTTGAAATGTCTATGCAGTATAAGTCTACTTACATTATGCATTTCTATGGCAATAACATGCCTGTCACTTAATACGACAGGGCCTGAAATATGTCCTACAACGTAGCACACAGTTTGTCATGTATGTTACTGCTGTCAAATTTTAGGTAGTGACAGTTCTTGAGAATGTCTGACGAACTGTCACACAGAGTAAACATGAAACTGGCAGGTCAAGGAGTCTACATTACCCATCTTCTATCATTTATAAGAACATATGACCATAACAAAACATAGATAATGTAGACTCTTTGACCTGTCAGTTCCATGTTTACTCGATACAGCAGTTCTGTCAAGACATTATCAATAACTGTCACTGCCAAAAATTTGACAGCAATAATGTACATGATAAACTGTGTGCTGTGTTATAGGGCATATTTCAGATCCTGTCATATTAACTGCCAAGCATGTCATTCTACAGAAGTGCATAACATAAGCAGATTTATATTACTGCTATATATGTACAGTTATTATTTTGTAGAAATCGATGCACATACAATTGTTTGTTCCTCTGTATCATATGCCACTGATGGGTTATAAACCTGAAAATTGGTTTTGGCAAATAAAACATTTATAGTGCATCTCATGGTGTACAGAGGATGTCTTTTAAGAACTCAGAGTAATTATGATGAGCAACTTGATGTGATGATTTATGTTGAGGTGAAAGAATAATTAGAAGAATTTAGATATAGTGTTGATGAGACATGCTGTGGAAGTGAAGACTCTGACAGTATAAATAATAAGATTCATATTTTGCCAGTAGATATTAATAATGCATCAACTAGAAAGGGGGATGCAAGTAAAAAACATTAAATTGGCTAAACTTTTTGGGCAGGAATGGTATAATTACAAAGACAGTAATGAGAATGAGGAAGTAAAGGCCAAAATAAAACAGTTTTGAGACAAGTTTCATCCTGATAGGCAGGAGGAGTCAAGATACAGGCCAAGTGATGATTGAAAACCGGTAGAAATCAATCAGTTTATTAATGGGAACTGCATAAGTGAAGGGGGCTCTAATGTTACTCTCAGTAACTTAAAAACTGTTCTTATATTCTTAGAAATAACAAAAGATGGCTAATGTAGAATCCTTGGCCAGCCAGTTCCATGTTTGCTCTATACAACCGTTCTGTCAGACATTATCAAGAACTGTCACTGTCTAAAATTTGACAGCAGTAATGTACATGACAAACTGTGTACTGCGGTACAGGACATATTTCAGATCCTGTCATAGTAAATAACAAGCATGCCATTGCGATAGAAGTGCATAAAATAAGTAGACTTACATTACTGTTATATATGTACAGTTATCAGTTTGTAGAAATCGATGGACACACAGTCGCTTGTTCCTCTATATCAGAGGCCACTGATGATGGGTTGTAAACCCAAAAACTTGTTTTGGCCAATAAAACATTTCTAGTGTAGCCTATAGTGTATAAAAGAAGTCTTTTAATAAATATCTGAAAGCTGCAGAGCACCAAGTATTCAAGATTACCCTCATTGCTATAATCGTTATTTACACTAACATCATCTACAGCATCATTGCCGTTTAATGTCAACACTTCTTCCTCCCTTTCTGTATGATCATCAGCCCTACCACTAATTACATAAGAATCAGCATCACTGTCCTCTTCACTATCTTCCCTATTGTACATTAAACTGCATAGACCAATTCATCGTAGTTGTTACCTAACATAACCTTTCCCTTGACAACTGTATCTTCTGACTGATTATTTAAGTTTCTGAGTTTCATAATCTAATTCCAGCTGTTCAATACATATAAGATTAATATTCTTTGTATTATTTATCCCATCACTCATAGCCTCCAAAACTTTCTTTTCAAATGAACCCTATTTATCTGGTGTGTCCTCCAATTATTTCATTCACATAACCCTTAATTTCTCCTTAATTTCCCACTGTGTCTATCCAAAGAGTTCCTAGCCATAGTCTCAGCCGAGATATTTGTATTCGATACAGCTTCTGGCCATTGTGCAGAGTGATCAATCATTGTAAAGAGGCACCCATATCCTTTCAAAAACGGCAAAGGCCCCATGATATCTACATATATATATGGGTAAATTTTGTGGCTGATGTAATTATGTCACCAATGGCTGTAAAAAAAAAAAAAAAAAAAAAAATGGAAGATTGTGTCAGCTTTTTCCAACAATTCTGACAGTGACAAATCACTGTGGATTGCTAGTACTAGTCCAATATTTGTTGGAAGACAGCTGAGCCAAATTGTACCTAAGGTTGGATGGCATGTATTCATGCCTCATATTCAAAAGCTGGGGAGTGATGGAGGATGTACCTAATATTTCATTTGAAAATAAGCTATGTCCTGCTAAGTTGCCCAAATGTTGCAGTAATTCTGATGGAATTCATCAAACAAGACATGCTGCATGCATTGCTCATGGGGCATTATCAAGCATTTAATGACTGTATATTTGTAAGTTTGATAAGACTGCTCAAGAACTGGCTTCGTGATGAGATCTTGCACTACCTCCACTAGCTCTTGGCCCATATTCATGAAAACGTAGCTTAACTTGTCACTATCACTATTCACATCATGTTGCTGGAAAATGTTCTCCACTCTCATAACTCACTTTTTTGTCCAAAATTTCAGCAAACATAGTGCTGTAGTCTTGCTTCTTGTTGACACTGCAGAATTATTCATTTGTTAAGTAGAAGACTGTGCACTCATATCTTCATGTTGTTCCAATATTGTCATGTTAAAATGATTTTGTTTGTGACTTGTAGTGTATTCTTCTTCTTCACTTGGGGTCACCAGTGTAGCAGTTCTCTATATTATACAACAATTACATTATTAGTTCATAATGAACAAAAACTGTGCATTTATTTTCTCTCAAAAAACAAAATCGGAGCTTTGATAACCAGTAAATACAAAGAATAAATGTAAGTACTTAGCTCCTTTGCCACCTCAGTAACATCTCTGGACTACTATCAACTCTTGATCATCTACATATGACTGCAATATGTTGCTACAACCCCCCATTGCAATTTGGGTTCCAGCCTCCATGCTATGGACTACAAAAATTGCTCTGGTTAACTATGTGGCCTTTTGTTCCTTCCAAATGTTCTGTCTAACTTATCAACATACTTTAAAATCTGATCAGTAGAATCATCAAGTCCAGTAACCAACCCTCACTATAGTTTCCCACGTAATCTTCTCTTTAAAGGATATATTTGAGCTAATTCATCAAAAGGCTTGTCCAAATGCGCCAAACTCCTTATCTGTTTTTAAAAAATCTTTCATACTCCCACTTCCCTAACTGTGTATTAGTCCATTTAAAAACTCACTTTTGATTCTTGCTTGCTCTAATTTTAAACAAAATTTGTTCAGAAAACTTTTTTTCAAAATCACTGTTTGACACATCTGAAATATAAAGACTGACCCATGAAAGTGTGTCCCCATACATGAATGTCTTTACAAATGTTATTTTAAAGTCATTAGTCATCTCAAATGAAAAATTATCACAACAATGTTGTAAAAAACCTGCAGCCTGCAAATTTCTTTCATAAGGAAAGCTTTAAATAGTGACACTAGCCCACATTGCTCTTTCCCCCCCCCCCCCCAAACACCACCACAGCTACTGATAAATGTTTGACTGCAACACCTCCTTGTAATCTTGTTAATTTTCTACTCAGATACAATACATTACTTTTGCATTCATGTATGTTACAATGAACAGCTTTCCTGCATCATCAACTTAGCTACTAATTACAGAAATTTGTTTGTGAATGTGACTTTTGTAAGTTTCCTCTTTTTCTTCCAAACATTGTTTAGTCTGTGCAATCTTTACTTTCAGGTTTTGGTTTTCCTGTTTCACGACATTATTAATGGTTTCCAAATTTTTTGCATTTTTCTCTATCTCTTTTGACAAATTTAATTCTTCATTTTTTATTTTACAATCTATTACACCCACATGAGCACCGAGTTGTCCCTGTCCTGGACTCTACAGTAACTTTCAGCTCACTAATCTCATTGATTCATTTCCATAATCTGATTATTGTTGATTAGTATCTCTCTTTTTAGTTCAGTTATGACTTATGTAAGCCTTTAATCAATTTTGACATTTTTGTCATCCAATTCACTTTTGAGTTTGCTTTTTGTGACTCCTAGTTTCATTTTTTACTTTGCTTTTGAATACTCTATGTTACTGCTAACCTCTTCTAGTTCCTCTTCTATTTCGCAACTTAACTCATGTTTCATTTGAGTGAACATTCTAATAAACTGCTTAAACATGCCACCATTTACTCCTAAAAACAGACTGCCAGTCATCATATTTCCACTGGACGAGGACCCACAAAGCTCTGATCAAATCCTGAAACAATTATGCTGGGTCCATTTAATATACCACTGTCAATTTCAGTTATCTTGTTGCTGGTGTCCATGTCAGAATTATTGTCTGCAATTATTATTTAAAATTCCTCGTGGACATTACCTGTAATAGTTCCTCATTTAAAAAGAAAAACAATCAGATTCACACAAACATAATCTGCTTGTAATGTGGCTAACAAGGACTCAAAATTAAATGTGCAAAACTCAAGTAACAAACTCTATTTTACAGGTGTATGTAATGAAGAATTAAATTTTAACAATGTAGAATATACATTTTAGTTGAAATTGTCAGTAGTCATCTGATATTTTGCTGTTGTCTTCAAAGTATACTGGGGTGTCATCTGCCGATCACTGGCTTGAATAATCAATAGCATCACTGTAACAATGAAAACAATCCATTTTTGTCAATGTAACATAACTGGATAGATAAAAAATATGCACACCAAGCAGCGGCAGAACACACACATAAAAGAAGATTGTAATTAGGCAGGCTCCTTCTTCAGGCAGAAGGGTTGAAGGAGAAGGAAGACGGGTGAAGGAAAAGGACTGGAGATGTCTAGGAAAAGGGTCAGATTTAGGAAAAGTCACCCACAGCTGTGGGTCTGGGGAGACTTACTGGACAGGATGAGAAGGAAAGCATGAATAGGTTTTCTAAATAATGTAGACACCAGGCTTACAAGCAACTTTTTCTGCCATTACTACAATCACTTCTTTGCACAGAACAAAATATAAATTCATGTAATTTTGAAAAGAAATGATAAAAATACGAGATATACTTACATGGACCCTAAGCAAATATTGATACACATAAAAGCATGGCTGCCTCTGTAGCTCTTGCTTGTATAGCTACTAACAACATGCTTGAATGATCTACATTGTTGATTTTACAAAATAAATATGTTTACAGTTACAAGTAGACAATTTACGTAGTCTCACATACATTAGTTGGATTAGATTCAGTTTTCATTCCATAGACCCAAAAAATGAGATGATTCTCATGGGTGTGAAACATGTCAGAAAGTATAACATAAAACATTTGTCAGAAGATCATCAAAATAGCTGAATACAATTAGTTACTGATAGTTTCATGTTGCATGAATCATTTTGTGCAAAATTTTGTATCAATGTTGAACAACTCATTTTACATTCTTATCTCAATTTAACTTGTGAACATGGCTACATGCTGAAAATACATCATTTTCCCCCGAGATTTTATTTTGCTGTCTGTTAGACTTTTATAGCACAGGGTAAATGATCAAAAATTTTAGTTGCAGCACTTTGCACTCCTTCTTGTGCTAAAGACACTCTTAATATGGAGTAATGAATGTCATCTTTACTTCCAGTATTGTAATTATGTACTTCCAGTATTGTAATTAGTATTGTAATTATGTACTTGCAGTATTGTAATTATGTACTTACAGTATTGTAATTATGTACTTACAGTATTGTAATTATGTACACCACTCTTTCTTTTGAACTGTAGTGGACTCTTTACAACAATAAGAATCATGAGAATAAGTTTAGAATAATCATAGCATGCACAGAGGCATTCAAAAAATCATTCTTCCTGCCCTCCATATGCCAATGAACAGGAAGAAACCCTAATAACTGGTACAATGGGATGTACCCTTTGCCATGCACTTCGTGATGGTTTGTCGAGTATAGATGTAGGTGTAGATGTAGAACTTCATGAAGGAATAAATATTTTGAAGCAGTAGTCACAACGCCCAACTCCTTAAGAGATGCTTACAAGTTGATTGTGGGTGAGCACCATATGTTATTCTCATACCACATTTTTGAGTCATGAAAGATTAGTTACCCCAGAACATTATGCCATACGACATTATTGAATGAAAATATGCAACAATTACAGCAGGAAGTCACTCACCATGCTGTACATGGACAGCTTAGTTCAACTTTATGAGCAACAAAGCAGTACCTGATTAGGTTGTAGAAAGTGCAGAAGGAGCTGCCACCCAAGTTGGAACTTGTTGCAGGGTCACACAAGCAAAATTTATCCCTGTGTGATCACACAGCAACAGTAGAAGTTAGGACAGACAATGCACAACTTTCCATATTGGTTCTTTCCTGGTTGTGATTGGACGTCAGGGTTCTGGTGTTTCACCAATCATGTTTATCCATTAAGGAGGGGGACTCTGGAAAAGTTTGTACAGACCAGGACAGGGGAAATATTTCTAATACTGGTGAACAAGGATAGGCATATGGTAATGACAGCACTGCCAGAGGAACAGGATTTCAATCTGCCCAACCCCAGCTACCCAAACTGGCTTGAGCACATG
Organism: Schistocerca americana; assembly: GCF_021461395.2. Taxonomy (NCBI): domain Eukaryota; kingdom Metazoa; phylum Arthropoda; class Insecta; order Orthoptera; family Acrididae; genus Schistocerca; species Schistocerca americana. The sequence goes on from NC_060122.1 coordinate 496,847,444, forward strand.
TGCAGTTCAGTTGTACCTAAACAAAACAGATGCCCAGAATTGTCTGTGTGACATTCAGGAGCCTCAACCCTACTTCCAGCAAATGGAATAGCACTGGATCTCTTCCATGTATATCATCACAGAGGCAGCACTGAATTGCTATGAATTGCTGACAGGGGCAAAGAGACTGGAAGTGTATAGTAATGTGTTACTAATCAATGGGACAGCTTGCGATAAAATCAACATTCCACCTGTCGGCTGCTATTACGGGGATCATCAGACTGAACATAACATGACCACAGCTCTACTGACCAGGGAAACCAATGGAAGTGTTCCCAGCACCTACTTTGACCTATCTCAATAACACTGAATCGTGACATAATCCTCTCCCTCAAACAGCCCATAGGCACACAAGAAGGGTGTATCTCAGTAGACCAGATGTTACAGCATGTTGTAAAAAAAACACAATTTGACAAAGAAGAGAGGTATAATGCGAAAAGCATAATCAACAGTGCCTGTCGAAAGTTTTTCTTTTTACACAAGCACCATGTGGGGCTTGACGATAGGTACTGCTTTCAATCTTCTGCAACATGAAGCAGGGATAAGTAACTTTGAAAGTTTTCTTCCTATTAATGATAATTACCTCTTCTCACTTGTAGAATGACAATACCAGTGACGATGCAGCAATCATCTTCTTGAAGATTATTCCTGTGCATCCAAAAATTTGATGTATTGGTTCATGATGCACAAGAGGAGAACAGGTGTACTTGAAGCTCATACAAATAAAATACTTTTTAACCATGAGCTAGCCACTTTATATTCATTAGGTACATATAGAACAAAATACATCTGTACACAACAGCAGACAAAAACACAATAGCTATGTTACAAGCATTAAAACAAGAGAGGTATTGTTAAAAAAGCTGAAGGTAGAGTGTTTTTAATTTTCCCGCCACCTTCTCAGATTACACTAATGCAGCATAATATGAATTAATATATCTTTGGCACGTTCACCTGGCACCTATATGAATTAATACATTTTGATTTCTATTCAGGTGAACCTTATAGGTACCTATACAAATGCCCTCGTACTGTATACTGACATGTTCCACATCACTGGATGACAATATTCAGTAGTGGTTCAATCCAACATCTTCAATTTTCTATTTTTAAATATTTTAAATTATGATTTATGGCTCATGTGAGTAGGAAAGACCTTCATTGGTGAGCTGTTTTTTAATTTGTTCTTTGCCAGGATGTGTTGCTTGGTTTGTTGTTTAAAGGGACTAAACTACTAAGGTAATCTGTCCCTTTCTATAAACACACCCCTCTCCAATCGCTAGCTACCCTACAACAGACTAAAGCCTCTGGCCTAAAGCATAGGCTGAAGTCCAGACACATCTCAAAACGAAGTTGAACAGACAATCCACAACGAAGAGGAAGAGTAAAAATTGTGGATAGGGTGAGGGAATGAGAGACAAGGCCAGGCATCTACTCTTAGATTGGGTGATAAAAGCCCCCCTCTCGAATAAAACTTAAAACTAGATCAGCCATTGTCACCTGACACCATAGGTCGTGTGTCAGGAAGGCTAAAAAGTTCACCTCAGTGTGGCTAAATTGGGACAGTCCAACAAGATGTGGACTACTATCAATCAAGAACTGCGGTGGCACTGCAGTGGGTCCTCATGTTGGAAGAGATGACCGTGAGTCAGCCAAGTATGGCTGATGAGAAGCCAGCAAAGGACAACGGAGTTCCTGTGAGTGACCTCCACATATTTGTTGTCTTCTTTATAGCACATAATTTATTGGGCATAATTAGGATGTGCCATTCGGTATTTCAGACCCCTGGTGCACCGATCTCCAGAGTCAGTTTACAGGCAGCCTGTTTGGGCAGCCTGTCAGTAAGTTCATTTCCTCGGATTCCAATATGACCTGGGGTCAAGATGAAGGCTACTGAATGTCCACTTTGTTCAAGGGCATAAATAGACACCTGGATAGTCATTACCAAAGCATGGTGAGGGTAGCATTGGTCAAGAGTTTGTAGGCTGCTTAAGGAGTCACTACAGATGAGGAAGGACTCACTGGTGCAGGAGCAGATATGCCAAGAGTGCAAGAGAGGGCTACCAACTCTGCAGTGAAAACACTGCAGTCATCCAGCAAGGAGAACTGTTCAGAATGTCCAGCTTAAGCATAAGCAAAGCTAGTGTGTCCATCTACCATCAAGGTATCAGTATAGACTATCTCTGAGCCCTGGAATGCACCAAGAATTGGCAGCGGAGGGCCTCAGGATGACCTGAGTCTTTTGAGTATTGTGCTACGTCTAGACAAAGGTATGGACAATAGAGGTGTGCATAAGTAGACCTGGATGAAAGGGTAGTAGAGGGAAAAACTCAAGTTCAGAAAGAAGGGACCGAATGTGGTTTGCTATCATAATTCCTGACCCGGGCCAGCATTATGGGAGATGGATTATCCTGTTTGGGAAGATGAGGCAGTAATTCGGATGCTCAGGTGAACTAAGAACATGTGCGGCATAATTAACAAACAGTTGTTGGCACCTGATCCACAAAGGAAGGACCCCAGCCTCCAAGAGTAGGTTGTTGACGGGGTTAGTCCGGAAAGCTCCTGTCACAAGCCAAACCCCACTTAGGTGCATTGGGTCCAGTATCCGCAGTGCTGAGGATGATTCTGAACCATAAGCCAGACTCCCAAAATCAAGGTAGGATTGTATCAGAGCTTTATGGAGCGGCAGAAGAGTAGAGTGATCTGCTGCCCAGCTAGTGTTACTTGGACAGCAAAGAGTGTTAAGATGCTGCCAGAACTGTTGCTTAAGGTGATGAAGGTGAGGAAGCCAAGTTAGATGGGCACTGAAGACTAGACTTGAAAAGCAATAAGTTTCCACTATGTTAAGTATTTGGTCATTGAGGTAAATTTCTGAATATAGGGGGACAGTACAACGATGACAGAAATGCATGATGCAAGTCTTGGCAACTGAAAGCCGTGGGTGAGGGCCAATGATTGCACCTTTCTTATGGCTCCCAGCAACCAGTGTTCATAAACACCAATACTAGAGGTGCAAAAGTGAATGCAAAAATTGTCAGCATGTAGGGAAAGTGATATTGAGGACCCTACAGCTGCTGCTAGACCATTAATGGCAACTAAAATGAGACGAACACTCAATACAGAGCCCTGCGGGGCCCCATTCTCTTGGCTATGGGCAGAACTGCAGAAAAAACCAACTTGAACTCGGAAAGTATGGAATAGCAAAAAATTCTGTATGCAGATCAAGAACAGGCCCCGGAGACCCCACTTGTGTCATGTAGTGAGAATGTGACGTCTCCATGTTGCGCAGCAACATGCCTGCTTTATGCAGATGATACTGCTTTCATAAATTCTGGAAAGGACATAAATAAACTAAAGACACAAAGTAAAGATTATCTCAGGTTATTTGAAATGTTGTTTGAAGCCAATGAGTTAGGTATTAACTATGAAAAGAATGTAGATACTTCATGCAGCCTTATTTTTTTCAGTTTGTGCAGTGTTGATTTCGAGTCACATAGACTACAGATCTCAAATGTTTTAAGTAAAAAAGACAGCAATATAGTGTTGATGCCAGGAAAAGGCTGTATGGACCCCAGGCTGTACCAAACTATCAGTGGTGGAGCAGCCTTGGTGAAAACCACCTTGGGATGGAGTCAGAAGGCCCCGAGACTCAAGGAGCCAACACAGCTGCCAGATCACCATGCATTCAAGCAACTTACACAGAACATTGGTGATACTAATGGGGCACTAGCTGGCCATCTCTAGGGGTTTCTTATCAGGTTTCAGCACCAGGACAATGACACTTTCCGACCATTGTAACAGGAACTCGCCCTCACTCCAGATACAGTTGAAGATGGCAAGGACATGGATGGCACTGGTAATCCACTGAAGGATGTTTAAGCATTTGATAGTGAATACTGTCTGGACCTGGAGTTGTATCAGGGCAATGGGCAAGGGTACTGAGGAAATTCCCACTCACTGAATGGAGTATTGTATGGCTCAAGGTGGCACGTAGTAGAAGATAAGCGAGTTCATTCCAAAGATATGAAAGGCAAGCTGATAATTATCAGGCACATAAGTTTGAGCACAATATGCAGTAAATGTTCGGCAATTGCGTCTGGGTCTGTATAGATAGCTTCATTCACGGAAATCCCAGGTACATCTACAGGGGTCTGGAATCCATAAAGACATCTGATATTTGTCCAAACATGAGGAGAGGTACGTGATCCAATGGTTGAAACGTACCATTCCCAGTACTCCTGCTTCTGCCTCTTTATTAGTTGGTGGGCCCAGGCACAGAGCCGTTTAAAGGTAATGAGGTGCTCCAGTAATGAATGCCACTTATGATGGTGGGCATCCTGCCTGCGAGCTCTAATGACCTCGGCAATTTCTGGCAACCATCATGGCACTGTCTTCCATTGCGGATGGGGGGGGGATCCTGACAGACAGGGGATTGTCAAGCCAGCAACAGAAACAATGGCCATAGTTGTGTCTCGGACCACCATCCTGATATTCTCGTGTGGTGGAGATCCAACAGTGGTAGCAGAGATGAAAGCAAACCAGTCAGCCATGTTAGGAGTCCACCTGGGCAGGCGGCAAGGGGAGTAATGCTGGCTGGGGTAGAGAAAGTGATCACTACCACACAGGTCATCGTGAACTCTCTAGCAAATAGATGGAAGAAGGCCAGGAGTGCAGACTGAAAGATCAATGGCTGAGTATGTGCCATGTGTCACACTGAAATGTGTGGGAGCACCAGTACTTAAAAAAAACAAAGATTGAGTTGTGTCAGTAGATTTTCAACATCTTTGCCACAGCCAGTGCTCATAGTTTCATCCCAGAATGGTTATGGGCATTGAAATCACCCAAAACTAGGAAAGGTGGAGGGTGTTGAGAAACCAGTGCAGCCAATACAGATTGAGGTACTTCACGATTTGGGGGAAGGTAGACATTACATACGGTAATATTCTGTGGTGCCATTACCCTGACAGCCACAGCCTCTAAAATTGTTAAGAGAGTCACAGATTCGCTGTATACAGAGTCAAAGATATGTATACATATTCCAACAGACACCCTGTCATAGTTAGTATGGTTCTTGTAATATCCTCCGACAGCCATGAAAGGTGGGGTTCCGCATTGCTGGAAACCAAGTTTCCTGAGGTGCAGTGCAGAAAGCAGGTGAAGTGCTTATGAGTTGCCATAGATCAGCCACACGACGGGAAAAAAAACCTCTACAATTCCACTGGAGGATTAAGCTTTCAGTGTACTGGGAGGGCGTGAAGGGACTGAGGAGGCAGCTTATACCATAGGGTCACCTGCTGTCATGTGTCGAGTGCTTGTGGTCCCAGGCAATACTAGGATCTCCATCTAATCCTCAGAATTGAAACCCGCAGGAAGTGGTGGTGTGAAGGCCACCGGGATCTCTTTATTCTTTACAGTTTTCTTCTTGCTGTCCTCTTGCTTCTCTTTTGGTTTCTGTGGCTGGGAGGGCTTCTCTGAGTCTGTTTAAGGAACAGATGATTAACGTGAAGCCCTACAATAGCAGTTTATGGCTCTTTCAGCCTCGGGCTGGTGTCTGGCTTCACAGCAGCAGAAGCCTTGGAAGGTAGTATCCCAAGGGACCCCTTCCTTGCGAGAGGAGCCAGAGAAGGTTGTTCCTTCTCTGCCTGATGGGTGGGGACCAAAGTCCCTAATAGCGGGGAGGAGGTGGGGAGGGGGGGATAGTGGCGTTGCTTCCAAAGTACATGTTAGGGTGGTAGCAACAGGTGGAGGAGTGCTGCCAGCCATGAAGTGGACAGACATAGTCTGGTGGCCCTAAAGGCCCACTATATAAGGCACAGCTGGCAGGTTTACCGTCATCGTAGCTACAGCATATAATGAGATCACGTACATAGGTTTTAGGTGGTCAAATTTCTTTTTCGCTTCTGTATAGGTTGATCCGTCCTGGGTCTCATATTCCATTATTGCCATCCTTTCTGAAGAACACTGCAGTCTGGCAAACAGGGGGAATGGCGCTCTTTCCAGTTGACACAAATGGGAGGTGGGGTACAATTCATTGCAATGCAAGAAAAGATCTCTATGGACTATAATCCCCTGGACCATGTTTAAGCTCTTATGGGGGGTGATGGAATCTGGGATATGCATGTGACTGCAGGGGATGCAGTTTTTATCAAAACTGACCCATTCAGCATTTTGGACATTCCGCCACTTCCCGAAACTTATCCTCTAAGTGCTCTACAAAAAAACAGAGGCTTTGTTGTTGAAAAGGATTCCCCATCAGACCTGGCACAAACTATTGAGGAGAATATGTTTGTCCATGATCTTTAGCCCTGCGTCCCTTCCATGGTGTAGTCAGGAAAGGGAATGATTTGGGATCGTATCTGTAGCATTGTACCCACCTTTTCCTCACTTAAGAGACTGCAGGGGCCATTCAATCAGATTAGGGTCTGTAACACTCAGCAGAATGTTTACAAATGTCTGCAAAATAATCAGGAGAAAGGGAAACTAATATGGCCAGGTGCAGGTGAAAAACCAATTGCTGCAGCTGATAATGCAAACTATAAGCATCACACAAAAAAGGAGGGACTACAGAATATGCTCTCAAAATACAGCCCCAACATGTAAGTCAACAAAAGACAGTTATCTAAAAGTACTATATCAGAATATTCAATACATTGGTAACAAGAAACTAGAAGCAGAAGTAGTCTTTAAGTGAAATACAACCAGACATAGTATGTACCAGTGAACATGGTCTAACTGAAACCCTGACAGCTAACACAACAATAAAGGACTATATCTTATCCAATTACTTCTGTAGATGTAAACATAAAGGTGGTGTAGTTTCTATATATATTAAAACAGGAAAGCCCATAAATACTGCAAACAGTAAAGTTGTGAGATTACCAATAGCTGGAGAAGACTATGAAATTACTGGTGTAGAACTTTAGATTGTTTTCTATGTACACCAAGTGTCAAGATTAAAATCTTTCTGAAAAAAATGGCCAACTTACTAAGAATGAATATGAAGAAACACATTGTTATATGTGGAGACTTCAATATTGATATGGGTCAAGAATCAAAATAAAGACAAGATTTTGAAGAATTGTTAATACAATACAATATGGAGGCAACAATATCTGCACCAACAAGAGTGATTTCTCAAAGTCAGACAGCTATTGACAACAGCTTTACTAATATTAGTAGAAATAACTATGAGTCACATGTAGTCAAAACAGAAACATCTGAATGTTACAGACAGCTGATCGGCTTCTGCAGAAGTAAGAACATAATATCTGAACCAAAACTAACAATCAAAGAAATCAGGAACATCAGTGAACAAAATATTAACATCTTTAAAACAGTATTAAGCAGGGAAACCTGGAATGAAGCCCTACAGATGCGGAATGTAAATGAAAAATGTGATTAATTTATTACAACAGATAAACACCATTTTAATGTAGCATTCCCCAAAGAAGAGAGACAAGAAAAGATGGAGGATCAGACAAAGTGGATTACCGGTGAAATAACAGAACTTCAAAGGAAGCTGCAGGGTCTGGGACCGAGGGGTAAAAAAAGTTGAAAATCATAAAATGCTACAAAAGTATAGAAAAATAAAATGATAGGCAAAATCAAGAGCAATTAATACTACCATAATGAACTCAAGAAATAAGACAAAGGCAACTTGGAACGCAATTAATGATGAAAGACAGGAAACAGCTGGATCAAACAAAGAAACGGATATCAGGTCAATAAAAATAAACAACACAATGGTTAGAGGTGGTAGAGATATAGATAACATACTCAGCGATAACTATATAAATGTGGTAGAGAACTTAAAACTGGAAAGAATTAGTACACAAAAAAGGGCTACCAAGTTATCACAAAAAGCAAGCAGAACCATATTCTTGAAATCAGTCACAGAAGATGAACTGAGGAAAATTATACAGAAACTGAAGTCCAAGAAATCAGCTGGTGATGACGAAATATCAAATCATGCCATAAAGCAAGTAAGTGAGCAAATAATGTCACCATTGCTGGACATACCAAGCAGCTCTCTCAGAGATGGAATTTTTTCCAGAAAAACTGAATACAAGCAAGGTGGTACCAGTGTACAAGAAAGGAGATAAGAATGACCCCAACAACTATAGGCTAGTTTCACTGATATCAGGTTACTCAAAAATCTTCAAAATGCTTATGTATAATAGATTAGTTCATTACCTGGACAAATACAACATTCTCATACCATCACAGCACGGTTTCAGAAAGAGTACATCTACGGAATCAGCAACTGCCAGTCTGACAGAATACGTTATGCGGTCCTTAGATGAAAAGCAAGTTGTATCTGCAATGTTTTTGGATCTCTCCAAAGCAGCTGACAATAATGCCATGAAGTACTGATAGGAAAATTTTGAAACTATGGTATTCCAGGGCAAGCAGGGAAGTGGATAGAACCACACATATGCAACAGGAAGAAATATGTGTCAATAGGGGATCCATTATCAATCAGAAACCAAAACCATCAAAAATGGAGTGCCGCAGGGATCGGTAATGGCGCCATTGCTGTTTTATCTGTTTGTTCATTGCATAGGTGTTGAAGAGAAAGGGGAGAAAATATTGTATGCAGATGACATGACAATACTGAAAAATGGCCAAACTGTGGCACAGCTTGAGAGAAGAGCCTACATATCTGCAAACACCACAGCCAATGGCTCCTGGAAAATAGACTTAATATAAACCTAAAAAAGTGTTCAGAAATAAAGAGAAGGCTGTGCACCTGGGTTTAGAGGTAGATAAAATGAGACTAGAAGAAGCAGAATCCACTAGATTCTTAGGTATTACTGTGAATAACAAACTGAAATGGAAACAAAATTTTAATTCTGTCTATAAGAAACTCTGCTCCGTCATATTTATAATGAGGCAGCTTTCACAGTATGCAAACAGTTTCTGTGCACAGTATACCATGGACTCTTCGAATCACACCTGCAGTATGGAGTGGTATAGGGGGAAGCTCAATCATTCAAGAAATGGAAAGGGTGTTCACATTACCAAAAAAAAGCAGCCAGAACCATATTAAGAAGAAAGACTTCTGAAACATGCAGAAACTGCCTGAAAAGACTAGGCATCTTAACTTTTTCCTTCTTGTACATACATAAAACTATACTATATGTCACAGAAGATAGTGCAGAGTGGACTACAAATGCTAGTGAACACGCCCGCAACACATGGAGGAAGAATGGCATACGAAGCATATACCACTGACTGACAATTCTTGAAAAAGGACGCCAACATTCAGGTATCAAATTACTAAAAAGTCTGCCAAAAAACTGCGTGACAACGTATGCAACACTAAGTATTCAAAGAACTATCTGTGGAAAAGGAATTTTACAGTGTTGAGGAATACTGCTCACATTTAATCTGTAAGTACTGTTCACTATAATCAATGATGTTAGAACAGTTAGGAAGTACATGATAATGAAGGATTTTGTATTTTTGACATGTCCTAATTACATGCACATTCACTGTACACCATGAAATCCTACAGAATCAAATATAATTCTATTCCATTATCAATAATTTATAATATACGGTAAACAGTGCATTATTAAACACAGAGTATCTCACGCAAAAGAGGAACTTTTTCTTATAGCAGAACACATTTTAAAACAAATTTAGTTTACTATCAATATTTGCATTAACTGATATCTCACCTTCAACTGAAACTTTAGCCACACACAGATGTATGGGCTAGCGCATTTCTATGTGGAGAGCTTAAGTGTTCTCATAATCCACCACAACATTTTATGCACACAGAAATGTGTATCATATAATATGATGCACACACACTGAAATAGTTGCCTTCAGAAGGATGACATGGTTTAGGATGGATCAATACCTCCTGAACTCATGCTGTAAAAGGCTTAATAGTTTTCTGTTTTGTAAGAAACACAGCTGGCACTGACTACATATTCTATGATATTTCCTGTGCACTTTGTAGCATAGCAAGCTGGGACCACCTAAACCTGGTATCATTTCACTCTTATTATGAATTTATTTTTATATTCATTTTTCACCTTGCACTGAAGTACCTGTGAAGCATATTTGTAGTGTGTAACTTAATTTATCAAAATGTTGGACAGACTTCACTTCACTTAAATTCATTATCTGGATTTCCCCTTTTCAATGTGCTGATTCCAGTAGTGTATGTAGTTTTCTTGGAAACACTGATAATTAAACAATGATGTCACATAGAAGAAGGTGTAATTAGATGAATGACAAACACTAACTTCACTTAATGAAGGTTTATTCAGCACTTGCACATACAAGAGCACGGAGCGAACTGCCTCCGGCCAGAACACATATGGTATATATACAGCTAAAGAACATTCCGGTACAGTGATTCTTGACATTTGTGGAAACTTCTAAAATGTACTCAAACCGGATATAGAAATTAAAATCAGACAGTCCAGGTGAGTTTTGCACTCACGACCCTCCATGCAACAGTTTAGTATCATAACCACTACACCACGGTGCTACTCAGCTCCTTCAACAACACTGCTCCCTCCTTAAGAGAAGAGCATCTAGGTGTTACGTTGTCCTAGTCCAGGAATGACGTTATCAGTCCTGCATACTCCGACTTCCGAACCGATGCTCACCCTGGTGGTAATCTTCTTAGAACTTCTTTTGCCACTATGCTCTTCGTCACTTTTCTGCTTGTTGCCTGTCACTGGATCTTCTAATTTACCCAAGGTGGCAGGATCCTTGTAGGGTTTCATTCGAAGGATGTGGACCGTATATCTGATCTTTCGTCATCTTGTTTTGGGGTCAAAATCTTCAACTTCATAAGTAACATCAGACAACTGTCTTACAACATTTTAAGGTCCACAGTAGCACCTGAGGAAATTCTCAGAGAGACCAACCTTCTGAACAGGAGTGAAGATCCAGTCGAGGTCACCAGGCTGGTAGACAACAGGTTGGTGGCTCACATCATACCTTTGGCGATTGTTTTCTTCAGTTTGCAGCTTGCGGAGTTGAGCTAACTGCCGAGCTTCCTCAGCTCTGGTTAACAACTGGCCGATGTAGTCGTTGTCCACGTCATCAAGATGTAACGGAAACACAGTATCCATCGTCGTAGTCGCCTCACGCCCATACACCAGGAAAAATGGCGTAAATCCTGTGGTGTCTTGTTTGGCGGTGGTGTAGGCAAACGTCAAGAAAGGTAGCACCTCATCCCAGCTGCTCTGCTCAACACTGACAAACATTGATAGCATGTCGGCCAAGGTCTTACTAAGGCATTCAGTAAGCCCGTTAGTTTGTGGAGGCTAGGCAGTCATCATGTGATGAGTAATGTTTGCACAGATGGTTTATCTCTGCCACAAGATTTGATTGAAAAATTTTCCCTCAATCGGTAATTAACGACCTTGGGGCATCGTGTTTTAATACAACGTCTTCCATGAGAATTTGGCTACCTCAGATGTTCGGCTATTTTCACAGCTTTTGTAATGACATAGCGTGTCAGATAATCAGTGCAAACAATAATCCATCTGTTACAACTAGCCGACATTGGAAATCGTCTGAGGAAGTCAATCCCAACATGGTGAAAAGCCGTTTCGGCTGGTGGAATTGGTATGACTTAGCCAGGTGATTTCTGAGGAACTGCCTTTCTCCTCTGGCACTATCTACAGTGCGACACTCCTAAATAAACCTGGCCAGAATCTCTTGGAGATTCTATCGTATGTCTTAATAAATCCTAAATGTCTGGCCTCAGATGTGTCATGGAATTTCTGTAGAAGATCTAAGCACATGTGTTTAGGAATCACTGGTAGCCACCTCTTTCCAAACGGATTGAAGTTTTTCTAGCAAAGTAATCCATTAACTGCCTTAAATTGTCCTGTCACGTCCTCTGACCGATTTAAGGCAAGCATAATTTTAGGTATCTTAGCGTCCTACTTCTGCTCAGCAGAGAGATCCTGGAGTGCAGCGAGACAGTCACTATCTTCATCAAAGTCTTGAGGGTCTTCCACAGGGTTTATTGAGAGACGGTCGCCATCTTGGTGTTTTCTTCCACTTTTGTACACTATGGTAATGTCATACTCTTGAAGACGTAATGGCCACCTGGCGAGTTGTCCTGTTGGATCCTTAAGACATGTCAACCAACAAAGTGAATGATGGTCTGTAAGAACTGTGAATCGCCTTCCATAGAGATACTGTCGAAATTTGCACATGGCCCAGATCACAACAAGACATTCTCTTTTTGTAGTTGAGTAGTTTCTCTCTGCTTTTGTAAGTGTCCTAAAAGCATAGGATATAACCTTCTCTTTTCCATCCGAAATTTGCTCCAGAACAGCACCAATCCCATACCCACTGGCACCTGTGTGGTGCTCTCTCATCATACAGACCAAGTACAGGGTCTGTTGTTAGAGCTTTTCGCAGCACATCGAAAGAATCTTGTTGAGCACCACCCTAGATAAATTTAGCATCAGCTTTTAACAACTCTTGGAGTGGTCTGGCTTTGGTACGAAAGTCTTTGATAAAACGACGGTAACAAGAACATAATCCGAGGAAGCTTCTCACATCTCTAATACTTTTAGGAATAGGAAATTCCGTTACAGATCTCACCTTTTCTGGGTCAGGTCGCACACATTCATTTGACACAAAGTGTCCAAGTATTTTGATTTATTTTGATTCAAAAGAGACACTTTCTTGGATATATTTCAGTCTGCCTTGTTGGAGACACTTAAGAATGGCCCTCAGTCTTTTTGTGTGTTCATCAAATGTCTCTGAGAACACTATAATGTCATCTAAATAACAAAGAAACATTGTTCACTTCAGGTGACATAGAAGATTATCCATCATCCGTTCAAAAGTTGCTGGTGCTTTACACAAACAAAACAGCATTACCTTAAACTCATACAGGTTCTCAGGGGTGATGAATGCAGTTTTCTCATGATCAGCCTCAGTACTTCGATTTGCCAGTATCCCAAGTACATGTCCATGGTTGAGAAAAACTTAGCCCTCTTCAACAATCTAGTGTATCGTCAATTCGTGGAAGAGGGTAAACATCCTTTTCAGTTATCTTATTAAGCTTCCTGTAATCAACACAAAAGTGCCAACTGGCATCCTTCTTCTTGACGAAGACCACTGTTGATGACCATGGGCTCTGTGAAGGCTGAATGATGTCATTCTTCATCATTTTCTCTACATCGTCGCAAATTATTCTATGTTCCGTTGCTGACACACGGTATGCTCTCTGGCTTATTGGTTGATGGTCTCCAGTGCTAATCCAGTGCTTCACGATCGATTTGTCTAATTTGCTCTTTACCTGTGGATTGAAGCATTCAGAGAACTCTTGAAGAATGGCAAGTAGCTTCTTCTGTTGTTCCTTAGTGAGATCTAGTGATAGTCGAACTAGGTCTTGTCTCTTAGTGGTAGCGCTAATTTTGCCCACACACTTGGCATGGGAGGTTTCTATGATGCTCAGCTGTTCTTCAATTAACGACTCAGTGCGTCTTGGAAGGATCTGCGGTTCTCGGTGACAGTTAACTATGCACAATTCGCTGAATCCGTTCTTAAATGAGATGACAGAGGCTGGGATGACCAAGTTATTCTCCAGTGGTATGCTTCTCTTACATTCTACTACAAGATCCATGGTTTGATGCATGGCATGACACGTGACAGTAACCTTTCTAGCACTGACTGCAGGAATGATCAGTTCATCCAGCACACATAGTCTTCACACACTCGGATGCCCAACTTCCTGTCCACAGTATCTCATCTCGTCTAGCATAATCTTCGAGTGACCACAATCTATAATTGCCTGAGAAGCTTTCAAAAAGTCCCACCTGTGAATGACGTCATGACTAAACTCTTGTAAGATGATGAATTCTAAGGGCTGTGTATGGCCACTTATACCCACACAAATGACATATCTTCCAGTAGGTTTTACATATTTCCCATTAGCCACCTTCAGCAGAAATGTTTTGCTGTCAACAAATACCGTTTTCTGCAACTGGCGACGGTATGTCTCCAAAATGGCTGAATATGATCCTCCAGAGTCCACAAGAGCTTGGGCTGGTCAGCCATCAATGAGGATATCAACATAGTTTCCTATCATTTTTGTAGTGATTGACGGTGGAGGATTTTTCTCTTCAGTGGCCTCACCTCCAAGGAAGGTCGCACCCTTAATTTTCCCGGTTGCGCCGGCTGGAGCTTCTAAATGGTGATGGAGAACTTGATCGGCGTGTTGGGGAGCATTCCTCTCCAGCCACTAGCTTGTGGTGATGGTGACCTATGACGTTCTGCACCCACATCTTCCTGTTCATCTTCGTTGTCCCAGAGTTGGCGTCGGCTAAGATCAGTCAGCTGTCTTCTGGCGTGGGCGTCATCAAATATCCGTCGCCTTTCTTGACAATAGTGCACCACATGTCCTGGTCTTCCACAGTGGAAACATACTGGTTGGTTATCCTGAGTCTCCCAGACATCAGTCTTCCTTGGTGCCCAAACAGTTTTGTCACGTGGCATTGTAGGAACATAACTTTTCCTGGGGCCTGACTTGTTTACCGTTTTAAAGGGAAATGAAGGGCGAGAGATTGGGTTCAGTGTCTGTTCCATTTTCTCCCTTATGACCTCTTGAAGCATCTCAGTTTTTTGCTCGCTGTGCAAATCCAAGTGCCACAAGAACTTCCTCTCTCAATATCTGACTAAGAACAGTTGTGAAATCAGTTGCTTACTCCACCACAGAGATCTATACGACGTTGGAAGCCATTCAAACTTCTTGCGTGCAATTCTTTTTTGATACATTGTCTCGATATACTGGCACCATTTTATGAAGTCATCAGCTGTCGAAACCTCCTTCAGGAGTAGGGCTTGATACATGTCCCCAGCAACACCCTTCATGATATGTGCAACCTTATCTTCCTCCTTCATTCTAGGTTCCACTATTTTACACAGCTCCAAGATGTCTTGAATGTAGGATGCTGTAGTTTCTCCTGGACGCAGTGCCCTGCACTTATTAATCTTCAGCCTTGCACTTCTGTCATTGTGTGTTGCTGAAATACTTGCGCAGTTCCACCTGGAATACTTCCCAGCTCGTGAACTTCTCCTCGTTGTTCTCATATCATTGCTTGGCAGTGCCCTCCAAGTAGAAAAATAGCCAAACACAAGGTGTCATCCCACTTGTTAAATTTGGCTATACGCTCATGTATCTTCAGCCACTTGTTTGGATCTTGGACATTGTCACCAGAGAACCCGGAAGGATGTCTCATGTGGCAGCACACAATTGCTTTCATCATAACGTCCTCTTCTTCTTGTGACTCCAGTAGATCGCGATCTGTTGGCAGCACACAATTGCTTTCATCATAACGTCCTCTTCTTCTTGTGACTCCAGTAGATCGCGATCTGTTGAATACGGATCGATGTCAGGTTTCTCACCACATAAACGGCGGCTCTGTCGTGGCCTGATGGGAGCCACTGTGTCGTCGATAATATGCGCTATCACAAGTTCCAATACCCAGCGTCTCCCTCAGAATAATGTTACGTAGAAGAAGGTATAATTAGATGAATGACGAACACTAACTTCACTTAACGAAGGTTTATTCAGCACTTGCACATACAAGAGAATGGAGCGAACTGCCTCCGGCCAGAACACATACGGTGTATATAAAGCTACAGAACATTCCAGTACAATGATTGTTGACATTTGTGGATACTTCTAGAATGTACTCGAGCCAAATATAGAAATTAAAATTGTACATTCCAGGTGAGTTTTGAACTCACGACCCTCCATGCAACAGTTTAGTATCATAACCACTACACCACGGGGCTACTCAACTACTTCTGAGACAATATGATTAGATTACATTAGATTAGTACTTGTCCCATAGATCATGAATATGACACTTCGTAATGATGTGGAACGTGTCAGGTTAATAAAAGGTGTCTATACAAGATATTACATTACACAAAATATTACATGACACTTAATATTTATTTATTTATTTTTTGTTGGGGTTGGGGAAATTACCCACTTACTATATCCAAAAATTCATGTAATGAGTGGAAGGAGTTGCCATTAAGACATTCTTTTAATTTCCTTTTAAATGCTATATGGCTACCTGTCACACTTTTGATGCTATTAGGTAAGTGACCAAAGACTTTTGTGGCAGCATAATTTACACCCTTCTGAGGCAAAGTTAGATTTAACCTTGAGAAGTGAAGATCATCCTTTCTCCTAGTGTTGTAGCCATGTACACTGCTATTACTTTTGAATTCGTTCAGATTGTTAATAACAAATTTCGTAAGTGAATACATATATTGTGAGGCTATAGTGAAGATCTCTAGCTCTTTAAATAAGTGTCTGCAGGATGTTCTTGGATGAGCTCTAGCAATTATTCTGATTACACACTTTTGTGCAATGAAAACTCTTTTACTCAATGATGAGTTACCCCAGAATATGCCATACGAAAGCAAAGAATGAAAATAGGCATGGTAAGCTAATTTACTGAGATGTATATCGCCAAAATTTGCAATGACTCTAATAGCATAAGCAGCTGAACTCAAACATTTCAGCAGATCTTCAGTGTGTTTTTTCCAGTTCAACCCCTCATCAATGCATACACCTAGAAATTCTGAATATTCTACCTTAGCTACCGATTTCTGATCGAAGTCTATATTTATTAATGGTGTCATTCCATTTACTGTGTGGAACTTTATATAATGTGTTTTGTCAAAGTTTAATGAGAGACCATTTGCAGAGAACCAGTTAATGATTTTCTGAAAAACATCGTTTACAATTTCATCAGTTAATTTTTGTCTGTTGGGTGGGATAGTTATACTTGTATCATCAGCAAAAAGTACCAGCTTTGCATCTTCGTGAATATAGAATGGCAAGTCATTAATGTATATTAACAATAGCAGAGGACCCAAGACCGAAACTTGCGGCACCCCATTCTTGATTGATCCCCAGTTTGAGAAATCACCAGTTATTATGTGAACTGCTTACTTCAAGTTTCTGCACTCTTCCAGCTAGGTATGATTTCATTTGAGCACTGTCCCATTCATACCACAGTACTTGAGCTTATCTAGAAGTATTTCATGATTTACACAATCAAAAACCTTTGAGAGATCACAAAAAATCCCAACAGGTGACTTCCGGTTACTCAGAGCATTTAATATTTCATTAGTGAAAGAATGTATAGCATTTTCCATTGAAAAACCTTTCTGGAAACCAAACTGACATTTTGTTAAAACTTTATTTTTACAAAGGTGTGAAGCTACTCTACAATACATTACTTTTTCAAGAATTTTGGATAAGGCAGTCAGAAGAGAGACTGGGCAGTAGTTGTTGACATCAGACGTATCCCATTTTTTATGCAGTGGTTTAACAATGGCATACTTCAGTCTATCTGGGAAAATACCCTGCTTCAGAGAGCTATTACATATGTGGCTAAGAATCCCACTTATCTCTTGGGAACAAGCTTTTATTATCCTGCTGGAAATGACATCCATTACAAGTGAGCTTTTATTCTTTAGAGAGTTTATTATCTTCCTAATTTCAGAAGGAAAGGCGGGTGGAATTTCAGTTGTATCAAATGGTGTGGGTAAGGCCTCTTCCCGTAACTGCCTTGCTTCTCCTAATGAACATTTAGATCTTATTTTCTCTACAACATTTAAAAAATGATTATTCAAAATGTTTTCGACTTCCAGCTTGTTGTTTGCCAAGTTTCCATTCGCTTTGATGGTAATGTCGTCATCCTGTACTCTTGGTTGCCCTGTCTCCCTTGAAATAATATTCCAAATTGTTTTGATTTTGTTATCAGAGGTATTAATCTCATACATGATGCACATGCTTCTGGACTTGTTAATGACCTTTCTTAATGTAGCACAGTAGTTTTTATAATATTTGGCTGTTTCTGGATCATTACTCTTTCTTGTTGTTAGATACAGTTCCCTTTTGTGGTTACAAGATATTTTTATTCCTTTAGTAAGCCAAGGTTTTTTGCATGGTTTCCTATAATTAGATTTAACTACTTTCTTGGGGAAACAGTCTTCAAATTCTCTTACAAGTGTATCATGAAGTAAGTTATATTTTAAATTAGCATCGGGTTCCTTGTACACCTCATCCCAGTCTAACTGCTGAAGATTTTCTCTGAAATTTCTAATTCTTGAATCATTAATTGAATGCATAACTTTGGAGGGTAGTTTTGAATTACTGAATGGAGCTATGTCAGATACTGTAACCAGCTGAGCACCATGATCAGAAAGGCCATTCTCAACAGGACAAGAATTTATGTTTTTAAACTTATCTTGATCTATAAAAGTGTTATTTGTCAATGTACTGCTGTTCTTTACTACCCGAGTAGGAAAATTAATGACAGATGTCAAATTGAAAGAACCGAGCAAGACTTCCACATCATTCTTCCTATTACACTCTTTCAGTGAATCAACACTTAAGTCCATCTTTTTTTGGCTTTCGGAAAAGTTTTACAATAACAAAGCACAGCTTAACTGGAACCCTCTGTTCAAAGCATTAGGATGCAAAGGATTACAACATATGTGCAACACTGAAAAAAAGGTTTTAATCAAGAGGGCAACAAAACAGAATAGTTTACTTATTTCTTAAGATTTGTTAACTATTCCTTTTACATATACTCACGACTGGAGTATCCAGTTCTTCATTTTTTATTCCGACTTCTCACAAAATTAATTACAAATATGGTAAAATGTTTACCATTAAACATTTCATACATTAAAAAACACTCAGTTTCTTTGTATATAAACAAAAAATAACATTTTATTTCACATATATTACAGTATATATACGTATAAAGAGTTACGCACAATACATTCATACAGAAGCTGTACTGGCATTTGCCTCTGGAAAAACAATTGGAAAAACATCCTTATAATGATTTACAAAATGAACTTCAAGCCCATCAGTTATATATTTGGCAAGGTCGTTGAAGTCTTTCTTATTTTCATCTGGCAGGATAATACATTTCACCCCTGCCCTTTTTGCCTGTAATGAGAAATTAAACAAGTATTCAGTTTTTATTTACCACCCATCTCACAAAAAATCTTATTGTTGAGGTAATGCTTCAGATACATACCGCAATGGTTTTCTCTTTAATACCACCAACTGGCAATATTTTGCCTGTGAGAGACACTTCGCCTGTCATAGCTACATCCTGTCGAACAGGAGTATTTTTTGCTAAGGAGATCAATGCTGTGACAATTGTACAGCCCGCACTTGGTCCATCTTTTGGTGTTGCTCCCTGCAAACAAATAGATACTAAAATGCTGAAATTTTAAGATATCATTCAGTGTAAGATATAACAGATAACTACTACCAGTCCAAAACAGAAATGTCCCATTCTCAGTGAGTAACTTAAGACACTCTGAAAATACTCACTTCTGGTACGTGAAGATGAAGGTGACTTGAATTGAGGAACTTTTTAGCTGCTTCATCATTTGCAACAAAATGTCGTGCAACGGTCAGGGCAATGCGAGCTGATTCTTTCATGACATCTCCCAAGTGACCAGTTAGTTCCAATGATCCCTCACCATCAGTGTCTGGTGGCCTACGTGTCATAGTCTCAATGAACAATGTCGATCCCCCTGAAATACAATTACATGATAACAGACATGTGCAGACTCAGAATCTCTCTCTCTCTCTCAAATTGATATTATTTCCATCTACAACTGACTGAAATGATGCAAAATATTGGTTAATCAGAACTGAATGCATTTCAAATAAGAACTATGGTGATTAATGTTCTCATCATTCTGTGTGTATTTGTTATGGTACATATAATACACCATAAAATAATGAAGATTGTATCGAAGTGCCTGATAAGATAGGGAAACTGTTGAAATAAGAAATTCATTACACAGCTACATACCCATCGCTGTCCATGCCAGACCCATGACTACACCTGGAGGTGTGACATCATATAAACGATCATGAGTGAACACAGGTTTACCAACAAATTCTGCTAAGTTCTCTGGTGTAACGTTCACTTTTTCTGCTTCCTTCCTGACAATCTTGAATGCTACTTTGCGAAGAACCTGTTAATAATTTACTGAAATGTATATGTTAAAAGCAAATGGATACAATAAGAAATTAAGACACACAATTAGTGGAAAAAGTACTTGTTTACGTCTGTCACACAAGACACACAACAAAATTTTCTGGTTAAAATGACAATGTAAGCACTTCTAAAAAATGACACTTGCTCCCATGAGACAAGGAAAAATTATCAAGGAATAAAATCTGTCTACAAGTCATAATAGATAGAATACAAACTCAAACAGGCCACGTATCAGGTAAACTGGCTATGGCCTTCTTTAAAATATCATCCCAGTGATTCCTTGTATGACTTAAACAAGCAATGGAAAACCTATATTGGGACAGTTCATCTGAGATTTGAACTTCTCTCAGTCTGAATGCTGGCCCAGTGTCTCAACCGTTGTGTCATCTTATTTAGTTACACAAGAAAGAATCTTGTTGTTAGTCTATGTGTGAAACAGTAGCTATTAATGTGCAGCTTAATGTAAAGAGCTTTACATACTGAAAAAGCTTACTATATTTCACAATACAAACATCATTAGGAAATTATGAAGAGAATGGCATTATAGCCAAATTATGCAAGACATTTATGTACCACAAAACATCATAGTTACACCTGAGAAATAAACAGGGAAGGAAGTAATAACACACACACTAGTAGACTTACAAGTGGAGTGCTGTCACATATTACACATCTACACACCAATGCCCAGCGAAGTACAACAACCACTGACCGGTACTTTTGTTTCACAACACTTGTCACAGACTATCATTTCCATAACATTTATT
This sequence comes from Schistocerca americana, assembly GCF_021461395.2. Classification (NCBI taxonomy): domain Eukaryota; kingdom Metazoa; phylum Arthropoda; class Insecta; order Orthoptera; family Acrididae; genus Schistocerca; species Schistocerca americana. Next base: position 496,868,310 of record NC_060122.1, read on the forward strand.
CAGAGTGTAATGTGTATGATCCACATTTCTGTGTGAATATACCACCAGTCACTTTAAATCGGATGCTTAGTTTATTCATAAAATTCTAATGTAGTACACAAAATCAGACAGTGGAAAACAACAATATGAAAAGGACAGATGGCTTCTCACCATACAGAGGAGGCACTGTGTCACAGACAGGCACAATGAAAAAATCTGAAAGATATTACAGCTTTTGACAAAGTCCTAGCCCTGTAGTGCAAACACCCTGTCTCAGGGAGCTAGAGCCTGACAGCTGACAACTGGGGTCTAGCACCCTGACACAGGCCTTTTGCATCAGTCATGCTTGTGAGAGCACAAACTCCTGGAGGCAGGGAATCTCACAAGAAATAAAATTTGTTGGCTACTCATTATTAAATTTGTCACATATTCTCACTCAAGAAGTGTGTCTGGCTCATCTGGCTCATCAGCAAGGGCAGCTCAACCCGCACACCAAATGTCAACAACGCATCTAGCTGGTAATGTTACTTCAGCTACCAGTCTGTATTGTGACGTTATGAGTGTGAGCTGCACTAACTCCTTGTTTGTTAACTGCGGTGGTGGTGTGTTATGTAGTAGTTATGAATGTTTGATAATTAAAGTTATTAATTTTGCCTCATAGAGTATGGAAATATACTGTGACAGTTAACAGAGGGTGTATACGAGGGCAAGGAAAAAAATTTCCCGGATTTTTCCCGGATTTCTCAGTTAAAAATACACTTTCACCTGGGTCAGTTAAGTGACATTATACTTTCCCTCGGAACTGTAAACCCTTTGAATGGTTATGGTTTTATATACCGGCATAGAATTTCCTGGCGCTTTCAAAAACAAAACTCATGGGGAAAAAAACACGTTTTGGAAACATCTTTGATGTGCAGTAACATGTACTCTGCTTATTTTCGTACTACGAAAGTATAAATTCGAATTCCACCAATCACCACATGTTACTTTCTGAAGCATAGAAATTGAGACTGTGATGCACTTTTGCAAGTCAGTCATAGCTCAATTTTTAATGACAACATAAATATCTGATCTTCTGGGCTCAAAATTCTTCTAAATGGCTTGTCATCAAAGAGTTGTTGGGGTTTTTTTTTTTTTTTTTTTTTTTAATGAGAGTCAAATGCTCTGAAATTAAGAAATTCATCATATATTCTCCCACATAGTTCATTTTGTGTAAAAGGAAGAATACTTTGTTAGTAACACTTTTCAAACCACCATTCCAAATATTTTCCAGCAACCTGTTAGCAATAGGTTTGTTTTAGCAGTCACCAGAGAGTGCCAGATAACAGGCGCAACCACGCTTGCGCAGCTATGATGACGTAGGAAGCCCGTATGTTCGTATGTGTAAAACATTAAAAGATCTCACATTATGCCATAAGAAAAATAAGACATCAGAGGACACTCGAAGGGCATCAGAATTTCATGAACCGTACTAAAGTGCACACTTGCATGTCCAAATTCCCAATGAAGTAGGCCTTGACCTGATATTAAGCTTTTCAGTGTGGTTTTCTGGATGCAAATTCTCTTGGAGTACTAGTACAGTATTATCTCGTGTTTGGCTCTTTATTATGGCATAATGCCATAAGTACTAGAAGATGAAAACATGCGCTTGAAATGCAGCGAACAGTTGAAACTAGCCAATAGTGTGGAATAAACACTTCATTTCAAATAAATCGACTCTCTCATGGAAAAGATTAATAAAAAGCCAAATTTCTTAACTTGCTGTTTTGTGCAACATAAAATGAAATACAGAATACATAAAACCAGTAAAGACAAGAGACACACAAGACAGTACACATTTCATCAATCCTTAGGTCCTAGCATTTTTTTTTTTCTCTGTTATGTTGCTACAGCTTTACATGGCGTGCTTTCCTTTCTGCAAAAGAATCTATAGCCTCTACAAAGTTTGTCAAACGTTTAGCTATATGAAAAATCGAAATGTCGTTGTCTAATACCAAAAACGCTGTTAATACAAATAGTACCCAAGACTGGTGTGGTTTCTCTATCTGATTAAGTCTATTTTGTCACTGTCTGGCAAATAAAACAAAATAGGCATTTCTAATATTGCAGCAATTGTAACACACACCAAATAAACATGACTTTTGGCACAAAAGGTCGTTTTTATAACATGACAGAACTTAATTCACAAAGTACTAACATCAAATGGCTACTGGGCCTACTACAATCAAAAAGCTTTATGTTAGGAAGTAGTTTTACATTTCATTCATACGCTCCAGTTTCTCAAGCATGTGATTGAAAAGCAGTAGTACGAAATTTTCATATAAATTTGGGATCATTATGTTCATTGGAGGGCAGCGTGGAGGGTAAAAATCGTAGAGGGAGACCAAGAGATGAATACACTAAGCAGATTCAGAAGGATGTAGGTTGCAGTAGGTACTGGGAGATGAAAAAGCTTGCACAGGATAGAGTAGCATGGAGAGCTGCATCAATCCAGTCTCAGGACTGAAGACCACCACAACAACAACAACAACAACAACAACATGTTCATTCATAATTTGTGTGATGTCCCTGTTTCTTCTCCTTCCTTGTTCTAACAAACAATCTTGTCATCACTAATTCTGTAACTATTCCTGTCATTGTCAAAACTTATTCTCCAGTTAACTCCACTAATCCTGCCACAATCATCAGTTTAGTTATCCCACAATTACTCTCCGGTAGGCGTTATTACATGTTCGCACAATGTGTTTTCCGTGCTACTCCCAGAATATAACTTAAGTGGCTGCTGGCCAGGGACTGTACAACTGGACCTTACTAGTGTAGTGACGTGTCCAAAAATTTTCTGTCAAAATTTCACTGTCTTGGATACACCGAGAAAATAATATGTAATCTTTCTTACCTATTATTCCTGTTAGTCATTTATTTCCACTCTAGTAGTCTGAATTTATGGATTTCGCTAGTAATTATGACAATGCTGATCATTCGCAAACTCAGTCAAGCACATAAACAAAAAGTGACTGGCATTCATCCGTTCAGTTTTATTCCGCTCAACTCGTATAGCCCCATCCCTCTCTGTGGGTGGGAAAGTTTATTTCTAGATGGGACGAGGATTCCCCTGTCAGAGACATCACGTACACTATGCAAGCATTCAGAAATGTTTAAAAACCAACAGGGATGGGTTTAAAATCATATGAATAATCGATAGACCAACGTGCGCTGGATGCTAGGAGCTTTGTGAAACAAGGTTTTTTTTCCTAAAGAATATGAATTAACCCCCACCCCCCTCTAAAGATCCGGGCCCACTGCGAATGCATGAATCTGGCAGCTTTGGCGCACCAGTAAAATTTTTCGAGGTAGCATCTGGCTGCGTGCTGCCACTGCTTCATAGCCAATGGTCACATTTCTGTAGGCAGAAGCGAGAAAAGGTACTAGACATATGCGACTCAACTGCGTATGGGCATGAGCCCGCTTGTAAGTGATCAAATGAATCTAATGTAAACAGTTGTGATGTCACACTCATCAGAGGCAATTCGTTGTTATGAAGCACTGAATAGTATTCTTAAAGCCTATGACACAGTTTACTGTTGGCAGAAGCTTGCATGAGCACTGAGTTTTGTTACTGTATATTGCGAATTTCCTTTGAAAGTTAAGTTTTGTTTTCGTTTTTCTCTCGTTCACATTTTATTACTGCAGTATTATTCCGCAGTAGTGGGATATAGTAATATCCTTTGTTAGAGTATCAGTTCTTACCAGTCAAAATTACAAAAATTCAACTGAAAACTCAAACAATGAAAAATTACCAGAATTCTAAAAAATTCCTGGGTTTTTCCCGGGTCTCCCGGTTGTCCTGGGTCGTATACACCCTGTACTAATATTATGGGGTCAGTGGTAAGTTAATTATAAATCTATTATTGATGTGATTGTGTGCCCATGGTGATGAGAGACATGGAGGTGAGTGTGTAAGAGTGGTTTAAAACTTCTAGTGCACAATTCAGCACCAATATAAAGGAGCTAAATGCTAGTATCCAAGCTTAGGTTGGAGAGATATATGCAAAATAAAACTGTAAAAAAGCTAATATAGGCACTATAAATGCTAGCATAAAATCTCTTGGGGCGAATTTGCAGTTACGATAGAGTGTACATGCAATAACTTAAGATTAAGTGTTGCATAACAAAATACAAGAGATTGACAATAAAATAGCACCATTACAAACTGCTCTGTCTACTTAAAAGAGGACTTACAATCAGACAATGTAACCTGGTAAGAAACAAAGTCAATGAACAATTCGGGGAAATAAATAATGAGCTGAAACAGATTAAGATTTTGTGGAACAGGAATTTTCTGATGTTCACAGGCAGATATCATACACAGAAGTCCACTTAAATATTTTAGAATATGGGAAAGATTCTGATTTAACTATACTCGCAGGATCCACTCTTGCAAGTTTGGAGGGGCAGGTTAATGATTTAATAGAACAAGCAGTACAGGAAAAGATACAATCATGTCAGTTCATCTTATTCCATTGGGGAGAAAGAACGAAGGGTGAAATTCAGAAACTCTGGAACTAACTCGAAAAAAAACAAAATAAAAGTTTAAGAAAATGAGAACGAATGTAGACGGGTATTCTTAGCAAAACTGATAAGAGGAATTACAACTGGGAGGAGGCACTAATTTATCAAAACAGTTTCCAATGTTTAAACTGGACGGTGATGTTCATACAACTTATTTTTCAAGAGTACTTTTCAAGTTTCTTCCTAAGTGGTGGGATGATTCAAAGAAAGTTGATTTTGCACTCAGTTATTTGGAAAGGGTTGCAACCAAATGGGAAACTGCTGACTCAGAAGAATTTTCTTCCTTGGACAACTTTCAGGAATAATTCAAAAAGAAATATCAGTAAAAAATACACAAGAAAAGTAAAAACAGAAATTTCAGATATTTAAGTAAAATTAAAAGAAAAAAGGCATGTTTGAAGTGGAGTGTCAATGGCTTTGTGCATATATTAAACAAACTGAAATGTGATCAACTGATATGTCCAGAAAAGCTCTTTGGGGTGCGTTTTCAATGCCATTTGCATGTAGGAATAATATTTAAGTGCCTTAGATCTCAGGAGAGTCTGTGTGTTGTATGGACTAGAGGGAGCAGTGACCGTTAATGCTGAATTATCTACTACATTACTTCATTTCTGATTTTCCATGTGGCAGTGTCTTTTCCTCCTCCCATCCTATTTTCTATAAATGAGTTTCCTTTCGACTGTCCTGTTGTAAGTCTTCTAGTGATTGGTACAGTTATGCACATACTATTACATAGATATTATCTAGCATCAGTGAAACACATAAAGGATAAATACTATGTGAGTGGCAATGTGTTCCTGAGCCATAATGAAGAGGAATCAGTCTAGCCATTTTGACTAATTTACATGACCTATATCATGAAGGATAACCCAGAAATTTTTGATTAAATGGGTTATAATTGACATTTCTTATGTTTACAGAGCCTGCTCTAGGTATTGGTATCACATAAAGGTGATTAAAAAAGTGTCTCTCCTCTTCAAAAGGTAACAGGGGAGATGATGTGATGTAACGGTATATTAATCAACTGTCATCTCCACTGCAGGTAAATGTTGCAGGCATGACATAAAAAAAAAAAACCCGTCCCAAACTAAGCTTAGAAGCATAATTATTCAATTATTAAAATCCTGGGATATTGGATACTTTTACATACTACATATATTGCAAAGGTTAAGTATACCATATTAAATAAATAATATAAAAACTTTGTGAGCAGATGGCATGCAAACTATGGCTGTTAGTGACGTCACATTGAACAGGGGAAGAGAGATCGGTAGTACCCCCATGAAGTATGATGATCTGAGGTGCTAACAGATAGTTTTAGTTTCTAATGCCTAATGCAACTCAAATAGGGCCATCTGAAACTGCAGCATCATAGTAAATTTATAATAAAAGTGGTTGGTAGTTACGTATGAACTTTTGTACATAAATTGAAGTAATTGTCAAGTGTATGGATGGACAAATAGCTGGAAGAACCACACCACAATGGAGAATGTAACAACATATATCGCTGTAGAAATTAAATATTATTTGAGAGTATCTTTCTGCATAAAGATATGTATTTGACAGTTCCTATAAAAGGAGAATACCATTCATTTTTGAAGCTTACTCCAAAGTTGTAATGTAGATTACTTTACCTGAGCTTGAAGCTAGATTTTCAATATCAGCCCAAGTATCTGAGCTTTAGAAGGGAATTGTAGGGTGACAAACAATCAGTAGATAATGTTCAGTTGAAGCAACAAAAAAGGATGCGAGTTGTCCTACACGCGTAACTTCTCTGGGTAAGTGGTGGTGCAGCAACAAACTAAGGTATTAGATACCTCTGAATGTTCTACAATGTCTCGGAGGAGGAGGAGGAGATTAGTTTTTACGTCCAGTCAACAACAAGGTCATTAGACACGGGGTACAATCTCAGATTAGGGAAGGAAGGGGAAGGAAATAGGCCATGCTGTTTGTCAAAGGAACCATCCCGGCATATGCCTGAAGTGATTTTGGGAAATCCAGGAAAACCTAAATCAGAATGGCTGGAGCTGGGTTTGAACCGTCATCCTCCCAAATGCAAGTCCAGTGTGCTAACCATTGCGCCAGCCCACTCAGTCTGCATTGTCTAGCAAAACCATCTCGTAAAAAAGTAGGCCAACGATACTGCACCATTGGATTTTTTTATGGTGCTTTGTGATGGTGTAATACACAAATATACTTTTGCATATTTTGTAGTGGACTGCATATTTTTCACAGGGTTAACAGTAAGCTTGTTTGCTAAGAAATTTATGCTAGGGATTTTTGTACCTTTTGTGATTGCATAAGCATAATGGTTGGGCTGATACGACTTTTGTAGTGGATGTGACTGTAACTATGACTAAGACTTGCCTATCTTAATTGCTGGAGGTAGAGATCCAGTAAGAGGTAAAGTTTGTAAGTCAGAATTTTCCCAGACATTTAAGTTAGTGAGCAGTACAGAGGCTATCACTGCACCACTACTCTCTCCACAAAATATCAATAGTAGGGCATCGAAGACCATTTCCAGGGCCTGTGGAGGTGAATCGGGATAGTCTGTTCTGTAGAATCAGCATATATCTTTATCCTCCAGGCCTCCCGGTGAACTACCTCTAAGGAAGGGGTCTTTGGGGTGGTGTGTGGGATGGGTATCTGTCTTTGGAGTACAGATTCTTTTCTTCTTTGTTCCCCAAGTTCCTAGTTCTCTTTTTTCCTTTCTGTCTTTTCTAACTGGAGTACCATGACTATCATCTCTCTTTCCATATGCAATAATTTCCATCACAAACATCCTTCAGTTATCCATTTAAGTAAAACCTGTTTTAATAGGACCACCAGAGTGTAGCATGCACCCATAACCTCCTGACAATGTAGATAAAAGATTACATAAGCAATAATAACTGATCATTACATCACATACAAGTAAACAGGGCCCAGTTATAAATAATTATCCTCAATATATTACTGAATTAGAAATTCTCTTGCTGACTAGTCCTTGAATAGAGAAAAATTGACAAAAAGCATAAATAATTTATGACCGAAACATTTAAATATGATTTACCTCACGAAATGCAATGCACAATGAGGAATTAATTACTTTGAAAAAAAGTTTAAGTAACTGTGTGCACAATTGAGTACACGTGCAGAATTCGAATAAGGTGTTATAAGATGATGGAGTTAAATCCATATAAAATACCTAGGCAACTTGTTTGCCGTTCTTCTGGGTGAGTAATTCAAGCAGATAACATCAAAAGAAATTAAGTACAATCAGTTCCTAGTCACTGACTGCAGTGGCTATAGCTTCAGATGTGGATGACATTTCATAAGGAAGGACTAAATGACTAATGAAGGCACTGAGGTACATTCAACCCAAGTTACTCAGTGGAAAATATAACACAGGGATTAATGAATATCAGTCTATGTGGATAAGCCACATGTAAAATATAAATGATGGTACTATGTTGCAATTGTAAAGGATTTCATAAAATAAATACTGTAAAGGAACATTTAATATCTCAAAAGTGAAATTTGTATATGGTTCCACTTATGTAACTATTCAATGTTAGAAAATAAAAAGTTTGTTCTAACTCAATACTCAAGAAAATCCTTTGTTTATTTAGATGACAGAAATGTCATGACATCATTTGTCTCAATGGGAGGATATGAAGTGTAAATATCACTTCAAGGAAAGTGATGTGGTATACCATGACTGATGTTCGTGACTTTTGGGAGTATGTTTTCATGTCAGTTATGTATGCCATTTTGATTGGTATTCTGTGGGGAGAATTTGTGTATTTCTTACATGCATCTTCACGAGTTGGAACAGACACAGTTTATCCACCAGTCAGGGTGATGTGGATAGTTGTCTGTGTACTGTGGCACTTGCTGTTAGGAAGTTTACTCCATGCCACCGCCATCTCGCCTAGGAAGTGCACTGAGGGTCCATGGAAGAGAGGATTGTCACATCAGCATTGTCACGATAGATGTGCTGAGTCTAAAGAGTTTGTCCAATAGTCTTATGGATTACAAGGAATGTCATATGGGTTACACGGAATGTCATGACATGCTTTTTACATTGCAACCTGTAAATCATGTATAAATGAAATGTTCTTATGTGTGTAACAACAAGAGGCAATACATGCATACATGTCAAAGAAGAGTTTAGTGTCATTTCGTAAGAGTGCAGCTAGCACAGATGAAGTTACAGTAGTGACAAAGTCTGAATACACAGAAGACATACTGGTAAATTCTGACAGTGAATCATACACCATGTCAGAAATTAATTAACAACAGTGACCAAATATATAATTGGCAAATTATATACCAAAAATAACTTGGCACATTTCAACCAATATTAGCAAAACCTCATAACTGTGTGTCAAGACCACAACAGCTTTTGCGTGCGATTTTCCTCACTCAACAGTGACCACCGGCCACCCATCGACAGGTGCCTTGACACCTGGACAGATGACAGCAGCGTGGCAGACTTCAGCACATTTCTGCTCTCACATTGTCAGCATTAAAGTGTTTCTTACTATAGTATTAAATTGTTTCTTCTTGTAGTTTGATTTTCTGCGCAAAATAACTTTGATAAATCGAGTGAACACTGTGCAGTTATACAAGGCGTGTAAATTGCTAGATGTGTATTTATCATGTGTCATTTCCCTACTTAAAGTTATAGTACTTGTCATACAGTAGATTTTGCATACTTCAGTTTCATGAAAGTTGTTTAAGTGTTATAAAATAGTTGTAAGCGGAATAACACTTGGGATATATTGTCTGCTTTGGGTTTAATGCAGGGGTGCATGTAGCAGAAGTAGCTGGTTACATTTTTATCATATGGGGGAGGAATGCTATTGGACAAATAAGGTCAGAAAAGGATTTTCCTGTGTCAAGGATTGTTCGGACATGAATGAATTTCCATGTTGAGAAAATCCTGATAATTGACAAGTGTAAAGAACCATGACATTTTCATCCAATAAGTGAGATGCCGAGGTTGGGGTGTAGAAGTACTGCATGTCCTGGGGTGATTATTACAAAATTTTTGCTTGAATGTCATCAGTTCACTCACTGAACATTGCTATGCAATACTGTTATTGATGACGACTTCTAATGCCTTGATGTTAATTTTTTAAAGAGGAATTAATGACTGAGCCCTAACAAAAGACATGTCCTCAAGGAAAGGGCAGTGTGAACACCTAATATTTGTTTGTTAGTTTGTATACAGCTGGTCTTCTCTAGCAAATACAGAAGAAGATAATCTACAAACTGGGAGAATTTACTGTGCAGACATGAAATGTGGACTGCAATCCACAAACGGAAGAGGAATAAAGGAATAAAAGTGTAGATGAGGAAGAATTATCACAGTGGAAGACTGCACCTTTGTTCCTGAATAACACCAATAAAAGATAATGTTATATGCACGTATAATACTTGTAGTTATACTTGGAGAGTAAGAATACGACTAATAAAATATTATGAAAGTGAAGTCCACCTTATTACAAGGTCACCTTGTATTAGAAAGTAGGCAGTTCTGGAAGCCATATATGAACTGGCTGGGTCAGATGAAGATTTCAAGTTGGTTGAGATGCTGATTAATTTTGGACATTACTAGTGTCACCTCAACTCTTCAGACTCTTGGTGACACTCCACTGCTCAGTGAACCCAGTGACAGAATTAATATTCACCCGCGACTAATTTTGGCTGATTTCGTTCTACCAAATATTATGTATGCCAACATCACACTCAACACTTCTGGTTCAATACTTGCTCCCATCTCCAACAGACTGCCTTGATTTAAAGCCAAAACAGCCTACCATTTTGACTAACATATGTTTCCACAAAGGTACCAATAATCAAGTCTACATATGTATTGCATGTGCCCTGCAGAACAGTCTGCTTCACCACAGTAACAAACAAAAGACACAGAACATTCAGGAACAATGTGGTCACCTCACAAAGATACTATTTTGGATAGTTGGTGTTTTTATTATTCTGACAAGTACCCATGCATTGAAGCTTTCTGATGAATTAAAACTGTGTGCCACACTGACACTCCCACCCAAACATTTGCTTTCATAGCCAACAACGTTATTTATTTGGAGGTTTCTGAGATGAGAAAGGCTACTTTGATGTCATCATGATTGGACATGAGGTTCAAATTTCAAGAGAAAGAGTACTTTGGAGGTGGCTCCCCAATGTAATGGTGCTCCCTACAAAACTAACCCCTAGTTAAATGGTTAAGTACATATCACTTACATGCATTAATGTTTTACCTTCCTGAAAACAAAATTTCACATGGGAAAACTTAACTAGCAAAATATACTCACTCACCTTCTCGATGTACTTCTGCAAATTCCGCACGCCGCTCTCTCTACAGTACGATTTTATTAAAGTATTAAGTGAACTGTCTTCAAGAGTTATCTGAAACATAGATACTTTAAATTAATGTTGACCCAGTTACTTGTTCTATAGACAAGTTGTGTAACAAATCATAGTGATATAGAAGGAGCTTGTTTACAAATTATTAATGTAATATGTTTTACATGCGCACACACACACACACACACACACACACACACACACACACACACACACACACACCCCTTCCTATTTATCCATGAATAAATATAACAGTGAAAAAGATATTTGTTTACCATCAGCAAACATTTCTCTTCCTTTGCGGTATTATATGCTTCAAGATTCGAAACGGAGATTTGTGTATGGAATAGTTGGTGTAAGGGGGAGAAGGGGACATCTGTATTTTTGAAGTTCAACTTTTTTTTGTGTCAGGAATTTAAGATTGCCAAACAGATGATCAGAAATTCCTGTTCTAGAATAATTTACCTCTATGTGTGTGTGTGTGTGTGTGTGTTTTACGGGGGAGGGGTTGGCAGGGTGGCAGTGGGGGGTTAGCCATATGCAGTTACAATGTCTTTTGAAAGCCATATGCAGTTACAATGTCTTTTGAATTTGTAAGAAATATACACAGCAAAACAAAAATGAGCATGTTGATTTGCTTTTCATGTTTGCAACTATTTGGATTTCTTTTGATGTTCTTCAGTTAGCAGCTATCTCAGTATGTCTCATGTTTTGTATGCATCAAGTAGAAAAAATCATTAATGCCTATGTCAACTTTACAGTTTCCAGAAATACTGTCCCTTAATACATCAATTGTATTGTATAATATGAGTAGTGTTTGGCTGATTAAGTCTCAAGCCAGTACAACTCCATATCCATTTCACACATAATCTATACGATACTATTACATTACATAAAGTAATGGAAAGGCAACCATTCACCTATAGCAGACTGGTGTTTGTACTTGCTTGGGTTGATGGTTGTGGGGAGGGGTTGGGAAGGACGCAAGCAGTGTAGTGCAAGGAAGGAGTGTGAGAGACAGATGACTCTGTGGCTGCACAACAAGACGAAAGGAGTTTTCTGTGGAAGTACACCATAAAAGATATATAGAAAGAGGCAGAGCGGGGAGAGGGAGGGGTAAACCAGAGAATGGTTGAGGTGTAAATGGAGATAGGGAGGAGGGAGAGAAAGAGGATAAGGGTGGATAGGCAGTGGGGAAAGAGGAAGGACAAGAGGGGGGAGAGGGATAGAGAATTTCCACATGTGGAGGGGGGAGGAAGAGTGGTGGGAGACGGCAGTACAAGATCTGGACAGGAATAGAGTGGTAGGAATGACAACAGAAGGAAAAGAAACAGGTTAGCAGAGGTTTACGCCAGGGGGATTGCGAGAATGCAGGATACGCTGGAGAGACAATTCCCACCTGCCTATTTCAGATAAATTTGTGCTGGAAGGGAGTATCCAGATGGCATACATAGTGAAGCAGCTATTAAAGCCATCTATGTAGTGGTGTGCCGCATGTTCAGCAAATGGATGGTCAAGTTCATGGTTGGCCACCATTTGGCAGTGGCCATTCGTGTGAGTAGACATTAGGTTAGCTGTCATGTCCATATAGAATACTGCACACCAATTGCTGCGTAGCTAATATAACACGGCTGCTTTCACACCTTGTCCTGCCTTTTAAAGAGTTGAAAATGCCTCAGACTAGGTTGTGGTAGGAGTTGGTAGTTGGGTGTATGGGACAAGTCTTGCACTTCGGTCACCCACTAGGGAATGATCCATGGGGTGTAGAATTTGGTGCAAGCAAGATTGGAAAAAGGACAGACGAGGATATCTACTTTAGGTGACACAGGTAGTATTTTCAGTAGGATATCACTCACCTCATGGCATGACGAGAGGTGGCTGAAACCCTAATGAAGGGTGTGGTTGAGCTTTTCCTGGCTGGAGTGATACTGGGTAGTCAGAGAAGTGGTGGTCAGTGACTGTTTAACAGGATTACCGGTGTCAGAGGAGAAGATGACATGGGACAGATGGGTAGGATATTGGCTGTCAATAAAGGAACTGACAACGTTATTAGCTTATTTGACAACTCCTGCTTTCTACTGCAGATATGGCACCCACAGGGGAGAGGCTGTAAGGAAGAGAGTTTCTGACATGGAACCGGTGACAGCTGTCGAAGTGGAGGGTGAGTGATGTGCTGATATGAACAGAAGTATTTATGGAGCCATCTCAAAGGTGAGATTAACATCTAGGAAGCTCATTTAGTTGACAAGGACAAGGTGAAGTGGATTTGGGAGTGCATGTTGAGGATATGGAGGAAAGTGAGGTTGTCCTCACAATGATACAAAAACATGAAAATGTTATCAATGAATCTGAACCAGAAAAAGGGGTTTTGGTTTTGACTGGACATAGGAAGTAGTCCTCCAGATGGCTCATAACTAACTTGGTAAAGGATGGTGCTATGTGAGTACCCACAGCAGCAGCACTGATTTGTTTACAGATTTGATCTCTAAAAGTGAAGTAATTGAAGTGGTGGGCCACGAGAATTATGAAAGAGATGGTGGTTTGGTATCAGGATGACACTGGGAAAGGTTCCAAGGCCATAAGGTCACGGGCATGGCACTGGTGTATAAGGACATCACGTGCACAGTGACCATCAAGGAGTCAGGAGGTAACGGGACAGAAAGTGATAAAAGGTGTGAAGGAAGTGAGCAGTGTCTTGGATGTAAGAGGGGAGATTACAGACAATAGTTTGGAAGTGTTGGCCAACAATGGCAAAAGTTCATTCTGTGGATATATTGTAACGAGCCACAGTGGGACGACCAGTAGGGGAAAGTGTCTGGTTGGGTTTGTGCAGTGGGGAGTATGTAAACGCTAGGAGTCCAAGAGGTTCCTTGTGTGATGACGGAGATGGTGTCAGGTGTTAGGATTTAGGAGGGACCTAAGGCCCTGAGGAGGGGTTGTGTTGGGCTTCTGGGATGGGATCATATTTGTAAGGTTTATATACAGAGGTGTCAAGAACTTGGTGGAGATCCTCATTCACACAGTCACCACAATTCATGACCACAGTGGGGATATTTAGGAAAAGATGGTGAGGCCAGATTAGTAGTGAGGAACTCCTGAAATGTGACTAGGCAGAAGAGGAGGAGGAGGATCACAGATGGAGGAAGGTTGGAACTGTTTTAAACAGGTTCTATTTGGTGTTTTGGCTGGCTATTATTAGTGGAGTGCATGGCAAAGAACTGTGTCCCCTTCAGACAACACATAAAGGAATGAGAGCATTGTACAAGTCCAGCATAGCTGCACTTAAATTTTGGGCTAAATGTGAGGCGTTTAGAAAGTACTGAGATGTCTGCAAAGGTCAGGGTTTTGACAGAAAGGTTGACGACAGCATTTTACTTTTCTTTAACCCACATATAGCTATAATGAGTGATTCTACAGCACACAACGAACTAACTGTATATGCTCCTTAGCTTGCTATTTTCTTATTGTAGATGCTGTTGCTTGAAATTCTATTGTGTGGGCTGAACGGCATTCTTCATTAAAATGAGCATTTATAAGAGATTTATGGGACATACTATTTTGTTAATATAGCAGATTATATGATTTAAACATATCGCAAACTTATTATTGCACACAGTAGTAATCACACCTAATTTGAGTGAAAGTAAATCATACCTGGTCCTGAGTTAGACCACACTCTGCCATTGCTTGGGGAACAAGATATTGTTTTGATATAGCAAGCTTCTCTTCAGCGACATAACCTGACATATCTATCATTTCCATTCGATCTCTCAATGGCTCTGGAATTGTTTCTGTAACATTGGCTGTGCAAATAAAAAGCACCTGAAATATAATTGGCAGAAAAGTAAATTTCATAAATGTGCTCACCATAATACAAGCGTACTTTTCTAGATAATGCAAATTCATGTGAATTACCTTTGAAAGATCAACAGGAACATCTAGATAATGATCTAAGAAATTGTGATTTTGTTCTGGATCCAATACTTCCAGCAATGCCGAGGTGGGATCTCCTTGATAACCCCTAAAAATCAAATCATAAATGTCTTATTATTTTTTGAGTTCACATAACAGGATATTATGTTATTAAGCTATATAAATGTCAATGGCTGACCCTTGGATAAATAGATGTATGAGAATGCAGCAGAATAGAGTTAGTTCTACAACTTAAAAGCAAGGAAGAAGAAACACACCGGGCTGCAGCAACTCCAAGCATTTCTAGCGAAACATTCAGTTTAGTAAATGACCATTTTTGAGTCTTGGTAACCTTTTACTTATTTTTCCAGTACTTCACAAAATGACTTAATGTACACAAGCTATGTAAGTTTTGCAAGCAGGAGGAATGGAATTAATGAAAATAAAACTATGTCCTACCAATACTCTTCTTAAATGATAACTTCAGTTAATCTGTCCCATCCATCCCTCTAAGCCCATCCTCTTTTTCCCTTGTTGCTCACTTACAATATACTGTGTATGGAGTTACATCATTATAGTACCGTATCAGACATGACCAGGAGACGCTGGCAGACCAGCCGAGGGCATCAATGGTGAGATGCCGAAAAACACGGAAAGACAACAACAGTGGTGGACAGACAATGAAGACAACATGGCAGAATAATAAGTCAAGAGAGAGAACCAAATAGAGAGCCTAGGCATAGCAATATCAGGAACCAAACACCAATGAGTGCAAAGATCAATACAAGAGCATAGTCAGAACATGACAGATGTCTGGGACCCTGGGCAGCTAGCTTTACAAAAAAAATGGTTCAAATGGCTCTGAGCACTATGAGACTCAACTGCTGTGGTCATAAGTCCCCTAGAACTTAGAACTACTTAAACCTAACTAACCTAAGGACATCACACACATCCATGCCCGAGGCAAGATTCGAACCTGCGACCGTAGCGGTCGTGCGGTTCCAGACTGTAGCGCCTTTAACCGCTCGGCCACTCCGGCCGGCAGCTAGCTTTACAGCACAGCCGCAAGCAGCGATGGGCTGGCACGAGACTGAGGCCAACACACAGCGCTGAGACAGTGACAGCAGTGCTTAAAAATTTTAGGAGCACCACCTACTGGTTGTCATCTAGGCCTGTGTTTTCTAGTGGCCTTTCAAGGTCATTTGGGCCAGGAAATTGGAATAATAAATGGTAAAAGCCATAAAATTGAAGTTTTGCTGCAAGGACTGGACAACATAAATATCATGAGAATTCTCTTCCATAATGCTCTTCACAAGCACAAATAAACCATCAGCTTTTGGGGAAACGTCAGCATGCATGCACGCACACACGCAGCCCCCCTCCGCGAGCGTGCCCACACACACACACACACACACACACACACACACACACACACACAAGAAATGACTCAACTCACTAAATTACACAAACATGACTGTGGGCTGACTAACAAATTCAGTATGTTAAGTAAAATCAAAACAGTAGTTTGGGCCCGTCATCTCACAAAAGAGGTGTCTTGCTTATAACACCAGTGTAAGAATGGTCACCTGATCACTACAGAGGACAGAGATTATATTAATAAAAAAGATGGCTACATGCATTAGTCTGTATTGCATTGTGCACTGTACAGAAATTTCCTGACAGATTTAAACTCTGTGTCGGATTGGTACTCAAACGCAGAGCTTTGTCTCACAGCCACTACACTAACAAATTGGACTAGGCCTATCCACACTCAACTCGTGACCCATCCTCACAACTTCCTTTCTGACAGGAAGTTCCAAAATAGTGCACATGAAATAATCATTCTGCAAACAAGCCCTAGGCAAGGGCTATGCCTGTTCTTCACAACATCCTTCCTTCCAGAAGTGTTGCTTGAAGAAGCTCTTGAGAACAACTATTGTGAAACCTGGAAAGTAGCAGAAAGGTACTGACAAAATTGAAACTGCGAGACTGAGGTGGGAGTTGTGTTTGTAAGCTCACGTGGTACCAACACTGACTATGAAAAGCAAGGTCCAAGAAGTCTGATGGTAAGCTCCTTACTGAAGCTGGGATGTTCCCCCATTAAATGAATAGCAGAACTAAGCCTTTATCTTTACCTCACAAACTGATCTCGTGCTACTTTTTTGCTTTTTTAAATTTCATATCTCTTAGATTTTAACAGTGGTCATATTATAGACTAGACCTTACTTGCCAATCTTGTCCACTTCATCTATCAGTATAAGAGGATTCTCTGTCTTTGTTTTCTTCAAGCACTGAATCAGCTTTCCTGGCATAGCACCTACATAGGTTCTTCTGTGTCCTTTAATCTCAGCAAAATCAGTCATACCTCCAACACTGAATCTAAAATACTGTGAACAAGAAAGAATTAAATGATACAAATTACAACACTGAAACAACAACTACCTGAGAACACACAAAACAAGACACACAACTACTGATATTATCCGTCAACAACAACAAAGTTCTGCTTCTTATATTAAAGCTTTTGAATGAAGTCCTCCTTTTGATGCAGAAAACAAACAAACATTCACACATGGTCACTGTCTCTGGGCACTGAGGCCCGACACAGGGAGGCCTGACAATAATATACTGTACATAGGGATAAAACTAAGCTCGCAGAACTACTGATGTGACTGAAACACATTGTTTGCGTAAGTGTGTACCATCAGTTTTGACTTATGACAATGAGATGTAAACACAAAAAATATTAACAAACTATGGGTTGGTCAGTAGATTGAAAGATGTGTGTTGGGAATAATTACAAAATACAGGAAAACAAATAAAGGATTGGGAAACACACTGGATTAGATAACATAATTATTACTGTAATGAAAATGAAATGGAGGTGGACAGGACAAACACAAATGAGAATGGATGGTCGATGGAAGCTTTTTCTGAATTTTGAGACTTGAGCAAATGGAAGATGAACAGATAACATTAGGAAACATGTAGGAGTAACATGGATGTCAACAGCAGGAGCCCGTAATGGGTAGAAAAGTCAGGGGGAGGCCTGTATTTAGCAATGGGTGTCACGTGGTGGTGGTGGTGGTGGTGGTGGTGGTGGTGGTGTTATTGATGACACAGGAACATGAAAATTTCATTTAAATGTTAACACAAAATATTGTGCAAAACAGCAGTTTTTAACACTGTAACAAAAAATTGGTAGTTTTCAACAAAAATATAGAAAAATTTGGCATTTTTCTTGTAGTTGCGTAAATAACTCCGGCATCTATGACAGTTACAGAATACTACTGGTTTTTTGTTTCTCCTTATGTAACGTTCAATGCTTCTCACAATTTGTCACAATGAGGTAAATTTGGTTAGCACAATGAGATGAATTTGGTTAGTATCCAATGTCACGGAAATAAACATAAGCCTGGTCATATTATGTGTGTAACTAAACTATACTGCTGTGAATTAATTTATTAGTGTGAACAGCTGCAGGCCAACACTTATATTCATACTCTGCACACCAGGCACAGGGCACATCCCAACATATCAGGATGTTTTACCATACCATTCATGTATGGAGAGCAGCAAGAATGATTTTCCAAATGCCTCTGTGCGTACTGTAATTGTCTAGTCTTGAATCTGGTAGATTAAAATTGTGTATGCCAGACCGGGACTTGAATCTGGAACAAGTTTGGAAGGTAGGAAATGAGGTACAGGCAGGAGTAGAGCTGTGAGGGGGGATCGTAAGTTGTGCTTGGATAGCTCAGTCAGTAGAGCACTTGCCTGCACTAGGCAAAGATCCCACATTCAAGTCTTGGTCTGGCAAATAGTTTAGATCTGTCAGAAAGCAGAGAGGAAATTCATTCTGAACATTGTCTAGTCTTCATGATCCCTATGGGAGCGATACATAGGGGGCTGTGATATATCCCTAGATTCATCACTTAAATTTGATCTCCAAACTTTGTATGTAGTATTTCACACAACAGTTTGTGCGTATCTTCCAGTGTCTGCCAGTTCAGTTTCTTCAGCACCTCCCTGATATTCTCCCATGGATCAAACAATAGACCTATTTACGACGGGTCCCACGCTTTTGAACAATATTCTTTGAGGGAACAAATGATTGGTTTCTAAACAAACTCCTTTGTAAATCGACTGCATCTCCCTACTATTCTACCAAAAAACTGAAATCCCCAACTTGTTTTACCCACAACTGAGCATATGTGATCATTGCATTTCATATCTCTCGAAACTGTTACATTGTGGTACAAGTTGACTGATTCCAATCGTGACTCATCTATATTGTTATTGAACAATATTACTTTTTTTAATTTTGTAATAAGGATAATTTTATGTATCTGAATGTTTGAAGAAAGGTACCACCATTTTGAAAGCTTATCAAGATCCATCTGAATGTTTGTGGAGCTTTTTTCAGACAATACTTCTCATCATCTGCATGAAATCAGAGTTTATTGTCAACATTCTTTGCAACATCTTAATGTACAACATGGACACCAAGGATCCCAATACACTTCTCTGAGCCACATCAGTTGTTACTTCTGCATCTGAAAATGCCAGTCAATCCAAGGTAACATGCTGTGACCTCCTTACCAAAATTCAGTCACAAATGTCATTTGATATCCCACACGATCATACTTATCATAATAAGTGTAGGTGTGGTGCCAATTACAAGGTTTTTCAAAAGTCAAGAAATACTGCAGCTACCAAACACCTTGATTCCTGGCTTTCAGAATGTGTGTATTGGGTTTCCCATGAGTGCTGTTTTCAGAATCCATAGAATCCATGCTGTTTGGTGTGGAGGTGGCCATTCTGTTTGAGATACTTCATTATGTCTGAGCTCAATATGTGTTCAAAGATTCTACAACAAATGGATGTCAAAGACAATGGATAGTAGTTCTGTGTCTTACTTCTGCTACCCTTATTGTAGACATTTCTATTCAGTCAAATACTTTTCCCCTCATGGTTGGTATTTCAAACTGCCTGTTATAGGCAGTTGCCAGAAGACACATTTAATAATGTTTCTCAGAACACCTTGTTACATCAATCACTCACAAAAATGTAATTTTCTCAGTATCTTGTTGGATGATTAAAGTCACCTCTGATAATGTCAGTATGTCTGAGGAACTTACATACTACAGAGCTGAGGTCTTCTCTTAATTTTTCAGTCCAGCTGTCAATAGGAGGATCCATATAATAAGTTAATGTTCAACCTTCATACTGAGTCTTGCCCAAACAATCTAGCAAGCAGCTTCAATTTTGAGTATCTAGTCTACTTTGATTAATAAACTACCACCATTTCTCATCACACTATCCTTTTGATACACACTTAAATTTTAATTTCATTTGGAGGAGGGGAGGGGGTGTGGGGAGAGGGCACCTACAATCCAACATCAATCACTCACAGGAACAGAATGTTAGCATCAAGTAACCACTTCCTGTTGTTTACATGGCAGCACCTAAACTCAATGACAACTGAACAGAGCATCAACTACATTTAGCGTTCCTGCTGAGGATGTTTAAAGGCTGAGTGTCATGACTTTTGCGACAATTTGATGGTTATCACTTGACCACTATTGCCATGTCTGGTTTTGTTTTCAGCACTTCTTATGTCACTGGTAATTTATTTTATTATGGAAAAGCTGTATCTCAATCAAAAATAGTTTGAAGGTAGTTTCTATAGTCTTGCATCAACTAAGAATAAGCTTTAATTCCATTTACACTGGCATAGCATTTACATTTTCTTTCATTTTGTAATACAGATAGTGTACAGTTATTTTTATAAAACAGTGAAGTCAGCAGCACAATCTCAATCTTACACTAAGCAATAGGTGCTGCTACATGAAATCTTAATGAGCCCCAGCGTATCAACTCATGCAAAAATCCTAAAGCCTTGTGCATTGTTGGTATTTTAGAGCAAAGAAATTTATTTTTGTGCTACGAATATTTGAAAGGCTGCTACATTTGAAGATGAAAAATACGGAATTTCTATTTACTTTGTTGGCTAATGTATGAAAATGTGGTGGTCGAAACTCTGGGCAGAGAAAAAAAAGCTTGTCTTCTCCCTATTTTTTTAATTTATTTACTGATGCAGAGGTATTGGCACCAGTTTTATCTTTGTGCCTGCAAAGCATACCTGTGTAGTGCTACATATATTCGATGGCAGAAGTTAGCTGTGGCAGCACCTACCAACATTTTTCAGAATTTCCGCTTACTTTGCACTCGATTATAAGCCACAGGCAGCTTTTTGGATTACAACCACTGGAAAAAATGTGTGGCTCAGATCTGAGTAAATACACTAGACTGAATCTGCCCAGAGGTTTGACAGCTGTTGATCGGCTGCAAATGCCCATCTGAGTGTGGTTTTTTGGCAGGTTTTCACTCGTTCGGGCAAATTCTAGAATGGTCTCCAATCGCTGTCTCAGAAATACACTAGAAAAACATTTAAAAATGTGATAACACACAGAACAAAGTTTACAAGATCCACAGACAGATGGCACACATAGCACTGCTCCCCCCTTGGGTTAAATGATAAAGTTAAAATCAAATAAATTTACCAATTGGAATTCTACAATTGGAAGCAACTCGGAAGCAAACTAATCAAAACTGCACAACCAATTGGTGGAAAGAAGAATGTGAACAAGCAATCCAATCTCAACAAAAATCACACAGCAATTGGAACAGCAGAAACTCTGAGCAGAATTACAAAACATTCTTGTCAGTAAGGAAACAGACAGCCCAATTAATCAGAAAGACCAAATAGAAATTCGAAAAGGACCAGCTACTTGAAATCGAGAAAGACTTCGAAAGAAACAACATGTGAAATTTTTACAAGAATTTCAAAGCAAAACTCACAGTCTATCAGCCACAAAATCTTTGCTTCAAGAAAGGAAATGGGCAATTTGCACTGAACAATCACAAAAATTGCAAAGGACTTGCAAGGTATTTTGAAAAACTGACGAACTGCCCAGAACCAACACAAAGATTTCTGCCTCAGGAACCTGAGTCCACAAACCCAAACTCATAATCACCGGATGTAGAGAAAATCACCAACCAACCAGATCAAACATCTTAAAAACAATAAAGCTGCAGGTGAAGATGGAATTGTAGCAGAAATCCTCAAATCAGCAGGCCCAAATACTATAAAAGAAAGAACCGAAATAATAGAAGACATTTGGCAATCAGAACAAATTCCAGATGACTGGAAAAATGCATTAATTCATCCTCTACACAAGAAAGGAGATAGATTGGATGTAAACAACTGTAGGGGAATCTCATTGATATCAGTAGCTTACAAAGTTCTATCCCAATGCCTTCTCGATAGAGTACAACGACAACTAGAGCCAAAAATTGGAGAATATTAGGCAGGATTCAAACCAGGCTGTTCAAGTCCAGAGCAAATTCTGAACTTAAAACTAATCTTAAGACATCAGAGAAGAAGTGGCAAAGATGTAGTTTGCACATCTGCTGACTTTGAAAAAGCCTACAATTCAGCTGATCATCAATCATTATTCCAAATATTAAAAGAACACAGTTTAGGTCTGAAAACACTTGCAATCATACAACAGACATAGATAGACACAAAATCTAAAGTCAAATTTGTGGGGGAAATCTAAGAACCTTTTCAGATAAAAACAGGAGTAAGACAAGGAGATGGACTCTCTCCACTACTGTTCAACTGCGTCCTTGAAAAGGTGATACAAGAATGGCCCAAACTGAAATCAGTCCTCAAGATTGAACAACCAATTACTCTCGGCCGAGGAAAATTTGCAGTAGATGGCTTAGCATTTGGAGACAATCTAGCCACCTTAACTCGCGTTGTTTCAACAGCCACAAAACAAATTGAACTCCTGAAAGAAACTGCGGAAAAAGTCGGCCCGCAAGTATCTTTTGAAAAGACGCAGTACATGACTTGCAACAAACAAGCACCAACATTCATGGAGACAAAATTTTGCAAAATTAAACGAGTCCCACAATTTAAATATCTCGGTGAAACGATTCAGGAAAATGGACTAGAAATGAAAGCCACTGAAGTCAGATGCCAAAAGATGGACACTGCTTATCGACTCACTCAAGATATCTACATGAAAAAATGTGTCTCCAAGTGCACAAAATTATGACATTACAATACCGTCATAAAACTAGAATGCCTATATGGATCAGAGACACTAATTTTAAACAGGAAAACAGACATAGAAAATATTCAGAAAAAGGAATGGAAGATCATAAGAAAAATTTTAGACCCAAAACTTGTAGATGAACAGTATCGGCTCAGAGGCAAACAGGAAATCAAACAATACTCTAATATTCACAGTGGCATTAGAAAATGCAGATTAAGATTCTATGGACACATCAAAAGAATGAATCCGGACAGACTTACAAAGCAAATAGTTGAATTATATGAAAACAGGAGTAAATCTAAAACAGACCCAATGAAATGGATAGGTGAAATCAAAACAGATCTGAAACTAGCAGAAATTACACCAGAGGATATCCAAAACAGGGTAATCTTCAGCTCCAAAATTCACAAGTGGCAAGCTGACCAAGAGGAGAAACCAAAGAAGAAGACTGGAACAACGTGGTCTCAAGAAAGAAAAGAAGCCCACAGAAAAAGAATGAAAAAAGTATGGGCACAAAGAAAGGCAAATGCACGCCACTAAGTACTCTGCGTAGTCCTAATGGGCTCGCATATATATATATATATATATATATATATATATATACACACACCATGCCTACAAATGTTCTGTTATTCAAACAATGGAAAATCCAGGATGGAATGTAACAATATTATGAACAGGAAAGTTGCCACTCACCATTTAGCGGAGATGCTGAGTCGCAGATAGAAAGATTGTCACAATATAAGCTTTCGGCCATCACGGCCTTTGTCGAAAATAGATGACACACACACTTCAGCTGCCAGAGGATGCATTCGTGTGTGTGTGTGTGTGTGTGTGTGTGTGTGTGTGTGTGTGTGTGTGTGGAGATGATGAGTCACAGATAGAAAGATTTTCACAATATAAGCTTTCGGCCATCCAGGCCTTTGTCGAAAATAGATGACACACACACACACACACACACACACACACACTCACACCCAGTGGCTTAAGCTGTCTTCAGCTGCCAGAGGCTGCATTCAGTGGTGTGTGTGTGTGTGTGTGTGTGTGTGTGTGTGTGTGTGTGTGTGTGTGTGTGTGTGATCTGACAGTCGAAATCTTATATTGTGAGTCTTTTTGTTGGGCCAATAATCTGCGACTCAGCATCTTGGTTAGTTGCAGCTTTCCTTTTCATAATAATGTAATGTTTTTTCCTTTACTTATCTACAAATTTGTCATTCTTCCACTGACATAGCCATTGCTATGTACAACTCAACTGAAGAGAGTGCATTTTCCTCTGCAAGTGACAACAACAATAATGGACTTTGGGATTAGTGAAACGCGAATTCAAACTGAGTCCACAAAAAATATCTCTAATGCAGTTTTCAATTACCTAAAGTAAATATCTGAATCTCAAACACATGGTGTAAATAAACAATGAATTAAATTATAATATGCCATCCAATAAAGACAACACAACACAAAAACTATCTTAGCAAGTGTTTCTTCCCCCCCCCCCCCCCTTCCCACCCCCTGCCCCGACCTGTGGTTCACGAACTCCACGCGGTTCGCAGAATATTTCAAGTGGTTCATCAAAACTCTTTTCCATAATGGCATGTTTTGAGGTTAGGCCTAACTACATTGAGCTTGTATTTTCATATGTATGTGACGGGGACTGTGAAAGACAACAGTGTGTTGTTTGTGGAGCCATTCTAGCTACCAGTGGTCAGAAACACCATTTAGAAACTGAACACCCCACCCATGTAAACAAATATTCTGATTTTTTTTAATACAAAAGGCTAATGAACAGTAATAGAATTTAAGTACTTTTGTATCCAGTTCAAACAGTGACAATAAGAATGTTCTTGAAGCATGTTATCGTGATAGTTACAGAATTGTTATGACCGAAAACCCCATTCAATAGCTGAAGTCATAGTGTCGCTATGTATAAATAATGTAGTACAATGAACGCTTGGAAAATCTTTCACAAAAAAGTCAATATGATACCACTGTCCGACAATACGATCAACCTCCGGAGTCAATAGATGTTAAATTATGTTGAAAATAAAATTTTGGAAAGAGTCTGTGCCTGTTCTTTTGCTATTCAACTTGACACATCAACTGATATTGCCAATTTAATAATTTTGTTACTTTTTGTCTGTTATATTCACAGGGAGTCTGTAGAAGAGGAGCTACTATTCTGCAGACCATTAAAAGAGAGAACTATGGGAGGAGATATATTTAAGTTAACCGACAAATACTTTAACAAAAATTCAATAGAAAGGATTCGCTGTGCACATATTTGTTCAGAGGGTACAAAATCTATGGCAGGGTGCTATGCCAGCCGTGTTGTCAAAGTGAAA
Source organism: Schistocerca americana (assembly GCF_021461395.2). NCBI lineage: Eukaryota > Metazoa > Arthropoda > Insecta > Orthoptera > Acrididae > Schistocerca > Schistocerca americana. Next base: position 496,893,607 of record NC_060122.1, read on the forward strand.
CTGTTAGTGCCAAATGCTTCTTAGACACACTGTTCCATTCATAGACATGCTCTTGTTTCTAAACACACACATAATGGTTCGAAATCTATGCTGGACAATGCAGTGAAAAAAATTAATTTTATTAAGGCTCGCCCTACAAATTCCTACATCTACGCAGTTCTTTGTGAGGAAACGCAAAGCATTTATAAGTGTTTATTGTGTCACACTGAAGTTAGGTGGCTATCTCAAAGTAGAACTATTTCCAGACTGTGTGAACTTAAAGGTGAAGTTTACATTTTTCTCACCAGCCACACCTATCACAACTCTAAGTACAAGGAAGGTAAAATCTGGATCAGGCTTTAGCTTTTTTGGCAGACATTTTCTCAAAACTTAACGGTTTAAACTTATGTCTCCACAGCTCAAATATAAACATTATGCTGCTCAAGACATTATCAAATCATTTGTTAAAAAACTTAATTTTTGGGAAATGTATTTCAATAGGAATCAAACTATATGCTTTGATACCATTCATAATTTCCTGGTGGACAATCATCTTTCTTTGGACAAAAATGCCAAGAACAAGGTTAAAGAACATTTGAAGAGACTCAGGAAAAAACTTCAGAGAATATTTCTGTGCTATGTCCAATAACAACAACTGGATTCACAATCCCTTTGAAGAGTCAACAGTTTTAGAATACACATTAAGCGTAAATGAAAAAGAGCAACCTCTTGAAATTTCCACTGGTTTTCAGTTACAGAAAAGTTTGTCATTAATTGCTTTTTGGTTAAGTTTAAAGGAGTTCCCAGTGTTATCAAATAAAGCCATAATGGCTTTATAACCCTTTTCATCCACAGTTGTGCGGACAGTTGTTTTCTTCTCATTTCTATTTAAAAAATAAATACAGAAACAGACTGTGTGCTGGAAGTGATTTGAGACTTTATTTAACTTCAGTGATTCCTGGCTTCAGGTACAACCTTCTCACTGAATTCCAAAGAAGAGGCGAGTAGTTATAATAGAAACCAGGTCCACATGTTGCATAACTTTTAAGCTGTAACTTTAAATTAAGGTTTTAAATTAATTTAAGGTTATTAAATCTTTTGCTCAGAACTGAATTTTATGAATGTCTACTGTATGTATATTCCAAGACAGTGGTTCACCCAACACAGATTGTTGTAGAAGGAATTCGCGATTCGAAAAAGGTTGGGAACCGCTGCAATAAGGCTTTTTTCAGGGGCCAATCACATTTACAAACTACAACATTCTTTTACAACCAAGCTGGAGAGGTAAGTGAATTTGGTAAACTGTGAAGCTGCTGTTTCAGGTACAATTAGTACTATTAATCACTCTATAAGAAATAATTACATACCTCCCTGTTGAGAGCACGTGCTATTGAGCGTGCTATGCTTGTTTTGCCCACACCAGGAGGTCCATGGAAACACAAGATTTTGCCTTGTGTTGATCCTTTGAGCTGGCTTACAGCAATAAATTCTGTCAAATAAAGAACACTAAACATCAGAGATCTATAAAACACACACACACACACACACACACACACACACACACACACACACACTAGCTTGCAATAGACAGTGTATGGCACATTAGGGTCATTTCACACAAAATATTAATGTATATGTTTTATTAAGTGCTGGGAAAAAATTGAGTCTTCATAAAGAAGAAATCACCTTGTTTGAGAACAGAACATTTGGCACTGTGAGACAAGGTACAAGAGAGTGAGAGGGGCAAGCCATGTCGCGAGATATCTTGTGTACATTACAACTGAATAACAGGCTTTCTCATTCTTATATACAGTCTATGATCAGCATTTCAAAACCTATGTAGCTATGCATTACAATTAACCCATTATGAGAGTTCAGTCTTCTGTTAATTAGGTGTTCTTACAACTTTAATCATATGTATGATGCATACCTAATAAAGGAGAACTTAAAAATGTGTCCACATGGCTGCACGCCTGCGTTGCTCCACGTGAGTAATTAGGTCACCGCCAAGTCCCTCGACAGCCAGCTCAACTTTAGCTTTCAGACAGATCACCAGCCACATAGTGAAACTATGCCAAGGGCACCAACACTGCCATCTTGGCTGTCACCGGACTCCCAGGTAATGTTGTGCAACCACTGATCTGGAAGACACTGCTAATCACCTCTACCAACAATTAGGACATCGTCCTTGTGTGCATTGGCAACATAACTGCCACATAAGGTAATTTCAATTGTATTATTTAATCACCACAGAAATTCATTTCCGTTGTATTTTTCAATCATCACAAAAGCACATTCGCAGTTTTACAGCATGCATGAACTTTGTCCTCAAACTGTACTCAATTGAGTTCATGTTCAATAAACAGTGTTACTTCAATCATGCCACCATGCAGCAGGACACTTTAAAAAGCAAAGCACTCTAAGATGTGCTTAATGTCTTAGACCTGGTAACATTCAAAAGAACATTGTATTCATCATTGAGGTCCCAATCTTGGTAGGCTGGTCTTCATTAGTATCACAACTGCTCACTGAGAGTCTTTCTTCATTTTAGTTCTGGTACAACAAATGTCTCCTCTGACCAATAAATGGCATGCCTTTCGTGAAGGGGCTGTCTGGATTTCCCATTGTATTTTATGAGCTGGTCAGTGCACTGTCGAAGCAGAAGTGTTTGCTGGTTTATACAGGTTGTAGGGAGCTGGTGTCTCCTTGTAATCAGCTACTACACAGCACAATATCTACTTTTTCCACATGCGCAGATCTTTTCCAGATTGGGCAGGCATATTTGACTCCAGAGAAACACAAGCTATTGGTTTTCATTTTATCTTCTGCACATCAATTTTTTTAGGATCCTTTTTCTTGCTACAGCATTTGGCTGTACATTCATAATGATCCTTGATTTTGATACCTATCTAAGATAAGGTTCAGATACTTTGATGAATGTGCACGCTTTACCTGGATGAATATGCATGCTTTACCAGCTGGTATTGCCATTACTAGTTAAGTCTTTGTAATACTGACATGTACAACAGTCTTTGAAGGATTTGTCTCAGTGCATTATCCCCATCATATGTTAGCAAATTTACAACCATAATGCTGGATGTGTATGAATGCATACCTAATCAGAGGACTCAGAAATGTGAACATGTAGCAACAACAGTGATAGAGACACAAGTTACTAAGGCACAGCATAAAAATCATAGGTGTCGTGCAAATTTTTTACACCCTTTAGTTTGCACAAGACAGTACTCATCCAAAATGTAATCGAGGCTCTATGAATAACAGGAGATAAACATGCTTTACCTAGCTGTAGAATGTATATACCATAAAATGAGTGCTTGTTATGTGACTAGCCAATATTGTAAAAAATTAACTTCTACAGCAGTCATGGGCATCCTACAGCAGGTTTTAAAAATTACACATCAGAAGAACCATTCACATAAACACATACTTAATATACAACAACTATATTCCAAGATCCCACTGCTGGGCAAGTAAAGCGATTTCTTGTTCATGAGTCCTTCTGATACAGAGTAACATACCTCCCTGCTGTGAGTAAAACCTTCTAATTCTTGCTTTTACTATAAATTATACTACTTCTATAGAGAATCTAAACTCACCAAGCACTCTCTTCTTCACATCTTCCATACCATAGTGATCTTCATCCAAGATTTCCATTGCTCTTTCTATGTCCAAGTTTTCTTCACTTGTTAAACCCCAGGGAAGGCATGTAAGCCAGTCTAAATAATTTCTCGTTACACTGAAACAGATATTGCAACAATAATAATAAATTATAGCATACAATGCACAAAACAGAATTATCCATAAAATATTCACTGTTGTGGAAGAGTTGTTGAACCACTTCCCATCACACTTGCCACACCATATTAATTTGTAATTATACGATTGCTTAAGTGTAGTTCTCCACTGGCATTACTCCTTTTTCACATCTTATCCAAATAACACAATTTTTGTCTCCTCTCCATCACAAAATACCTAATTACACAGGTGAAAATCAAGCTTTGCTCTTTTCGAGCTCAATCTGTTTACCTTAAGCACAAAATTTACCAAGAGATAGGGGAGCAGAAAGATGTGTTGTTAATGTTTCATCTGCTGCAATGTAAAAATTAGTTACCCTTGTTCCTTCATTTCCTACATTTATTTCGAACAGAATTTGCATATCTCTTGTCATACACAGGGCATGTTTGGTGGTATTTCTATTTCCATTAGTTAGTGATAAAATTATGATCAAATGGCTGACATTGCACAGCCAATATCAGTCAATGTGTTGATCTCCAATCTTATCACTTAGTTTCCACAATAGGCATTATCAGCTCTTTAATTCCTATCTGTTCTTCGTAGCACAAATCTTGTAATACTTTGTCAGGGACATAGTCTGTTAAAGTCTGTCCAGTATGGTTTTATTTATCTTCATGATCCTTCCTGACCCAAGTAATGGTCAAAGCACCCATATGTTTATTTTCAGCTCTCTCAAATACTCTTTCATATCTTCCTCATTGCTACCATATTTGGTGTAACAGCTGGTCTCTCTTGACCGAATTCTCAGGACGGATTTCTCTCTTACTGGTGCAGCTGCTTCTCCCCCTGCTTATTATCTTTTCATCCATAATTTATTGTGGGAGCACGTCATGTTTGAAATGATGATCTTCACTATTTCATGACCCCCAAATGTTTCCCACCATTCCTAGTACTTTTGGTCTAACAGCTTCGCTCATGATTGACTGATTCAATTTTACTAGCAGTAAACAAATGTTTCAGAATCTCAACATATAATCATAGCCAGTTCTTCTGCAACTGCTAATTGTGGAGCCAAACTCTTACTCTTTATCTTCTACTTGGTCCTCAGATATGAGTTTTTGTCCCAATATTTACACATTCCTTTGATGTGATACTGGTATGTGGATTTGACCCTGTATTCAATAATGCTGAATTCACTGCCCATTGTTTGGTTGAAATCCATTACCAAAACAAGAAAATGTCTTTGAATGCTAGACAGCTATTCCGATTTTATGTAGTTATGACGGCCCATGCACCTGATTCTTCCTGCAAATATCCATGGACAAAATTCATCTTATCTTTTTCAGTTCACCAATACAGGTAGACATAATAAAACTGTAAAACATTCTCTGAGTAAATGCCACCTGATGACTTTATTTGCTAGAACTGTAACACACTAAGGAAACTATCATCGAATTATTATTATTATTATTATTATTTTTAATTCTGCATCCCTCATCTCTGCATTTCTTTTAGCAAAATCTTCCACATGCCTTGCTACTTAAATGCTTATTTTCTGGATATTGCTCTGTCATATCTGGGATTTTGGAATTTGGTGTCATTAGTATATATTCTGGAGCCACAGTTGGCAACTGGCCCTCCAAAATTTATTTGAAAGTATAAATTACCCAAGCAAATTACTTAAAAAAACACCAAAACAATTCATTTGAGATCCACCCTTATCATTTTATACTATTTTGCAAGTAGTTGTGTGACTGATTTGAGCTGTTAATGGTTAGTATGTAGATTAAATACATAGTTGCTACATTTTGTAGCACAAGAAAGATGGGGGCAGAAGGGAGCTTGTTGGCGAATCAACACAGCATGTTGTGTTGATCCACATAAAAGCTCTGTACACCCAAAGAATTTTATGGAACGACGTAGTAAATTTTATAAATCAATCTCTGACTCTGGCAACCTATGAATCCTCTTTTAATCAGAGCACGCAACTTTAACAAAAGCCTAATGACACTTTATGAAACTTTGATGTGAAATTCCAATTTTATGGCATGCACTTTGTGGCAGGTAGCAGTATTTTTATAAGGAGCAAAATAACAGGGTAACAGTTACTGAACTATAAGAAATAAAATCGTCAGAACTTCCGAACGGTTTGCGGTAGGATGTTCAAACTGGGCGGTTTGCTGTAGGGCATGATGGGAGTTAGTATGCGCATTTGGTATGGTTTAGCGATGAAGCCCACTTTTATTTGGATAGTTTCACCAATAAGCAAAATTGGCACATTTGGGGGACTGAGAATCCGTGTTCCACAATCAAGAAGTCTCTTCACACTCAACGGGTTACAGTGTAGTGTGCAATGTCCAGTCACGGAATAATCAGTGTGATATTCCTTGATGGCACAGTGACTGCCAAACAGTACGTGACAGTTCTGGAAAATGATTTTATCCCCATTACCCAAAGTAACCCTGATTTCGGCAAGATGTGGTTCATGCAAGACGGAGCTCAACCCCATCGAAGCAGGAGAGTGTTTGATGTCCTGAGGAGCACTTTGGAGATGGTATTCTGGTTCTGGGGTACCCAGAGGCCACTGGCATGGGTCTTGATTGGCTGCCATATTCTCCAGATCTGAACACATGCGACTCCTATTTGTGGGGCTATATTAAAGACAATGTGTACAGCAATAACCCCAGAATCATTGCAGAGCTGAAAAGAGCCATTCATCAACAGCATCGATGTTCCAACACTTCAGTGGGTCATGCAGAATTTCAATATTCGTCTGTGCCACATCGTCGCCAATGATGGCAGGCATATTGAACATGTCATAACCCAACACTGTAGTTTGTAACTAATTTATTTATTTTCATACGGTTCAATAACTATCATTCTGTAAATACAATAAGCAAACTTTATCGTCACTTTGTTACAGTTGTTGCGATCTTGTACAGAGCTGTTCTCAAACTGTTTTGTTACTGTCAAGGCTTATAACGTTTTTTCGCATGTAGGTGACTGCTAAAAAGTGTAAAGTTGATAGTGACACTAAGAAGTTTTTGACTGAATGCACTGAACAATATTGTTTTACGTCACCTGATAGGCCTCGAACTGTTCCAGTTTGCCTCATATGCAACAAAACTGTCGCTCTTGTTGAAGTGCCAATTTAAAGTGGCAATATGAAAAAACTCATCACCAGTGTCATCCTAATTTTTCCTCCAAGTATTTGAGCTTATCCAGAGAAACTTCAGACATACCTAACTTCTTAAAAAATAAAACTGACTTTACTAAGCTGCTATATGAACCAGCAAGAAAAATCTACTGAAGCAGTGTTGCATGCGTATTGGATGCTTAATAAACACCAGATGCCTTTTTCAGAATCTGAGTTAATAAAAAAATATATGTTGGAAGTGGCTGCGACACTTTTAGGAGAGCCGCAATTTGAAGTATTCCATTGTCGGCAAGAAGGAATCCAAGAAAAACCAAAATTTTGGCTGCTGACAACAATAGTAATTTGCTCAAACTTCTGCAGACAGTTCCCTGCTATGCCATACTACTTGAATGATGTGACATCACTGAAGACAAACAAATTCTACTTTCAAATGATTTTTGGTTATTGAAAGTAAAGCATTTAGGTAAGAACTATTAGCAATATTGCTGACTTGCGGAGAAGATTCATTCAAGGCTTCTGTTGACTTTGACAAAATCAAATATTAGTTATCATAAAATGGTGTCACTTTCAACTGACAGTGCCCCAGTGATCAGCAAAGAAAAGGGCCTGAAAAACAGAATCAAGGATAAGAATGCTGAGCTGCTATCTTACCAGAGCATTATTCACCAAGAAGCCCTTTGTGGAAAACTTAGTGGCACTCTGAAAGAAGTAATGGACAGGTCGATAGAGGTGATTAATTTTATAAGGTCTCATTCTGCTCTTCATCACAGACAGTTCAAAGAGTTTCAGGAGTTCATATCTGAGTGTGATTCAGTCATTCTTACTTACTGCAGAACAACAGTGTTTATTAGTGCCTGAACATTTTTGGCAAATAAAAAAATAAAGTTGCTGCAATTCTTAAAATCGATCCTGAAGTTTCTCCAGTGGAAGAAAGGACTGATGTGGTTGTGAGGTTCTTCTACCTTTCCAACAATTTACTCCAAATGGAGATAACAGAATTGCAGGAACACATTTCCTTGCAAACATATACAATTTCATCTGCCAAAGAATTTTGGAGTAAACATGTCCCAGAACACTATGGAAATTGCAAAAAATTATCCATTTGCCTGGCTACTATGTTAATGAAACTTCATTTTCAATAATGAATTTTTTGAAGAACCAATATTGCTCGCTGAAAATTAATATCCGTGCCCCTTCTAGACACTCTGCGTAAGCTGCTCCCTGTGTAAATATAAATTTAAAAATCTGGTTCAAGACTGCAGACTGCAGATAAATACAATTCCACCAATCTACTGCATTTCACATGAAAATAAAAATTAATAAGGAACATGAGGGTTTTTTTTTACAAAAATTTAGAATGTATCCAGACACCAAACTAAAATTATTTGCAAACCCCTTTTCTAGAGCATTGCACCTACTTCCTAAGGTATCTTAAACTGATTTACATATGTACTAGGCCTATTTAACTTCCTAATTTTCCTTTGTCCCAGATTTCTCCATCAAGGCATAGTACTTCCGCAACCTGCTGTTCTGTCTGAGCTGAAAAGTCATCTGTCATCTTCTGCAAGCTTCGCTTCTGTTACTGCAATTGCCACTTTAATTTCAACACCTCTATATCTTTACTCCATAAACCTAAGTGAAGGGTGCTGGAGAGGATACTCCACATTGTACTACCGGTTCCATTTGTGTATGGCACACAGAAAGAGTGACTGCTTAAATGCCTCTGTCCTTGTTGCAATTAAAATGCAGTCTTCCATGTGCAGTAGGGGCATGCAGCCGTAGCACGAACTTGCATGGGAGTGCTCAAACGAGGCAAAGTCATACAAGTATCTAATTTCTGTGCACATCGGGGTCACCATGTGCAGGCACCATAGTTTCCTCATTTCAGGTAGGGAGACTTGTGATACAATTGTGTGCCTGACTGCAGTTATACTCATTTCCTGCTTTTTTTTTAAATTACCAATGATTAGTTAAAAATTCATTTGTCAAACCCATTCAATTTTCCCCTGCATTAGCATAATGGTCAAAAGGATTAATGAGAAACATAAAGAATTTTTTGACAATTATTAATCATGCAATTTTTTGTTTCTGGTAAATTAATTTCACTGACTTATTGGAATGAAATGAAATTACAGTCTACAATTTCTCACAAATAAGTATAACTGGAAACAAAAGTCAACCCTGGCCAATAAAAAAAGACTTCGTACTTCTAACAGGTACACAACTTGTACAATTCGAAGAAGAACACCGGATCATCAAACTGCTGCACTTGTCCCCAGCAGTAAGAAATCAACGTATGAGGGCTATGCTTGTCAGTACCAGTATAGCATCTCTGTATGCCATATACTCCTTTGCTGACAGTGGTCCAGTAAGATGAAATATTAGTGTGAATTCACTGTATGACCAGCAAGTAAGGTTTATAAACAGCATTCTACTTGCCTTCTTTATTTCTTCGACAGTATTCAGATACACTACAATGCTAAACATATTCATTAACCCAACACTTGTGCTTCTTTCGATAATTTTAGCTTTGTCTCAAAATAATAACATCAATGGCTCTAATGCTAACAAAATGAACATCTTGAACATTGGAATGGTATGCATACTTCTATTTATGTGTGAACAGAATCTCACATGAACACACGCTGAGAGAGCAATAGGTAGGATGTTTTAGTATACTCCTGGATTTGTAATTTGATACTGCATCTTGAAATTTTCTAATTATGCTTTCACAGGATAATTATTTATCTGCATGTCTCAGTAATTCAAGTTTTTCATTATTTTCGAAACACCCTCCCATGAGTCAACCAAGTCTGTGACCATTCATGCTGTCCTCTTTGTGTACATTCAACATTTCCTGTTAGTCATATACGATATACCATACATACTTGAGCAATATATCCGGACTGTTCATACAAGAGTTTTGAAAGCAATCTCTTTTATAGACAGATTGGATTTTTCTAATATCCTACTAATGAATCAATGTCTGCCATCTTCTTCAATGTCTATGACTGAGCCTACTTCATCATTTCATTTCATATTCCAACAAATTGTTGTTACACTCAGATGTTTACAAAGGTTGACAGATTTCAAATGTGATTCATTGTTGTTTTAGTTATAGTTATAGTTATATTCATTGTTATTTTGGTTATAGGACACTGTTTCTGTGTTTTCTGAAGTGCACGGTTTTACATTTCTAAAGATTTACAATGAGTTCCCAATCTCTGCACCACTTGGAAATCTTTTCAAGATCTGACTGAGTATCTGTGACGCTTTTTTCTGATAGTGTTTCATAGTAGAAAACTGCATCATCAGCAAAAAGTCTGAGGCTACTATTTATATTGTCTGCCAAGTCATTAATATGCAACATGAACAGCAAAGGCCTCACCACACTTCCCTGGGGCACACCTGAAGTAACATCTACATCTGCTTATATATGCTGCATGCTCCCTAATAAGATCCTCAATGAAGTCACAGATTTCATTTGATTCCCTATACAGATTTTTCTCAGAAGTATCTCTTGAAGTGACTGTTAATTTTTTCAAAATATGTTCTTATGGTTTTTCTTCTTCACTTCATACAACTTACAGGAAACAGCTGTGACTTTTGAGGCTTGTCTGAAGATAAATACATTTTCTGAATAAATTCATTAATGACATATCTTATTCTTGTCTTTTTGGAAGCCAAACTGATTTCAAGGGATACTATTAGAATTTTCTATAACACTTTGGATTTGAGTTGCAGCTTGAAAAGATTGGGAGAAGACTTTTGATCAGTTGTTTCCTACATCTACCTTCGAGCTTTTCTGGAATAATATGTTTACTACTGCATACGCCGACTTCAGTGCAACTGGCAAGCACTCTTCGAATGACAGACTAATTATTTCATAGAGAGATCCTGATATTATACTAGAAACTGTTTTAGCACTCTAGTGGGTAGGTCATTTCATCCAGCTGAATTTTTCTTTAAGATAATCTTACTTATTACATCTATAGTTAGCTGTAATTATTACAAATTTAGCTACAACTTCCCTGTTATCTGATCTAAGCCAAAATGATAACCATTACATATACACTCATTTCAACATATAATTCTGATGTAAAGGTCTGTCAAAAACTGGTTTGATGCTGCTCCCAATGCTAGTTTATCTTGCTTAAGCCTTTTTTCCTCTGTCACTGCTGCAGCCTACTTCCACTTGAATTTGCTTACTCTAGTCACATGCTTTGTAATATCATTCTACAATTTTTATGCCCTTCACTACTAACAATTCCAGTCTGGTTCCTGTACAAGTTATGAGTAACCCTCTGTTTCACGTATTTTCTCTCTGCTGCTCTCAAAATTTTGAAGTGTGTATACCAGCCTACGTCACGAGCTCTCTCTAAATCAATAAATTCTATAAACATAGCTTTGCCACCCTTCAACCGATCTTCCAAGAGTAATCACAGGGTCAGTGTGTTCGCATTTCTCCAGATCCAAACTAATCGTCCTCGAGATTGGCTCGTACCAGTTTTTTCCAATCTTATGTATGTAATTTGTGGCAGTATTTTGCAACCACGACTCCTGAATATTACAGCTCACTTCATGGTGGAGATGTTAAGTCACAGATTAGCACAACAAAGACTGCAAAACAAGTATACTTTCAGCCAAAAGACCTTCATGCAAGCACATCTCTCTCTTACACATGACCATTGCATCTGGCCACTGAGACTGGTCTCTATTGTCATTATTCCATCCTGGCTTTTCCATTGTCTGAAACTTATAGTTCAGGAATATTCACATCTGCAGGCATCTACTTTCTTTGTAATCTGAATAATTACATTGTATCTGAAGCCTGAGGATATCTCGCCACTCTCATGAATCTTGCATACCAGGTGGAATAGGTTTCTCTCCCATGGGATCTCATTAATTCTGAACAAATGTCTTTTACATGTTGTAAAACCTACCTTCTTGTTAATATGGACAGTGAAGAAGAAGAAAGAAAGAAAAAAAAGCATTACTACCGACAACTCGGATGAATGATCTTAGCTCTGGGAAAAGGAACTGGAGTGTTTTATGCACACAAAAGCAACTTCCCCCCTGCCCCCTTCCACAAAAAAGGATATACCTACAACGTAACACACAGTGATATTTCATAACCAGTTCACAAGATATCGTTATTTAAAAAACAGCTGTTGGATGTGTTACACTTAGCAGCATCATTGTTCCTAATGATAATTTTTCTTCTGTTACCCCATTTGACATCCTCATCTGACATTTCCAAGGCTGTAGCAGTGGAAATATTTTGTGCTTTTTTTTATTAATACTAATTCTAAACATTTACACACGTGTTAATTTCATAAATAAGTTACTGAAGTGGTATTTTATCTGGCAGTTATTCTACATAAAGACAACATACGGCTTTTTAATTAATATATATATAGGGGTTTTATACAGCCCAGGGTGTCTTACGTTATCATTTAGCTCATGTTGCTCCAAGTTTAAGGTCTGGCACAGTGTGGCCAAGAAATAAATCCAAGGGATCAGATGCACAATTGTGAGACAGCACAATACAGTCTAGAATGGCACACAAGGAGCTGTAATTGTTCTTGGATCACAATCAAATCTTAAGTGGCTAGCACATTGCCACGTCATGTCGCACCACACTCTGGCATGTAGTATCAATTGTTTTTTGTACATTCTAAGCCCATATCCTGACATGTGACATGCAGATGTTCAGTCAGACTATGGAAACACATTGTAATTCTGTCAGAGACAGCAAAGGACTTGGAAGAGCAGTTGAACCCAATGGACAGTGTCTTGAAAGGAGGATATAAGATGAACATCAACAAAAGCAAAACAAGGATAATGGAATGTAGTCAAATTAAGTCGGGTGATGCTGAGGGAATTAGATTAGGAAATGAGACACTTGAAGTAGTAAACGTGTTTTGCTATTTGGGGAGCAAAATAACTGATGATGCCTGAAGTAGAGAGGATATAAAATGTAGACTGGCAATGGCAAGGAAAGCGTTTCTGAAGAAGAGAAATTTGTTAACATCGAGTACAGATTTAAGTGTCAGGAAGCCGTTTTCAAAAGTATTTACATGGAGTGTAGCCATGTATGGAAGTAAAACATGGATGATAAATAGTTTGGACAAGAAGAGAATAGAAGCTTTCAAAATGTGGTGCTACAGAAGAATGCTGAAGATTAGATGGGTAGATCACATAACCAATGAGGAGGTATTGAATAGAATTGGGGAGAAGAGGAGTTTGTGGCAAAACTTGACAAGAAGAAGGGACCGGTTGGTAGGATATGTTCTGAGGCATCAAGGGATCACAAATTTAGCATTGGAGGGCAGTGTGGAGGGTAAAAATCATAGAGGGAGACCAAGACATGAATACACTAAGCAGATTCAGAAGGATGTAGGTTGCAGTAAGTACTGGGAGATGAAGAAGCTTGCACAGGATAGAGTAGCATGGAGAGCTGAATCAAACCAGTCGCAGGACTGAAGACCACAACAACAACATGGAAACACTTTCATTTACTTCCGTATTCTCTCAAACTACCAAAAACATTTTGACACGCTTTCTTTACGTAATCAAGCCATCTTCTCAACTACCCACAAAGAAGAGTACTAAATGTGTCATAAAAATCAAAATATGCTGACCAGTTCATTAAAAGAGCTTAGAAAGTCATTCCTGGAGGGAGGCAGTAGGCTGCTTATTTCAGCACTGGAAGTGGCAAACCAATATTTGGACTCAATGACAGATGCTGGCTCTGCTGCTCTTGTGACACGCAATTGCGGGCTACAGGACTAGTTACCCATAGCTTACAGGTTAGCAATGAGGCGATATTCCAGAAGAGCCAAATATGGTTGGCATCATACACTAACCGCATGATCAGCCATGCACAGTGCAGCATCATCGAACCTTCCAGAAGGGTAACATGCAAAAGACGCCATATAACGGGGCCCTCCTACCCTACTGGGGAGTGTGCAGTATTAGCAACGAGCGCAACGAGCGAATGATGCAATCTCCATGACACTCATCAGCAGGAACCAGACTTAGGATATTTCACGTGCCTCGGTCAATGTGGGACACACAGTAGACTTAGCAAACGAAGAGTCAGTCGGTTATACATGGGACTTTGTAAATTGGGAAGAGTGTTAGGGATACGTCCACGAAATGTACTTACATCTATGCTTAGATATTTCCACCCTGTTTCATAAGTAGTCCCACCAAGGTCCATACCTGCACCACCCAAATTTTGCTTTTTAGTTGTGGTTGGGATATAAATAGGCAGCCCACCACTGGTTAACCTCATTGAATTCATTGACCAAGGTAAGGTCCCCTGTCACACATATCGTTGTCTTTCTTACTCCCTCTCAGGATATATCACATGATTTTCTGAGTATACTGATGGAGAGGTTTGTGATTAAATCATCATCTAAAAACCATGAAATAACAGTTTCGTTACAGTTTTATGAACAATTCTGTAAATTATAAGCTCTTGGGCCCTTGGAAGTTCCATTGTTACCATCACCCCACTACCATTCCGCGCCATGCCATATCACTGTGTGATAACCTGAAGTATATAAGAAAACCTCATAGAAATATGCTTTCAACTGTTGTCACTGGTATTAATATCAATAAACTTTGATAGCAAAAACATATTATGTTTCAAACTGGATGCTCTTCACATTATGGTCACTGTTAACTTGAAGCATGACACTGCAAGGAAGTTGGCTAAGACTACTTTGTAGTACAATCTTTAAAACAGAACTGAAGTGTGAATAATCAATCAGGATTCATACTTACATTTTTTTTAACTAAAAATCCTCGCTTTTGCTTTTGTGCAAACAATGAATTCACAGCTATGTGACAAATTCTCATGTGTAGTTTGCATTCATAAACATGCAATGGGAAACTGATCTGGAGCTCGAGGACATACCGCCAACAACAAATTCACAATGTCGGTGAGAACATTGAAGGGAGCCATGATTGAGAAGTGAACATTACAGCAATTCAATGCAATTTCTTCACCTTACCTTATGTGACTCTAAAAACAATTGTTTCCAAAGCAAAATCAAAGGGATTTGTAACAAAATTACTTAGGCTGCAGTTATAGTGGAGTGGCACAGCACAATCCGAGCAGCACAGTACAGTGAGCAGAGCAGTGCTGAAGAAAGAAGTGCACTTTATTATAGTGGCGCTGCAAGTAGAGTGGCATGGAGTGGAGCAGCACAGAGTGGTTTCTGAGAGTGGTGACCATAGCATTTGAGTGACTATGGCTGTGTTTTGGCAATGATGGCTGTGTTCAGCTGTTGCTGCAGGTTGCAGTCAGCACTGTTCCTGACACTTGTGTTTCTTTAGTTGTACCGCTGAGAAAATGGTATCAGCGGAAGCTTCGATACCAGCTGTTTCTACTCGGTGTCCTTTATGGGATCACTTAAATGACTATCATCACAACCAATGCATTTTAGACAAGTTATGTGATGAGGTGGCAACAGAATCACAGCCTGTAAGTACAGAATACATTTCATTATTATCTTGTTTATCTCACTGTCTTACAACGAGATGTGATGATAAAGTTGAAGTAGCATAGCTGAGAATTACATCAAAATCATGTTTTATTATGTGATGGAAAGTTATCATAACAGTCTCATTTGGACAACATCATTTGAAGGTCCATTAAAGCTTCATCCAGTCTGATAATTGTTTTACACAGTGTCTACTGTATGTTTCTCACTGACACTCAGGGGTCCTTGCAGGTCAATGACAATGTTGTGGAGAACATGCATATTTCACAATATCATCAGTAAATTCTGGTGAAGTTTCTATTGACTTAATTTTTGTGATCTGGAAATCCATCGACATCTGAGATTTGATAGAATCCCTCAACCATGGATATGCCTCACCTGCGATGAATACAAAAGGCAACATGACTGAAGTCTTTTGTAGTGGACAGTCTGGCAGTATTTTAAGTTCCCCTTCTCCCATCAAGCGAAATACACTTGAAAAATAAAATCTACAACCTTTGTTTTCTCCTTCATATCCCCCAACATCACCACCTGTATTTGGAGAGTTCTGTACATTATATAAATCATTTAAAGTATTTAGAAAATCATCTCCTGAAGGCACCCACATGTGGAGTCGCTGGAGGTAATCCCACAACACTTTCGTAGTTGACTCCATAATTCTTACAACGGTTATGAATCCTGTTGTGAATGTCGCAAACTACCTCTGGTTTGTAGGAACCTATAACAATTCTCATTTCATCAGATTTTATGGTCATTAAATATTACATTATGTTATTGGAAAAATCTTTAGTTGCTTGAATAATAGTCATATATAGAAGTTTCACCTGTTAATAATACGACAAAATATTCTCCTAATCACATACTATTATTTGCCACAATCTTATTTCAACATCTCCAACAGTTTAAGACATACAAGGAATGTTACGAATATCTGACTTTTTTTGTTGGTGCACGAGTTCAAGGATAAAGTGCTTTACATATGATCCATTTTCTCGAGACTGGTGATAGATAGTGATAGCCTTCTAAGTTTGAAAAATAATTCAGTATGTTAGCTAAATTTTATATGCAGAAATATATGACCCACCACGCACCAAATGCAAGTTCATGGCGACCTCTATTTTTCAATGCAAACTTTCCAAATTCTTTCAGTTGTTTTCATAATCACGAATATCACAATATCTATGACCATTAACAAACTGACAGTCAGTTAATCATGAAGCTGAGACATGAAAATCACACTTTTACCGAGTAGTTCCTTTAAAATCATTTGAGAAAGCTTACAGATCAGTCGGCCTGCATATTTGCCATCCATGCAGTGAAGCGAACCTGCTGGCTGCTGCGCCGCTTCCTGGCTCAACTATAACTGGGTGTGAAGCACCAAGCACATGCCCAATGCATAGTTCCACCCTTCTCTTTTGCGCCACTCCACTATAATCCAGAACTTACTAGGGAACTTCATCAATTTGACCTCAAATTTTCTTGAGAAAAAAACATATGAGCTAGATATCAACCCTTGCAATCAATCTCACAGGAAAATTCGGGCCATTATGCAGATACTATGCAGGTATGGCCCTCTCAATGTACAGCTTTTAAACATTTGCACACTCGTGATGTTAGTGAACCAACAAGCTGTTGTGCGACTCCTCCAAGAGCATTATGGAAAGACAGCTAAACTGAAACGATTAAATGTCAAAGAACAGAAAATCTTAAAAGTCATGACCAGTAAGGATCAAAGTTTGCAGTAACTGGATAAAATTCTATACATGGCAAATGAAAGCACATGACACTCTTTATTCTTTTCCTTACGTCTTTAAACTTCGTTGCAGAAATCGTAGAAAATTACATGGATGAAGAAAATAGTGGGTTGACGTTTGGTATACGTGTACAAGAGGATAACAATGGCAATGATGAAGCTGCCATTTCACAACCGTTACATTCATTAAACACTTTCACTGCTTCAACAGAGCTGGGCCATGCAATCAAGCACATCAGTGTTGGTGAAGGCTTTTTTGATTATGTAAAATCATCGAATATCTCTTTACCTGTGTCTATAACACAGGAATATATGCAACGGGTCATTGCCTTTTAGAAAAAGGGACTATATCTTTCAAGGTCATCAAGAAGAGCTTTAAATTATTAAAATAGAGAAGGGATCTGTATGTTTGGAATAATTATGTTGAGAACAGTGGTATGCATCACTGAAAGCTTGCAAAAGTGTATACAATCTGTCTAGATATATTTAACAATGCATACAGCGATAAGTTCATGATCCACGACGTTAACGTACAGTGTTCAAGAAGCAGTGGAGGTGGACCTAAATAATTTCAAGGCATCTGCAGGGTGGGTTTATGCCTTCAACAAGAAATATGGTATTTTATCATGAAAGAATAACCCTTGTTACAACAACATAAAAGCTATCTAAAGAAATAGCCATAATTACTGCCTGTGAAAAATTTCTCACCAACACCATAGTTGTTACAGAACCAGTCAGTAAACAGAATGTTTATAATATTGATCAGAGTGGGTTTAATTTAGAAATGACGTCAGGTCAAACTCTTGCGAAAAAAAGGACAAAAGATGTCATCACAATCCTTCAGTCCATCAATAACATGACTCATAGCTACATCATAATGCCAACAATATCTGCAGATGGACACTTGCAGCCACCTCTGTTTTTATTTTAAAGGAGCCGACCAGATCATTTGATCCGCGAGTCAAACAAAATTTGTTTTGCGGACAATGTTGTAATTGTTGCCTAATCTTCTGGAAAAGTAAACAAGGAACAGTTACAGAAGTGGTGAAAAGAGGTGTTTATAAAATCACCTGAGACAACAACAGATCAATTCGAATAATGGAATCTTTTTCTGGTCATGGAAGTTTGTCAGTGCATGAAGACACAGAATACAATACACGACCATTTCTATATTGACAATACCACCAGGTGGTAGAAGATTCTGCCAACTGCTAGACACATTTGGTTCCCACGTGTTCAAGGCATTTGCCCGAATGTTTAGCATTTCTGGATGTCTGTGTAAACTTCGGTCAGCATAACACCATCCTACAAATACAGTCACTTCTTCACAGGCAGTTATGCGCACCGTTATTTAGGTCAGTCTTCCAGTAGACATAGTACTGAAGCGAGTACACCAGTGACTGGCAACAATACTGTGAACATCTAGTGAAATACTGTTTTGACACAGGTATTATGTCAAAGTGTGCAATTTCTAATGTGTAGCTGGTTTCAAAAATCCCTTTGCTTTGAACACTTTTATATTGCAATTCATAATTGCAGTGGTAATGAATGAGAAGGTTTTTCAACATGTAGTGTAGTGTAATTTAATTTTGAATATCATCGATGCTTGTTACCTTCTTTGATACAAGCTGACACTATTAAAATGGAGTACATTTGTAAGAAATATACTTTATGTGCCGCATTTTTTCTTATTCCATCCTCCACTTCCCTAGCTCTTCACATTTCACATTTTGGGGAGCTTGCTGATGTCACTTCACTTCACTGCAGAGCACTGCGCGTTTGGGCATTACACAGCTGCACTGAAGTGGGGTGCTTGACAAACAACCAGAGCACGCAAATGTTTAAAGCTGTACATTGAGGGGGCCATAACTGCATAGTATCAGCGTAATGCCCTGAATTTTTGCTTAAGATTGGTTGTAGAGGTTGATATCTAGCTCGTGTTTTTTCTCAAGACAATACTAGGTACAGTTGATGAAGTTCCCTTGTTAGTATATTTTGTTCCATCAGTGAACAGTTGAACTGCCCAGCATCTCTGAGAATTCCCTGTGTCTTTTGAATTTTCCAATCAATAAAATTTCCCCCTAAGAATTCCTAACTTTCCATGTTTTAACTTATTGGGATGTACATATTCCTAAACATGTGCGGAGGCTATCAACAAAAGTAAGCCGGATTTAAAGTACCAGTGTTCTTGACACAAATATTTTGAAGCAGTTTCCCACAGTATCAGCCAGCCGCCTTGTCGCAGTGGTAACATCAAATCCTGTCAGATCACTGAAGTTAAGTGCTGTTAGGCTTGGCTAGCACTTGGACAGTCTACTGAGTGCACTCAGGCCTTTTAAGGTAAACTGAGGAGCTACTTTATAGAGAAGTAGTGGCTTTACTCTCATAAACTGATAACGACCAGGAGAGTGGTGTGCTGACCACATGCCCCTCCATATCCGTATCCAGTGATGCCTATAGGTTGAGGATAACATGGCAATCAGCAAGTACTGTTGGGCTTTCCGAGGCCTGTTCAGATGGAGTTTAGTTTAGTTCCCACAATCTCATATTAATCAAAAGTAACACCTCTTTACACACAAACCAGAGTCTTTATTATTAAGTGAAACAATATTATGAATTTGGGACGGCAGCAACACTCACTATTATCATCATTTAATGCCATCAGTAACATAATATGTGATTTCTCTAAACAGGCACACTTTTTTCCACATTTTCTGTTGTTCAGCCTCTCCCTTTTTTCTTGAAACTACTGGTGATTCACCTACACCAATCATTCATCTCTCGCCTGTCACGTTTGATCACTGTGTAACTTTGCATTTCTATATTTATAAACAGTGTCAGGTCACATGAATTGACATTGTAGCTTGTGGTAGTTTGATACTTTTGATGCGATGGCAGCAATGCAGTAGTGGTTTTCATAGCAGTAAATTGAAAGTTTGTACAAAATAAATACATAAATAAAAATGCATTACTTGTAATCTTTAGTTCATTTCTGTTCATATCACATATGTATACTAGCACACTCAATGTTAATACAAAGCAAATGGTATACAGAATACACAATCCATTCAATGACATACACTCTAAGACATGTAACTTCATTATAGTGAACCAATCTTGAGAAAGGAATAAGACAACAGTTTTCCTAGTCATCATTATATTGTTTTTCAGTAGTGTTTTTTGAGAGTCCCTAAACATACGGGCCCGACTGAAAACTGAGCATAGGCCACATGAATACCATGACAGACTTTGATGCAACGACTCCTTGACCAGTCACTTAACTGCACTGAATAGTATTAAAGTGAATTGCAGATGACTTGTACTTGAGGAATGTACAACATAAAACTTCACCAATTGCAAAAAAGGAATAACTGTACATACTTGAATTCTGATGAGTGGCTTTCAAGCAGTGAGAGTTTATGCAGTTCTTCATTCAGAACATCCATCACAGGCTTCGGCACTGTTTTATCCTGTTATTTGAAAAATAAATGCAATGTTGCTAAACAAATTTCAAAAGCTTTTAATATAATGCATTCCAATCATTTGTAATTAAATTCTACTTAAGAGTAAATCAAAGCAACACTGTCTAGAGCCAATGGGGATAAAACACAACATTAAGGAAATATGGAACAACAGAGAATCAGTTATTATCCACTAAACAGCAATAAAGATGATGACATCTCATAGTTACCTTAATTCTCTCCCTAAATTTGTCTTCAATGGCATCTTTATCATCTTTTTCAAGGCCAAGTTCCTTCTTTATTATCTTCAGTTGCTCATGAAGAATGTATTTACGATGTTGCTGTTTCACTTTCTCCTCTACTTCACGGCCAATCTTTTGCTGCAGTTTACTCAACTCAAATTCTTTCTTCAGCAGAGCAAGTGACAGCATAAGGCGCTTGGGTATCTGTATGCAAAAAACAGATGTAAAGGTACATTGTAAATGAGATTTAGTAAGGTACTGCTGCATTTCTCTAACAAGAAAGTACTTATTAACTACAAAACAAGTCTGATCATTTTGGTTTTCAATTTTTATCAAAACCTAATGCAACACACACCATGAATGCACATAATAATGGAAAAAATAATGAGAAGTAATGGATGTTGTCTAATATTACAAAGATATATACATGATTTTATCACCAATTCCACTTTTACTAGATGAATGAGATCAGGAACAACTGTCTTTCCTACTTCTGTACAAAGTAGTCTTCTTACCATAACACAACATTAATGTACAGTGATTTTAATTTTGCGAACAGGTAAGAAAGGCACTTGTTAGAGAGTATGGCACACAGAAAGAAACTCACTCAATGCAACGCAATGAACTCGGAAACATCTCACCTGGTAGAACAGCAGCAACTATATACACCTCACAGTGCATAACAGTAAATGCCAATAACATTATCACTATAATTATCAAGTGAACATTCAAGATTTTTTATGCAGTATTGTTTCACCATTTAGTTTACATTTTCTCATACTCTGAAATACACTACCAGAAAAAAAAAGAATAGTACATCTGGATAGACAATGTAGATTTTGATCTAACGATGCCATATGCCATCTGTGTGATATTAAATGTGCTGATAAAAGTTTTCAATGTCATCCGCCTACAGAGAGCACAGTCACATAACTACCAGAGTGCCATCTGTGTCTACCCTTTAACAGGGACGCTCACAGCCAGAAAGCTCAGTATGGTGCAAAGGTGTTAAGCAAGCAGGCTACAATGCCGCGGATGCACTCGTGCTTCCTGCAGCAAACTAAGCAAGTTTTAAAGGGGTCAAACTGTGGCTCTCTGAGTGGTGGGATGGTCCTTTTGGGGAACTGTCATAGATGTTTTACATGATACATTAGTTGCACAATGAGGCTGGTATCAGGGGCCACATGAACACTCTCACACCTGTAGAAGAGATTCTGGATGGCCATGCAGCACAGATGCCTGCCATGATCGTCTTATTGTAAAGACAGCAGTGACAGATCATACAGCTACCACAGCACTGATCAAACAGTTTGTGAGCCCAGACATGTCAACATGAACTGTTGCGAAACAGTTATTAGCAATGGGACTATGTGCACACTCACCTCTAGCCCGTCTTCCATTCGTGCCACAGCATCGATGCACACAGCTCAACTGGCACTGTCAGATGATCACTTGGAAGATGGAATGGTCTGCCATCGTCTTCAGCGATGAAAGCAGATTCTGCCTGCATGCAAGTGATGGTCATTTGTGCATACGATGTAGACTTGGTGAGTACTGTTTTGTAAAGCGCATTCATCCACAACACACTGGCCCCACCCCAAGCCTTAATGGTCTGGTATGTGATAAGCTACAGCTCTCTTATATCTTCGGTGTTTCTGAAGGTAATGCTAACCAGCACTCAGTATAACATATCCCAAGACAGTATTTGCCGTCTGTACAACTGACTGGATGCCAGAGTCAGCACTTGCACTGTCGCATGGGGCAGACTACACCGCATAGTAATATGGGTGTTGCAGCATGGGTCAATACCTGGTACCCCAGACCCAATTGTGCTATCGATCTGTAAATGTAATCATTTCATGTACTCCATATGTATTGTTGTAACAATAAATCTCGAGTGAACTAAGGGTGTACTTTTTTTTCGGCAGTCACTATGAAGTCGTGTTTCTGTGGCATTAAATGGGAACTTTGGAAAGCTAAGATGTCTGAAAAATTCTTTCCTTCCTTGAATAATTTTGTTACATGGGTATGAGAGTACTGCAGTGAACAGTTAAGATACAGAAAGCAAAGGAAGAGAGAAGATTCAAAAGAATCTATAGTAGTCTGGTAGATAGCAGAATGTAACAACTTGCACTATAGCATGGTATAGTACATACAGGAGACAACAGAAAATGTACAGAATATAGTACTCACATCCATTTCTGACAGAACTTCTTGGAGCTCCTGAGGCTCAGCACCTGTCAAAGCTGCACCCAGATCTGATAGATACACTGGATTGTCAACCACACGTTCACCTTGGTGAAGCATTTGTTGCAGTGCATCACGGTAAAGATGATTCAAATTAATGAGGTCACGAATTGTTTTTATCAGTTCTTGTGTCAAAGCCTGTTAAAAGAAGATGATGATTTATAAGTAAAAGCCATTTCTATATTAGTAATCCTTAGCAATTCAAACTATGGGAAGTCCACAACAGAGTAAGAATATAAAAAGGGTAGACTGCTACTCACCATATACAGGAGACACTGAATCACATTTAAGCACAATGAGAAAGGCTGTTAAAATTTTAAGCTTTTGGACAAATGTCCTCCTTCCAAAATAGACGATGATGATGATGATGATGATTTTAGGTGAGGAGCACTCGACATCGTGGTCATCAGTGCCCTGATGAGAAGTCAGCATATCAATCTTGTGGGTGGTGATGAAGGCTGTCCACACATGCAGAGCAGTTTATAATGTGTTGAAGTCTGCCTCCCCTCCTCACCAATTACCGAAATAGAAAACATACACATTCACACAAGCACAACTTGCAGACCATACGTCATGCCCCAGAATCAGAGACAGTGGCCGTGTGTGTGTGTGTGTGTGTGTGTGTGTGTGTGTGTGTGTGTGTTTTCTGCTCAGAAGAAGTAGTTTTTTGACCAAAAGCTGCCCGTCTGACTCAAAGCCTCCTCTATTTGGTAAGTAACAGTATGTCCTTTTCATATTATTGTTAAATGAATTCAATAATTTAATATTTCTAGTAACTTTGGATAAGGAACATTTTATAATGACAATTTATCTAAGACATAAAAACGAAACAAAGAAACTAAATTTTATATCTTAATAACAACTATACTAAGCAATAATATGTATATTATGAATATAAAGTTAACCATTCTAGCACCGGAGAATAGGCATCTAAACTTAGCTAACAAATATTATTATTCTTATACAACTGGTAGATATATCAAAGTAGTTTCAGATTTTCTCAGGCATTCAGAAACTCATAGAGCAGCCCCCACCCCCGAATCATGGACTAGTGTAACTGTTAGATCAAGTCAAGCTGACCTAATACTGGAGTTCCAGTTCTGTTTCAACAGCACAGAGCTTTACGAGGCAACCAGGAATGATAAAGTTCCTCAACCTTTGGACTAACTTACACAGCTAATTACACAGTGCAACAATAAAACTACCCGCAAAACAAAAATATGTGGTTGTTATGTAGATCAGTGCTCTGATGACAATGGTGAAAACCACTGTTCGCTATCATCTAAACTTTCTTCTGGAAATGCAATTTTATCTGCACTTGGCTGCATTATCTACACTGTCGCACCACTAATTACATTATGTTATTTTAGGAATATTATTACTTAGTGGTGGGAGTAGAGTGGGAGTGGGAGACAGCCACTAGGGGTAGATAAAGGGAAGTTGCAGTTGTCTCAGTCAATTAACTATTGACTATCTCACTATAAAATCACACAGTAACAATTCTTGACCTGTACATCCGCTGACGTGAAGAATACTCAGTGATGTCTAGGACGTGTGTTAATTCACTAAGTCTTTTCTGTTATGTGTATGGCGAGTTTACAACTCTCAAATACATTCCACTTCAACCGTTGTCAGAAAGGTGGATAGGTTGTATTTTGAATCAAAGGTAGATGAGGGTCCGTGCTGGGCAAAACAGAACTGTTGCTCATGTTGCTCCTGTTATTTAAGAGGCTGGCTGCATGGAATCCACCCGTCTATGCCATTTGCCATACCACATTAGTGGAGGGAACCTGGAGACACAGTAGATAGCTACTTTGGTTAACGAAAGTAAAAAGAAACTCAAGTAAATCAAAATGGCAGTTTCTTATGCAAATTTGGAATCTGTAATTTGCCCGGTTCCGTATTCTGATTCTCTCCCAGTTTCAAAACCACCAATGGAATGGTCATTTGAATATGAAACAGACGATGGTAGTGACAAACCAACCGATCATGAAGATCTTGTGTACATGCCATCTGCAGTGCGGCTACAACCACAGCCATTGGAACTGAATGATTTTTTAAGAGATCTAAATCGTACAAAGAAGCATGCAGAATTATTTGGTTCTCGCCTTTTGTGACAATCAAACACTAATATTACATTCCGTAAACGACAGCTTGGTATACTGTAATGACATAAATGGGCTGCTTACAAAATTTGGGATGATCCACAATCCAGAACAATGGGGACTATTTTTACAGGTTCTTGAAAGACCAGTTACAAAGCTGTTCTCTTACACAACGCAAACAAGAAATCTTCGACACCAGTGGCCCATTCCGTTCAGTTAAAGGAAACCTATGAGAATGTGAGGCTACTCCTGAAGTGCACTGGCTGTTCGAATCAGAAATGGAAAATATGTGGCAATCTCAAAGTTCTGGGACTACTACTGCGAATGCAGACTGGTTACGCAAAATACTGCTGTTTCTTGTGTCACTGGATAGTACGGCAAGGAAAGACCATTATGTAGTCAAAGAGTGGCCTTTGATAGAAATTTTCAATCATAGTGGGAAAAAAAATATGTTGCATGAACCCCCTGCTGACAAAGACAGTGTGCTGTTATTGCCACTTCATCTGAAATTGGGCTTTATCAAGAATTTTGTGAAAGTAATTGGCAAAGATGGCTAAGGTTGCTAAGGTTTTCAATTTTTACAATCTAAGTTTCCTGCAATTAGCACTGCAAAAAATTAAGAAGGAATTTTCAATGGGCCTCAGATCCATGGCTTGATGAAAGATATTATTTTTGAACAGCTGCTGACAGATAATGAGGAGTCTGTTTGGCTAACTTTTAAAGATGTATGCTACAATTTCTTGGCAAACGTAATGTCTTGAGAATTAGAGGGAACACACACTAGACTGTTAAGGTTATAGAGTGCTACATGTCTCTGAAATTACATTTCCTTCATTCCCATTTGGATTTCTTTCCACTTAATCTTGGAGATGTGAGTGACAAACAAGGTGAATGATTTCAGCAAGATAGTGCTGCTAAGGAAAGATGAAATAAGGGAAGATGTTTACTAAACTTTTGGTGGATTAGCAAAGGACTCTCCTACAAAACATTTCACCTTCCATCCATAAACTGAAAGTTTCCAGGAAAAATTTCTAAATCGCAAGAACATTTCAAGACTTATTCAGATTTCTTGTACTATTTTCTTTTTATTTTATGTTTTGTAATACAATACAAGGCAATACTGACCTTACGACTTATCTTAGAAGAAAGATTAAGGAAAGGCAAACCTACGTTTCTAGTATTTGTAGACTTAGAGAAAGCTTTTGACAATGTTGACTGGAATACTCTCTTTCAAATTCTAAAGGTGGCAGGGGTAAAATACAGGGAGCGAAAGGCTATTTACAATTTGTACAGAAACCAGATGGCAGTTATAAGAGT
This sequence comes from Schistocerca americana, assembly GCF_021461395.2. Lineage (NCBI taxonomy): Eukaryota > Metazoa > Arthropoda > Insecta > Orthoptera > Acrididae > Schistocerca > Schistocerca americana. The sequence continues at coordinate 496,920,140 of NC_060122.1, forward strand.
CGACGGACATGAAAGGGAAGCAGTGGTTGGGAAGCGAGTAAGACAGGGTTGTAGCCTCTCCCCGATGTTGTTCAATCTGTATATTGAGCAAGCAGTAAAGGAAACAAAAGAAAAGTTCGGAGTAGGTATTAAAATTCATGGAGTAGAAATAAAAACTTTGAGGTTCGCCGATGACATTGTAATTCTGTCAGAGACAGTAAAGGACTTGGAAGAGCAGTTGAATGGAATGGACAGTGTCTTGAAAGGAGGATATAAGATGGACATCAACAAAAGCAAAACAAGGATAATGGAATGTAGTCTAATTAAGTCGGGTGATGCTGAGGGAATTAGATTAGGAAATGAGGCACTTAAAGTAGTAAAGGAGTTTTGCTATTTGGGGAGCAAAATAACTGATGATGGTCGAAGTAGAGAGGATATAAAATGTAGGCTGGCAATGGCAAGGAAAGCGTTTCTGAAGAAGAGAAATTTGTTAACATCCAGTATTGATTTAAGTGTCAGGAAGTCATTTCTGAAAGTATTCGTATGGAGTGTAGCCATGTATGGAAGTGAAACATGGACGATAAATAGTTTGGACAAGAAGAGAATAGAAGCTTTCGAAATGTGGTGCTACAGAAGAATGCTGAAGATTAGATGGGTAGATCACATAACTAATGAGGAAGTATTGAATAGGATTGGGGAGAAGAGAAGTTTGTGGCACAACTTGGCCAGAAGAAGGGATCGGTTGGTAGGACATGTTCTGAGGCATCAAGGGATCACCAATTTAGTATTGGAGGGGAGCGTGGAGGGTAAAAATCGTAGAGGGAGACCAAGAGATGAATACACTAAGCAGATTCAGAAGGATGTAGGTTGCAGTAGGTACTGGGAGATGAAAAAGCTTGCACAGGATAGAGTAGCATGGAGAGCTGCATCAAACCAGTCTCAGGACTGAAGACCACAACAACAACAATACAAAAATTACTTTTGTTGCATGACCTGTATATTAATCGACTACAGATACTACCTGTACTGTTACTGAGTTGTTTCCAAGTTTCTTGAAAGTGGTACATGGGGCACATCTTCCCCAGAAAAACTGGTATGTGGTGGAACATTTTTGATTTTATTTTTGCAATCAGTGTATGTGATTTAGTAAAGAACACATACTCTCACCTTGTGGCAAGACACAAAGTTCAAATTTGTTGCAGTGTGTCATAAGAGGACTTTTAATTTGACAAAGACTCTGAGCCGATGTGAAAATTTACGTTCTGCACAAACACAAGGCACCACAGAGATAAAAGAAGCAATTGGGGACAGAAATCATTCTCCGACAACTAAGTATTGAAACTCAAACCTTCGAATTTACAGTCACACACTTTTCCACAAAGACATATTTGGTGATATTTAGTAAGGTCACTATCAAAAAAGGATTCCAATGAGATTGTGCTGCACTCACAATCTGTGGCACAATTTTCCACAAGCAGGAACAGCTGCTGCATTGTGTAACAGCAAGGAAACATTTGTCTTCTCTTGGAAATGACACAGCATTCTATCTCCCTTCTCAAGCTGTGGGTTCATGATTACAGATAAGTACTTAGTAAAACTGTTTGTATGTAGTCTACAATCTTACACGGCCAATGCACTGTACTGAACTGTACTCAGGCACCAAACAGAGCTAACTTCAAAAAACACCTTCTCAACCTATTAATCATCACTAAAATGTTTGGTATTAATAAAACATACAGACATCATTTAATAAGTCAATCTCCCAAATCTTTAAAAGAAACTTGCAGACATTTAGCATCAGTAGTTCTTGTGATGTGACAAATAATAATATGATACTCTATACCATATCTTAACATGTCTTGTTCAATTTCAATGATAGCTTCGTGACCTGTCCTTGCAGCTATTTGAAATGACTCTGTGTGGACACACGACCTTTAACATAACTTCACAACAGAGAATTTAAATTTAATTAGGTCAAGAGAGCAATGAAGCAAACAAAAAAAAGGAGTTGTGGTTGGGGACATGTCAAACCACTGAGACACAGTAACTACAAATGCCTGTATGGCAGTAATGTAAAGTACCAATATGTAGAAAAATCATTATGGTTTGCTTGTAATTGTAGTATAATTTAAGGCTGCAGTTAATGACCACATACATAATATCAGTCACAGTTTTCTCTTGTCCAAACTATTTATCATCTTACCCCCAATCCATATTCACATACTACGTTTCCTTCTCTTCCTACTATCGAATTCCAGTCACCCATGACTATTAAATTTTCGTCTCCCTTCACTACCTGAATAAAATCTTTTATCTCATCATACGTTTCTTCAATTTCTTCGTCATCTGCAGAGCTAGTTGGCATATAAACTTGTACTACTGTAGTAGGCGTGGGTTTCGTGTCTGTCTTGGCCACAATAAGACGTTCACTATGCTGTTTGTAGTAGCTTACCCACACTCCTATTTTTTATTCATTATTAAACCTACTCCTGCATCACCACTATTTGATTTTGTATTTATAATCCTGTGTTCACCTGACCAAAAGTCTTGTTCCTCCTGCCACCAAACTTTGCTTATTCCCACTATATCTAACTTTAACCCATCCATTTCCCTTTTTAAATTTTCTAACCTACCTGCCCGATTGAGGGATCTGACATTCCACGCTTCGATCCATAGAACGCCAGTTTTCTTTCTCCTGATAACGACATCCTCTTGAGTAGTCCCTGCCCGGAGATCCGAATGGGGGACTATTTTACCTCCAGAATATTTTACCAAAGAGGATGCCATCATCATTTAACCATACAGTAAAGCTGCATGCCCTCGGGAAAAATTACGGCTGTAGTTTCCCCTTGTTTTCAGCCGTTCGCAGTACCAGCACAGCAAGGCCATTTTGGTTAGTGTTACAAGGCCAGATCAGTCAATCATCCAGACTGTTGCCCCTGCAACTATTGAAAAGGCTGCTGCCCCTCTTCAGGAACCACACGTTTGTCTGCCCTCTCAACAGATACCCCTCCATTGTGGTTGCACCTGTATCGCTGAGGCATGCAAGCCACCCCATCAACGGCAAGGTCTATGGTTCATGGGGGGAATGTAACAATAGGTTTAGAGAAAAGACACCAAAGAAACTCCTGTTGCTCCCAATAGTTTGCTTGCAACTGACATACTAAGTACCGTATTATTTATTGTATATGAACTAGCTCTGTATTCTTAACACCCCATATGCCTTAATGGCAACCAGTATGCTGCACAATGCCTCTGTGTTCAGGCTAAGGAAAACTCATATTAAAAAAATCTACTATTCTAGACATACACACTTTCAAACCTACTAGTATGAGCATGGTATACTCTACAGATAATATCACATTTTCAATTAGGAAAATGTTTTGGTCATATCTCATGAACTGAGAGGATTTCTTTTGTAATTACCCTCATATGTGGATGAAGTGCATCATAGGCACTTATGTAAAATCTAAAACTTTCAGTTTTCTGTACAATCAGACTTGGTAGCCTAAATATATCACCGTAGTACAAAAAAGGTAACTTCTTAGCACTTTCCAAGTTGTAATTGTAGCACATATAGCTTGAAGCGAAGTGCCTCATCTAACTAAATCACCTGTTACTGGTAACACCTTGAAAAGTTGTAGAGCTATACCTTAGTCCCTGCACAAAAACAGATTCTCGTCTTGTCACAAGGGTGCGTCCATTCCTTTGACTCAGTTGCATGTTGCCTGCTGAGCTGTGTGCTTCTTCTGCCAGTCAGTTGTGAATTGTGTGTCACCTGCTGACTAGTGTACTTCGCACTTTCTTGCTGCTTCTACACAGAATGGCATCACAGTCTCCAAGCGCAGTACATGGGTGGAAAGTGCTTCATAGTCACGAACGGAGAAAGTGTGCACAAAATTTATGTCAGAAAAGACAAATGAGGGAGTAAAAATCCCTTTAAAAAAATAAAATAAAATAAAATAAAAGATTTTTGTAGATGTATGCTAGAGAGGGTGGCAACAGCCACTGTCGTTTCTCGTTACCCACCCAAAGAGAATAAAGAAAGAGACAGCTACAGGTACTTCACATGACTTCCCTAATCCTGGAAAGATGTGGAAGAGGGAGAGAGCTTTATATTATGTTAGTTTTGATCACACACAAACAGTGCCCGACATTAAAAACACTAATTCTGTCAATCGGAGAAAATACCACATTTAAAGGAGACAGTTCATAATTACAATCCTATTACATGAGATGGGCTTCCGAAGGTATTATTATTTTGTTCCTATTTTGTTGAGATATTTAAATGTTCATATAATTCACGTCGTATGAAGGCCAGAGTCTGGCCAGAGTAGCGGGATGTAGCTCGATCATGTATATGTAGGGTATGCTTGCTTGTGTGAACATGTGCATTTTCTTTTCTGAAGAAGGCTTTGGCTGAGAGCTAACACATAACAGTCTTTTCATCCTGCATGCAATTCAACATTTCATCTTTACAGTAAGTAGTAATCTACCCCTTTTATAATATTGTTGAAATTCCAACCTGGACTCTGCAATGTTTCATTTCACATTGTACAGCATTTACCAGGTGGAAGAGGGCATCAGATAAGAGGCAGCTACTAGCTGAATGTTTAGATATACCATGTAAATGCTTTTACTTCTATAATTAAGTGGGAAATTATTGTAAAGAGGGCACATCCATCATATATATCAAAAGATATATTCATAGTGTTCACTCTAGATTCAAAAAGTTGTCAGATGGATCAAGTGACAAAATAAACAAACCTCTTGCAAAAGGACATCTTGTTGTAGTACACACAGGTAATAAGCATATCATGTGACTGTATAGTTGTGCACAATGCAATAAATGTATTCCCAGCTGAAAATGAGTAAATGGTCCACCCTACAGGAGCTATTCTGATTTTGTTCCAAATGTGCTTTTAACATTCAAGTTGGGGTGTAAAACGAAGGATTACCATGCAGAGATAAATGTTGCAAAATTTTCAAGGTAACTAGTAGAGACATTACATTTACTTCAAATGCCTGCATAAAAAAGTATTGCAGCTGTACTCGATTACTGTCTTTTTTGTATTAGGTGTCTGGAACAGAAATTAACACCAAACTGTCCAAGCAACTCCATTATTGTACTTAAAAATGTGAGTTATCGCAATACGCTAGAAGAAAACACACAAACAATGTACAAATAGAAAGCTGACATGCCAAAATGGTTAAATTCTCATAATATTAAATTTTATCAATGGAACACAAAAATTGAGCTATGTGCCTTAATAAAATGCATCAAGCTGAAAATGTGTTAACTGCAGGCAAGCTTTTGGCACATGGACATTCTGTTCTCTGACTGGCACAACATTACCTAGAATTAAATGCAACAGGATTGATATGAGCACAAGTAAAAAATTGGATTATTGTCAACAATGTTACTTTTAAGCTCAACAATGACTGGAAGCTAGCCAAGGAAAAATTTGCCTCTTGTCACTGAGTTACAGTGAGAAGCAGTTTGCAGACACCTCGAAGGCATCAAAAAGAAATATACTGAGCATGAAAAATTAATGGCAAAATAAAAGTTGTTATTGATCTTCATTCTAGTGATTCCTTTGACACCTATGGTGATAATGAGTTTCAATCCTTACTTTCTGACAACAGCGAGATATCAGGAGGTCAGTAATTAATGCTCTATATGTTCTTTATTTTAAATTGTCAGTGTTGCCTTTGAAACTTCATCCACTATATTTTTTTCTATTTATGTTTTCAGTCCGAGCTGCAGGAGATGGTGGTCATGTGTGCATGAGATGTGCTTGCTTGTGTGAATGTGTGTGTGTGTGTGTGTGTGTGTGTGTGTGTGTGTGTGTGTGTGTGTTTTCTTACTGAAAAAGGCTTTGGCCAAAAGTTAAACGTGTAACAATCTTTCCATTGTGGCTCTCTGCAACTCAATGCATCATCTTTAGAGTGTGTAGCAACCTGTCCTCCTAATATTTTTGATTTTTTTAGATATCCTTCTTGCAGTGTGTGTTTGGACTTTTATTTTCCTTTGACTGATCCTTATTTTTTTATTTGCAGTATTGAGTCAGATATTGTTGATTTTGAATTTTTGTTTTTGCCACATTATTAGTTGTATAGACATAATCTGCAAGTACAATCATTTACCAACTCATCAGCTGTAGCATAGAAGTTCTATAAGATAGGTGAAAGTGTGAAGGCTTCAGCTGTAGAACTACACTTCCCTACAGCACTGTGCCATCCATAAGAGGACCCCCATCACTACTATTGTCCCTCCCCTGTCACACTGCCTGTGCAGTAATTTTGAACCCACTCTACCCTCCAAGTAATTTTAACAATGGCATTGTGTAAACTGGAAATTATAACATTCACCTCAGGATACAGATATCTTAACTCTTCTACAACTATCTGTGCAGCACATGCTGGACAAATTACATGCTTTAATTTGGGATAGATAATTGTAAGCACTTCTCCTGCTTTCTTCAAGCAGGCAGCAACATCTGTGGCCACGATGAAAAAGTGTTTTCGTTTCCTTTATCAGAGCACAAAATACCACAGTATTTGGTATACCAGTGAAAGTAATCAATTTTTGAAAATATATTTTAATTGTATAGATAAAGAATCTACTCACCACGTGGCTGCAGGTGAACACACATATAAAACGTATTACTGTATGTAAGCTTTTGGAGACAGTGGCTCCTTTTGCTGACAGAAGGGTTGAAGAAAAAGAAAGAGGGGTGAAGGAAAAGTTCTGGTGAGGTTCAGGAAAAGGGGTAGAGTTCGGAAAAGTCAACCAGAAACCTGGGTCAGGGAAAGCCTCTTTCATCCTCTTTAACCTTTCTGCTGGAAGGAGCCACTGACTCCAAAAGCTTGCATACTGTAATACCTTTTATATGTGTGTCCTCCTGCCACCACTTGGTGAGTAGATTTTTTATCTATGCAATTATATTTTCAAATTTCAACAACAACATTGAATAAATATTTTTAATACTGAAATAGGTTCTCTCTCTCTACCACACCTGTGTCCCTAGACTGTGCTGGTTGGATACACAGTGCTGGAATTGCATTTCAGCTGGAGGACTAGGGTGGGGTGGAAGTAGTGTCAGGTAATGTGGGTAGAGGGGGGGGGGGGGGGGAGGTGGGAGGCAGGAAGCGTGGTTGGGGGTGAGTAGCTAGCAGCTCGAAGGAGACAGCAGGTTTGCGGGCTAGGAATGTGGGAGGGAGGAATGGCATAACACTCAGGCTACACATATGATGCACAATTACCAGAGCCAGATCACTGCAGCCCACAATCAAGGTGGTGTGGAAGTGGACTGGGAGGGGATGACAGGACAGAGCAAGGACGAACTGTTGCTTGACCGAAGATCCTTCCCAGCCCTCCTAAAGTAGTATGCCATCATCCACCAACCTACGCAATATCCCAATCCATCCACATACTACTCCCACTGCCAACCCATTGCCAGCAGCGAGATCATCGCCTTGGGGAAGACCAAGGTGCGAAACCTGTCCTATCCACCCAACTGGCACTTCCTACTGCAGTTCTGTCATATGCTTAGCCTACCTCATCAGAGGTAGAGTCCCATGTGAAAGCAGCCATGTTATATACGAACTCTGCCACAGTCACTACACTGCTTTTTATGTCGGTGCGACAAACCACGAGCTGTCCACCAGAATGAATGGCCACTGCCAAGCTATTGCCAAGAACAACGTTGACCACCCAGTGGCACAACATTCAGTTGAACACAACATGATCGATTTCAATGGCTGCTCCACGATACAGGCTATATGGATCCTCCCCTCCACTACTAGCTTTTCAGAACTACCCAGATGCGAATTATCTTTGCAACACAGCCTTTGCTCTCATAACACTCCTGGCATCAATGTCTGATAGCTTGCTGTCCCCATACCCTACACCCAATAGTTTTTCGTTTCTCTATCCTGTCACAACCTCCCAATCCACATCAACCTGATTATGAGCTGCACCCCACTGCCTCTGGTACCTGTCCATCACATATCTTGTGCGTGCACCTGTAACCCCTCCCTCCCACATTCCTACCCAGCAAACCTGCTGCCTCCCTCCGAGTTGCTAGTTACTAATCCTCAACCCCTCTTCCTGCTTGCCGCCTATCTTCCTCTCTAAACAACATATCCGAAACAAGCCCCACCCCACGCCACCCGTCAAAATGCAATCCTGGCATTGTGTGTTCAGGTGGCACGATGTAAGGACACGTGTGTGTGTCTACGCGGGTATGCCTGCGTGTGTGTACGTATTGGTACTCGTAACTCAACAAAGGACTTATTCCGAAGGCCAGTAAGTTTTCTTTCTCATTTGTGTATCCCTGTTGATGACTCAATGAGTTGAGTGGTCTGTCACAACTTTTCTTACTATAATTATGTATATCTATGAAATGCACCATGCACAATTCTGGCAACAAGCACACAGTTGTTTTGCACCAGCTAGCTACTAAGAATTATAAGGTACTTCAGGTTCACTCCCATTCAACATTTCAGTGACAACATCACAAATTTATCTTCCAGGGCTCTCCTCAGTGGAAATGTACCAGTGTGTTGTCCTCTGTCCTCTAAATGCCTGTACTCCTGCAGAGAATTATCGGCCCTACTTGGAGGAGGAGTTGGCTGTATACATGTTGCTAGGGTCTTGGGTTGTTGTTTGAAGTCCACAGCATAAGTAGATTTGTCTGGTGGCAGAGACTGGTGCTAAAGATTGATTCATCTCTTCTTCAACATTCTGTATTACTTCCTCACGCATGGTGTTGACACTCAAGGCTGCCGTCTCTTGCTTACTCTGTCCGACAGAACTGGCTGCGTAAAATGTTCCATGTCTTCTCTTCCTAGCTATCGTATGAGAGAGGCAAGGTATTTGTGGTGTTCCACAGTTGCTATAAAGACCACATTCAGGAGTATCACATACTTCTTTCATCCAACTCTTTTCTGTTGCAGTTCCTCAATGCGCTAGCACCACTTGACCAATTCCTCTGTCACTGTGACATCCTTTAATGGTAGAGTTTGGTACATATCTTCTGTGACACCTTCCATCAGGTGTGACTTTTGTCAGTATCTGTCACATTCAGATTTACAATGAGGCATGTGGCCAAAATATTCTGTATGTAAGATTGTATCATTACCCCGTGACATTGTAACCAGTTCTTCAATTATTCTTCCGCTAAGCAGACTTGCTGCTGATTGCCATCAAACATTTTCTCCAATTCAGCACGGAATTTATCCCAGCTATTGTGCTTCTCTTCATTCTTCTCGACACGCTGCTTGACTCTGGCACCCAAGTAAAAGTACATGATTTGCCAAATAATCTCACCCTACCTATTGTATTTGGTGACTCGGCTGAATCCTTTCAGCCATTTCATCAGATCCGGGCAGCGTATCTGATGTGCAGTTGCTTTGTTGCTGTTCTGGAACCCATTGGGACTGCAATACATGGACCTTGGGAACGATGTACTGCTTGTATTGCAGTTCTTGACCATGCAGGCAATAGCTTTTATATTGCCTAATTGGAGCCACACTGATGCAGATATTTTGAAGTACCTGGAACCTTCACCAAACAGTGCCACATTGCAATCACACTTGAGCCCAAATCTGAAAGCACAGTCACTGAAAGTGTATTTACCATGATCATCAATGTACAACTAGAACACAACATAACTCCTGGACAGAGAGAGCATCTATTTGTACAAACATCATCAAACATTCCAGAATGTACAAACATTACAAACGTAAGATATTTCAAGAAGCTTCCAGAAATAACAGTTGATGCTCAGGTTTTAACTGACACCCCACAGCACATCAAACAGTGCGCTAACCACCACACCACAATACAGCATGTACTACATCTTACGGCAGCATATTTGAAAATTGGCACATGTGGTTGTAGTAAGTCATCGCACGAACTCTGAGATATGACTGTAGCACTGTGATCACTAACAAAGTGGGCGAAGCTCTGAACACCTACATCAATTTGAGGCCTCACCACACAAGGAGAAAACTAGTCTCTCCAACTATGTTCCTGTGATTGTACATGCACGAACTTTCTCCTTAAATGAATCAGAATCATTCTGCAAACCATAACAGCATTCTTTACAAAGAGCGCACTTTTTCATTCAATCGTGGTCTAATATCAATGTTGCCAGATCCATAATACACAGGGCCATACATTCTCTGTTATGAGTGGACACACCGCCAACTGTCTGAAATTCCCAACATCCGCTTCAGTGTCTGATACAGTTTACTGATGCAACAAATGAGGCAGCTGCAAACTCAGCAAATAATTGTCTTACTCACATAAATGTATTCCATCATGTAAATATTGCCCCTATTGTGGAATTATCACTTGCTCTACCTTAATTGGTCTTTCACAAATATTTCCCATATCAAGAATCTGTTGAAAAGGTTATGAAATGAAACTTTGCTGTAAATTCTTGCTGAACTGCAGTGTGTATCTAACTTGGTCCAAGGTGTCCACCATTTCTAACTAGCAGACAGGGGTAAAATGGCACGGTTGTGACATTATACGAGGGCCATTGCAAAAGTCATGGCAATTTTTTTTTTTTCTCTCTCGGAAATGGTATAAAATTTAAAAAATTCTGAAATATGCAAATGGAAGGTTAGTTCATATGTAAACATTACATGTAGGAAGATGGGTGAACACACACACACACACACACACACACACACACACACACACACACACACACACACACACCACAATAAAGACATAGCATGAGAAAAAACACGAAACAAATTTTGTCATTTCAAATGTATTTTACTATCAACTGCAATAGTCCGCAATAGTACACAGCACTATTTTACTCTGAATTGCAACAGTACACAATAGTACAGGGTAGGAACATGAACCTGTGACAACTTGCGAGTCCCTCGAAACAGTCTCCCAATGAATCCATCACATTCCGCCAATGCCGTGGAAGATGCGAAATACTTCACCAAGAGCAAATCTTTGTATCTCACACGTCATTGCTGCGGCAACGTCTTCACTTGTTCGAAAGCATGTTCCATGCAATGGCTCTTTCAGTTTTCATATGAGATCTTAATTGCGAGGGGCTAAGTCTGGTGAATATGGTGGATGCTCCAGTACTTCATATTGCCAATGCATGAGCAAATTCCATACACATGCTGCTGTATGGGCTCTCACATTGTCCTGAAGAACTAACACATCATGTAGAAGTTCAGCACATTTCTCCTCAATAGTCCATCATAGGTGTCATTGCAGGAAAGTGCGATAGTAGTGCAGTGGATTAACAGTTTGTTCATGTGGGACAAAATTACACAAAATCACTCATCTAATGTCATATGCTATGATGACCATTAACTTAAAAGGAGAGGGATTGCAATGAAATTCCTGCCTGCATGGTGAACCCGGACGACTCCATTCCGCAGACAAGTGTTTCAGTTCTGTCCCATAGGTCCCGCCCCAGAATTCATCTATGACAATTCCCACAAGCTTATTGTCTCCCTCCTTCCTGTAATACACTAGATGCACATGACAAAATTCATAATGTGTTCATTTCTCCATTTCATGCATGAAGCATCCAGTTCGCACCAACTTTACACATGTGTAGCTCGTTGCATAAAATCCTGTAGATTTGTTGTCTTCTCAATACCAATTCCTGAAGCATCCATCTTCTGTCTTCTCCAAGCATTGGGCAATCTGGGTATGAGCAGAACCATACGCACACTGACAGATGGCCCAGATCGATGCATGTCGGCCATTGCAACTCTGTTATGTCTGAGTGCATGTGCCTACTGATCACCCATTTAGTACAGTAAAGCAGCATTTCCTACCACTTCCACAAGCTCCTTGTGGCATTGTCAGGCATTCCTTCCATGGTGAACTGCAGCCTTTACCTAAGAGAGCTGTTCAAGTCAGGTAACATCCACTCTGAATGGGTGCTCAACTCACACTATGGTCTCTCTTCACACTTCATCCCCCTGGAAAGGACAATCATTCGGTGTCATGTCACGTTACTGTCGATTCTTGGCAAGTCTCCTGGTGCCATGGAATGCACAGAGTTTGTAATGTACTATTGTGTACTGTTACAACTGACTGTAAAACACGTCTGTAATGACAAACTTTTATGTCTTTTTTTTCTCATGCTATAGCCTTATGGCATTGTGAGAGTTCATCCATCCCCCTACATGTAATTTTAACACATGAACTAACCTGCCATTTGCATATTTCAGAATTTTTAAATTTGTTACCATTTTCAAGACAAAAAATAGTTACCATGAATCTTGTATAGTTGGCATACAGATTTGTATGTAACAGAAGTAGCTTTCACCATCCAGCTCAGAAGAGTTTTGCTGAACACCTTTATACACAGAGCCAGAAGTATTTATAGACCACCTTGGTTCTGAGATTAATCATCTTAAGATGGTGTTCAGAAGGAATGGGTATTCTTCTCCGTGACATCAGATCAATACTGATGAGAAAAACCAAGACGCAACACCATCCAAACGAGCCAAGAGGATCAACACACAGCGTAGCTCCAATTCTACAGTGCAACCACTAGCAAGATAGGTAGTGCTGAGAAGGCAAGAAATCAAGACCAGTCTTCCAGTCACCAGGAAAAATTACAGAAATTTTGCAACCTGTCAAAGATAATCTCGGGATGAGAGTGCTGGAAATTTACAACATTCCTTGCAAGTGTTGTAGGAGTTACATGGGCTAGTCTATACAGCTGGTTGCCAATCTTCAACATCGCCTTAAACACAGGCATTTGCATAAATTAGTCAGTATTGGCAAGAGCACAGCCTGTTACATAAGCACAAGATTTTGTTTGAACATATGAGAATAATTACTTACCCTGCAAACTATTGGGACTCTGTGATTAGAGAAGCTGTTGAAATCAGAGTTTGTGAAAACAACTTCAACAGACATTTAACAATGCTTAGAAGTGCGCACTATACAAGGAAAAAATACACAGGAATACTTCTCGGAGTACCCTGCCTGAAGTGATGGATGGCACTGCAAGCAATGCTAAAAAGAGAGCACAAGCAAAATCTATGGATGTAGAGAACGCCACCTCTGCCTGCACCATCATGACGTAATCCAGCCAGTCAGATGCCATTCTGTGGGTATAAAAAGAGGAAACCTTGCCAGTTCATGACAGTCAGTTTTAGTCCCTGGCAAAGATGATGATGGATATCATTGAAAGCTTGGAATTTCATCTTAATTTGACGTGGCAAGTGAACTGAGAAATTTTTACGCAGGAATTCTACAATCTGTCTGTCTGTCCTTCAGTTTATTTATCCTCTTAACCATTAAAACCTGCCGGAGAAGAAGATACATGATCTGGAATACAAATATGACGAATGACTGGAAGCATCCAGGCAGTTGGCACTGTGTCATCAATCATGGTGCAAAAATACAAATCACTTTTATAAATGGCCTGCCCTGCACATAAATTTAAGCATTTGTTCACATATTTGACAAAAATTCAGATTTATTCAATCAAAACCTTTCTCTAACAAATATTATTATTTCCTTTTTAAAAATTACACTACAATTGGTGACCATAACGTCTGTGAGCGTAATAATGCTAGACGAAAACATCAATTTATGTAAACTAGCAATGCAAAATTCTTCCTTTCATATGCATTTTTGGACACTACCACAAAAATAAGAATGATAAGAGCAAACAATATTAATGAAAAAAATAAGGTACAATTATTACACTTTGTTCGAGACAGAAAGTCACCAAAGTGAGAGAACAAAATTGTAAAACGACCTCAAAGCCTTTTAAAATTGCCTGAATGATCAATTTTGACAAGGAAGTTTTGGAAATCCACAGTGTTTCAATAATGGCAGAATGTTTGGTTGCTAAAGCATTTGACGGTAGATGCTTTACTGTTGAGGCGTAACAGTAAAGACTAAATTATTTAGTTCTTTGCTTGTTAGCCATTGTTGTAGACATTATTTACAATAGTTTTAACTAAAACCACTGAATGAAAATAACTTATTTACTATACTGGATAAAGTTGAGAATACAAACAACATGTCCAAAGAAAAATCGAGCAATGAGTAGTTTTCTGAGCACAAATGCTCGGTTGAATTCAGACAATATCACGACAGAAAAATGAGTTAATAACTGACAACGGAAATACATTGTACCAGGGCAACAATAGCTCACATGTAAAAATGTGATCCACATTTGGCACAACATTGAATGAAAATGTGTGTAACAATAGAAAGCGCCAATGGCATGTCATTGCAGCCACAAGATGGCAACCCATTTTTACAAACCGATGTAGAGAAAGAAACGGCACCAGGATTGGATACTCCACAACGCCCATCCTGGAAAACCATGTGATCTTCAATAAGAATTTTATGTCACCAATTATAGGCAATTTGGCCTTAAATGATGCAGGTGGCATGGATTTAGTAATATAATACATACACTCACTCAATGTTTACGCAAATCAATAATGAATTCACACAAATTAACAGTCAGATGAACAGCAAATTCTCCCAGGTGCTTGAGGAACAAAGTTACAAGTCAACTAGATGATCTCGTGGCTAAACAAGATTCCTTACAAGTAGCACATCCCAAGATGGAAAAAAAAAATATCTACTGTTCAAACAAGTGTGTCTGAATTATAATCGACTCGCAATGAACTTCCAGGCAGAATGCAGAAACTATCAGAGGAAATGGGTTTCATTAAACTGTAAAAAAATCTAAACAATCGCAAAAGCTAGGTGCGGTGACTCTACCACCACAAGAAAGGTGGTACATGAGAATTGAACCTGTATACAGAAAACAACAAGAATGGTACCTGATAAAGAAACTGAGAGCATAGTAAAAGCAGACAGGAGTATGAAGCTGCGGTGCAGCACTTGCCATCTGAATCAGTGCCATGTAACGTATGTGCACACAAACCAAATCCAACTTAATTCATTTAACAAATAAAAAACTCTGTGACACATGCGAGAAAGTATGTACACACCTTTTCCAATACACAATGCCATGGGAACAGATTATAGTACTGGTAATGAGGTAAAGACGCCAGCAACTTACCAAGTAAACTACCAGATAATATCACCTATGCCAATGACACAAAACCCCGTGGGTAGGACCCTCACCTTCATCTGTATTACTTGAAAAAATGTTGTTTTTCAGGTTTTATCATCAGAATCAAAAAGGTGCCACCAAAGGTATTTATAAAATCTTTCCATCACATACTATCACATAATTGGGAAGAGGCTCAAAAAATACGTTATGTGGTAGCCTTCTTCCAAGGAGATGCTTTACTGCGGGTGGCAGATGTAACGGAGCAATGCTGAACATACGCATAATCTGAACAAACCTTTTTAGGCAAACTTATAAGGGAGGTATTCAACACAGAACCCTACAACAGTAAATAAAGGGGCTTACTGGGGTCATGTGAGAAGAATATTAACAAAATGAGGTACTGGAACTAGATGTGCTCCAGATTCTTGAAGGGAAATTACCATCAAATATCGGAGAAAATCTTGTTACAGTGTCCGAGACAGATTTAAAATACTTTCTTTCTCTGTTGGATTCCACTGATCTCAGTCATGAAGACAGAATGGGACAAACTAGCAATAAAAAATATGCACAATAATGCATGGGGGAATGGGAACCCCAACAATGCCAATTACAATAATAATGACTGAGGCAATTGGCACCATCCCATTCCACTTATACACAATAATAATAACAAAAACAGGGAAATGCAAATTACCGCATAAGTAACAATTACAGGGGAAGTGGAGTATACCAATACAACCCTGGATATCAGAACAGAGGCGGCCATAAAAATAATGACAATGGCCGTGGTCATAGCTGGCAAGGTGTTCCAGGTGTAACTTGGGGAAACATGGTAATGGCAGACTCGGAAATACCCAGTCAGCACAATACAAGGAGGTGAGCTGTGCTAGTCAAAATTCACATCCCCATGTGGACACCAATTGGAGTAAGTGGAGGTACACAGTAAATACAGGGTGTTACAAAAAGGTACGGCGAAACTTTCAGGAAACATTCCTCACACACAAAGAAAGAAAATATGTTAAGTGGACATGTGTCCGGAAACGATTACTTTCCATGTTAGAGCTCATTTTATTACTTCTCTTCAAATCACATTAATCATGGAATGGAAACACACAGCAACACAACGTACCAGCGTGACTTCAAACACTTTGTTACAGGAAATGTTCAAAATGTCCTCCGTTAGCGAGGATACATGCATCCACCCTCCATCACATGGAATCCCTGATGCGCTGATGCAGCCCTGGAAAATGGCGTATTGTATCACAGCAGTCCACAATACGAGCACGAAGAGTCTCTACATTTGGTATCGGGGTTGCGTAGACAAGAGCTTTCAAATGCCCCCATAAATGAAAGTCAAGAGGGTTGAGGTCAGGAGGGCGTGGAGGCCATGGAATTGGTCCGCCTCTACCAATCCATCGGTCACCGAATCTGTTGTTGAGAAGCGTACGAACACTTCGACTGAAATGTGCAGGAGCTCCATCGTGCATGAACCACATGTTGTGTCGTACTTGTAAAGGCACGTATTCTAGCAGCACAGGTAGAGTATCCCGTATGAAATCATGATAAAGTGCTCCATTGAGCGTAGGCGGAAGAACATGGGGCCCAATCAAGACATCATGAACAATGCCTGCCCAAACGTTCACACAAAATCTGTGTTGATGACGTGATTACGCAATTGCGTGCGGATTCTCGTCAGCCCACACATGTTGATTGTGAAAATTTACAATTTGATCACGTTGAATCGAGGAAGTACAGTACATACCGACGAAACTAAAATGAGCTCTAACATGGAAATTAAGCGTTTCCGGACACATGTCCACATAACATTTTTTCTTTATTTGTGTGTGAGGAAAGTTTCCTGAAATTTTGGCCGTACCTTTTTGTAACACCCTGTATAATGGAAGAAACAAACAGTAGTGCCATCCTGCCAAAACCTATGAAAAACTCTAATCAGCCTTGTTAAGCACTCCAGCGATGGCCGAAGGACAAGGCGAGGGCAAACTGAGCAACACATTCAATTCCTCACATACAAAAATGACCAAGACATTAGAGACGTGCTATGTGACAATGATGTAACTTGCAAGCAAGTGGGGGAAGATATAGTGCACACTGTGACCAATGCCCAGATAGGTTGTATTCCGATTCAGATCGTCCTCTATACAGGTTCATCTGACAACTTTATAGCAACAGGTCCATTCACAGAAATCAGTACGGCTATTTATGTACATACATTCCTGGCGCAAAATTCACAAAATTGTCAGATACTGAGTGCGATGGGTAATAAATCGCAAGGTGTAAAGACAAGTCCTCATTCCTGTGACCATGGGAAATATGACAGTAAAACATTTGCTTCTCGTCATACACAAATTAATCAGTTGCATTATGGGAATGGAATTTCATAGCAGCACTGGGCACGATTAGATTTGGATAAGGGTACATGTTATCTGTATGTTGACAAAACAGAAAGTTTCCTTGGAACTGATTCAAACAAAACCACTACACAGTAAGTACTGCCAGGGAATAAATTTACAGCTTACCTACCCAGAAGTGTTATTTGTTAATGTACAACATTTGGACTTGTTAATAGAATCACAAATCGAGGTACAAGCAACACAGGAAAGGGTGCACAAATCACTATCCTTAACAGCGGGGCAGAGGAATGAATGATTTAACTTTCTCTCAAAAGACCTACCTGTATTTAGCAAATGACCAGGAGTGATTTGGGTGTATATAGGATTACCACACCAGAGCTTTTGTCATTTGTCTTATGTCATGTGATGGGCAAAAAGAGAGGCAGTCTGGAAACGGATCAAACGGAAGACTAACTGGCAAATAACAGAACCTTCGCAGTCTCTGTACTGCAGTCCACTTCTCACAGTGGCAAAATCAGATGGCAGCATTCATCTCATTTTAGGTGCAAAGTGATCAATAAAACAAGAAAACTTAGATGAACAAATACCCAAATTTCATAAGTCAAATACTTAACAAGTATAAATTTGAGCTATTCATATTGGTAGATTGCCCTTTAGCCGGACAGTAGGATTCATATGGCCTTTGCTTGCTCAGGTAGAATTTCTCAATTCTATGTCCTTCCTTTTGGACTAAATATCAGTGTAGGAATTTTTATCTCAGCTCTGGATAGTGTTCTTGGTCCAGAGCTACTGAACAAGGTAACTGCATTAGTGGACAATCTCTTTAATCGAACCAAATCCCGGGAGGAACATGTAGAACTTGTAGATAAGGTACTCAATAGATTTTTGCAGTTTAACATAACAATAAATTTGAAGAAGTCAAAATTTGCTAGGCAGGAAATAAAATTTCTAGGCCATATTATTTCTCCATCTGGATAAAAGCAAAACTGTGGCAATTAAATGTTTTCAGTCTCACAGACAAAGCAACAGCTCCAGTCATTCCTTGGTCTGGCCTCAATCTTTCATAATTTTGTACCTAACCAACTACTGAACAGTGACAGCTTGTTGAATATTATACATAAAACTCTTTGTGGTTCTGGTTGGCACAGTGTCAACACGATTTTGAAGCAATTAAAAAAGCATCAGTCAACACAAATTGTCTGCATCGTCCAGACATGAATGAAGATTTCTCTTTGGCTATGGATACCTCCTCTCAGGGTTACGTTCAAATTAAAGAAATAGAAGGTAGGAGTACCATCTGTGCAATACATTTTGCAAATAGGATACTCACTGAATGCAAACAGGCATAATCTGTAACACTGTTCTGGAAGCTTCAGAGGTCATATGGGCCTTTAGGAAATTTAAATATTACCTATGGAGAAAGCACATGAGGCATTGTCATTCCACTTAACTTGTAAATAGCTCTATGCACACGTGGCGTAGTGGTGTTACTTTCTACAAGAATTTAGTTTTGAGATTATTTACATAGACGGAAAACAAAATGTCATCATAGACAACCTTTCATGTTTTCCACAAGGGCTTAGCGAGTTCACAGAACTCTTGAATCAACATGCAACTTTTTAGTCCTACTCATGCATGATGGCACGCACTGTCCATATTACCTACAAATGTGTAAGAACATGAGCTTATTGCAAGATGCTGATCTTCGGTGGAAGGTAGTTAAACAAAAATTTCAACAAAGCAATAATGGTAGAATGCATAATGAAATATTATTTCACTGTCACACCCCACAATCTTCTCGATGGTGTGTAGACAATTTCATCAATTACACCAATCCTGCTTGGGGACATTATGGTATATCCAAGTGTACCAATAAAATTGTAAATTATTGCTATTTTCTTAACATTTGGTATTGGGTTCAGTGGGTTTTAATGTTGAGTGTTATCAGCCAGAAGGCAAAGCATTCAAATCAGTCTTGTCCGAATGAATTACACCCCATTATTCCAACCAAACTGTTAGAACAGGTATCTTTCAATGCCAAAGGGCCATTGCCACGGCATAAGGAAGGAGTGAAGTACATCATTGCTCTATACAATGGTTTCACAAAATATCGCCAGGTGTATGCCACAAAGACTGAACCTTGGCCCTCATTATAAGGAGAACATCAGAGGATCATTTGCCTAGAATTGGCAACAAACAATATTTCAAATTTTATGAGTGACAAATGGAATAAATTTGTAAAGGTTCAAGAGATAAAACATATTGTGATATCCTGTTTCCATCCTGAGGCAAGCCCAATGGAATGAACATTTAAAAACAGACACAGTGAATATTGGGGAGGCAAACAGGTGAAGTTATGGCAGTCTGACAAAGTTGAATGCAAACTGAACCAAAGTGTTCTTATGTCTCAAGCCTATCATGAAATCTAAACTAAGACCCCGAGTCACTAATCACACCTAAGATTTACTTCAGAAGAAAGAAATAAAATAGTAATGTGAAGAGACTGAACATGATTGCTTACACTGTGTGTTGTGGCCAATGACCCTTCACTGTGGCACACTAGTAGTATAGAGCTTTAGTATACTTAATACATTTGAGCAACATACCACTCTTTTTAAACATGTATTGAAAGCAATGAACCTCCATGATGGACAGCTGGTTGGTGGATTAGGGGGTGGGGACTAAACAGAAAGGTCATCGGTCCCATCAGATTAGGGAAGGATAGGGAAAAAGAACCATCCTGGCATTTGCCTGAAGCGATTTAGGGAAACCATGGAAAACCTAAATCAGGATGGCCACCGGGCGTGATGTAACATCTGGTTTGTGGGGTGCCCAACTGCGCAGTCATCAGCACCCTTACCAAGTCCCAATTTTTACACAGTCCAGTTTGTTTCACAGTACAATCCAGCCACTGTTACGAAATGATGATGATGATGAGGAGGAGGAGGAGGACAACACAAACACCCAGTCCCAGGCAGAGAAATTCCCCAACCCAGCCGGGAATCTAATCCGGGACCCCATGATCCCAGAGGCAGCAATTCTAGCCCCTAGACCACGAGCTGCGGATGCTTCTGGATGAGGTTTCAATTGCTGTGCTCCCAAATGCGAGTCCAGTGTGCTAACCACTATGCCACCTCACTTGGTAAGGTGGACAGACCTTTCTTATGTATGTATAAGAAAAACCTGGACAACAAAACTCATAATGTAAATGCACATTACCCACACGTATTAGTGGCTTAACTAGAACTACAAGGTACCGAGTACTTCACAACAAAAATAAACTTTCTTTTTTTAATGAGTTGAACTCATAACTTGCGATGTAAAGTTATCCACATGGTTCGACGACAAAGACAAAATGTACACTGCGAACATAATACAAGCTCACATTGAATTATAACGTGTCATAAACGCAACACAATGCAATATAAGATTATGAAAACTAAGCTTGCTGAGTATCTAATGCCTATAGAAGCTAATATAATCCTTTGCTATAAGAACTAGAAGTCTATTTCCTTGGTAGAAAATTGCATGTATCTTCTTGCTTGTAGAATTGGACTTAGCTCTCAAGTAGGTAGTACAAGTGGACTATTCTCCTCCAAGGTTTTGAGGTTCAGTTATAAATTGATCAGACCTCTTCCAAAATGCTTGCTATTTGCACACAGTGTAATGAACTGGAGTATGGGTTGTGATCTCTACTTGAAAGAGAATGAAGTTTCTAAGTATTACTCAATCAACATGTTAGCTTACTCGGTGTGTGTTGACAAAGTATATATAATGAAGTACATGGTAGACATTGTGTACCCACTAAAGAATTGTGAAGAGCAGAGCCAAAATGATGCCTTAAAATGTTGTGCAACAAAGGTGTATTGATAAAGTGACCTTAGGTCATATCAATTATGTTAAAATATCACATGAGGACATGGGCAATATTTTCTTGGAAGTAGTGAAGGATGCAGTATTAGGCACTGGATGATGTGAAAAGTTTGGCACAAGTACAGAGTAGACTATGAAATGAGAGCAACATTAAATGTAATAATTCAAGGTACTGTGTAAACTTAATGGTGAGTATGTGGAGCCTGCGAAGTATGCTATACTTGTGCAAGAACACTGCTGAGTGACATGTGCTCGTCATGGGTACTCAGAAGCAATGAAAGGAGTGTAAAGAAGATTGCATAGTGTATTACTTGACTATATGAGTGCCGGATCTCTCATGTCTTGTACCTCCTCAACTTTCACTGCAAGACTATTGGGTCATCATAGTCTCCCAGGAGAGTAATGGCATTGAATACAAATCACTGTACTTGTGCCTGCTTTATGTGATAGTGTCATATCAGACAATAAGTCTCAACAAGCCGAACAATGGTATTGGTCATCTACTGCATCCAATAACTGTAACAACCTTGTAGCACAAATGGATTGCAGTATGGGGACAAATAGCTAAAACAGACAGTGACACTTCGGCGTCACACACCAATAACCAACAGAAAAAGAATAAATAAAGACTAGGTCATTAACAGGAAACTACCTTTAAGATTTGCAATATTACGTGTAATTAAGATTTTCTTATTTACGAGAGATTTATAAACTTTGTGTTTATGTTTGTACCGTCCACTTCACTCAAGGCCAAAATTAAAGTAACAACACTTGTATCTCAATCCTCATAGAATGTAAATGTGCTGCAGAAATCAATAAAGATTTGAACCTAAACACAGTGCAACACCAAACAAAATGCAAATAATGATATCAAATTAACTTAACACCTATAAACCTATGCTAGATACTTGCCTCACACAGTGTGGAAAGCAAACTGATACTAGACTACTGGCTGCTGTAACCATTCATTAACAAATTCCTGTTTCCAGTAGCCACTGGGGACAAATGTAATAGAACAAATATGTAGGGAGCACGTAAAGATAACAAATTTTTCATGTATACTCATCTAACTGTATTATTTATTTTTCCTTTGTCAGTGGTATAGATAACGGTACATATGAATGTGCGCCTCTAAATTCTGACGAGGCTCTCTTTGGGGAAAATGTGAAAAACCTTCAGAGATCTGCAGTCTGCCTGACTTTAAACTTTATTTATTAATTATATCTACTGAGCCACTAAAACACGCTGGAGAAAAAGGCATAAAGGCAGCTGCCAATGCATCATCAATCATGGTGTAAAAATATAAATCACTTCTATAAATGACCTGCTCTGTACAGAGATTATAGGAATTTATTACTTTAATGAACAGTTTTAATGAAAATGTATTTTTCTTCTTCTCTTTATGTGTAGTGCAATTTCATGACTGAAACAGCAATAATGCAACCCACATACCGACAAAAATTCAAATTTCTTTCAATCAAAAACCCAATACAATAAAAATTATTATTTTCTTTTCAAAAATTACACACCAATGCCTCTTATTATCTTTGCATTATCTGCTAATTTAAGGTAGAGATAACAGTCAGGGAAACCCATGCACTGGTGACAGTAATTTATATTGATGATCCATCTCATTCCTTTCCATCATTAGCTGACAAAATTTCAGTATATATTGATATCAGTGTCTGTTAAATTTAAAGTTAGTGCTGTTCTTATTGCCCTGTAGTCATATAACTATAAGTCTGTGTTCACTTTCTATTTCATTTCATGATCTCTACTATGTCTAATTGTAGCATTTCTCTCTCTTTTTCAATTATCATGTTCCTGTCCAACAGTCATAAATTTTTATTATTTAAATTTTACAAAAAAGACCACTTTTTCATCGCTCACCTTTCGCTGATGCGGTAACAAGCAAGTGGTTCATGCCAGAATAGTCCAACCTATTATCAACAAAATCAACCAATCGACTCACGCTCTAGGTCATCTGACTTGTGAGATGAAGTGCTCTCAGAGTCACGACCACAGAGATCAGACATCTCTTCTGGTTTCCTCCAAGATTCATCTGAGGCTAATGAAGTTACAAACCTCCCGCCCCCCTTCCACTACACCCGGCAATCCCCCCTACAAGAAAATAAACTGATATGATTTCTTTTTTCTGAACATGAATACATCATTCTCAAGACCACATCACTTATAAATCCTAACTACATCCCTGACCTGAACACCGAGCGAGTGTTCAAGGAAGAGCAGGCACATTACATATTATACAACACAGTCCAGACATGTGGGTGACTTATGTTCCAAACTCTAGCAATGAAATGTTACATTAAACGAGTCTGGGAACCTCGTTACAACACAACCATGTTGGAAATTTGTGGTGGTTATGCTTACCGTGCAATACAAAACACATCTAACAGTGGGGCCTATGGATAACATTTTACACATACATCAATTTCCAAAATGTTTTGGGGAAAAAAAACAATAATAAATATCTAATCTGAAATCATTAACATATTCCAATGTGATACCTTAGAATTAAATCATATTTCTATTATGCCCATACCTTGACCTCTTCTGTTTGGCGAAACTTCTCATGAGTTACATTTTCAACCTCCACCATAAGTATGGGTTTTGCCTGCTGCTTTTCATCCTCTGCAGCTTGAGCACGTGTATCTGCAGTTCCTGTTGGTGGTGGTGATGGTTGTTGTTGCTGTGATGATGGGGGTGATGATTCAGTAGCAACTATCTGTCCTTCCTCAACATTATTATTCTTCTTCTTACGGCGTTTGCGACGCCGGCGATCTACATCTGTCTCATCTAAAATTAAACTGCACTGTCAGACTGAAATATCATTTAGGCTAAAAAATTACAGTTAATTCTATTGCCACCTTATCCACTAAAATATTTAGATACATTATCTTTTAAGTTGTATTCCCCTACCGTTCCCCCTCATGTGTATGTAATTATTTGCCAATGTGACTTTCTGGAGCTGAAGTAAGTGGACTCTGAAGATCATATTTTAGCTCAAAAACTGACGATACTCTGCAATGCAGTAACTGCAACATTGTATGGACAATAAACAACACCCCCACCCCCCCAAAAAAAAGAGGGGGGAGAGGGAGAGAGGGAAGGAGAGAGAAGGAGAGAGAGAGAGAGAGAGAGAGAGAGAGAGAGAGTGTGTGTGTGTGTGTGTGTGTGTGTGTGTGTGTGGGCGGGGGCACGCGCACAAAACAGAACGCACAGACTCCTGGATCTTTCACAACTTTCCCCAATACATTGAAATGAAGAGATGAAAAAGGAAAAATATGAAAGAAAGGGAAAGAGGCTTCTGCATCCTTTCTTTTTACATTAACTTTCTACTGCTGCCCCTAATTTTTGTTTTGTATATGCTCCTACCTTTAGTTTGTCCTTTCCTTATCTCACTGACTGTTATCACAGTCTTTTTATCTTTTTTTATTTTTCGTGATTTCAAAACAAATTTTCTGAGTTTTCCACACTGAATGTCATTTGGTGGATTCCACATGTACTCCTCAAGCTATCGTATTATGCATGGAGGAGGGCACCTCGTACCATTACTACACTTTGATTAAAATTGCTTTGTGGTTGACATATTGCAGTGGCAGGATGTACTGTTGCAACCAGCTCGCTTCACAAGGCACTGAAAACAGACAACACAGTGAGCACGACACTCAAGAATGAATTACAATTGGATGGTGGTTGCCCCTATTGCTCGACTCACTGAAACGTCACACGCAAAATAATTTTAATTGGAGTATGATCACACTCTTTTCTGTTACATTCGCAAATGTAGCAAGAGAAAGCTGACTAGCTGCCGTCTTATAAACCCTGAATTCTCTTATCTTAGCTTTGTGGTCCTTATGTGAGATGTATATTGGTGACAACAGATTAAGTCTGTAAACTGTCACAACTGCAAATTCTCTAAACTTTGCCAATAGTGTTCCACAAATGAATGTCTTCCTTCTTCCAGAGATTCCCATATGATTTCACAGAGCATTTCTGTAATACTCCTGTACTGATCGAACTCATCAGCAACCAATCTAGCAGCAAGACTCTGAACTGATTTTAACTTTTTACTTTAAATTCCCCAACTATGTACCCATTTTGTAGGGGCTCTTGACAGTGCTTCTTGCATGGTATCTCATGTTCTGCATCAACATGTTGTCCTTATGACAGTTGGTTGATTTCCTTTTATGTGATATCTTCAGCAGTAGTGACAATTCATGAGCTTATTCTCTCTGATTACTTTGCAGTGTAAGTGCAATCTTCAATTAACAAACCAAGTCTCTTCTGATTCGCTCCTGTAACGAGGTATCTGACAGGAGGAATTATAACAACAAAGGTTTTCTTTTTAACAGTAAGTAATCAGAGAAAATGGGTCAATGAACTGTCACTATTAATGAAGATTTCACATTAAAGCAAGCAAACCAGCATTTATATAGATAACAGTCCAAAAGGACCAGGACAACACTGAACACTGCCAAAACTGTGCGGTTGTGCAGAATGCAAAATAAATGGAAAATTTAATTCAAATAATAACTGGTGTAGCAGACTGTTCTCATTTAGAAAATTTGTTTCTATAGTGACCCACACAACTCCAGTCATATTGAATGTTTACAGTTATGTGCATGAAACAAGAAGAAAGTGTAAAACAGTCCTGCGTGGTGTGTGTGTATATCTCTCCAGATACATACACAAACCACTGCAGCATTTTTTTTTACACCTTCTCTTGTTTCATGCAGATATCTGTAAATGTCCAGTGTGAAGAGAGTGTTATTCAGCTACTTCTGTCTCTCCCTTGTGAAACAGAGTGTACAATGAGCATTTAGTATTGATCTGAATGTTAGTGCACATGCAGGGAGTGCTTTCTAGTTACTGAAATAATTACAATGACATAAAGGAAACACAAAAATGTTCTTCAAAGAAGCAATAATGAAGGTTTTCTGTGTGCACCGAGTTCTTTATAGATAGCCTGAAGCAGAAACTGTTTTCCTGTATGGCACAAGCTACAGTATAACCAGTTGGCAGGATAAATATGTGTGTGTGTCTACTGAGTACATCACCATGCCTTCCTCCTTTTTCATAAACATCAGTCCATTTCTGACTATTACTTCACAACTATGCAAAACACTAAGTTGAAAGTCCACAGTACAAACAAGTTTTGTGATAGCAGGCAGGTTGACATACTTCACATAAATCTGCAAAAGATCAGAAAAATTGCTACAATGAGTGTAAAAATGGTTTTTCTGTGTCACTGCAATATCAGGCGTGAGGGCTGAGAACCATGATAAGGTTAATTGCCCTTCTTTTGTTAATAGTCTTGGAACAAAATTTTAAAAAAGTGTTCATGCCTATACAAGCAGCCACAAGTTTCTCCAGTTTCATAAAGTTTTAATGATTCTACCTTTAACACTGTGCTGTACGTATTCGTCCATTGTACAACCAATCAACCAAATATTTCAACAACAGGAAGCTAATCCAAAGATGCTAATTTTACAGGTGAAATGGAGTACTAAATTGTGACACCGTAAAGTGAGGAAAAAAACTATGTTATATGGTTAAAAAAAAACTATTCTTGTAGTGTACTTGTTAATTACACCCTTTGTACTTCTAGCATATGACAATCAACCAAATATTTCAACAACAGGAAGCTAATCCAAAGATGCTAATTTTACAGGTGAAATGGAGTACTAAATTGTGACAGTTCCTGGAACACCGTAAAGTGAGGAAAAAAACTATGTTATATGGTTAAAAAAAAACTATTCTTGTAGTGTACTTGTTAATTACACCCTTTGTACTTCTAGCATATGACAAAATCAAAGATGTCTGCCTACAAGCTGGGACAGCTACTACTAAAAGTCTATCCACACGACTTTATCATAAAACAATGGTATGCCTATATATGGCACCTTCACCAAAATGTGAAACTGACAACAGTTAGATTTCTGGTATAAATCTAAGAATACATCAAAAGGATAGGCTCATGCGAATGAAGTGGTGTTTTTGTTGCAATGGACGAAAAGCTCAAATTCACTAAAAAATACTACATTTTTTTGGGCAATATTAGACTCAAAACTGAACATAAACTTACAACTGCATCTCTTTATTGATCACTAGACTCACTCCCATATGTAAATAAAAAGTTAACAGAAAATCTCAGCTCGCTAGCACATACAATGAAACTGTTATGAGTGATCATGAGATGGTTATAGCAACAATGATTACCAAAGTATGAAGAGTATCTACAATAAGTTGTAAGATTTACATGAATTACATAAAGAAGCAGTAGTATTTGATCTGAATACAGGAACTTGAGATAGCAAATACTGCGCAATAGATGTAAAACAAAACATAAGAGTAAAGATGTACAGACGCTAAATGAAATTTGTTTGGAAGTGTAAAGCATGAAACTTTTAATAACTACTGCAGCAGAACTTTATCATGAGACCTAACACAAAATGCAAAGAAATTCTAATCTTACATAAAGGCAATCACTGCCATCAAAGTTGGCACAGACACTAAAGTATGGCACAGGAACTGAATCTGAGGGTATCAAATTAAAAGCATCAATATTGAATCCTTTTTTTTGCATCAATGCAAAGATGTATTATTTAGTATTAGCATCAGTGGTATTGGGAAATTACTAAAATTGATAAAGTTACAGGGCTCAATGGAATGCCTAAAGAACTTGCTACTGAAGTAGACCATCATTTAACCATAACGTATTGCAGATCCCTCTCAAAGGAAACACTGTGACCAATAGGTGGGAGAACGCAATGGTCACTCCTGTCTACAAGAATGGTAGCAGAAGGGATCCCAAAACTAATATCTAAATCACTGACATCCATCTGTTGTAAAATCTTAGATCATCATCTGAACTCAAACATAGTGAGTTATTATGAATATAATAATTTCCTCCTTGCCATCCAGTAGGGATAGTGGAAGCAACAGTCATGTGAATTTTTTTTTTCCTCTCATGACAGATAGATGCTCAGTTAGCATGTCATACAGTCTTTGACCAAAACTTGGCCTCTTCCAGTCCCTTTTCTGTTGCTTGATGGAGGTCTTCTTCAATACCGGAGCTGCGCACAGGTGACACTGAAGCATGTGCTGGATGGTCTGGACTTCTCCACAATCACATTTAATATTGTTTTCGGTTATGTACACCCATCCGGCCAGATAAAATCTTGATCTACCCACTCCTGATCTCAGCCTATTCAAAGATTTCCAGGTCATCCATTTCACGTCATGTCTTGGAGGCAGAGATTCAGAAACTTCGTTTCAGCCAAAGGGAAGGGAAGTCTTATCCCTCCAAAGCTGCACCCTGCTGTTTTCAGCAGTGGTAGTAAGTACCTTTGATGTTCCAAGGAAACTCTTCATTGACTTCAATCCCTGCGAATGCAGTTTATGCCCATACAGAGGATGGGTTTTTTCTTGTTCCATTTTCTTTCATTCTTTATTCACCACAATTTCTCTTTGAATGGGAGATGGTGCTATTCCTGCAAGGTGGTAAATCCATTCATCAGGAATAGATTTCAAACCACCTGCTATAATTCTGCAGGCATCATTAAGACCTACCTATGTCTACCTGTTTGCAACGTGATGAATTATACCAAACAGAACAAGCATACTCTGCTGCAGAATACGGTAATGCAAGTGCAGAGGTTCAAATGGTTTCAGGTTCAGCCCCACTGTGATCTGGCCAATTTTATTAACAGATTGTTCCTGGCGAAAACCTTCAACTTGTAATTCATGCAGTGTCTCTTGAAAGCAAGAGATCTGTCCACTGTCATTCCTAGGTATTTTGGATTGTAGCAATGTTGTAACTCAACTCCTGACCATACTATCATCAACCTATTTCTCAAATGCAGAGGAGACACTTGAGTCTTCGAGGGGTTTGGTTTAAGCTGATTTGTGCCATAGTATCTTGATAGGTTTTCAAGGGCACTCTTGACGGTGTTCTCCATTGAGTCAAAATCTGAGCTCTGAGTGGCAAGAGCAAGGTCATCAGCATCCCTGAAACTCCTGGTGTTGGGGGCAATAGGTCCGTTGTTTGTATACATGTCGAATACGACTGAAGCCAATACACTTCCTTGGGGGAAGACTGTTTTTCTGTATTCTTCATTGGCTGTGTTGCCCTTGAATGTCACTCAATTGCTATGATGAACCTAGTTAGGCTAAAATCCTTGGTCATTTGTATACCTGGAGTAGTAGTAGCCAGTGGTTGACAGTGTCGTAGGCTGTTAATAAGTCAACAAATGCCACCACTGTCACCTTATGAGCTTAAAACCTATCTTCTATGAACTGCATAAGATTCAGCAGCTGTCCAGTGCAACTTTTACCAGGACAACATCTAGCTTGTTGAGGTATTAGCAGAGGGCCAACTACAAGAGCCTATTTAAGATCATTCTTCCAGAAGTTTGTATACATGACAGAGTAATGAAACTGGTCTAGAAATAAACTCACAATTTCCTCACATGACATCCTGAAATCCAAGGATCAAGGCATTCATTCAAGCAAATGCAGTATTTCTTGACTACTGAAAAACATCTGACTTTGTATCACACCAACACTTACTAACAAAAGTATGGCCATACAGAGTATCAAAGGATATTTGTGAAAATGAAATTTATGAATTGACTGAGCATTTCTTTGTAGGGATGATGCAGCCTGTTATTTTGGATGGAGACTCATTGAAAAATGTAGAAGTAACTTCAGGAGAGTGTGTCGGGTTCCTTACTGTTCATATTGTAAATTAGTGACCTGACACACAACGGTAATAGAAACTACAAGCTTTCTGGAAATGACACAGTTATCTAAAAGCCAGTTACTAACCGAAAACAGTTACATAATAATCAGTCAGATCTTGATAAGATTTCAGAGTGATACAAAATGGGAACTAGCTTTAAATGTTCAAAAATATTAAATGTGCACATCACAAAGAAAAGTATTATCCTGTGACTACAATATCAGTGACTCACAACTGGAATCAATTTGGTATCCCGGCCAATGATTTCAAAATCCCGCCAAAGGACTTGGAATTTGACTGTGGGCGCTAGACAGCATTGTTTCATCTCCTAGCATTCATCTCGTTGATGTGGTGCTGGCTGGAGAGCCACGCACCTCTTTTCAGCCACTCAGTGTTCATGGACATACTATATAACCAGCGACAACATGGCTCTGCCTTCAATTGTGTACTTGATGCACTCTCACTCATATCATTCTCACTGCACACCATCGGTTTGGTCTCAGATTTTGCTACGTCTCAGGTTTTTGCTCTTTGATTACTCATTTGACCTTTTGTTATTCTGCTGTGCAGTCTCCACAGCCCATTTTCCTCTTGTTTTTGCCCACCCACATTTCCGCCTTTCAATAATCCCAAAGAGGATTGGGGCACTTAATTTACAGTGGCTGAAACAGCAATTCACTACTTTTCAGGTCCCTGATGACTCTCTCCAACAGTTGCTCTTCCTTTCTTGAGCTTCCCCAGAGGCAAGAGTTGTCTACCCTCTCAATCCAATCGCACTCACAGTCTACGAAATGTGCAATGACTCGAACTTCATAAATATCATCAGTCAGAAGAATCGCTCCCAGGTTGCTGGTTTACAAGGACTGAGTCACTACTGCGATTTCACTTGTGCGAGCCCAGCTTCCAAAACCTCATATACCAACTTTAATTCGGGAAGTCGTGGTCCAACTGGCTCCTGATTTTGTAGTATGCATGGCAGTCCTCAAGCTGGACAATCCTTCCTTGAACAATATTTTTAAAATTGCACAGGCAGCGAATGAGCAGCTCATGAGGCCCTTGGGTGGGTGGGTGGATGGGTGGGGAATTATTTGTTAATCACTTACTAGACGGCGGCACTGTGACCATCAGTTTCTGATATATTGATCACCTCTGAAGAATAGCCAGTCACACTCCGGGCGGCATGGACTGCAGGGGTCTTCCGTCATGTCCATACTACTTCACATCACACATACAAGTGGAATCTGTGTAACTGGTCGCACTGAACCTGTTGAGGGAAAGATCGGCATCTCCAAAATATTTATCATAAGCTGTCAGGGCAAGGGGACGCCATTCCCCACATGCATCATGTGACACTGCATGAACTTCAGGCACTTGTTCCCCAGTGCTCTCATTACTGACCAGAACCCACTATTCTGGCTGCCCTCACGTCTTCCAGACTGGGCTGCAAAACAGCTCTAGTTTTGGGCACTCTTCCTCAGCTCCTACAGTTATACCATTAAATACAAGCACAAAGCATAAAACGCTAATGCAGATGCTCTATCTCGCGTACCTGTGTGTCCAGTAGGAAATCTCATGTTTCCATGCAGATGTGGAATAGCAACACACCTCACATGAATTTCCCATTATGACTGCTTACACTGCAGCATACACGCACCTTGATTGTTTCTTATAGCACATCATGCACTATGAACTCCATAGGTGGCCCATATATTTTTTGAAGAATGCCAAGCTGGAGTTCCAGGCATGGGCACACCTCTCCTACCATCTGTCGGTCATCACTGATGTTCTCCTGCTTGACACTGAGTCAGATATAGTGTCATCATCCTGACTGCCCTGTTTACTGTATGAATTGTCAATCAATCACAATAACAGTTGACACTCCAAGGGGTTTGGATTGCTGTCCAACCAACTCCACCTATGCCTTCCACCTGCATCACCTTTGGTGGCTCTAATGGACCTGGAATGCCCACCTTTGCCAATTCCACAACTGCATGTGTATAAATTGCACTCCTGGGCTCCAGATGGAGGCACAGAGCCTCCGCAACCTTGGCCACTGTTGCCTAAACTGCCACAACCCAGTACTTTGCCAGATACTTCTGGTACCTCACACCAGCCGGAAGAACTTAAGTGGCAGGACACCAATCATGCCACCAGCCCACCTTCTGAAGCATCATTCAGAATGCTTCTGGCCCTATGCATCTGTTTCAAGTTTCCCAGCTGGTGACCTCGAAAGCCTGCTGGAGGGAATGGAACTCTATTGAGGCCACCAGCGGCCATGCCTCTCTTGCCCACCACTCAGTGCTCGTGGACGTAATACAAAGCTATCGGCACTGCAACTCTTGTCTCCACTCATGTATCCGCTGCACTCTCATATTGTTTTCCTTGCACGTCATTGGTTTGGTCTCAGTTTTCACTACATCTTAGGTTTTTGCTCCTGGACTACTCACCTGGACTTTGTTATTCTGCCATGACATCTCTGTTGTCCAGTTTCATCTCGTTGTTGTCCTCCCTGTGCACACTCGCCAAACTAGTGCTGTCGACCCTGGCCAGTCAGTCCAGCCTCGGAAGGTTCTGTGGTCATCCCTGACTTTCTGTGGAGTCTCTATCACAATAGTCAACTCATACAAATGCCTAGATGTAACAACGAATAAGGATATGGAATGGAATGATCCCACCTCAGTTGCAGGTACAGTAGATGGCAGACTTCAGCACATTGGTAGGATACTGGGAAAATGTAATCAGTCTACAAAGGAGAATGCTTACAACATATTTATGCAACCCACCTTAGAATATTGTTTAAGTCTATGTGAGAACCATACAAAATATGTGAAACATGAGATCTGAACATGTACGAAGTAGCGTAGCACAGATTGTTGCCAGAATGTATCACTCACAGGAGAGTGCCACAGAAATGCTGAAGAAACTGAACTGGTAGACACTAGTAGATAAATATCAACTACAGCAAGGAACCCTGCTTCCTAATTTTCAAGAACCAGCATAAAATATGGAACCAAGGAATATACTAAAACGCCTTCGTATCACTTCTGTAGGGACCTTGAACACATGGGTAGATTAATTACAGTTAACAAAGAGGCATCTAAGCAAATATTCTTTCCAATCTCCATTAGTGAATAAAGTGGGAAGAAACCTAGATACACTGCAGAATGGGATTACCATCTGTTTACGTAGTAGAATGGGATTACCATCTGTCATGCAATTTACAGTAGTTTACAGACTACAGATGTATGTGTAGGTGGTTGATTAAGGAGAAAAAGAATAAATTATTACAAAGTTACGGTTAAAACATAAATCCTGTGTACCAACTAGATAACTTAATCATATACATAGAGGAAATTGGGTCTCCTTTCCCCTCTCACTTATCTCCATATTTTGTGAATACACACGTTGTAGAACATTATGAAAATGATAAATACATGATGTGAGATGGGAGGTGGAAAGGTGTGAGGAGAAGTAGAAGTAGAAGGGAGAAAGGAAGGGAGAAAGGAAGGGAGAAGACAGGAAGAGGCAGAAGGTGAGAAAGGAAGGGAGCAGAGAGGAAAAGGCAGAAGGTTAGAATAGAAAGGAAGGAAGAGAGAAAGAGGGGGGAGGAGGGTTGAAGGTAGGAGGAGGGAGGGAGGGAGGGGGAGAGAGAAGGTGGCAGGGGGGAGTGAGAGAGAGTGTGGAAGGGGGGGGGGGAGAGAGAGAGAGAGAGAGAGAGAGAGAGAGTGGCAGGGGGGGAGAGAGAGAGGGTGGCAGGGGGGGAGAGAGAGAGGGTGGCAGGGGGGAGAGAGAGAGAGAGAGGGTGGCAGGGGGGAGAGAGAGAGAGACTGTGGCAGGGGGAGGGGGTGGCAGGGGGAGAGGGAGAGGGAGAGAGAGGGGGGAGAGGGAGAGAGAGGGGGGAGAGGGGGGAGAGGGAGAGGGAGAGAGAGGGGGGAGAGGGAGAGGGAGAGAGAGGGGGGGGGAGAGAGAGAGAGAGAGAGAGAGAGAGAGAGAGAGAGAGGGGGGGGGGGTGGCAGGGGGGAGAGAGGGGGGAGGGGGGAGGGGGGAGGGAGAGCAAATTTTAGATGTGATATTGAAATGATCGATTGTATTTGTAGGCCAGTAGGCTTAAAATCCAAATCAGAAATAAATGCTATGAAAGGTCTTATTGTGTTAATGGCTTCATTTGTGCCTCATTATGACTATCCTAGGTCCCTCCCCCATCACAGTGGTGCTTCATGGATTTACAGTTGTATCTCATAAAGGCCTGACAATATTGAAATCGAGATCCTATTAAAATTTGCAGGGCACCAAATTCTGCATTCAATGATACGCCGCACATATTTTTTGGACCAGCCATTCAAATGCTCATCAAACTTTACATACATATGAAACATTTTCATTTTAACTATTACTTTCTGGTATATCATCTAAACTAACCCATTTATCAATAAAATGGTCTACCCAAAAGTTATAGAGGAATAAATTATGCATTCGATAAGACCAAAAAAATTTTTTGGACCACCTATTTCTATAGAACTCCACCTTAAAGTTGGGTCAACTCACACTGACTGTGTAGATTGTGGAGAAGAATAGGGACTATTTTCGTTGCAGTTTACAGTTATGAGCCAGCACTCATCCCCTCTCTCTATTAGATGAAGTTGCAATGAGGAAGACTCCCAAGTCAGTCTTCTATGACTTGTTCACAGCACTGAATGAGGTAAATCTGGAAGGAGCAGCTTCTGTCATCTATGGTGGACTTCTTCTCCACTGTGCTGTGTGAAAAAATGGTGAAACATTCCAAACAATCCCAACAAAACACCCTGACTACCCAAAAAGTTACTACTACCGAAGTGCAACAAGTGTGGTGTTTCAAGCCTTAAATACACTGAGTGCCTCCGCCAAGGCAAAAGACACACTACTCCTGAGGTCATCTTTAGCAAGTTAATGGTTGTGATCAGGACTCAGGAGCAATTATTTTCCAATGACAGAAATAAAGCGCGTCTCATTAACCATCAGCAAACACACATTTCTCAAAACCTGAAACAGGAGTGACCCCATCAAAATTATTTGTCTCAACAGCTTCAAACTGGCAGACAACATCAGAAGACCATACATATTTCTCCACGCCAAAAGTGGATTTGACCCAACTTCAGCGCTCTTCAAGCAGGGTAAGAAGAAGGTGGTCAAGCTGTTGGTCAACAATAAATATCCTTTAGAAGAAATCAAAACTTTCTTCAAGCAGGGCACTCAAGCTAAAGCTATTGCTGAAGCTGATGTGCAATTTTTAGCAACTCTCTCTGGAGGCAGGGTAGGAGATACAGTAGATAAATTGTGATTCGAACTAGTTGCCAAAGCCCTTGTGAAATACGAATTCAACCTATTCAACCTGGCATCCCTAACACCAACATCTGAAGCAGCCCTGCCAACATTGACAACTTACCTACAAGTACAAATGTGGTTAGGACACCACATGGATCTGCTCCTCTGGGGATGTGAGACTTCAAAGTTTGGTCTTGACTCTGTTCATACCCCTACAATTTTCTGCAAATGCAACAAGGGATGTGCTGGTGGTCGTAGGTGTTGACAGACTGGGATAAGTGTGCACTGATTTGTGCCAACCGTAATGGGAACTCCTGCACTAATTCCCTCCAACCAGATGAAACTGATGAACCAGATGTTGACAAAGATGTAGACGGCATATATGGAGCGACAAAAATCACAGACTTTGAGGAGCTGAGTGATGGGATAACAGACACTGAATCGGAAATTACAAACTTCGAGAAGCCAAACGACCCAACAACAGTGAAACATTGACGTTTGTGAAATTTGTGTGCCAACCTATTTTTTCACCTTTTCATCTTCTTACCTTTAACTATTTAACTACAATTTTTGTTGTTATGAAATATAATCACCACCAATTGATTTCAAGAATTGGGTTTCTTATCTTGCCTCCATCTTCATGTCAGTTAACTGAATCTCATCGTATTCTATATGATACCTTTTTTAATATTTTCTTTTTATCTATTCTATAATTTTAATATTTTATTGTATTACTATATTCACTAAGTTCAAGACAAGTACATTGGAATGCTATAGTACTATGTTAAAAGTGTAAATACCACTTATTGAAGAACTACAATCTAAACAGGCTTCACTGTTGTTGAGAAATAGTCAAATTTTAAAGTGGAGCTGTAGGTAAACAGGTGGTCCAAAAAATTCACTTTTGTCTCATCAAATGCATAATTTATTCTTCTATAACTCTTGTATGGACTGCTTTATTGATAGGTGGGTTGATTTAGATGATACTACCTGAACGCAAAAGTTAAAACTTAAAAAAAATCATGAATATGAAAAGCACTAATATGGGAACGGGTGGCCCAAAAAATACGTGTCTGGTCTCACTAATGTGTGTCTGGTCTCACTAATGTGTGTCTGGTCTCACTCATAGCAGAATTTAATGCTCTACAACTTCTAATAGGACCGTGTTTTCAATATTTTGTGTCTTTTATGAGATATAACCATAACACTGCAAAAATACCCCTTTCGAGGATACATTTTCAACCCCCACGACCTAAGCACAACTCTGCTGGGAGGGGTGGGGGAGGGGAGGGGGGCCGAAGCCTAGAATAGTCGTACTGTATTGGGCCACAAATGAAGGCATTAAAATGATAAAACCTTTTGTAGCAATTATTTCTGATTTGTCTACTTTTTTGGTTTTGCACTAATGGCTGTTAAAGTGGAAGGGGTGCTGTTTGCAGAAAAAGTTTGGATTCCATAACGACTTAACTTGTAGGTCAGGGTCACTAATTTTATTACAGCATGAAACAGAGTGAAAAATATAGAGATGATGATAGGAAAAAATGGGAGGAAGAGAACTGCTTCACCTACTCCATTCTCACGAAACAAGAAAATTAATGGTACTAATTTCAGTCCACATACAGGTGAAGCTAACAACAGAAGAAGTGAACGAGTCAACATAGTACAAGACTGCCAGACTAGCAAAATGAAAAGTCAAATAAGAAGACATTATAGATTGTTGAATATAAAGGCAAGCCATCTCACCCTGTGATTCCACCTCATCAATAAGTGGGCCCAGAAGTCTTATACGACGATGGGCCATCACAACAAGTCTCAATTTGTCACCAAGATCTTGCATCTCATATATTTGTGCAAATGTCCCAATGCGATAGACATCCGAGACATTACTGACAACATCTGATGTGTTTCTGGAACAAAATGCGAAAGAGATGTTAACATTTTACAAATATTCTTAATGCAGTAGATACAATGAAAGAAACATTTGCAGCCACATATAACATTTCTTTCCTGGTATCAGTGTAATAGAACTTTAACAAAAAGCACTCATTATAAACAAAAATTCTACGGTAATACTTTGTTAATATGCTCCTTTATAAGTCACTCCTCCAAAGCCAAAAATAGTCCCTAGGAGGTTATGTGAAGTGCTTCCCATTTACTGTGCTGCTTTCCCACATAAGAAGTTCTGATACTCTCCATCAGCAGTGAGTATCAAATACTACAAAGGAAAGCTTACAAGTTGTGGTGTAGTCATGAAAAAGTTTTCAGTGATCCAAGAAAATATGTAACTGTGTCTCTATTCATGTGCAGTATGTACACTTCAATGGTGCTCTTTACACACCACAGTTTTATTTGTTTGAAAAAGCCAAAATTACTAATGATTTTTACTGTACCATCACAAGTAGCGTGATATATATAACACATTTCTACTCTGGTCTGAAGATAGTCATTACTGACCGAATTAATCACCTGATAACATTATGCCATGCCTGCTCCACCTGTTCATATAGTACTGTAAAGAGTTGTTGGTTGACGAGTCACACGAGTCACTTCATCCCATTGTAATCCACACTGTGTAGACACATGGCAAATGAACCCCCCAGATATGATAAAGTTCAAATTTATTTAAAAATGAAACAGCAATAAAGGTATAATCAAAAGACTGACTATAAGTGTCGGCAAAGACATTAGTTATGAATGCACAGTAAAGCACAGACAAATGACCGTAAAACATAATTTACTTTTTTGTGCATGATTTTGTTTCACTCTCTTGAATGTAGAAGTTTTGTTAAGCCGTACTGCTCGGAGTATGATGGGCTATGAGTGTATTTTATCATGTGTGTTTCTGAGTAAGAGAGGACTTAATAACAGTATTAAGTATTTTTATTCAAATGAATTAGAACCAAGTTAAGAAGAATTCCTCCATATTTTATATCATCTTGAGAGGCACTGGTGTTCCCTGGAGTTGGCTGCCTGCATCTATAATTGAAATGGAGGAAAAGAAGTCCACGATCATATTGTCGTAAAATTAACAGAAGGAGAAGCTTTCAGTAGATGAGAAATATAATTAAATTGTATATACAGTGATGCACATAGAAAAAAGAAACAACGCAAGGTAAAGTGAATGAACAATAGCACAATTTCGTACACGTGGAACATTTCATAATAATGCAGTTGTAGTAATATTCTCTTTTTACTGTAAGTAAAATGACACTTAACAATCAAATTTCCTTTTATTCTTTCCTTTTAATTATATTTTTTATTATTATAATACAACTGGTGACCTAAGTGCCACGACTTCATGACACCGGTTGTAAGTAGTGTTCGCTAACTATATTGTTATAGTAAGAAATTTCTATGACATTGTTATTAGTCATAAAAACTAATTGTCTGTATTTTCTGTTTGCATGAATCACAATGGGGAGCAAGTAAAGCAAAAAGGCAAAAACAGAGGAGAAATTTTGGAAAGAAGTAAGAGCTGGTCCCAGGTTATGCAAAATTTTCCATAGTAAGCTATTTTGTTCGGAGCAGAAAAGGTGGGATTGCTATGCAAGTTGCTTGCACGGTTATGCTTGGTAGTGCATCTTTTGATGTAGATAGAAACCTTTTCCTCATTATTCCCTTATTGAATTTTATAGTGGAAAATTTACAAAAATTTTTCAGTGTTATACGCGTTGTCAGTAAAACAAAGAATTGCAACACAATAGTTTGCATGTCATAGTAGACGTAAAACAGGCTTTGACATTGCGTAAATTACAATTATCAAGTGTAATAATTAGCATATGATATGTTTCCATTTTTTGTGAAATTTTTATTTTTGCACATTCATACAGCATGGCAGAAAAATATATGTCCATTGTTGATAACAACAGCGAAAACGTAATCAGCCAAGATGGCATAGAATTGCGCGATCGAACAACTGAAGTTCAGGTGCCATGAATGCCTACCACAGAAAGTTTAAGAAGGTCAGAGTTGAGTGTCGCAGGTTTGACAAATGATGCTCTGCAGCAGAATAATGACGACACAATGTTTACAATTGAGGAGACAATGTCACGCATCTCCCAGAGCGATATACTGCTCATGAATGAAACATTGGAGAGCGATACAAATACGACTCTTGACAACACGTTACAAACACCATTTGCTCACAACACAAACATTAACTTGGAAAGAACAGCTGACAGCAACCACAATAGTACAACTGTCACACTGCTATGGCAGTTATTTTCTAACATAAATACGAAATTAGATAATATGAACACTAAATAGTGACCAAAATATGGAACAGCTTGAGAGAAGAGCATACATATCTGCAAATGCCACAGCTCAATGGCTGTTGGAAAATGAACTGGTTATAAATCTAAAAAAAGACTAAATAATTGAAATTGAAATGGAGGAAAAGAAGTCCACGATCATATTGTCGTAAAATTAACAGAAAGAGAAGCTTTCAGTAGATGAGAAATATAATTAAATTATATATACAGTGATGGACATAGAAAAAAGAAACAACGCAAGGTAAAGTGAATGAACAATAGCACAATGTATGCGGTGTTTAAAAACAAGGAAAAGGCTGTAGACATGGATTTAGAGGTTGATGGAACAAGGTTGGAAGAAGTAGAATCTGCTAGATTCTTAGGTATTCTTGTGGATAATGAACTGAAATGGAAAAAACATATTAATAATGTCTGTAAGAAACTGAGCTCTGTCATATTCTTAATGATGCAGCTATCACAGTATTCAGACAAGAACCTTCTGTGTACAGCGTATCATGGACTTTTTGAACCATACTTACAGTATGGAGTGACTGTGTGGGGAAACTCAAACAAACAAGAGACAAAACGAGTGTTCACATTACAAAAAAAAGCAATTAGGACCATTTTAAGAAGAAAGACCTCTGAAATGTGCAGAAACTGTTTCAAGAATTTAGGTATCTTAACTTTTTCATAGTTGTATATATATAAAACAATAATATACATCACAAAAGGTAGTGAGAACTGGATTACAAATGCTAGTGTACACACCCACAATAGAAGAAGGAAGAATGAGGTACAGAGCATACCCCACCGACTGGTTTTGCTAGAAAAAGGACCCCAGTAGTCTGGTATCAGACTACTAAGAAGTCTGCCCAAAAACCTGCAAGATAGTGTACTTCACAATGACTTTCCAAAGAAACTTAAAAACTATCTCATTGAAAAAGAGTTTTACAGTGTTGCAGAATACTTATGCCACTAAATTTGTATATGTTGTTATTCATTATCAGTGATGTAAAAATGTAAGTTAAAGGTGTAGAAAAATAAGTGATAATGAATGTTAATACTTGGACATGCCCTATATCACACGTACATTTACTGTACACAATGTAATCTTACAGGATCAAATAAAATTCAATTCAATTCAAACCAATTTCAGTGATATGATACAAGATATGAACACGGTGAAACAGCAACAAAACACTGTTACACAAGATCTAAATACAATGAAACAAAAACAAAAACAAGTATTCAAGGATTTGCAAGACAGTCTCTCAGAAGTTCAATGACTTAGCCAAAAATTTTCGCACTGAAATCAACAAAAAATTGAATGATACGAAAAAACAAGTAAAGCACGAAGTACTTTCTGAAGTTAACAGTAACATTACGGAGTTAAAACAGAAGGTAGATGCCTTTAATGAACATCATGATCTAGTAGAGAAAAGGATAAAGAAAATCACAGACACCAACACAAACATTGAAGCCACATAGAACCAGTTGTGTTCGACAGTAAAAAAATGTAACCACTGTAGTTAACAAACTAAACAAAGACTATGAAGATGTACCTCTAGCTGTGGAAGAGCTTACTTTAAGGGTAGCAACATTAGAAGTTGACTAAACATGTGCTAAGAAAGAGAGAGAGAACACCTGAGGTAGGTACATTAGATAAGAGTAATATCATTGCAGAGCAGTTAGTAACTGATTGTAAGTTACACACAGATGTAGTAGAAAAAGCTATTCAGAAAAAAGAAAATGAAATATGAGGGGCGTTCAGAAAGTAAGCTCCGGTCGGTCGCGAAATGGAAACGACTATGAAAATCCGATAAAGCTTTGCACAGATGTGTTGGGTAGTGTCTCTAGTATAACCCCAGTTAGCATCACGTCGCTCTTCTCATTTCTGAGCTCGCAGTGAGTGCGTAAAGATGTCTAGAAACTAGTGTCTGCCGCCAAGTACGAGGGCCTGGTGAGAAATTTCGCCTGAAGCTATGCAGCTAACATTACATAACTGTCGTGCTGTTTCGTCTTCACGACAATTCTCAGCCGCATTCTGCAGGGGCAATGAAGATGCTCCTGCATCGTTTTCAAATGGAAATGTTAGATTACCCACAATACAGTCCGCAATTGTCTCCCCCTGAGTTTCATCTCTGGTCACATGAACCGCTGTCTTTGAAGACAACATTTTGACACAGACAACGAGGTGTAGGCCAGCGTGGAGAATTGGCGGAAAGCACTGGCGGCTGCCTTCTATGATGAGGCTATTGAAAAGTTGGTACAACGCTATGACAAAAGTCTAAGTCAGAACGGCGACTATGTAGAGAAGTAGCTGAAAGGTGTAGCTAATTGTTACAAGTAAAACATTTCTGATGTTCACTGTGGTTTCAATTTGGCAATCAATCGGAGCTTACTTTCTGAACAGGCCTCGTAGTTAACAAGGTAAACATTAACCTACAAGCTGCGGAAGATAAGATCCACAATCTTTTAGAAGAAAATATTGCCGGATCTCAAAATATGTACATAAATAATACTAAGGCTACAGTGAACAAATCACAACCCATCGGTATTTATCCATAAATTGTCACAAGTTCTACAGCAGGTACCAGTGACAGTTGTAGAATGCAAAACACAAACATTCTTAGCCACCCTGACATGTCCAAGGATTTTTGTCTATGTACACATGCCTCATCTATGGGGCTGGGGCCATGCTTGTTCCAGATGCAAGAAGTAGAAGGTAAAGAAGTACCCAAGGTCATCAGTTTTGCTAGTCAAACATTATCAGAAGCAGAAAGATATTACTCTGTCTCAGAATTGGAAAGTTTAGCTGTAATATGGGCATTTAAAAAGTTTGAATATATTTTGCGGGGTAAGAATACCAAAGTTTACTGTGACTATCAGTCACTGTCATTCCTCTTAACATTTACTATTGCAACGTAGATTACCTAGGTGGTGTCTATATTTACAAGAATTCAATTTCAAGATCATTTATATTAAAGGAAGTCAAAATGTTATTGCAGATGCCTTGTCTAGGTTACCACAAGGTTTAGATGAATGTAGTGAATTGACACAGCAAGGTGCAGAAATCAAAACGTTATTAATGCAAGGTACAACACAACAGTCTGATTACCATAAGTTTTGTAAGTGAATGAAAGTGTGTCATGGCGGCTGCAGTGTAACACGTGTTAAGTTCGGCTCGCGAAATTTAGTTGAATTCGAAGGTGTTCTCGCAGGTGGTGTTGTCTAGTACAAGTGGAAATCGTGAAAACAACAGTGTTCTGTGCAGTAGTGCTATTTTTTTTTTCTGTGCTCCGCCAATATCTTCGAGAAAATGGTAAACAGAAGAGTGAACAGCAGCGCGTCCAGCAGCGGGGAAGCAGCAGGTGCGGCGGGCCCGCTCTCGGCGGAAGGTGCGGCCGCGGCTCCTGGTATAGCGGAGCTGGTCCGCTCTGAGGTAAACGCTGCGCTTCGCAATAAAAACAATCTCGATCTGATAGCAGGCACTATATCAGATACTGTAACGGCAGCAGTATTGGCCAAAATGCGTGAAACTGTTGAGGCCAATACTGCCGAAATTACAGCACTAAAAAAGTCTGTGTCTGAATACAAGAAACAGGCACGAGAGTTGGAAGTCAAACTATCTGCTGCAACTGATGAACTAGAACAGTACCAAAGGCGAAATAGTCTACGACTGTTTGGAGTAGTAGAAAATAAGGAAGAAGACACGGACAACCTGCTTATACAGGTTGCGCGTGAAAAATTAGGCGTTGAAGTGACCAAGGCAGACATTGACAGGAGCCATCGGGTGGGACGAAAATTACCAGGTGCCACCAAACCTCATCCAATAATAATTAAATTTGTCTCGTACTGAAAAAGGGCAGAGATCTTTACCCAGAAGAAGAAGTTAGCAAGGACAGGGCTTACAATAAGGGAAGATCTGACACACGAACGGCTAAAGATTTTAAACAGTGCCATATCCCATTTCGGTCTTCAGAATGTGCGGACTCAGGATGGCAGAGTAATCATTAAGACAGCAGCTGGAAAGAAGACAGTCACAAACATGACAGAACTGAATAGTATTAAGTGAAGCTACTCGAGCCAAAAGTGCAAACTTAACACCATTTGCAATTGTAACAGCCCCAATACTCAGATATAGTCTTGTAATTTTATTAATTTTTTAATTATACCCATATTTGTACCTTCAACTAATTGTTTTTGTAACTGTATTAACTTTTCACTATTTTTTTGTGTCTGTAGCTCTAACCATTACTTAATTTTAGTTACTGCTAATTCTTTTTTCATTTTCTCAGTTTATTCTCTTCCGTTCTGAAATAGTTCTATTGAAATTATTAGTCTCTCCTTTAGTTCATTAATCACCCATCTCTTCGGTTTAAATTGTTCATAACAAAAATCACTATCAGTATCACTTTAGCAAATTTCAATCTAATTGTAGCTTCCTACGATAATCACTACCAGTATCACTTTAGTAAATTTCAATTTAATTCTAGCTTCCTACGATAATCTATTAATTACTAAGCTTACTTCTCTCTGCTGGCAGCATCGGCCTCTTAAATCACTCCCTTCTCCCTTATTTCCACCCTAAGCTGTTTCAAATACGCTAATTACATTTCTCCTCGTACGACAGAGGATACACAGTGACACACAGCCGTCACTATTTTGGTCATATTTCTCCTTGCACAGAATACCACTAATCCATTTTCTATACTCCCGCAACCTCAGGAAATCTTTAGCAGGCGCCTTTCTTTCGGCACTCGCGGTGTCACAAACAGGGCGTGCAAAATCTCTGACACCCCTGTGTTATGTCACTTGGCGGAAGCAGCGGCCAGTGCCCCTCGCGGCAGGTAGTGCCTAACAAAGGGACAAACCAGTCTGCCACCCTACTCCAGGCTGCTCGGCGGAACGCGTCAGAGCTTTTAGCAGCTCACTGCAACATCCAGTCTTTACCTGCGCATTACGAAGAACTT
Organism: Schistocerca americana; assembly: GCF_021461395.2. Lineage (NCBI taxonomy): Eukaryota > Metazoa > Arthropoda > Insecta > Orthoptera > Acrididae > Schistocerca > Schistocerca americana. Next base: position 496,964,714 of record NC_060122.1, read on the forward strand.
AGCCTCCTCTTCAACCAACTAAACTACCACGTAATCCTCTTATCCGAAACGTGGTTGAAACCACACATATCCTCTGCATCTTTTCGTCTCCCAGGGTACACATTTCTTAGGGCAGACAGATCAAAAAAGCGAGGTGGCGGGGTCGGCGCGTATATACGAACAGGTCTCAAAGCAAAAGTCTTATGTACGTCAAATCCTGCTGAAGAAAAAGAGGCTGAATTCATGTTCATTGAAATAAATATACAAAGTCGGAAATTCTTGACTGGCGTCGTGTACAAGCCACCAAAAATAAGCTCAATGAGTTCCTTCCAGTCGGAATTACATTCACTTCAGTGTCAATACGAACATGTCATCGTAATGGGTGACTTGAACATAGACCTGCTAAGAGACACTCCCTCCGCAATAAACCTAAGAAGACTGTTTAGTTGCAATAGCATGAACATTCTTCCATTACAACCTACACACCATACGGCGCACAGTCATACTCTTATAGACGTAATCGCAACGAAACAGACTGACAAAGTAAGAGATGTTGGTCAAACATCGGCCCCTGGCCTCTCAGCACATGATGTAATATTCCTGGCCTACTCTGTGCAGCCCCCAAGGATCAAATCGCGTTACATAACTTGTAGGAACATGAAACGTATTGACCTTGACGCTCTAACAGCCGATTGCTCAGAAATCTCATGGCATCAAATAATCAGAAAACCCACAATCGACAGCAAAATTAATGAACTTGGTGATAAACTCACTGCCCTCTATGACAAACATGCACCTGTGCGCACAATCCGTGTAAGAAAATCTCCTGCTCCATGGCTGACAGCTGAATTACATCAAATGATGACTAATAGGGATGCTGCCCACAGGCGTTTCAAGGCAGATCCGAAACCCGAGCGTTTCGAAGAATATAGAAAGCTACGGAACAGAGTGAAACAATGCATTCGCAATGCTAAAATCAGGCACGCTCGCTCCCTTGTATGCAGCGATCTGACGCCCACGACTCTATGGAAGAATCTCCGTAGCTTGGGGGTCGGAAAGGCAAAATCGGAAACTACTTTTCATGTGTCAGCAAACGAATTAAATGAATTCTTCTCTGCACCTCTGAATACCAGCACAGCTGATAATTACCGTCCACAAGAATCCCCAAACAGGATAACTAACAACGATACCTTCCATCTAAAACATGTAACAACAAATACGGCAAGAAAAGCAATAATGAGAATCTCTTCTGATGCAATAGGCAACGACAGTATCGGTATAACCATGATTAAGAATGTTGCCGATATCTTAGTACCTGTCTTAACTGACATATTTAATTTTTCCCTCGTGAACGGAATATATCCCACTGCATGGAAAAGAAGCCTAATTCGACCCATGCCTAAGATCGAAAACCCGCAACTGCCTAGTGATTACCGACCAATTAGCATACTGCCTGCTGTTTCCAAAGCACTTGAATATACTGTTCATGACCAAATCACTGAACACTTGCATGAATTCAGCCTATATGACAAATTTCAATCCGGTTTCCGTAAACATCACAGCACAAACACTGCTCTAATTAAAGTAACAGATGACCTGAAATATGCCATCGACAATCGAAAGGCAACAATATTGATGCTACTGGACTTCAGCAAAGCTTTTGACACTGTTAACTTTGACATATTGCTCAGAAAAATGCAACAGCTTAATTTCTCTGATAGTGCAATGAGATGGTTTGAAAGCTACTTAAAAGACAGACAGCAATGTGTTGTCTGCGTAAATGAAAAATCTTCCTGGAAACATGTTTCCTCGGGAGTGCCACAAGGATCAGTCTTAGGACCACTTTTGTTTTCTTTATATGTCAACGATATTTCGTCGGTTCTGTCCTCCTGTAAATATCATTTCTATGCCGACGACCTCCAGCTCTACCTAAGCGTCAGACCTGATGATGTAAACACTGCAATCGCTCAGATGAATGATGATCTGTCTTCAGTAGTGAGATGGGCGAAAAACCTGGGGCTTAAACTAAATGCAAAAAAGACGCAAGTAATCTTAATAGCCCATCAGAAATTAATAAGTTCAGATTTCCGCGAACGGCTACCTCCTATTCTGCTCGACGGTACTCCAATACCATATCAGAAAACAGTGAAGAACTTGGGTGTAGCTTTGGATGAGCATCTCAACTGGGCGGAGAATACAGTCGCAGTGTGCCGAAAGACGTCTGCTTGTCTCTATGCTCTCAAAAAGTTTCGGAACATATCTCCACAGGACTTGAAACGCCAGCTCGTGCAAGCACTCGTTCTACCGAACCTCCACTATTGTGATGTGATTCAACAAGGCATGAGTAGTGAAAACAAAAGACGGCTAGAGCTAACCATGAATGCCTGTGTGCGTTACACCTGCAACATTCGCCGATATGATCATGTTAGTGCTTCATACTCCGAGCTAGGGTGGCTGCGGCCGGACAAATTGCGTGACTACCACACTCTATGTCTACTCCACCGACTCCTCATCGCGCAAGCACCCCAGTACCTTGCTTCAGAGATTAAAAACCTGTCGTGTCATCATAATCGAAACACGAGGTCACTCTTATTTGGTATCCTAACTGTGCCCACTCACAAAACAAAAACTTTTGCAAACTCCTTCTCAGTTGCCGCTGTCCGCCTCTGGAACAAACTGCCCCTTACCTTGCGCAAAATTCGATCTCCTGCTGCTTTTAAGAAGAAGTTGAAGCATTTCCTACTATCATCCTCACAAAGTTCTCCACAAAATTAATGTACAAGGACAATCCCCTCATCTGTCAAATAGCAAAGCTAGCGTCTCCTATCTTGCTCCTGAGATGCCTTCCTCTTCATCTTTCTCTATTAGCCACGCAATCTTCTTTTCCTTTATATTTCCTTAATTATGTTTCATCATGTCTCTATTCTTCTCCTCCCTTCACCATGAGTCTCCCTCATACTCCCTGCTGCCGGCACTCCTATCTAAAATCTGTACTTGTGACCTAAGAATATAAACTCTATATGTATGTATTTTTCCAGGTGTACCTTTCAAATTGTTTATTTCACTTTTTGTACTAGATGTAGTTTAACATGCCTACTAAAACATATGAATGTAAAATAAGTAGAATGCCTGGTTAGATGTAAGAGAGGGCCTGATGGCTCTAATCTTGCCAGGTTAAATAAATCAATAAATAAATAAATAAATAAAAAATTATACAACAGAAAGATCGCATACACGGGTGTTTTGTTTCATAGGAAACATGAAAAATCTGACCAATGGTGTGTGTGTGTGTGTGTGTGTGTGTGTGTGTGTGTGTGTGTGTGTGTGTACACAGATGTAGTAGATAAGATTATATCAACAAATTTATAAGACACACACATGAAGTAAGGGGACATTTTGGAGTAGGCAAATGTGCCGAAAAAATTGCAACACTTTGTTATTTTCCAAATTTGAGAAGGGAAGTCATATAGGTATTAAGAAAGTGTACAATATGTCAAAAATCAAAACAGTCCAATGTTTCAAAATACACTGAACTACACCCAATACTCTCAAAAAAAGAAAACCTCTGGATATAGTATCCCTGGAGATAGCTGGTCCATATTCAAGAAGTAAAGGAGGTGTAAGATACATAGTGGCACTATATGATATTTTCTCGAAACAGATCAAAATGTATGCCATTAAAAATGCAACAGCCACAAATATCAGAAAAAGAATTGAAGAAAACTATTTGAAAAGAACATGTAAACCAAAGGTACTACTAACTGATAATGCTTCGTATTTCATTGGGTGAAAGTGGAAACAATTTATGACCTCACAGGGCATAAAACATATTAGAAAGCTTTTTCAACCAGGAAGAAAGTCCCATAAAACAAGTCTTTAAAGAATTTAACTGGTTTATAAGGACATACACCCCTCACAAACATACTCGATGGGTAGCATACATAACTCCTTTCATGCAAGTTGTCAATAACCTTCCACATTCTTCAGCATGTTTCACACTTGACGAATTGATGTTCCGGACAAGCCAAACAAGTGAGTGGAAGTCGCCCATACCAAAAGTACCCACAACAGAAATGACCCTACAAGACAAAATCAAAAGATTACACTCAAAAACAGAGCCGAGTACAGAAAGAAATTTTATAATAAGAAACTGAAATGTGTTACACAATTTTTTGAAGGGCAACGAGTCCTCTTACAGATGCATCCTAAATCAACAAAATTTGGCAAACTGAATAAGAAGTGGCAATTACTCTATTCAGGACCATATATAATTTCTGGAATGTACAGATTAGTCTATTAGAAAACAGAGAGAGACAAGGGTCTCCACTGTCACAAAGATATAAAAGCTTTTATAGAATGATGAATCAAGGCAGCATTTTTCCTTTTATCACAAGATACTTGCACATAATGTAAATAACTCTAAGTGTAATTTTTTCTGGAGTGTATTTTAGGACAAAGTAATGTGTATAGGTATAAGTAATTCTTTGATTTGTACACATAAGCATAAAATAAACAGGAACGAGAAGTTATATACCACTTCACACGAATCAAAAGGATAAACAAAATTAGCTTTTGGCTCAGCTATGCACGCTCAACAATACATGCTGACATCAGTAGTAGTAGAGGAGGCACTGCCCTATGCACATGCACGACAGACTGGCCGAAGGCGCAACCAAATAGGAATGCGATATGTACAAGTACATAACTTACATACAAAGTAAACGGAAATACTAAGCAATTACATCTACTGTCTAAGAACTAAGAAACCTATTGATATATGTACACAGAGATTTAATTAAATACTACGCTATATACAACATATTTACAAGCAAAAGGAAGCATTATGAAGAAATATAAAAGATATGTAAGCTAAGAAGAAATGATAAAATACCATAGGAAATGCCAAATAATTCTCTTTGCAGGGTAAATGATCCAAAAGGGTACCAGAATGAATGAATGTCTATGAATTTAAACAAAGTATGGAAATCTTTGCTGACTGATGTAATGACAAAATGTATCAGTGGTCACTAAGCTATACAATGCAAACAGCTCTAAGTTAGTTTTAAGTATTTTTTTTTTTTTTTAATTTCAGCAACCAGTGCATTGTCACGGCACAGAGGAAAAGAATTATGTAGAGAATAGCAGGTACCAAATGACGAAACCTTGAATAAACAATTTAGCTAAAAGGATATTTATACAACGGTCGTAAGGCAAATGCAAAATGAAAATATGCATTGTTGCAGTATAGCTCCATGACATTTACCAGTACCTATTCACTGCAAAGTAAACAAACACTGATGCATGTGATTTTACAAAAACCAACTAACTTTTATCATGTCACACGAAAGCATAAATAATGACATTTCCATGTATTCGAGAAAGATAAGTGTACGATGGTTGAAACTCCTTCATAATAAACACTAAGCTACATGTGAATTGAAGTAAACAGCATTAGCACATGAAGAAACAACATGATAGAAATTGCATGATTAGTCATTACACGTCATTTCCATGAAATAAAGAGTTCCTTGGCAACTAGTCCATGATTTTACAAGTAACATTTCCTCAGAAATGTTTTTGACAGCAATACGAGTCTTTCAACAAAGTGGATGGTGAAATGTGGTGACATTAACATACGTGTGAAACGAAGTAATTTCTGAGTATTGTGTCTCACAATGCCTGACACATTAATAAGTGAACTATAGTTGTTCAAGCCAGTACTTACCACATCAACGGATGCTGTTGGCCAGGGTTCTCTCAGCTGAAAATGCAAGTATGATGGGTAATAATGATGCCCGAGACGCAAAAATGGACATCTTCTGTCACGGCATCGGATTTTGAAAGACAAGCGCGCACACACACACACTCTACACCCAGAATGAAGAAAAACGCCATGACAATCCTTTAATATGTAATACTCAGGTGGAGGTGTGACACTAAATGTGAAATTAACACTAAGAAATGAGTGCGCACACGTACAACGGTAGCAACTAGCACGTTGACCATTAGCAGCTCACGCTTAGCCGCCAAACAGACTAGTGCGCAGGCGCAAAACCCAGCAAGGAAGCCAAAGCAAACTGAACATTATTGTCTGTGTGCTCAATTCAAATATGTAATTAACTATCATATTACTTACCAAACAAAAGCGCTGGCAGGTCGATAGACACACAAACAAACACAAACATACACACAAAATTCTAGCTTTCGCAACCAACGGTTGCTTCATCAGGAAAGAGGGAAGGAGAGGGAAAGACGAAAGGATGTGGGTTTTAAGGGAGAGGGTAAGGAGTCATTCCAATCCCGGGAGCGGAAAGACTTACCTTATGGGGAATAAAGGATGGGTATACACTCGCACACACACACACACACACACACACACACACACACACACACACACACACACACACACACACACATATCCATCCGCACATACACAGACACAAGCAGACATTTGTAAAGGCAAAGAGTTTGGGCAGAGATGTCAGTCGAGGCGGAAGTAAAGAGGCAAAGATGTTGTTGAAAGACAGGTGAGGTGTGAGCGGCGGCAACTTGAAATTAGCGGAGGTTGAGGCCTTGCGGATAACGAGAAGAGAGGATATACTGAAGGGCAAGTTCCCATCTCCGGAGTTCTGACAGGTTGGTGTTAGTGGGAAGTATCCAGATAACCCGGACAGTGTAACACTGTGGCAAGATGTGCTGGCGGTGCACCAAGGCATGTTTAGCCACAGGGTGATCCTCATTACCAACAAACACTGTCTGCCTGTGTCCATTCATGCGAATGGATAGTTTGTTGCTGGTCATTCCCACATAGAAAGCTTCACAGTGTAGGCAGGTTAGTTGGTAAATCACGTGGGTGCTTTCACACGTGGCTCTGCCTTTTTGATCGTGTACACCTTCCGGGTTACAGGACTGGAGTAGGTGGTGGTGGGAGGGTGCATGGGACAGGTTTCACACCGGGGGGCGGTTACAAGGGTAGGAGCCCGAGGGTAGGGAAAGTGGTTTGGGGATTTCATAGGGATGAAAGGTGTACACGATCAAAGGCAGAGCCACGTGTGAAAGCACCCACGTGATTTACCAACTAGCCTGCCTACACTGTGAAGCTTTCTATGTGGGAATGACCAGCAACAAACTGTCCATTCGCATGAATGGACACAGGCAGACAGTGTTTGTTGGTAATGAGGATCACCCTATGGCTAAACATGCCTTGGTGCACTGCCAGCACATCTTGCCACAGTGTTACACTGTCCGGGTTATCTGGATACTTCCCACTAACACCAACCTGTCAGAACTCCGGAGATGGGAATTTGCCCTTCAGTATATCCTCTCTTCTCGTTATCTGCCAGGCCTCAACCTCCGCTAATTTCAAGTTGCCGCCGCTCACACCTCACCTGTCTTTCAACAACATCTTTGCCTCTGCACTTCCGCCTCGACTGACATCTCTGCCCAAACTCTTTGCCTTTACAAATGTCTGCTTGTGTATGTGCGGATGGATATGTGTGTGTGTGCGAGTGTATACCCGTCCTTTTTTCCCCATAAGGTAAGTCTTTCCGCTCCCGGGATTGGAATGACTCCTTACTCTCTCCCTTAAAACCCACATCCTTTCGTCTTTCCCTCTCCTTCCCTCTTTCCTGACGAAGCAACCGTTGGTTGCGAAAGCTAGAATTTTGTGTGTATGTTTGTGTTTGTTTGTGTGTCTATCGACCTGCCAGCGCTTTTGTTTGGTAAGTCTCATCATCTTTGTTTTTAGATATATTTTTCCCACGTGGAATGTTTCCATCTATTATATTCGTAACTATCATATTATGTATATAACCTATTAATTTTTTTTAGAACTGTAACATACATAGGATAAGCTGACATATCCATTCCGTTAAATAAAAGAGAAGCCGACAAATAAAGAGCATCAACCCCTATTGGCAAATGTAAATATAAGTTATGCACATACAAAAACAGTGTACGTCTCCATACCATGTCAATCTACAGTGTGGGGGCAATTGTGTAGGTACATGGCCAAAGAACCCCCAGACATGGTAAAGTTATAATTTATTTAAAAATGAAACAGCAATAAAGATATAATCAAAGACCGACTATAAGCATCGGCAAAGACATTAATTATGAATGCACAGAAAAGCACAGACAAATGACCATGAAACATCACTCACTTTTTTGTACATGATTTTGTATCACTCTCTCTCGTATGTAGAAGTTTCGTTAAGCCATACTGCTCGCAGTATGATGGGCTACGAGTGTTTTGTATGACATGTGTTTCTGAATAAGAGAAGACTTAATAACAGTATTAAGTATTTTTATTAACGTGAAATAGAACCAAGATAAGAAGAATTCCTTCATATTCTATATCATTTTGAGAGGCACTGGTTTTACCTGGAGTCGGATGCCTGCATCTACAATTGAAATGGACGAAAATAAGTCCACGGTCATATTGTCATAAAATTAACAGAAGGAGAAGCTTTCAGTAGATGAGAATTATATATAGTTAGTGATGGACACACAGAAAAGAAATGATGCAAAGTCAAGTGAAAGAACAATAGCACAATTTCATACACGGAGAACATTTCATAATAATGCAGTTTTACTAATATTCTCTTTTTATTGCAAGCGAAAAGACAAATACCAATCAATTCCCTTAATTTTTTCCTTTAATTTTTATTTTTATTATTTTTTTATTTTTTTACAGTACAACACATGCTCAATTGGAGACACATTCAAAGATTGTGATGACCAGGGAAGTTGCTGCACATCCTGCAGAGCATGCTGTGTTTCACGGACAGTGTGTGGGTGAGCATTATCCTGTTGGAACAACATATCACCTTCCTGTTGCAAGAACGAGTCTAACAACACTCTGCACATACTGAGTGTTGGTTTGCATCCCCTCCAGAAACACCAAAGTTGAATGAGAGTTGTAGCTTATTGAACCCCAGACCATACAGGCCTAGGGCAGGGCCAGTGTGTGTCTGATGAGTGCACTTTACGAGACAGTGTTCACCATGTCTATGTCTTATGCGCAAATGACTATCACTTGCATGCAGGCGGAAACTGCTTTCATCACTGAAACCCATGGCATGCCATTCCATCTTCCAAGTGATCATCTTACCGCACCAGTTGAGCCAAGCATGTTGAATCTGTGGTGTGAGTGGAAGTTGGGCTAGAGGTGTGGGTGGCTAGAGATGTGCCTGCCTCTAGTCCCACTGCTAATAACAGTTTCACAAGTTTCATGTTAACACCTTTGGGCTCACAAGTCCTCTTATCTGTACTGTGGCAGCTGTACAATCTGCCACTACTGCCCTTACAATGTCATGATCCTGGTGGGCATCTGGGCTGCGTGGATGTCCAGAACCTCACCTACAGATGAGAGAATGTTCATGTGACCACTGATACTAGCACTGTTGCAAAACTGATACAGCACATCCAACTTGTATGACAATTCTCCAGAAGGTCCATTCAGAAGGCCACAATTTGACTCCTTCCAAACTCACTCAGTTGGCTGAAGAAAGCAGAAGGGTGTCTCCATAGCTTGGATGCCTGCTTGTTTCATACATTTGCATCACACTCACCCTTTTGGCTGTGAACATTCCCTATTAAAGGGCAGCTATGCCACTGCGCTAACTGTTGGCGGACGATGTTGAAAACATTATCAGTACATCTACTATCCCCCTGGGGGTATATGCCATTATCAGATCAAAATCATCATCATCTTTCCAGGTGAACTATTTTTCACAGCAGTGTATTTAACAGACCAGTAAGGAATTGGGGCTGCTTTCAAAATTCATGGCTGACAAGTCCTACACAATCCAAAATTTAATTTGTCTTGGTGTGAAACTCAGTAAATAGGGATTGTGTGAAACTCAGTAAATAGGAATTGGTGTTAGTTATTCACATAAACCCACACAGGTAAGAGAAACTGTCATCACCATAGCTCCTAATCCTTGTTGCTTAAAAAATGTGAGTCACCTGCCATTCAAACAGACAAACCATCAACAAATCTGAAGTCCCAGAGCCTCCTGGGGACACCAAATTTCATTTCAGTTGTGTGCATTGCCACAAAAGGCTGACATAATTGAAAACTGTTCCTGTAAAGTCAAAGTTTTTAAGGGCAGTTTATCAATTACTGAGTAAAGCGACCTTAGTCTATTGAACTAATTGTATAAATATTTTCTCATGGACATGTGGTGGGGGCAAATGTCCATCTTAATGAACCAGACAATGAAGACACACAAAAAAATCTCTCTCTCTCTCTCTCTCTCTCTCTCTCTCTCTCTCTGCCTCTGCATGGTTACAGTGCTCTAGCCCCCTCTCTCTCTCACATATATATATATATATATATATATATATATATATATATATATATATATAAAAAAAACAAAGATGATGTGACTTACCAAATGAAAGTGCTGGCAGGTCGACAGACACACAAACATTCACAAACATACACACAAAATTCAAGCTTTCGCAACAAACTGTTACCTCATCTGGAAAGAGGGAAGGAGAGGGAAAGACGAAAGGATGTGGGTTTTAAGGGAGAGGGTAAGGAGTCATTCCAATCCCGGAGCGGAAAGACTTACCTTAGGGGGTATACACTCGCGCACACACACACACATATCCATCCACACATATACAGACACAAGCAGACATATATATATATATATACACACACACACACATGCCTCTGCATGGTTACAGTGCCCTAGCTGACTATATCAGCACCCAGTTGTGCTGCAGCGATGGCACCATGTACTGGGCTGAGACAATGTTGCCGTGCATTTGTGGTGTATTCTATTCTACTTAGTTCTGAAGAAGTACACTGTTCAAAAACTAAGTAACATTTTCAGTCTTGTTTATGTGCCTATCTACCACTCAACACCTTAACAATACAATGAGTCGTTGCACTTTTCTCCTCCCATTATTTTTGAAATACTTGAAATACTTTATGTAGTTGCATATTTATGTTACTTATTAAAGAAGATGCCTCTAAAATACCACAAATCACTTCCCTCTTAGTTGTTCTCCAGCTTCATAAGTAATTCTGCCATGGAGACTTGAAGAGAATTTTACTGAAATTTTACTGTACTTAATACACATTGTTACTCAACATGCATTTCTTATTAGACACCATCATTACTGAGCACAATAATCTAAAATACTGCCAAGGATAAGCAAATCAGGCATATATGTTCATAGATTTAAATCATCTGACAAACGTTTTTCGTTAATTAAAAGAATTATAATGCTTTCCATAGCTATAAGTCTAGTTTTATACAGTGCAGTGTAGAAGAGATAATATGCTAATTGCCCTAGACCCCTGGTACTGCCGATAAATATCAGTTACTCCACTTATGACCCACAGAAGTACATGTTGCTACAGCAAACACAGCATGTGAACTGATTCACTCATGAAATTTATGTAATGAAATGAAACGTACATGAATTTAATTAACTTATGCCGATGAATAACTGTTGTAAGCTAGTTTAGGTAGTTTCCAGGCAGTCTTGGAAGTTTTTGAAAACCTCAGCTTCTTCCTAATTTAACACTCGTGAGAAAACAGCAATTCACATAATGAAGAATCAGATTAGGAATGATCTTTGCAGCATTCAACATTTGATATTTCAACACCAATGTGATCCAAACTATTTAAACATTCATAAAAAAATGTTGCCCCATAAACTGTCCTCATGGAGTTTTACTGGGGTGATATTTTCCACCTGGGTAAGAACAATGCCTTCTGATGGGTACGTGAGCAATGGCTTTCCTATAGAACAACCGTAAATGCCTTCTGGTGGGTATGTGAGCAATGGCTTTCCTGTAGAACAACCATAATCTCTAACAGACATAGGTAAAGAGAGTGGCATGTCAAACAAATTCCCACATAGAAGGCACAAACACTTTGGACATCTTGTGACTCTTCTTGCCTGGTGCACCAAATAACCTGGCAGATACTAAACTAAACTTTCTTTTGCTGAAGAGCTTTCAAGACTCTACAGTATATATGCTGTGAATTGGGTGAGCCACTCTGAAGTTATATGGAACACAGCATTTTTTAAATTATGTCTTCCAGTTCCAGAACTCTGTTCTTTTACTGCGAATATCTAGCTAATGTCCACATCTGTCTTACGTATTACGTCAATGAGAATTCATGTTTATGTTCACAGTTTCCATCAAAAGATAATGAAAGTGTAACAGGAATGCAAACACACAGTAACAGTAACATGTGCAAGCTAGTCTACTACTGATGGATGATTATTGCAGCTCAGACACCTTACAATCCGAAATGACGTTCAAGTGGATACTGATTAAATTTTGCTGTCAGGATATAGCTCAAACCTTTTTCTCCACAAGTATTCAGATATTCCAAAGGCACTTTCAATGGTTATGCTTAGAGGCCGGAGAGTTCTTTCAAAAGCAAAGCTGTAATTTTTATCAGCAAAAGTGCTTCTCCATCTGTGAGCTTATGAGTTTTTGTGCAAAGAAAACTTAGGAAACGAAGAGATAAGTGAGTCCACTAAGTTGTTCATACATCTAGTGAATGATTCCACACATTCACTGTCTCTGACCGCTATCACATCAATATCCATGAAGAATTTTACGCCATGGACTACTGAGTTACTGAATAACTTTACAGCTACTCTTACAATCATTCGTTGACATGATGTCATATCCAAGTGGGTGGAAGTTAACTTGGGGTGAATTTTTAATCTGGAAAATCTAGGGCATTACCTTGTTCACACACACTGCAATAAAAAATATAGATAATTATCTCATTCTTAAATAATATGTCAGCTTTATCACAAAAATTATTTCTTATGCACTTTATTACATGAACAGCTTCTGAAAATGCCCAAATTCGTCTAGTTTCATAAACTGGATTTGATATAGAGCAAGCATTTTTATGCCACTTATTCCTAGACATTACCACATCTTTTTATTCAATTGACTTGTCATCAGGGGTGAATGCAATAATTCTTGTTCTGGCTTGCTCCAGCTGGATAATTATTTGAATCAGTATCTGCAATACAACATCGCTAGGAACTGCATTGTGACTTGCATACATGGCAACAGGGCGGGTCCAGCAGAGGAACAAACAAACACCAGAGCATGACTGAACATTTATTCTTACAATCATCTGGAGAATATTGCCTTAAATTTATGAAACCATCAACCTTCAACGAAGTGTTATTTAAATGCAATTCTTCTTGGCACTTAAAAAACCTTCACCAAATTTAGGAGATTTGTTTTGCAAGGAAGTGGCCACAATCCATGCTTCAAACAATGTCTGTATCCTTTGGGTGATTTAATTTTTAAGATCACGCTGTCCAGAAGAAAATCACTACCATATTGGATTCCCTTGTTGTTTTTCAATTGACAATTCTTATCATAGTGTCTACTATGTTTTTCTATCTCGTATTAAGTTTAGAATGGTTTAGAAGATCTGACTGAGCCATCTTACAATTTTTGTCTGAGAGCTGTCTTCACAGAAGAATTATTTTGACATTAGCTGTTCTTAATTTATTATGTAATAGTACAACTTCCCCATTCTTAAACTTCACTGTTCTTTTTCATTAACTTACTGCTGCATGTGGTACTGATTCATTTTGCATTTTGTCCACTTTCCTGAACAGAAGAAACACTGAGGGACAACATACGTTCTTGTTCAACGTTTTCTTTGCGGCAGCTTTTCTTTTGTGAGTGTTTAGATAGATATTTTGGTAAATTATGAAAATAAATGGCCTCAGCAGCCAGAGACTGTGGTCGTGTGTGTGTGTGTGTGTGTGTGTGTGTGTGTGTGTGTGTGTGTAATTCCGATTAAGGGGTGTTTGGCCGAAAGCTCTGTTTGACAGTCTTTTTGTTGTGCCTATCTGAGACTCAGCACCTTTTCTTTATGGTGGGTAACAAATATCCTTTTCATAATATTGAAATAAATGAGGAACCACTCCTGGTTCCAGAGACCACCTTTGTCTCAGAATTTTAACTTATTTACTGTCAATGACAAACAAGTTTGCTTTTGTGACAAGTCCAAAATTCAACTTCTTGTTTTAGAGTTCTAAAGAAATGTTTACCTTTACTTTCTCTGTAGCTAGATCTGCAGGTTGGAACAAAACACATGTGCAATTTCTGTTGTTGTTGGTGGTGCTGCTGCTGTTGTTGTTATTGTTCTTCTTCTTCTTCTAACGGTAATGCCCAACATCACTTTATTGTTGCAGCTTTCAAATTTGCAGCATTCACTTATAACACCATAAACAAACTCACAAAATAAACACAGGCACTAGCAAAACACACCTTCTGATTCAATAAAATCACAGCTTGTGTCACAAGCCATAGTACTGTTCGTAGTACAAGGACATACCACCTATCACACGCTACCCGTGTAAAGTGTGTGGAGCCAGAACACTTTCTGTTATACCCGCTATGTACGGTGGCACACAAAGTATTCCATGCACGACAAAATGTATGTCTGGTAAAAGCTTTTATGGGCTTATTGTACAATTCTGCTAAAAATATGTGTGTTCAGTGCATCACAATTTTTTCTTACATTAAATGTTAATGCGTCTCTTGTATATAAACAACACAATCTTGCAGGATATCCAACACCAGTACCTATAAAAGATTTCCATACACTTACCAGTACATCACCAAATAAAATTAACTTTCAAAGCTGACAACCATCAAGAACGGAGATGCTATACAACTATGCCCCCACTACGCAATTCAAAGTCTTTCTCTTTCTCTTTGAAGAAGAGACTTGAGACAGAAAGAATGGAAATGTGAAGAAACAAAGGTGGTTATTCAAAGGATAATTCTCTCAAGTATATTCTGCTGCAACCACATCCAGAGAAAACAATTGTGTTTCTAATGTCCTGAACTTACTGTCTTATTTGTGGTGAATGACCCCTGATTGCGATTCCTTATAGATAGGAGGAGCGAACCCATCCACTATATTGGAATCTGGCTGTTTCATTGTATGACATACTGTCTTTTAGTGGTGTTTGGTTCTGAAGGACAATGAATGTTGGGTAAAAAGGTTCAGAGATTTTCTGCTTTAATGTTTTAGTCATATGTTCACCCGAAAATGTGGCTTTTAGCGCCACAAAACCGGTACTGATCTAATAATAAAGGACTAAATACAGCTGAAGCGCTTATTAATGCCCAAGATGAAACCTATTTACACAGCAACAAAAGGGAGTAGGATGACTATATTACTGTCAATGTAACACACCATGACAAAAGCAAAGTAACAGTCTCCTTGTCACCTTGGGCTGCCCTACAACCAATCTATACATGACTTAATAAAAGGTCTCTAAATAGACCTCCTCTCACTCCTCTACTTTGTGGAGAAAACACACACACACACACACACACACACACACACACACACACACACACACACACACACACACACACAGGTATGCACCCTGCAGGCTGGATCACCACAGCAACTTATCATGGAGTATGTAATGCACTGATGTAATTTTTATATAATAGGAAACTGAAAAATAACATACTAAGTGCAGTAGCCACCAGAAAGATCGCGGGAGGCGCACATCGGCACGGCGTGTTACGGACGGTAGTTGCCGCAAGTAGAGTCCCATCCACCAGAGGGCACGCGAGAATTCGGACGCGACCTCCGCCGGCATAACAACAACAACAATAAGAACTCTGGCAGCACGGGCCGTGCCCAGTCAGTTAACATCGGGCATGCTTAGGACACAGTCCCAGTCTACACTAAGTGAAGTGCGACGTAAACGAGAACAGTGTTACTACACAATTGGCGACGAGTAGGGTCGTTCTTTCGCGTGTTGTGTCGTCGTTCCGGTTTCGCAGCTTCTCCACGGCATGGAGGATTTAGTGCGGGTTTTGGTTGAGCAGCAGGCGGAGCTCATGGCCACCATGAAACAAGTGCTTCCGGCGTTGCTCTCCACGCCGTCTGCTCCAGCGCCGTTCCCTCCTCCCTTTCCCCCGCATGACGAGACAGCGGAGGATTGGGACGCATATGAACATCGCCTTTGGCAGCATTTCCAGGCGTTTCATGTTGCCGATGCGGAGGTATGTCGTGCTCTCTTCTTGTCTTGGATATCTCCCTCGCTGTATCAAGTTTTGTGGCAGCTAGCGCCATTGCAGGAACCCTCATCCTTGTCTTTTGACGCATTGTGTTCATTGCTGTCTTCATATTATCGCCACCGCACGCATGTTGTGGCGGCTAGGGTCGAGTTCTATCAATGCAAGAAACAGCACCATCAGTCTTACTGGGCGTGGGCCGCTACCCAGCACAGTCTTAGTCGCAAGTGTCATTTTGTTACGGAACAGTCGCGAGAGTCGTATGCCCACGTTATGGTACGCGACGTCATTGTTCGTTCGGCCCCCGATAGGGAGGTCCGGCAACGGGCCCTGCAGTTAGAAGACCCTTCCCTCGAGGAAGTCCTCTCCATTGCTCAATCGTATGAAGTCTCTCACGCCGCAGGTCAACAGCTGGAAGCGTGGTGCGACGTCGCGGCGGTTCAGGGCGGCGCGGCCGCGTCCACTGTGCTTGGGGTGGACAACGTGCGAGCGGTCCAATCCGGCCGTTATGGCCGCTCCCGCACGGCGCGTAAACAGACTGCCGGCCACCGGCCCCTGTTGCCGTCCTGTGTGTCGTGCTATATACATCATGATCGGTCAGAGTGCCCCCAGCGTTGGGCCGTTTGTCGCAAATGTAATAAAAAAGGTCACATTGCTAAAGTTTGCCGCTCAGCCTCAAAAGAATCGAAGGAAGCAGGTGCAGAGGACATGGACGTTGACATTCAGGAAGTTTCATCGGGCCAGGCTTCCGACGCATCAGCACGCAAACTCTTTATCGAGGTGTTGGTTCAGTCGCGCTGGTTACAACTCCAAGCAGATACGGGCGCGGCAGTTTCGTTCTTGAATGCACAAACTTATTCCAACCTTGGATCGCCCCCGTTGGCGCCAGTTTACCGGCGTCTACGCGGTTATGGTAAACAGTTCATTCCCCTACTGGGTCAATTCACTACCGACGTGACTTACAAATCGGTCACTCGGCCTATTACTTTTATTGTTGTCAGTGATGCGAGCTCCGCTAACCTTTTTAGCCTGGATGCCTTTCAAGCTTTCGGTTTTTCTATCGCTGACGCCATACAGTTGGTCTCCGAAGACGTTCCCTATCAATCATTGGAATCTTTGATCTCAGACTTTCCAGATATTTTTGAGGAGGGCCTGGGGCGTGTTTCAGATTTTGAAGCTCACTTAACGTTGAAGGCATCGGCTCGCCCGCGTTTTCTACACGCGAGGCAGATCCCCTTGGCTCTCCGCCCTCAGGTAAAGGAAGAGCTAGACCGGCTGACAGCCCTAGGAGTCGTTCTTCCCATTTCTTCTAGTGAATGGGCTTCGCCCCTCGTTATTGTAAGGAAGCCCTCGGGAAAATTACGTCTTTGTGGCGATTTCAAGGCCATCATTATTTCCCAATTGGTGGTGGACACCTATCCTTTGCCTCGTGCTGATGAATTGTTCTCTGCCGTGGTGGGAGGCCACTATTTTTCGAAAATCGATCTTTCGGAGGCTTATCATCAGATACCACTTGATGAGGACTCCAAACGGCTGGCGGTCGTCAACACCCCGTTTGGCCTTTACCAATACCAGCGGTTGGCCTTCGGAATGTCCCGTGCCCCGGCGATATTCCAGCGTTATCTAGAGCACGTCATGTCGACAATCCCTCATTGTATTAATTACATTAATTGTCACAGGCCGTAGCACGAAGGAACACTTGCACAACCTTCGCACCCTCTTTCTCATATTCAGGTCTGTGGGCTTGCGTTGCAACCTGCATAAGCCAAACTTCTTCCAACCGTCCATTGAGTATGTGGGCTACACCATCTCTCGGCACAGCATCCAGCCACTAGGAAGTTTGGTTCAAGGTATCGTCGACCTTCCTCGGCCCACTTCGCTGAAAGAGTTACAAGCTTTTTTAGGCAAGATAGCCTATTACCACCGGTTCATTCCCAGGGCGTCCACCATAGCCCGCCCCCTGTACTGCCTTCTGCGCAAGGGTGTTCCTTTTGATTGGTCACCTGCATGCGAGCGAGCGTTCACCTCGTTGAAGGGCCTCCTCATGTCAGCGCCTTGTTTGGCTACTTTTGATCCCCATAAGCTGTTGGTCCTGGCTACAGATCCTTCGCAGTATGGGGTGGGGGCGGTCCTGGCCCATCGCAACGCCGATGGTTCCGAGCAACCACTGGCGTTTGCGTCTAAAACTCTTAGTCCCGTGCAGGCCCATTACTCCCAGGTGGAAAAAGAGGCTTTGACCATTGTCTACGCTGTTACCAAGTTTCACCCTTTCTTGTATGGCACGAAGTTTCAGTTAATCACTGACCATAAGCCATTAATATCGTTATTTGGCCCTGCCTCTCAGATTCCAGATAGGGTGGCCCCACAGACTACAGCGCTGGGCCTTGTTCCTCTCTAAGTACCATTACGACATTCATTTTTGCCCTATCGGACAGTATGCCAACGCCGACGCTCTTTCCCGTCTTCCGGTGAGCCCGGATCCTACGTTTGATCGAGAGGAGATTATGTGTTTTCATTTGGATGTGGCGTCCCGCCAAGCGGTTGATGGCTTCCCGATCACTAGTTCTCGAGTCGCCAGGGAAACGGCAGCTGACCCAGTTCTCCGGCAAGTAGTTCGCCTCATTCAGCAGGGGTGGCCATCCCGCCCTCCGGGCCGGGCCTCGGACCCTCTTCGTAATTATTTTATTCTATGAGACCGCCTCTTGGTCTTGGAAGGAGTTCTCCTTCTGGCTACCGATGATACAGCTCCTCGCGTGGTTGTTCCTCCAAGTTTACGAAGGGAGGTCCTCATGTTATTACATGGCCCGGTATTGACAGAGAAACTGAGCACTTGGTGGCCACCTGTTCCCAGTGTGTGAGCCAACAGGCATCTCCCAGGGCAGCGTTCTCTTCATGGCCGCCGGCAACCCAAGCATGGGAACGTGTTCACATCGATTTTGTGGGCCCGTTTCTCAATGGCTTTTGGCTCATTGTCATTGATGCTTATTCCCACTTCCCATATGTGGTTCGCTGCTCCTCAGCCACTTCAGAAGTTGCAATCCAGGCACTAGCAAAAATCTTTTCTGTGGAAGGTCTGCCAATCACCCTGTCTCGGACAATGGACCGCAGTTTATTTCGCAGACCTTCCAGGATTTTTGTAGGCGCTTCGGTATTCGGCACATTTGCTCTTCCCCCTTCCATCCACAATCGAATGGGGAAGCCAAGCGCATGGTGCGCACATTTAAGACCCAGATGAAAAAGTATGTGCACGAATTTCCTGCGGAGGAAGCATTGAAGTTTTTCCTTATGGCATACCGGACCACACCAATGGGAGAACACAGCCCCGCAGAGCTCCTCCGTGGGCGTCAACCTAGGACTCTGCTGCACCTCCTCCGGCCTGGTCCTTGCCAGTCTTCGCAACACGGAGTACCTGGCTTTCCACTGGGTATGTCGGTCTGGGCCCGTGGGTTTGGTCGCAATCCACGTTGGATACCGGCGGTGGTCCTGCGCCAAAATGTCCGCCGGCTCTATACCTTGCAGGCGGGGGACCGGGTGGTACGTCGTCACCAAAATCAGCTACGTCCACGTTTGGGCACCCACCCTCCGACCTCTCGGACACCGGCTTCCCCATTGCCGGCACCTGTGTTGGTTTCGCAGGGGACGTTACCGCCTCTCCCCTCTGTGACTCTGCCGCACTGTGATGGTTCTCAGCCTTGGCAGCCTCCAGTAGCTCCAGCACCGGCATCGCCATCGTTCGAGATGTCCCAGCGAGAGCCGGCCCCCCTCGCAGGCCCGGTTTCTCTGGAGGCTGGTTCACCTGTGGTCGTCCCTTCCCCATCATCTCCACCACTGGGTCTTGCCCCTCCCGAGGTGGAACAGGATCTGGAGTTCGACAGCTTGTCGCCCGTTCTGTCCCGGGCTCCGGTTGTGGGACGACGGGGGCCTCTTCGTGTGGGTCACTTCCAGCCGTATTCGAAGGTTCCGGCTCGAGGGTTGGCAGATACCCTCGACTCCGGCCTTCCCATGGATGTGGAGGTCATCGCTCCTGCCCGACGTTCCAACTTCCGACGCAGTGGATCACAGTGGCTTCACCCCTCGAAGGAGGAGGAGTGCAGTAACCACCAGAAAGATCGCGGGAGGCGCACATCGGCACGGCACGTCACGGACGGTAGTTGCCGGAAGTAGAGTCCCGTCCACCAGAGGGCACACGAGAATTCGGACGCAACCTCTGCCGGCATAACAACAACAACAAGAACTCCGGCAGCACGGGCCGTGCCCAGTCAGTTAACATCGGGCATGCCTAGGACACAGTCCCGGTCTACGCTAAGTGAAGTGCAACATAAACTTTAACAGTGTTACTACACTAAGTGAAATCTTTTCCTGATAATTACTAGTTACTGAGAAGCTGCATGTCACTATAGGAAAAATACTTATCCAACACTTACACTTACTGATAATTACTGGTAACTAAGAAGCTGTACATGACCATAGAAAAAAATACTTGCACAACACTTACACAAGACAGTCAAAACAAGTACACAAAGTTGTTCAGTCTTTTTCTTCTTCTTATTCCATCTGACCAATGTAGAATGCCTCCAATTAATGACTATCTCTACATATTAGAGGTCTACTGCCCACAGCAATAACAGCTTCATATTTCTACTGGCCACTATCTTCTTAGGAACAGTTAATTGATAATAGGAAAAAATTAATCCGTTTTTGACAAAAAATGAACTCCTTCATTACACTGATCTTTACCCTATTGTAAGACAAGGTAGTCACTGCCCACCTTGTAAAATCTTTATGATAATGAGATAACTACAGTCATACCCAGTCAGACACTCATATGCTGCACAAAATGTCTATGAACACCTTTCTTAGTCACGTGAAAGAGATGTCAACAAGTTCTTCATGCAAGGACTTCAAACATATCACAGTTTTGAAATGTGTGGGTCTGATTTACAGAAAAAGATAACTGCTGTCAACAGAATGTCAATGTATTTCAACTTCATTTTGTAGTATCATAGAAGAGATGAGGAAAAAACATGATTTTCAGATGTAGTTGAGGGTATCCATCTCCATTACTGCCACAGAGGAAAATGGGAGGATCACTGTAAATTACATATATCTACTATTTACTTTGTCATTTACTCTTGGGCTCCAAATAGTAAAACCTTTGTGCCAGGCATGGTGGAGGGAAGAAATGCACACTGTCTCATGGTGGTGTCCAGATGATCCAGAAACATTACTTTCATAGAACTAGTTCACCTGTCAAGTAATGTGGAACCAGTTATGTGCATATTACATATATATACAGTCAGGTAGTTCTCTACATGAATAATACAGCAGTGACATTTGTCTGTTTTGGAATCACTGATACCATCTTGGCACATGTGAATGCAAGTCTCACAACACACATCAGAAGCAAGACAATTACTTTCAATCCTGCAATATTTCCTCTACAAAAAGCAAACTGCACTACTCTCCTATATTTCTGATTCTCAATAAAGTAATAAACACAATACACACTAAGAACTTATGCACTTGTCATCCTCTTTCCAAAACCACTAGAATCGATAGCAAATACCATTATACTAACTATTGATTTTAACCATTGTTGTGTATGATAAATCTTTACCGTTTACCTGTCCTGAATATAAGAGAGGTAATATATGCAGAGCGCATGTAGCTGTAATAATGCTTATAAACTAAACAACAGTGTAAACAAGTAACACTCACTCATCATTGATTTTCAGAAAAACACCTGCATATGGCTGATTCCACTTGACCTTTTTCCTAATCAGGTCAACAAGTTGTGGGTTTGATATCTGAAAGCAAAAGAGAAGAAGAAATACTTATACATCTTTCATTATGATTAAAGTAACAGTGAATGCAGCATCAGAATACAGATATAAAATCAAACAATGGAAAGACAAGGATGGAATAACAACAATATTATAAAAAGAATAGATTGCTACTCAATTGGGTCGCAGACAAGCACAATAAAAATACTGGTACACATTTAAGCTTTCAGCCAAAAGGCCTTCTTCTGAAATAGAAAAAACACACACACACAAATTCCACAACCACAACTCAAACACATAATATCACTGTCTGACTGCTGTGGACAGACTGTGGACTGCAACTGCGCATGATGGGAGCAGCAATGTGGTGGGGGTAACGAGGAGGTGTGGGGTGGGGAGGGGAAGGGATAGCAGGGTAGGGGGTGGGGGAAGGTGTAGTGCTGCATGCAAGGGTATAGTGGGGACATGGTAGAGCTGCTAGGTGCAGTCAGGAGGCCTGGGGGCAGAGGGGGTGGGAGGGGGAATGGGAGTGAAAAAGGAGAGAAGAAGGCAAGGAGGGAAGGCTAGTGGGTGCACTGGCAGAATAGAATGCTGTGTAGTGCTGAAGTGAGAGCAGGGAAGGGGATAGGTAGGAGGAGGACAGGGACTCGTGATGGTTGAGGCCAGACGGGCTACAAGAACATGTGATATAGAGCAGGGAGAGCTCCCACCTGGGCAATTTACAAAAGACGGAGTTGGTAGGAAGGATCCAGATGGTGCTGGTTGTGAAGTTGTCACTGAAGTGAACCACACTGGATTGGGCACCATGTTCAGAAATTGGATGGTCCAGCTGTCTCCTGGCGGCAGTTTTTTGGTGGCCATTCACATGAACAGCCAACTTGTCAGTTTTCATGCCCCTGTACCTCCCACATAACCACCATCTGGTCACAAAGGAGCACTCCTCTCGTGATTCAGCACAACCCAGGACTGCAGCAACTGAATCACATTCTCCACCAGGATTCCTGCTGCCTTCTGCCATGTCCTGAAATGAGGAATATCCTATCCACTATACTTCTGACCACTCCCACAATGGTCTGCCAGATGTATGCAATATCCTTCTTCATCCTTACTCTTCTCCTGTTCCCAATCCCTTTGCCTCATGGCTCATATATCTGGAACAGATCTATATGCAAGATGGTGGTGGCGGGTTTAAGGTTGAAAGGGACCAAACTGCATGGTCATCGGTCCCTTGTTCCATTGCACCAAGTCCATGGGTTAAAACGGAAAACATAGAAGAGACACCACAGGAAGCCGAGAGGGACAAAAAAAAAAAAAAAAAGAGCTGAACACACCAGGGACAATAGAAGACAAGAAGAGCACAGACATACAAGAAACAGGCAGAAGAGCTTAAAACAATAGAGCAGATAACGCGGGCTGGCTGATCACGAGGATAAAAAAGGATGAGCCAGCCACTCTGCAACACATTAAAATCTCTTACCTAAAAGGACTAGGATAGAAAGCACAGGGAGACAAAAAACAGGAAGTAAAACTTGAAGAATAAAAACCAGCGTCACGTATAAAATGTAAAACCAATTTAGCCATGGAGGCATCGTCTTCTAAAATAGAAGGAAGGGTGGCAGGAAGATTAAAATTCCGCCACAGAGCAGCGAGATGTGGACAGTCCACCAAAAGGTGGGCCACTGTTAAACGGGAGCCACAGCGACAACATGGTGGGGCCTCACGCCGGAGAAGATAGCCATGCGTCAGTCAAGTGTGGCCGATGCGAATGCGGCAGAGGACCACAGAGTCCCTGCAAGAACCCCGCAGAGAAGACTTCCACTCATTTGTGCTCCCCTTGATGGCGCGGAGTTTATTGGGTGTAACTAAGCTGCGCCATTCAGGATCCCAAATCCCGAGAACTTTGCAGCCGGCGCAACACTGTGCAGAGGTCAGGTTCGGGTATGCCAATCGCCAGAAGCAGCTTACCAGAGGCCTGTTTGGCCAGGCTGTCAATAAGCTCATTTCCCGGGATTCCGATATGTCCCGGGGTCCATACGAAGACTACTGACCGACCAGATCGTTCGAGGACATAAACCGACTCCTAGATGGAAACTACCAGAGGATGGTGTGGGTAGTACTGATCAATGGCCTGTAAACCACTCAGTGAATCACTGCATACCATGTAGGACACACCGGGGCAGGAACGAATATGCTCAAGGGCACGAGAGATGGCCACCAGCTCGGCAGTGAAGACACTGCAGCCATCCGGCAAGGAGTGCTGTTCGACATGGGCTGAGTGAGCAGAGGGAAAGCCTACGCGACCATCAACCAGGGAGCCATCAGTATAGATGACTTCAGAACCCTGGGATTCGTCAAAGATGGACAAGAAGTGACTGCGGAGTGCCTCAGGAGGAACAGAGTCCTTACAAAAGCGCAATAGGTCCAGCCGTAGTTTCGGCCGAGGCATACACCATGGAGGCATTTGTGTATGGATCCGCACGAGATCCTGGAAAGGTAAGGACTCGAGTTCCACCAGTAGGGAACGAACACGTACAGCGATCGTTACCCTGACTGGGGCCGCCATTCCAGGAGAGCAACCACAAGTCTTGGGAACAAAAGACGGTAGTTCGGGTGCTGAGGAGAGCTATGGACATGAGCTGCACAGTGGCGAGCAGTTGGCGGCACCTGATGGAGGGACTCCAGCCTCCACTAGGAGACTGGCCACTGGACTCGTTCGAAAAGCGCCCATCGCTAGACAGACCCCGCAGCGGTGCACAGGATCAAGCAGCTTTAATGCCGAGGGCGCTGATAAGCCATACACGACACTCCCATAGTCAAGTCGCTACTGAACTAGGGCTTTGTAGAGCCGCGCAATGTAGAGCAATCTGCCTCCCTAAGTGGTATTGCTCAGGCAGCGGAGGGCGGTACGATGCCGCCAGCACTTTCACTTAAGCTTACGAATGTGGGGGAGCCATGTTAGTTGGGCGTCGAAAAGCAGTCCTAAAAAGTGATACGTTTTGACTACCCGTAGCAGTTGCCCATCAAGGAAAAGGACAGGGTCAGGGTGGACTGTCTGTTGCCGACAGAAGTGCAAAATGAAGGTCTTGTCGGCAGAGAAGTGAAACCCATGGTCGAGAGCTCATGACTGTGCTTTCTGAATGGCTCCCTGTAGTCGGTGTTCAGCAACACCAGTGGTTGAGGAACTAAAATAAAGGCAAAAATCATCAGCTTATAAGGAGGGTGACACTGATGGCCCTACAGCTGCTACTAGGCCATTTATAGTGACCAAAAACAGTGGAACGCTCAATACAGAGCCCTGCGGAACCCCATTCCCTTGGATATGGGAGGAGCTAAAGGAGCCTCATACTTGAACACTGAAGGTACGGAGGGAGAGAAAGTTCTGTATAAAAATCGGGAGCGAGCCACGAAGGCCCCACTTATGCAACGTCGCAAGGATGTGGTGGCGCCAGGTAGTGTTGTAGGCCTGTAAATCAAAAAAGACAGCGACCAGATGTTGGCGCCTGGAAAATGCCGTGCAGACGGCAGACTCAAGGCACACCAAATTATCTGTCATTGAGTGGCCTTGGCGGAATCCACCCTGGGATGGAGCCAGAAGGCCCCGAGACTCCAGGAGCCAACACAACCTCCGGCTTGCCATTCGTTCAAGTAGTTTGCAGAGAACATTGGTGAGGCTAATGGGGCGGTAGCTGTCCACCTCCAGTGGGTGCTTGCCAGGTTTCAAAATGGGGATTATGGTACTTTCCCGCCATTGCGACGGGAACTCACCCCCAACCCAGATACGGTTGTTAAGGACTAGTAGGCGTCGCTGGCAGTCCACCAAGAGGTGTTTGAGCATCTGACATTGAATGCGATCTGGCCCGGGAGCCGTATCAGGGCAAGCAGCTAGGGCACTTTGGAATTCCCACTCACTAAATGGAACATCGTAGCATTCAGAGTGGCGCATGTGAAATGAAAGACTCTGACGTTCCAACCACTCTTTCATGGAGCAGAAGGCCAGTGGGTAATTCGCAGAAGCGGAACTCTGAGCAAAATGCTCTGCTAAGCGGTTTGCAATTGAGTCAGAGTCAGTACAAACTGCTCCATTCAGTGAAAGCGCAGGGACGCTAACGGGGGTCTGATAGCCATAGAGGCGCCTAATCTTGGTCCAAACCTGCGATGGAAGGATATGGAGGCCAATGGTGGAGACATACCTTTCCCAGCACTCCTGCTTGTGTTGGTGAATGATGCAGTGGGCCCACGCATGGAGCCATTTAAAGGCGATGAGGTGTTCCAATGAGGGATGCCACTTAGGATGCCGGAGCGCCCTCCTGTGACCTTTAATCACCTCAGCGCTCTCAGGCAACCACCAAGGCACAGTCCTCCACCAAGGGGACCCAGAAGAACAGGGAATGGCAGATTCTGCGGCAGTAACAATGCTTCTCCGGCTGGGAAGTGGGAACTGATGTCCTCGATGGTTGTGGGGGGGGTTGCTCCTGAAGTAGATGGAGCAGGAGCGACAGGGAGTGAAGTGCCCCCCACCACCAAGGGGGCAGATGGATTCTGGCGGATCAGAGAGCCAACTGTACACGACGAAGTGGGAGACGGTAGAACTGTTGTCGCAGTGGCGGCATAGGTGGATGTCATTGGCACAGGATGGAGTCTCTCATATTTCCGCTTAGCCTCAGTGTAGGTCAGGTGGTCCGGAGTCTTATATTCCATTATCTTCCATCCTTTCTGGAAAATCCACCTCCCCAAACTTGTCCTCTAAATGCTCCACATAAAACTGAGGCTTCGTCAACATAAATGATTCACCATCAACTCACGTACAGACAAGGTACCGGGGTGAAAAAAACTTCACTGCCTTCTTTAGCCATACGTTCCACCCATGGAGTGGACAGGGAGGGAAATGATCTCATATCGTATTTCTTGCCATTGAGTTTAGACCTCGATCGCTTAGAGACTGCTGGTGGAGGCCCACCAGCGAGAGATGATGTACCACGCTTCATTGCGGGTCATCTGCCCTGATGCCATCCACTCCGACCAGGGGCTCTCCCCATGGGCGCCACCCAGCCACAGCAGGATGGCCTTTGCTGGGAGTCCTGATGCCTCAGAGAGAAAGGCATCTACCCCTTGGCAAACATGGGGAGGTAGCAGTTCAGGCATCAGCAGTGCGATCCCTGTGTAGTCAGGGGGCTACCACGAAGAGGGTACATGATGACCCCACCACAACGGACTGGCTACCGTGCTGGATTTCGGATGTCAAATAGCCATTTGTATTGTGAGGTCAAAGATGGAAGCGCACAGTGGAGGGAGTGTACGCTACTCGGAGCACACCACAGCCGAAGTGGCTGGAAGCTCAGTGCAAGTCCAACTCCATGACGACATCGAGTGTGCCAGATCTGAGGGCAAGATGGATTTGCGATACACCACGTAAGGCGTCCTTCCCCAAATGGTACGCACTAACAGAGAATTTTGAAAAGGGTAGGTCAAACCCCTAAGAGGACCAGCACATTAAGGCCAAAACGTTGGAGACTCCTTTTAGTCGCCTCTTACAACAGGCAGGAATACTGCGGATCTATTCTAACCCCCGAACCCACAGGGGGGTATATGCAAGACCTACCCCACACATCCTGCCACCACCACCTACTCCATCCCTGTTACAAGCATCACCTATCCCATCAAAGGCAGGGCTAGCTGTTAAAGCAGTCACATGATCTACAAACTACGGTGCAACCGCTGTGCTGTATTCCATGTGGCCAAGACAACCAGCAAGCTGTTTGTCAACATGGATGGCCACTGACAAACTATGGCCAATGGACATCTGGACCACCCAGTTGCTGAACATACTGGGCAACACAATGTGATTCTTCAATGTCTGCCTCACAGCCTGTGCAATCTTGATCCTTTCTACGGACACGAGCTTTTTTATGAATTGTGCTTTCCCGCAACCCCCCTGGCCTCAACCTTTGTCTCTCTTTTCCCCCTTCCTGTACTTCTCTACTTTTCTGCTCCCATTCTCCCCCACCCAATACCTCTCGGCTGTCCCTAGCAGTCCTACTATGTCCCCATCAGATCCCTGCACACTCCCACAAGCAGCACCACACCTTCCCCCATTTCTGTCTTACTATCCCTTCTCTTCCCTGCCCCATGCCTCCCTCTACCCCTCCCAACCACACCAGATGCTGCTCCCATCAGGTGCACCTGCATTCCACAGTCCGACCACAGTGGCCGAAGTAGTGGTCATGTGAGCATGAATCGTGCTTGGGTGAAGTGTGTGTGTGTGTGTGTGTGTGTGTGTGTGTGTGTGTGTGTGTGTGTGTGTGTGTGTGTTTTCTACTTCAGAAGAAGCCTTTTGCCTGAAATCTTAAATGTATAACAGACTTTTCATTGTTTCTCTCATGATCTCTTTGTGGTGAGTAACAATCTATCCTTTTCATAACACTGAAATTGTAAAATTCTAAGATTCTATTAAGGAGGCAGAGATGACTCAATGAAGTCCACATTTTTGTTACTTCTATAGGTATTAAGAATCCTCGATAAAAGCTAACCAGTCCAGTAGCTTTTAGTGTTCTCCCAATTTCATAATCCCACATACAGCTTTCTGAATAGGATACACTTACTTCTTGCATACATTTTGCACCTTCCATGAACCAGTCTTTAATATTGGACCCTGCTCCCCATCATTGTAGAAACTTGTATATTTCTATTGTTGCAGTTTTCTATCAAGGTATTCATCTCTATCACAGGAAAATGCAGAAATAACTGCCAAGCTGGAGAAAACATCGTCTCTTTCTAAAAAGAAAGATGTATAATAGCATAGGTACAAGAGTACATCATCACAACAAAAGGCTTTATCTGCTCTGACAAACTGTTTCAACTGAAGCACCCTACAATCCAACTTGGTCAGCCCAACAAAGTCTGATGCACCTCCTAAGTTCGTCACTAAGCTCTTGGTTTCTATGGCGAACACCTGCATGCACGAGTCAGGCCCTCTGTGTTACCAAAACAGAAAATAATCTGCATTGCATTGATGGTACTGCTGGACACATGTAATGTGAGAAAAAGAACAATGTGCACTACAGAAAGATTATTAAAATGAACACAGTTAATTTGTATGACATTACTGAATTAAATGGGTGGCAAATATTATCACAATAATCTGAGAATTACATTGGTATACTTAGACCAAAATAGCTTTGTGGGTGAATTGCAGTGGTGGAGGGTCGGGCAGGTTAGTATTACCGGCATGCAGCTAGCCGCACTTGCAAAAGCTCTGAATGCACTTACAAAAGAGGCAATACTGTGATCACATGGTTGGCAGCTGGGCCCTACACCTCAGCTTGCTGAAATGTCAATCACATAGTTATTTAAAACGAAACATGTATTTGGTCACTCCGTTGACTGTGAAGTGAAACAGTGTCACGAAAGTTGTAGTTATTGATGATGAAAGACTGGTTGGTTCTTAGCTATTGGAAGAGCTTATGCAGATCTAAAATACAGCATTGCAATTTCTCCGTAGTTACTTTCAGAAAAAATCCCTGCAACATGTGAATCTACAAGTAAAGCCTTGAAGAGCTACATTCACTTAAAACTTCTTGGCAGATTAAAACTGTGTGCCAGACCGAGACTCGAACTCGGGACCTTTGCCTTTCTTGGGCAAGTGCTCTACCAACTGAGCTACCCAAGCACGACTCACGCCCCGTCCTCACAGCTTCACTTCTGCCAGTATCTCGTCTCCTACCTTCCAAACTTTACAGAAGCTCTCCTGCGAACCTTGCAGAACTAGCACTCCTGAAAGAAAGGATATTGCGGAGACATAGCTTAGCTACACCCTGGGGGATGTTTCCAGAATGAGATTTTCACTTTGCAGCAAAAGATGTTATTTTGAGACTTCACATGCCAGACTGGCAGACAGCACAAAATAATTGCTTAATGGCAAATGCACACGAGATTGGACACTTTTCTTGTATTGCTCACTTGCATGAGCTATCCTAAGCATATTTTAACTCATGATGATTACTTGAAATGTGCCATAAATAAAGATTTTAGCAATGAAGATGTTTCCATTGAATAAATATGTGTCAGTTTAAATTGGTGCTACTCATAGTAATTGAAACTAGATCAACAGAAAAAAGTGTGAATGCTACCACTGATTTACGGCATAGGATTGTTGTATTTATAACATGAATAAAAACCCAAGGGAAGGTATATATTCATTACCCAGTATGTGAGGTAATATTCATTACCCAATATATGAGATGTCAGGTTTGTGGAGGTGAAATGAAACTGACCAAAGCTGCTATGTCTCCGACAAGGGACCAGAACATGTGGCGTTGTCACCAGGATAATGTGTGGCAGTCTATATAGAGGGGTTCCTGGTTTGAGAATTCTAGGTTGGCCATTCATGAAATTGATTTAATGACTTACTACTTTTGCTGTCGGTAGTCCATTGAGTTTTGTGCTCACGAGACGGACATCAGTGACCATGCCATTTAGAAATTGTTTTCATTTAGTAGGGAAGTTTGCTCATAATTTACTAAGTATAGGAGGAAGTTAGTTAGGCTGGGGGCTGTAGTATAAATAAATAAATAAATATTCATTTGGGAAAAGAAAGTTTGGTAGTGGTAAATCTCTGGTGGGTCTGTGGGTGAGGAGGGCTGTTGTGTCAGGCACTCGGTGTTCAGATGTCATTTCAAGGGTGGTGGGGAGATGGGCAAAACCAGTATTAATGGATTTGATTTGGGCATTTACTGAGGAGTGTTCTTCAAGAGTTTCAAGTGAATTTTCTTCTTATAGGGATTTTGGGAGCAGGATAGGATGAGCATTTAGTGGTCAATTACAGCATAGAGTTTGAAGGGGCTGCTACAAATACAATATGGGGAAATTAGATGATGATGATGATCATCATGAATTTGGATGTGGAGTGCTCAACATTCATGGTCATCAGCACCCTGATGAAAAATCAGTATGCCATTCTTGTGGGGGGAGGAGGGAGGGGGCGAAGGCTGTTCCCATGTGCAGAGTAGTTTATAATGCATTAAAGTCCGCCTCCCCTCCCCAGCACTTTGGGATGTGGTCTGACAGTTCACAAAATTTCAGAAATCGTGTAACACTGGTGTCAGTGTCAGTGAGGGTGGTAGGCAGATCTCCAGCCAAATTGAGGACTGCCCTGATATCAGTATATAAAACAAACACAGCCAAAATATGGTGAACTGAAAGTGCCACACCACAAACTTCACAGGTCGATGAATTCTCCTGCTGGAGCAGGAAACCACATCTTAAAGGGCTATGCCCTATGCACAGTCTGGTGATCAACAGTTACTTCCATTGTTTGTTAAGGTTGGCACGAAGTTCGTCATGGACGTGTGGTCAATTTGGGTGATCACAGTTTATTTTATGCCATCTCCAACCATTCAGTTTCTGTCAAATAATAAATGATGGCGTCCCATGGGACAGCACTGCAACATACACCACCATCTCGACATGCTTCTTTAGCTGCTTTGTCAGCTACATCAGTTTCCTATATCCCAATGCGTCCAGGTACCCAGCCAAGGTGTTGGAACTGGTGTACAGAGTCATGGAGAAGCTGAATCAAGTGGTTAAGCAGATACACTTGGTGGACCACTTGTATCACATTGAGCAAGTCAGAACACACAAGAAATCTTGTACTGTGATTCCTGTGAATCCACTGCAGTGCTCTCGTAATGCCATATAACTCTGCATCACAATTTATAATTGTTCTGGAGGTGGACTTTGAAGACCCTATCAAGGAGAACAGCTGAGCAATGGAGGGCATTCTCTTGCTGGTATCTATGCGCATAAATAACAATAAAACTGAGGTACGTAATTAAAATGAAAGAAAATAGGGCTGTAAAAACATTAATTGGAAGTACCAGTTTTCTAGTACTGATGATAAGATGGGAATTTGTTCCATCCCTTGCAGTGTATTTGGAGGTCTGTTATATCCAGAACCTGAGACAGTCAATAGCATGTATCCTGAATGGCTTGGTCACATGAAGCAAATTCCTTAACAGCCACTCAATGTTGCGGGTAAACTGCTGCACTAAATGCCAATAACTGAGGAAACACACAGATTTTCAGGACCTGTCAAGCCAGAAGAAGGTGGCGCCGAATCAAGAGTGATTGTTCACCAGCCTGCGCACGCATGCCGCCCGCCCCCCCCCCCCCCCCCCCACACACACACACGCACTGATCTGGGCTGGTCCAAAAGGCTCCAGTCGATACCCAAATGACTTCATGGTGATCCATAAATCACACTGCTGTAATCTAATCATGAGCTGGAAATGTCCTAAAAAACTGCAGGAGGCAGAGCTCCCCACATCTTTCCTCAAAATAATTTCAAAATATTCAATGATTTGAAGCCCTTTGTTAGTAGATCTTTCAGGTGTTGGAGTCACGTTAATTTCAAGTCAAATAGTAGGTCCAAAAAGCACAATTTGTCCTTAATGTGTAAAATATTGTCCCCCACTGTGACCAAAGTTAAAATTGACACACTTATTATTTTCTGTTGCTAACTTAAATCCAGTTGCATTGGTCTGAGCCAGTCTCCTGAAAGTCAGCTGTAGTTGCTCCTTGTCACTGTAAGATCAGAGGAAGAGTAGAAGGTTGAGGAGTCATCCATAAACAAACAGCATTTAACAGGGCTCATGACAACAAAGAAGATGCCACTTGTGGCGATTGTGGATAGTACGACACTGAGTACACTGCATTGGGGATCCCATTCTCCTGAACATAGCCATCACACAAGGCAGAAAAACCACAATATTCAGAGTGTCAGTCCTCAAGGAAGGATTGGATAAGAAGTGGCAGATGTCCACATAGTCCCCATTCATGAAGTTGGTGAAGGATGTTGTACCTCCAAGGGAGTCATACACTTTTTCTAGGTCAAACAACACACCAACCAAATGGTTTTGATGTATGAAGGAATCCTGAATCGCAGTCTCCAGTAGAATTAACTGCACTGGGCCTGGCACAGATGATCTGAGATGTCAGACAGGGAGCAGCTTACCGTGTGCTTTAGAGTAAGGGGTACACTCAAGTAACTGTCAGTATGATTCTTGCCTAGTTTCCGTAATTGAATTACTGTAGCCTCTTCCAAGTCATGGGGTGCTGTCCATCAAACCAGATTTGATTGAAACAAGACAGTTTATCTTTGGCTCTAGGTTACTGATGATGGTGTATGGCACAATGAATCAGATCCTGTCCTGGAGCATCATCTCCAGTCACAGACAGAGCCGAGTCCAATTCCCACAAGGAGAGTGGAAGATCATAGACCAGCTCATTTAATGAGAAGAAATGGTCCTATGAAACATGGGGAATGCAGAAGTTTATCAGGATGACACAGTGACAATAAAAAAGTGACAAGTTAAAACCTGAGCCATGTCTCTATGGGCATCCACCAACACCCCATTTCTCAACAAGGCCCTGTGGGGAGGTGTACTGTCTTTGCCTGAAATCTGCCTTACTGAGACCGAAACTTGCACAGTGGAAGTGGCCCAATAATGAAAGTCGCAAATTCCTTTCAGAAGTTTCTCTTCTGTTCTTTGATAAATCACCTCTCTTGTGCTACAGACCTCAAGTTGGAGGGTGTTTAAATTTCCACAAAGTTGCGCACCTAGCTCTGACTGCTGAGCGACATTCGTCATTCCGCCAAGGGACAGGTCAACATCTGAGATGGATGCTAAACTGAGGAACGAAATCTGCAGCAGCTCGTTGTATCATTAGGTGATGTGGTCCGTCATACCCTGGGCCTAATACTATTGTTGAAAGTTGTCTGTTCACTGTATCACAACCAGACTGCCCTTTGACCTATCCATCTTCAAGGCCCTTTGATCCATCCATCTTCAAGGTTTCCTCTTGACCAATGTCTGAATCAGCAGACAAAACCACAAGAGAAAGTGATCACCGGAATGCAAATCTGAAGCCACTTCCCACTGAAATAAGACTGCAATAACTGGGGAGAAGAAACAAAGGTGAGTGGTTGAAGATGATCCTGAAGCTGTAGCTGACCACGTTTCAAAAGGCAGATGCAGTTGAACTTTCTTATAAAGACATCAGATGTAACAGCAACTTGGATATAACACTGTGATTTCTGTGGTACTGCCATATTCCTCATAAGGAACATACTTCTCACCCTTTCTTAATAAGACAAATGTGTACACATGTACCTCATATATAACATCATTTTCAGCCTCAGTTAGCAACAAGATTTTCCAAGAATCAATGTACTGTATTAGTCTGTTGCTGTAATATTATGACCTGGCATATGCTTCTCTCTGTTCTTCCAGCAACAATATGTGTAGTATAGATTCCTCACCTCATTGTTACCCCAGTGCATTCATATTAAAGTAATGATAACAATCACAGCACTCGTTAACAGTACACGGGATGTCAGTTTCTATAACAATTTGTTACAATTTAGAACAGCATGGCTGGTGGAAGAAAAAGCGAAAGTGATTCATGAAATCGATGATGGAGCTAAAAAGGTTGACGTGTGTCGTCAACTTGGCCTCAAACTCCACTATCCAAACGATTTGGAAAAACAAGTATGAAATTGTTCTTGTGCTTGAAGAAAATGGACCTAAAATTAATTGGTTACAAAAAGCTAAATGTAGTGGTATGGATGAAGCACAGCTTAAATGGTTTGAGGAACAGAGAAGTATCAATGTACCCATTAGTGGACCTTTCCTTATGGTGAAAGCAGAAGTATTTGCCAAGACATTAAAAGATGATTTTGTATGCAGTAGTGGCTGGATTGACAGATTCAAGCAATGTCACAGCATTACTTTTAGAAAAGTGAGCAGCGAGGTCAATAGTGTCAATACTGAAGTAATCCAACAATGGATCACTACTGTGTGAAGGATATGCATACTATGACATTTTTAATGCAGATGAGACCTGCATGAAATTCAAGGGTGAAAAACATGTTGGCGGCCAGTTATCCAAAGAATGATTAACAGTTCTGGTTTGTGCTAACACAAATAGAACTGAGAAGAAAAAATTGCTCGTGGTAGGGTAAATAAAAAAATCCTAGGTGTTCGAAGCATGTAAAAAAAAAAAATCAGCCAATGCTCTACAATTCTAATAAAAAGTCCTGGATGGTCTCCAAACTAGTTGAAGCTGAAATAAGGCACTGGGGTCGGGAGCTTGGAAAATATGAAGTTTGTTTTTCTTCCTGCAAATATGATAAGTTTTTTCCAGCCCATGGACCAAGGAGTAATTAGGAGTCTGAAATGCCACTAACATAAGCTCATATTACTGAAAATGATACAATAAGAGAAAAAGTATTCATTGCACAAAAGCGTGTAATCAGAATAACAGCTGGAGCCCACACAATATCACCTTGCAGACATTTATTTAAGGAACTCTGGATATTTACAGTACCTTCACAATACATATATTCACTTATGAAATTTGTTATTAGTAACCCATTACAATTCAAAAATAATAGCAAAGTGTGTAGTTACAACACTAGAAGAAAGGATGATCTTCACTATTGTGTGTCAAGTCTGACTTTGGCACAGAAATGGGTGAATTATGTTGGCACAAAAATCTTTGGTCATTTGCCAAATAGCATTAAAAGTCTGACAGACAGCCAACCAACATTTAAAAACAAATTCTGAATGACAACTCCTTCTACTCAATAGATGAATTTTTAGATATGAAGTAAATCAGGAACTGCAAACAAAAGTGGTATGAAAATTTAGATTAAACTGACATGTTCCACATCATTATGAAATGTCGTATTCATGATTTATGCAATAAGTGTTAATATAAAGTAATGCATTGAGAAAATGCAAGATTGTTCCATTACATGATGGATGAGATAAGATGCATGCAGACAGGCCACGGCCCAAACCATCAAGAATCGCAACTGAAGAAATAAATGCCACCAAAACTGAAGACATGTTCAATGATGCTGATGATCTGCCACTGTCCACACCCTGCCAGGAATCAACTGTGATATTCTAAATCAGCACGACTATGGAATGTATGCAACAATAGATGATAATCTTGTTAAAACCAAAGCACAAACTGAAGATGAAATTGCAAATGAAGTGAAGAATCACAGCCAAAGTTACCCTGAAGTGAGCAAGGCAGGCAAAGAAGAAGGGGCAAAAGAAACAAATAAAGTGCCTAACCCTACAGCAAGTGATGCTTAAGAAGCCACTAGAATTGTGAACATGTTCTATGCAGTTAGGAGACAGAGCAGTGAAATTTCAAATTAAATAATGAACACAGAACATAATTTAGAAAGTGTGTATTGGGCAAATAGACAGCAAAGTAAAATAAGCCATTACTTCACCCCTAAGTAAAGAAGTTTGGTGTATACTCAAGATACTGCTGCATATACTGTATTCATGTAAGCTTGACATTGAATACTGTATGTAAAATAAAACAGGGCTAAGCTGATTTCTTCTTGTGCATTTGCCACCACAATAGACTGAAAATATGAATCTCGGTTACAATGACACTCATTTACAACAACATAATTTTCGAGGTCCTTTGAATGTGTTATAGACAGCTTCCACTGTATTCTTTGAAAGGATAAAGCATACGATAACTCAACCACTGGAGCAAGTCGCAGATAAGCTCCACAGCACACTGTGTGCATTGGTCTTTCACAAGGACGAATGGATGGGGCAGTGCACAGAAGAGTTCTCTCAGTGCATCTGCATCCAATGGATCTTGAAGTGGAAGGTTAATTGGTGTGGAAACGTCCACTGCATCTGCTCATATGACTGTGGTAAGAGGGAGAGGACAGGAACAGCATCTGTTATTGATGAAAACAGTCACTCCTCCCTTAGCCCTACCTCCAATAACATCATCTTTCCTGTAGAAGCGGTGGCACTTAATGAAGGTGTGTCAGTGACTTTAAAATGAGTTTCTAGAAAGCAGAAAAGTATTTCCTGGGCTAGGAGCTATAATTCCACCAAACGCAATCGGTATCCATTTAAGTTCCACTGCAACAGGAAAGTCCCAATGGGAGCAACTGATTAGTGATGGTTGTCCTTGTGCTTCTCCTATTGTGGTCTGGGTTTGTGTGGAGGCATCCCACTTGGTGACCGGCTTCTTCAGGGACAATGCAAAAGAAGTAGCAAACACCATAAACTGAAAAGTTTGAAAGCTTCTTTAGCTTCACCATGTTGTTGTTGTTGTTTGTGGTCTTCAGTCCTGAGACTGGCTTGATGCAGCTCTCCATGCTACTCTATCCTGTGCAAGCTTCTTCATCTCCCAGTACCTACTGCAACCTACATCCTTCTGAATCTGCTTAGTGTATTCATCTCTTGGTCTCCCTCTACGATTTTTACCCTCCACGCTGCCCTCCAATACTAAATTGGTGATCCCTTGATGCCTCAGAACATGTCCTACCAACCTATCCCTTCTTCTAATCAAGTTGTGCCACAAACTTCTCTTCTCCCCAATCCTATTCAGTACCTCCTCATTAGTTATGTGATCTACCCAGCTAATCTTCAGCATTCTTCTGTAGCACCACATTTCGAAAGCTTCTATTCTCTTCTTGTCCAAACTATTTAAAGTCCATGTTTCACTTCCATACAAGGCTACATTCCATACAAATACTTTCAGAAACGACTTCCTGACACTGAAATCTGTACTCGATGTCAACAAATTTCTCTTCTTCAGAAACGCTTTCCTTGCCATTGTCAGTCTACATTTTATATCCTCTCTACTTCGACCATCATCAGTTATTTTGCTCCCCAAATAGCAAAACTCTTTTACTACTTTAAGTGTCTCATTCCCTAATCTAATTCCCTCAGCATCACCCGAGTTAACTCGACTACATTCCATTATCCTCGTTTTGCTTTTGTTGATGTTCATCTTTATCCTCCTTTCAAGACACTATCAATTCCATTCAACTGCTCTTCCAAGTCCTTTGCTGTCTCTGACAGAATTACAATGTCATCGGCGAACCTCAAAGTTTTTATTTCTTCTCCATGGATTTTAATACCTACTCTGAATTTTTCTTTTGTTTCCTTCACTGCTTGCTCAATGTACAGATTGAATAACGTCGGGGACAGGCTACAACCCTGTCTCACTCCCTTCGCAACCACTGCTTCCCTTTCATGCCACCTCGACTCTTATAACTGCCATCTGCTTTCTGTACAAATTGTAAATAGCCTTTCACTCCCTGTATTTCACCCCTGCCACCTTCAGAATTTGAAAGAGAGTATTCCAGTCAACATTGTCAAAAGCTTTCTGTAAGTCTACAAATGCTAGAAACATAGGTTTGCCTTTCCCTAATCTAGCTTCTAACATAAGTCGTAGGTTCAGTATTGCCTCACGTGTTCCGATATTTCTACGGAATCCAAACTGATCTTCTCCGAGGTTGGCTTCTACTAGTTTTTCCATTCGTCTGTAAAGAATTCGCATTAGTATTCTGTAGCCATGACTTATTAAACTGATAGTTCGGTAATTTTCACATCTGTCAACACCTGCTTTCTTTGGGATTGGAATTATTATATTCTTCTTGAAGTCTGAGGGTATTTCTCCTGTCTCATACATTTTGCTCACCAGATGGTGGAGTTTTGTCAGGATTGGCTCTCCCAAGGCTGTCAGCAGTTCTAATGGAATGTTGTCTACTCCTGGGGCCTTGTTTCGACTCAGGTCTTTCAGTGCTCTGTCAAACTCTTCACGCATTCATTTAACACCTTACAAGCAGCCAGCAATACCCTACAACCCCTTGTGAATATAGAAAGGGGAGAGCTGAGAGCTTCTGCAAGGTTACCTCTGTTCTCGTGATTACAATGAAAGTATTATGCCAGACTAGTGTCCTGTTACTTCTGAGACTACTTCCTGGGCTGACTGACCAACCGAGCTCTCTGTTGGAGAGCGTAGGTGCTACCAGACAGTACACCCACCCAATCAAGACCAGATGTGAATTTAGTTTATTACACAGAGATCTCATGAGCCGATAGGGAAACAAATGTCGACCCAGACATGGCCCTGCATGCCGAAACAATAACTTATGCAAACTGGGGTGGTAGGTGCCCCAGAGGTTGCCCACTAGAGACTGTTTTACCTCAACAGCCATTCACCTCATCAGCACATAGTATATCTTGAGGTTGAAGGGATTTTTATAGTGGTGTGTACGTTCCTTGCAATCCAGGCAGTGAAGCCAAGGGCTTTGTTCTCCAAAGCGCACAACATTCCTCTGCCACTCCTTATGATGGTCCGTGAGGTATGACCAGAATTTACGGCGGAAGAGTTCCGGCAGTATTGGCCATCCCCAGATCAGGAAACCCAAGGTCTGCATACACATACCCAACCATTGTTAGGAGGGCTGCTTGGAAGAACACAGCCCTTTCTGTCTTTAGTTGTGGGACACATATTGTCACGCCCTGCTGGTGAAGCTTGTCCGACTTGGGTGACCCTGCCAGTATCTATGCTACTGCCAGTATCGCCCTCAACATCACTGAGGCACACAAACCTTCTCACCCGAGACTAAACATGCCTACAATAAGGCAGTGTTCTCCAGGTGGCTCAGGGATGTTGCATTCTTTATTTCTCCAGCACAACTTGTTACTGCAAAACCGGTGCCCTTGAAATAAACATGTGTCCTGTAACGACACTGATGCTAAATCTTTGTGGGTGATCACATGAATACTAAAGTGTCTGACTTGCAGAGTGCATCAGCAACATACAGAATTATCATCTGGTGTGTCTGATGTTCGTGAGCTGTTAAGGAAGCAACTCTTCCCTTTATATCCTCCCTCTACCACTTCCCTGGCATTCCTGTGAGCCTATTGGTGATCTTCCATCTGTTCTTCATACACAAATTCCACATTACAATCTTGAGAACTCGTTATGTCGACTGTTTGTAAAATGACTCATTCCACATTATTACGATTCATCACGCAAATTATCCACAGAAAATGAAACTAACTACCTAACTCACAATCGCGTCATCCTGTGCTAACTGTGTCATTTGGATACAATGTGGAGGGGCAAGCTGTTCTCAATTCAGAGGCTTGCTTCCACTGGTGTTACCTGATGTCCATACACTCTGTAACAGACCTTTCACAAAGCCCCTGGAAGATGTCACTAAATTTAATGCTCTGAACCACTTCTGCACCCATCCCCAGCAAGACCAATGAGCACATCTGTTATTTACAGTGCTGAAGAGGAGCCAGCTTTATTTCCAGATTAGCAAACTCTGTTTCCCAAATGTAACACATTAAGTTTTCTGTTAGGGTCATTCCATCCCAAGTTATCACATTTTGCAAAAGATCCCCACTCTTCCATTTTTTATTTTGTTTAAATTTACCATGGGTACCAATAAGCACCATAGAAATGAACTCACGCAAAATCAGCTCATAATACCAAACATGTTGGAAACTGTTGCCCTATATTTGAAAAGCTCTTCAACAAGGGAGCAAAGAAAGTGAGCAAATCCCAATGTTTGAACCTTCCTTAATACAAGGGAACACTACCAGGAACCCCTAGTTTTCAGATCCTGTACAACTTTTGGCCCTGAATCTGAAAAACTCAGTATGGAAGTGTGTAAAACACTTTGTAAACCATAATATCACAAAAAATATTTCGAATTTTTTTGCCTTCTTTGGAGCTGGATATCTGTGGAAGAAAAAACGCAAAAGAAGTACAACTTGGCACACATATTAACAGCACCTGGGTCAGGACTATCAATATATTTTCTTGTCTAAGCACTTATTGTGGATTGTACTCAATCAGAACATTGTGCCAAATATAAAACTGCACAAAGTGAGCCAATTTCAGGTGCAAATATTGCAAAAGCATCACTTCGCAAGTTGTTCTTTCCCACAACACTGGAAAGAGTTCACTTTTCTCCACTAGAAACATCTTGAGTCGACTCAGCAAAGGGTTCCTCCCTTTGTTGAGTCAACTCTAAGAGCTTCTGACAAAAATCGTGAACAACATCTTACAGCTTCCTAAGTGCAAGTGCCAGGTTATGCAACAGTGGTGATTGGTAAACTGATGCCATAAAATAAGTGACAAAAGAAAGCTACAAAGAGAACTACTTGCAAATGGCCATACTTTAGATCGAACTCACAAAAATCATCAATTTTTTCCAATGGGTTTAAATGGCATTCAAGTTACCCAGGTTTCAAGTAATACAATTTCTTACGTGGCCTCTGTTTATCAGTCAGCTGACACCAACGTGGCTTTCATGTCAGTTTTAAGCCTTATTCCTGGCCAATACATTGTGTGCAACTATGACAATCACTGATGGATTGGTAACATATGTAAAGTTGATACTGAAGAAAATGATGCCCTGGTCAAATTGACCCACCCTTTTGGTCCACCTTACTCACTCTATTGGTCTGAAAGAGAAGACAAATGTTGGATTACTGAACAGTACATCATCATGAATACTGTAGAGCCTTCAGCAACTAGAACAGGATGTCAGTATAATTTTCTAAAAGCCATATTCATCAGTACTGAAGAAAAATTTAATGCCATGAAACAATAATTTTAAATAGCACCAACTTGGGAACCAACATGAAGAGACCCACATATCGACTTGGGAATCATGGCAAGAGACCCAACTGAGGCTTTTGAACATTGATGAAGAAACCAATAAAGACAGCTTGGGAACCAAGGCTAGAAACCCAACGATGGCTTTAGAACCTCATAGGTTCGTTGTTTGATTTGGGGAGTAAAGGGACCAAACTATCGCGTCATCAGTACCTTTTTCCTCATGCGAAGGCATCTTGGGTTAAAACCATTCCCAAAAGAAATCTGGGAAAGTAAAAAGGCATAAAACTAACTGGAATACACACAGAAAGAGAAAACGAAAGAGGCAAGTCAAACAGGGAGAACGTGCACAAAAAGGAACAAAGGAATAGAAGGTATATTAAAAGAATATAGCAGACAGCCAGTACTGGCTGATCGGAAGAATAGACAAGGATGAGCCAGCCACTCTGCAACACACTAAAATCTCCAGCCTAAAAGAAAAGAGGAACACAGATAGCAAAAAGATGAAGACCAAGCTGAACAAACAGCAAAGGAAGAGTGAGGAAGAGTTAAAATAGAGGGAGGGTGGAGGTCTGGGAGAGAAGGCCAGATGTCCACCCATAAATTGTGTGATAAAAAGCCCCCTCATGAATAAAACATAAAACTGAATCAACTGTTGATGCATTGTCTCCTATCACTATTGGCAGTGTAGGAAGAAGGTGAAAAGTCCACCACAGAGCAGCTAAAATTGGGCAGTCCAACAAGATATGGACGACAGTCATGTGGGAACCACAGCGACGCTGAGGTGGGTCCTCACGACAGAGGAGGTGACCATGAGTCAGCCAAGTATGGCCAATGTAGAGCTGGCAAAGGAAAACGGAGTCTCTTTGATAATACATAGTTTATTTGTTGTACTGAGGATGCCCCATTCAGTATTCCAGATCCCAAAAACTTTACAGCATAGGACCAATCAGAGATCAGCCTCCGTCGTACTGATGTCCAGAGTTGGTTTACCAGTA
Organism: Schistocerca americana; assembly: GCF_021461395.2. Lineage (NCBI taxonomy): Eukaryota > Metazoa > Arthropoda > Insecta > Orthoptera > Acrididae > Schistocerca > Schistocerca americana. The sequence goes on from NC_060122.1 coordinate 497,007,016, forward strand.
GCCTGTTTGGCCAGACTGTGAGACAGTTCACTGCTTGGGATCCTGACATGTCCTGGGGTCCAAATGAAGGACACTGAACGTCCTCTGTGTACAAGGGCGTCAAGAGTCTCGTGGATAATCATTACCAAAGGATGACAAGGGAAGCACTTGTTGACAGCTTGTAGGCTGCTTAAGGAGTCACTACAGATGATGGACTCACTTGAGAATCAGCAGATATGCTCCAGAGCATGAGAGATAGCTACCAACACTGCAGTGAAAACACTACAGCCATTTTCCAAGGAGCGCTGTTCAGTATGTCCAATATGAGCATAAGCAAAGCCAACATGACCATTGTCCATCACGTCATCAGTGCAGACTATATCTGAGCCCTGGAACTCGCTGAAAATACAGCGGCAGAGGACCTCAGGTGGAATTGAGCCTTTTGGGTCTTGCGATAGGCTCAGACAAGCCATAATCGAGGCATGGACCATGGAGGTGAACCACAGGAAGGCCGGTAGGGGGAAAGCGCCGAGCGGGGTAAGAAACAACTGGACACAGACATCAATTGGAATCCCTGATCTGGGCCACTGTTGCAGGAGATGGTAATTTTGATGGCAAGGCAAACTATGAGTGTAGGCAGTATAATTTGGAAGCAGTTGTTCTCGCCTGATCTGCAATGGAGAAATGCCAGCTTCCAAGAGGAGGCTGTTCACTGTGCTCCTTTGGGAAGCTCCCGTCACGAGTTGAACTCCACAGCCACAACGCTGGGGATGATGCTGAACCATACACCAGGCTTCCATAGTCAAGACGGGACTGCACAAGAGCTTTGTACAGCAGCAGCAGTGTAGGGAGATCAGCACCCCAGTCAGTGTGGCTCAGGCATCTCATAATATTAAGATGCCGCCAGAACATTTCCTTAAGCTGATGAAGATGAGGAAGCCAAGTTAAGTGGGTGTCAAAGACCGGTCCCAAAAATCAGTAAGTTTCCACTACATTAAGTAGTTTGTCATCAAGGTAAAGTTCCGGATGTGGGTGGACAGAATGATGATGATAGAAATGCATGGCGCAAGACTTGACGGCTGAAAACTGAAAGCCTTGAGTGAGGGCCCATGACTGCACCTTTTGTATGGCTCCTTGCAGTCTACATCAAGCCACACCAATAAAAGAGGAGCAGAAGGAAATACAAAAATAGTCATCATATAAGAAGGGGGATACTAAGGACCCCACTGCTGCTACGAGACCATTAATGGCAATTAAAAAGAGTGGGACATTCAGTACGAAGCCCTGTAGGACCCCATTCTTTTGGATGTGGGGCGAACTGTGTGAAGCAGCAACTCAAACTCTGAAAGTCTGGAGAGACAAAAAGTTCCGTATAAAAATCGGGAGCGGGCCCCAGAGACTCCACTCAGGCAGAGTAACAAGGATATGGTTTCACCAAGTGGTATCGTAAGCTTTCATCAGATAAAAAAAAGACGGCAATAAGGTTTTGATGCCTGGAAAAGGCGGCAAGTAATTTGCTGGCAGATGTTTAATCATTCGGGAATGGATGTAATCTGGTCCAGGGGGTGTGTCATGACAATCAGCAAGGGCACCGGGAAATATCCACTCACTGAAGGGAGAATTATATGGCTCAGTATGGTGTAGAGCAAAAGATAGGTGTTGTCATTCCACCTGCTATTTTAGGAGATGAAAGGCAGGGCAGTAATTCTCAAATGCACAGGTGTGAGCATAATGCTCGGCAAGACTCTCTGTGATTGCATATCGATTGGTATATATATATATATCTCCGTTTGTGGAAATTCCAGGTATACTGGCAGAGGCCTGATATCTATAAATGTGTCAGAGTTGGACCAAACCTGGAAAGGAGAAGTTCGTGTTCCAATCGTGGAGACATATCATTCCCAACACCCCTACTTCCATTGTTTGATGAGTTGACAGACCTGGACACAGAGCCATTTGAAGGCAATAAGAAGCTATAGGGACGGGTGACACTTACAAATCGCAGGGCCCGCCTACGGTCTCTAATGACAGCAGCAATTTCCAACCACCATCAAGGCACTGACTTCCCCTGGGGACAACCCGAGGAACAAGGGATTGTTGATTCAGCTGTGGAAACAATGATATTAGTGATGGTCTGGATCACTCAACTGATGTTGCCATGAAATGGAGATTCAATGGTGGTTGTGGAGGTGAAAGCGTCCCAGTCAGCCTTGCTGAGAGCCTATCTGGGCAAGCATCCAGGTGAGTGACAGTGGGAGAGGGACAGAGACAGTGGAACATGGTCACTACCACACAAGTCATCATGAGCTCTCCAGTGGATAGACGGCGGAAGGCCAGGACTCCAAATGGAGAGATCAATGGCCAAGAATGTGCCATGTGCCACACTTAAATGAGTGGGGGCACCTGTATTTAGGAGGTAAATGACGAGTTGATTTAGTAGATTCTTGACATCTTTCCCATGGCCAGTAATCCTGGTTTCGCCCCACAAAGGGTTATGGGCACTAAAATTACCCAGAAGTAGGAAAGGTGGGGGGAGTTGGGAAATTACAGCAGCCAATACAGGGTGTGGTACCTCACCATCTGGAGAAAGGTAGATGTTGCAGATGGTAATGTTCAGCTTTGTCCTCACACTGACAGCCACAGTTTCTAAATGTGTTTAAAAGGGCATAGGTGTGCTATATACAGAGGTAAAGACTCCATCTGACATCCTGTTACAGTCAGTACGATTTTTGTAATACTCCTAACAGTCACGAAAGCTAGGGGTCTGCTTTGCCAGAAACCAAGCTTCTTGAAATGCAATGCAAAAAGGAGGTGTAAAGCTTAAAAGTTGTAACTCAGCCAGGTCGAGAAAAAACCACCACAGCTCTACTGAAGAATGACGCTTGCTGTAGTCGGGGAAAGCACGAAGTGACCAAAGAGGCAGATTATGCCTCAGGATCACTTTCTGCCACAGGTTGAGTATTTGTATCCATTTCCATTGCGACTGAGGTGTTGGCAACATCCAGGTCCTCAAGGGACACTAAAATGTGCACCTTGTCCTCAGATGCAGGACTGGTAGGCAGTGGTGGTATTCGGGCCACCAGAATTACCTGTTTTTTAGCAGACTTTTTCTTCGTCTGTTTCTTCTCTCACTTCACGTTACGGGCTTCCTGGGAGTACTTCCCTGAAGTAGCTTCAGGCACTGAGGAAGATTGTGAAGCCCTTTGTCCAGCAGCTTGTGGCTCCTTCAGAAACAACTGGACACAGACATCAATTGGAATCCCTGATCTGGGCCACTGTTGCAGGAGATGGTAATTTTGATGGCAAGGCAAACTATGAGTGTAGGCAGTATAATTTGGAAGCAGTTGTTCTCGCCTGATCTGCAATGGAGAAATGCCAGCTTCCAAGAGGAGGCTGTTCACTGTGCTCCTTTGGGAAGCTCCCGTCACGAGTTGAACTCCACAGCCACAACGCTGGGGATGATGCTGAACCATACACCAGGCTTCCATAGTCAAGACGGGACTGCACAAGAGCTTTGTACAGCAGCAGCAGTGTAGGGAGATCAGCACCCCAGTCAGTGTGGCTCAGGCATCTCATAAGTGGCAAGTGTCCATTTTTGCACTGGTGGAGACCTTGGAAGGGAGAATTCCAAGAGACATCTTCCGTGCGAAAGGAGCCAGAGGAGGCTGTCACTTCTCCGGCTGGGGGAAGGGGACCAATGTCCCCAGCATTTTGGGGGGTTATTGCTCCAGAAGTGGGAGCTTTGGGAGCGATGGAAGAAGAGGTGCCCCAACAATCAAGGGGGTAGATGTATTCGGGCAGGCCTGAGGGCTCACTGTACGAGGCAGAGATGTGGGAACTACTGTTGCCAGTGAGCGTGGTGGTGGTGAAGATGTAGCTGCAGCACATGAAGATGTAAAGTGAATGGGGTGCAATCGTTTATATTTCCGTTTAACCTCTTGGTAAGTCAGTTGGTCCAAGATCTTGTACTCCATAATTTTCTCCTCCTTTCTGAGTACAGTGCAGTCCAGTGAGCAGGGGTGTGTGGTTCTCTCCACAGTTGACACTGAGTATTCAGATGCAGCGGACGTCTGCAGTCTCTATATTTGGCGCTGAAATTGCATTAGGAGGACATGTGCCCGAATGTCCACGACTTAAGGCATCGCATAGTGGGAGGTACATATGGTTTTACGTATCACCCTCAAAGGTCAAGACGAAGGCACTGGTGGAAATCCTATTCTCTGTTGGTCCCCTATAGATGTACCAGATGAAGTAAACACTCTGGGGTTCTAAATTGGCGTGTAGCTCATCACTGGACTGCAAGAGAAGGTCGCAATGGAAAATAATACCCTGGACCATGCTGAGGCTCTTGTAGGGAGTGGCAGAAACTTGTCACAGGCAAGCAACACCTGGGACTGGGTTGAGGCTGCTGTCTGAATCAAAACCGACCCATTTCTCATTTTGTACAGCACTGCCATTTTCTCAAACTTGTGCTCCAGGTTATCAACAAAAAATAGAAGCTTTGCAGCCACAAAGCAAGAAATGACTTGGTCCGCTTCATTGCATGTCATCCGCCCTGATGCCACCCACTCTGGTCAGGGCTCTCCCCACGGGCACCACCCAGCCACAGTAAAGGCCACATGGAGCGATGGCTGTTGCCAGGAGTCCTGATGCCCCAAGAAGATGGTCATCTACTACTTGGCACATGTGGAAAGTTTGCAGCTCACGCATCAGCAGTGCGATCCCTGTGTTGTCAGAGGGCTACAACCAAGAGGGTATATGACGGCCTCACCACGGCGGACTGGCTACTGTGCTGGATACTACGTGCATGGAAATCCCATACTGTCACGGGGACAAAAGAGGACAGTGGACAATCGATGGAGAGTATACACCTCCTAAGGTGTCCTCACTTAAATAGCTGGAATATGGGAGGAGCTGTTGTGCCATGACAATATTAGGTGCAGAAGATCGTAAGACACGAGGGATATATAGTGTACCATGTAGGGCGTCCTTTCCCAAATGGCCCACACTTCATAAAAATTTGGAAAGATGGAGATCAAACCCAGAAAGGGGACCAAATCTCAGTAAGCCAAAAGGATGGAGACTCCTTTTAGTTGCCTATTATGACAGGCAAGAAAACCTCGGGCATATTCTAACACCCGAACTCGCAAGGGGATTGGAACGTTAATGAAGAAATCAACAAACACGGTTTGGGAACAAAGGCTAGAAACCTAAATGCAGCTTTTGAACTTCAATAAAGAAACCAACAAAGACGGCTTGGGAATCATGGTAAGAAACCCAACTGAGGCTTTGTAGCCTCAACAAAGAAACCAGCAAGCATGGCCATCTACACGTAACAAGATAAGTAATATTTGCTAATAACATCATGTCCATCTTGCCTCTGTAACAATACATGGTCACTACTAGGATAGGGACAGACACTGACGAAACTAATGATTTTGAATTGTCTGAGTCACCAAATTTCCATGGTTTTTATGCCTAGTTGAAACACCAGCACTAATCAACCAGTTGTCATTTTTCCTTGCCTTGAAGTTATGAGTTCAGCAACCGGTATCGTGTTGTAATCATAATGTATTACACATGACATTTGTTGAAGTTCAACCTAAAATTTCACTTTGCTGAACAGGCTGTAGGATGTTGCTAGTGCAGAAAACCGTGCTCTTGACAATGGTGCCAGGAATCAGAATCTCTGAAATGATCCTTCTGCAATATTTACATCTGACCTTGGCTCATTCATTGTTATTTTAAATCTGACACCATGATTGTGTTGAGCATAATCAAAAACAATAGGCTAAGCAGGAAGATATGCTAACAGAATCATGTCCCAGGCATCATCAACAAATGTGCCAAGTTGTAGGCTAGTTCCTTTGCATTTTTTCCTCCCCGAGATATCTGACCCCAAAGATTGTCAAAAAATCTGTGGACTTTTCTCTGTAGGTTTTTTGTGTCACTTTAATGCATTCTGTTGGCTCAAAAAATGCTTTACATTCTGTCACACTGTATTTTTCTGATTCACAACTCAAAGTTATCCAGGACCTAAAAGTAATAAGTTTCCGACTTGCTCTTGCCTTATAATAAAAGAGCTTCAAACATAGGGTTTTGTTCGTTTTCACACAGATTCATCAAAAAGCCATCCAACAAGCAGGCCACTGTTTGTCATATACTCAAGTTCATGATTTGAAATTTTGCATGGATTCATTTTTAGGATGGGTCTACATCCACAGCAAATTTCAGGAAAGTTGAAGCTCAAGGAGCAGGAGGCTCATGATCACTGGAATGTCCCATTAGCAAGCCAACCCAGCCTGATCTACACCTCTATGTAAAAAACTGTTACCATCTTGCCCTGAATAGTGACATGAAGACCTGGATCTACAGGGCACACATATTGTCAGAGGAAGAGTGCTTGGCCTCTGAATTTCAGTGAAATTTTTCTACAAAAGTCCACTGTCAAAATTGCAAGTGGATTTCATCCCATCAGCATCATCAACAGAGACATTGCGACATCCAGGAACCAAAGCTTAAGTGACACACATGACACTGCGTGTTTAGTGTTAGTGAGTGCGGAGAGAAATTAAAGACACTGCAGCACATATGCAAAAAAAATAGCACAAAAAAGAAAAGTATTTAAAGAGCACCATGTTTATTTAACAGGAGAAAGGAACTAAATTAACACATAACGTAATTATGTGTCTTGTTTCTCAATTACACCATCGGAAACAAAAACAGAAATTTCCGATGATGATTTAAAAAGACTCTCCATTTCTTTTCAAGAGAGTCAGTAATTTGTGATTTGTCATTTTATGTTAGCAGATCTTAAGAAATGAATTCAATAGAAAAGAGTTTGAAATCTACTTTCAATAACGCATAAGTGGTTTGAAGTACATTTTGTCCTTGTGTTTCTATTTTCAGTGGGACTATTAAAGTTTACCTAGCCCCATGAACCATGGACCTTGCCGTTGGTGGGGAGGCTTGCGTGCCTCAGCGATACAGATGGCCGTACCGTAGGTGCAACCACAATGAAGGGGTATCTGTTGAGAGGCCAGACAAACGCGGGGTTCCTGAAGAGGGGCAGCAGCCTTTTCAGTAGTTGCAGGGGCAACAGTCTGGATGATTGACTGATCTGGCCCTGTAACACTAACCAAAACGGCCTTGCTGTGCTGGTACTGTGAATGGCTGAAAGCAAGGGGAAACTACAGCCGTAATTTTTCCCGATGGCATGCAGCTTTACTGTATGGTTAAATGATGATGGCGTACTCTTGGGTAAAATATTCCGGAGGTAAAATAGTCCCCCATTCGGATCTCCGGGCGGGGACTACTCAAAGAGGACGACGTTATCAGGAGAAAGAAAACTGGTGTTCTACAGATTTAAAAGGGGAAATGGATAGGTTAAAGTTAGATATAGTGGGAATTAGTGAAGTTCGGTGGCAGAAGGAACAAGACTTTTGGTCAGGTGAACACAGGTTTATAAATACAAAATCAAATAGGGGTAATGCAGGAGTAGGTTTAATAATGAATAAAAAAATAGAAGTGCGGGTAAGCTACTACCAACAGCATAGTGAACGCATTATTGTGGCCAAGATAGACATGAAGCCCATGCCTACTACAGTAGTACAAGTTTATATGCCAACTAGCTCTGCAGATGATGATGAAATTGATTAAATGTATGATGAGATAAAAGAAATTATTCAGGTAGTGACGGGAGACGAAAATTTAATATTCATGGGTGACTGGAATTCGAGGAGGAGGAAAAGGGAGAGAAGGAAACATAGTGGGTGAATATGGATTGGGGGAGAGAAATGAAAGAGGAAGCCATCTGGTAGAATTTTGCACAGAGCATAGCTTAATCATAGCTAAACTTGGTTCAAGAATCATAAAAGAAGGTTGTATACATGGAAGAATCCTGGAGATACTAGAAGGTATCAGACAGATTATATAATGGTAAGACAGAGATTTAGGAACCAGGTTTTAAATTGTAAGACATTTCCAGGGGCCAATGTGGACTCTGACCACAATCTATTAGTTATGAACTGTAGATTAAAACTGAAGAAACTGCAAAAAGGTGGGAATTTAAGAAGATCGGACCTGGATAAACTGACTAAACCAGAGGTTGTACAGAGTTTCAGGGAGAGCATAAGGGAAGAATTGACAAGAACGGGGGAAAGAAATACAGTAGAAGAAGAATGGGTAGCTTTGAGGGATGAAGTAGTGAAGGCAGCAGAGGATCAAGTAGGTAAAAAGACGAGGGCTAATATAAATCCTTGGGTGACAGAAGAAATATTGAATTTAATTGATGAAAGGAGAAAATATAAAAACGCGGTAAATGAAGCAGGCAAAAAGGAATACAAACGTCACAAAAATGAGATCGACAGGAAGTGCAAAATGGCTAAGCAGGGATGGCTAGAGGACAAATGTAAGGATGTAGAGGCTTATCTCCACTAGGGGTAACATAGATACTGCCTACAGGAAAATTAAAGAGACCTTTGGAGAAAAGAGAGCCACTTGTTTGAATATCAAGAGCTCAGATGGAAACCCAGTTCTAAGCAAAGAAGGGAAAGCAGAAAGGTGGAAGGAGTATATAGAGGGTCTATACAAGGGCGATGTACTTGAGGACAATATTATGGAAATGGAAGAGGATGTAGATGAAATGGGAGATATGATACTACGTGAAGAGTTTGACAGAGCACTGAAAGACCTAAGTCGAAACAAGGCCCCGGGAGTAGACAACATTCCATTAGAACTACTGACGGCCTTGGGAGAGCCAGTCCTGACAAAACTCTACCATCTTGTGAGCAAGATGTATGAGAGAGGTGAAATACCCTCACACTTCAAGAAGAATATAATAATTCCAATCCCAAAGGAAGCAGGTGTTGACAGATGTGAAAATTACCGAACTATCAGTTTATTAAGTCACAGCTGCAAAGCACTAACGCGAATTCTTTGCAGACGAATGGAAATAATGGTAGAAGCCGACCTCGGCGAAGATCAGTTTGGATTCCGCAGAAATATTGGAACACGTGAGGCAATACGGACCCTACAACTCATCTTAGAAGAAAGATTAAGGAAAGGCAAACCTAAGTTTCTAGCATTTGTAGACTTAGAGAATGCTTTTGACAAGGTTGACTAGAATACTCTCTTTCAAATTCTAATGGTGGCAGGGGTAAAATACAGGCAGCAAAAAGCTATTAACAATTTGTACAGAAACCAGATGGCAGTTATAAGAGTCAAGGGGCATGAAAGGGAAGCAGTGGTTGGGAAGGGAGTGAGACAGGGTTGTAGCCTGTCCCCGACGTTGTTCAATCTGTATATTGAGCCAAGCAGGAAAGGAGACAAATGAAAAATTTGGAGTAGGAATTAAAATCCGTGGAGAAGAAATAAAAACTTTGAGGTTTGCCGATGACATTGTAATTCTGTCGGACACAGCAAAGGACCTGGAAGAGCTGTTGAACGGAATGGAGAGTGTCTAGAAAGAAGGATATAAGATGAACATCAACAAAAGCAAAACGAGGATAATGGAATGTAGTCGAATTAAATTGGGTGATGCTGAGGGAATTAGATTTAGTGTTGGCGGGCAGCGTGGAGGGTAAAAATCATAGAGGGAGACCAAGAGATGAATACACTAAGCAGATTCAGAAAGATGTAGGTTGCAGTTAGTACTGGGAGATGAAGAAGCTTGCACAGGATAGAGTAGCATGGAGAGCTGCATCAAACCAGTCTCAGGACTGAAGACAACAACAACAACATTAAAGTTTAAAAATAGGCATAACAGAATATGTGAAGGTATGTATCTAAATCTTCCTAAAAGCTTAAAGTGAGTGAGTGAGTGTGTGTGTGTGTGTGTGTGTGTGTGTGTGTGTGAGAGAGAGAGAGAGAGAGAGAGAGAGAGAGAGAGAGAGATATGCCAGCTACCTCACAGCTTCAGCATTTATAGCACAAGCAAACTGAAAAATTTTTCATGTTCTGGTATGGACGTTTAGTCTACATCAACTCATGTTAACAGTGCAAGCAAGAGCTCTCTACAGTGAGTATTTTAATATTTTTAAGTAAGAGACTGAATATAAAAATTAAAAATAACGAAGAGAATGAACATGCTGCACTAATACACACATTATTAAACTTGGAAGTCTTCCACATTACAAATGTGACCTGACAAAGGAAAGAAAAGACATACAGTTAGCAACCACAGCTAAAACAATCTTGTAAACAATGCTGTTAACACACTGGCAACTATATGTACCACATATGAAAATAAATGACACTCGCAATCTCATGATAAAACAACGAACAGGAAGGAGACAAACTCAACAATTTGCAGACACCAAAAATGTGACGCATAAAGTGTAATGGTGTGACGATGTTACGGGACAGTAAGAAGAACATAAAAAATTAAAGCTTACTAATGGTGCCATGTGCTCTGTAAAGGACAAAACCACATAAAGCATGAGAGACTTGACAAAGGAGGGATGAAGCATATAATTATCATGTCATCATGCTTCCTGTCATTCTAAAAGGTAACAAACTTGTAGAGAGGGGTCAGGCCTTCATAAAAACAACTAAAATAAATGGTATGAGACATCACACTGACATAGTTTAAATAAAAAACATAAGGCATTTAAGAAAGAAAGCACCATGCCAAAACCAGACATAATGAGAACCAGTTATATCCTTCTAACATCTGGCAGCATATAAGGTAGGCCTAAGACAACATGAACTAGAATGACCATTAAGTAAAACTGTAAACAAAACAAAACTATAATTCAATGCACATCAATACAAGATTTTCATTTATGACGAGACTAACAGTACGACACTTGTAACCTGATTTGTTCCACATAATATCAACAGAAAATACTCATACCAGAAATAAATAAACAGAGAGATGATTAAAGTGAAAAGCAAGCCTGAACAATGTACTAGTACATAATCTTCCAACGACAAGGAAAGCAAGGTAATTTATAATATCGGAAGAATCTCTTGCTTTTAGTGAAGCGGGGAAAACACATTTTGCAGGTATTATAACGCAACTTAAGTTAGATTCATAAGTAAAATATCATAGTCCATCGAGAAAAGGGCATGGAAATTTCCTAGCAAGAATTTCCTTATAATTAACCAAAGGAACTGGGATAGCCCATATTCAATAAAAACATTATTCTCTTGTATATTGCAATGACAAAGACTGTACTGACGAGTGTTGAACATATGTTCTATACACAAAATGAGGGTGAAAACTGTGTCATACGACGGATGATTAAAAAACCTCACACTAACAATGGTAGCTACCAACACGCATAGCTTCCAGTGGCTATAATACTTAGTAAGCAACACATTTGCATCAAGGGTGACTAATGCAGCTCAGTTACGAAAGCGCACCATGAACCAACAGAGAAAACATCTGCCATAATATTTCACAGTCAACGCGAACAGAATGTGGTGTTCACTGTTTCTAAAGAGTTACGGATGCTTCCATTGCAAAACTCACCATTGTGCTTGACATTAACGCACTGCTGTGTCATTCATAAGTTTATGCGTCTCACCTCCACAATCTTGATGAAACGTGGGAAGAGCGGCGTCCTGTTGACAGCTATTAAAGGCACGTTTGGCCACACCTCCGGGACAGCAACAGTCGTCGGCAAAGGGCGCGGAGTGGGTTGGTCATCATCACTTCCACTACCACTTCTGTACGAGGAGTCATTCGGTGGTTTATTGTCATGATCACTCGACGCTTCAGAATATCTTGGAATGCTTGAGTGAAGACATCGCACGCCCGGCGTATCATACTTTATAGTCCTAGTATAGAAACTCCTTGGTGTTACTGTTCCTAAAACTTCAATGTACCTTCTCCTAACTTTCAAAAGCGTCAATTGATTTGCTTCATGAGTCAACAGATGCACCTTTCGATTGCTACACAATAAAAGCATACGCAGACCGACTTTTGAAAACATGATTCTCCACTACCTGCCGCTTGTTTCATCACCCAACTACATCTCTGACAACAACTTACCAAAGATTTCACAGCCAATCATCGAAGATGTACCAAATTCCTATCGTAAATATACTTTATATCTTTCATCCATGAATACTTTGTAACATAAACATACTGAACTGAAATTATAATAAGAATATGACTGAGAGTTCGACATCAATACAACAAATCACACAATTGCGTAAACCCCAATTCACACTGGCGGTCACTGCATTGTTAGCTGCAACAGGCAGAAGACGGGCGTTGTTGGTGCCACACATTTTAGCAATTTTCACCGAGTTCATGCGCGCTGTCCACCCCGGTAGCTGAGTGGTCAGCGCCAGGGAATGTCAATCCTAAGGGCCCTGGTTCGATTCCCAGCTGGCTAAGAGATTTTCTCCGCTCAGGGACTGGGTGTTGTGTTGTCCTAATCGTCATCATTTCATCCCCATCGACGCACAATTCGCCGAAGTGGCGTCAAATCGAAAGTCTTGCACCCGGCGAACGGTCTACCCAACAGGAGGCCCTAACAAAGTAGAAGCAAGATAGATACGAATCTTCCAGACCACGATTGGCCACAATCCTGGAAGAATGTCTCGGAAAGAGCCATACCTCCAGAAGCTAGAGACACGTGGTACAAAGTCGTACACAAGGTCATACCCACGAACGAGCGTCGAGCACGCATCGGTATGCGCGAGTCGTCTAACTGCGAAGAGTGCTACCAGATAGACTCTCTGGAACACCGCTTCACATGTCGGACAAACCAGGAGATGCAGGAGACTACAGAAGAATGGTGGCACACATGAACAGGGCAGACCACCGAACTATAGAAGTTACAGCTCTCACGGTCCCTGCTGCAAAAAGTTTCCCACGACCCAAGCGCATCGCGATGACAGCGCATGCTATAAGCGCAAAAAAGCAAACGGATGCAGTGCAGTTCCTCACAGATCTCTGGGAGGAGCACAAGCGAACCAGGCAGAAAAGCAACTACCGCCAGACGTTCCAGAGCTATCTGCAGATCGCGCTGGACGCCGCCTTCAAGGACGCCCCTCGGCCCCACACTCCGCGACCGACGCCGCCGCCGCCGCCGCCTCCACCGCCGCCACACCACCCCCTTCACTAACCACTCACGCCCTCGTCGTTGCTGCCAGAGATACCCTCCAACACTCCTACAAATGCATCTTCAAAGTGTGTACGTGTGTAAAATGTGTGCTGCGCATATACAGTGTTTCCCCAAGTGAAATAGTGCGACACAAAATAATTCCATCACCCCACTGGGAAAAAGAGTTAATAACACAAGAAAAGATCTGATTGTGCTCAATTATATTGCACATCAAGTGAAAGCACCAACAAATTAGAGGAACATCACATGCCACAACGAAGGTGTTTATGTAAGTAATTTACCAAACAAGCAACTCACTGAAACCCATATCAATAATCACATATAAGTTTTTTTTTTTAATTTGCTTGTGGCCCTATACAAATATTAAGAGTTGCCAAGATTCTTTTTTTATCGTATGTCAATGTGCTCCTCTCTCTCTCTCTCTCTCTCTCTCTCTCTCTCTCTCTCTCTCTCTCTCTCTCTCTGTCCCCCCACCCCCTCTCTTTTTCTCTCAACCACCATTCATAACTAGCTCTCACTAAATCACATATGGCACCTTCCTGTTTTATATGCTTGCTCATGTATATACTTATTTTGTCTTGTTCATTGTTCATTAGATGTATGTCATAGTCAGTAAGCTAAAATTACAAACAACACTTAAGAAATGCCACTTTATGGCGCCAGATCAGTTCTCTCCCTAATTATAGCAATTTTGCAATGACAGCATTATCAGACTCCAAATGACAAAACAAAACAAAAACTGAAAGAAAAAGTCTATGCCCCATCGCCATAGACACCTAAAGGATTGTAACTAAAATAAAAACCACAGTACCTTTATGAATCAATTAGCAAGCGAACAAAATGTAACAAAGTAGTTTATTTGAATGCCAAATTCGTGTATCAGAAAGCAACCACAGCGAAAGCAAAAGAAAAAGACTCTCAAACTATATGGAAAATGTACACAAGAAACTTAGAGATATTTTCATCTGCACAAATGTATTGTTAACTTGTAAATAAAAGTTTATTACATTAGAAAAAAAGTCGCATAACATTTCCATTTACATTTAACTCATGCTGCATTGTTCTTCTTTGGCACGCCAGTGTAGGACTGTTTACAGAATCAGGTAAGAGAATTTTCCTTTGGGTGAGAACGGGTGTACAAGAACCATGTGCCGATTTGAAGAGTCTAGATTCGCTTATTTTACCGATTGCATCGTTTCTGTATAATCTTTCATTGATTGTATCAATACCCATTTGTATTTTAATATATTGCGAAATTTAACACATTGGCGACTGCTGCAGTAAATTCATACTGTTATCGTCGATTAAGGGCTTAAACTTAATTGTGCTCTTTTAAAATTTTTGAGAAGAGAAGACCTGCCCTCATTCAAAACAATCTTTCTCTAATTTCATTGTTCAGTTACATGATAATTTTTTTTTATAATTTCCAGACACTTAAAAAACTATGATTTTGGAAGTTACCAGTATGAATGGCCTGGATACTTAATTTATTGAGTAGCAGATCAGTGTTTGTGGTTCACAGTTCTGACAAGAATGCATCAGCTCTGAATTTCATTGTATAGTAACTCAAATAAACGTGAATTTTTGAGAATTTTCGAAAGCTGCCATTGTCCTTTGCATAATACACGAGCAGTTTGTAGTAAATCGGCGTTTTTGATTTAGTTACAGTAGCAGATATTGTAACTAACATATTGTGCTACATCTGGTTTTCCCATAAAGATAAGAAGCTCTATATATTATCTACATCTATCGCAAAAAAATTTGTATTCGAGTTTGCAAACAACTATAATGAAACTTCCTGGCAGATTAAAACTGTGTGCCGGACCGAGACTCGAACTCGGGACCTTTGCCTTTTGCGGGCAAGTGCTCTACCAACTGAGCTACCCAAGCACGACTCAGGCCCCGTCCTCACAGCTTTACTTCTGCCAGTACCTCGTCTCCTACCTTCCAAACTTTACAGAAGCTCTCCTGCCAGGAAGTTTCATATCAGTGCACACTCTGCTGCACAGTGAAAATCTCATTCTGGAAACATCCCCCAGGCTGTGACTAAGCCATGTCTCCACAATATCCTTTCTTTCAGGAGTGCTAGTTCTGCAAGGTTCGCAGGAGAGCTTCTGTAAAGTTTGGAAGGTAGGAGACGAGGTACTGACAGAAGTAAAGTTGTGAGGACCGGGCGTGAGTCGTGCTTGGGTAGCTCAGTTGCTAGAGCACTTGCCCGCGAAAGGCAAAGGTCCTGAGTTCGAGTCTCGGTCCAGCACAGAGTTTTAATCTGCCAGGAAGTTTCATATCAGCACACACTCCGCTGCAGAGTGAAAATCTCATGCTGGAACTATAATGAACCTCAAAAAGTTTTAGGAAACCAGTAATTTTTACCACAGATTTTCGTGTTACCTTAATAGGAATTTTGTTTTGTGTTTGCTTCTATTCTTATAGGCAATTAGCAACTTTGTAGCGCAACAGATTAAAATATAATCAGCAGACTTAATTTAAAGTTATTTTTTCACTGCCTTGTAATACATTACACCAGCCAAAACGCAGCCCCACTGTGAATACTGTTTTCAAACTTGCGATGAATTGCTTGAAGTTCATAAGCAGCTGGAAATCGCCCTAACTACTGTCAAACGATTGGCAGCTGCTGAAACTGGTGTGTTGGAAGAGCTCCCAAGAGTCGTGTACCTGTGGTACTGGTACCAGAGGTACCACAAGTGCTATCCTCTCATGTGTATCCTATCTCCTCTGCAGAAAGTACGGGATCTGTCATTAGCCATCCACTTTACTGCGAATGGCGTATCAGTGGTAGATCTACGCATGTTGTATAGGGTGGACAGGGACCAGAGAGGACTCAGGTTGTTGTACCGATCCCTCTAACCAACAAGTTTGAGGTGTTCTGTCTCACTGAAACTGAATCTGAGATAGTGGGGCCCACTTCACATGTTTTGTCCAGGGTCAAGAGGAGGCAAATGCAAAAGTATAGAGGTCTATTATTCACCAGCAGTTCAAACATATGGTGAATGATGGTACCCCTCAGGGAAACAGCAAGGGACAGGAAAGGATGTCAGGTGTACTCAGTGTGTATGGCTGCAGCCTCATTCAACTTGTTGAAGAGACAATTCCAACAGCCATCGAGAGAACTGGGTGCAACGACTGCAGATTTTGGCGCACGTTGGAACAAATGATCTCGGTCATCTGGGCTCTGGGATCATACTTGGCTCATTCCAGCAACCGGCAGAGAAGGTTGAGAAGACCAGCCGTGCACATGGAGTTACAACAAAGCTCACAGTTTGCAGCATTGTCCCCGAAATGATTGTGGCTCTTTGCTTCTGAGTCGAGTGGAATGGCTAAACGAAAGACTTTGAAGCTTCTGTAACAAGCTAGGTTGTGACTTACTGGACTTGCACCGTAGGGTTGAGAACTATAGGGTCCCCACAGCACAGGCTGCTACTCAGGTAGCGAACTGTGTGTGGAGAGTACACAAGGTTTTTTTTTAGATTAGGGGACTCTCCATCCAATCCAGTTAAACACAGAAGTATCAGTGTAAGATCGAAATAAATGCCTCCCACAGGTGAAAGCATTAAAATCCTAATGGAAAACTTCTGAAGCATTCGCAACAAGGAGCCATAGTTTGAAGTGCTCATGAGAAGAAATGGAGCTCACATAATACTAGGTACAGAAACCACAAATTGATAGCAGTGAGATTTTGGGGAAAAATTAAAGTGCATATCGAAAGGATAGGCAGATGGGAAATGGAGTTGGTGTATTTGTCACAGTAGGCAAGAGACACTCAAATCCACTGAGTTAGAAACTGAAGCTGCATGTAAGATTGTTTGGACAAGACTCTGTATGAGAGGTGGGCATAAAATGATAATTGGAGTCTTCTATCGCCCCCCAGACTTGTCTCCTGATGTAACTGAAAACTTTAGAGAAAGCTTCAGTTCACTTGTTTGTAATTTCCTCAATTATACTGTCATCATGGGTAGTGACTTTAATTGTTCACCAATTAATTGGGAAAATTACAGTTATTTTAGTGTTGAGTATGACATCCTGTGTGACATTAGGGAATGCCTTCTCTGAAAACTACATAGAACAGATAGATTAGAATTCCACTTATGGTGAAACTGTATTGGATCTTGTGGCATTGGCAAACTTGATCTCTTTGAAGATGTCCACATCGAAACTGGTCTCAGTGACCATGGTGCAATTATTCGATTGTGACAACAATAATGACCAAAGTACAAACGACAACTAAACCAAGCAGAATTATATACAGGGTGTTACAATAAGGTACGGCCAAACTTTCAGGAAACATTCCTCACACACAAAGAAAGAAAATATGTTATGTGGACATGTGTCCGGAAACACTTACTTTCCATGTTAGAGCTCATTTTATTACTTCTCTTCAAATCACATTAATCATGGAATGGAAACACACAGCAACAGAACGTACCAGCGTGACTTCAAACGCTTTGTTACAGGAAATTTTCAAAATGTCCTCCGTTAGCAAGGATACATGCATCCACCCTCCATCGCATGGAATCCCTGATTCGCTGATGCAGCCCTGGAGGCTGGAGTATTGTATCACAGCCGACCACATTATGAGCACGAAGAGTCTCTACATTTGATACCTGGGTTGCGTAGACAAGAGCTTTCAAATGCCCCCATAAATGAAAGTCAAGAGGGTTGAGGTCAGGAGAGCGTGGAGGCCATGGAATTGGTCCGCCTCTACCAATCCATCGGTCACCGAATCTGTTGTTGAGAAGCGTATGAACACTTCGACTGAAATGTACAGGACCTCCATCGTGCATGAACCACATGTTGTGTCGTACTTGTAAAGGCACATGTTCTAGCAGCACAGGTAGAGTATCCCGTATGAAATCATGATAACGTGCTTGAGCATAGGTGGAAGAACATGGGGCCCAATCAAGACATAACCAACAATGCCTTGATGCTAGTACTGTAGAGCAATGAGTAGCATGTCAACACAAGCACCGAAGTCAACATTACCTTCCTTCAATTGGGCCAAATGGCGGTGAATCGAGGAAGTACAGTACATACTGACGAAACTAAAATGAGCTCTAACATGGAAATTAAGCATTTTCTGACACATGTCCACATAACACCTTTTCTTTATAGTCATAATAGACAATTTTTTTCGTTTTTTTTAAATCTGTGTACTGTGACTATGGCTATTGTAGTGTCAAATAAACATTTAACTTGTATTTTGGTCACAATCCTTACAACAATTATGTCAGAATATAAAATAATAACGTACCTTGAACAGAATGTCCTCCTCAACGCCAACCAACATAGATTCCACAAACATCAATCATGTGAAACCCAATTTTCAATTTTCTCTCATGACATACTGCAAGCATGAAATCCATGTCAGATTCTATACTGAACTTGCGACTTAGTTAGCCCCTCTTCCAACAACAATCTGTCATAGATCCCTTGAACAAAAAAAACTACCCAGTTCTTGGAAAAAAGCACATGTCACAACTGTGTACAAGGAGTGACCCACAAAACTACCGTCCAATATCCTTACATCAATTTGTTGTAATTCTGAGCTCAAACATAACAAGGTACCTTAAATGTTTATTTGACACTACAACTGTGAAGCCATAGTCACAATACGCAATTTTTTTCTTTTTTTAAAATTTGTGTACTGTGACTATGACTATTGTAGTGTCAAATAAATATTTAACTTATATTTTGGTCACAATTCTTACAACAATTATGTCAGAATATAAAATAATAATGTACCTTGAACAGAACGCCCTCCTCAACACCAACAAGCATAGATTCCAAAAACATCAATCAAGTGAAACGCAATTTGGACTTTTCTCACAGGACATACTGAAAGCATTGGATCAAGGCAGATGCAGCATACATTGATTTCCAAAAAGCATTTGACTCAGCACCCCAACTATGTGGTATCATGTGAAATTTGTGACTAAATGAAGGACGTTTTGGTAGGGAGGACACAGCATGTTATCTTGGATGGAGAGTCATCGCCAGATGTAGAAGTAATTTTGGGCTTACTCCAGGGAAGTGTGTTGGGGTCCTTGCTGTTCGTGTTGTATATTAATGACCTTGCAGACAATATTAATAGTGACGTTGGGCTTTTTTAGATGATGAAAGGAAAAGCACAAATATTCAGTCAGATCTTGATAAGATTTCAAAGTGGTGCAAATATTGGCAACTTGCTTTAAATGTTCAGAAATGTAGAACTGTGCCTTCCACAAAATGGCAGAAACATAGTATCCTATGACTACAATATCACTGAGTCACTGTTGGAATTGGCCAACAAATACAAATACTTGGGTGTAACACTCTACAGGGATATGAAATGGAATGATCGCTTAAGCACAGTAGTGGGTAAAGCAGATGGTAGACTTCAGTTTGTTGGTAGAATAAAGGGGAAGTGCAATTAGTCTACAAAGGAGACTGCTTACAAATCACTCATTAAAGCCATCCTAGAATATTGCTCAATGGAATGGGACCTGTACCAAATAGGACTAACAGAGGATACTGAACGTATACAAAGAAGAGCAACACAAATGATCATATATTTGTTTAATCTGTGGTAGAGTGTCACAGAGTTACTGAAGGAACTGAATTGGCAGACTCTTGAAGATAGATGTAAACTATCTCAAGAAAGTCTGTTAACGAAGTTTCAAGAACCGCTTTAAATGATGTCTCTAGGAATACGTTAAAATCCCCTATGTATTGCTCACATAGGGATCGTGAGAATAAGATTAGAATAATTACTGCATGCACAGAGGCATTCAAACAGTCATTCTTCCTGTGCTCCATACGTGAATGGAACAGGAAGAAACCCTAGTAACTGGTACAATGGGATTTACCCTCTGCCATGCAACTCACGGTGGTTCTCAGAGTAAAGATTTAAATGTAGATGTAGAAGTCGCATCAAAACATTCCACAATGCTTTTCAAATGGCGGCATTCACACAGATCGCCAACGAACTGCCACAGCACACCATGTTACGCGAAGGCTTCTCAGGAAGAAGGTTTTGACGGAGTCTTCGTTTACTTAGCGATCTGGAAGTTAACCTATTTTTCGCCATGGTCACTTGTGGGTATTGCAGGCTGTGAAACAGTCATAAAACATTATTGATGTACAATTTTTGAAAAAGTAATCTCTCCGACATCCGCTTGAGGCTGGTCAACACAGACTTATACGCTGTCAAGTGTATTGTAAATATGTGCTTATAGCTGGAGCAGCGTTATTAGCAATGAAGACTCTTTTGTCACACATCATTTCAGGTTCGCATACTTGTATTAACTTCCCTATGGCGATAACTACAGTGGTAACCCAGGAGTACAGCAAATGTAGTTAGTTTTTCGTCTATAAAGTACATATAGTAATGCTACACTACACCCAACAATGCAACAACCACGAGGACAACACAGTGTGAGACAAATCATGCAAAATAGGAATCTTCAATGCGATGATTTTCAAGTGGTAAGAGGCCAGACTAAAAAGTGAAAGTATAACTCTGGCATGTTGTGTCACCACCACTGTCAGCGGTATCCATTAATGTGAAGAATACTCACAACAACAGGGCCTACTCAGTATCGGTGATTTTACACAAAAAAGTCACAGAGTATAGCAACAACAAGACTTTATTCCTGTTCTGCATCCAGTTTCACATGACGGACACTCGCGCATGTTACCAGTTCCATCTGCACCAGTCAATGGATATGAAAGCCCATTCCCCATTAATTACCAAGACCAACCAGCTGGGTGTGAAATGTTTACCATAGCTACTACTGTGCTGGTAACACGTCGCGAGTTCTCTCCACCGAGCTTGTGCCCAGGCAATGGGGACGTGATAGCTATGGATTAATTTCAGACATGGATCGGCCCACAAACTACCAGTCTACCAGCTCAATACGCGGGCAGATGATTCCACATCGCTGAAAAGATCCTACAAAGCTATGGCATTAAAGATGACACAACAGGATTTGCACCATTATTGATCAACATCATCAAGCAAGTCTATTTCATAAGTGACGTCATGAGCGCACCACATCGAAAAACAAACATCTCCTCCAGCTGTACCCGCACCCACGCGTCAGGACGACGAATAGCACTCCTGTTTTGCCCGCCCAGGCCTTCTACCACAGCACTTACAGGATTACATTCTGGACTGAGTGAAGTCGACTTGCTTTTCCCCCACTCAACTAAACTCCATATTAGGGGGCGGGGGCGGGATGCGAGGTGGTCTGTGGTAACTGCAGTCTGCGAAGTGGGCGACAAATGTTGCAAATGGGCAACCTCTGACAAAGTAACCTCTCTGGTGTAGTCCTGGGGAGGGTTAACACATACATTCTTCGCTTCCAACAGTCTGACTCTGACTACTGAACTGTAAATATGTGCTTTCAGCTTGTGCAGTCTTACTAGTAATAAAGCGCTTTTCATCAACCATCATTTTGGGTTTGTGTATTTCTATTAACTTCCCTATGGTGACAACTACATGCTCATGTTACAGTACAGAGTATTTAACCCTTTTGCGTCCTCTCAGTTGTTACTTTAGTACTGTTCTCTGTTTTAGTAGCAAATTGCAAAATTTCCATGACGATTTGGATATTTCTCGCACTGAAGGCCGATTCATCCTGAGAGAACGTCACGTCAAAATATTTAACATACATTTCAAAAGGCAACAGTCACACAATCTGTCAATGGACCGTCACGTCATGCCCCGTTAGGGCTTCTCGAGAAGAAAGTATGATGGTTAAGCTGTCTACTAACATGTAAAGTTAACCTGTTTTCGCCGAGCTTGCTCATGTCATAGTAGTGGATTTTGTGCTTTTGTGAGTTGGATTTCTTTTTTCTCACTGCAGACGAATTCATACGGCCATCACGTCACATCACATCCCGATAATGAAGAAAGTTTTAACTGTGACCTCGTCTGCCAACATCAGAGGTTAACTCATTTTCACCGCACTCACTCGTATCACAGTAGTGAATTTTCCACTTCTTTTTCTTCCTAATCATTAATTTATTATTCTGTTTTGTTTTGCGGTAAACTGCATACGTTCCATAACATTTACATATCTTTTTCGATTTAATGTTCTTCCACAAGCGAGGTAAGACATCTGAAAGCGAGAACAGAGCTGACATCCATAGTATATGTAAATAAAAGCGTAAGTTGATGAAGCAATGTTCATTACATATTTATTTTTTATATATTTTTGTGTTCTGTAGAACCAGATAGCGAGTGACTCCAACGATATGGAACATGTCAAATTCTATATAGTTAAAATATAACTTACAAGATAATAACGACATAATGGAAATTAAATGTCATTTACAGAACAGCACCGAATTAATGGAAAACTGTGTTTCACTGAGGGAGGTAGACTAATACATAAGGGATCAATATTATGGTAAACATTAAAATAAATAATTATATGAATATATGGAGTAATAAACTACTTTTTGAGGCAAATTAAGATTTTTTAGTTTAATATGCAGAATGTTTTTGTTTCTTGTGTTGTAGTTGTGACATCTTCTATTGTCTTTGTAGAGAGAAGAGCTACTATAGACAAAACTGAACAAAAAAATAGACTGTGAGGCGATGGTAAGGATCTCCAACCTTCAAAACACGTACCTGCAAGAATGTTTATGCTGGACACGGTTCCATATTCTAATGGCTTTTTTGCAGTGAAAATCTTTTTGTGAGAGGTTGGTTCCTCCAGAGTATAATCGCATAAGATATTAATGAATGAAAGTAGTGAACGTAGGAAGCCTCAATGGTATATGCTTCAGCCACTAAAGGGATAATTCAGACTGAAAATTTGCTGAGCTGATTCTTTTAAGAACACAAAGAATGTGGATTGACCAATTGTATTTGCTGTCTGTGTAAGAGGCCAGAAATTTTGTATCATCAACCTTATGTAGCGACAGGTCTCTACACTTTATATAAATTTCTTCAAGTTTTCTTTGTGAGATGTGAAATCACATATAATGGGTTTTACCTGCAATGAGTGAGATACCATTTGTAGAAAACCAGTTTAATATTCCAGTGAAAACCTTGTTCACAGTTAATTCAATGCTATTTTCTGACAATCTGTCAATGAGAATAGTGACATCGTCTGCGAAAAGGGAGATTTGCTATTTGTATTAGAACAAAGTAGGAGGTCATTAATGAATATAAGAAATAGCAGTGAACCTTAAATAAAGCATTGTGGCACACCAGAAGTTAATGAGCCCCACTCAGATGATGCACATTCTCCAAATAAGCCCTTCAGCATTACAGACTGCTTTCGATACTTAAGTTATGACTGAAGCCACGAACTGACATTAGCTGTTAAACCATAATATTCTGCCTTTTTAAAAGAATTTGATGGTTTACACAGCCAAAGGCTTTCGAGGGATCACGAAAACTACCTACTGGTGACATATTTTTTTGTTAATGGCTCCCAAAATCTGATTGTTAAAAGTGGGTACTGCTTGTTTGGTAGAAAGACCAGCACAAATTGACTTTTGTTAAGGATATTGTGGAGGTTTAGGTGATCGACAGCCGTTCTGCGCAGAAGTTTTTCAAAAAATTTTGAAAATAGAGTTAAAAGGGAGATTGGGAAATAGTTTGTGACAGTACTTTTATCACCTTTTTTAGAAAGCTACATCACTACAGGCAGTTTTAATTTATCAGAGACAATTCATTCTTGCAAAGATGCACTGAATTTGTTATATGAGACTTGAATTACGTATTTATAACAATATTTCAATATTTTTCTTCAAATATTGTCCACACCAACATACTTTTATTTTTATTGACTTAACTACTCTTTCAGTCTCATTTAAAGTAACATGTGACAGAGAAATCTGCACTGTTCTGTTGCTAATAGTTTCCTGTAGAAGAGGTGTTGTTTCATCCTAAGATCCTCTACAGCCTGCCTTCTCTGCTGTAGTCAAAAATGCTTGTTTAATATCTCTGCAACAATTTCATGTTTCTGTATAACATTGTTACGCTTTTTTAGTTTCTATGTGTGTCCTGCTTCCTGTTTTTCTGCTAGTTTCCCTCTTTATCACATCTTGAGTGGTATTCATTTTGTTTTCTAATTTAACAGTTTTTGGTTTTATGCACATACTCTTACATTGATTTACTTTTTTAAGGTGTTACAGTGAAGTTTGTAGTGCTTCTGTATCTTTGGGTCATGGCAAGTTCTGATAGAATTATATAGCATCCTCTTTGTTGTTCAGGATGTTTTCATACCTGCAGTGAGCTATGTTTTCTTGGTAGTCCCTACGGGGCTGTTTCTTTTTATTTTTTGAGAAAGGTAGTTTCGAAAAGCAACATGAATTCATTTAAAAACCTATTATACTTTTTATTTATATCAGTTTTGTTGAAAACTGGACTCCAGTCTACCTCTTGCGTACTGTAATTGAAATTTTTAAGAGTCTCACCATTTATTATCCTAAAATATTTCAAGAATTCACAGAACCGTTGCACAGATTGATATCAGTGAGTATAAGCAATTGAATATCATGGTCAGAAAGGCCATTAACACCTGGACATACACTGACACTGTTGAATCTCAATGTATCTATAAAGAAATTGTCAACCAGACTTTGACAGCTATTAGTACCCTCGTCAGAAAATCTACTATATCGTCAGGTTAAAAGGATCCACTAGATGTTCTAAATCTACTTTAACACTGTTCTCATTTACAAAATTGACACTGAAATCACCTGCAATTATTAAGTTCTTGGACTTTGACGTCAGTTGAATAAAAGAGTATCTGGCCACCTCAGGAATACATTCACGTTTCCTGCAGAAGATCCATAAAGTGTTAACACAACAACTGACAAATCATTTGTACTAATTTCTACTCCACAAATTTCAGTATGCTGCTCCATACATTGGCTATTTATTTCTAAAGACCTATATGATTTGCTTTTTTTATATATAAATTAAAACAACACCTTTCCCCAAGATAGTTCTACAACAGTGCCTTGCTAGACAGTAATCAATCAACTTCATCATTTCGTCTTCATCTCTCTATGACATTCACGAAAACATTATGTATGAACTTTATTAATAACATCAACAACATCTATGTTCATGGACTTCATCTAACTTGTTCCTTAGCCTCCCTGTGTTTTGATAATATAAACTTAGTTTTTCATTATTTATACAATTTTCATTATAGCTACTATGGTTTTCGTCTAATTTAATTTCCATGATAGCAAGAGATCTGTGGTCTGCCTTGTCAACACAATAACATAACATTTGAAGTAAAAAGAGTCAGCTCTAATTAAGGAGAAAAATACAATTGTTTATGAATTTACTAGTTCTACAAGAAAAAAACATAATGGATAAGGTAAATGGGATCTACTTATACCCTTAAATCTGTCGTTTGATATATATATATATATATATATATATATATATATATATATATATATATACATATACTATGGTATATATATATATATATATACACACACACATATATATATATATATATATATATATATATATATATATATATATATATATATATATATAACGTCGATGGTTTGAAAAATTATTTCACACTGCAGCTAATGCAACTAATGAGATGTCACAGCCTGGGGATTTCTGTAGTGGCACTATGAACTATCATTCACACAGGATGTCATAAATTCTATGTAGTTCACAACTTTCAACATGATGTCAACTGAAATCATATGAGCTGATATTAATGTTATAATGCAGGTTATAGGATTAGACTTGTGACAAGAGACAAGTACAAGGAAGGCACAATCCAAATGTTAAGCCAGGTTAATACATGCTTCTAATGTGACGCTATAGTTTGTGACTTGTTGTAGTGTCATTGTGAGCTACCATTCATACAAGATGTCACAAATTCTGCATAGGTGCACAGCTTTCAATATGGCGTCAATTGAAATAATATGGGTGGGTACAAAGGTTATGGTGCAGGTGATCTTAGAGCTGTGACGATTGTTAAATGCAAGGCAGACGAAACCCAAATGTGGAATCCAAAAATAGATTTCGCACAGGGATAAATTAGGGGAAACAAACACTTTTATAAAACAAATAGCACTCAGAGAAGAAAATGCTGTTGCAGTGGCAAACTAACCAACAGCTGGCTTGTAGATATCATTGGCAGACATGCCACTCTTCCATGATTTTAGAATCTTATTCTATTAATTGATATAGGCATTTTGAATAACTAACTTTTAGGTTAACAGCTGCCACATCACACTCTCGAACTATTTCCTCCATATAATCCACAATTTATGCAATGCTTGATCTCACAAATTACCAAGCTTATATGACTCGCTTTTCTGATTATATATATATATTAAGTTTCTTTATTCATTCAAAAATCTTTTAAGACTGTAGGATCTGTCATATGTTTGCAAATACTGCACACACACACACACAGCACTGCTGCAAAAAATCAAACATCGGTTGCTGTTCTTGTAGTGCCAGAAGCTGCAAAAGTGTACCTGCCGATAACTGTTTTGACTTTTTTCAGTAACACAACGAATACATATTGAAATCGAATTGGGTATAGCAGCAATTACTCCATGATAATTAGGACGAAGTGAATGTGTTCAGAAATACAGCTACCAGGGAGTGGCAGTGGAAGGAAAGCAGCGTCATAAAGGACAACAAAGTTGAACTTTTGTTGTATGACAAATGTTGCATCCCCTAAGTTGTGCCACTGAAAACTGGGAGTTCACACTTGCAGTTTCGTTACAACTGCAGTATGCCACTAACTGTGATGACACTTTTGTTGTGTGTGTGACCCCAGCTTTACATGCTAGTGGATATGCTCCTTAACAGGAGTGAATGCGTCGAAAATAGGTTAACTTCCGATTTTAGTAGATGATAGAATCATCAAAACTTTCTTCCCAAGGTATCTTGACGTGACGTGATGTGATGTGCTGGCACATTGACAGCCTGAGTGAATGCCCCCATTTGAAACGCATTGTGAAATGTCTGAAAGTGATGTGACATGACATAACATGACATGACTTGATGTGACGTGATGGTGGGTGTACATTTGCCTTTACATGTAGCTTAGTTAGTTATTTGCAGATTTCGTGTATCGTAACTTGGATCATCTACTATGGTAGGTAGGAGTCTGTTTTACAATTGTAACATATCTTATCACCAGCAGTAACATGCTGAGTATTTATATGATAAATTAAGCATTACTTTTATGTACATACACTGATTTATTCATAGCCATGTTCAGTGTGTCTCTCTCCCTCACTTAAACACACACACAAATGTACATACACACAATAATACTATTACACATTCCGAATTTTTTCTGTAGCGTAGAAGTCGTCGTCAATCAGGTATGTTTTCAGTACACGTTTCAAGTTAATCTAATCATCAATTATATTCTTTACATCACTGACCAGTTAGTCAAAGATATATCTTATGCTCTTCTGTGCCATACTAAAACTAAGTGATTAATAGTACAAATCATTTCTTCTCCTTATTTAATAATTATTAATGTTACAGTTGTTTTCAAACTATGAGTGATTGTTGGCAACAAACTTCATATGCTAGTAAATGTGTCATAACGCTTTTATCAGTATGGCTAAATGTCTATAAATTGTACTGGAGTGGACATCCTACATCCACCTTATTACATTCTTGTGTACAAAAAGCACTATTTTCCTCAATGACGATCTACCCAATAAAATAGTGCCATAAGACGATAGCGAATGAAAATAGTAGTAGTCAAGAATATTTTGTTTCATTTATTCGTTAACCCTCATCCATCTTTTATTATTATGGCTTAAATCATTGTGAGGTTTTCTTTCTCCTGTCGTTACACTTACATATGGAACTGCTCTCTTCTAAACAGTTGCTTCCATAAAAGATCATATTCCGTGATGTTTCTCATAACTGGGGTTGTTCCCAAGAGACTATAAAATTTACATCACTTATAATCACCAGCAGGTGTTTTCATATGACGAATATCTTTCATCTACATATAGAGTTATGGTACCTCAGATAATTGCATGTCAAAACATTGCTGAACATCTTCGTCGTGAAGCACAACAGTAGTGTGTAGAAAAAATAATGCCCAATCCACATTGAACATCAATCAAACAGAAGGCGATATCTCTGTCAAAATGTGATGTATACACACTACATGAAACGTCAAAACAATGTCATTTTACTTAACTCAGTAGGGAACAGTGAAAATGAGTTTATGAGATACCATCGAAGATATAAAAAGTTAGAATATCTAAATCTACATGAAATGTCAAAACAATGTCATTTTACTGAGCTCAGTAGGGAACAGTGAAAATGAGGTTATGAGATACCATCGAAGATATAAGAAGTCGGAATATCTAAATCCACCTGTATACCTTGCAAACGACTATGAAGTGCGTAGCAGAGGGTATGTCCCTTTGTACCAGTTATTAAAGCTTTTCCCCCATATCATTCTCGTATGGAGCGCAGGAAGCATGATAGCTTAAATAGCTCTGTGCATACTGCAATTAATCTAATCTCGTCTTCATGATCTCTGTGGGAGCGATGTGTATGGGGTTCTAACAAATTTCTGTTTAATGTATCTAAATATGATGAGGGAAGGAAGAGTCGTATTTTTTTTCATTTTCTTTTGAGGATAAACGTTATTATCTTATAATAGCTTTTGGTAAATTGTACAGAATAATAAGAACCAAAGACATAATACCTGTGAAACAGCAAATGAAAGTTGACAAGTAGACTACATTTAGTTCTCCTTTATTAGCTTCTTCTGTCTGTGATGAGAGGTTCAGAGATCCGGTTGTGCCAGGTAGACATAACAGTGCTCGGTAATAAAAATACTTTTGTGGAAAATATAATTTGCCAATGCTGTTAAAGCATAAGTTTTTACTTATTTCTCTGTGAAACTATAAAGTAAGAATTACTAGTGTACTAAAGTCGCACAACAGTGGAACATATAATGACGTCAGACCACTGAATCCAGGCTGAACGAAAAAACGTTGGTCAGATCACAATTAGCTCACAGGAACTTAAATACTACGAAATGCAGAGGTAAAAGCAGATCCTCTCCATTTTCAAGTCCATAGGCACCAATAGTCATTCAGAAAGGGTAATATATGTAAATGTTAACACTGTGAGTACAAAGAGGCATTGAAAAAACTATTATCTAATCAACACAAACCATTTATGAGAAAAAGAACACCCCAAAATCAGGAAACGACACTTCATCTGAGCCCAGCGGCATGAATGAGATGTTACAAATTTGAAAACATATGTTTATAATTATGTTTAATGATCTCAACCAAAATTTTACAAACATGTCGAGCAAATTTGATCAAAAATTTAAAGATTTGAGGGTTGGAACTTCAATAGTGTTAACTATTTATTTCCAGCCTGTACAAAATAGATACGTGTTTCAAAGTTTTACTGACCTTCAAGGTAGTCACCAGCATTGTGTATAACCCGTTTACAGCATGTGGAAGTCGTAGGATGCTCTTAGCAGTGCCAGTTGTGTCGACAGTTCGATTGGCCCTCGTGAGTTCAACTCGATTTTTAAATTGAAGGAAGCACTTCACGCCTTTTGCCTCAGAACTGCTACAAATTCGTCGGACAATAGGCTGTGCCGCCCGAACTGTCAACACAACTGGGACTGCTATGAGTATCCTACGACTTCCACATGCTGGCAACGGATTATAACAATGGTGGTGACTACTTTGATGGTCAGTAAAACTTTGAAACACGAATCTATTTTGTACAATCAACCTTTAATGAACTTCCTGATGAAGTGAAGAAAGTATCAGAAGATGTCGTACCTATAAAACTCGAACAAAAACGCATAGACAAAGACATACAGAAGTTGAATGACCACACGAATGTTTGGGAGTTTGACAGCAAACCCACACTAGCTGAAAAGTTTGTACTGCTGCATCAAACCAATCTGATATCGATAAACTGATAGACAAAGAAGAATATAAAAAAGTTTGGAAAGTGGGAAACAAGGCACTGGCAGAAGTAAAGCTGTGAGGATGGGGCGTTAGTCATGCTTGGGTAGCTCAGATGGTAGAGCACTTGCCCATAAAGGTAAAGGTCCCGAGTTCGAGTCTGGGTCCAGCACACAGTTTTAATCTGTCAGGAAGTTTCATATCAGCGCACACTCCGCTGCACAGTGAAAACCTCATTCTGGAAGAAAATAAAATCTTTAGTAAGGTAGACATGGACACTAAAGATGTTGTACAGCATACTTGTTCTTCATTGGCTACTGACAGAGATAGTGCAAATGAAACTGTGAACACCAGAAACATGCAGGAGAACATACTAAATAAAAGAGAAAATACATTTTCACATCTGCAATTTCACAATGTCAATGAAAAGGGTTTTGGCACATATAATGAACTGCTGATGCCAGGTAGAAACCAAATAAAGTAGCCCCCTTGCTACACATGTCGTTATCGCACTCATTGGGAACAGGACCCTTTCTTTCATCAATGTTGGTCACTGAAAGCTCATTAAAATATTGTCAATTTCGAGCTTTTTCCACAGAGAAAAAACAGATTCAACCTATAATTGTTATAAGAGAATTTCACACTGCACTGTTGTGTAACTGGACCAAATCATAAAAAATACACTGTGTGATGAGATTCACTCAAGTAGATAATACAGATGCACTGTCAAATTTCCAAAACATTGGAAACCATGAGCCCAGTAACGACGATAACCACATTTGACACCTAGAAACGTCGCTGCCAGATAACAGGCAGAGAAACTTCAGTTATTGGAGAAACAATGGTTATCAAGTGAGAGACGGGTATGGGTATGAACCAAGGTACTAGTACTCACCAAATCCAAACAACTGAGGCTGATATAATGATTGGTGAGGCGCTACAGATTATAGGAGGCCAAATAATGTGAACTGCAATGAGTACAGACCAGTAACTGTTGGGCCCAGACAAGGTAAAAAAACCAGGCAAGGAGAACCGGGTTTATGTAATAACCAAGACACAAATTGCCATAACACTGGACATATAGTGCATATAGGCAAGGTGGTTGACAATAATGGTGCTATACTGATGCCACTATTGGAAAACAACAACTGGCTGCATTAAGCCCTCTGACGACGATCGAAAGGGAAAGTGGGTGTATGCATTTATAAAACATGTATTTTTTATGTTATACTAAAGACCAAGATGCAAGATATGAGTTATATGCAGGCAAGGTACTGAGTGACGAAAATGCTGTTGAAGTAATACAGGTGACAATAAATGTCAAAGTAGCTAATAGTTTAATACCTATTGTATTCAACACTGGTGCTTCGTCCAATGTAATATCAATGAGTTTATTTAATGAGATCGAGAAGTGTATGTCCTTACCAGCCTTATCTGTTCAAAGTTGTGAACATCTGATCCCATGTGAAGAAAGTCAAGAGAAATAAAACTACAAACATGCATATCTGTCACCATTAAGGAGGTTACAATTGAATTTACATTTCTTGTGATGGAAGAATTAATATTTAACTGTACTCTCAGAATGGATTTTTTTTGTCAGTTTGAAGTAAAGATAGATTTGGGTAATGCAAGTGCCATTTGCAGTTGGTTAAGGTCATAACAAAAACAAAACATCCAAGATTGGCAATTTTTTACCCTGAAGTATTTTTTATAAATTGTCAATGTAGTGACTAGTCAATGGCTACACATGTGCGCATGCAAGTGGTGTGATATAAGATAAAGGAAACTTCCTACTTATCTCAGACACAAAAAGGGGAATTATATACATTATTTTTACAAAATATGCAAGTGACCAAGAAATGTCCAGGGTTTATCAAAGATTATGTTTTTATAATGGATGTTTACTCACACAAAAGATTTTATCATTCATCATATGTGACACCATGATCGATAAAGGAAGCAGTAAGGAAAGAAATCGAAAGGTTGGTAAATTGGAAGATCATAGAGACCTCAAAAGGGAAATAAATAAAGCCGTTGGGCCAGTTAGGATAAGGCCTGATGAACAACTTATAAATTTTCGTGCAGTTAGGAAATTAACAATCATAGACCTGAGGTATTCGTACTGGCAGATATCAATAAATCCTGACAGCAGAAAATATACTGTGTTTATTTCTTTTCGCTAGAAGTTATCAATTCCATGTTTTATTCTTTGGGATGAACATCAGAGCTGGTGTATTCATAACAACATTGGACACAGCACTGCACCAAGAGCAGCTAAGTAGGGTGGTGTTGTATGTAAATGATTTATTGCTCATGGGAAGAGCATGTGGAATTACTAAAGAAAGTGTTGAAGAAATTTCTTATGTTTGACATTACTACAAACCTAGAAAAATATGAGGTTCAACTATAGGAAATCAAATTATTAGGTCACTTCATCTCTCCAGCAGGAATACTACCAGATTCAGGAAAAACGAATGTTGTCAAACACTTTCCAGCATCTCAAAACAAGAAACAACTGAAAGCAGGCTTGGGGTTAACATCGGTTTTAGGGAAATTCGTACTGGACCAACTAGTGGACAGTGACATGTTGCTAAATTTATTAAGAAAGAACAACACATCGTTATTGACAAAACAACGTCAGGAGGATTCTGATGCTATTAAGGAAGCTTCAGCAAAATGTTTTATTGTGCCACCTGGATGTGAGTAAGGAACTCTGTTTAAGTCCCGATGCTACAAAACAAAGAGTGGGGGTGTGTCTGTTTTAGATCAGAGAAGTTGAAGGGAAACCAACAGTATGTGTAATTAGTTCTGTGAGTCGAACCCCTATAGAATGCGAGAAATTGTATTCAGTGACCAAGCTCAAAGCATAGGCAGTGGTTCGGGCATTCAGTTATCTATGGGGGAAACATATTCCCATATTTTCTGACCACCAAGTCCTATCATTTCTCTTAACATGCAAACTATTACATAAGCAAATAAAAAGGTGATGCCTCTTCTACGAGAATTTAGTATTGAGATCATATATATGAAAAGGAAAACCTAATAGCAGATGCACTTTTACAGCTTCCACAAGGTTTGAATGAATTTGTCGATCTAACAGAACAGACTTCTGACTTCCACATTTCATTGATGCATGATGTCATGTACCATCGTTATTATCTAAAATGTGTCAGAACATACAACAACTACAAGAAGAAGAAAAGGCCTGGAAGATGCATGCAGAGACTTTGGGAAAATGGTAAAGAAGATTTAAGTAAGTACTAAAAATTACATCATGGTGTACTCTTTCATCATCACACAGCAGAATCATCCAGGTGGTGCATTTGTTTATAAGAGGTGTATGCATGTAATTTCATTAAGTGTACCCACAATACCTGGGGATATTATGGAGTATCAAACTGTACAAACAAAATTGTGTCATGCTGCTGTTTTCCCAATTTTCGCCACAAAGTACAACAGACAGTAAAAATGTGTCATATGCCAGTAAGAAAAACATTCAAACCTATACTGTTTAATAAAGTTACATTCAGTTATTCCCATAAAACCCATATAGCTAGTATTGTTGGATGCGGCCAGTCTGTTAACATTTTTTTTTCTTCAGAAACGCTTTCCTTGCCATTGCCAGTCTACATTTTATATCTTCTCTACTTCAACCATCATCAGTTATTTTGCTCCTCAAATAGCAAAACTCATTTACTACTTCAAGTGTCTCATTTCCTAATCTAATTCCCTCAGCATCACCCGATTTAAATCGACTACATTCCATTATCCTCGTTTCGCTTTTGGTGATGTTCACTTTATATTCTCCTTTAAAGACACTGTCCATTCCGTTCTACTGTTCTTCTAGGTCCTTTGCTGTCTCTGACAGAATTACAATGTCATCGACGAACCTCATCGTTTTTATTTCTTCTCTGTGGATTTTAATACCTACTCCGAATTTTTCTTTTGTTTCCTTCACTGCTTGCTCAATATACAGATTGAATAACATCGGGGACAGGCTACAACCCATCTCACTCCCTTCCCAACAACCGCTTCGCTTTCAAGCCCCTCAACTCTTATAACTGCCATCTGGTTTCTGTACAACTTGTAAATAGCCTTTCGCTCCCTGTATTTTACCCCTGCCACCTTTAGAATTTGAAAGAGAGTATTCCAGTCAACATTGTCAAAAGCTTTCTCTAGGTCTACAAATGCTAGAAACGTAGGTTTGTCTTTCCTTAATCTATTTGCTAAGATAAGTCGTAGGGTCAGTATTTGCTCATGTGTTCCAACATTTCTACAGAATCCAAACTGACCTTCCCCAAGGTCGGCTTCTTCCAGTTTTTCCATTCGTCTGTAAAGAATTCGTGTCAGTATTTTGCAGCTGTGACTTATTAAACTGATAGTTCGGTAATTTTCACGTCTATCAACACCTGCTTTCTTTGGGATTGGAATTATTATATTCTTCTTGAAGTCTGAGGGAATTTCGCCTGTCTCATACATCTTGCTCACTAGATGCTAGAGTTTTGTTAGACCTGGCTCTCCCAAGGCTTTCAGTAGTTGTAATGGTATGTTGTCTACTCCTGGGGCCTTGTTTCGACTTAGGTCTTTCAGTGCTCTGTCAAACTCTTCACGCTGTATCGTATCTCCTATTTCAACTTCATCTACATTCTCTTCCATTTCCATAATATTGTCCTCAAGAACATCACCCTTGTATAGACCCTCTATGCACTCCTTCCACCTTTGTGCTTTTCCTTCTTTACTTAGAACTGGGTTTCCATATGAGCTCTTGATATTCATGCAAGCGGTTCTCTTTTCTACAAAGGTGTCTTTAATTTTCCTGGAGGCAGTATCTATCTTACCCCTAGTGACATGCGCCTCTAGATCCTTACATTTGTCCTCTAGCCATCCCTGCTTAGCCATTTTGCACTTCCTGTCGATCTCGTTTTTGAGACGTTTGTATTCCTTTTTTCTGCTTCATCTACTGCATTTTTGTATTTTCTCCTTTCATCAATTAAATTCAATATCTGTTCTGTCGACCAAGGATTTCTATTAGCCCTCGTCTTTTTACCTATGTGATCCTCTGCTGCCTTCGCTATTTCATGTCTCAAAGCTACTCATTCTTCTTCTACTGTATTTCTTTCCCCCATTCTTGTCAATCGTTCCCTAATGCTCTCTCTGAAACTCTCTACAACCTCTGGTTCTTTCAGTTTATCCAGGCCCCATCCCCTTAAATTCCCACCTTTTTGCGGTTTCTTCAGTTTTAATCTACAGTTCATAAACAATAGATTGTGGTCAGAGTCCACATCTGATCCTGGAAATGTCTTACAATTTAAAACCTGGTTCCTGAATCTCTGTCTTACCATTGTATAATCTATCTGAAACCTTCTAGTATCTCCAGGCTTCTTCATGTATACAAACTTCTTTCATGATTCTTGAACCAAGTGTTAACTATGATTAAGTTATGCTCTGTGCAAAATTCTACCAGGTAGCTTCCTCTTTCATTCCTTACTCCCATTCCATATTCACCTACTACGTTTCCTTCTCTTCCTTTTCCTATTATCGATTTCCAGTCACCCATGACTATTAAATTTTCGTCTCCCTTCACTATCTGAATAATTTCTTTTATCTCATCATACACTTCAGCAATCTTTTCGTCATCTGCAGAGCTAGTTGTCATATAAACTTGTGCTACTGTGGTAAGTGTGGGCCGCCATAATGCCTTCACTATGCTGTTTGTAGTAGCTTACCTGCATTCCTATTTTCCTATTTATTATTAAACCTACTCCTGCTTTACCCGTATTTGATTTTGTGTTTATAACCCTGTATTCACCTGACTAGAAGTCTTGTTCCTCCTGCCACCGAACTTCACTAATTTCCACTATATCTGACTTTAACCTATCCATTTCTTGCCTGTTAAGGAATCTGACATTCCACACTCCGATCCACAGAATGCCAGTTTTCTTTCTCCTGATAACAACATACTCCTGAGCAGTCCCCACCCAGAGATTCGAATGGGGGACTATTTTAGCTCCGGAAAATTTTTACCCAAGAGGAAGCCATCCTCGTTTAACCATACAGTAAAGCTGCATGTCCTTGGTAAAAATTAAGGCTGTAGTTTCCCCTTGCTTTTAGCCATCCACAGTACCAGCACAGCAATGACATTTTGGTTAGTGTTACAAGGCCAGGTCAGTCAATCATCCAGACTGTTGCCCCTGCAACTACTGAAAAGACTGCTGCCCCTCTTCAGGAACCACACGTCATTTCTGGGCTCTCAACAGATACCCCTCTGTTGTCGTTGCACCTATGGTATGGCTATCTGTATCGTTGAGGTATGCTAGCCTCCCCACCAATGGCAAGGTCCATGGTTCATGGGGGGGAGTGCATCCAAACATATGAAACTAAATTGTAAATAGCAATTACGTATTCTGGACCATATATCATAATAACATTCCACATCTGGGATACTACCTCTTGGTATATCCTGATATTGTAAAAATACGCAGATTGTACCTGCACAAGGACGTGAAATAATTTGTGTGTTCATATTAAACAGACTATGAGACACAACATTCAAAGGCCAATTAAAGTGGTTAATAGGCCAAGGACAAGAGGACCTAAAAATTGTGCAGATACCAATATTAGTTTTAAGCTTAGAATTAACATAGGTTAATACTAGAATAAGTACATAAACAATATGCACATACTTATGGAACTAACTATATTTACTAAGTACAAGGTGTGACTAACTACAAAAGAACTATTCTACACAAGATACAAACTATACTATAATTTTCAATACGATATGGTCCATAGCTGTGACAAGTTTTTTGAAAGATTTCTTGAAACCTTCAGTTGTCATTCTCTTTATTTTTTTTTTTGTTCAGTTGTACAACTGCGGCCTTAGGCTATTTTCAAGTTCTTTATGAATGATTTTCAAGTAGCAAATTTTGTTGTATATGTCGTTACTCTTATGACATCATGTTACGCTCGTAAAATAAATCCGAGAGGTTCACACTATTTTAGGAGCATGTTACTTTTGTTATCATTTCGGATTTATTTTATGAGCATAACCCGATGTCATAGGGGCAATGATGTATGTGACATAATCTGCTGCTAAAAAATCACCCATAAAATACTTCAAACTGGCCTAAGGACGAAATTGTACACTCTTACAGAAAATAAAGAGAATGACAGCTGAAGGCTTCAAGAAATCTTTCAAAAACTAGACTATGTTACAAGCCAACTAAATCTATATTATGTACAAATAATTACAAAACCTAATAGACAAAAAAGTAACAACGAAAAGTATCATGGCAAGATGTGACTAGGACAGAGAAGGGGTGTGACTGACCGCTGTGAACATGGCTAGACATGGAATACCATGTAAAGCAAGTGATTTAGTTCAATAAAGAAAATCATCAGATGGTGATGTAGTCATGAAGAGTATGAGATGTAGGGCAATATAAGCGACAGCAAGAAGATCAACACATGAAGTCATTAATATAGTATAATTTTAGAAGTGGTTCACTCTGGAAAACACATGAATAATATTTCGTGAGTACAGGAAATAAAATGTCATAAGCTATTCAACTAAAAAATGTTTGAATTATGCATGTTACACTGGTTGACCTGCAGGTAGCCAAGCATTTAGACATTTTATTTAGAGGTAAGGGAATGACACAAGTGCAAGTTGCAAATATTTGCGGACAATAGCTATAAGTACAGTGGCAGGTACCAGGAGGGGCCCACTGACAAGACATATACTTAGGTGTGAATGTGCAAATGTGTGTGAACAGGAATGAAAAGGGGAATAGTGAAGTACATGTCAATACTTATTACTGTATACATTACAATAATAGTAATGAGAGAGTGGAAAATTAATGATGAAATAAATGATACACACAGTGTGTCATGAAACCATTGAGTTGCAGTTCACTTGGCAATGTTCGTTTCAGAAGTCAGGGCAAAAAATAAACTTTAACAAACAAACATGTCTCTCTTAACAAAGACACAATGATTTGTTTATTCATTCGTAACTCTATGGTACAATAATCACTTATGAATGTCAAAGGAATTATGTAAGATACATACTTATGTTGCACTGTTTGTTACATTATGTGAATCCAGATCTTATATACTGTTAGAATATAAGAATATCAACATTGTAGGGGAGTCAGCCACACATTTTGTACGAAAGTGAGTTAGAGATTTGCTTTAAGACAATTTGCCAAATAAGCAGTGGCATAACTCTGTAAATATTTGTATTAATTAATTAAGATGAAACTGACTTAAGACAAATATTCACTTGTATCGACATAAACAAATAAGAATAAACATTTATGCATACGCAACAGAAAGAGTAAAATTGAGACTATGTAAATCGTGTCACTTTATTCTGGAGAAGATGTTTTTCTCGAAAGTGGGGACATTCCTTGTAAATGACAGACGTCAGCAGATTTTGAGACAGAGCCCAAACATGAGTCTGTCCAGGGTTCATGCAGAGAGTGTTTGTAAAGAAGTGTTGTGTAGCTTGTCTCCCAACAGTCTTGGAATGCAGGAAAACTTAAGAATGTGAAATCGTGAGAAAGATGCCAATTCACGAGACACACCAGCCCACGCCAGACAGGAAATTTCTAGCCCACATGGAGAGGCGTGGCGATGAAACGGAGATTTGTCATTGGGCTACATTGAAAATTTCGTCCGCCAATGACAACGCTGAAAGGAACAATGTTGCGAAGAGGAGTTGAGCTGAGAGGTGGATGAGAAGCGATAAAGGGGGGGGGGGGGAGTCGTGGTGACAACGTGGAAGCGAAGGGACATGGGCGCTCCTCCACCCATCGCCAACATATGCCTTCCGACGCCGTGCCGACACTGTGATAGCACAGCTTCGGCCACGCAACCGACCACGGGCAGACAGCGAGGAGATGGTACCTGCGCCCGCCGCAAAGCCGTGATTACTAATGAGGGCAGCTGACCCGTGCAGCACAGCTCCAATGCGACGCACTGTACCGACGCAGCACCTTCCGCCGACAACAGTATATGACGAACAATAACAAAGAATGGTGAGACGATTCATTCCATCCTCCTTTCCCTTAATAACTGATTTGTGCCCACACCCAATCAAATCAGCCCTGAGGTTTCTAACTATGTATATGTTTATGTAAACAGCACGAAAACAAATACATTTCTTTCATGTTTTGATCACATAAAGAATCTTTTATACTCATACATGAACCCCTTAATCTTGGACCCTTTTTGTGTGATTTCATTGAATTATTGGTATCAATTAATTGTTGGCTCCTAACATGGGGCAATGTCATCGGTAATCTGCTCGTCATTTCACATCGGACAGCAGAGAGAAGAATTCACAGTTCACTACATTTTTGGTGCCCAACATGGGGAAACCGGTATCCGATGTCACAAAATAATTTCTCGAGTTTACTGCAATACGTACATAATACACCACACAGATTCAGTTAAACTGCATTATTTTTTCTACGTTTTTTGATAAAATACTTTTCTTAGTAGCGGAATCATAGCATCTATTGACATACCTTTTTTTAGATGTGTTGGTGGAGTGAAAACCGGATGGACGACTGGACCATTCTGTGTACAGGAAGCCAACGCATACAGACCTA
Source organism: Schistocerca americana (assembly GCF_021461395.2). Lineage (NCBI taxonomy): Eukaryota > Metazoa > Arthropoda > Insecta > Orthoptera > Acrididae > Schistocerca > Schistocerca americana. The sequence continues at coordinate 497,046,632 of NC_060122.1, forward strand.
TATCTGCATAGCCACAGCTTCCATCATCTGTCTCAGAAGAGAGCTATGTTGAATACTTTAGTACACAGAGCCAGGACTATTTCTGACAAGGACCACCTCGATCCCGAGATTAACCATTTGACGACTGTTTTCAAGAGGAATGGTTATTCTGCCGGTGAAATTAAATCAGTATTGTCCAAGAAAGTAAGACACGATGCCGTCCATAAACAAGAAGAGGACCAACACGTAGCGCGGCTTCCATTTTGCGGTGCTACAACAAGCAAATTGGCAGAGTCCTAAAGAGGCAAGGAATAAAACCAGTTTTCGGACCACCTAGGAAAATTAAGGAAATGTTGAGACCAGTCAAAGATAGTCTCGGCTTAAGGGTGCCGGGAATTGATAGTATTCCTTGCAGATGCGGCAAGAATTACATGGGCCAGTCTGTAAGAACCGTTGCCGAACGTTGCATCGAGCACCAGCGCCACCTCAAATACAGGTGTTTGGAAAAATCAGCGGTGCCTGCCTTTTTTTTCCTTTATTGAGTTTCGATTCCCCCCAAAGGGTGGCAGGCTAGCAGCAGCTCAGTACGCCGCTCTTCAGCCTACAGAATTTGTTTTAAAAAGATGAAGATAATAAATAATAAAAACAGGCGATAAAATCAGTGACTTAAATGGTAAAATGGCGGAAAATCGGGGAACTTAAAACATAAAACAAAGGGTTGATTATGCTAATAAAATACATAAGAAGCAGATAAGTAAAAGAATAGATGTACAATTAAAAAAACACGGCGTCAGTCTGGTTCCTGTTCGCATGAGATATAAAATTTACACCCAGCAACAGCATGGTTTCTGTTCGCAACACTTTGGAAAGACAAACAACACTGAACATTCACTTGAACACTGCACTAAAAATTTTTTCACAAATACACTCCTGGAAATGGAAAAAAGAACACATTGACACCGGTGTGTCAGACCCACCATACTTGCTCCGGACACTGCGAGAGGGCTGTACAAGCAATGATATCATGCACGGCACAGCGGACACACCAGGAACCGCGGTGTTGGCCGTCGAATGGCGCTAGCTGCGCAGCATTTGTGCACCGCCGCCGTCAGTGTCAGCCAGTTTGCCGTGGCATACGGAGCTCCATCGCAGTCTTTAACACTGGTAGCATGCCGCAGCAGCGTGGACGTGAACCGTATGTGCAGTTGACGGACTTTGAGCGAGGGCGTATAGTGGGCATGCGGGAGGCCGGGTGGACGTACCGCCGAATTGCTCAACACGTGGGGCGTGAGGTCTCCACAGTACATCGATGTTGTCGCCAGTGGTCGGCGGAAGGTGCACGTGCCCGTCGACCTGGGACCGGACCGCAGCGACGCACGGATGCACGCCAAGACCGTAGGATCCTACGCAGTGCCGTAGGGGACCGCACCGCCACTTCCCAACAAATTAGGGACACTGTTGCTCCTGGGGTATCGGCGAGGACCATTCGCAACCGTCTCCATGAAGCTGGGCTACGGTCCAGCACACCGTTAGGCCGTCTTCCGCTCACGCCCCAACATCGTGCAGCCCGCCTCCAGTGGTGTCGCGACAGGCGTGAATGGAGGGACGAATGGAGACGTGTCGTCTTCAGCGATGAGAGTCGCTTCTGCCTTGGTGCCAATGATGGTCGTATGCGTGTTTGGTGCCGTGCAGGTGAGCGCCACAATCAGGACTGCATACGACCGAGGCACACAGGGCCAACACCCGGCATCATGGTGTGGGGAGAGATCTCCTACACTGGCCGTACACCACTGGTGATCGTCGAGGGGACACTGAATAGTGCACGGTACATCCAAACCGTCATCGAACCCATCGTTCTACCATTCCTAGACCGGCAAGGGAACTTGCTGTTCCAACAGGACTACGCACGTCCGCATGTATCCCGTGCCACCCAACGTGCTCTAGAAGGTGTAAGTCAACTACCCTGGCCAGCAAGATCTCCGGATCTGTCCCCCATTGAGCATGTTTGGGACTGGATGAAGCGTCGTCTCACGCGGTCTGCACGTCCAGCACGAACGCTGGTCCAACTGAGGCGCCAGGTGGAAATGGCATGGCAAGCCGTTCCACAGGACTACATCCAGCATCTCTACGATCGTCTCCATGGGAGAATAGCAGCCTGCATTGCTGCGAAAGGTGGATATACACTGTACTAGTGCCGACATTGTGCATGCTCTGTTGCCTGTGTCTATGTGCCTGTGGTTCTGTCAGTGTGATCATGTGATGTATCTGACCCCAGGAATGTGTCAATAAAGTTTCCCCTTCCTGGGACAATGAATTCACGGTGTTCTTATTTCAATTTCCAGGAGTGTATGATATACCACAGCTGAGGGCAGATGTGGGAGGGGGAAACCTGGACAGACGAAAGGAAAGGAGGGAAGGAGAGGAAAAATGAAGTGGGGGGGGGGACAGGGGACAGGAGCCGATGGAGGATGAGAACCAATAAGAGGGGGGGCGGGCGCTGGGCAGGCGTGACATGGAGTGGGGAATGCAAAAGGACTCGGGGAGGGGGGAGAAGGGAGGCAGGCAGAGGTTAGGTGGGGAGAAAACAGGATGGAAGGGGGGGAAGACCGAGCCCAGGGACAGGACAAGAAAGCAGGTGGGTGAGGATCATGGTTGATAGGAGGGATAAATGGACAGAGAGAGGGCACCATCCAGGAGGGGGAGTTGACGGAAGCCATCTTGGGAAAGGGGATGAAGGGTGTAGAGATGGAGGGTAGAGGGGACACAACAGTAAAGGCATGGCAGGGGGCGGGGATTGGAGAGGAGCAACCAGGGGATGAGGGGGATAAAGGTGGCGGGAGGTGTAGAGTATGCGGATATGTTCAAGGAATAGGAGCAGATGGGGGAAAGGAATGAGGTTGTAGAGGATCCGCGTTGGGGACGGGAGGCGTATACGGAAAGCGAGGTGGAGTGCATGGCGTTCGAGGATCTGGAGGGACTTATAGAATTTGGGGGGGGGCGGATATACAGGGGGGACTGGCATAACAGAGGATGGGACGAATTAAGGATTTGTAGGTGTGGAGGACAGTAGAGGGGTGGAACCCCTATGTCCAGCCAGAGAGGAGTTTGAGGAGTCGGAGGCGGTTGTGGGCTTTGGACCGGATGGAACAGAGATGAGGGATCCAGGTTAGGTGACGGCCAATGGTGAGGCCAAGGTAGGTGAGGATGGGGGAGAGGCAGACAGGATGGGCGCAGATGGTAAGGGAGAAATCCAGGAGCTGGAAGGACCGTGTGGTACGACCTACGATGATTGCCTCGCTCTTGGAAGGGTTGATTTTCAGGAGCGACATGCAGCAAAAAGGTCAAGGTGATGCTGGAGAAGGCGTTGGGACCGTTGGAGGGTAGGAGTGAGGGCAAGGAATGCGGTGTCATCGGCATACTGCAGGAGGTGTACTGGTGGGGGGGTTGGGGCATATCTGCCGTGTACAGGAGGTAGAGGAGAGGGGAGAGGACAGAGCCCTGGGGTCCAGCTGCAGTGGAGAAGTGGTGTGGGTATCAGCATTATGGATGGTAACACAGAAGTGGCAGCAGGAGAGGAATGAGGCCATCAGACAGTTGTAGTTGACAGGAAGGACGTAGGTTTGGAGTTTAAACAGGAGACTGGGATGCCAGAACGGTCGTAGGCCTTTTCGAGGTCGAGGGAGACAAAAATGATGGAGCGACAGGAGTTAAGCTGGAGGGAGAGGAGATGAGTGAGGCATAGGAGTTGGTCATCGGCAGAGAAGGAAGGTCGAAAACCACATTGGGTGTTGAGGAGGAGGTGGTTTTGGTGGAGGTGGTGATGGATGCGCCGGATAAGAATGGAAGCGGTGGCTGAACATAGCCTGCTTAACAAGCATAAGATTTTACTTGAAGAAACCTGAGTAACAGCCCACGCATTGAATTACTGGGACTCTGTGATCCGGGATGCAGCAGAAATTAGACTTAGCAATAATAACTTTAACAGAGACAACGGCTGTGCACTTAGCAACACCTGGAAGAGTGCATTGGATAAAGAAAAATCGTAGAGGAAAACCTCCCACACTTTACCTACTGATTGAAGGGATGGTGCTGCAAGCAACATGGGATAGAAACTACATCTATGGAAGTAGAGGGCACCACTTCACTAAGCGCCATATCGCTGTTGCTATGACGTCCTTTGCATATAAAAGTGGGAACCTCGCTAGTTTACGACCCCTCCAAAACCCAGGCAATCATCATGGGCCACACCACTCGCTCCTTTCACCTCCGTGATTTCTACCTCACCTTTATGGTCGTCCCATCCAGCTCACCCCCACCCTGAAATACCTTGGCCTCACCCTCGACCGACACCTCACCTGGACATTTCATCTTCAGACCGTCCAGCAGAAAGTCCATTCCCGCCTCCGCCTTCTGAAACTCCTGTCTGGCCAGACATGGGGATTGCATCCTTCTACCATCCTCCACACCTACAAATCCCTCATCCGTCCTATCCTCTGTTATGCCAGCATTGCCTGGATCTCTGCCCCCACCCGCTTTTACAAAGCCCTCCAAATCCTTGAATGCCATGCGCTCCACCTTGCCTTCCGTATCCGCCTTCCTTCCCCCACATGGCTCCTGTATGAACTGATCCCCTTCCCCCACCTCCTCCTGTTCCTCCAACATCTCCACATCCTTTACATTGTCCGCAGGCTTGATCCCCCCCCACCCTCTGATTTCCTCCTTCCTCTCCACCCCCCGCCCGTTGCGGCGCCTCTATCGCTGTATCCCTCCCTCTCCCACCTCCACACCCTCCATCTCCTTCATCAGGGCAATTCCCAACGCCTCCCCATCCCGGATCACGAACTTCGCCGTAACATCTACCCTTCCTTCCAACTATAACCTGGCCTTGTTCCCCCCCCCCCCCCTCCCCAGGGCCCCTCTTTTTTCCTCTTCCCTCCTTCTCCCAGAGCGGATCTTCCTCCTTCCCCCCCCCCCCCCCCCCCTCCCTTGAGACCCTGCACCCCATACTAGCCTCTTTCCTTCCCACATCCCTCCCTACCTGGCCCTCTTCAGCACGCCCCCCACTCATCTCCCCCATCTCTTCCCCTCCCTCCCTTCTTCCGGTCTCCCTTCTCTCCTTGCGCCTGGCAGATCCTCTGTTTTGATCGTCATCAGTGTGCCACATCAGTGTTGTGTTTAGTGCTGTTTCTCCTGTGCGTCAAGAGGTGTGATTTTAATTGTGTACTGCCTTGAGGTTCGCCGTCAGTGTTCGTTATGTGCTACGCCATCCGTCGATACCTTTTATGCTCCAGTCATACTGTGCCTTGTGTTCTTTTAATTGTCGCAGTGTGTGGCGTTTTGTGTGTGCTACTTTTAAACAGTTTTAACAGTTTTTTATCTCCATTTTACCGTCACCCTGTTTTTTGTCTATTGCCTTCCATGATGTTCCCCCTTTTTTATATCTATGTTCTCCATATTCTCTCCTTTGTTAATATTAAATGTCTTCTATTGTTTGTTCTATGTCTTACGGCTGAAGAGCAGCGCATATGTTGCTGCCGGCCCGCCCCGATGGGGAATTGAAATACAATAAAGAAAAAAAATAGTTTACGACAGTCAGTTTTAGCCCTGAGGACGACCATGGAGGTAGTGGTCGAAAGCTTGGAGTTTTATCCTGAATTGACGTGGCACGTATACCGAGAGACTTTTATGCAATGAACAAAGAAGTTCGGTTTTATCTGCTAAGGCGTGAACCATTTTTTTCAAACCTTAATGGTCGGAAGTTCTGTATGGCAGCATATCAACAGAAATCATTTGTGCATAAAGAGAAACAAGTCCTTTTTTTGCTTTTGAACTGCTGTCATGCAACTGAATACTGTTAAAATAATTTTTTGTAGAGCTTCTCGATTGTTTGGTTGCACTTCTTGCACTCCTTGCACTTGTTTTTCAATCTGTTGATACTAATTCAAGGTTCTCAATTTTTTTCTTTTTTAATGGTCTCTTAAATTGGTCGTGTTACCTGAATATTCAGAATATAGACAGCGAAGGACCTGGAAGAGCAACTGAACGGAATGGACAGTGTCTTGAAAGGGGGATATAAGATGAACATCAACAAAAGCAAGCCGGCCGCGGTGGTCTAGCGGTTCTAGGCGCTCAGTCCGGAACAGCGCGACTGCTACGGTCGCAGGTTCGAATCCTGCCTCGGGCATGGATGTGTGTGATGTCCTTAGGTTAGTTAGGTTTAAGTAGTTCTAAGTTCTAGGGGACTGATGACCACAGATGTTAAGTCCCATAGTGCTCAGAGCGATTTGAACCAACAAAAGCAAAACGGGGATAATTGAATGTAGTTGAATTAAATTGGGTGATGCTGAGGGTATTAGATTAGGAAATGAGGCGCTTGAAGTAGTAAATGTGTTTTGCTATTTGGAGAGCAAAATAACTGATGATGGTCGAAGTAGAGAGGATATAAAATGTAGACTGGCAATGGCAAGGAAAGCGTTCCTGAAGAAAAAAATTTGTTGACATCGTGTACAAATTTAAGTGTCAGGAAGTCGTTTCTGAAAGTATTTGTATGGAGTTTGGCCATGTGTGGAAGTGATACGAGGACGATAAATAGTTTGTACAAGAAGCGAATAGAAGCTTTCGAAATGTGTTGCTACAGAAGAATTCTGAAGATTAGATGGGTAGACCACATAACTAATGGGGAGGTTTTGACTAGAATTGGGGACAAGAGAAATTTGTGGCACACCTTGACTAGAAGAAGGGATTGCTTTGTAGGACATATTCTGAGGCATCAAGGGATCACCAATTCAGTATTGGAGGGCAGCGTGGAGGGTAAAAATCGTAGAGGGAGACCAAGAGATGAATATACTAAGCAGATTCAGAAGGATGTATGTTGCAGTAGGTACTGGGAGATGAAGAAGCTTGCACAGGATAGGGTAGCATGGAGAGCTGCATGAAACCAGTCTCTGGACTGAAGGCCACAACACAACAATATTCTTTACTGCAGATGGTACACCTCACAAATGACGATTTGAGGCGTCGCAACTTGGGCGCGATCGGTAATTTGTCTATTGAAGCTTTCTTGTGTGAATGTATGTGGGCTCCAGTGTAAGCAGTCAGAATCTTATACGATCTGCAACGGGTGAGCTGTGTGCTGCAGACGTGCGTCATGACCATATGGCGTGACTGCAGCGTGAGAAAGTGGCGGAGAGGCGCTTACAGAGTAGTTACATTGTCTGAAAATATAAACATTAATAACTGATCTAGAAATAGCCTGGGGAGCTTCATATTAGGTACATAACGTTCTGTTGTGTAAAGTAACAATCTGTCAAAATCTGAAGTGAATAACTCTCATAATTTGGAAGTTACAAAAAAAAAGAAGTCAGTAAAAAACGTAATTATCTGACACTTAAAAAAATATAAATTGTTCACCAACTGTGACTATTTCAAGAGATATGATAACACCTTCGGTGTTCAGATTCAAATTTGGGAAGTTCTCATTTTAGAAAACTTTTCGTAATTTTGCCTTAGTAATAACTTTAAGAATTTCCAGTAGATATTTATGTTTTGTGTTAGGGTGAGTGTGAAAGAGATTACTTGTGTGAGTGTATGTGGGACATTCGCCAATATTAAATTTTCAGTTTGTAATTCTCTATAGGAACTTGCAAGTGTTCCAGCTTTGTATCGTGGGAACGAATGCACCAGTGGTTCCCCTACTAGTGGATGACAGATGTCCAAGCATGTTTGAATATGTAAGAGACAGCCTGAACTTTCGCGACTATATGTTTAAATTCCAGACGTAAAGTACAGCTTAAAGTTTATTTCATTTTATTTGTTTAACAAGAGAGTTTTGAGTTGCTTATTTTAATGACGTCAATGAGCTGAGAGCAGTGGTTAGTACTTGCTAGATTTTGGCGCGAGCCGCGCTCTGAAAGTCAGTTCTGATTGGCCGTAATACTGTACAGCCAATAAGAATTGAGGCGGTTTGCCACCTAGCGCAGGAGACAGAGGTGCTTGTAGAGGTAGAGAGAGAAGTAGGAAGTGGCGGACTAGCTTTCGAAGGAGCCGGTCATGCTGAAAGTGTCCGAACGCATTATGTGTAAAATGAAGTGATATTGTGGCTTCCGCGTTTCGGTACAGTGTTAAACGTAGCTGGTGTTTACCATTAACTATTTCTGAAATTTTAAGAGTCGAGAGATGTTTTGTTCTGGAGAAAATCGCGGGTGTAAGCTTTGAACTAAAAATGTGGCGGTACTAAGTAAATTTTTTTTACTGAGTATTTATGGCGAGCAAAAACTTTGTTTAAAGACAACCACTGAATATCGAGTGCAAAAGTAAATAGCAGTTTATTGACTGTGTTACTCTCATAAATGATTTCGGAATTGGATAGGAAAAGTTCTGGTTGTTTGAGTGTGGCGAGGACTGTGAACAGGAACTTTAATAATTTAAACACATGTGGGCTAATGCTCTTGCTTAATAGCGATAAAAAAAAATCCTGATGCAAGTTTAAAAGGACCTTTGAACTTAGAAATTCGAACAGCAACCCATTTCCGATTTATTCTTTAGAGTTCACAAGACTATTTTCAGATTTTTGTACTTATAGCGGCCTCCGACGTGTAGTTATGAAATCTCAGTTTTTTCATCACTGCTTTTCTGAGATCTCTTAAGTAGCTGCAGTCAGGAGTTACGTGTGCAGATCTGTGCAGCAGTATCGAGGTAGGTGGACAACTTATGTTGCAGAACCGCCGTCGATGTGCGAAAGAGCGCGATGCGTCGCAAATTATCCCCCACTTTCTTGAAAAAAATCCACATAAATGATTGATTTTTACGATTTATCTTTAAAACAATAACAAAGAATTCTATTTATGCATTTCTCACATGACCAGTCTTCGAGAGCCGGGGTTTCCTCGGCCAACACAGACTCTCGATGGCGAGCGAAAAGTACTCATCGCTTCATGTCATCATTTGGAACACTTCGTTGCGACTGTGCTCTTTGTCTCACAGGTGGCAACGACATCGGTTGAACAGTTGTGGCACTATAATTGCTTGAAAAAATAATGCTTTTGTTGTGTGGCGTTTAAACAACGAGATGAGTGACGTTGGCACATTGAGGTAACCTCATACGATACCCTGAAAAGCTAGAAGCTTTAGGGGCAGCAATTCTTCCTCGTGACACTTTAAAAATTATTAATCAGGTCGCAGAACGCTGTAACCTCGAAAAAATAAAAATACTGATGCACTAATTCATCCGTTTCACAAGTTTGAAACAAGAGGTTTCAACATTACTGGGAAAGAGCTTACGAAATACCTAGAGGATTAGGAGTTTTTGTAAAAATATTACAGGGTATTCACCCTCAGCTCTTGGTAAGAAGAGCTTTGTCTCACATCCACTGAAACATTGACACTTCACCCGAATTACTTAGAAATATGCACTGCAATATGGCGAAAGCCGATAGCATGTAAATACAGCTGTATATTTAAATGATTATATCCAGCCCCCATACAAATACAAAACTTGACACTCAACAGGTTGTGATTTTACTATATTCATTTTTGTGGGAACTGGTGCATCCTTGAAGGAACAAGCTCCGTTAATCAAATGCAACGCAGGCAGCCAACATATGAACGATACCTGCACTTCTACAAAAGCAGAAGTGAAACAGAAGCATTAGGATTGCGTTGATGTTTTGTATTTTCGAATAACCTTGTACATTAACATATACAATTTGAAAGAGTTGCAAGTACGAGGACTCAGAAACAGAAAAGGAAAATAGGAACCATAATAATGGTATTTATTTTGAAATGCGTTATACAGTACTACAGTCACAAACGCTCAACAAATCTTTAAAATGTCATTTTTCGTCTACTAACTGCATTGTACTTAAAAATACTTCATACAGTACAATCACAATTTCTGAAAAAAGTCTGCCTGCTTAACTGCCTGGTAACGTGCTTGCCTCCCATGCAGCGGGCCCGGGTTCCATTCCTGGCCGGGTTGGAGAATTTCTCCGCTCGTGGACTGGGTGTTGCGTTGTCCTCATTATCATTTAATCCTCATCACCGGCACACGAGTCACCCAATGTGGCGTCGACTGCAATAAGACCCTCACTTGGCAGCCGGACTTTCCTGGACGGGTCCTTCCTGGCCAGCAATGCCATAGAATCATTTCATTTTTTTGCTCAACAAATCTTCAAAATGTCATTTTCCTCCAGCAACTGCTTTGTATTACAACAGCCTTATTTACATCTGTATTCCTTGTTACAAGTAAGTACACTCACATATTTAAAGATGATAGTCTGTTAATGCGCATTCATGAAGCCATGTTATTTACGTGTCTAGCTTTTACCATAAACATCTGATCGGTACGAGAACGCGCGACGATCAGCTGTCTGTCATCACCAAAAAAAAAAAAATGTCCTCTCACTCTCCCCTCCCCCACAGGGGCAATAATGTACTTTTGTAAACAGCATAGACTGGCTAAGGCGCCACCATATTTGTTGTTGATTAAATACTTCCATACAATCTACTTTCCCTCTGCACTCAACATGCTATGGAGCTAACAGGATCCGATAACTTTTCACGCGCCAACTAAAGAAGAATTTCATTATAAACGATATGACAATCGATAGTTAAGCCACACAATTGGTAGCAATGTTGTTGCAAATACCATCGATTAATCGATAGTTTACAGATGTTCCGTAACACTATCGAGCAGTGTTGGACGCAAGCACCGGTGCGCTACTGGCTCAGCGAGCGGTGAGTACAGCGATGCTTAGAGGAGTGATGTGACTTCGTATTTTTTTCTTAACATAGAAAATGAGCGCGGAAATTAAACGGGGTTTGTCGAGGAATGAGAGGATGTCAAGAAATAGGGAAGGAAAAGAAAAATTAGTCAGTGGTGAGCAAGGGCGTACCCAGGATCTGAACTAGGGGGGGCCAGGTCATACTAGTCTCAGGAAACAAGGACTCGAGACAACATACAGCACTTTTTATTAAATAAAACAGTAAACCAGTGATAAACTGCTTTTAATAAACATTTTAAATACAAGAATGCACTTGTACAATCCGAGAAAACATGCAGCATTTCTTATTAAATAAAACAATAAACTAGTGAAAAACTGCGAATATCTTCTGGGGGGGGGGGCAGCTTCCCCCCCCCCCCCCTGCCTAAAAATATTAATTTTGTTTGCTGTCCAACTTGCAGTGAAATTTACGCTCTTGCTAAGAGATCAAGTGGCACTTCGCACATCTCTCGCCATCCATGAGCGTGTTATAAACAAGGGTCTTATGTGGACGAGAAACACCTTCCTAAGCCTCCACAGAAGATAAATGTCAAGAAATGCATGGCCATGTGTGCTCGAGATCTAAGATTATACGTAATTATAGGTGATGAAGGTTTTTTTGGGTCTTGTTCAGGCGTTAGTCGACATTGGAGCGACTTACAGAAAAGTATCTGCAGAGGCTATTACAGCTCATCCCACAACCGGATCGTGGAGCATGGCAGAAAGTGCCAAAAGCCTAAGAGATATAATTATGCCTGAGGTAATTGCTTATACAACAATAGGTGAAAATTCGGCAGGTACAGACATGTGGACATGCAGCGCAAGAATAAACCATTCTATTGTTTCATATCTTGTTGACTGGACTCTCATCTCTCGTGTTTTCTTTACAACTCAGTTTCCAGATGAAGCAAAAACGGATGATAACATTTGAAGACAATTGTGAGACGTTTTGTGCCTCTTGGTATTCCCGAACCTGCTTTGAAAGGCATGCAAGGTGCCAACCCTTTCGCTGAACTGCGCGATTACTCACGATTGAATTATTCCCTCCATATGCTAAAAACAATGTTGCGCAATGGTTTTAATGTGGAGTACATATGCTGCAATTGTCCACAAATTGATGGCATTCCGGTCAACGGACAACCATGCTAACGATGACATCAGGGCACCTATGAAACGACATAGTGTTTGCCGGGTAGCCCACATCCACAATCGCTGGGTACACAGTCACAGACGGTGCAGTATGCCACAGAGAAGATGCCTATTAGACAATCTGAGGTGGAGGGCCATAGAAAGAATGGAAGCAGGACAGTCGCAAACTGATATGACCCGATGGCTTAGTGTGGATCGTTCTGTTGTTTCTCGGCTGTGGCGACAGTGTATAGAGAGCGAAACTGTATCCCAAAGACCAGGGCAGCGCCGACTACGTGTGACTTCAGAAGAGAGGACGGTCATTTGGCTGTAAGGGCACGACAGTATCGCCTTATTACTGCACAGCAATTCGCATATGAGCTCGCAGCATCTACTGGGCGTGTTGTAGCGAGGCAAACGGTGTGCAGAAGGCTTCAGCAGAGTCGCTTTTACTGTCGGAAACGTGCTGTATGTCTATCTCTGCCGCTTCTTCACAGAAGGCAGGGTCTAGAGTGGATTCATCAACATGACACTTGGGCGGTCGAACAGTGGGCCAGTTTTCATAGATGAATCCCGATTTGGTCGTCAGAGTGATTCTCGATGGAGACGCATCTGGAGGGAACGTGGTACACGATTTTGGGACTCAAACATTGTGGAAAGAGACCGTTTTCGAGGATGATCTCTAATGGTGTGGGCAGGGGTTATGTTTATCATTCGAACCCTTAGTCACGAAACTGTACGGATGAATCGGCAAAACTGGTGTCAGGTATCATGACGAGACCTTGGGACCTCATTTGCGGTTGTTGCGAGGTGATGTGGGCCCTGACTTCATATTGATGGACAATGATGCTCGATCTTATAGACGACTGGTGGTTATTGTTTCCTTGGAAAAGGAAGATATTGCACTCTTGGTGTGGCCTGTACGCTCTCCCGATTTGAATCCCATAGAGCATGTCTGGCAAGCACTAGGAAGATGGCTTGCATCACGTCAGTATCCACCAACCACTCTCCAAGACTACGAGTAGCTCTTCAGGAAGAATGGACATTATTGCCTCAACATGAGACTGATGACGTAATTCACAGCTTGCCCCATCGTTGACAGGCCTGTATTGATGCCAGAGGGGGTCACACCCCATTGACCAATTGTTAGGATGTGTCTGCAAATCCGTTAAGTTGGAAAAAAACGAAGAACATATTTGTCTACCATTATGCATGTTGCAGTTCTGAATTCTAATTTACTAACAGCTGTTTATGTTTTGTGGCAACATAAAAGCAATCTTGCAAAATTCCCGTCTGTTGCTTTAATTTTGGACACCAGTTCACATACACTCCTGGAAACTGAAATAAGAACACCGTGAATTCATTGTCCCAGGAAGGGGAAACTTTATTGACACATTCCTGGGGTCAGATACATCACATGATCACACTGACAGAACCACAGGCACATAGACACAGGCAACAGAGCATGCACAACGTCGGCACTAGTACAGTGTATATCCACCTTTCGCAGCAATGCAGGCTGCCATTCTCCCATGGAGACGATCGTAGAGATGCTGGATGTAGTCCTGTGGAACGGCTTGCCATGCCATTTCCACCTGGCGCCTCAGTTGGACCAGCGTTCGTGCTGGACGTGCAGACCGCGTGAGACGACGCTACATCCAGTCCCAAACATGCTCAATGGGGGACAGATCCGGAGATCGTGCTGGCCAGGGTAGTTGACTTACACCTTCTAGAGCACTTTGGGTGGCACGGGATACATGCGGACGTGCATTGTCCTGTTGGAACAGCAAGTTCCCTTGCCGGTCTAGGAATGGAAGAACGATGGGTTCGATGACGGTTTGGATGTACCGTGCACTATTCAGTGTCCCCTCGACGATCACCAGTGGTGTACGGCCAGTGTAGGAGATCGCTCCCCACACCATGATGCCGGGTGTTGGCCCTGTGTGCCTCGGTCGTATGCAGTCCTGATTGTGGCGCTCACCTGCACGGCGCCAAACACGCATACGACCATCATTGGCACCAAGGCAGAAGCGACTCTCATCGCTGAAGACGACACGTCTCCATTCGTCTCTCCATTCACGCCTGTCGCGACACCACTGGAGGCGGGCTGCACGATGTTGGGGCGTGAGCGGAAGATGGCCTAACGGTGTGTGGGACCGTAGCCCAGCTTCATGGAGACGGTTGCGAATGGTCCTCGCCGATACCCCAGGAGCAACAGTGTCCCTAATTTGCTGGGAAGTGGCGGTGCGGTCCCCTACGGCACTGCGTAGGATCCTACGGTCTTGGCGTGCATCCGTGCGTCGCTGCGGTCTGGTCCCAGGTCGACGGGCACATGCAGCTTCTGCCGACCACTGGCGACAACATCGATGTACTGTGGAGACCTCACGCCCCACGTGTTGAGCAATTCGGCGGTACGTCCACCCGGCCTCCCGCATGCCCACTATACGCCCTCGCTCAAAGTCCGTCAACTGCACATACGGTTCACGTCCACGCTGTCGCGGCATGCTACCAGTGTTAAAGACTGCGATGGAGCTCCGTATGCCACGGCAAACTGGCTGACACTGACGGCGGCGGTGCACAAATGCTGCGCAGCTAGCGCCATTCGACGGCCAACACCGCGGTTCCTGGTGTGTCCGCTGTGCCGTGCGTGTGATCATTGCTTGTACAGCCCTCTCGCAGTGTCCGGAGCAAGTATGGTGGGTCTGACACACCGGTGTCAATGTGTTCTTTTTTCCATTTCCAGGAGTGTACTTTCAACAAAAGAACATTTGGTTTTATCGTCGATAAACTTTACTTTCAGAGCAGGGCTCACATTGGCGTGGATCTGCAAGACAATGTATTAAGTGGAGTTGGAACACCCTATCCCGACAATGTCAAATTTAGTGATTTGACTTCCCTGTATTTAAGGAACCATTGTAGCCATTGACATGAAACTTTTACAGGGCATTAAACTGTATGTTCTGAGTCTACTGAACTACAATAATTGCATTTCAGCCACTTCTTTCGGAAATACAATTTTTTAATTTCACAGTTAAAATCTTGTGTAATTTTTGAATGTTATCCTAAATAATTTTAATTATACATAACATTATGTTTCTCTTTTAGTTCAGTGGACTCAGAATATGTATGTTATTACTCCCTGAAAAACTGAATACTCTACTTGAATGGTTTCTGAGATTTAGGGAAAAATGCAACAGAAAATGTAAATGCAACAGCTTCTAAAATTTCAAAAGACTGTGACTCACTTAATATATGCTTGATTTTTTTTTAATTTTCAGTCACTCAGAAGCACCCTACACCATACTGTATGTCATCCTTTTGATCTTTTTCGGAGTTTTTTCTTCTTTTTTTCTTTCTGGGCTCCTTAGTGGCCAACTGTGCTGCATACTTTCCTTTATCAATGCGAACCTTGTCCATATGTTCAAATTCTCTGATGCAGTTTGCTACAGGATTAATTCCCATATGCTGTAGAATTTTCACCCTACCTATGTTGCCATCATTAAAATAACAGCATCACTGACCCCCCACTTTGGCGTCTTCATTCCAATAAAAACATTTTTTGGTAAGCGAGTCCATATAAGATTATTGAACGACTCATTGGGATTTTTGACACTTCTTCAGTAATTCTGTTTTATGATATTTATGACTGCTGCTGGGATTAAAGGTTTATGGCTGTATGAACAGTTTGAGTACTATGCATTGCAGTAATTGCAGCATGAATCAGGTCCAGGAGGGCAACGGAGGTGTACCGGCTTTTCATCAGCTGACAGTCTGTGGAAGAAGGTAGCCATACAGCCTGCTTCATTTACAGCAAATCGTTAGTATTATTTCTAACGAGCATCCCATAATACTGCTGTAGTTCATCAATCATTTTGTCTGTCAGCCTGCCTCTTATGGTTTTACCATCAGAAAGTTTCTTGTCTCTCAAACTTCGTTTCAACTTCTTCCTCAACTTGGTACCTATCCTCTTCTGGAAA
This sequence comes from Schistocerca americana, assembly GCF_021461395.2. Classification (NCBI taxonomy): domain Eukaryota; kingdom Metazoa; phylum Arthropoda; class Insecta; order Orthoptera; family Acrididae; genus Schistocerca; species Schistocerca americana. The sequence continues at coordinate 497,062,476 of NC_060122.1, forward strand.
TGACCTTTATAACACATCAGTCCACAACCTTCTATATAAAAAAAAATTACCGATTTTATTAGATCTTAAAGTAAGGCACATAAATATTTTAACATTTTCAAATGGTGTTGATTATATTTAAGAAAATTTGCAATTTTCTGAATTCTGAATTCTAATTTACTAACAGATGTTTATGTTTTAAAAAGACTGTGACTCACTTAATACATGCTTAATTTTTTTTAATTTTCAGTCACTCAGAAGCACCCTACACCATACTGTATATCATCCTTTTGATCTTTTTCGGAGTTTTTTCTTCTTTTTTTCTTTCTGGGCTCCTTAGTGGCCAACTGTGCTGCAAACTTTCCATTATCAATGCGAACCCTGAAGAGGGGCAGCAGGCTTTTCAGCAGTTGCAGGGGCAACAGTCTGGATGATTGACTGATCTGGCCCTGTAACACTAACCAAAACGGCCTTGCTGTTTTGGTACTGCGAACGGCTGAAAGCAAGGGGAAACTACAGCCGTAATTTTTCCTGAGGGCATGCAGCATTACTGTATGATTAAATGATGATGGCGTCCTCTTGGGTAAAATATTCTGGAGGTAAAATAGTCCCCCATTCGGATCTCCCGGGGGAGACTACTCAAGAGTACATCGTTATCAGGAGAAAGGTAACTGGTGTTCTATGGATCGGAGCGTGTAATGTCAGATCCCTTAATCGGGCAGGTAGGTTAGAAAATTTAAAAAGGGATAGGATAGGTTAAAGTTAGATATAGTGGGAATTAGCAAAGTTCGGTGGCAGGAGGAACAAGACTTTTGGTCAGGTCAATACAGGGTTATAAATACAAAATCAAATAAGGGTAATGCAGGGGTAGGTTTAATAATAATAAAAAAAATAGGTGTGCGGGTAAGCTACTACAAACAGCATAGTGAACGCATTATTGTGGCCAAGATAGACACGAAGCCCACACCTACTACAGTAGTGCAAGTTTATATGCCAACTAGCTCTGCAGATGATGAAGAAGTTGATGAAATGTATGATGAGATAAAAGAAATTATTCAGGTAGTGAAGGGAGACGAAAATTTAATAGTCATGGGGGACTGGAATTCGACAGTAGGAACAGGAAGAGAAGGAAACGTAGTAGGTGAATATGGATTGGGGCTAAGAAATGAAAGAGGAAGCCGCCTGGTAGAATTTTGCACAGAGCATAACTTAATCATAGCTAACACTTGGTTCAAGAATCATGAAAGAAGGTTGTATACATGGAAAAACCCTGGAGATACTAAAAGGTTTCAGATAGATTATATAACGGTAAGACAGAGATTTAGGAACCAGGTTTTAAATTGTAAGACGTTTCCAGGGGCAGATGTGGACTCTGACCATAATCTATTGGTTATGAACTGTAGATTGAAACTGAAGAAACTGCAAAAAGGTGGGAATTTAAGGAGATGGGACCTGGATAAAGTGAAAGAACCAGAGGTTGCACAGAGTTTCAGGGAGAGCATAAGGGAACAATCGGCAGGAATGGGGGAAAGAAATACAGTAGAAGAAGAATGGGTAGCTTTGAGGAATGAAATAGTGAAAGCAGCAGAGGATCAAGTAGATAAAAAGACGATGGCTAGTAGAAATCCTTGGGTAACAGAAGAGATACTGAATTTAATTGATGAAAGGACAAAATACAAAAATGCAGCAAGTGAAGCAGGCAAAAAAGAATACAAACGTCTCACAAATGAGATCGACAGGAAGTGCAAAATGGCTAAGCAGGGATGGATAGAGGACAAATATAAGGATGTAGAGGCTTATCTCATGAGGGGTAAGATAGATACTGCCTACAGGAAAAATAAAGAGACCTTTGGAGAAAAGAGAACCACTTGCATGAATATCAAGAGCTCAGATGGAAACCCAGTTCTAAGCAAAGATTGGAAAGCAGAAAGGTGGAAGAAGTATATAGAGGGGCGATTTCTTGAGACAATATTATGGAAATGGAAGAGGAGGTAAATGAAGATGAAATAGGAGATATGATACTACGTGAAGAGTTTGACAGAGCACTGAAAGACCTAAGTCGAAACAAGGCACCAGGAGTAGACAACATTCCATTGGAACTACTGACAGCCTTGGGAGAGCCAGTCTTGACAAAACTCTACCATCTGGTGAGCAAGACGTATAAGACAGGCGAAATTCCCTCAGACTTCAAGAAGAACATAGTAATTCCAATCCCAAAGAAAGCAGGTGTTGACAGACGTGAAAATTACCGAACTATCCGTTTAATAAGTCACAGCTGCAAAATACTAACACGAATTCTTTACAAATGAATGGAAAAACTGGTAGAAGCCGACCTCGGGGAAGATCAGTTTGGATTCTGTAGAAATGTTGCAACACGTGAGGCAATACTGACCCTACGACGTATCTTAGAAGAAAGATTAAGTAAAGGCAAACCTGCGTTTCTAGCATTTGTAGACTTAGAGAAAGATTTTGACAATGTTGACTGGTATACTCTCTTTCAAATTCTGAAGGTGGCAGGGGTAAAATACAGGGAGCTAAAGGCTATTTACAATTTGTACAGAAAGCAGATGGCAGTTATAAGAGACAAGGGGCATTGGAGGGAAGCAGTAGTTGGGAAGGGAGTGAGACAGGGTTGTAGCCTCTCCCCGATGCTATTCAACCTGTATATTGAACAAGCAGTAAAGGATACGAAAGAAAAGTTCAGAGTAGGTATTAAAATCCACGAAGAAGAAATAAAAACTTTGAGGTTCACTGATGACATTGTAATTCTGTCAGAGACAGCAAAGGACTTGGAAGAGCAGTTGAACGGAATGGACAGTGTCTTGAAAGGAGGATATAGGATAAACATGAACAAAAGCAAAACGGGGGTAATGGAATGTAGTCCAATTAAGCCGGGTGATGCTGAGGGTATTAGATTAGGAAATGAGACACTTAAAGTAGTAAAGGAGTTTTGCTATTTGGGGAGCAAAATAACTGATGATGGTCGAAGCAGAGAGGATAAAAAATGTAGACTGGCAGTGGCAAGGAAAGCGTTTTTTAGGAAGAGAAATTTGTTGACATCGAGTACAGATTTAAGTGTCAGGAAGTCGTTTCTGAAAGTATTTGTATGGAGTGTAGCCATGTATGGAAGTGAAACATGGACGATAAATAGTATGGACAAGAAGAGAATAGAAGCTTTCGAAATGTGGTGCTACAGACGAAAGCTGAAGATTAGATGGGTAGATCATTTAACTAATGAAGAGGTATTGAATAGAATTGGGGAGAAGAGGAGTTTATGGCACAACTTGACTAGAAGAAGGGATCGGTTGGTAGGATATGTTCTGAGGCATCAAGGGATCACCAATTTAGTACTGGAGGGCAGCGTGGAGGGTAAAAATTGCAGAGGGAGACCAAGAGATGAATACACTAAGCAGATTCAGAAGGATGTAGGTTGCAGTAGGTACTGGGTGATGAAGGAGCTTGCACAGGGTAGAGTATCATGGAGAGCTGCATCAAACCAGTCTCAGGACTGAAGACCACAACAACAATATATATATATATATATATATATATATATATATATATATATATATATATATATATCCAGTGTAGATGATATTTAAAAATAAAATGTATAAAAAATGTATATGCACTTTGAACTGTCATAGACAATTTATTTCCCTTTCTACAAGGTTAAAAGTAGTGTTATGTTTCTTCAACAGGTGGCAGCAGTGGCAAGGAAGTAACTGCAACATGGCGGACGTGCGTTTGGCTTTGAAGTGCGGAAGCAGATAATTAAGTGGTACTGCAAGTTTCAGAATGTAGCTGCGGTTCGAAGACAGTGGTGAAGTTAGTATGGTACAGAACCACCTTCAAGGTTATCAATTACACGTCTATGAGACAAATTCGAAATTCGTGGAACAGTGTGTGATGTGCATAAAGGTCGATCAGGGCGACCTCGTACACCTACAAGTGATGATTCCACAACTGCGGTCTTGGAACTATTTCAGCGTTCTCCTCAAAAATCTTCAAGGCAAGCGTCATGTGAGAGTTATGTAAGTGCTGGTAGTGTGCTACGCATTCTGAAGAAAGGCAAGTTTCGTGTGTACATTCCAAGGCTGGTGCAACAGATAAGTGACGATGATCCAGTTCGAAGGTTAGAATTTTGTGAATGGGTTCAGGAGATGGTGAGACATGAACTGGGATTTATGGTTAGCATAATTTGGTCGGATGAAGCCCAATTCAAGCTCAATGGAATTGTCAATAGGCACAATTGTGTGTTCAAAATGGCTCTGAGCACTATGGGACTTAACTTCTGAGGTCATCAGTCCCCTAGAACTTAGAACTACTTAAACCTAACTAACTTAAGGACATCACACACATCCATGCCTGAGGCAGGATTCGAACCTGCGACCATAGCGGTCGCGCGGTTCCAGACCGAAGCGACTAGAACCGCTCGGCCACCCCGGCCAGCCAGTTGTGTGTACTGGGCTGAAGATAATCCTCACATTACAGTTGAAAAGGCTGTGAATTTGCCTGGTGTAAATGTGTGGTGTGGCTTGTCTGCAAGGGGACTCATTGCTCCTTTCCGCTTTGAAGGTACTGTTGCTGGAGAAATGTACCTAACAATGCTTACTGACTCCATATTCCCTGCCTAACTCTTAAGAAGATCGTCAAAAAATATAATGTATACAAGCATCTAGCTCTGTTTATGAAAGTAAGTTTAGTTCTGCCGATTTTGTTCTCAACATAGCACTTTCACACCCGGACAATGTTTAAGCTCTTCTTTTTATTTGTAGTAGCTCTGTCTGAGACAAATGGGTGAAAAAGTATGCTGAAAACTTTTTCGGACATTAAGTTTCGTTTTCTGTTGCATGTAGTTGTGGAAAAGTTTTCGTTTATTGCACATTTTGTTGCATATCTTTGATATAAGTACGCCGTTTTTCAAATTAGGTTTGAATTTTTGAAATGAAATAAAACTCAGTCTATTTCCGACTTATTATTGAGCAGGAGGGCCAATAATGGCAGCTTTATTTCAGTCTCAATTTATCATGATTTAAATATAATACATAGAAAATGTATCATTTTACTCGCAATTGTCTCGATCGCAATTATTGCTGAGTTTCTGGTCGTACACTCGGGAATGCGTCCCCTTTAACTTTCCAAATCTTCTGAGAAGAAAGAGAGATACATTTTATTAATATTAAAAGGCAGGAAAATCTTGCATCAGTGACATTATTAGGTAATGGTATTACATTTCGTCTACGCCTAGGACATTTGTAATTGATTTGTTGGTATTCTTTTTGAGTGTCACAGCCTTAATCTCACAATCTCACAGCCTTTTCGAAATGTGGATAAAACACTGACTGTGCAGTACTACTGAAATCGTTTCACATGTGCATGATAAGAGCCACAGAAATAAATAATAATCTTATGGGGTCATATTTGAAAACATATTTCGAGATGGCACTGCTTGTATAGTAATGCAGTGATGTCGTGATATAATGGCATTTGTTCACTGCTGTATTCAGTGTTGGAGAGGTAAAGCTGAAGTGCGGAATTCCAATAGAGTTACAGGGTCGAAATGAATCGTAAGAGTGCTCCGTATTTCTCATCCCCAGCGAATAAAATGATTAAGATGTTTGACGGCGATGATGAAAATGGTTCTCGAAAGGAAGACACCTGGTTACAAACAGCAAAATTAAGAAACAGAACCAGTAGAAATATGACAGTGATATTCTGATGCGATTTGAAACCTGGTCTATCAGACCAAGTTCATCTGCAAGGTACGTTTTTTAAGCTTAATTCTAGATATATATAATGCTGGATGATACTGGTGAAAAAACAGTACACCTGGAAAGACGGCGTCCATTTTGATCCGATAATGGCATATGGCCAACTTAGGGATAGTAGAGGTATTGGTAATGGTTTCAAAGTCGTCCCCCAACAGACAGCGTAGTGACATATGTGCCATCTGTGTCTACCCCCCTTTAGTAAGGAATCCTCACAGCCAGAAGGCCGAGTGTGGTGCAAACGTGTGAAGCAAGCAGGCAGTCATGCCACAGAGACGCACTCGCGATTCCTACAGCCAACTTAGCATATTTCAAAGGGGTCAAATTGTGGCCTTCCGAGTGTCGGGATGGTCCTTTCAGAGAAATGTCACACAAGTTGAACGTGTGGCGTCAGTGGTGCAGCGATGCTGGTACCAGTAGTCACGTGAACACTCTCATACCTGTAGACGAGGTTCTGGACGTCCACGCAGCACAGACTCCCCTTAGTATCATCGTATTGTAAGGGCAACAGTGGCGGATCGCACAGCTGTCACAGTACAAATAAGAAGGCTTGTGAGCCCAGACATGTAAACACGAACTGTTGTAAAGCAGTTATTAGCAGTGGGCTACAGACATGAATACCTCTAATAACTCATTTTCCACTCGCACCACAGTATCAAAGTGCACAGTTCGACTGATGTCGCCAGTGGATCACTTGGAAGATGGAATGGCGATGAAAGCAGATTCTGGCTGCACACAAATGATGGTCGTATACAATGTAGACCTGAAGAGCACTTTCTCATAGAGTGCATTCACCCAAGACACTCTGCCTCCCCCCCCTCCCCCCCATCCCCCGTGAGCTTTATGGTCTGGGGTGTGGTAGCCTACAGCTCATGTTCATCTTTGGTTTTTCTTGAGTAGATGGTGACCAGCACTCAGTAGATGTAGAATGTTGTTAGAGCCCTGATGTGTTGTTCCAACCGCGTGACCGCTACAGTCGCAGGCTCGAATCCTGCCTCAGGCATGGATGTGTGTGTTGTCCTTAGGTTAGTTAGGTTTAAGTAGTTCTAAGTTCTAGGGGACTTATGACCTCAGCAGTTGAGTCCCATAGTGCTGAGAGCTACTTGAACCATTTGTTGTTCCAACTAGGTAATTCTCACCCAAACATTGCCCGTCAAATTCAATATGCTCTGTAAGATGTGCAGCAACTTTCCATCTCAGCACGATCTCTTAAATTGTCCAACAAGTGTGGGATGTGATGGTAGGAGAAGTGACTCCTGTGACTCCTCAAGCAACAACCCTTACAGAGCTAAGTGAAAAGGTAGAGCAGGCATGGCATAACCTATCCCAGGACAGTATTCGGTATCCGTATGATCGACTGGATGTCAGCGACATTGCCTGCATTGCCGCCTGTGGAGACTACACCACATACTATTATGGGTGTTTCACCATGGATCGATACCTGATACCTCAGAACCACTTGTACTGTTGAATTGTACATGTAATAATTTCATGTACTCCTTATGCACTGTTGCAACAATACATCTTGAGTGAATTTGAAACCTCTGTAAGGGTCTACTAATGTTTTTTCCAGCAGCCTTTTTGCTTAGTTTAAGATATGCATTAAAATTATGTTATAATTTCATACAAATATAATTCGTAAACATTAGACAATGGCAACAGATCACATAGAGTACAATTTAACTTTTTTGCAGAAAATGAGTAATATATTTGAAAGTTCCAATTGTGATGAGTCATCATCAGAACTAAAAATCCAGTATCTTGTTACGAAAGTAACACAAAGTCGTCATCAAACACTCACTCCGATCGTTTAAAATACATCTAACATTGCGAGCAAGACATATGTAAACAAAAAAAAAATCTTTTGATGAGGATAGGTGACAGTAGAGTGCAGAGCACATGCCATCTAGTAACATTTGGCGTGTCACGAGTCGTGGGTACCCCCTCTGCAGTGTATTATGTCCGTCTAGCATTGCCTGCACTGTAACGTCCTGGGCTAGGTGGGCTGAGGCAACCCAGGCCATGGGCCGGTCGGAGGTCGCATCGAATGCGGCAGGCCAGGTCTAGAAGCTCACAGGCTTGGAGTGCTGTGTAGAGGGCCACTCTGTGCTACTTTGAAACAAATCTGTGACGATTATTGTTCTCTTTCTTTGAATTAGTTCAATATTTCCTGTTAGTTCTATTTTGTATGTGTGGTGGCATTAACTGTTGCCAGCACACTGGTCAGCAAGATGTAGCAAGTAGATCGATAGCAGGCGCTGGATCAAGTGCGCTTATCAGGAGAGAGGCCAAAGACAGACTCACAAGTATGAGCCGCCAACGCCCTCTCGACCTCAAGTATTTAGATCCCCGCTGTGGACCAGAGGGCTCAGTCTCAAGCAGTCTCAGCCCCAGTCTCAGTCTCAAACAAGGTCACTAGCTCAGTGACTGGCGCACTAACTCGCACCCTAGTTTGGCATCTATCATTCATCACTTAGTGAAACTTGTACTTCGCCAGCAGTGAGGCTAACATGGACTATTACAAAAGAGCTTGTACTGCAACACATGGATTCTCTTAGAGATAAGTAGCTTCCTGTTCATGTAATAAAGAACACTATTAATACGTTTGTGCAGTTGTGTTGTAGAAAGAGGATGCTACCAAACAATATCCTCTTCCTTGATTCCTATGGTACAAGACACTACAGTGGTAACGAGGACACAAAAGAAGGCCCCTAAATGTTGTCAGTATACTTCTTGTACCGTTTTCTTCCTTGATTGTCCCAGGTTTGTTCTAAACTTTTTAAAATGTCCCGTTTTTACTGAAAATGGTATGGACTCCCAATAAGGTAAAATACAGTTCTAAGAGGGGCTAACTCAACCACAATTCAGTTTAGAATCCCACAGCGATTCCGTTGGACCCTGGCGCTTTGTCCAGTTTTAACGATTTCAATTGTTTCTCAGTGTCACTGTCACTAATATCTATTTCACTCATATTTTTGGCGGTATAAGAATTAAATTGGTGCAATACTCCTTAGTTTCCCTTTGGTAATGAACATTTGAATATGAAATCATAAGCTTTTCTGCTTTTGCTTTGTTACCCCCCATTTCAGTTCCTGTCTCGTCTATGGGTGTCTGATTACGAAACACTAACTTCGGCGCCAGAAATTTTGAGTGTTTTTGAGAAAGGTATTTCAACAGTTTTCTTTTGTGGTATTTGTTGTAGACTTCACATTTATTGACAAGAAAAGACATTTCGTTTAGCATCTCGCTATCTATAACCCTATGCTTTGTTTTACACCTATTATATAGTAGTCTACGTTTCTTTAGAAGTTTCTTTACAGTGACAGTGTACTACAAAGGGACCCTGCCATCATTAACTGCCGGCCGAAGTGGCCGAGCGGTTCTAGGCGCTACAGTCTGGAACCGCGCGACCGCTACGGTCGCAGGTTTGAATCCTGCCTCGGGCATGGATGTGTGTGATGTCTTTAGGTTAGTTAGGTTTAAGTAGTTCTAAGTTCTAGGGGACTGATGACCTCAGCAGTTAAGTCCCATAGTGCTCAGAGCCATTTGAACCAACCATCATTAACTGTCATATTAGATACACTAGTTATCAAGAGCATGGTCAAATATTCTTTTAAATTCGAGCCATATTCCCCTATATGCTTCTGTCCTGAGTTAAAAGTATCAAATTCCTCACTGAATATGACACTACTGCTTCTTTATATAGTTCACCGAACATACAGATATTTCTACTTGTTATAGTTACTCTTTTTTACTTTGATAATCATTGTTGCTACAAATGCCCTGTGCTCACTGATATCAGTGTTCTGTCTTGGTGCGTGGTTCCCTCACGAAGGTGCAGCAGCGATTGGTCATTGTAGCCGCAGGTAAGAATTTCTATCTGGCCTTCGACACAATGGAACGGCACGACGAGAGCAGAAGTAGGGCAGACTGGCAGTGACTGCCAAACCGCTCGGTTGTGCCTGTAACTGTGTTAAATATACAGGCCGGTTTTACCAACCATGTATTTTTATTTTCAACCGCCTTTCCTTTGCAACGAGCAGCTGTATCCGTAAAAATTGTGGAAAGAGCGAGGCAGCGCAGAATTAATGCGCATTTTGCGGCTGTCTACATTTTGGTCCTCTGGGGAGTATGAAATTATTCGAAAGTGTCCCATAACATAAATCACGTGCTTTGAGTTGTATGTAAGGCGAATTACGAGTATCCAGTTACCGTGGCATTGTGTGTAATTCATTGAGATTAGCGTGGATTGCGAGTTTCGCCCTAGCATCAACAGTGAGGTATGCTCGTAACAGAGCTCTCCAGGCTACAGATTCCTCGTGAATTGCATTGTCAAGTGCACCTCAAGCCAGCAGACGTCGTAGCTCCGCCTGGCAGTTCCGACAACACGACGCCAGAGCCAACGCCCTTGGAAGCTGCAGCCGAGTCAGCGCACAGCAGTTACCGACATCTTGTTTTGTCAGCATTCCGTCTATAGCCTTAATCACGAATCCTGTCGAAAAACGAAGTTTAATTAAGAAAAGAGCAGTGATTAAGTGACGAGTGACTGGACTCTCCACATTCATTAACAACTTTTAGGAAGGATCAAATCTCAACGAAATTAGGGTAAGGCACTCCGTCTTCAGGCCACGAGTGGTCTACCGGGACCATCCGACCGCCGTGTCATCCTCAGTACAGGATGCGGATAAGAGGGGCGTAGGGTCAGCACACCACTCTCCCGGTCGTTATGATGGTATTCTTGACCGAAGCCGCTACTATTCGGTCGGATAGCTCCTCAATTGGCATCACGAGGCTGAGTGCACCCCGAAAAATGGCAACAGTGCATGGCGGCCTGGATGGTCACTCATCCAAGTGCCGACCACGCCCGACAGCGCTTAACTTCGGTGATCCCACGGGAACCGATGTGGTGTATCCACTGCGGCAAGGCCGTTGCCATTAGGGTAAGGCAGTCACTGTTAAATACAAGTAACAAGGCGTATAGCGACACCCAAACTCAGTTAAGAGTTTAACGAACTGGAAGACTCTCATGATGTAGACAGGGAGTCTTTTGAAGAATTATGCTTAGACATGGAATCAAAGATAACGACATTACTCCAGTCAAGTGTTGTGGTACCACCTCTTCCTGCTAGTTCGTTTAGTTGGCAATAAACAAAGCTCCCAACAATATCATTGCCAAAAGTCAATGGTAACATTGCAGAAACCATTTATTTTTTCGGTACCCTTAAGGCGGCTTTAAATGAGGTCCAACCGTATCATTATTTGTTGGCATGTGTATATGGCGAACTTTGTAAGCTGACTGAAAACTTACCGGTTACACAAAGTAACTTTAATATTACATGGGATTTGATTGTTCAAAGGTACAACAACTATAAATTAACTGTTGATTTGCGTACAAAAGAACTCCTGCATCTGCCCACGGTCAAAACCGAATCTCCTAATGACTTACGGGTGTTGACAGGCTAGCTAATGAGATATCTGGAGGTGATTGAGGTCATCCAAGTTGGCATACCATTGCATGAGGTATTTCTGTCACACATTTTGCGGGATCACTTTGGTGTGAGTTTGAAGAAACACTGTGAATCTAAAACAGCGAACACTACCTGTCTTCGTCTGAAAAGATTTGGTGACTTTTCTAGAAACCATTTGCCATGCTTAGAGATTATTCACTCAGACAAAATACTGCAACATTCCCAACAGCTTGCCGCAAAGCATACTAATGTGGAACGGTGCAAATCTCAATGAGCTTTCCTCTCCACTGCTCCCAACTTTGAATCCAGGTAATTCAATGCACAAACTATGTTGGTGTCCCAAGCTCAACGAGAGCGATATTGCAAGTAGGGTAGACTTTATAAACAGACAAAAGCTATGTTTTATGCTTTCTCCTGTTTCATGGACATAACTGTAATACACTACTGGCCCTTAAAATTGCTACACCACGTAGATGACGTGCTACAGACGCGAAATTTAACCGACACGATGAAGATTTTGGGATATGCAAATGATTAGCTTTTCAGAGCATTCACACAAGGTTGGCGCCGGTGGCGACACCTACAACGTGCTGTCATGAAGAAAGTTTCCAACCGATTTCTCATACACAAACAGCAGTTGACCGGCGTTGCCTGGTGAAACGTTGTTTTATCGTATCGCGACATTGCTGCTCGCGTTGGTTGAGATCCAATGACAGCAGAATATGGAATCGGTGGGTTCAGGAGGGTAATACGGAACGCCGTGCTGAATCCCAGTGGCCTCGTATCACTAGCAGTCGAGAACACAGGCATCTTATCCGCATGGCTGTAACGGATCATGCAACCACGTCTCAATCCCTGAGTCAACAGATGGGGACGTTTGCAAGACAACAACCATCTGCACGAACAGTTCGACGACGTTTGCAGCAGCATGGACTATCAGCTCGGAGACCATGGCTGCGGTTACCCTTGACGCTGCATCACAGACAGGAGCGCCTGCGATAGTGTACTCAACGACGAACCTGGGTGCACGAATGGCAAAACCTAATTTTTTCGGATAAATCCAGGTTCTGTTTACAGCATCATGATGGTCGCATCCGTGTTTGGCGACATCGCAGTGAACGCACACTGGAAGCGTGTATTCGTCATCGCCATACTGGTGTATCACCCGGCGTGATGGTATGGGGTGCCATTGGTTACACGTGTCACCTCTTGTTGGTATTGACGGCACATTGAACAGTGGACGTTACATTTTAGGTGTGTTACGACCCGTGGCTCTACCCTTCATTCGATCCCTGCGAAACCCTACATGTCAGCAGGATAATATTACGACCGCATGTTGCAGGTCCTGTACGGGCCTTCCTGGATACAGAAAATGTTCGACTGGTGGCCTGGCCAGCACTTTCTCCAGATCTCTCACCAACTGAAAACGTCTGGTCAATGGTGGCCGAGCAACTGGCTCGCCACAATACGCTAGCCACTACTCTTGATGAACTGTGGTATCGTGTTGAAGCTGCATGGGCAGCTGTACCTGTACACGCCATCCAAGCTCTGTTTGACTCAATGCCCAGGCGTATCAAGGCCGTTATTACGGCCTGAGGTGGTTGTTCTGGGTAATGATTTCTCAGGATCTATGCACCCAAATTGCGTGAAAATGTAATCACATCTCAGTTCTAGTATGAATACCCGTTTATCATCTGCATTTCTTCTTGGCGTAGCAATTTTAATGGTCAGTAGTGAATATAAACGTTAACACTGTGAGTACAAAAGGCGATACAAAAGGCCACTGTAAACTTTTATCGAATGTTTCTTTCAGTTTCGTTGAGGGACGCCTTAAAACAAAATAATCACACTTCATATATTTTTTGTGCATTAGATCTAGGTTTTACTTTCTAAGTAGGTTTTCACGGCACAATTAGAATCTATCTTCAATTTCATGAACACAAATCATAGGGAGAAGGAATAAGTGGCATCAGCGATGATCAAACCATAGACTTGTGACACATTTCCTCAGGAGGTACTGACAATCGCACACTTTCTGTCTCCGCATTACTATCACACATAACATGGCCGCTCCCAATGGCATCCTTTGAAATCTCCACCTAGTAATTTCCTAAACATATAAAGTTAGCGGAGCCATCATTCAGTAAAACCGTTGAGAATGATCTTGTGCTTGCGGTATCAGTGTTTTTTGATGTATTGAAACATAGACAACCACTCAACCTTACAACACACATCATTCGTTTGGACTGAGTCAGGAAGGATACCTCTTCACTCAATCAAGTCTAATGCGCAGAGCACTGTGATGCCTTGCATGCAACAACAAACTTATCGTTCAGTCCTAACGGTTCTGGCAGAAAGAAGCAATGAAGTCTGTTTCTGTGCATACGGAAGAAGAGAGTTTATGTGAGGAGCATTTTTTAAAAAGCATTCAGAGGAAAGCAAATGGTGTTTTCGTGGTGAAACCGCCAGGGAAAATTAATCATGCAGGACTGGTGGATTCTATAAATAATGCTACAAGCTGCTCACAACGATTAGAGAGAAGGCAGCAACGACAACCAGAAATAAAGGCACAGTATGTTAGTTTTATGAGAGAATATGAAGATTTGGGTCAAATGGAATTGATAACTACAGTTAATAAGGAGAACTGTACATACTACATACTACATCACGCAGTGCATAAAGAATCAAGCAGTGCAACTAAACTTCGAGCAGTGTTTAACGGCTCAGCGAAGGCATCATTGAAAGATGACATATATTCTATTGTGCTGTGCTTCCATACTAGCAGATACGCCTGCTCTGCTGACCTTAGAAAAATGTATAGCCAGATTGAGCTCCCGCAGGCAGATCAAGACTTACAAAGAATCCTATGGCGCGAGCCTTCCAACGAACCAATCAAGGTTTATTGTTTGACAACAGTCACCTATGGTACAGCAGCTGCGCTCTTTTTAGCAACAAGGTGCCTGTTACAACTCACAGAAGATGAAAAAGCGACAAACTCGAGGGCTGCAAACATACTGCAAAGAGAGTTTTTATGTAGACGATGTTTTGAGCGGAGCAGACACCATAGAGGGTGCACCGAGTCTTCAGGAAGAACTGATTGGATTACTTCAGAGTGTAGAATTTCTCCTTCTTCAGTGGTGTTCCAACGATTCAAGACTGCTGAAAAGTATCCGACTTGGACAGGATGAGGCGCAGATGCCATGAAATCTGGACAACGAGCAGTACGAAACAGTCAGGACTTTGTGTCTGTTGTGATATCCTCATTAAAGACATGTGCTTTCTTGAATTACCTTCATATTCAATCCATTGGAACTTTTAGGAACACTGGTAGTGACTTGCAAGATTTTTCTGCTACGCCTTTGGCAAAGACGAAAAGAATGGGATAAGCCATTACCAGATGAACTAAATACGCAGTGGAGGCAGATGAATAACAATGATCTGCATTCAGATCAACGAAGAGTGATCAGTAGCGGAGGAGAGTGGCCTCCGAGCGAACATATGGAGCCTGCATTTATCTTAGCAGTGTCTGTGAGGAAAGCAACTTCCCAGTCAAACTTTTAAGTCCAGAATCCAGATATGCACCATATCGAATATCACTACCAAGACTTGAACTGTATGCAGCCCTACTACTAGGGAGCTTAATGAAGAAGATTAAAATGGGGCTACGCTTAAATATCACCAAAACTTTTTATTGGACATGTTTTGCTGTTGTCTCAACGTAGTTGGCGGAAGAGCCAATATCGTGGAAAACGTTTGTTGGAAATCGTGTCGGTTAAATCCACCAACTCTCCATGGTAGAAGTGTGGAATCACGTATCGCCTAGGAATAACCCTGCTGACATCATTTCAGGAGAAGTCACACTGCAACATCTTGGAGACAGTAAGATATGGTTGACAGGTGCTTGCTAGCTACATCAGCCATCATCAGCATGGCCTGTTAGTAGCATGAATCACGCAGATGAATCAGCTAACATACAACAGAAGAAGAATCAACGTTTACTTATTCGCTACTACTTGCATTCTGAATGAAATAGCCCAATATTATTCGTCATGTTCAAAATTGCCAAGAATTATGATGTATATTTTGAGGTCTATAAACAATCTCAGTGGGAAACTCACCAAGAGGCACAGTGGAAACTTGACCGCCGGGGAACTTGACGCAGCATTGAAGGCAGTTATTTCTATGGTGCAATAGCGGCACTATTATACAGAAACTGCATAACTACAGCATAGTCGAACAATCCCCAAGAAAAGCATATTGAACTAATTTCACCCGTTTCTGGACGGGGAACAATTGTTAAGTATGAGCAGCAGACTGGAACAGTCAAATGCTTCTTACAGTCAGAAGCACCCCATGATTCTTCCTCCTAAGCATCATGTAACTAAATTGATAGTTATGGGTGAACACTTCGCTCGTTGCGCGCAGAACCTCAACTCCTTGCAGAAAGCCTCAGACAACGGTACTAAATACCCAACAGAAGATCTGTAGTCAGACAAATAATCACAAGAGCCTTGTTACAGCCTGAAAGCAACCACTGCAACCCAGCTCGTGGGACAAAATCCTTCAGTCCGAGTAGAGCAAAGCAGACCGTTCCCCCATTGTGAGTTTGACTATGAAGGGCCACTATACGCCAGGAACGAAGGAAAGAGGAGCAAAACTAAGGCAAAGGCATACATTGCCTTGTTCGTTTGCATGGCAACAAAGGCAGTACACATCGAGCTTGTAACTGATCTGTCCCCTCAAGCTTTCACTGTTGCTATTCGAAGATTTTTTTGACGACAAGGTGTTTGCACAAACCTTTACAGTGTCAATGGGAAGACGTTCCTGGGAGCAAGGAATGAGCTCGTGAACTGCACAAACTGTGCAGCCCTCAGTTCCAGGCAATACAGATCCAGAATTGTATACAACAGAATGGTATACAGAGGCATTTTATCCCTCTACACGAGCCGCGTTTTGGTCGACTGTGGAAAGCACGTATACAATCTATAGACACATGTAAAGAGAGTCGTGGGAGATCAAGTGTTGTCGTTTGAAGAATTATACACACTTCTAACTCAGATTGGAGGTGTTTGAATTCCCGACATATTACACAACTTTCTGATAACCCAGATGAATTCTATGCTATTTTGCCTTGACAACAGTCTCAGAGCTAGGCTTGTTTTCGTAGACATTATCCAGGTTGTCGAGATGGCAGCTCATCCAACAGTGTAAGCAGCATGTATGGAAACAGTAGCCAAAGGACTATCTATCACAGCTGTAGCAGAGGGCTAAATAAAAAAAAAAGATCATCTACAGCCAGGTATATTGGTTCTCCTGCAGGAAAAAAACTTGCCACCTCTTGTGTGGCGGTCTCGGGTCATTGTTTCTGTGCACCCTGATCCTGATAGTTTGGTGCAAGTTTTTCCAATGCACACAGAAACAGGAACCTACAAGCGACCTCTGTCGAAGATCTGTGTTGTTCCACAGGAAACATAGTCTCCAGTGTTCGCAACTATTCATATACTACCTGAACTTACTTTTCTTTTGTGCACTATGGACACGATTTCTTCAATCATTTATTTCCTTGTTTGTGTGTGCTAACTTGAACTAGGTATGAATGGTCACTGTCGCTGCAGATAAGAATTTCTGTCTGGCCTTCGATGCAATGGGTGGACAGATGAGAGTGGAAATAGGGGAGATTAGCCATGATCGTAAAGCCGCTCCGACGTACCTATGACTGGGTGTCATGATGTAGTGTTAAATATACAGTCCACTTTTACCAACCATTTACTTTTATTTTCAACCGCCTTTCCTTTGCAACGAATGTACACATTCGTGTGGACTGTGGAAAGGGCGAGACAGCACAGAATTAACTAGCGTTTTGCTGCTGTGTACAATCAGTTTCGATGCGGAGATCATCAAAGAGATCTGGTCTATTTGTTGCCATTAGATCTAATATATTTCCATCATGATTGGCTTTCTGAGCAATCTGTTCTAGGTAGTATTCAGAGGAGGCATTTAGTAAAGTTTCACAGGAAGTCTTGCCATATTCACCACTAACAAAACTGTAACTATCTCAATTGATGATTGGATGAGCAAATTCGCCTGTGATGATGGCAGTATGATTGGGCAGTTTAAGTACTAGAGAACTCAGGTTTCCTCTAAAGCTTACACTTACATTAGGAGGTGAGTCAGGTGGTCAGCAGAAGGATCCTAATATAATTTTATGCTCATCCGTAATACAAACTATCCCCTACCCAGCTTCAATTTCCACCTCAGCTGACTTGCGTTCCTTGTCTATTGTGACAAATACACAAGCTCCATTTCCTTTAAGCCTATGCTTTCCACGTGTGGTTAAATTTCCCCCAAAAATCTCACTGCTGTCATCCCTGGGTATTATACAGTTTCTATACTTAGTGTTATACGAGCTACACTGCTTCTTAGGAGTGCTTCAAACTCTTGATTCTTTGTTGCGAATGCTTCAACAGTTAACAACTGGGATTTCAATACTCTCACCTGTGAAGGAGGGGGAGGGGGAGGGGACTTTCTTTCAATCTTCCACTAATACTTCCCAGTCTCCTACAGATATCGTTATCTGCAGTGGATGGTAAGTTGCCTAGTCTAAAAAACCCTTGTGTTCCCCCTCCCCCCACCTCCTATAGTCAGCTACCTGCTTAGCAGCCTCTGATCCGTAGTGCACGTCTGACACTTTTGGGGTAGCCCTAGAGTCTAGGAAGTCACAGCCTAGCTTGTCACAGACCCTTCGAAGTCTCTGGTTCAGGCTTCCACTCGACTAAGAAACAGGGGGTCACGATTTTATCTGGGGACAATGCTGTGAGCAAGGCCAGTTTTCTCTACGTTCTCTGTTTGTCTCTGGAATGACCCAAGGATGACCTTGAAGCCCAAACGAAAGGCGTCATTTGCCCAGACGTACGACACTATCCGCAGTTGGTTGCACTCTGTTCCCTCAGTGGATGGTGGAATAGCCACTACAACGTGTTGAATGAGGCTCTAGGCATACCCATTGAGTGTACATTCGCCGAATGTTGAATTGCGGAATATTAATAGACCCCTACCCTTTTGTGTTTGCCTCCACTTGACACAGAGACCAGCACATTTCCCAACAGCTGAAGTGAGTCTCACAGACTCAGTTTCAGTTTCAGTGGAAGACAACGACTCAAACTTGTTGGTTAGGAGGATGGGCGGAAAGCCTTCAGCTCTCCCTGGTTCCTGTCTCCGCTACACAGGACATCTAGACCTACCACAGACACACCATTCAAAGTCAAGTGGACGAGTAGTAACAGATACTGTTGACTTTAAGCTACGCTTGATAATTCTCTTTCAATTTAATTTATAGTTCTGATATGCTACAGGTATTGTCAGTCGCCTTTTAGAACTGAAGCGATTAACAGCCGAAATCAGATATGTGTTACAATAATAGAAAATCTTGATACAAAATTTATTGTTTCTCAGCCTGTGCCCACTAATATAGTTGACGAAAGCGTTAATTTATGATAAATACAGTGAAAGCACACTACTGTTGAAAGGGAAAATTAATGTGATCCGACACGTTGGTTATTTGCAGTAACTGTAAATCACAAACGCCGACTATGCACAATGAACAACTCTACCAACTTAACGAAAGTTGTCGAAAATCTAAGTTTGCAAGCATCCAAAAATACACTTTTTTCAAGCGAATACGTAATAAATAGCCGAGCGTTTCTAAAATGGACAAGTTTAAAATCTACGATATACCAATAGTACTACACAATATATTACTATTCGGGAACGACTTAAAGAAAAACACTTTAAAATCATATCTCAAGATTTCGTCCCAAATTTCCGAGGCGATTTTTCCTGATGCTCGTTGGAAACGCGCGCACCTTAGTTTTTTTAGAACAGTTCTTCCTTTCTTTGTTCTATTCTCTTCCTCTCTCCTTCGATCTACTTTCTTTCAGTGTAGTGGGGATATAGTAATCTGAGAAATTTTCATGGAATATTTGCTAGGGAAATTAGTGAAATATCAAGAGGTTATGACAAGTAAATGAAATGTAGATATAAAATGATGGGAAGGTAGCGTGAGAAAAGTAAAGTACGCCAGTTACCTAAGTTAGAATAAAGATTTGACATACCACATGGAAATGTATGGAGCTGAGATGAAGCAGAAACTACTGCTTACCCATGATATTGGAAGTGACAGTCGGGAATAGTGATGTTTGAATAATATTGGAGTGCTTTAAGTTGAATTGGTTGAATGACACCTGAGTATGTACGAAATGAAGCTTGGTACTGAGACGAAGACATGTGCTGCTGATAATGTACTAGGAGAGGTTTTTTTAAGCAGACGAGTGTTTTATTTAACAGACAACTGAATAATCTGCAAATAACATCCGGTGGACTCAGGAAACAGCGACTGAGCAACATAGTGCGCCAGAGTAATATTAATGTGAAGAAGTGGTCAGATTTCATGCCTTTGTTAAATTCTGGACTGATAAGCATCGAGCGTCACAATAGCGTCAAGTTTTCAGAGGCGGATGGTTGTGATGTGGTTGGCGTGAAACAGAGACTAAACAGCCATGAGTGCCAGAAACGATGGAGATAAGTTTTTGACTGTCATACGAACTACCCTTTAAAAGCAAGTGAAAAAGGAAAACTGGGTCTAGGTCATAAACAAACTTTGTAAAATGGCAAGGCAATTGGTGGCTTTCAGGCATCACTATCAAGCTAAAATTCTGAGGACAGTGAGCCTAGCAGTTGAGCAAGAGAGATACCGAGCAGGAATTAGGAAAGACAGGGCGGTAATGAGGAAGGAGGCGATGTCATTGCCGGGTTGTGGCGCACAGCTGCGCCTTCCAGTGTCCTATTACTCTTGTTGGATCTTGTGGAAGAGAATCGATTTCACGCCTAACAGGTCTCTCTGATCACAGTTTTAACACTAGTATGTGAAAGCCTATGGCGAAATAGAGGTTGGAGTGTTTACAGTGAGAAAGTGTAGCAGTAAAAACAGCGAAATACATTGCTGGAATAAAGTGTCCTAGGGTAATTTGGTGTGTTAGAACTGTGTTTGTGTTTAGATCTAGTCTATAAGTATGGGAAATTGGTGCTGATGGCTGTATGTTGACATTTTTCTTGCAGTCAGTCGTGTTAATTATTGATGTAACTTAGAATAAATTGCTAATGCATAAAAAGGTAAAGCATCAACCAGAATCTAAGGCTGTGAGATATAGAAATTTTTCTGTGTTAAGCGAAAGTGAGTGGATGTAAAGTGTAGCCTTTCTACATTTGTTTAGTAGTAACAAAAAGTTGAGCTGCTTACATGCACATCCGAGTGCTGGTTTAAGACTCTCCTTGTACAAATTGCACGGGACGTCATGACTGAAAAATGACACTCTTTCTGATACCAAATTGATTTGGTCCTCTACTTTGACTTCAAAACTGGTAAAGGTATCTAACAATAAACCGATAACGTTAGTGGTAGTACAGGAGCACACGACTAAGGAGGTTAGTACGTGTTCGACATTTTTGTATTTAACCACCAGTGACAGTTCTCCAAGGAGAGAAATGGTCCTACAACAGAAAGACAGGACCTGGCATCGGACCCAGCATATGGGGGCTGGGGCAAGCCAAACCACCTATACATGCCTTCATTCATGAAAAAAACGGTTGTGCTCAGCTGGAATCTCACGGACTAGCCAAACAGTGTCATGTCTAAAGCGAGCTTCCACAGCAGCAGGAGAGGCGCCTGCTCTGCAACCATGATGGTGTGGACCGCTGTGTTGTACCCAAGAAGGGGAGATGCCCTAATACCACAAAAGTAAAGCTACTGCTTTCAGCTGTACTCATCTTCCTTAGATGGGATTGTAGGTAAATAAAGTAGATTTGACCTCCAGCTAACCATTTATAGGCGGTATATTACCTGGTTTGATATTAATGATTATCTAAGGATGGGATGTGGGAAGGTATATCCTTCCCTCTTCCAGCCCATCTTCTTACTTCCCTGTCTTCTACGTTGACTCTTTTGTATTTGCTGCTTCTTCTGTTCTTCTTCCTTGCGTCTTCCTTTTTTTTTTTTTTTGGGCTGAGATATGGCAAATGGGAATTTTAGGTATCTGGACTATTGTTTCCCAGGAATATTTGATGTGAATCATTAAATAATGTATTATGTGATTACTATGTTTTCCTCGCAATGTAGCTTCCAGCAGTCCTTTGTACTTATGCGTCACATACGTGTTATAGACTTGAACTATCTTGGTGTTTCTGGAGATGGTAATTTCGTAGTAGCACTCCCATCATAAACTATGCCTCTTATCATGGCGATGAATTTCTTAGTAACCTTTGTAGCTTGAGACTGCCGCATTGAACAGGTATTGTGCTGATAGGCTCTTCTCCATTGCATTTGCCATATCAGCATCTGCCTGTCGCCTCATTTCATCTTTATTGATGGACATTCCACATAAGTTTTTATGGAGTGCTCTTTACTGCTATCTGCTGCCGAAGTAGTGGTAGCTGTATTGCCTAGCACCTCTCCTCTCACTCTGACTGTGCCTTCCATTCTGGCCGCTGTACTGCCACCTCATCTGGATCTTGACATTCAGGTTGACCCCCTAGATTGTTGTCGACTCGTGACTTCATGCTGTGGTCCTCGATGGCCATTCGTGTTACAAATTTCTTTTCTTTTGTTTTTTTGTTTCTTTCGTTTTTAACCTACGATAAACTCCTAACAGTTTCCATAGCTGACCTCAAAACTTACAATAGGCTTCTAACCTATCTCACAATTACTTCTGTGTAAATCCTTTTTGCTTTACAAATTTAAATTCGGATATATAATAAGTTTCCTCATCTTTTGAGAGAAATAGTTAGAGTAGAAGGAAATGGTGGTGTACTTTGCGCATCAGTAGTATATACATGCAGTTAGTATGGTTTTAATGCTCAACCTTGTTTGTGTCACGCCAAGAAAATGAAAAATGTCCTTGTCCTGTGTTCTCTCCCCTGTTTGCCATTTTAGTATCGACTCCTGCAGCATGAATTCTCGACATCACAGTATTCTCATCTGATTAACTTACGTTTATGTAAATCTCAACTATTTCAATCATATCTATCAACTTATTCCAATACCTGCACATTTCTGTACATTTAATACCTGCATTTATTGGCTCTCCTGTATGCTTCATCCTACTCTCCTTTGCTCTCCATCATCAACTCTCTGAATCAAAACTCTTCTAATGTCTACATCATAATCTCAAATCCTCTTCGTGTTAGTTCAGTGCCCTCCATCGATCAGTACAGCTATAATTTAGTCTTTTAGGTGACCTGTCGATAAAAAATATGTTAGTCTCGTATCAAATAGCAAATTATCAAGATACCTGATCTCGGTCAAACCTGTCAAACATGTGAACTTAGATTCATATAATTCTAGCCCTCAGATGCCTTTAGATGGTTTATGTGGTGCATCCCTAAGGACTTTCCTGTTTTCGGGTTGATTAATCCCACAGCATTTGTATGTATAATTCTACGAATTTCTATTTCCTGATGAATGTCATATGGTAACCCTGGATCTATCATCTTCGGTTCATCTGTGCACATGTACCGTGGATGTTTATCATCTGACACCTCTCCCTCAATTTGCGTACTTAATTATATGTACTCGCCGGAAATCTTGTTCTGTCCAAGCTTCTATTCAAAGAAAAGAGTAACATCGCCTAATGTCACGCTCCATTTGGCCATGTCCAAAAGTGCTTGTTGTTGATTCAAGAAATCTGCCCCAAGAATCATCTCTATTGATAATTTTGGCACGATTATAAAATTAGCCTCTATAGTGAGTTCTTGACACGTAAATGCTATCCTAGTCTGCTTTTTGACGTGAGTGAAATGACCCATGATTGGTCCTTTGACTCTCACTTTTCGTGTTCTTAATACTGTATACTGGCAGTTCATTTTCACTGTTACATTGATTAAACAGCTGTTCTGAAATGGCTGTCATTTCACTTCCATTGTCAATGACTGCATTATTGATCATTGAATCTCCCACTTGAGCCCTAATTATTGGGTGTATCTCGAGTGGCACACTTCGATCATTCTCTTTCATGAGTGCATCCTCAATCGAATCATATTCGAGACTATTGATCTGTCACTCTCAGAGATCAAACTTTGTGGTGGAGGTACATCAATGACATCTTCTGCTATATTATGGATGGCTTTCCCAACCTTTGCTGGTCTAATTTCCCCATACTCGTTTCTATATGCATGCAAGATCGCGTCATAGTTATCTGAATTATAAACATTAACGGCGTTGCTATCCAGTGATAGCTCAACTGGGGCTTCGCTGGATGGTACGTTATCCTCCTGAACTGTCTTCATTCTACTCTCTGTGTCAAACATTTGATATAAGCAATGTAATGCTTCATCGTCCTCTGTAAGTATTACTTCGATTGGTGGACCATCTGCCTCATCATCAGTTGAGTCCCAGTCAATCATGTCCCAACCTGTAACTTGTATTTCCGATTCTATTTTTTTGATCTCTATTACTGATTTCTCTTCCCCCGAATCACATACAAGTCTATTAAACTGTTTGTTGTTAATTATACAATCGTCTGTGGGTCGAGTGTTGTCCTCCAGGTGTCCCACTTCTACAACTAGTCAATTCTTACGTTTCCCTGCGTTAGGTGGCCTAATCTCAACCTCAGTCTCAAATTGTTCGTTTTTCGTTTGACCATCAGATGTGCTCGGATTCTACATATCCTTAACTGGTTCTTGAGGGTTGTTCGAATTCGGGTAATTCTGATTTTGTTGGTGAAACCAATTTGGTCTATTTTCACCATTTCGCCAGTTCCCATTCCTGTTATTAATGTTATTTCGGAAAATACAACTGTTGTTGCCATTATTATTCCGACCTGAATTCCCATATCCTTGATTACGTCCATTATTACATCCTGAGTTCTGTCTATACTCATCACGGATTCCATTGTTTCCGTTTCTTGACCTCTGCCTATCACTGTTTCGTCCTGCTGATTTCGACGTTTTCGTTCGTCATCTTCGCTGAATATAAAGTCTAATTCATGAAGAATTCCTTTGAAGGCTTGCACATTATCTCCTCCTCTACCCACTAGTAACTGTTGATACCTTAATGGGAGTTTCATCGTGCACAATCGCATTAATTCTCCCTCATTGTACGGATTGTCTAAGCATTGGTTCTTCTCGACCATGTTCTCAAAGAACTTAACCGACTCTACTCTTTCGAATTTTCGCACATTGTCTTTTGATGCAACTCATACATAGGTTGGAAGTTAAATAGTGGCAACACGGCTGTGGAGACACTATGCCATGGAATCAACTATTGTCGCTGTTAGTACACGTTGTTGACATACGTACCTTACCTCCGAGCAAATGGACTCGCCCGTCCCACGTCACCAGCGTGCGCACAATCGAGGTAACCACAGTCACTTGTGAGCAAGCGGTCTAACGTGAAGGTGTCACTATGTTTTCGAAACAGGTACAACGGAGTTTGATCAAGATTAAATGTGCCAGAGGTCGAACAGCATGACATGACATCAAGGTCTTCAAGTGGCGTGCGGGGAATCGGCATTGTCATACAGAACAGTGGCAGACATGCATCGGGCAGGTCGTCCTAGCGTCTCTGAAGAAGAAGTGCATACTGTTACCGCGTTAGTGGACAGTGATTGACGCCATACGATTCGTGAGTTCGCCCACGAAACCGGTTAAGCGCATACGATTGTGCTGCGCATCCTGGGCATGCGAAAAACTGCATCACGATGGGTGCCGCACGACTTGACGGAAATGGATGCGTTACGAACTGCTAAGACGCACTTGGAGCGCTATGAGCGCGAAGGAGAGGCTTTCTTACGCCGTATCGTAACACTGGATGAGACATGGGCCACATCGTATGAGCCAAAACTGAAACGCCAATCCAACGAATGGCGTCATTATGGATCGCCGCGAAAGTCGAAATCGTGTCAGAGCCCCAGTATGGTGAAAATTATGGTTATTCTCGTGTACAACTGTGATGGTGTTATCCTAACGCATTATGTTCCTCCACGGCAGACAGTCAATGCACAGTATTTGGAGCATCACCTGCGACCAGCTTTGCGAAAGAAGCGGTGACACTTTCTGCGCAACCCACCCATTATTTTGCACGACAATGCGCGGGCACATACAGCGCAAGCTGTGGCTGCTCTGTTCGGTCGATGGGACTGAGAGAAGTACTGCGTCATCCGTAATACTCCCAGGACTTAAGTCCTTGTGACTTTGATTTGATTCCGAAGATGAAGGAACCAATTGGTGGCATTCGCTTCAGAACTGTTCCAGAGATTCGACAGGCATTAGATCACTCCATTCGCACCATCAACAGAACAGGCTCTGCTAACGGTATACTACGCCTACGGGTTCTGCACAACGCTGGTGACTACTTTGAAGGACAGTAACAGGTGCGAACGTGTAACTCTTTTATATCGATTGTAAATAAATAATTGCCACTATTTAAGTTCAGACCCTCGTACTTAATTCTGTTTTGTGCTTCAAGCGACTAATATCGCGACAGAAATGGTAACTTGAACTCCTCATACGACTAACACGTCTGAGCTATTCTTCGCATGGTCTCTACAATAGCTCTGTCCATAAGTGCACAAATAAAGTCTAGTTTTTAAGATAGTGGCCAATGTTCAGGTAAACCAACCTGAAATTGATTAAGAAACATTCTTGGATGTAAGGAATTTCCATCTTCTTTGTAGTGTGGAAATTTCCTTACTGTCACGAAGCGGTCCTTGTCAGATTTTATATATGCACCATACGGTGTTGGTTCTATGCCACTCCTCCCTCCAGTCATTCCCCTGTCAAATTCGTTTGTGCACTATGCCACCATTGGGTATTGCACATTTCCACTATCATGTAAATGAGTACCAAATTTTCGTAATGGTACGCAGTTATTTGTCTCAATTTGACCGCTATTACCTACGTTCTCCGTCATTGTAACTGGTATTCTACTTTGGCACATACTTTCGATTACAGAATCTGTGTCCATTCTTGCCAGTGGCGTCGGATTTTGGTATGGCCTGTACTGTCCTGCATAAGATGTTGCTGGTACCTGAATGACATGTTGCAGTACAGCACACTGTTCTGTTAAATGCTGATCAGCGTACGTCACACACTGCACCTGACTTATTGGATTTTGATGTGCTGCACGAATCCCGTCCCTACATTAGGTATGCACTGTCTCTGTTCATTTGGTACGTTCATTTGGAACCTATTTACACCCACTGCGTGCATCGAAATTTTTGTTTTTCGCCCTTTTTGTTACAGTGATCATTTGTGCATTCAGATATGCCGCTACACGCGCATCTTGATACGTTGTCGCGATCTTTTTGTGTCTCGTTGGCTGCTTCGGATGACCTTCCTGCGACCTTCATTGTGTCCCTATTCCTATTTACCGTGGACTCAGACGTCGTAATTGACTCTGAACAAACGCTGTCGTTGTCAACACGACGTTCGATACTTTGAAATAATTCGGCTCTCATCTTTGGAACTCCTTGGTTTTCGATTCTATCTTCAAAATACGATTATCGAATCTCATCGACGCTGCTTTGGTAACCTTTCTTTGAACTGTCGTCTCTTCAATGACCTGCTTTGCTTTCCGAGATGTATTTGACGTAAAGAGATCGACATGTTGCTTGACCTCTTTGACACTCTGGTGAGTTTAGTCACGTAACTTCGTCATATCTGTCTGTACCTCGTCAATATCTGTACGCATGTCTGTGACCTACCTTGAGATCTTCAATCTCCTCTCGTGATTCTTGTGCCTCGTTTTGAATCTGATCTTGTCCTTGTTCTAACTTGTATGTGCGTTTGTTTGTCTGTTCCCCTAGGTTTTGAATGTTCAAACGTGTTTCTGCACTTAGGGTCTGCATATCCGAGCGCGTTTCTGCGCTTAGGGCCTTACCTTATTGAGTCAGATATTTCAACATTTCGAACATACTATTAGATACATTTGGATCTTTACCGGTAGCCATTTGATTCAACTTTTCCCTTTCCTGTCTCTCCTGTACCGATTCTTTAATCTGTGAATGGAGTGCAGATGCACTGACACTCATTCTGTCTGTCCTATTAGTGAGACTTTGTTTCTTACGGTTACACTCGGTTTGAGATAGTCCAACCTAGCATCATCTGAAATTACGTCTGTCTTGATCTGCCTTTGCGCCATTTTCAACATCAATTCCTTGGTGTCACTGCCTCGAACTTGTCTCACTTTCGTGACGTTCATGATGTGACATTGCGGCTGCTATATGGTGCTGTTCATGCAACTGTTTCATCCCTACCTGCCTTTGATCTGTCCTATGTTCTCCCGTAATTTCTGATCTTTCTAATGCTCTCTGAACTTTGCGTTGTTACCGCGCCTGACTGCGAGTTAACATGCGATTGTACGACCTAACACGCCTTTAAAACAACATACATAGTCCTGTACGAATTCTAGTTTACAGTGCACAGTTTCTCTCAGTTTAATACAAGAATTTTTTCAACGATGTTTGGAACAGAATCCAGCACACCAATAACGATGTGACAAAACCTTTGCGCCAGCCAAACACAAAAATAAAATTATTAAGTACTGCCTTTAATTGAATTCAAAACTTTTCTTCTAATTTAAGCTAATTACAAAAGAAGTTACACATTTAATGCTAAATTGCACTTCCAGATCTTATGAAGTTTGATGTTAATGAACCTCTAACTTCCAACAAGATAATGCCAAACCTACTAAATGCTGCTACTGTACTCACTCTCTGACATTTATCAACGTAAACTTACCACTGGTAAAGATGAAATGTGCTAACCAACTTTCTTTTACAAGTCTGTCTAAACTTCAACAGGATAACACTACCTATGCACAAATCATTAAGTACATCACTTTCAGTCCTCAAACTGACCTCTAAAAGTCCCGTGTCCTTTCTTTCTAACAATTTCACTCTGCTGAAAAGTATATGGACAGTCTGAAATTTCACCCGAAAAAGTTTCCTAGCACTCTATCATCAACCACAAACGTGTTTTAGTACCTGAATAGTGTAATAGTGTAATTTCGCTTAGTCTCCTTCCGCCGCCGAGCAGTGTCAGCAGTGCGCAAGTAGCAGCATTACTGCATTTACTAGGCAATCTTGTATTTTAATAACCGTTTAAATTTTGTCGATTTGTTTGCGCTCTCTGTAGATTAGTTCAGACGTTCTTAGCAAAACAGTTTTTAGCATGGATAGGGACTGCAACTGCTGTATTCGGATGCAGGCTGAGTTGGCATCCCTTCGCTCCCAGCTTCAGGCAGTGTTGGCTTCGGTCACACAGCTTGAGGCTGTTGCCAATGGGCATCACTGTGGGGGTCGGGATGGGGGTTTGTCGGGGACGGCCAGCTCGTCCCACGCATCCCCTGATCGGACTACGACTGTGGTTGCCCGGGATACTGCCCGCATTGAGGCTGATCCCTCACCTGTGGTAGAGTGGGAGGTCGTTTCAAGGTGTGGCAGGGGGCGAAAGACATTCCGGAGGGCTGAACGGAAAGCCTCTCCAGTTTGTCTGACGAACCGGTTTCAGGCTCTGTCTCAGGCTGATACTGATCTTCGGCCTGACATGGCTGCTTGTCCTGTTCCAGAGGTTGCCCCTCAGTCTGCAAGATCCGGGCAGTCGCAGAGGGTGGGCTTACTGGTAGTTGGGAGCACCAACGTCAGGCGCGTAATGGGGCCCCTTAGGGAAATGGCAGCAAGAGAGGGGAAGAAAACCAATGTGCACTCCGTGTGCATACCGGGGGGAGTCATTCCAGATGTGGAAAGGGTCCTTCCGGATGCCATGAAGGGTACAGGGTGCACCCATCTGCAGGTGGTCGCTCATGTCGGCACCAATGATGTGTGTCGCTATGGATCGGAGGAAATCCTCTCTGGCTTCCGGCGGCTATCTGATTTGGTGAAGACTGCCAGTCTCGCTAGCGGGATGAAAGCAGAGCTCACCATCTGCAGCATCGTCGACAGGACTGACTGCGGACCTTTGGTACAGAGCCGAGTGGAGGGTCTGAATCAGAGGCTGAGACGGTTCTGCGACCGTGTGGGCTGCAGATTCCTTGACTTGCGCCATAGGGTGGTGGGGTTTCGGGTTCCGCTGGATAGGTCAGGAGTCCACTACACGCAACAAGCGGCTACACGGGTAGCAGGGGTTGTGTGGCGTGGGCTGGGCGGTTTTTTAGGTTAGATGGCCTTGGGCAAGTACAGAAAGGGCAACAGCCTCAACGGGTGCGGGGCAAAGTCAGGACATGCGGGGACCAAGCAGCAATCGGTATTGTAATTGTCAACTGTCGAAGCTGCGTTGGTAAAATACCAGAACTTCAAGCGCTGATAGAAAGCACCGAAGCTGTAATCGTTATAGGTACAGAAAGCTGGCTTAAGCCAGAGATAAATTCCGCCGAAATTTTTACAAAGGTACACACGGTGTTTAGAAAGGATAGATTGCATGCAACCGGTGGTGGAGTGTTCATCACTGTTAGTAGTAGTTTATCCTGTAGTGAAGTAGAAGTGGATAGTTCCTGTGAATTATTATGGGTGGAGGTTACACTAAACAACCGAACTAGGTTAATAATTGGCTCCTTTTACCGACCTCCCGACTCAGCAGCATTAGTGGCAGAACAACTGAGAGAAAATTTGGAATACATTTCACATAAATTTTCTCAGCATGTTATAGTCTTAGGTGGAGATTTCAATTTACCAGATATAGACTGGGACACTCAGATGTTTAGAACGGGTGGTAGGGACAGAGCATCGAGTGACATTATACTGAGTGCACTATCCGAAAATTACCTCGAGCAATTAAACAGAGAACCGACTCGTGGAGATAACATCTTGGACCTACTGATAACAAACAGACCCGAACTTTTCGAATCTGTATGTACAGAACAGGGAATCAGTGATCATAAGGCCGTTGCAGCATCCCTGAATATGGAAGTTAATAGGAATATAAAAAAAGGGAGGAAGGTTTATCTGTTTAGCAAGAGTAATAGAAGGCAGATTTCAGACTACCTAACAGATCAAAACGAAAATTTCTGTTCCGACACTGACAATGTTGAGTGTTTATGGAAAAAGTTCAAGGCAATCGTAAAATGCGTTTTAGACAGGTACGTGCCGAGTAAAACTGTGAGGGACGGGAAAAACCCACCGTGGTACAACAACAAAGTTAGGAAACTATTGCGAAAGCAAAGAGAGCTCCACTCCAAGTTTAAACGCAGCCAAAACCTCTCAGACAAACTGAAGCTAAACGATGTCAAAGTTAGCGTAAGGAGGGCTATGCGTGAAGCGTTCATTGAATTCGAAAGTAAAATTCTATGTACCGACTTGACAGAAAATCCTAGGAAGTTCTGGTCTTACGTTAAATCAGTAAGTGGCTCGAAACAGCATATCCAGACACTACGGGATGATGATGGCATTGAAACAGAGGATGACACGCGTAAAGCTGAAATACTAAACACCTTTTTCCAAAGCTGTTTCACAGAGGAAGACCGCACTGCAGTTCCTTCTCTAAATCCTCGCACAAACGAAAAAATGGCTGACATCGAAATAAGTGTCCAAGGAATAGAAAAGCAACTGGAATCACTCAATAGAGGAAAGTCCACTGGACCTGACGGGATACCAATTCGATTCTACACAGAGTACGCGAAAGAACTTGCCCCCCTTCTAACAGCCGTGTACCGTAAGTCTCTAGAGGAACGGAGGGTTCCAAATGATTGGAAAAGAGCACAGATAGTCCCAGTCTTCAAGAAGGGTCGTCGAGCAGATGCGCAAAACTATAGACCTATATCTCTTACGTCGATCTCTTGTAGAATTTTAGAACATGTTTTTTGCTCGCGTATCATGTCATTTCTGGAAACCCAGAATCTACTATGTAGGAATCAACATGGATTCCGGAAACAGCGATCGTGTGAGACCCAACTCGCCTTATTTGTTCATGAGACCCAGAAAATATTAGATACAGGCTCCCAGGTAGATGCTATTTTTCTTGACTTCCGGAAGGCGTTCGATACAGTTCCGCACTGTCGCCTGATAAACAAAGTAAGAGCCTACGGAATATCAGACCAGCTGTGTGGCTGGATTGAAGAGTTTTTAGCAAACAGAACACAGCATGTTGTTATCAATGGAGAGACGTCTACAGACGTTAAAGTAACCTCTGGCGTCCCACAGGGGAGTGTTATGGGACCATTGCTTTTCACAATATATATAAATGACTTAGTAGATAGTGTCGGAAGTTCCATGCGGCTTTTCGCGGATGATGCTGTAGTATACAGAGAAGTTGCTGCATTAGAAAATTGTAGCGAAATACAGGAAGATCTGCAGCGGATAGGCACTTGGTGCAGGGAGTGGCAACTGACCCTTAACATAGACAAATGTAATGTATTGCGAATACATAGAAAGAAGGATCCTTTATTGTATGATTATATGATAGCGGAACAAACACTGGTAGCAGTTACTTCTGTAAAATATCTGGGAGTATGCGTACAGAACGATTTGAAGTGGAATGATCATATAAAACTAATTGTTGGTAAGGCGGGTACCAGGTTGAGATTCATTGGGAGAGTGCTTAGAAAATGTAGTCCATCAACAAAGGAGGTGGCTTACAAAACACTCGTTCGACCTATACTTGAGTATTGCTCATCAGTGTGGGATCCGTACCAGGTCGGGTTGACGGAGGAGATAGAGAAGATCCAGGGAAGAGCGGCGCGTTTCGTCACTGGGTTATTTGGTAACCGTGATAGCGTTACGGAGATGTTTAATAAACTCAAGTGGCAGACTCTGCAAGAGAGGCGCTCTGCATCGCGGTGTAGCTTGCTCGCCAGGTTTCGAGAGGGTGCGTTTCTGGATGAGGTATCGGATATATTGCTTCCCCCTACTTATACTTCCCGAGGAGATCACGAATGTAAAATTAGAGAGATTAGAGCGCGCACGGAGGCTTTCAGACAGTCGTTCTTCCCGCGAACCATACGCGACTGGAACAGGAAAGGGAGGTAATGACAGTGGCACGTAAAGTGCCCTCCGCCACACACCGTTGGGTGGCTTGCGGAGTATCAATGTAGATGTAGATGTAGATTCTGGCAATTTTCCACTGTGCTCAAAAGTATCCAGACAGTCTGATTTTTTAACCAAAAAGACCCTGATAATCTTCCTTCAATCACAAATGTATTCTGATAATTTTTTCCTGTGCATAAAAATATCCGAACAGTCAGATTTTTGCAACAAAAACGCATTCCGGCAGGCTAATCTCTCAACCAAAAACGCATCCAGGCAGGGTCGCCATTATCGAAAGTAGTCCCCTGGTCGTTATGACCCTTCCTTACCACTTGCCACGGATGGAGATACCTGACAGAAATAAAGTTCCTGTGGATCCAGGCCCTGCTAGGTAAGGAGATCCAGGATGAAGTCACGATTAGACATCAGAATAACAGTCATCATAGATGGCCTTAAATGTTTCAGTGAGGAAGGGATAGCCTGTACTCTAGAACATACAAACAACTGTTACCTGTACTAAATCTATTTATTACAGAATCACCACACACATTGTGTTGAAATGCATACTTGGTGATGTTGGAAAATCCTCTATAATTACGAAGATCCTAACAATGAATTCACAAACTAAATGAAATTAATCAAGATAAACATGAACACGTAACAACCTTTCAAAAGCGTTCCTACATGAGAACCAACCCTAGCGGAACTTACAATACAATGATCACAAAACTATTTACCCTCCAAAATATTACCCTCACGACACTTAAGTATGCCCTATTGTCTATGCTATTTTAGCTCGACAATAACGTGTATTTACCTATATCTTTATCGACTTTTAGACCCTATGAACATAAACGCGATATCTGGCTAGCATGGACACGAGGGAATGAGAAGAAAATACGTAACACAACTCCAGTCTCCAATAGAACTGAAGTGCACACACAAGTTAGTGTCTCCATTACTGAGCACCTGAGCAAACGCGATATTTACTATGCTTAGTCGACGGCTGCTGTGGTCGGCAGTGACGTATGATAGCAGCGGGTCGACGCTGTGCGGACATGTAAACCTTAATATTATTCTGGCCTTGACTGTATCAGCAGTCGGAAACTGCCCTGAGTTTTCGTGAGACGAAAAACTGTGTTTTTCTCTAACTAAACTATTGGCAATGTCCACTCGCTCTGGCATAGCCCTATTTAATTGTTCATGTTGGCAACGTAAGAACTATTACTATCCACACCATGCAAATTATTACCACTTTTCTTGAAGTAGGGCATGTATGGTATCAAAATCTTCAGCTTGATGAGTAGATTACGTTTCTATATTTAAAATAGTATACCGCCACCTTAGTTTCAGTGTTATTCACTCAGTTACTTATAATTTTTTCAATAAAAAGATTTGCAAAAGACAGTGCAGTGAGAGGATTGTGAAGGAGGCATTGTGATGCAAAGACCAGGAACCAACAAACTGTAGTAAAGTTTTGTATCTATCGAAGTTTTTATTTTTTTCAAACAACAATATTGACCACTTCAAAGTGGTCACCGAGCGAGGTGGCGCAGTGGTTAGCACACTGGACTCGCATTCGGGAGGACGACGGTTCAATCCCGTCTCCGGCCATCCTGATTTAGGTTTTCCGTGATTTCCCTAAATCGCTTCAGGCAAATGCCGGGATGGTTCCTTTGAAAGGGCACGGCCGATTTCCTTCCCCATCCTTCCCTCACCCGAGCTTGCGCTCCGTCTCTAATGACCTCGTTGTCGACGGGACGTTAAACACTAATCTCCTCCTCCTCCTCAAAGTGGTTCCCTTTGGCAGCTATACATCGGCATAGTCGTTGTTCCCAGTCTTGGTCACAGCACAGAAAGTCTTAAACAGATAGGGCCTTTAAAATATGGGTCACATTCCTTTGAATGTTCTCCAGAGTCCAAAAATAACGTCTTTTTAAGACTTTTTCAATTTCGGGAAAGAAAAAAGTCCCAAGGGCTCACATTAAGTGAATAGGGGTGCAGTGTAACAACAGGATTTCCTTTTGAGGTCAAAAATCCCGTGCTGGAACTGGCCGCGTGACATGGGATATTGTCATATTGCAGCATCCAATTGTCTGTAATGTCTGGTCTCACTTGATTCGCCCTTTCCCTGAGCCTTTCAAGGACATTTTTGTAAAACACATGGTCGACTCATCCTGGCAGACAAACTGTGTGCCGGACTGAGACTTTAATTCGGGATCCTTGCCTTTCGTGGGCAAGTGCTCAGTCGATAGAGCACTTACCCGCAAAAGGCAAAGATCCTGACTTAGAGTCTCGATCCAGTACGCAGTTCTAATCTGACAGGAAGTTTCATATCAGCGCACACTCCGCTGCAGAGTGAAAATTTCATTCTGGAGAGATCCCTCAGGCTGTGGTCAAGCCATGTCACCGCAATATCCTTTCTTCTAGGAGTGCTAGTCTTGCAGGTTTCGCAAGAGAGCTTCTGTGAAATTTGGACGGTAAATGTCGAAGTACTGGCGGAAGTAAATGGCTTCTCAGTCGTGCTTGGGTAGCTCAGTCAGTAGGGAATTTGCCTACGAAGGGCAAAAGTTCGGAGTTAGTCTGGCACAAAGTTTTATTCTGCCAGGAAGTTTCACACAGTCCGCTGCAGAGTGAAAAGTTCTTACTTGGTTGACTGTTTGTCCTGGAGGAACATATTCTTTTTGCATGATACCTCTAATTTCAAACATGCAAATCAGTATTGTATTGATCTTAGATTTGCTCATTCGAGCTTTTTTCAGTGTAGGAGGTATCTCAGCGTGCCACTCCTCACTTTGTAGCTTTGACTCGGGGTCATACTAAAAAATCCAGGATTCGCCAGCTGTGATCACATGACCGAACCATTTGTGGTCATTGCCAATCCCTTCAAGAAGAACTGTGCACACGTTTCTTCGTTTGTCCTGCTCAGCTGTGAGGTTTTCGGGCACCATTTAGGCACAAACATTTTGCATGTGCAAAACTTTAAGTTCAACAGGTCACACGTCATGCTTATTATTAAACATCATTCCAATCTGACAAGAGCACACACAAGTTCGACGTTTTCATCGGTTTTTGAAGCTGAAGGTTTACATAAGTGAGATTCATCTTTAACGTGTTCTCAGCCTTCCAGAAGTATGTGCCAGCGAAAATCTTCTGCTCTTGATAAGGAATGTTCCCCACAGGCCTGATTGAACTTTTCAGAGGTAACCCTCGCAGATTCCCCAGGTTTAACACAAAACTTGTTGGCATAACATTGCTCTAAATTCCGCTGTCCCATTTTCGTAACACACAGCAAAAACACAACTTTACTGATGGTGCTCTAAAAAATCACGTAATGTCTACACGGAGCTGAAACTCGGTCTGAGCATCTGGAAGGGATGAACACACCGGTTTACATAAATATAGAACAACACAGCGTTGGCAGATCGCTGACAGCGTTGTCAGTCTCATGACTTTTCTCGCGCATCACGTGTGTTCTGATCGTAAGTTGATATAAATCGAACGTCGTTCCCATGCGTTTCGATAGGAGACAATGCATAGCCTTGCATGTTCCCAATTCCGTCATACTAGTTGTACTAGATGTTTCTTAAATGATCGTAATGTTTCATTACGTTACGTATTTGACAGAATTTGGTGTTAGTAGGCTTGTATTCCTTGGTGGTGGCACAGATGTGGGAGCACTGTATGTTTTTACTTAAATGTTTACACTTTAAGCTAATCCAGGAAAGGAATTCAGTCAAATGTGTGTGTGAATTCTTAAGGGACCAAAGTGCTTAGGTCACTGGTCCCTAGACTTCACACTACGTAAACTAACTTATACTACGAAGAACACACACACCCATGCCCAACGGAGGACTCGAACCTCCCCGCGGGACGGGGAGTTTAGTCGCCAGGCAAGAAATCATTCTTTCGACATATGACATATTTTTGTTCATATATGATTGTCATGTTCTGTGCTAACATTTATGTGGGCAGATTCTTGCTTTTGTTGAAAGCCCTGTACATAACATTTCATTGCATTATGCATACACCTATTCTGCAAAACTGATACGATGTAGATTTGAAAAGTAATTTACAAAGGGTTTCTTGAATGGGTTGGAATACAATTCTCTTTTGAAGAGTTTATGATTGTTTACCTAAAGAACACGATGCATATTGTGATGTGATGCATGTTGTAGGGAAATGTTCTCTTATAGCAATATAGAGTCTTGATTCCAAATCCTCTTTTATTTCATGGAAGCCCACGTCTTTCACAGTGGTGACCAAGAAAGAACAGTAAACGAGTGTTATTCCCTGTGTCTCTGCAGCTATTTCTCTTTTCGAAGAAGTTAACATAGACTGAAGAAATTTAGTGGAAATGACTCTGAGGTTAAGTTTTATTTTATTTAAAAATAAATCTCCTGAATTCCTGAATTCCTTAAACCAGACAATTGACTGTTTTTGACTTCGCATCAGTGATGGTCCCTAATTGTAGCATGTATTTAAGCAGTACTATAGAAATTTTCGAACTCCTACAATATTTTATATTCTGCTAATCTCCCTGTGAACTACACAACTCTATTACATTCCAAAATGTTTGCGGTTTCAGACTTTACGTCTCGGGCACAGCTTGTTTAACATATACTGCCTTCTGATCAAGTACTACGATATTGCAGGTTCCCACAGATATGCGTAGTTTGGAGAAACAAACACCTGAAATGACAGCGGCAAGATATAATGATGATGATGATCAGTCATTAGGCTCCCAAGAAGGAAAGGCTTATGTTAAGTGTCAGTCTATTTGTTCAGCGGTTCCCTACTTTTCCTTCACCTGTAGTGTTCTTTTTTAGAATGATTTTCTGTGACGCAGTCTTTCATACTGCTTAACACTGAGGCGACAAAAATCATGGGATACGAGGTGCGACAATAAAGTAATGAGACTGATGTGAAAAAAAGTTGCTTACCGTTTTAGTCAAGTTTAGCGTTGTCTCGTTCAAAGTAGTTCCCTTCTGATTGCACACACTTGCCCCAGCGCTTCTGCCATTGATGGTAACATTTCTGGAACTCGTCTTCTGTAATACCCTCCAAGACCCTCGTCACAGCTTTTTGGACATCTTGTGTTGTTTGAAAATGGTGTTTCCTTGGCCGCCGTTTTGACTCTTGGAAATAGAAAAAAGTCGAACTGAGCGATATCTGGTGAATAAGGTGGCTGTGGTAGTACTGGAATTTGTTTTGAGGTTAAAAATTGCTGTACTGACAGAGCAGTACGGGATGGCGCACTATCGTGATGCAGAATCCTATTATCAGCAATGTTGGCTCGGAAACGAAGAACTCTTTTACGAAGTCCTTCTAAAATTTCTTTGTAGTGTTATTGGTTGACTTTTTGTCCAGGAGGCACCCACGCTTTATGAACAATTCCCTTGGAATCAAAGAAGCACACAAGCATGCATTTCACTTTTGACTTTGACATGCGAGCCTTTTTTGGTCTGGGTGGTCCTTTTGAGCACCATTGCAAACTTTGGCGTTTTGTCTCTGGATCGTACTGAAAAAATCAACTTTCATCACCAGTGATAACACGGCTCAACAATTCTGGATTGATTTCCGTTTGCTCTAACACATCGGCTGCCGCATTTTTCCATATTTCTCGCTGTTGAGGTGTGAGATTTTTGGGGACCATTTTTGCACAAATCTTTCTCATACCAAGATATTCAGTTATTATTAGACGAACCGTTTCTCGACTGATGTTCAGTTCTTCTGCAATCATTTTCACGGATAACAGTACGAGTCCACGCACCCTGGGCAAGTTGACATCCGTCCGTGAGGTTGATGGTCGTCCACTGCGGTCTTCATCTTCAACATTCGTTCTGCTTTCACTAAACATTTTATGCCAATCTCTTGACATAACCTCCTCTTCAAAAGCCTTCTGAAGCTTACCGTAAGTTGTCGTCGTGTTTTCACCCAATCTCCTAATATCGTATCCAACCTCCTTTTGCCCAGCGTAGTGCAGCAACTCGACGTGTCATGGACTCCCCAAGTCGTTGGAAGTTCCCTACAGAAATAATGAGCCTTGCTGCTTCTACAGACGTCCATAACTGCGAAAGTGTTTCGGGTGTAGGATTTTGCGCACGAACTAAACTCTTGATTATGCCCAACAAATGTTCGAAGAGATTCACATCGGGCGATCTGGGTGGCCATATCATTCGCTCGAAATGTCGAGAATGTTCTTCAAACCAATCGCGAACAACTGTGGCCCGGTGACATGGCACATTGCCATGCATAAAAACTCCACCATTTTTTGGGAATATGAAGCCCAGAAATGGTTATAAATGGTCTCCAAGTAGATGGAGGCTACTATCGGCTCTTACCAACAGAAATCAGGACTCATCTGACCAGGTCACGGTTTTCCAAGTGTCGAGGGTCTAACCGACGTCGTCACGAGCTCAGAAGAGGCGCTGCAGGCGTTGTCATGCTGACACCAAATTTCGCTGCACTGTCCTAACGGATATGCTCGTCATACGTCCCACTTAAATTTCTGCGTTATTTCACGCGGTGTTGCTTGTCTGTTAGCATTGGCAACTGTATGCAAACACTATTGCTCTCGGTCGTTAATTGAAAGCCGTTGTCCACTGCGTTGTGTGTGGTGAGAGGCAATGCCTGAAATCTGGTATTCTCGGCGCCGTCTTGACGCTGTGGATCTCAGAATACTGAATTCCCTAACGATTTCCGAAATTTTATGTTACCAAGATGGATGCCGCCTCTTCGATTTAGCAGCCTGATATTGCATTCCCACATGACTCAATCTATCTTATCCAACGAATCAGGAAATAAGGGTAGAAAATATTCACAAAATAGATTTTTCTTCATATACCCATAATGATACGATGTCCATAATTATAAGTAAGACTAGTAGAATGAAAATCAAAGAACTTGAGAAAGTCCTGTTGGTTATTAACAAAACCGCCTATGCATCTTAGATGCCTTCAACAACACTTTGTTTGCTCACAAAACTTCACATCTGATGATGTTAATGGATTCATTACATTATTCTCATGCCTTCTACTTCCTAAATTTGACTGGCATAATTAAACCTTTATAGAATGTGCTTTGAAAGCTACACTTATGGTTGTTTGGATAATGTGTAACTCTGTCCAACATCTGATGAAATAAATGTGGGAAACCTCTGGAAAGCCGGCCAGGGTGGCCGAGCGGTTCTAGGCGCTACAGTCTGGAACCGCGCGACCGCTACGGTCGCAGGTTCGAATCCTGCCTCGGGCATTGATGCGTGTGATGTCCTTGGGTTAGTTAGGTTTAAGTAGTTCTAAGTTCTAGGGGGCTGATGACCACAGAAGTTAAGTCCCATAGTGCTCAGAGCCATTTGAAATCTCTGCAAACAAACTTCTCTTAATAGCTTAGGACTGGATCAAGATGGATATTGTCTGTCCAGTTTGAAACGACATTGCGCCATACCAACCGAACTGCTTGGTTCGTAATTCTACGACTGCATGTTATGCTGTGTTGCACCCCATGGAGTTTGAGAATTGAGATCTTATTGATGCTGAAATTTCAGATTCTTTCCCAGTATTTAATCTTTTCACTTGGTCCATTTGGGTCCTTGGATACGTACAGAACCAACATGAGGTATAGCAATGCAATGTTGTTCAGAGTCTACTATAATGTGTCTGCTTGTAAAACTGAATGTGGAGAATCTATTAGGCGTCTCCTTTGACCACAGTGAAGTGGTAAAATACTGTTGCAATAAAGTTGTGCAACAGGAGGAGGGGGTGTCCTCATAAGAATTGGGGAGATATGCTGCAGCCGCGTTTATTTTGTGCTGGGAAAAGGGGCTGAATTGCTCACCTCTAGCACGTTGAAATAGTCCCATTCGGCAGTTCGGCAACGGTTGCGAGTGAAAGAGAAAGCGAATAGACTGGGGACTCCATTTTGACAATTTTCTGTAAAACTTCACATATGCCCTGACTACCAGGTCGTACTGCTAAAGCAACAATACTACTCAACGCAGTGGGCAATGCTGGATACATGTTTTAGTACAATCGCGGAAAATCTTATCTAGAAATGTGTGAGAAATCTGTACCCCATGTTCCGGAAGCGGGCAAATGGCCCTTTTATCCCATTCCGCATCCCTACCCCCCTTGTGCCTCCTCCCCTATAGATTCCAACAAATAATAAAAAAGTGATATTTTAATTTACAAACATATAAGACAAAATTTACACCAGTTACACAGATTAACAGAAACAGCACTTCACATAGACGATAGAATATTTATCACGCAATTACACAAACAATTATATATTTTTGTCATATTATCTTGCACGAAGATCTAACGCCGTATCAACCGATGGCGGTGTCAGCAGTTACAGCAGCGAGAGGATTTGTGATGGCAAAAATAGCACTTTGGTTTTCTACGCTGGCGAAAAGAAAATGGCGAAGGGTTCACATGGATGCTCATCGGCCATATACACGAGACCAGCTTGTTGTCTCCTCCTTCATCCACGACACTACCGTCCGCTGTGGCGTGCCCAAGTCGTTCCTGCAACACATACACCAGGGAGGATAAGCGTTTTCTTCCAGAATCTGTAACATTTACAGGCAGTCGCCAAATTCATATTAACATTCATGTATTACACTGAAACGCCAAAGAAACTGGTATAGGCACGCGTAT
This sequence comes from Schistocerca americana, assembly GCF_021461395.2. Classification (NCBI taxonomy): domain Eukaryota; kingdom Metazoa; phylum Arthropoda; class Insecta; order Orthoptera; family Acrididae; genus Schistocerca; species Schistocerca americana. The sequence continues at coordinate 497,103,359 of NC_060122.1, forward strand.
TCAAATACAGCGATAAGTAAACAGGCAGAAGACGCCGCTGCGGTTGGCAACGCCTATATACTCTAACAAATGTCTGACGCAGTTTTTAGCCAGGTTACTGGTGCAACAATGACAGGTTATCAAGATTTAAGTGAGTTTGAACGTGGTGTTACAGTCAGCACGCGAGCGATGGGGCACAACATCTCCGAGGTAGCGATGAAGTGGGGATTTTCCAGCACGACCATTTCACGAGTGTACCGTGAGTATCAGGAGTCCCGTAAAACACCAAATCTCCGACATCGCAGCGGCGGAGAAAGATCCTGCAAGAACGGGATAGAAGTGCAACCCTTCCGCTAATTGCTGCAGGTTCCAGTGCTGGGCCATCAAGTGTGAGCGTGCGAACCACTCAACGAAACATCATCGATATGGGCTTTCGAAGCCGAAGGTCCGGTTGTATACCCTTGATGACTGCAAGACACAAAGCTTTACGCCTCGTCTGGGCCCATCAACACCGACATTCGACTGTTGATGACTGGAAACATGTTTCCTATTCGGAAGAGTCTCGTTTCAAATTGTATCGAGCGGATGGACATGTACGAGTACGGAGACAACCTCATGAATCCATGAACCCTGCATACCAGCAGGGGGCTGTTCAGGCTGGTGGAGGCTTTGTAATGGCTTGGGTCGCGTGCGATATGGAACCCCTGATACGTCTAGATACGACTCTGACAGGTGACACGTACGTAAGCATCCTGTCTGATCACCTGCATCCATTCGTGTCCATTGTGCCTTTCGGCGGACTTGGGCGATTCCGACAGGACAATGCGACACCCTACACGTCCAGGATAGCTACGGAGTGGCTCCATGAACACTCTTCTGAGTTAAACACTTCCGCTGGCCACCAAACTTCCCGGACATGAACATTATTGAGCACATCTGGAATGCCTTGCAACGTGCTGTTCAGAAAAGATCTCCACCCTCTCGTACTCTTACGGATTTATGGACAGACCTGCAGGATTCATGGTGTCAATTCCATCCAGCACTACTCCAGACATCAGTCGAGTCTAGAATGAGATTTTCACTCTGCAGCGGAGTGTGCGCTGATATGAAACTTCCTGGCAGATTAAAACTGTGTGCCGGACCGAGACTCGAACTCGGGACCTTTGCCTTTCGCGGGCAAGCGCTCTACCAACTGAGCCACCCAAGCACGACTCACGCCCCGTCCTCACAGCTTTACTTCTGCCAGTACCTCGTCTCTTATCTTCCAAACTTTATAGAAGCTCTCCTGCTTCTGTAATGATAATCTTTGAATAGTACTGAAGTATAACCGCAACTTACTTTGTAATGTGAGGCATATCGAGTATAAAGAAGGATTGCTCAGAAAGTATTCCTGAACAATACCCAGACATTTGTCAGTGGAGTTAGGATGTCTCCGTGTATGTTGATTCAAAGCATTGTGCAAACATAACACACGACCTCATTGACCAAATGAAGTAACAAACATAGTCATCTATAGCGGAACCTCGTTTGTAAGACTGCTACCTGGCCGAACTCGACAGCGAGACCTTTAAGGGGTCTGCGGATGTAAATCATTGTCGCATTGGCTGGCAATGGGAAAGACGAATGGAAGAATAAGATTTGTTGTGAGGAATGTGAGAAAGTGCTGTGTATCTGTAAAGAAAACCGCATTCAAGACGCTACTGTGGTCAATTCCAGAATTGCGTGATAACAAACTTTGAACAGTTCAGAGATGCGCTGCCAGTATCACAACTGGTCGGTAGAATCCGTACGGAAATGTTACGAAATGCTCAGAGTGTTTGAATGGGAATCCTTGGAAGTAAGTCATTACAGTTCTCGCGAAGCCGTAATGGGTACATTTAGACAACCTGTACTCGAAGATGCCTATGCGACCATTTTGTTGCCACCAACGTATACAGGGAGTTTCAAAAATGTGTTACATATTCCAACTAGGGGCATTATTGGCAAAAACCAGCAGGAAAGTTCCTGTATCGATATGTTCAGAAACCAGTACCAGTTTAGTTACGGGCTATTTTACATGTGATGATTAAGGTGTAGTGTTTATAGATAAGGAAGGAGTCACAAGAGATGGCGTAGTAAGTTACCACATGATGCGTGTCTGGACACATGCAAATTCTTGAGAAATCATGGAGATGAGGCATCGGGATCGCTTCTGTATCAGTATATGGGCAGGAACTGTCGGCGACAAACTAATAGGGCCATACACAGTACCAAATCAGATTAAGAAGTACTGTGTACCACCACTTTCTGCGCATTCTGATAGTGTGGCTCCCCCTTCACAGGACCTGAATCTGTTGGATTTTTTGCTGTAAAGGGTGTTCGGAAATTCCAATTACAAACTTATGGGGATTGTAGAGAGAAGTGAGTAAATAATATTTTGAATGGGAACCCATGTCCGGAAACTTACTGTTTCCGTGCTTCAGCCGTTTGAAAACATGTTTGCTACGTAGGTATGCAACAGGGTAGTCATGGTGAGGTGTGATTATGTAGCACCGGCTGACGTCATTTGACGTCTTTTCTACCTCTCTGATCTGGTTCGAGCCACTATCACGTATCTGTAAGTGTTAGAGCAACATGGTAAACGTTTGCAGAATACACGACATGATCCATCTGAATGGCGAAGTTCACGAAAATGAAAGAGCTGCTCGTTGCCTTCATCTAGATCGTTCTCCACAACGTCCGACACCATCGCTTACTTTTCTCACCACAACTGAGTACAAAAAATGGAAAAGGATGTAAGTGCCAAAAATTTAGGAAATGACTTTTATAGTGAAAAGGTTTGTATAAGCCAAGTGTAATGAAACGAGAAAGATTGCAAGTGCCAGAAAAATTCCTATTAGTTTCAAGAGTAGTTCGAAGATAGCAGCACTGTGGAAGCGCCAGTGGGGCTGAGATGGGAAGGGATGTAAGTGCCACCGCCGTGACGTATGTGCCTCAGCTACACAGTTGCTTTAGTTGGTGACAGTACAATGACATGGCAGTGATTTCGATCGTTTCACATGTGTATTTTAGAGTGTTCTTTGGTTGTGTGTTTAGTGTACCAACCAGAGAATGGAAAAGCCTGTTAGAAAGAAGGTGATTGTTCGTAAGAGACGTGAAGCAAGAGAAAAGGGCCAGCCGTACATTAACAGTCGTGGGAAAGAGATACCTGCAAAACAGCCTCCAGCAGAACATGCAAGCTGCTGCAGTAAGTACAAGTGTAAAAACATAAGCAGTGAACAAAAACAGCTATTGTTTTTGGAGTTTTATAAAGTTGATGAAGAAAGCCAAGGAACATATTTGTTGAATCAGATTCAAATGTTACCTATTGGTCGCAGACGTCATGGGACATACGAAAGTGCAGTAGGGTGTAGGCGGACTTGTACTTTTGCTTATAGCATCCCCAATGGTACAGAGAAAAATGTACAAGTGTGCAAAAAAACCTTCAAAGAAATTTTTCTGCATCTGAAAGGAAACTGATTGTTTTACAAACAAAAAAGAAATCAGGTTGCTTGGATTTTGAGGACAAAAGAGGAAAAACACCTGCATCAAATGCACACAAGTTTTAATTTACAGAAGATGATCGAAATCTTGTAAGATATCATAGAAACTCATTCCCCAGATACGAAAGTCACTACAGCCGAAAAAATCAAGTAATGGGTTTTTGTCACTTGATCTAAATTAACACCAAATGTGCGTGTCTTTTAAAAACCGAAATCCTGCAAGTGATGTTACATACAGTTTTTACACAAAAGCGTTAAAACAAGATTTTCCAAACCTAAAATTTAAAGCTCTTGCTTGTGAAACCTGTAAAAAGTGTGGCTTTTTGAAGGCAAAGTTGCAATCTACAACCAGCGGAAAGGCAAAACAGGAGTAAAGGCCTAGCAAGAGTTCCATCACCGAAAATGGGAAAAGGCTTATAAGTGTATGAAACAAGATATTACATCTTCACAGCTTCCAACGGCTTCTTATACAACCTTATGCATGGACCTACAACATGTTATGTTTGTTCCAATGCTTACACATAGCACTATGTTTTATTTTAGACAAATATCTTGCTACAAACTAGGAACACATGTTGGAGACAACGGCTCTGCATATATGTGTATGTGGCATGAAGGAATTGGAGGCCGTGGCGCTAACGAAATAGCTTCTTGTTTGTTCACAGTTGCTTCTACTGGAGCCCATTTTCCTCATAAAAGGCTAGTGTTATGGTGCGATAATTGCGGAGAACAAAACAAAAACCAGATGATGTGAATGTCTATTATTTATTTAATCCACAAAGAAATTTATCGTTCAGTTGCTGTGAAATATCTTGTAAGTGGACACAGCTACATGAGCTGTGACCATGATTTTGGGGTGACTGAGAAAAAACGCAAAGCGGCGAAAGCAATAACATCTCAATATCTTGAAGCGTTAGTTGCAAATGCAAAATTGACAACACCTTTGACTGTAGTATCTATGAATACTGATGAGTTCATAGATTTTAAAGACCTTGCTAAAGACTACCTAAGTACAAAAGATCTGGCTATAAGTAAAATTTCCCACTTCCGCATTTCCCACAAGAATCCTAGCACAGTGAAAGCTGCATCACTTTTGCGTCTTGAAGATGATGTTATAGTAACTTGGAGCAAAGTTGATGTTTTAAAGAAAGATGCTAAACTTGACAATGTACCGGATATTCATGGCTTGCCAGAAATACGCTTTAAATCCAAAATCTCACAAGAAAAGAAGAATGACCTTTTGGGAATGATAGATTATATAAAGAAAGAAGAAGACAAGGACTTCTACAGAGCCCTGTTGGAGAACAAAGATGAAGAGGCCTGCAACATCGAAGGTGTAGGAAGAAGATGAGGAATAGGACTGTGTGGAGGAAAGAAGTATAGTACTGTAAGTTTATTTCGATTACTAAATGCAAATAACTTTGCATTTGATTTCTCATTTATATACGTGTTTTTAAAATAAAATTTATTTAGTCAAAAACGATCAAAAGTATCAGAACGAATTTCGAAAGTAAATAAAAAGTCAAAATATTATGTATATAGCTGAGACACCCTAAATAAATTTAGACGTCTGATTCATTTTTTGGTTTTCAGGTGGCTTATACTTACCGATGAAAGAAGAAGTGGATTAAACTGAAGACTAACAACTTTGCTTCAAAAAACCATCCAAAATTTTATTTTATACCTTTTTTATATTAGCCTAGCATTTAAAGAGTAGAATTATATGTAAAATTATTAAACGTTCTCTAGACTACAATGGATTTACCACCTTTTTTTAACATAAGCCCTTGACTTACATCCTTTTCAAAAACTTAGTAAGGCACTTACAGTGTTTTCCAGGAAACGAAAGGACAGTACTTACTTCTTTTTCCATATAAGTTTTGTTCCCTTATACATATTCATAAAAAAACTGTTTTCATGTTTTGTAGAGGTATTTTGATATACACATATTTTTTCATAAAATTAAGATAATCATCCAAAATTTAAGACACAATTATCTGAATATTGAAAATTTTAGTTTGTGGCACTTAACATCCTATTCCATTTTTTGTACACAATTACGCAGCACCTTTGAGGAAGAGTAACTTCACCGTCAGCATGCGTGACGGTGGTGTTCCTAGGAGACGCCCTGCATCCATATTGGAAGACGCCATACCGCATCTCTTTGAAGAGAACCCTTAAGCGAGTATGCGAGAAATTTCTTTGGCTATTAGTGAGTGGTATTGTAAAACAAGTGATGTATTGAGCCATGCCTAATTAATTACTGTAAAAGTGGTCACGTTACCAACATATCTTCAAAAAGTTGTAGCACAGAAACGGTACATTTCTGGACATGGAGTCTAGTTCAAAATACTATCTACTCGCTCCCCTTTACAAGTTGTAGAAGTCTGTAAAGGTAATTTCCGATCACCCTGTAGAAACATTCAAAGCCATTAGTGTATGTGCGACCCATCGACAATGTGAAACATTGAGGGGTCCACACACTCAATATTTATTGCGCAATAATTTTGACTGCCAGAGAGCGATATTAACGGTTTGCACAATAGATTGAAGGAGGTTGCAGAGCTTTAAAAATATTGATGGTCACTCAATAAACTGCGCAATATATTGTACCGTTTCAGTTGCTGAAGAGACCGGGATAAATTCAGTTTACTCCGAAAGAATTTTGCTTGGAGAACTGAAAAAAGTAGATGACAAAACATCAGAGAGTGTAGTGGAAGTTGTATATTAAAGCACTATGTGGCGCTTTGAGAAATACATTTCCTGACTGTATCAATTACGGATGTTTAAGAATCTGTGACTATTTATTTTTGTAAATGTAGAAAACTGCAACCAGTTACTTTTTTGAAATAGCTGTTTGCTCCATAAACTGTTTTTCCAACCTTTTCAGGCTTATCTTCAGGAAGTTACATTATTATTTCAAAGCATAATACTGGGTGCTGGACTGCGAATAATAACTATTTTTTAAAAAAAGTAACTGGTTGCAGTTTTCTATACTTTCAGGGGATAGGCAGAATAATGTGAACACCTATACTTACTTGGGAATGGTCTATTAATAAGGGGTTGGACCCCCATTTGATCGTAATACAGCTGCGATTATTCTTGGAATACTGGCATATAATGATTGTATTGTCTCCAGTGGAATGTTATGCCACTCTTCGATCAGAACCTCTACTAACTCATGTAGTGACGAGGGAGGCGGAAATCAGCTCTGGAGTCTGCACTCCAATACAGCCCACAGGGGTTTGATAGTGTTCAATTCCAGGGGCTGTGCTGACCAGGGAAGACGCTGCAGTTCAGTTGCATGCTCCTCATACCACGATTGTACTGTCCTGGCTGTGTCAATGGGTGCATTATCGTCCTGAAATATGGCATCATTATTGGGGAACAATATTTGAGTCATGGGGTGCAACTGATTACCTAAAATGTTCACATAATCGTTGGCTGTAATGCGGCCTGTGAGAGTCATGACGGGACCAGCAGAATACCATCATATTGCTCCCCACACCATCGCACTTCCACCTCCATGCTTAACCGTTGGAATCAAGCAATCAGGATTGGCGTTCTCCAGGCGTACACCCGGCCTGATGTTGGAAATAACGAAAATGTTGACCCGTCGGACCACATGACACGCTGTCCACGATTTATGGTCTTGACACCATGCTTTACGCTTCTTTGCGTTGGTTGTCGTCACTAACGGTTTCGGTATAGCAGCTCATCCATGAATAGTCGCTTTAAGGAGTTGTATGCGGACAGTGTCGATACATAAGGGGTCTCAAAGATGGCTGTTGAACTCTGCAGTCACTTTAGCCGCCGTAGTTTTGTCTTGTTTTGACACAATTCGTATTAGCTTACAACGATCTCCGTCATTTAGTTTTGATTTGAGCCCACTATTGCCTTTACACGATGATGTCTTTCCATGTTTTGTGCAGGTTGTCATGACTGTTGAAACAGTTGTTCTTGAAACATACAGTAAGTTGGCTTTCTTGGTTACTGATGCTCCAGCTAATCGGGCCCCCACAATCTGCCCTCTTTGGAACTTTGTTATGTCTTTCATTGCACATCGACCTCGGCCTCTGAATGCAAATACGACGTGTGAACTACTCGTCAACAACCTGCACTGATGCTTAGTCCGTACTGAACACACACAGTCCAGCGTAACATGTGCCTTACCTACATTGTTAACCGTCAAACACAACCATCCCCTTACTACCACTGTTCACATTATTTTGCCTATCCACTGTATATTAATTTCCTGACTGTTTAGGAAACGCCAGATATATCGCTGTCCACAAAGGCAGAGGAATCTGTAGATCCTGGGGTCACGACAGTAAGCAAAACTGTTTATTTTACTTGTCGGGCCGGCCGGTGTGGCCGTGCGGTTCTGGGCGCTTCAGTCTGGAACCGCGTGACCGCTACGGTCGCAGGTTCGAATCCTGCCTCGGGCATGGATGTGTGTGATGTCCTTAGGTTAATTAGGTTTAAGTAGTTCTAAGTTCTAGGGGACTGATGACCACAGATGTTAAGTCCCATAGTGCTCAGAGCCATTTGAATTTTTACTTGTCGAATATTTCAGAATTGGCAAATAAGATCAAGCCAGCTGTCCAGTGAGCATACATGTTCCTTTTTTCCTTTTTTAGTTTGTTTTTTTGCAACACTTGTCACGACATTAAGATCATGTAAGCTTTCAATCAGTATTCTTTTTCAAAAGCTGAAAACATGTACACGATATTTTAGACTGTTCACTTGTTTAATTTGTAGTTGGTTGCTGTGGTGGTTTATGAACCTATGCTGCATCGAATGAGCAACTGGTTCATTGAAATATTTTTTGGAAGCTTTTCAAACTTATTTCGTTCGTTCTGCTGTAATTTCTGCACGTGTTTTGCAAGGCAAGTAATTATCTCAGTGCAGTACGTAAGATTTCTACATCGTCAAAGGCCGACATGTTTGCTACGAAGGCAGAGCTCCAACTTGATGCGTCCCGGGCATACATAATACACAGTAATGTTCTGCCGTTCTTTGACTCGCTGTTCCTCGCAGTATATTGACACAATATTATTGCGCAACAAATATTGAGAGTAGGAGGTCCCTTTTACAGCAGCGTGTGACCAATGCAGGTGAAGCAATCCGGAACCAAGTGGACATGGAATAGTGCTTGATTCAATGCGAAGAAGGGCTGGAGGATGTGTCGGGATGCGTGGTAACCATTCACTGCCAGTAATGTTTGCTTCTACATAACAGATAGATGGGAACGAGTAGACAGATTGGTCCGTATCTCAACAGGTATTGGCTTCCAGACGCATTGTTTCCATTAGTTTTGACCAATACTATCTCCTGTAGGAATATGTGACACTTCTTTCTATACGTCATGTATATTGCGTTGGGATAACAAGAAAAAGATAGAGGTAAGGGCACTTACAGAGGCATTCAGACAGTGATCCTTCCCTCACTCAATATGCCATACACTGTACAGTGGCTTGTGGGGTATTTACGTACATGTAGACGTCCAGCGTCAATTGTGTACCAAACGCTCCCGATGAATGTTTTGTCAACCAATATTACATAGTGCCGATAATTGTTATCACTGATCGCCAACTATGTGGAGGTTTCCGCCAGTGCCTATGTTGTGTTCGTGCTTTATTCAGATTTCCAGCTCCTTTTCCCAGGGGCCATGTAGTGTATTTTGTTTTACAAGGGGCATTTAATAAGTATAGCAACACATTTTTTTTCTCAGCCGGTTTCAGTTGAAAAAAGTTTGTTGTGGGACATCGTAGAATATTCCCGCTTCAGCCTCTATAGTTCCATGAAGTTCCGATATGTGGCCGCGCTGTACGTAGCCCTCAGAATGGATCTGTAATGAAGGTGTGTTCCAAGCAGAGAGCAGTCGTTGAGTTTCTTTTGGAAAGAAACCAGAGTATTGCAGAAATTCATAGACGCTTGCAGAATGTCTACGGAGACCTGGCAGTGAACAAAACGGCAGTGGGTCGTTGGGTGAGGCATCGCATCAAGGTCGGGCAAACTTGTCTGATCTCCCGCGAGCCGATCGGCCGCACACAGCTGTGACTCCTGCAATGATGGAACGTGCGGACACACTCATTCGAGGTGATCGACGGATCACAATCAAACATCTCGCTGCACAACTGCACGTCACTGTTGGTAGTGTTGACACATTCGTCCACTAGTTGGGGTGTGTGCCCCCTGGGTTCCTCTTATGGTCTGTAATGATTCAATTTTTAATCTCTGATTTCCGTAACAACTTTCCTTAAGAAAAAAATAGAAGACCTCACTTCTTACGAAACAATATTCATTTTTATTAATTTTTCTAAGTAATTTAAATGAAATTAAGTAAGTTAGATGTGAAAAGTGGATTACAGTAGATGAAGTGTGTAGGTTCTGGGTAACCTTTCATTTTCTAGTGGACAAACAAGTGAAACGTGTGAGTGAGCTAGAAACTGTAAACTGAGCCAGAAGCTACACTTTTCATCTACTTTGGACTATGGCTATGCAACCCAACAGACTCACTGGTTCAAATTTATGTTCCCTGAGCACATTCTACACTACTGTATGTGCTACACTGACCCTTTGTGATACTATCGACATGTCATTGAATTCGTTTGATGTCTGTTGTAATGTCAGCTTGGTTAGGACTCTAAAAATCCAACAGTATTCTAGAATTTGTAGCATTAGCGTCTTATATGTGATTTTTTTGCAGATGCGCCACACTTTCCCAGTGCCTTTTCATAAAAACTAACAGTAAGTCTTCCATTCTACCTCCCTAATACCAATTTTACGTTTTTGTCCATTTCATATTACCCTAAACATTTGAATGTCACAAGCGCCAAATGTTCACCGCTAATCTTGTAGATGGATTCTATCGGTTGCCTTTCCTTTGTTACACTCATTGTGTTGCATTTATCCACATTTAAAGAAATATGCCATTAATTACACCAAATAGAAATTTTGTCCAAGTCTTGTGCATTTCCTTGATGTAGCCCAACGATGCATGTTCAATAAGCATGTTCAATAAGTAAACTGATAAAAAAAGGAATGGAGTCTCTAGAGTGATGGCGATGAAAGCCAAAATCTGACAGTTAAGTGCAAAGCACCAATGCTTGGAACTTCAACAAGAGGAATTCCAACATATACCCGAACGTTAGAGGACTGGGACCATTATTTAAGAAAACTTCTGCAACATTTCCGTAGGTCCAGATAACTTACCCAGACATGCAGCACTTGTTTTTATCTTGGTCTCATTCTGGTACTGTGTCTCTCCTAGGTAGACTAAATACCCTGACTGAATCTAATTCGCTGGTCTAAACTAAAGCTTACGATACGTTTTCTGGCTGTAATGCCCTCAAAACACATGTTGTGGCCACATCTTTGCAGCCAGACGAAAGTGTGCTATTGATAGACAATCTTTAAGAACGACATTAAGACAGAGACTAATAACTACTGTCCCAAATCACTGTTAACTCCATTCTCTAATGTTTTGCAAAAGATAATGCACTTTAAAACGGTTGAGCAAATACAAGATAAACAAAATGGATTAGAGAAGAGCCTCTCCACTGCACATCCCGCCCACCGCTTCAACGATCGTGTATTAAAATATCTGAATGACAAAATTTCAGCTACTTGGATTTTTTTTAGCTGATATGCTACGATATTTCGCTGATCAAATACAACATTCTTTCGGCTAAACCTAGAATTTATGTCTTTCAAGTTACAATGAGTATATGGTTCAATGTGGTTCACATACTATTTAATTGGTAGAGACCAAAGGGTAAATTTTTTGATGGGTTTTCTTTGGGATGTTTAATTCTATTGGTATCACAGGGCGCTACATTGGGACCACTATGTTGACATATTTTGATAAAGAAGAAACATTGTTTTTTGGTAATGGTGCAAGTATCATAATCTAGACATGTAAAAGCAGAAGAAAAAACTATGAAACATACAGTTAAACTATTTACCGATCCTGCTCATTCAATTCTATACAATGTAGGCTATATAATCATTATTACCAATAGAACATAGGAGGAGAAAAACGTGAAATGAATGTTTAAAATTCTTGGGTGTGCACTCTGATCTGAAAGGGAATAGTAAGTCACATATTAAGACCTTCGAAACACTTGAGCACATTTGCTCTGCGTGTTAGTGTTGATTTTGCTGATGAAATCATTTGGACGCGTCTTGCTTTGCATACTTATATTCATTTGTAAGTAGGCTGTTTAGGTTTTTATGTTGGTAACGCCACGTAGCGCTCTATATGAAAATCACAGACTGTGCTGTGTGCAGTCTGAGGCTGGTCGTTATTGTTGCAATATTTGCCATTGTAGTGTTGGGCAGTTGGCTGTTAACAGCGCGTAGCGTTGTGCAGTTGGAGGTGAGCCGCCAGCAGTGGTGGATGTGGGGAGAGAAATGGCGGAGTTTTGAGAGCGGATGATCTGGACGTGTGTCCATCAGAGACAGTAAATTTGTAAGACTGTATGCCATGAACTGCTATATATATATATATATATATATATATATATATATATATATATATATATATATATATATATATATATATATATAATGACTTCTGAACACTATTAAGGTAAATACATTGTTTGTTCTCTACCAAAATCTTTCATTTGCTAACTATGCTCATCAGTAGTTAGTGCCTTCAGTAGTTTGAATCTTTTATTTAGCTGGCAGTAGTGGCGCTCGCTGTATTGCAGTAGTTCGAGTAACGAAGATTTTTGTGAGGTAAGTGATTCAGGAAAGGTATAGGTTATTGTTAGTCAGGACCATTCTTTTTAGGGATTGTTGAAAGTCAGATTGTGTTGCGCTAAAAATATTGTGTGTCAGTTTAGTGAATGTCTGAGTATGTTCAGTTTTGCTCAGCTGTTTGAAAATCAAATAACGTAAGATGTTTATCAGCACAATCATTCATTAATTTTTTTACGGGGGCGTTTCATTTGGTGACCCTGCCAGGATCAAGTGCTGCCATAAATTTTACGTCATTTACTGTAATGTGAATTACAGGACATGCAATGTTGTTATGTTTTACGTCGTGTTCCTGGAGTAAGATGTCCCTAATGTCTTCCATTTTTACGTAATTACTAGCCATGGCAGCTACGATGTCGGCTTCATAAGTACGTTTTGTGGCTGCCAGCAGTGTGAGTCATTGCCTATTGTCTCTTTGTTGCAGCGCGTCGTTATTGGGATTTGGAGATCTAACTTCTACAAATTCACCTTGTCGAGAGGGCCCTGCCCTGTTTGAATCCCGCCAGTTCTGATGAAATTCAGGTCTGTCGTTTTGTCGGTAGTTTACATAGTTTCTTTTTGTCAGTCATGTGGTGGAGAATTTCTCCTGGAATCATATATATCTGAGCTCAGTAGATTTAAGTTAGCTTAAGAGGGGGTAGGCTATATAAGAGAATGAGCTGTGATTAATTGGAAGAAATGCATTGACAAGGTATAAAAAAAAAGTGAATAAAAGAGGAAACATCTATGAAATGAAGTTTTGGGTTGGACTGCAGTACCAAACGTCACACTGAAAACAAATCCTGTCCTGTCCTTTTGTGTTATTCCACTATGTGTCTGTGTACCTTGTGTATTTGTGTTCTTCCTATCTTTATGTGTTTATCTGATAAGACTTATGTTGTGGAATTTTTCTAATACTCAGCTACATTCACTATGATGAGGAATACTGTTATCTTCAAATATAATTTGCATTTATAATATGTTATTTACTTTGTAAAGATGTTTAGACATTATTTATTCTGTTTTGTTTTAATGCTCACATGTGAAGTTGATGTTTCGAAAGTTCTTCTGACCTTTTATGTATTTACTTATGTCATAATTCCTGTAACACTGATGTATATGTTATTTCGATTCTTTTGTAAAGCCTGCATTACCACAAATGTTATCTATATTGTTATGTTCTTTAATGATGTATTTTATACCTTTGTAATTGTATTCTTATGTTGTAAATTTATAATTGTATAGACACCAGTTCTTCAAATTAAGTTACATTTCAGTGCACACTGCACATTTCACTGGTCATAGTATTTGCACAATATGTGGGAAGTTGGAACTGTTAGTGTTTGCACGTGTGTTAATAATTCAGCAAGGGACTGGTTAACAGTATTGCTGGTTCTAAGGACAATTCCAAAAACTTTGTGAGTACACAAGTGGTGGTTTATGGACTTGCTATATTGTCCGCAAGACTCTTCGATGGTGATTGTGCACATGCACAGTCGCAGCATATGGCTGCTGTCCGTCTCTACAAGGACTGCAGTGGGTCTGCACCTTTGATGACTCACCAATATCATTATTTCTACAACGACTGCAGAGGGTCTGCACCTTTGATGGCCCACCATTACCATAATCTCTACCAGGACGACGGTGGGTCTGCTCTGTGATGACCTACTTACCAATATTCTTCTATATGAAAATCACTGACTGTGCTATGTGCAGTCTGAGGCTGGTCGGTATTGTTGCAATATTTGCCATTGTAGTGTTGGGCAGTTGGCTGTTAACAGCGCGTAGCGTTGCGCAGTTGGAGGTGAGCCGCCAGCAGTGGTGGTTGTAGGGAGAGAAATGGCGCAGTTTTGAGAGCAGATGATCTGGACGTGTGTCCATCAGAGATAGTAAATTTGTTAAGACTGGATACCATGAACTGCTATATATATATATATATATATTATGACTTTTGAACACTATTAAGGTAAATACATTGTTTGTTCTCTATCAAAATCTTTCATTTGCTAACTATGCTCATCAGTAGTTAGTGCCTTCAGTAGCTTGAATCTTTTATTTAGCTGGCAGTAGTGGCGCTCGCTGTATTGCAGTAGTTCGAGTAACGAAGATTTTTGTGAGGTAAGTGATTCATGAAAGGTATAGGTTATTGATAGTCAGGGCCATTCTTTTGTAGGGATTATTGAAAGTCAGATTGTGTTGCGCTAAAAATGTTGTGTGTCAGTTTAGTGAATGTCTGAGTACGTTCAGTTTTGCTCAGCTGTTTGAAAATCAAATAACGTAAGATGTTTATCAGCACAATTATTCATTAATTTTTCTAAGGGACGTTTCACATTTACATCATATTGAATAATTTTGTGAGACAGTTGTCAATTAGACGAAAAGTATATATTGTACGGAAATATTGTCTAATTCTATCCTGTGTTGAATCTACGAATAATATGGCTTATCATGATTTAATATTTGCTTTAATTTCTGACACACCCGCGCCCAGATCGCATAGACTGCAGTCGACACTTTGTGAAATGTTCCCTTTTGTGTATAGTACCATTGGTACCGTTATTTGATGAGTTATTCTACTGCAACGATCTCGGTAATAAAAGTAGTTCTTTATTATCGACTGAAAGTTAAAATCAATTTTTCGCTCTCTCCTAAAGCTCTGAAACTTCATCCAGAGATGGCCTTTTGGAACTGTGATGCTCAGGGAGAACACGAAAGGGAAAACGACATATGTGAATAGAGAGGACTAAAATGTATTCCATACGGTGGGCACTATGCAATTAATAGTAATTTCAAAGACACTCATTCTGCAGACCTTACAAAGAAGGGTAGATGTCCACATATGCCCAACCGTAGAGCTGAGGGTACCACGTCTTTCAAAACTTCAAAAGAATGAAATATACCTGTGTTAGATGCTGGCTGCATAAGTAAAACTCTTGAACAGTCACCTCCATAAGGGTGAGATTGCTGTAGTGAGATAGTCCTGATCAAGCGCTGGAAGCAATTAACGAGGTAATATAATATTAAGTTTCTATCAAAGTGACAGTTGATTTTCCGCTCTGCAATCTTTAAGGATCCATCGAGAAGAACAGTATGTTATCTATTCAGGCGGTTATAATCTTTCCTAGGTTTAAGATGGGCGATTAAATTAGCAGTTCCCCACGAGTCGAAAAATTGTCCTGTATACCTAATAAAATTAAAAACGACCACGATTTCTTTACTTCTACTTCTGCAGTGACCTTTTATAAAGAATTATGTCTAGTCAAAGTCTTTTGTTACGAGACAAATACAGGAAAGTGACCAGTGGTAACTTCATCATTGTTGTAGTTTAAAATGTCTTGAACGCTGTATTCAGCAAAAGCACTAGATACAACTGACGACGGTGGCAATTCTGACGAATTGTTTTGCCTTTGTCCGGCCTGTGTCTACCTGGTTTTCTAAAACTCCCCTTTCACAGTAACAGCCGTAATTGAGCACTCCAGTACACAACCATGAATCACTTCCTCAATCCACCTCACAGTTTCCCATACATCTGTTGTAACTTTCGTACCTGTCATCTCATCATAATCCAAATATTAGGTCTCACTTATCTAGTACCCTAGTTGGGCCCATCCATAAAACAAAAACATTCGTAAATTCCCCCGATGCTGTTGTCCGCTTCTGGAACAAACTACTGCATCTACATACATTCTCCCCAAGCCACTATACAGTGAATGCCGCTGGGTATCTCGTGCCACAGCTGTAGTTGGATTCACGAACGACGGCGGTCGACTTTTAGACTTGTCCTCTGTGCTTGACGTCACACATCTCCGATAGCCAATGAGCGCTCACTGGTGGTCTGAACACTGCTGTAAACATCATAGTCAGTGCAAGCATTAAAGGCTATAGTAGCGAGTTATTTAGAGACTTTTTATTCAATTTGATGCGAGTTGTCATGGCTGATTCTGGTAAGCGACAAATTCTACATAAGCAAGCGAGAGACATAATTTGCAGGAGGCACGCTTTCCTCAAGAGCAAAGCGTGTTGTCACTTAAAACTGGCAACACTGAAATACCTGTCCATGCCTGGACCTGCGTGGACCGCCATCGTTCGTGTATCGGACTATAATCATTCCCTTACCCGTTCCACTCGCAAATGGAGTGAGGGGAAAAAACTACTGTCTGTATGCCTCCGTACGAACTGTAATTTTTCTTACTCGAAATGTATTTAGATGGCAGTAGAATCGTTCTATTGTCAGCCGCAAATGGCAGTTCTCTAAATTTTCTCAATAGTGTTTCGCGAAAAGAAAATCGTCTTCCCTCCAGGGATTTCCATTTGAGTTCACGAAGCGTCTTCGTAATACCCGCGTGTCGGTCGAACCTACGAGCAATAAATCCAGCAGCTCGCCTTTGAATTGTTTCATTGTCTTCCTTTCATCCTAACTGGTGCAGATCCCAAACACTTGAGCAGTATGCAGGAGGGTCGCACTAGTGTTCGATATGTGTCCTCCTTTATAGATGAGCTACACTTTCCTAAAATTCTCCAGATAAAACGAAGTTGACTATTCGCCTTCACCACTACAGTCCTTACAAGCTCGTTCCACTTCATATCGCTTTGCAACTTTGCATCTAGATATTTAATCAAACTGATTGAGTCAAGTAGCCCACTGCTAATGTCGTATTCGAGTATTGTGGATTTTGTTCATCTACGCTGATTCACATTTTTTCTATATTTAGAGCAAGCTGTCATTCATCACACCACAAAGTTGTTCTGTCCTCCCACAGTGACTCAGTGACCACACTTTCCCGTATTGCACAGCGGCATCAGCAAAGAGTCGCAGATTGCTGCTCACCCTATCCCATCAAGATCATTTATGCGCATAGAGAAGGACTTACCTGGACATTCCTGACGATATTCTTGTCGCCATCCAGGACAACGAATTGGGTCTTCGAGTTGTCACATATCTGGGAAATTATTCTGTATGCTCGGGCCTTCGTTAACAATCTGCAGTGGGGCACTATGTCGAACGGTTTCCAGAAATCTGGGAATATGGAATCTGCCCTGCTGCAGTTAAGAAGAAGTTGAAGTACTTCCTTCTGTCGCGTCATAATTTCTTCCTAAAATCTGATATATACGGTCAGTTTACTCTCTGTCAAATAGAACAGCAAATGCCGTCATTTGCCATCAGTTAAGGTTCTTTCTCTTTTCGTTTCTCAGTCAGTCACGTCATTTTCTCTCACCCTCCTTCATTCTCTGTATTTCTATCATGTTACTTTTTCTCTTCCCTTCCGTACCCTTCTCTCACGACCATTTCTGCCAGTGCCCTCATTTTAATCTAAGTACCGTATCCCATATTAAATATAAGTCTCTTTAGGCTTCCGTACCTTTATCGGTAAAAATAGAAACTTCATAGCATCAGTTTCTTATCCGCCTGGATATCTGTTCGGTTGTTAAGACCCCTTTTTCTCAGTATAGGATACGGGTATAAAGTTGAAGTTTATGTCAAATATACATGATTGCTTGGAACTTCATACAGTGAGCAGTTTTTTAAAATACAGGTGTTAAAATTGATACAAGAAAATGAATGAAATGTTCAATGGTCCTCTGTAGCTGTGTTGTTCATGTCACTTATAAACCCGCACAACCAGTTTCGCAAGTTTTGAGTTGCATCTTCTGGTGCAGACATAAATGCTATGTCATTTGTTACAGAATGCCGCAGTGTAACAACTGGCATAGCTAAATAGTTCAATTTCCGTCACAGACTCAGTTCAAAATGGTTCAAATGGCTCTGAGCACTATGGGACTTAACAGCTATGGTCATGGAACTACTTAAACCTAACTAACCTAAGGACATCACACAACACCCAGTCATCACAAGGCAGAGAAAATCCCTGACCCCGCCGGGAATTGAACCCGGGCGCGGGAAGCGTGAACGCTACCGCACGACCACGAGCTGCGGACCACATACTCAGTACCCGGACGGCAGCCACAGCACACGCTTGAACAACACACGGGACGCAAGTAGCTTGTGTTGTCAACTGCTATGTTGGTGCCAAGTACACGTGGGAGTGTCGGCTTTTGTCACTACGGGGCCCAGTACTTCCCTGAATAACATCTATGAAGGGCATTTTGTTGCTTGACATAGGCCGACTAGAGCATATTTTAATCTGAATGTGTACAGTTCGCGACTTAACACAGACATGACTTTCATCATCGGCGATGGTCTTTTTATCATTTGATGATGGTTTTTTTATCAGTTGAGGAGTGCTGAAATCTTTACCTAGCCACGCCAATCGTTACACTGCAGCATTCTGTAACACATGATATAGCATTTATATTTACAACAGAACATGCAATTCAGAAGTTGCAAAACAGGTGGAGTGGGTTTATAAGGGCATTCAGCTAATATAGCTACAGCGAACCATTGGACATTTCATTCAGTTTCATTTTACTAGTTTTTACACATGTATTAAAAAAAACTGTTCACTGTATGAAGCGTCAAGCAATCATGTATAATTAGTTTAGCTGTGGTTGCCCAAGTTTTAAAATTATCTGTTATGTATAATACTAATCTCTATGGTCCCTTAGTGGTGTAAAAAATTTAAACTTCTAAGCCAATACAATCAGAAGGTACGGCCATTTAGGTCACATATTTTGAGACTCGCATATTCGCTCAGCAAACCCTATAGATGTACTATCTACACATGGTATATACATTACCAAGTTTGAACAAATGCTCAAATGCGAGTGTCTCACATACTCTATGTAGAAACGTATTGCTATCCCGTCAGGTCCAGAGGCCTTTCCTCTGTTGAATGAGTTCAGTAGCTTTTCTGTCCCAAGGTAACTTATTGCGATAAGAGCCTTTTTGTTGTTCGTGTGACGCTTTATAGGAGGCACTGGCTTGTTAAGCAGTTTTGGAAAAAGACATATGGTACTTTGGCCTTTCCTGTGTCGTCCTCCGTCTCGATGCCATTATGATCACAGAGTAAATGGTGATTAATATAAGACCAAAACATCTTAGGGTTTTCCGTCAAGTCGTAGACAGAATTTCACTTTCATACTTGTTGAAAGCTTTACGCGTGGGTCTCCTTACAATAATTTTGGTTTAGTTTAACTGTTGTTTGTCTGCGAGCCCTTGCATAGGTTTAAATTTACAGTGGATCTCCATTTTCTTTCGTAGTTGTTTACTGAGGTGGCTGTCAGACAATGGCAGATATTTTGCTTAACTCACAACTTCGCTCGGCACATACTATCTAAAGCGTATTGTAAAATGCCCTTGGACTTTGTCCATTGATAGTCAACGTTGTTAGTGCTGGATATGAAAGTTTCGTTCTGGCCGCTCAGGTAATCTGAAATCTGTTTCTTGTCTCTCTTCCTAAACAGAAAGATATTCCTGCCTTTCTTTGTATTCCTATTTACTGCCGCATTCAGTGATGCTGTTACGGCCTTAAGATAGCTGAATCGAAAAGTTCAGGGGTGTTTGTCACCAGCAGGTCTAAGATGTTTTCTTCACAAGTCAGTTCTCTGGTCAACTGCTCAAGGTAATTTTCGAATAAAGCGCTTCGAACAATTTCACATAATTGATTGTCCCTACTACCCGTCCTGATCACTAGCTAGTAAGTTAAAATCTACACATAAAAACAAGGTCAGGGAATTTACGTGAAACATTATCCAAGTTTCCCTTCAACTTTTCTGTCACTACTGCTAATGCGGCAGGTGGTCTACAAAAGCATCCGATGACCATGTGTGACCCGCCTTGAATGCTTGTCCTTGTCCAAATTACTTCGCATTCGGAATCTGTAGTTATCTCACTAGATATTGTCATACTTTTATGGTTATAAATACGTCTCCACCACCAGCGCTGTAACTATCTTTGTGGTACACATCCGAATCGGTGTCTAGCATTTTTTTGCTACTGACAATTGGTTTCAGCCAGGTTTCTCTACCTAGTACCCTGTGGGCACTGTTAGCGCTTATGAGTGAGATTGGTATCTTTCCACTCATATGCTCATGAAATTAACTAATAGTACATTAACATTTCCTTTCTCCGATATGCTATGACGAATGCCACTCTGCCTGGACTCAGAAGGCACTTATCGCGCTTATCGAGGAATTTCTCTGTCGCAAAAAAAAACACATGTGTACGCCACACGTACTCCGATGCCCTGGTAGCCGATTCCTGAATGTTGTGCACACCTGACCTATTAAGAGAACCCTACAATTTTCCACCCGATAGCGGTGGTCGAGAAATTTGCATCCCATACCGTCGCAGAATCGTTCTGAGCCTCTGACTTAGATATTCCACTCGGCTCCAAACCACAGGACCACAACCAGTTCTGGGAGCGATGATGCGAAACTGCATTTCTGCTCCCACCCTCCGCGCGCGGCTGGCTGTCTTAACTAAATCAGGCAGCCGCCAACAGGAACTGAGGATGGCTCCTAAACCCAGGCGGCAGGTGTCATTCGTGCCTATACGAGCCACAATTTGCACCCGGTTGCACTCAGTCCGCTCAATCGTTGCCGGCAGGGCCTCCTCCATATCTTGAACTAGAGCCCCTGGTAGGCCGAGTGGATGCTGGCCCATTTTCCCCAACTGTCCGCTATTTTTCTGAGGTGCTCCACTCTTTTAACAATGGAGCTCCCAATGACAAGGAGTCCTACCTGCACTTGTCCAGACCTCTCAGGAAGATCAGCCACAGTCCCAAAAGGCGAAAGGTCCTGTGCTGACTCAGATGAATTTTTAACTTGTCAAGGTCGCATTTCCTTAATTTCATACCTTTTTGCAAGTTCTTCAGTTTTAAACAACAGTCACTAACCAGTAAATTGTGGTCAGAGTCCACATCTGCCTTGAGAAATGTCTCCCAGTTTAAAATCTGATTCCGAATCTCTTTGTTACCGTTATATAATCAATCTGAAAACTTCCAGTACCTCTAGATGCCTTCCGCATATACAACCTTCTTTCATCATTCTTCAACCAAGGGTTAGCATAGGACGTGCATAGGATGGTGGCAAAGAGGATATTATGGGTTGAGCTGTTCTGGGGGAGGAGACCAGACAATGAGGTCATCGGTCTCATCGGATTAGGAAAGGATGGGGAAGGAAATCGGCCGTGCCCTTTCGAAGGAACCATCCCAGTATTTGCCTGGAGAGATTTAGGGAAATCACGGAAAACCTAAATCAGGATGGCCAGAGATGGGATTGAACCGTCATCCTCCCGAATGCAAGTCCAGTGAGCTAGCCACTGCGCCACCTTGCTCGGTAAGGGTTAGCGATGATTAAATTATACTGTGTACAAAATTCTATGAGGCAGCTTCCACTTTCATTCCTTCCCCTATTCCAAAATGACTTAGTATTTCTCCTACTCTTTCGTTTTCCTATTATCGAACTCCAGCCCCCATCGCTATTAAACTTCCCTCTCCCTTAACTATATGAACAATTTCTTTCATCTCATTATACATTTTTCAATTTCTTTATCATATGTGGAGCTAGATGGCACTTAAACTTTTACTACTGTGGTGGGTGATGGCCTTGTGTCTATCTTGGCTTCGATCATGCATTCACTATGTTGTCCATAGTAGCTTAACTGGGTTCCTATTTCCTTATTCAGTATTAGACCTACCCCTGCGTTATCCATATTTGATTTTGTATTTATAGCCCTGACCAGAAGACCTGTTGCTCCTGCCACCGAACGTCACTATTTGTTTATGTTATTATGAAAACTAGTACATATGTACAACATTTGTGGGCAAATATGCACAATCGCAAGGTCGTACAATCTTACATCTCCAGATCTAGTTCCCTGACCCTTTCGATCACTTAATCTGATGCATGGTGAATGTGCATTATCATTTCTTTGCATGCTCAAAGAAAACAGTCTGCAACAAAATAATGAGTTGACTGTAAAGAGGTACTTCAGTCACAGTTTGTAGAGCTATTCCATCCCAATTTGTGCATTACATAACTTATCTCCCTTGCTCGGTTAGAATCTAGGTCACAGTCCTCCATTGATGTCTGGGGAGACAGAATCCTTATATCCACATGGAAGGTTCTTGTCTAGATGTTTGTTTAATACAGATGCCTGCTTCCATTGGATTTTCCAATGATCCACAAAGAAAGTGAATCCAACAACGTTGTTTGCTGAGCACTATGACAGTTTCCTTGATTGCGAGTGCTGTGTTCTATTTATGCAATATCTCGATGAATGGGTAGCTGAAGACTTCTGAATGTTGTTCCAAACCTACAGGAGAGCTTCGCAGAGCTGGAGGTGGCAACTGCACTACTTCACATTATATCTAACCTGAACCTATCAATTTCCCTTTTTAAATTTTCTGACCTACCTGCTCAATTAAGGGATGTAACATTTGACGTTTTGACCCATTGAATGCCAGTTCTGCTTCTACTGATGACGACATGCTCCTGTGTAGTCAGCAGCCAAAGATCGAAATGGGTACCTATTTTATCTCCTTAATATTTTACCCAAGGGAACACTACCGTCCTTTAACTGCACAGTAGAGCTCCATGCCCTCGTGGAAAACAAATGCTGTAGTTTTCCCTTGCCTTTAGCTATTTGCAGTACCTGCACAGCAAGTATGATGTTGCAAGACCAGATCAGTTAATCATTCAGACTGTAGCCTCTGCAACTGACCTTCTTCATGCACCACACATTTGCCTGGTCTCTATTATGCTTGCACCTACGGTATGGCTGTCTGTATCATTGAGACATACAAGCCATGTCACCATGGTAAGTTCCATGGTTCATGGGGAAAGTTAGGGGAGGTGGGTGGAGAAGTATTACATTAGGAAATTATGAACACAAACATTTTCTCGTTATGATCTGTACTGAAATGACGTAAATATAGATACTATCGTTGTCGTCGTGTGATCAGGGCCTCCTGTCGGGTAGACTGCTCGCCAGGTGCAAGTCTTTCGATTTGACGCCACTTCGGCGACTTGCGCGTCGATGGGGATGAAATGATGATAATTAGGACAATACAACACCCAGTCCCTGAGAGGAGAAAATCTCCGACCCGGCCAGGAATCGAACCTGGGCCCTTAGGATTGACATTCTGTTGCGCTGACCAATCAGCTACCGGGGGCGGACTGAAGTTACGTCATTGAAATTCGAACTCTGTTTATTTCTTACATCATAGTAAGAGTATTACATCTGTGTGCATTGTCTGGGATCAGATTTTTGTATGAAGATATTTTGGGGCACTTCATTACAGAGAAGGGTATATTGGCAGACTTTGAAAAAATGAAAGAAATTGCCTAATTTTCAGTACCTAAAAATAATAAACAACTTGAATCCTTTTTAGTGTGTGTGGGTTATATAGAAAGTGTATCATTAGCCACAGTATTAATGCACCCTGTTTGTGCAATCTGTCGTAAAAGAATTCTGTTTGGTTATGAGATCAAAACTACCAGGAGGCCTTTAATTCTATAAAGAATGCACTATGTAATTACAATATTTTGCATAAACCAAATTTATTATTACCATTTTATTTATCTTGTGGATCCAGTGATTATGGACTTGATGCATATATATTTCAAATAAAAACTGTGGATGGGGAAAACAAACATCATTCGCTTACATTTGCTAGTGATGTGATGCTGAAAACATGGCAGAACTCTCACTGTAACTGTCAAAAAACTGTTAACTATACACTGGGCTTTAAACAAATTTAGAAATTATACGTCAATGAAGAACCACATAGCCGATACAAAATGTCGTCATCTTACATGTTACTGTCATTCCACAGAGCGATACGGCATTTTCACGCTAACAAATATTGCCAGAAGCGGTAAGTGACATAAAAAAGTTAAAAAAAGCCCATACCAAATGGGGATCACAGCAAGCAATAATATTCTGAGAGGAAATGCTACACGTAAGATTTGCCACAATACAGAATACCAAAGACTATTTTAACTTCAAATTATTGACATCCATTTGGAACAATCTAATCTGTGACTACACATTGGCTGACTGACTCTGTTCCGATCAGATGACTGCCTGTTTGGTTTACTCCAGCCTACCTCTGACTTACTCATTGTCTCATACGTTAGTACTGGAGATAATAGTAGAAGTACACTACTCTTAAACTCGCTGGGTAACCGGATACATTGTTCAGTTCTAGGTGAAGAGCCCAGCGCCTACACGATCTCAAAATTGGAGCGTTCCATACGTAACCCAACCTACGAACAAATGCACAGATATGACCAGTCTTGTCTTACTGCAGTCGTCCGTCATGCTGGTATCAGTGTAAACAACCCATATCTGAACTATTCCATTTTGCCACAGTGGTGTACAACACACCATGAATCTTTAACCGCTGCTGAGCTTTAGTCTGCGATTTTAGCGTGGTTGGGTAATTTATTAGCAGACTTGGGATCTGTTATCCAAATTTACCTGCTATAATATTTTTAGTTGTCTATATTTATGTACCCCGTCTCCGTTTTTGCATATCTTAAAAACAGAATGAATTCCTGGTTTAAGCAAACTGAGAAAGAAATTGAGCAATTGCACTGAAGGGTGATGATGTAATATGCTTGTGATGTGGTACGCTTATTAGTAGAAATTTTAGACCTTTTACGTGGGAAGCACATACATCCCAGTCTTATGTGGATGGAAAAGGCCGTGCTACCATCAACATCATTTCTGGTTGTTAGAGGTATTTTTGACTTATCTACATTCTATAATAGTGACAATAGAGCTAGAGAAAGATTTTTTTGTAGTAGTCATTGCCAAATAACTAACAAGTACAAATATTTCTCAGGAATAATATGAATCTTTTTATAAAAATGGATAATTTTGTAGATAATCACTGCGTTTACTTTTTGAAACAATATAAAAAACTAAAATCTATTACCAGGAATGTGCGATGACTTCTTGAACTTCAGAAACTGATTTGACAGTTCTGAAATGGACCGATCGGTAGCCGCCCGTGCTCGTCTTGCTGTAGATGTCTTGTGACGCCATCCCATCCCTGGTGCTGTCATTGGGAACTGTCTGTCAGTGCAGGAAAAAAGTTCCTGTCACCGTATCTGCATAGTATCTCTGATTCAGAGGTTATTGACATAAATCTGTACAAGAGGCTCGACGTAATACTATGTAGACTAAAAATAGCAAACAGCAAGGAAGGGATGACACTGTTCAATATACGAGGGTTATTCCAAAAGTAAGGTCCGATCGGTCGCGAAATGGAAACGACTATGAAAATCCGATAAAGCTTTGCACAGATGTGTTGGGTAGTGTCTCTAGTATAACCCCAGTTAGCATCACGTCGCTCTTCTCATTTCTGAGCTCGCAGTGAGTGCGTAAAGATGTCTAGAAAATAGTGTCTGCCGCCAAGTACGAGGGCCTGGTGAGAAATTTCGCCTGAAGCTATGCAGCCAACATTACATAACTGTCGTGCTGTTTCGTCTTCACAACAATTCTCAGCCGCATTCTGCAGGGGCAATGAAGATGCTCCTGCATCGTTTTCAAATGGAAATGTTAGATTACCCACAATACAGTCCGCAATTGTCTCCCCCTGAGTTTCATCTCTGGTCACATGAACCGCTGTCTTTGAAGACAACATTTTGACACAGACAACGAGGTGTAGGCCAGCGTGGAGAATTGGCGGAAAGCACTGGCGGCTGCCTTCTATGATGAGGCTATTGAAAAGTTGGTACAACGCTATGACAAAAGTCTAAGTCAGAACGGCGACTACGTATAGAAGTAGCTGAAAGGTGTAGCTAATTGTTACAAGTAAAACATTTCTGATGTTCACTGTGGTTTCAATTTGGCAATCAATCGGACCTTACTTTTGGAATAACCCTCGTAGTTTGATGTAATAAATGTAGTGATACTCAATAACAAAATGTCAATTGTTTTGTATCTTTCATATAAGTTTTATGTAGTTGGTGAAGAAGTTTAAGACATGAAGGAACAAACAAATGATCGCTGTCAGCGATAAGCGTCTCGTTTACCATATACTGTACAACGTGTTTTAAAAATGTTCCATATTCTTAGAGGAGGCAGTGTCGGTGAAAACTAGGAAAAAGGGTCCTACAAATATAGGGTTGTTATAATTGAGGCACTGAGAAGCACAAGGGCTCAAAACACAGAAACAAAGATTTGAGGAAAATAGATATTTGTGAAAATGAAATTTATATAGAAGCCACCAGTAACATAGATCCAAATCGTTTTTTATCCAAGTCCTATAGTTTCTAAGAAAAAATAATGTACCCACTTGGTTATGAAATATTAATTAAAATTTAATACTCTATTTATTATTAATGTTAATTCGCAAAATTTCCATATATAGGCTAGTGACAACAGCGTCTTTTGACTGCTGTAAAGTTTATAAATAATGTGAAATTAGAATCAGAACATTCTCCATAAGAAATAGTCTCAAACAATACTAATAAAGCTCAGATGTTAAATGCACCACAGACACGATTATGACATATTCCAACACTTCATAATCCTCATTATCATCATTTTCATTAAGTACTTCTGTGGCTTGTGATTCAGATAAAACTGTCAATATACCTTCGTTACGAAGTATTACTACTACGTACATGATGTACACACTAAATTAAGTTCTGAACCCTAGACAACAATTGACCAGCGCAGAGCAACAATATTGTGTTTTGTGCTTTAGACTCTTATGGAAATGATATGCGAGAAATCTGTGAGACTGCTTTTCGGGAATGTTAATACATCCATTTTTAGAAAAAAAAAACGGAACACCTTCAACGACTAGAAATAGGACATTCATATTCACAGGACATGTACATTAGTATGTTCATCAGTGGTGGTTGACATAGAGTCACAGTGCTGCACCCAGCGTTTCACGTAGCCCATACACCATTGCCGTCTAGCATGTTTCTGCACATCCGTCATAGGTAGGCGGAGGGGAAGTGGACGACGAGCACGTAACCCACGCCGTAATAAACGGCGACGGACTGTCACACCTGACAACGTACGATGATTTACACTGTTCCACTGTTATGTCAGAGCCGAGGAGGACGCAGATCTGTTCTGCAATGGCGTTCAGGTGAGGTGTCGATCTTCTCGGTGGAGGGAGGGGGGAGGGGGTGGCCTCGGTGGTGCGAGCTTGTCCATATCGTCGTGTTCTACGGCCTTCTGTGAAGTGTTCCCCACACACACGTTGCACTGCGGAGACGCTTCGTCCCACATAAGCGGCAATTTCCCAGACAGATCCATCATATCCTCTCATGCCAATAATGTGCCCTCTTTCAAACTCACTGATTTGACGGTACAGTTCGCGAATACCCGACTGCGAGGCATTATGCATGTCTGCTCAAGTAACGCTGATTCATTACCTTCGATTTACAGAGACAACGAAAGTCACAGGCACATTTTGCCGCGCCGCGACATCAATGTTGAACGTGAACGCGCTGGCAGACGTGACTCAAATGCTAATCATTTCTACAGAACATGCTAACATACGTGTCCTGTGTATATGAACGGTCTACCTCTAGTCTTTCAAGGTCTTTTTTTTCTGAACACGATTATTGTACGAGGGGCGTTTGAATGAAAAGTCCGTGCAAAAATAAAAACTACTTACGTGTTTGGGGTAAACCTTTTTTTTTTTTGACATACTTTCCTTTTAGACTTATACACTTCGTCCAACGGTTTTCTAATTTGTTGATCCCTTCCGAATAATAGGAATTTTCCAAGTCTGCAAAATAGCTATTACTTGCTGCAATCACCTCCTCGTTTGAATAACATCTTTGTCCTGCCAGCCATTTCTTCAAATTGGGGAACAAATAGTAATCTGAGGGAGCCAAGTCTGGAGAATAGAGGGGATGTGAAACGAATCCTATTTCCATTAATTTTGCGACCACAACTGCTGAGGTGTGTGCTGGTGCAGTGTCGTGATGGAAAAGGATTTTTCTGCGGTCCAATCGCCGACGTTTTTCTTGCAGCTCGGTTGTCAAACGGTCCAATAACGATGAATAATATGCACCTGTAATAGTGTTACCCTTTTCCAGATAGCCGTTGAGGATTATCCCTTGCGAATCCCAAAAGACAGTCGCCATAACCTCTCCAGCCGAAGGACTGGTCTTCGCCTTTTTTGGTGCAGATTCTCTGTTGGTAACCCATTGTTTAGACTGTTGTTTGGTCTCAGGACCATAGAAATGTATCCATGTTTCATCCACAGTGACGAAACAACGCTTAAAGTCCTGCGGATTCCTCCTGAACAGCTGTAAACCGCCCTTGCAACACTTCACACGATTCCGTTTGTGGTCAAGCGTGAGCAATCGCGGAACCCGTCTTGCGGATAGCTTTCTCATGTCCAAATGTTTATGCAAAATATTATGTACCCGTTCATTCGAGTTGCCCACAGCACTAGCAATCTCACGCACCTTAACTCTTCTGTCATCTATCACCATATCATGGATTTTATCAATGATTTCTGGAGTCGTAACCTCTAAAGGGCGTCCAGAACGTTCAGCATCACTTGTGCCCACATGGCCACTCCAAAAATTTTGAAACCACTTATAAACTGTTCTAATCTAAGGTACAGAGTCACCGTAATGTTTATCAAGCTTCTCTTTAGTCTCCTGAGCCGTTTTGCCTTTCATAATGTAATATTTAATCACCACACGAAATTCTTCTTCGTCCATTTTTTGACAATTACTCGACTTCCTTGATTCACACGAATGCCAAACACAAAGAAATAGACCAATATGGCTGAAACTTGGTATGCGTTCTTTCCAAAGATTCTACTAACTAAACATGACCTCGACATATCTACATCTACATCCATACTCCGCAAGCCACCTGACGGTGTATGTCGTCTCTCGGACTTTGCACGGACTTTTCAAACGCCCCTCGTACAATGTGAGGCTACAGATACAGATAAAGTTGATTCACCATACGATCAACAGACTTCAAGACAATGCATACATGCTATAGTATCAAAATTGATGACGGTGAGTTTTCAGCGCCTCAAACTTTCAGCACTTGAGCCAGTGTTATTGATACTCAACGTTACAGCAATGATATTCAGACTGTGCGCTGCAAGATTTGCGTTGTTGGTAATGTGTCATGACTTGTCATTAGGCGCGGGTACTGGTAATGGCGACGAAGTGTTGTTAACACAAGCGTCAATGTGCTTTAGGGCTGTAGACAGTCTACATGAGTCTGGACAAGTTGAGCAGGGCTTTACTAGTAATGCTTTTTTTTTTATCAAAACAGCAGCAATAATGCTGCTGCTCTTCGCAAGTATCGACACATTAATGGAATATGGAGAGATGCTCTCTCCGCACTAGGGTGGAGAAACGTGACTCGAAAGTTCGAATTAACTGGTGATTTGTGAATTGTTCCTGGGAGAGCCCGATGGCGAAGTGTGCCACAAATTGTTGAAGAAGTTACTGTTGTCATGACTGAGAATGCTGGCCACAATGAGCGTTCGTCAAGCAGAGCAAGAACAGTGTCACGACAGCTGAACATTCCGTGGTCCACCGTTCTAAAAGTGCTGGAAACAGCTGTGACGTGGTATCCCTAGCGCAGTTCCAGGCTGTCGAGAACGTATATGGTCGTCACATTGAGAGCATTTGTAACCTGGAACGTAAATATGGTAAGCAGTTAAAAATGTTACCCTCTCATGCGGAAACTGAAATTTGTTTTCGTAGTTTTATTCGTTATTTCTCTTCCGCATGTCCATACAAATGTTTCCACAACGTTTAGTTGTCCAACGATCAATCGATTTTCATGGAGGCTCTCTCAAGTAGCGAAAATATGATTATAACCACTTACATATGTCTGGGAACAAATACCTATTGAAATACGGCCATTTTACTTGTGCCAAAAAGCTCATTGCTCATTGGTATGTCTATCTAGTCATGGCTGGCTGCTCATTTCTTATTCACGATCATCCATTAGCCGTCTCCAGTTGCATGGATGCGGCATAAGAACGCCAACTACTTTTGTCTGCCCAAGCACACTTCTTCCCTCCCAACTTGGAATCATTCCACTTCTCTTCCCTCTTGGTCCTGTTTCATGTGAATGACCCTCCATTTTCTGGACCTGCCTCTGGGTCGCTAACATACAAGTTCCATTTCTTGTTTGATCAATCCTCTTTAAATGTGCAAAACATTTAAATCTTTAGGATTCTGGGCCTCTAATAGCACTGTTATATGTTAACTGAATGGTATGTTGACGTCAGTCAGCCTATTTGTATTAGCAGTGTTGAGGTTGTGCTGGCATCAAAACAAAACTGATGATACTGTGTAATGCGACAGAGTAGATTTCGAAATAGAACTTTTTTTATTTATATAAAAGTTGATGAGCCAAAACATTATGATCTCCGCCCATGGCGAGACTGAATGCCACGTGATGCGGACATGTGACACGGTAAGGAATTATATAAGTGGAGCAGAGAAGAGTGGGGAATCATTCCACCAACGATACGGGCTGCAAATGGAGAAATCCACTGACATAAGCGACTTTGACAAAGGTGAGATATTAGTGCCCATTGCCTAGGAACGAGCATCACCGAAACGGCAAAGCTGGTTGTTTCCTCACGTGAGCATCTATGGAAAGTGGTTGAAGAATGGTGAAACCACCAGTAGGCGACGAAGGTGTTGGACGTCCATGTCTCACCATAGAACATGGAGGCTTGTCCGCTCTGTAAAGCAGGATAGATGCCAATCTGTGGCAGATCTGACGGCACACCACAACCATGGTGCAGGCGCAAGTGATTTGGAGTACAGTGTTCAGTGAACATACCCGAAGATGAGGTTGCACAGTGGATGAACCCCATTTGTTCCTATGATGACCCAACAACATCGACTGTTACGTTTGCAGTGGCGTGCAGTCATCAAGATTGGACCGTGTCACCTGATCAGATGAATCACATTTCCTATCACATCAAGTTGATGGTCTTGGCTAGATACGTCGTCATCCAGGTGAACGGATGCACAAAACATGCACTGCACCAAGGACGAAAGTCGGTGGGGGAAGTATTGTCCTATGAGGGACACTCATGTGGCTGTCCATGGGACCTGCAATAGTAAACAAAGGCGTCTCGCAGCTGTGGGGTACGTTTATATTGTTGCGGACCACCTGCATCCCTTCATGTTGATGTCTTCCCTAACAGTGATTGCATCTTCCAGCAGGATAAATGTCGATGTCGCAAAGCCAGAATGGTGCTACATTGGTCTGAAGAGCATAACAGTGAACTCACGTTTTGTCTTGGCCCCAAATTCAGCTAATCTGAACCCGAAGGAACACATTTGGGCGGTATCGGCTGTCTGCTCCTCTCTCAATTACTATCGGCCCATAATTCATGAAACTGCGTTAACTGTGTATAGGCATCTGGTCTCATATACCACCGGAAAAATAACAAGGACTTGTTGAATTCACCCCATGCAGAATCACTGCAATATTACTTTCCAAAAGTGGGCCAACACGATATTAAGCTGGTGATAATAATGTTTTAGGCCATCAGTGTATTTTAATAATTAGATTAATAGATATGTACGCCATTTGACACCTTCAGCTCTGCGTTTCATCTGAAAAAAATGTTCAGTTCGTTATTTCGACGACTACAAGACGAGATATTTCTCAAAAAGGACAACAGATTCTCCTGCAATATGGAGTAGTAAATTTTGCAGAAACTAAAAGATGATTTTGAAATAAGCGAACAAAGAATTGCAGTTGCCTGAGACTTCAACCATGCTCTTGCTTGGTCAATCTACACATCATTTACAGCATGCACAAGCTCTACGGCCATAAGACCACCATCTCACATCAAATTTTTGCCAAGTGCTACCAAGGAAGAGTGCTGAAGATCCACAGTTTATTGACGGCGATCTGTCAAAGTGAAACAGCAAAAATCTACAACAGCCATGTGTGAGCAGACTCAGATCCTCGATCGATCATTGTTACAAGACATCTTATTAGAATTAGCATAAACGTGTTGTCGGACATTGTGAATGATGGACTCTTAGGACCACACATTTTACAGGAAACATTAACAGGTGTTGCTTACCGACAACTTATGAGCGACAGTTTACCCACGATACTGGAGCACTTTACTTTTGCAGGAAGATAATCGATGCAGATTGTTCATAAAGGGGCTCCATCTTATTTTCTTCATCTTGTACGTTGTTTTCTTCACATAGTACATAGCCCCAAAATACAATGAACAATGGGTAGGTTAATAGGCTTTGAAACATGATCTCAAAATTCACCAGAACTAAGCCCTTCAGGTTTCTGATTATGTGGATATGTAAACATATTTCTAGATGGCATTCACATCTACAAGATGCACTGTCACAGGAGCACATCTCAGATATCTGACCAAATGTGAGGGAAACTAGGTTTTATAAGACAAGCTGTGTATAAGAATGTCACAATGAATCACACACGTTCGAATCAGACACGACTGTCATAAGACAGAATGGCGCATATCTCAACATTTTTTGTCTGCAGAGACATGGTTATAGTACTTTTTTTCATTTTCTAACAATACTAACTAGTTTAAGAATGTGAGACACTTAAAAAAAGTCCCCCTGTATCTAAAATTAGAAATGCATCAGTATTAGGTGCGAGTCTCATGTGACGATATCTCATCTGATGATGTTACAAAAGAAGAGACAGGTATGGCAACAACAAGAAAGCAATGCGTTTCTATATCACATTTTTCTGTTATTTTCTTTGGTTGTTTGTACTATCAGGAGATGATTGAAGCAAGCCATGCGAAGTTGTTAGGCATAAATCCCTACAAAAACGGAGAAATGCGTAAGCTATTTACCAAATAAACTGAGTAACCTAGCTTTTCCAATGTACATTTAACATGGTGATTATTGTTATCAGAATACATCTCAACGCTACTAATACTATCGTAAATATCATCAGAAACATATATGCAGTACAACCTGAGATTCGCGTTGTCTACTAATTCTAAATGGTGATAATTTCGTCTTTGTTCTTTTTGAAATATCGATTTTCTTGTAGAAAATAACCATAAACTCCAAACTTCTTTTTTAAGCATAAATGTAACAGTTATCATCAAGAAAAAGTTCTTTAAAACTGTATTCCACATACTACAGTGTATGAGGCTGAAAACTTATAATAAACTAAATTTCAGTAGTAGACTGAACATGAAGATGCCTTTTCTGAAAATATTAATCCATAATATTTGAGTGGAGATCCACTACTTCATCAAATAACTCACAGAGGAAATATTTTTGAGGAATATAATTACCTGTGATTTTTAAAGTATAAAGCTGTATTTCAGTGGGGCATGTAAAAAACTGCAAAAGATTTATTTTTTGTTTCTTTAATATTAACTTTAGTTTTTACAATATGTTGTACCTACAACAAATCAAGTTAATTGAAAATTATACACCATGAGGTACATAAATCACATTACATCTCTATCACCTGCATCCTATCAGTTGTTTATTATTATGATTATGCCATGTCCTACATTCTATTTCTTTTCAGACAATGATATCTTTCCTGTTACAAAGGCTATAAGAAAGCTGACGATATTTGAGAAACCACAACATTTATTTGGAAAATCAAAGTCTTGAACTTAGTATCCAACTGCACAAAATATATTAATCAATTTGCAAAAGACTTATACCTTTTTCATGAGATTGTTTGGCATATTTGACTCAATTTGTTGACAGTAATATGTGGTACTGTTTTCCTCTACCAGCATACCTTTAATTATTCATAATCTGTAATACATACTCTTTATGTATTCATTACCTATTTTGTGAATTATTAAAATGTCATTAACCAAGACTAAGGCGCACTAGTCAGTATTTACCTCCTTGTCCTTCTCTTTCGATTGGGATTTTTTACTCTGGTTCTCTTCATGAACAGCTAAAGCCATCAAAGCTTCTTTCTTGGCTCTGAAAAATACAGTTAAGTTCAAAA
Organism: Schistocerca americana; assembly: GCF_021461395.2. Taxonomy (NCBI): domain Eukaryota; kingdom Metazoa; phylum Arthropoda; class Insecta; order Orthoptera; family Acrididae; genus Schistocerca; species Schistocerca americana. Next base: position 497,137,496 of record NC_060122.1, read on the forward strand.
GCAAATTAAAGTAAAACAAAAAATCTGATAATAATATTTTGTGTCACATGTAGTGCAATTTATAATGCAGTGAAATGTAGAATATTTTGCTATTTAATCACTCAGTAAGAGATGTAAAATTAGAGAACACATGTAGTGACATGAATGAGATATTTTCAACGAATACCAGTCTGCTCCTGATCAGGTAGGTGTATGGCTACAGTGAGAAGCTTCTAGAAGCTGACACATAATAAATGGTTGTCAATTTGCAATAAAAACCCATCATTAATAGAAAATAATACAACTGTCTAAATCTTTCTACTTATTTCCAACATAGGCCTAGCTTCTACGCCAAAAATCAACATTCACGCCATTATTACTGAGTGTTGGATGATTGTTGACTTAAGTATATGCATATTTCGTATTTATTATGACTTGTTGTTTGAAATACTAAGTAAATACTTTTGTCCTAAGATAACAGGAATCTACACGGTCATCAATTACATTCTTGATTTATAATATTCCCTTTTACATTACTCTCCGATTACGTCTACATTTTCCTATTCCATTGCTTCTTTCATTAAAATTATGGTTTCATCTGCAGAAGAAAATTGTAAATGAAGTGGTTTACGAAGTATCTAGTATTATTTTAAACATGATCCACTTGAAAAATTCGTAGTACAAAAATTACTATCCACCTTGTTTTAAGGAAATGGGTAAATATTTAGGGTAACCTAATTATTGTGAATATGGTCTGTATTGATCTGAGTGGTTTTTAGGGTTCCCAGTTACGAATTTTTGAAGTACATGTTTATTAACTGTCCTTTTTGTTCAATAAACATAATTATTAATAATTAACGCAGCTAAGAGGGTAACCCAAAACAAATTGAATGTACATGCTAGAGGGTTGGGTTGGGTTGTTTGGTGGAGGAGACCAGACAGCGAGGTCATCGTTCTCACAGGATTAGCGAAGGATGGGGAAGGAAGTCGGCCGTACCCGTTCAGCGGATCCATCCCGGCATTTGCCTGGAGCGATTTTAGGGAAATTACGGAAAACCTGAATCAGGATAGCCGGACGCGGGATTGAACCGTCGTCCTCCCGAATGCGAGCCAGGCTCGCTGTGCTTTTCGGCAGTTTTACACATTTGTTGGCACATAAACATCGCTGTCTCCTCATTTTAACTCCAGAAACCCAACATACAAACTGTTTACAGATTTGCAAGTAGATTAAATTCACACTAACCCTCCCCTCTACAAATCTGAACTATTAGGATGGCCATGTCGATGTAGAAACGAGTGCTATATGCATGAGGAGAAAAGGTTCATCCAATTTGGGCCATGGAAAATGGGTTAATACCAGTAAAGGTGAATGCTGGATACAGTCAAACTTTCATCATAACAGTAGTTTACATAATATGATACCTACTGGTACGTTTTCTGTCCATTATTGATCTCTGATCGTAATGATTTCGTCATCGTATTTCAATGCTACAGATGTAAGAGCAACCATCGTAATTAGAAAACTGCATCACTGTATTGATGAATGAAAGGCTCAATTAATACGTCTGTAACGCTATAACAATAACATTTTTCTTAAGTATTGACTGCTTATGTACAAGCAAAAATATTTGTTTTTCTATTACTTCAAAATTTCATCTACGAGCAAAAATTTTATTGTATTTGTTGTGCATTCTGTAAAACGATGTTTGTAATTTTATGTAAATTATTGTGGAGCTGGATTATGTCAGCAGGGAATAGTTAGGCAAAGTTTGGTGTTTTTATATTTGGCAGAGAGTAAACTGTGGTGGTGTGACACCATAACTCTAGTGCTCTACTTATTTATTTTGCTTTTGTTTCATTTAATATTACATCGTTAAGCTTCTGTAAATGTGTTTGATTGAATAGATAACACAAAATTGTATACTCCTTTCTTTGTACAAACTTTGATGTCATGGTTTGGTTCTATGCAAAGTAGTGCACCTGTCATTTAAATTCTTTGTCCCATATGGAGGAAACAAAACTTACTGTATATAATTGTAGTGTGTGAATAATTTTTGGTAGAAATGTGAATATGTGCAAATGTTCTATTTTATTTATTGTATTTGTTTGCTGTTATGTAAACTGTTGACCTTCAGTTAGGATTCTTAGTTATTCTGTGTGTAAAAGGTGTAGTGGTTCCCCTCGGGAACGGAACTATGTAGCGCGCGCAAATTGTGGTTGGCCTAGGTATAAAAGGTGGAATCAAGAGTCAGTCGGGGACGAGTTACCAAACTGTGCACTGCCATGTAAATGTTGCATATTGTGCTGGTTCCGAGAGAGGCTTTTTCTGGTACTTTCCAATGCCTCGGATGCATGGATAAATAGCTGGAACGATTCTGGAATTGGTATCCATCATCGCCACCAAGAAAGGGACAGAGTCCAGTAATTTTGCCTGCGAAGCCACTTACCAACATGCAGTTGCCACCACACTGCGCAATCACTGTAACGAAATGCTATAATAATGTACAGTGAAGGGTCAGCTTATTGGATGTGTTAGTGTCCTCAAATATAAGGTAACTAATAATTGAATTCATGTACCTACATTGATTTTCCCTATTACAACATCTTTCAGGTTCCTCTCCATTTAAATTATGATTACCGAGTGTCCTAGTTTGTGGAAAAAATGAAAGCCTCAGAACATTAAATAATGTTGTTTGATCTTTGGTAAGAAGGGAGTGTTTAGATTTACTGTGGATTTAATGAAATTGTGGGAGGTAGTAAATGTAGTCTTGTGAAAGCCTCCCAGGGATGGAAACAGTCTAATTTAAAGTTTAGTGGAGTTTCAAAGTTACGTATTTAATCATTTACTTGAAAGTGGAAAACTGCAATAGTAGAAAATTATATGTTCATGATTGCTAAGTGTTTGTCTCTCTTGTGTTTTGAAAGTGCATATTAATAGTATAACAGGCTCCACAGTTTGTCTATTGTGCTAATGCTAGGTAACAAGTAACGGGAAGACCACTATTTATGAAAACCATAGTTTCTTTATTCAAAAGATAGTGAGAAGCAACCTGTTAGTGGATTCCAATTAACTTTCATTTTAAATAGTAAAGTACTTAACTAAGGGAGACTTTACCTATGTCCAATTTATGATCCTGCAGTGAATATTAATAGTAATGTTATAAAGACCATTCAGTTTGAACAAGCCCTGAAAGTAATAGTGTGTTTCGGTATCTGTTATAATTTTTCAAATAGTTTGTGCTGCTCTAATTGTTAGTTTCAATCTTACCGTAAACATATGTATGTGTCAGAGTTCATTGCACTCGCGTGTGACAAAGTATAGGTTGTGTTTATCCGTTAAAGTTACTAATAACTATTTTCTTGAACGAGAATGTTAATCATTCTCTTGCCTAATTAGGCTGGGGACCGTTTTCTTTATACGTTAAACAGTGCAGATAGGCAAAATTTTGTTTATTACTGTTCAAATATTTACGTAATTCTGACTTTCATTTCCGATAAGCCACCTCCATTAGGTACAACACGGTCAACATAACAAAATTCCTCTCAGAGGGTAACACTGCTCTGTTGCTTTATACCATAATTGCTTTAACAAGATAGTTTTATTTCACGACCTGCCTTCAACTTTAAGGTTATGGTATAGCAGTAGCAGACAGGAGTGTTATAGTGGTACCAACATTTCTGGACATTACCATGTGGCATCAGAGTACAAGTGCTCGACACCAGCCACGATGTAGAGTCGATATGTCGCTCATACAAGACGAGAAGATGGCAAATGTGAGTTCGCCATATTTTGCAAGAGACGGTGAGAATAATTAAGATCGACAAATAATTTAAGCTCCAAATAACACCAAAAACATGTCCCGAGATCCTCCGCAATGTTAATCAGAGTGTCATCGTAATGGCAAATGCGTTGGAGAAAACACGGTGTCGAGTAGAGACTCCTGATGACAGCTAGCCCGTATGTGGTAGTAACAAGGAGTCCACAATCAATGCACCAAGGAAATCTAATACTCTTTGGTCGTGGTGGGGCCTGAGGATTGCGGTTATGTGCCACCGAAACGAGTTGTGTGAGACAATAAAGACAATCTCAAGATACAGCTGTGGTGGTACTTTTTCTCATATATTTGTTGAACACTTAGGTAAATATTTCCTTAATTTTCTGATCTATTACGCTCGAGTGAACACTGTCATTTGAAAAGCCGACTAGACAGGGGGAGGGGGTTGCAGGTGCGTTCAAGTCACTGCTTCCTCGATTTGATTTGCGCCTTTTAATTTCATGCTCGATAATATTATCTCTGTCACTTATTTCCCCAGATAGCTTCACGGTGTTATGGTATTCTGTTATTATAACATTTTTTATTGGCTTCCTTTTGCTAGCATTGCTGTATGATTGCATGTGGAATCAACACTTTTGCATATTTACATCGACATCTACATACATGTACATCTACACACATACTCCGCAAGCCACCGTACGTTGCGTGGCGGAGGTTAACCTGTACCACAAATAGACGTTACCTTTCCAGTCCCACACCCAGATAGAGCAAAGCAAAAACTACTATCTAGACGCTTCCCCGTATGAGCCCTAGCGGTCCCTACAAGAAATGAAATGTTGGCGGCAGTTGGATCATTCTGCAGTCAGCTTCAAATGCCGATTCTCTAAAGATACTCAGAAGTATACTTCGAAATGAATATCTACCTCCCTCCAGGAATTCCCACTTGAGTTCCAGAAGCAGATCTGTAACACTTGCGTGCTAATCGAACCTACCGGTAACAAATCCAGCATCTTCCCTCTGAATTGCTTCGATGTCTTCTTTTAGTCCGACAGAGTGCGGATCCCAAACACTCGAGCTCCACTCAAGAATAGATCGCACCAGCGTCCGATATGCGAACTCCTTTACAGATAAACTACACTTTCCTAAAATTCTCTCAGTAAACCGAAGTAGACCATTCGCCTTCCCTACAACTATCCTCACATGCTCGTTCCATGTCATATCGCTTCGCACCGTTACGCCCAGATATTTAAACTACGTGACTGATTCGAGCAGGGCACTACTAATGCTGTATCCAAACATTACCGGCTTTTTCCTAATCATCCTCATTAACTTATCTTTTTCTACATTAAGAGCCCGCTGCCATTCATCACACCAACTAGAAATTTTGTCTAGGTCGTCTTGTATGAGGGTGAGTCAAATGAAAACCTTAAATTTGTAATAACAAATTGACATTTCGCGACGTTATCCTGTAGGTGGTAAGCGTGCTACAAACAGCGTGCAGAATGGCCTGTAGATGGCAGCATAGTGCAGATGCACACATGCCGTCGCAGTATCAGCATAAAGATGGCCGACCCACTTGCGACTTGCACCAGAGAAGAACAGCGTTCTGTTATTCGGTTTTTGCATAGTGAAGGTGTGAAACCTAGTGAAATACATCGACGAATGAAGGTTTAGTACGGTGATGCATGTTTGTCACAGCAGCAAGTCTACGAATGGAGTAGGAAGTTGGCAATGGCGTAATTTCAGTGGAAGATGCTCCTCGTCCAGGTCAGGCACAATGAGTTGGGACTCCAGAGAACATTGCAGCAGTTGAAGCCATTGTGAAGGAAAACCGCCGAGTGACACTGATTGACATTGCAGCATGTTTACAGATTAGTTCAAAAATGGTTCCAATGGCTCTGAGCACTATGGGACTTAACTGCTGAGGTCATCAGTCCCCTAGAACTTAGAACTACTTAAACCTAACTAAACTACGGACATCACACACATCCATGCCCGAGGCAGGATTCTAACTTGCGACCGTAGCGGTCGCGCGGTTCCAGACTGTACAGATTAGTCATGGGTCAGCAAACCACATTGTGCATGATGTGCTCCAGTTTCACAAAGTGTCTGCAAGATGGGTGCCACGGCAGCTGACTCCTGAAATGAGAAAACGACGTGTTGACGCTTGTGAAGAACTTCTTCGGCGCTTTGAACGAGAAGGTGATGGCTTCCTTGCAAGAATCGTTACTGGGGACGAAACCTGGGTTCATTTCCACCAACCGGAAACGAAGAGAGCGAGCAACCCAGACCTTGCCGCAAGTGATTTCCAATTGTTTGGACCACTCAAAGACGCAATGGGAGGAAAGAAGTTCCGTTCTGATGAAGAGGTACGCCACGCGGTGCATGAGTGGTTGCACAGACTACCAAAAGAATTTTTATCTAAAGAAATTTATGCACTTTGTAAGCGCTGGAGGACTTGCATTGAGTGTGGGGGAGATTATGTTGAAAAGTGATACAGATTTGTACCACTTCTGCACAATAAATAATATTTAGAAAAATATTTAAGGTTTTCATTTGACTCACCCTCGTATTAACCTACAGTCACTTATCTTCGACACCTCCCTGTGCACCACAGCATCATCAACGAACAACCGCAGACTGCTGTCCATCCTGCGCCAGATCATTTACGTATATACAAAATAGCAACGGTACTATCGCACTACCCAGGGGCGCTACTGATGTTACTCCTGTTTCTGATGAACACTCGCCATCGAGGACAACATACTGGGTTTATTAGTTAAGAAGTCTTAGAGCCACTCACATATATGAGACCCTATTTTGTATGCACGTACCTTCGTTAAGTATCTACAGTGGGGTACCGTGTCAAATGCTTTTCGGAAATCTATAAATATGGAATCTGCCTGTAGCCCTTCATCCATAGTTTGAAGTATATCATGTGAGAAGAGAGAAAGCTGGGTTTCGCAGGATCGATGCTTTCTAAAACTATGCTGATTCGAGGACATGAGCTTTTCGGTATTTAGGAAATTTATTGTATTCGAATTCAGAACATGCTCTAGAAGTCTGCAGCAAACCGATATTAAGGATATCAGTCTGTAATTTTTTGGGTCCGTTCTTTTAGCCTTCTCAAATATAGGAGTCACCTGCGCTTTTTTTCAGTCCCTTGACACTTTGTGCTGGTCGAGGGATTCGTGATAAATGAAAACTGAGTAAGAAGCCAATGACGTAGAGTACTCTTTGTGAAACCGAAATGGGATTCTATTTGGATCTGGCGACTTATTTGTTTTCAACTCTTTCAATTGTTATTCTACGCCAGTGGTGCTTCTTACATTGCCACCCATACGGGACTCAGTGCGATGGTCAAATGATCGTACGTTTGTACGATTCTCCTGCGTGAATGATTTCTTAAACGTGGAATTTAAAACTTCGGCCAGCCTTTTGCTATCTTCTACTGCCAAAACAGACTGGTCAACTAGTGACTGGCTGCTAGCCTTCGACCAGCTCAGCGATTTTACATAGGATCAGAAATTTTTCGGGTTCTCCGCCAAGTCATTAGCCAAGGTATGGCGGTCGTAGCTATTGTATGCTTCGCGTACTGATCTTTTCACAACCGCACGAATCTTCATTATTCTTTGCCTGTCGCCATTTCCGCGTCCTCTTTTGAACCGAGAGTGCAACAGGCTTTGCTTCCTCAGCATTTTCCGAATTTTGTTGTTTAACCACAGTGGGTCTGTCCCGTCCTTATTGCACTTACTAGGCACAAGCTTGTCCAGAGCACGATTTACAATCTGTTTAAACTTTGCTCATAATTCCTCTGTGTCCGACATCCTGGAACTAAATAATTGCAGTTCATTGTCTAAATGAGATGTTGACAATTGATTATCTGTACTTTCTAGCAGAAACTCTCACTAGCCCTCTTGGCTGATTTATTTACTTTCGTGACTATAGTCGCTATGATGGCATCATGATCACTAATCCCTGTCTCTATACTGACACCATCGATAAGGTCTTCAGCCTGTTCGTAGCTACAAGGTCCAAGATACTTCCATTGCTTGTGGGCTGCCGAACTAGCTGCTCAAGGCAGTTTTAGGAAAACGTGTTGAAAAGCACTTCAGAAGATTGTCTGTTGAAACTCCTCCAATGAATCCAGTCTGTACTCGATAGATGAAAGTCACCACCAACTAGTATTACATCATCCGGGTTTTTATGCACAACTGATCATAGACTTTCTTTGAATGACTCTATAACTGCCACAATGGAGTTGGGTGCTCGGTAAAAACATCCAAGCGCCAGATAACTTCACTATCAGACTCAATTCCAAACTCTGCAGAGACGATATTTTTGTACACTGCAATGAACACTCCACCTCCTAAGGCGTGTAATCTGTTTTTCCAATAAACATTCCAAGACTCGCTCAATATCTCAGAGCTTTTTGCTTTGGATTTTAGCCAGCTCTCAGTCTGAAGAATAATTTGAGGTTGAGAACTTCCCTGGAGGGCAGCAAATGCGTTAACCTTGTTACGAATAGTTCGAAAATTTACTATCAAAATTTTTGCAGTCGAACTGTCTTTATTTTGAATGCAGTCTGATTTCCCCATATGCGTATCAACTGGCGAGTGTTCATAAGAGTACCGCCTAGCCTAAAAAAAAACCCATGTGCACTCCACAAGTACTCTGCTACCCGAGTAGCTGCTTCCTTTGTGTAGTGCACCCCTAACCTATCAAGGAGAGTCATACAAATCCGCACCCGACAATGCAGATCCAGAAATATTCAGCCAATACTGTCACAGAGATGAGGAAGCCTTTGGTTGAGACCCACCAGTCAGCTCCAAACCAAAGGACCCCGATCAACTCTGGGAACGAAATTACGAGCAGTGCTTGCAGCCCGTGTGCGAAGCCAGCAGTCTTCACCACCTCTGGAAGCCGCCTTTACAAACTGAGGATGGACCGAAAACCCGTGAGACAGGCACTGTTGGTGCCAACGTGAGTCACAACTTGCAGACGACTGCATCCTAAACGTTCGAAATCCAGGCCGCCTCCACATCTCGGATGAGCCGCCCTCACACGGCAGACATACCGACTGCACACTGGCTTTCTTTCCTGCTCTTGCTAAAGGTCTCCATAACGCTCCTAACGTCGGAGCTCGCTATAAGCAGCAAACCCCTGCTCACGTATTCCTGCTCGGACCCTGCTGAAGGAACGGCCACCTGTTCTCTTACAGGGTGAACAGGCGAGGCCACACGGGCAGCCTCCACATTAGCCCTCCATCTCGAGCGACGCGAACACGTTACCACCTTCGTCACCTCTACACCACCTGAAGGTGACTGGTCGCAGCCAGAACCACATTCAACTGTTCGCAAACTGCGGCCAGCTCTTCCTGCGTCCGCACACGGTAGACACACATCGTCCCCATCCTATCAAGACTGATTGAAGAGTAAACAGTAAAAGCAGACCACGGCGCAGCTGTGGCAACAATGATTACCTAAGGACAACTAAAACCAGGAGAAAGATATATATATGTTCAGTAAACTAAATGAAAAATGAATAATGTCTTATCTCAGTGAGGAACTTGAAACTTACAACACAGGTCAGTAGCATGTAGAAGAACTCTGGCTCAAGTTTAAAAGAATGACTGACTACGCAATGGATAGATGTGTATTCAGTATTCAGGGAACCTCTCTGATATACAGTCACTGTAACGAAACTTTTAAAGAAACAGAGATTACTGGATAATAGGTGTAAAACAAAGCATAGGGCTACAGATAGAGTGATGCTAAATGAAATTCAGTTGGCTGCCAAGCGAGTAATGCGTGATGCCTTCAATGACTACAGTAGCAGAATATTGTCAAATGATCTTTCACAGAATCCAAAGAAATTCTGGTCGTATGTAAGGGCTATTAGTGGCACCAAAGTTAGTGTCCGGTCCCTATCGAATGAGACAGGAACTGAAGTTGAAGGTAGCAAAGCAAAAGCTGAAATGCTTACTCCATTTTGAAATGTTCCTTCACAAACGAAAACCTAGGAGAATTGCCCCAGTTTAATCATCGAATCACTGAAAAAATGAATGAAATAAGTGTTAGTGTCAATGATGTTGAGAAACAGCTGAAATCGTTAGAACATAATAAAGCTCCAATGCCCGATGGAACCCTTGTCAGATTCTGTACTGAATTTGCGGCTGAGTAAGCATCTCTTCTCACTATAATCTGTCATAGATCCCTCGAACAAAAAACCGTGCCCAGCTCTGGGAAAAAGCACAGGTCACACCCGTCTACAAGAGGGGTAACAGAAGTGATCCACAAAACTACCGTCCAATATCCTTGACATCGATCTGTTGTAGAATCTTAGAACATATTCTGAGCTCAAACACGATGTGGTATCTTGAACAGAATGACCTCCTCACTGCTAACAGCATGGTATTCGAAAACATCGATCAAGTGAAACCCAATTCGCACTTTCCTCGCATGGCATACTGAAAGCTTTGGATCAAGGTATCCAGATAGATGCAGTGTTTCTTGATTTCCGAAAAGCATTTGACTTAGTACAGCACCTGCGCCTATTGTCAAAAGTACGATCATATGGGGCATCAAGTGAAATTTGTGTCTGGATTGAGGATTTTTTGGTAGGGAGGACACAGCATCTTATCTTGGATGGAGAGTCATCGTCAGATGTAGAAGTAACATCGGGTGTGTCCCAAGGAAGCGTGTTGGGACCCTTGCTGTTCATGTTGTATATTAATGACCTTGCAGACAATATTAATAGCAAAATCAGGTTTTTTGCAGATGATGTAATTCTCTATAGTGAAGTACTACCTGAGAGGACCTGCATAAATATTCAATCAGATCTTGATAAGATTTCAACATGGTGCAGAAATTGGCAACTTGCTCTAAATGTTCAGAAATGTAAAATTTTGCACTTCACAAAACGAAAAAAACATAGTATCCTATGACTATAATATCAATAGTCACTGCTGGAAACGGCCAACTCATGCAAATACCTGGGTGTAACACACTGTTGTGATATGAATGGAATGATCACATACGTTCAGTCGTGAGTAAAGCAGGTGGCAGACTTAGGTTTATTGGTAGAATACTAGGGAAGTGCCATCAGTCTACTAAAGAGAGTGCCTACAAATCACTCATGCAACCCATCATAGAATATTTCTCTAGTGTGTGGAACCCGTGCAAGGAAGGACTAACAGGGAGATGGTTCGCGCGTCTCCCCCCGTCCGAGGTTCGAGTCCTCCTTCGGGCATGAGCGTGTGCGTTGTCCTAAGCGTAAGTTAGTTTCAGTTAGATTAAGTAGTGTGTAAGTCTAGGGACTGATGACCTCAGTAGTTTAGTCCGACAGTAACTTACCACAAATTTCCAGTTTACTAACGGGGGATATTGAACATACGCAGAGAAGGGCAGCACAAATGGTCATGGAGTTGTTTAATTCATGGGAGAGTGTCACAGAGACACTGGAGGAACTGAAATAGCAGATTCTTGGAGACAGATGTAAACAATCCCGAGAAAGTCTATTAACAAAGTTTCAAGAACCAACCTTAAATGATTAAATGATTAAAAGGTGAACAAACTATGTATCGCTCACATAGAGTTCGTGAGGATAAGATTAGAATAATTACTGCACGCACGGAGGCTTCAAACAATCATTCTTCCCGCGCTCCATACGTGAATGGAAGAGGAAGGACCCCTAATAAGTGGTACAATGGGATGTGCCCTCTGCCATGCACCTCACGGTGATTTGCAAAGCATAGCTGTGGATGCAGATGTAGAAACCTAGATAGCAAATTCTTACCCTCCTGACGTGTAAGCAAGGGACGCTGATGCCGCAATGAACTATGTAGCTGGCTGTTCAGAAGAAATGACGAGTGAACTACAGACTGCCTGAATTTACACTTACAGCTAACAAAATAGGGAGACTAAACTTATTAAATACCAGAAAATGTAAGCAATTAAATAAATATATACTGTTAAGAAAACACAGAGAAGCTAAAAACGTAACTTGATGCACCGGAGACGTGTCACAGGTGAAAGCTGGCACCGAACTGAGCAGCTAACGACACTGATTAGAACGGTCACGACTCTCAAAACGGACAGCTGAGTAACTACTGCGCTACTAATTGAATGTACATTTGCAAAACGCGAGATTAAACTCTGAAAATTGAGACTGGAGGTTTACTGAATATTTACTATTTGCAAAGGTCGTGGAAGTAAATAAATAAAGTGACACTAGTGACTTCTGCAGGGAGAAACTGCACTAGAAAGTAAATTCACTCAAGGCAAAAGACCGAAAAATTCACAAATTTTTGCAACAAAAATATATGTCACTACTAAAAACAGCTAAATAATCATCTACTGTTCACCTCTGCTCAGAAGCAAATTAGAATAGCACTAAACTAAACGATGTAAACAAACTGTGTACAACCATAAGCTGCTGCTGCTGCTGTCGCCGCTCTGCTATGAGGCAGGAGGTCTACTGAATGTGTGTTCTTTCCTTGCAATATTTGCCACTTTTCATACCTTTTTAAGATCTGACGTTGTGGAAACAATGTTACGCTTATCATATGTTAGTTTTATTCCACCTGCCCTGTGGTATCGATAGCTACGATGCCACGGCGTAGGTGCAAGTTTTTAGGTTGGCACTACGACACAGACACCGACGACAGCGCCCTCTAGCCGGCGCTGTGCAGCTCCACGAGCGCCGCTCCAGATTCTACCCATCTGATTCCCAATAGACGACCAAACAACATTGTTTGTATTCTGTAGTGGCTCGCCAACTAGTGGAATCCTTAGCAATTCTTAAACCGTTTCGAGGAGTGCAATGCCATTTTCTAATGAGGAATGCTCGTAATTTATGACAGATGCCATCAAAATGCATCAAAAGCACCACAAATGCATGCAGAACGTTTCCCTTGTAGATGTCGTCCAGTTCGTCCTACGTTTGTTAATACCATCAAAAGACTTCGCGAGACTGTAATTTTTCACACAAGATAACATGTAGGGAGGAAGACTGCTACCAACCAAGCTGCAGAAACAGCGGTTCTTACAATTACTGCAATAAATGCGCATGCCAATTCTCTTGCAATACAAAGACAGTTCGGCATCAGTCGGAGAAGTGCTCTAACAATTCTTCATAGATATAAATATCACTCGATCCATATTTCTCTACATAAAGAGCTACATGGCAGTTATTTTTGACATCGTTTTGAACACTGTCAGTGGGTTGTCCAGGAAGGCAATAATTTTGTGGAGAAAGCATTGTTTACTGATGAGGTCGCGTTCTCAAATCACGAGAATCTGAATTTGAGGAACGTATGCTCCTGATCAACAGAAAACCCACGTTGGCTTCATCAGGTGTTCAGCCAACAACAGCGGAGTCTGAATGTTTCATGTGGCATACTTGGACTGCCCGTGAACGGTCCTTTATATCGTCGAAGGTACGTTGAACGGGGCAAAATACAGTCTTTTTGGTAAATACTTTACTTTGTTATTAGAAAATGTGCCCTTGAGAACTGATCAGGAGAAGTAGTTTCAAAACAATGTTCAAATGTGTGTGAATTCCTAAGGGACCAAACTGCTGAGGTCATCGGTCCCTAGACTTACACGCTACTTAAACGAACTTAACTAACTTTCATTAAGAACAACACACATACACATACCCGAGGGAGGACTCGAACATCCGGGACCGCGAAGTCCGTGACATGGCGCCTCTAACCGCACGGCCACTCAAGTGGTTTTAATACGACGAATCTTCTGCCCATAACTGAGCTGTTCGGAGGAACAACATGGCAAGTCCCAAAACGGGAGTTTGGAGTTAGAGAGGATTAAAGTCTGTAATTGATCCACAAACACGAATAATTTGATTCAAGAATCTGTTTTATTCTAGATAGTTTTTGACATCGATATTCTTACGTAGAGACGTAAAAAGTACAAGGAACAGACAATAATACATGGATTATATAAAAATAAATACATTACTGTTGTGGAGATACCAGAACATTTACAAAGACTTGCTGGAAGACTTCACCGTATATCTCGTTGCTTGAAAGTACTTATCACTCATCATTATCATCACAGATGTATCCATTGCTTTAATATTAGCGACAATAAAAATCCATGACGACAGGAGGAATGTAATCCAAGAGGGACAGAACATCAGCAACTTTATGCTTTCAATGACTCTGAGTCCGTTGTATTTTAAACAAAGAATAAGAACTGGATTTTGCCTCCCACGTTTCCTGAAACTTACATTGTGGCAGATTTTGATATAATGTCTCGCTGACGAATGAAGGTGGTGTGTATTCAGAAATCACCTTCCACCTGCACATGTTCCCAAGAATTACAGCCAGATGATTCTGAAGATCAAAGTCACCAATTTCCCAGAATGTTTCGAACATTTCAATCACATTTCTTTCACCTACTTTCTCAAAACATTCAAGAGGACACTGGCAGTTAGGTCCTATATCCTTTTTATCTACTGTTTTTCCAGTATGAGATACTCGTCGTTTGCCTGTGTTACACTTCTTCTGCTTAAACTTCCGTTGTGAGGTGCATCTCAAGGTTTTCCAAGAAGACTTCTTCGCCTTTTCTTCCGTTCTTTCACGACAGGTACACTACTGGCCATTAAAATTGCTACACCACAAAGATGTCGTGCTACATACGCGAAATTTAACCGACGGGAAGAAGATGCTGTGATATGCAAATGATTAGCTTTTCAGAGCATTCACAAAAGGTTGGCGCCGGTGGCGACACCTACAACGTGCTGACAAGAGGAAAGTTCCCAACCGATTTCCCATACACTAACAGCAGTTGACCGGCGTTGCCTGGTGAAACGTTGTTGTGATGCCTCGTATAAGGAGGAGAAATGCGTACCATCACGTTTCCGACTTTGATAAAGGTCGGATTGTAGCCTATCGGGATTGCGGTTTATCGTATCGCGACATTGCTGCTCGCGTTGGTCGAGATCCAATGACTGTTAGCAGAATATGGAATCGGTGGGTTCAGGAGGGTAATACGGAACGCCGTGCTGGATCCCAACGGCCTCGTATCACTAGCAGTCGAGATGACAGGCATCTTATCCGCATGGCTGTAACGGATCGTGCAGCCACGTCTCGAACCCTGAGTCAACAGATGGGGACGTTTGCAAGACAACAACTATCTGCACGAACAGTTCGACGGCATTTGCAGCAGCATGGACTATCAGCTCGGAAACCATGACTGCGGTTACCCTTGACGCTGCATCACAGACAGGAGCGCCTGTGATGGTGTACTCAACGACGAACCTGGGTGCACGAATGGCAAAACGTCATTTTTTCGGATGAATCCAGGTGTACAGCATCACGATGGTCGCATCCGTGTCTGGCGATATCGCGGTGGACGCACATTGGAAGTGTGTATTCATCATCGCCATACTGGCGTATCACCCGGCGTGATGCCATGGGGTGCCATTGGTTACACGTCTCGGTCACCTCTTGTTCGCATTGACGACACTTTGAACAGTGGACGTTACACTTGAGATGTGTTAAGACCCGTGCTCTACCCTTCATTCGATCCCTGCGAAACCCTACATTTCAGCAGGATAATGCACGACCGCATGTTGCAAGTCCTGTACGGGCCTTCATGGATACAGAAAATGTTCGACTGCTGCCCTGGCCAGCACATTCTCCAGATCTCTCACCAATTGAAAACATCTGGTCAATGGTGGCCGAGCAACTGGCTCGTCACAATACGCCAGTCACTACTCTTGATGAATTGTGGTATCGTGTTGAAGCTGCATGGACAGCTGTACCTGTACACGCCATCCAAGCTCTGTTCGATTCAATGCCCAGGCGTATCAAGGCCGTTATTACGGCCAGAGGTGGTTGTTCTGGGTACTGATTTCTCAGGATCTATGCACCCAAACTATGTGCAAATGTAATCACATGTCAGTTCTAGTATAATATATCTGTCCAATGAATACCCGTTTATCATCTGCATTTCTTCTTGGTGTATCAATTTTAATGGCCAGTAGTGTACCTACGGCTTTGACAATCTGCTCTACACTAAGGCCAGTCTGAAATTTTTCGCAGATTACCCGAACAACAACGAAGATTATTGTTGAACGTGGAAGATTGGGTTCAACGTCAACAACCTGGAAAACTGTTCGGTCTCCTCTTACAAGGAGAGGTGCCTCAGCAGTGCGATCGACTTTTTGAACTCCTTCTATTTGGTGATGCAGGTTAAGGTTCCAGGTATTATACCCTGCTACCATTCACCCTGCTGGCCACCGTTTGCGAGTAACTGACAAAAAAAATTAGGAATTTTGTGTGATTCACTACTGCTTTAAAATAGGAGTACTTTACGAACTGGTTGCGTAGCATGGGCATAGTACGAACCTCATATGCAAGAAGTTGTGGGTTAGAATCTTGTTATGCTCTTTGAAATAATTTATTTTTAATTCTTTATTAAATGATTTTAATATTTACTTTCATTCAGTTAATCGTCTTAAATATATTTTTTTTATTTTTATTCCGTTGTCACATAATTTTAATCACCATATTAACTTTTTCAATTGCTCTCATTTTTACTTCTCGTCATGCGTTTTCCAGTTGGGATCTTTGAGCACGTGAATTTAATTATTTAAATACTTTTATTTATCAATCACAATATTTAAACATTTGAAAATACCAATTTATCAGTTAAAAAACAAAAGACGAAATGATCTATTTATGCTGTCAAAAATGAAAGTTTCATTACAAGACATACATTTTCTTGGATGGTAATCATCATACAAACATCTAAACATAAATGTTTATTGTACAATGGAAAAAATAGCGCAGATGAAGAACTAAATGTAAAAAAGGATTATAAGTACAGCGAAATTCAAGCAACACGAGGAATATGCACTGAAGCACCAAAGAAACTGGTATAGGCATGCGATTCAAATACGGAGATATGTAAACAGGCTGAATACGGCGCTGCAGTCAGCAACGCCTATATAAGACAACAAGTGTCTGGCGCAGTTGTTAGATCGATTACTGCTGCTACAATGGAAGGTTATCAGGATTTAAATGAGTTTGAACGTGGTGTTATAGTCGGCGCATGGGCGATGGGACACAGCAACCCCGAAGTACCGATGAAGTGGGGATTTTCCCGTACGACCATTTCAAGAGTGTACCGTGAGTATCAGGAATCCCGTAAAACATCAGATCTCCGACACTGCTGCGGCAGAAAAAAGATCCTGCAAGAACGGGGCCAACGACGACTGAAGAGCATCGTTCAACGTGACAGAAGTGCAACCCTTCCGCAAACTGCTGCAGATTTCAATGCTGGGCCATCAGCAAGTGTCAGTGTGCGAAACATTCAACGAAATGTCCTCAATGTGAGCTTTCGGAGCCAAAGGCCCATTCGTGTACCCTTGATGACGGCACGACACAAAGCTCTACGCCTTGCCTGAGCCCGTCAACACCGACATTGGACTGTTGATGACTGGAAACATGTTGCCTGGTCGGACGAGTCTCATTTCAAATTGTATCGAGCGGACATACGTGTACGGGTACGGAGATAAACTCATGAGTCCAAGGACCCTGCATGTCATCAGGGGACTGTTCAAGCTGGTGGATGCTCTGTAATGGTGTGGGGCGTGCGCAATTGGAATTATATGGGACCCCTGATACGTCTAGATACGACTCTTGACAGTGACATGTAGGTAAACTTCCTGTCTGATCACTTGCATCCATTCTTGTCCATTGTGCATTCCGACGGACTTGGGAAATTCCACCAGGACAATGCGACAACCCACACGTCCAGAATTGCTATGGAGTGGCTCCAGAAACACATTCTGAGTTTGAACACTTCCGCTGGACACCAAACTCCCCAGACATGAACGTTATTAAGCATATCTGGGATGCCTTGCAACGTGCTGCTCAGAAGATATCTCCACCCTCTCATACTCCTAAGGATTTATGAACAGCCCTGCAGGATTCAAGGTGTCAATTCTCTCCAGCACTACTTCACATTAGTCGAGTCCATCCCACGTCGTGTTGCGGGATTTCTGTGTGCTCGCGAGAGCCCTACACGATATTAAGCAGGTATACCAGTTTCTTTGCTCTTCATTGTAAATGATGAATGCAATAACATGGACGAAAATATAGGATGATGAAACATAAGACAACAAATCGATGTTAATACATGGCAGTCATTAAAACCACACGCGCAAGGGCAAATATCCCCCCCCCCTCCTGCTAAACGAATGATGGGAATTAAAAATGCGAGCAACTGAAAAAGTTAATACGGTGATTAAAACGACGTGACAAAGGAATAGAAATAAAAAAAAATTTAAACCAATTAACTGAATAAAAATAATTATCACAACCATTTTGATAAATATTTAAAAATAGAAAATTTCAATACAACTAAAGATTCGAACACAGAATATTTCGCATATGAGACTAGTACTATAACCATTATGCTACGAAGCCGGTTTGTAAAAGAAAACTCTCCTATTTTCAAGATGTAGAGCATCACGAAAATTCCGAAATTTTTTGTTCGTCGATTACTCTCAAAACGATAGCCCACTAAGGTGAATGGCTGCAGGTGTAATACCTGTGACCGTAACCTATATGACAGTATAGATAATTTCAAAAAGTCGATCCCACCACTAGGGACCTCTTCTTGTCAGTCTAGCTGCATTACTGATGGAGATCGCTTCATTGTGGTATAGGGTCATTCACCGTTTGGCGGCCCTCTTTTTCGCCTAGTTCTTCGCCCAACTAATCAATGTGACGAATGTCACCAAATGATACCTTACTTCACAGGCTGTTCTCTTGCAGACGGCGTCAGTGGCTCTGGATTCGTCGACAATTGGCTTTCCTTTCTCGTAGGCCTAAATCTGCTTTTCAAATGAATTTCTTAATCATCCATATGTACACTTTTTTCCTCAGACGAAAACGAATACGATCGTCTGGTTCCTGGGTCACTACGTTCACTATGCTGTTGAAGGAGATAACGACCCCGATCCCCGTGTCTTTTACCAGTATCTAGAGACCGCGCATTGGAAGTGGTTTCTTGCAAATTTGCTTTTTCTTCTTTTTAGGCGACAGGGTGTTGTTTAAGTTCTCCTGTGGTCTTCGTTCCTCACTGTTTCTGGTGACCAGTTAAATGAAACTTTGTTTTGTTCACTTTTCTTCCTTATACACAAATTAAAAAAATAAAAAATAAATTCAATTAAAAATAGGTTAAAATAGGTTGTCAGTTTGTTTCTTGGATACTTAAAATATTTTTTTCTTGTTTTGTTACTAATACTTATTTGCTTTCTCAATTTGCACCTCATATGATATGATGGTTTTGACTATGGGCGTCTGAATGTTTATGGAAGTAATAAGTCAACCTGATAATAAAAAAAATAGTGGTTAAGCGTCACTGCCTCTAGATGTGGGGTCTCGAATTCAGTTCTTGGACAGGTCTGAGATTATCTTCGCTCTGGGAGTGAGTATTTGTGTTGTTCTACCTATTTCATCTCGTTTTCATCGACGTGGAAGTCGCCAAAGTGATGTCAAATAGAAAGACTTGGAGCAGGTGGCCGAAAAGCCCCAAATGGGGTCTCCCAGCCTATAACGTCATACGACCTTTCATTTCGTCTATGTTCTGAACATAGCGAAATATTGTGCAATGGGTTTGTCAATCAGAAATCGCTTTTTAATGTTGATTGTGTGTGGGACAATCATGTTATCCCACATGTAAGAGGGAGGAACGAGAGTACCAGCCCACGTCGGAATTCGACAGCAGCAGGATTGTGACCCGTTCAGACGCACTGACAGGATCTCACGAATGTCATGTAATTATGGTATCAATAGATTCAGGAAGGGCATAATCAACACAACGTGACCAGCGCCCAAGAGGACAGACATACACTGAGGTGACATAAGTCATGGCATACCCTCTAATTTCGGGTGGCACCTCTTTTGCCTGGTGTAATGCAGCAACTCGACGTGGCATTTGGGAGACCCCAGCAGAAATGTTGAGCCATGCTGCATCTATGGGCATGCATAATTACGAGAGAGTTGCCGGTGCAGGATTTTGTGGATGAACTGACCTCTCAATTACGTCCCACAAATGTTCGATGCGATTAATGTCGGGTGATCTGTGTGGCCAAACCATTCACTCGAACTGTCCAAAATATTCTTCAAACCATTCACGAACAACTTTAACTGGTTACATGGTGCATTGTCATCCATAAAAATTTCATCGTTGTTTGGGAACATGACTTCCACCAATGGCTGCAAATGACCTCCAAGAAGGTGAACATAACCATTTTCCAGTAGATGGTCGGTTCAGTTGGAGAAGAGCATCCAGTACATTCCATGTAAACACCTCAGAGCCACTACCAGCTTGCACAGTGCCTTCTTGACAACTTGATCCATGGCTTTGTGGTGTCTGCACCACACTCAAACCCTACCATCAGCTCTTACCAACTGAAATCGGGACTCATCTGACCTGTCGTCTAAGGTCCATCCGATATGGTTACAAGTCCAGGAGAGGTGTTGTAGGCGATCTTGTGCCCTTAGCAAAGGCACTCAGTCGGTCATCTGCTGCCATAGCCCATTAACCCCAAATTTCGCCTCATTGTCCTAACAGATACGTTCGGTCGTATATCCTACATTGATTTCTGCAGTTACTTCACACACTGTTCCTTCTCTGTTAGCACTGACAACTCTTTGAAAACGGCGCTGCTCTCGGTCTTTAAGTGAAGGCTGTCGGCCACTGTGTTGTCTGTGATGAGAGGTAATGTCTGAAATTTGATATTCTCGGCACACTCTTGACACTGTGGAACGTGGAATACTGAATTCCCCAACGATTTCAGAAATGGAGTGTCCCACACGTCCAGCTCCGACTACCATTCTACAGTCAAAGTATGTTAACTCCAGTATTACGCTCATTTTCCCGTCGGATACCTTTTCACATAGATCGACTCCGTACAAATGACAGCTCTGTTAATGCACTGCTCTTTTATACCTCGTGTACGAAATACTACTTCCATCTGTATATGTGCATATCGCTAGCCAATGAGTTTTGTCAACTCGCTGTACTGTTCGTGTGGTCGTCCAGGACTGCAAAACGATGTCATTTACCTCGAGACAGGTAATGGGCTTTTTTGCAACAAGACGAGCACTCACATAGAGAGCATGACTGCGTCTGGAGTACCATGAACTGTCAGAAATCAACCATTGTTGTGGCTTCCTTTGGCATGGCAGCAGACAGAAGTGTGCGACCAGTGGTGTGCCCAATGATAACAGTAGACACTGGAGTACACCGCAGTGTCTTTATAGACGTTGCTGTACTGTGTCAAGATGGATATCTACATCTACATCTACATTTACACTCCGCAAGCCACCCAACGATGTGTGGCGGGGGGCACTTTACGTGCCACTGTCATTACCTCCCTTTCCTGTTCCAGTCGCGTATGGTTCGCGGGAAGAACGACTGCCGGGAAGCCTCCGTGCGCGCTCGAATCTCTCTAATATTACATTCGTGATCTCCTCGGGTGGTATAAGTAGGGGGGAGCAATATATTCGATACCTCATCCAGAAACGCACCCTCTTGAAACCTGGACAGCAAGCTACACCGCGATGCAGAGCGCAGAAATGGGCGCTACAGGGAGAACAAAAGTTGACAAACTGCTTTTGTCATCGTCCTAGGGGCCAAATGGTACAGGGTGCCTTAGGGTTCTCAAGACCATCACCTCTGGTTTGCACAGCTGCTAATTTGGACAGAAACCATTACATTTATGACGTCTTGAGGCTGGCAGCTGTGCTCTAGCTTCAATGTTTCACAAAAATGTTCAAATGTGTGTGAAATCTTTTGGGACTTAACTGCTAAGGTCATCAGTCCCTAAGCCTACACACTATTTAACCTAAACTATCCTAAGGACAAACACACACACCCATGCCCGAGGGAGGACTCAAACCTTTGCCGTGACCAGCCGCACAGTCCATTACTGGAGCGCCCTTAGACCGCTCGGCTAATCCCGCGCGGCTTCAATGTTTACATAGAGCGATCCTTCAATTACATTGTGGTATACATACCAGTACATTCCACAGGTGTCGATGTTGGTAATGGAATTGCAAGTTTCTGTCTGATGCTGATAGAGATCACACTAGATCTGGTGGACCCAATGGTGCATGCCCACTGAGCCATGCCTCCCATGTCTCGGTATAGTGAATGCCCTCTCGCACTGTAATATAGGACAGCCAACAGTAGCCATTCAACCTTCTTGCACTTGGAGCTTCATCACTACATCATCATCGTTTGTGCCTTGTAAAAGGAGCCTCTTCATTGTTAACATTGTGATAGCTGGACTTTGCTTCTGGCTGCCTTATTTGAAATGAGTCTTTGTATGCTGGAGAAATAAAGTTAAGTAAATCTTCTGTTTACTACTTTAACTTGTTCACTAATCATTTCTGCTCTTGTCGAACTTTCCTATGATCACAGCTGCTGCACCACTTTGTAGCCCACTTCTCTTCACCGTTGTGTACAAAGTTGTACATAACCAGTATAATACAAGACCACACACTGCCGAAGCTGTAATGGCCTTCCTCGATACAGAGGTGGCGAATTTTGCCATGACCATCGCATTTTCCAGATCTCTCACCCACTGAAAGCATCTGGTCTTGGCTTGGTGAAATACTAACGTGTCATCAGTCACTAGCGATTGCTACTGAAAAACTCTGGCGTAGAGCTGAAGCAGAGTAGAATGATGTCTCTTTCAAGTTCAGTTCAGCTCAATTCCCAGTCAGATAAGAGTCAATGCTACTGCCAGAGACGGCAGCTCTGCATATTAAGTCTCTCACTCTCTACGTCTCAAATCACCTACAAATTTAATCACCTATCCTTCCTATCACACTGTACTCATACCGAAATATCTACAATAAAAAAATTACGTTATTTGCTACTCTTCCTGGTAATGCTACGTTAATGGCCGGCAATGGAATTATGTCTGCAGCAGATTTATGTAAGGGCTGTCCAGAAAGTAACAGACGTTTTGAAATAAAAAATTAACAATAAAGGAAAACCCAATTTTATTATATACACTTCAAAAGTACGCTTTGAAACTATTATTCTACATGATCGCCATTCAAACTGAGGCGCTTATTATACCGTGGCCCAAATTTTTCAGTACCTTCTCTGTAGAAATCTGCCGCCTGCGATTTCAACCACTGGTTTATGCTGGCATGCAGTTCGGCGTGAGTGTCAAAGCATTGTGCAGCGAGCCGTGTCTTCATTGCTGGGAAGAGGTGGTAGTCGCTCGGCGCCATATCCGGATTATACGGTGGATGATCAAACACATCCCCTCCAAAACCCTGTTGTAGCTTTCGGGTACGATTTGCCATTTGTGGACACGCATTGTCGTGAAAAGACAAAATTTTGCGCTAAGTTTTCCCGGCGCTTATTTTGTGTCGTCCACCTTGACTTTTGTCAGTGTCTGAGAATACCTCTCCGAGTTAACTGTTGTGCCACGTTCAAGAACATCGACGAGAATCACTGCCTTAGAATCCCAAAACACCGTAGCCATGATCTGTCCTGCTGACAGTGTTTGCAAACTCTTCCTTGGTTTCTTGAAGAAATTTTTGTGTCCCCATTCCATCGACTGCCTTTTTATTTCACAATTTACATGCTTCACCCAAGTCTCGTTCCCAGTTACGATACGATCGGTAACTTTGTTACTAACTCTCTCGTAAATTTCGGGAAGGTCAGTGCTACAGCCACAGCTAGTGATCTTCATTTAAGATTTTTGTAACTCACCCAGCACGAAATTTGTGATAACCAAACTTCTCCACCACAGTTTCATGCATCAAACTCTGTAAAAATTGGGAAAATGTTTCGAAAGTTTCGTAATCGTAAAACGACTATTTTCACGAACTTTGTCGTTGATTTTCATCACCAGTTCATCAGTCTCAAGACTAGGCCTACCACTGCGGCCCTCATTGTGAACACTGGTACGGCCATTTTTAAAATCAATACACCATTGACTCACTCGGATTTCACTCATTATTCATCTTCCGTATTCATCACAAACGTCGCGATAAATTTCAAATAGTCTGCATTTTTTGCCAACAAAAATCTAATCACAGAATGAACCTCACAAGTGGCGGGATGTTCTAATGTAGCGCACATTTTAAAACATCTCAGGAAGCAAAGTAGCAGAGACATAGACCATAAGCTTCTACCACTGGATGCGTGCTGAGCATAGGAACTTTATGTCTCCAAGAAGCCGGCTGTAATCTCGCCCACCGCCGCGACAGACCTGAATGTCTGTTACTTTCTGTACAGCCCTCGCATGTTGCCATATACACCTAAGCCGAAGCAAGAATACACAACAGTAAGTTTTATAAGTTTTATTATGTTCTATTATATAACCGTTATAACTTCTTACCTGCGTTTTTTTAGTTGGTAGCGCCACCACCTGAAACGGAAAATATTCAGCACACCATATGATTGCCGTCTAATAAAAATATCTTCAATAAATATGGAAATTAAGAAGCATTTAAAAATATTTTAATGACAATAAAACTGTATTTACAGCTGAATCACCACGATAAATAATCATCGTTTTACCTTTCAGAGATTCATTCGTGTTAGGGCAGTTCTTCATACGTTGGGTAGTCATACAGTTTTAATTCGCCCAGTCATCCAATTGCCAAATTCTTGACAACGTTATTACGACCGTATGTGGACCGATCGGATCAGTCAGTTTCGATGTCGTATCGTTGTTTACTATGGTTCCACTCAATAAGCTGTTGCAACAGCTGAATTAGATATTTCCACTCAATAAGGTGTTGCAACAGCTGAATTGGATATTTCCTGCCGGTACTGTAGATCTGTTTAAATATTGCCTCATGACCACGTATTTCAAATGGAATGATGAGTCGTATGAACAGACGGTGGGCCTAGTCATGGGAAGCTCCTTAAGCCTAGTTATAGCACTTCCTTTATGGAAAAATTCGAGGAGAAAGCGTTGGAAACCGCCACAAAAAACCAACTATTTGGTTCCGCTAAGTAGATGATACATTTGTTTTGTGGAGGCGTAGCAGAGAGGAACTACGTCGTTTTGAAACGCATCTCGATGGGATTAATTCGAAGATCCAGTTTATCATGGAGGAGGGGGCAGGTGGAAGAAACAAGTGTTAGCTTAGGCCACAAGTTTACCGAAAACCCACGCACACAGTCCATTACCTACACCGGGATTCGAATCACCACCAACAACAAAAGCGAAACATAAAAAAAAAGTTGGCGAATAGAGCAACGAACATTTGCGAACCAGAGCTGCTTGACGCGGAATTAAAAACACCTTATCAATGCACTGCTGAAGAATGGTTATTCTCTCCCCTGTGGTAGAAAAAGAGCTTAAGACTGCCACGCAAAATTCGTACCGATGCACAGGCGTTTGTGGAATCGAAAGTTTTCCTGCTTTTCATTAAGGACGTTACTGAAAGCATAGGAAAATTTTGAAAAAACTGAACATAGTGGTAATCTACAAAACAACGCGGAAGATACAGGATCACCTAAAATTGGTCAAGGATGCTCTCATAGCGGAAGATACAGAACCACCTAAAATTGGCCAAATATGCTCTCGAACTGTTGGAGAAAGGAGGTATTTATAGGAATCAAAGCATGTGACGTCATGCCACTGCGCAAGAGCACAAGTAAATGGAAATTTTGCTGCAGTCAATAGCAAGTCAGAGTGTGAGTCGGACACTCAAAGAAGCTACGATCCCCCAAGAGAATGTCTTCCGCAAATGGGATGAAACGTTGGGTTTTAATACAAAATCCGTTCGAGCACGACATAACAACCTCTAATGTTTTATTAAATGTAGTTACATGACTGCCGTCAAGGTGCCCTTTCTATCCACGAGCTAAAATAAATTGGCGCAACCCTTGATAATGCGGGGTGTCGTGCCGTAATTCGCTTTCTGTATTTGAAGTAGAAAAACGCAGCAACAAAGCATGCTTAGTTGAGTGAAGTTTACGGCAAGAATTCGTCATCATATGACACAGGGATTAGGAGGTGCAGACGCTTCCAGTGTGGTCATGCAATGATGATGAACAAAGTGCAGACCATCTCTTGGGGAAACCGGGAATCACAAGAAACTTGGGGGTCTGGTAACTCGAAAACAGCCGTATCATAATCGTGGCGATAATAGTAAAAGCGAAAGTCAGTCATGGATCAGTTATCAACCTCTAGCACGAAAATTTCAATAGGACAACAGTCGTCACCTGCTGGGAACCTTTACTGATCACATCCATTGAGAAAGCCCACCGAATCTAGACTGCAGCGGAAATGTTTCCGCCTAAATAGCATCGAGTTCTGGGTGCATCACAAGGAGTCACAAGGAACTCCCTGAGTGCGAGGTCGCAAAAGGCCAATGACGTTTACGGCATTCGCCGCTCCACGTGTTGCCTACCAAGCAGCCACAATATTGGCTGCTAATGGTAATAGGGGCAGGACTAGGTGTATCCAATGGTGAGCACAGCATAAGGCTATACGGAGCATAGTTGAACTGCCTAGCCGACAAGTAACTCACATCAGTGCTACAATGCTAATGGTGTTGACACAAAGCGGAACAATGGCAACGATAAGCAAAGCAAACATTGCATTACACACTGATAAAGCCAAAACCTTATGACTGCTCTCCACCGCAACGTTGGATGCCGCCCGACGGCGTTACGGGCACGTGACGCTGTAACATTAGTATGTAAGCGAAGCAGGCGCGGACGGGGGATCGCCCTAGAGACGATATGGGCTGCAAATGGGGAAATCCATTGATGGTTCAAATAGTTCAAATGGCTCTGAGCACTATGGGACTCAACTTCTGAGGTCATCAGTTCCCTAGAACGTAGAACTACTTAAACCTAACTAACCTAAGGACATCACACACATCCATGCCCGAGGCAAGATTCGAACCTGCGACCGTAGCGGTCGCGCGGTTCCAGACTGTAGCGCCTAGAACCGCACGGCCACTCCGGCCGGCGAAATCCATTGACATAACCGACTTTGACAAAGAGCAGATTATTATTATGCAAAGCCTCTGAACGAGTATCTCGAAAAGGACGATTTCTCGAAAACGGCGAAGCTGATCGAATGTTCATGCGCTACCGTCGTGCGCATCTACGGAAAGACGTAGAAGAACAGTGAAACTACCACTATTCGCTACATTGCTGGACGTCCATGACTCTTCACAGAACGTGAGGCTTGTCTGCTCTGCAAAGTAGGATAGATGGTGATCTGTGACATTTCTGCCGAAAGAGCAAAATGTTTCGGAGCACATCATTCACCGTACATTGTTGAATATGGAGCTCCGCAGCAGACCACCCTTGCATGTTCACATGTAGACACAACGACATCGTCAGTTACGATTGCAGTGGGCACGGGACATTGGGATTCGACCGTCGATCAATGGAAATGTGTCGCTCTTCGGGTGAATCACATTTTTCAATGTGGCGTCTCCGCAAACGCCGTCATCGAGACGAACGGCGGCTCGAAACATGCAGCACGCCACGGATGCAGGCTGGTGGGAGCAGTATTATGCTGTGGGAGACATTCTCTTGCTCTTGCATGGCACCTATGGTGGTAATCGAAGACACACTGACAGCTACGAAACACCTGCATTCCTTCGTGCTTGATGTCTTCCCCGACGGCGATATCATCTTTCAGCAGTATTAACTGTCCGTGTCTCGCGGCCAGAACCGTGCTACAATCGTTTGAGGAGATTTATAGTGAACTCATTGATGCCGCTGCGACCAAATTCGCCTGATGTAAACCCTATGGAACCCATATGGGACGCTATCGGGCGCCATCACCGCGTACGGAAATCAGCGGCCCATTATTTACACGAATTACATGATCTCTAAGTAGACATCTAATACCACATACCTCCACAAACCTACCAACAAACTGTCGGATCCCTGATACGGAGAATCGGTGACGTATTTCGTACCAAAGACGGGCAAACAAGGTGTTAAGCAGGTGGTCATAATGTTTTGGCCCATCAGTGCATCTACAGTAAAAATTGTCGAAGTTGACATTTCGTCAGAAAGGAACGCAAGGAACTTCACAGAGTGAGAAAGTAGTGGCAGATGAAATATTAGCGTTTCTGCTAAATGAGTCACTGGAATGTGTGGTAGCATACACGCTCGACTGTGCCGACAATGTAAATAAGGAGTACAATGATGCCGATAAATGCCTAACAAGTGAAAGTAATACTGAAACAGGTGTCGAGCAATGTGAATCATCCTTGTTGGACAGGGAGCCACAAATCCCGTCTCCAGTGAAACATAGTAAAGGACAGTTGTTGTCCAAGTAGAGGGTACTAAACACAGTTACGCACATGGAAGATCGTCCGCAGCATAGTAAAAAAAACAATTATGAATAGATTTCGAATAAGTCCGCCGCAATATGACCAAATAGAGCACAAGAAAAACTACGGATACTCATGGAAGCACAAGGTGCACATGTTATACAAACAGGTGCCAGCGCGTTTCAAAGATGTTCGATATAATTTACGGGATGTACATGACAGTTGGTTCAAATGGCTCTGAGCACTATGGGACTTAACTTCTGAGGTCATCAGTCCCCTAGAACTTAGAACTACTTGAGGTCATCAGTCCCCTAGAACTTAGAACTACTTAAACCTAACTAACCCTAAGGACATCACACATCCATGCCAGTGGCAGGATTCGAACCTGCGACCGTAACGGTCTCACGGTGCCAGACTGTAGCGCCTAGAACCGCTCGGCCACCCGTACATGATAGTGATGTACTATCACATCAAACTGCGCTTGACATAGATTACAGTGATTTCAGGGGAAGAATAACTTCAAACAGTGCTACAATGAAATTTCAAACCAAGCGTCAACTTGATACGCAGCAAACTGCGGAATCATCCAGAAAATTTGTAAATGGGATAAGTAAACATCCCATCGTTCAGTAAGGTATTTATTTTCAGCTGCGACTAGTCGGGATTTGAAGAGGAAATGCACATCAAAGCAACACTGGAATTTAGATGTACCAAGTGAGTTGTATGAAGATCAGCTAAGGTCAGTGCCTTAACGCATCCATATACAATTACGCCGACAGTTAACCTGGGTTTTTTATTTAATCGTATGGCTAGGGCCCCCGTCGGCCAGACCGTTCGCCGGGTGCCGGTCTTTCAATTTGACGCCACTTCGGCGACCTGCAGTCGATGAAGATGATAGGATGATAATGAGGACAGCACAACACCCAGACCCTGGAAGGAGAAAATTCCCCGACCCAGGCGGGAATCGAACCCGGATCCGGAGTACTGACAATCCGTCACGCTGGCCATTCAGCTACCAGGGGCAGACTTTTGGGTGGTAAATTGGGTGTACAGTCATTTACTGTGCTGCGACAAGTTGGAGGTGCTCTGCCCCTACGATTCATTCTCGCGTGCGTGATGTTGCAGTGGCAGTAGGGAATACTTGCGTCACAGAAAGCACGAGTGGGAAAATGGACGTAAGAGAACCACAACTATGGTATCAATACTGTTTTTGGCCAATAGCTTGTCAAAATAAGTTGCTTTAGCTTGATTCCTGATCTGCGTGTAAAAATCATACGCCTCTAAAGCAAATTATTCTTCATGTAAAGTGCGTGACATTGCAGTTCGTACCACCTGGAAATACTAGACAAATTCAACCTCTGGATGTTTGTTTTTTTCGTGCATATAAAACATATTCAAAAAATGGTTCAAATGGCTCTGAGCACTATGGGACTTAACATCTGAGGTCATCAGTCCCCTAGAACTTAGAACTACTTAAACCTAACTAACCTAAGGAGGACACACACATCCATGACCGAGGCAGGATTCGAACCTGCGACCGTAGCGGTCGCGCGGTTCCAGACTGAAGCGCCTAGAACCGCACGGCCACTCCGGCCGGCCTAAAACATATTATCGTACTATCTGCAGCTATGCCTTAGAGGATAGCCAGTTTCATGATAAAACTCCACTAGAGTCTGTTTCGCAATCGGTTGCATGCCATCATATTGCATCATCTCTGATCATGCTGTTTAATATGATTCTATATGTTTTCTTTAAGACTGAATACCTAGCTGAACGTCCTGCTCGGTTTGTAGCTCGCAAGCAGTTCACCTTCGATATTGATGGTGCGTACCTTTGTGATCACTGTGGTCCACCAATTTCCTTTCCGCGTTCATGGCGCAAGTTAATGGTTTGTTGAGATCGTTTCTTAAACGTCGTTGATGTCCATTTTGCGAAGTGTAACACATACATCCTATAGAAGACTGATCTCTGCATCTCCCGGACACCCATTTTCTGTACCCCTCCTGCAGCTAATATTTTCCTGTCATAACTGTTAGCACACCATTTTCAAATGAGCTTTACTAAAGATTGAACTCGCGACCTCGCACTCAAGGAGTTCCTTGTCAGACACAACTAAGCGAAGCAAGCAGTGGATACATTTGGTTCAATCACCGCAGAAAAAGGCGAAGACCCAACCACAATCAGACAAAGTGATACTGAGTGAGTTTTGGGACTGAAATGGTGTAGTGTTAACAGAATATCCTAGTAAGAGGCAAACCATCACAGGAGCCTACTGGCAAAATCTGACGATGTTACGGGAGGCCATCAAGACGAAGCGTAGCAGGAAGCTGTGTACAGAAATGTTTTTACCCCACGATAACGCCCAGGTCATTCTGCACAGGGCAGTCAGACATACTGCTTCTTTGGGCTGTCGAATTTTACCTCACCTCCTCTATTCTCCTGACATGGCTGTCAGTGACTTCTTTCCTTGGATGAAAAAACAACTGCATGACGGGAATTTCCTGACTAACGACGCAGTGATATTTTTGGTGAACGTTCCTGAACAGCCAAAATGCAGGTCTACAACCAAAGTTTCCACCAAGTCACCATTGTTGAGAAAAATGTGTCGCGTTGAAGGTGTAGTGTTCGATGTAAGCAGCACTGTCCGTTTTTCCATTTGAGCGACATTAGGTAAGGCACAATAGTATACGCTTTAAATATATAATTTTATTTCTATGATTTGTGTGCTGAAATGTTGATGTCTTCTGTTGCGTGGAGGAGATCCTACCAAGCGCTTCGGCAGCGCGGGTCACTATCATGAAAACGCTGATGGTAGTCGGTGGTAATAGCATAGATTATCTCAAAGAGTGAATATGTACAGAAAGACTATCATCAACATCAAGTTTCACAGCCCCAGCTAGAATCTTTTTTCGCAGTTTTAATGAAAACTTTATGACTGCCCTCGTAAAAATGTGTATACTAGAGCGACTGGCATAGTTCAGCGTGCCCTGACACTCGAATTAGACCTGTTCATAAGCATGCTAAAATAACGTGTCTCTGTCTTTATTATTATACAGTGTTCTTGCTCAGAAATAGTAATATTATCAAGAAATAGTCTAATTTTTACGGTTGTTTATTAGTGTAGGGGCTACAACATACAACCTTTGCTACACATAGTTAATTTCACAAAGAATGCAACGTCTCTATCTGCATTGACCTTTGGTGAACACCATATCAACCTCCGACCATTTCGAATTGAACAACTCTGCAGCAACATCAACCATTAGCAGCCCTAATGAGGCCTAGGTCAGAGACTGGTCAATTTCAGTAACAATCATTAAGCTTCTAGTTGTTCATTTGTTCATAAAAATTCGCATAACCAAATGTAATTACATAGTAGAATTAATTACTTAATTGTAATAATTTTTAACACCGTTTTGTATTTTATTCTATTATAGTCTGCAAACTCGCTGAACCTACTGTATATACTTTTAGGATGTTTTGTGTAGGTAATAAACATGGTATCTCTACACGGTATTTCCAAAACAATTACGCATATAATTTTGAATCTATGAAAATGGATTTAAAAATTTCACTGTAATGTTTATTTAATTTCACTCAAAGAGAGTTTATCCAAAGAATTCATCAAATAAATTAATCATACTGTAATCATAATTGGAAATAAGAAAGGCAGCTGATTTATTAACTGATTTCCAGTTTTGGAAGAAAAGTTGTTTTACCAAGATGCAGACATAAACTACATGGATATGACTAAAATTGTCACAGTGAAATCTGACAAGTAGAAGAACGTGAATGTTTTAAGTGTGAACTTAAGCTTTGCTATGAAGAAAATTTGATTATATTGAGAGCATAGATAAAATACCCTGTAGTTTGTAACTTTGGGATCATTTATAGGAATGTTCTGTTTGTATGGACAGACTGATATTACACTTTGATTAGTGTTAGAATTCTATGAAATGGCATTTGTGCAGATGCTGTATCAAAAATAAAGAAATAACTGAAGAAGATAAACTTTACCATCAGGATTGCACTTAATTTTAACATCATCCCTGCAGCAAGAAGAACTGGTATTACAAATTTGTATTGATAGTAACCAGTCTTCAGTTAGATGGTTCAAAGGCTGTTGTCTCCAATATAAATGCCATTGGTTCAAACTCCATACAGTATACATAACTCATGAAGAAGAAAAAGTGTTATAATACGGAATTGCATTCCAAAATCACATTTCACATCATTTCCTCACTGTCAAATTACACTTGTGACTGCAGTCTTACAAGCAGCAACAAGATACACTTCTAGGCATTAAAAAGTAACAAATTTCCTAATTTCTAAACAATTGTTCATTTTATGTAAATAAACTACATGTGTACTTAGTACAGTCACACACCACATATGAAAACAAATCTCTTGTATGTTATGAAGAACAGCATCTATAATAGTTCTAAAACACTAGAAGTCTCCAACAGCTTGATGACTGCTGTTAGTAACAGTATTCCCTACTTCTTGTTTTTTCTGTTGATATTCGTCACAGATTCCTTAAATAAATAGTACTGCTGTAATCATCTTATAAATGCCTCACAAAACTATGCTGTTACCACGTAACATGAGAATTTTCTTTGAACATCTGTTAAGACACTTATTTATGATATCTTTCTTAACAAACTTCTTCAATTACAGAAGAGAGGAAATCATATTTTCGGAATTACGCTTGCAAGTTATCCTTGCCTCTGAAAGGTAGAGATTTCTGAGACAGTGTGGCCATATCTCTAAGTAAGTGTGGGGATATTGCACTTACCATATTAATGCAGCTGTCCCTGAGATAGCAAGGGTGGCATAGGTGAGCACAACGTGTTGCTCACGGAACATATTGAGATTTAGACCAGATCTGAAAACAGTTATTGTTCATTATGATTTTTAAAAGTCAGCTGCAGTATAATGAGCTAATTTACAACAATAACTGCTATATTTGCTCTGTGTTATATAGTAATCACGTTCATTTTTGATATAGTATTTGTGAATTTATCTATCACTTGCACTGCAACATGGCGTAATTTGCAAGATCAGACTACAGAACAACGGAATTTAAAACTTTTATGAGAAATGACAAATGAGATGAGAGCAGTTTATTCACATTATTTGTCAGAATCCAGTTGGTAATAATAGAGACAACCGTTACACTTTCACTCCCTCCTATCTTAGTTATGAGCTTCGTTTTCATAAATAGTGCAATAGTTTACAAACAACCTGTCTACTCTAATATTTCATGTCTTGTAATAATAATGAAAAAATATAGACAACAAAAGCATCAATGGAGGCATACATGATGTCTGTGACCATTATCCATTAAATATATATGTCTCTGATAATTAATAACCACAATCAGCTGCAAAAAAACTAGAATAAATAACAGTCTTGCCAAGAAAGCAGTGAATTTGATCATAAGTGCAAACTAGATTTCAAATGGGTACTGGAGTTTAGTTTTTATCAACGATTCTGCGTGCGGCCTCAAATCATTATACCCTATTGCGTACCTATGCCAAATGAACTATCATATCTATACCTTTCATAAATTGCAAAGAAAAGTGCGTTCACATTTCTTAGTTTGATTCTCTTTGTGGAAGATGTACTGCCCTTAATGGAAATTAATCCTGCGCTTCTTGTTGCCTTTAAGTTCGTTTATATGTTTTTTTCGTTTTGAAGTGTAGCTAAGTACTACAGTGAAGTTCTAAAGAAACTGGTATAGGCATGCGTATTCAAATACAGAGATCTCTAAACAGGCAGAATACGGCGCTGCTATCGGCAGCGCCTATATAACACAACAGGTGTCTGGCGTAGTCAGACCGGTTACTGCTGCTACAATGACAGGTTGTCAAGAGAGAAAGCGGTATTATAGTCGGCGCACGAGAGATGGTGCACAGCATCACCGAGGTAACGATGAAGTGTGGATTTTCACGTACGACCAGTGCACGAGAGTATCGTGCGTATCAGGAATCCAGTAAAACATCAAATCTCCGACAGCGCTGCGGCCGAAAAAAGATCCTGCAAGAACGGGACCAACGACGACTGAAGAGAATCGTTCAACGTGACAGAAGTGCAGCCCTTAGGCAAATTGCTGCAGATTTCGATGCTGGGCCATCCACAAGTGTCAGCGTGCTAACCATCCAAGGAAACGTCATCGATATGGACTTTCGGAGCTGAAGGCTCACTCATGTGTCCTTGATGACTGCACGACACCGAGCTTTACACCTCGCCTTGGCCACTCACATCGACATTGGACTGTTAATGAGTGGAAAAATGTTGTTTGGCCGGACGATTCTCGTTCCAAATTGTATTGAGAAGATGGACGCATAAGGGTATACAGACAACGTCATGAATCCATGGACTCTGCATCTCAGCAGCGGACTGTTCAAGCTGGTGTGGGGTGTGTGCAGTTGGTATGATACGAGACCCCTGATACGTCTAGATACAACTCTGACAGGTGACACGTATTTTATCGTCCTGTCTGATCACCTGCATACATTCACGTCCGGTGTGCATTCCGACGGACTTGGGCAATTCCAGCAGGACTATGCGACGCCCCGCACCTCCAGAACTGCCACGGAGTGGCTCCAGAAACACTCTTCTGAGTTTAAACACTTCCGCTGGCTACCAAATTCCACAGACATGAACATTATTGAGAATATCTGGGGTGTCTTGCAACGTGCTGTTGAGAAGAGATCTCCACCCCATCGCACTCTTACGGATTTATAGCCTGCCTTACAGGATTCATGGTGCTGACATTAGTGGAGTCCATACCACGCCGTCGTGTTGCGGCACCTCTGCGTGGTCACGGGATCCCTATACGATATTAGGCAGGAATACTAGTTTTTTTTTTGCTCTTCAGTGTACAATGCAAAAACATCAATTTCGGAAGCCTATACGATGTCTCTGAGGCAGCCTATAGCGAACGCTAACGAAAGTCAACAGTAGTTATTGCGGTCTTCGATAACCGTCGTATGACGTCAAAATGACGTCACTTATGCACCAACCATTATGAACTGTAGGTTGCCCCTGACGCATCCAGGTGTGTATAGCAGCTAGTCACGTGATGCCAGCAGCGTTCCGAAACGTCAACACAGTCAGGCGTTTTAATGGCAGGAGACACTTCCGTCAACCTACGCCACTCGCTTGGTCGACACATGATTAACGTTACGAATACAGAAGGTAGGCATAAAACTTCAACATCTACTTTCTAGGAGCTAGGGGCTGTCGCATGAAAGCCGTTATCAAGGTACTCAGGATAAGTCCCCCTCTACAACATCCCCGGGACTCACCAAAAAGCGTGGTTAAGAGGTACGGTGGTCTCCTTGTGAGCATGGAGTTAGGAAGCTAAGAGGTGCTTGGTTCACGTCCTGCCATTTCCAGTTTTTTTATCAGCGTATTTCTAAAAGCTTTTGGGACTTCGTTATTAATTTAATAGAAGTATGTGGTGTAATTTCGATGGTATACGTACAAGAATGCTCTATCTCTCAGGAGTCCCTCTCGCTGGTCATCGGGTTTCAGTTCGAAGTGGGACTCATCACTGAAGACAATTCTGCTCTGGTCAATGAGATTCCAGATCGAAGACGTGTCTGGTGACGCTCCAGACAGTGATGGCATGCCAACCAGACTGTCGCCTGCCATACTGCGCGGCAACGACGAGTGATGGTCTTGGGATCCACTTCGG
This sequence comes from Schistocerca americana, assembly GCF_021461395.2. Classification (NCBI taxonomy): domain Eukaryota; kingdom Metazoa; phylum Arthropoda; class Insecta; order Orthoptera; family Acrididae; genus Schistocerca; species Schistocerca americana. The sequence continues at coordinate 497,173,290 of NC_060122.1, forward strand.
TTGTCATCTTTGGCTTCCTTACAGCTACTACGTCGACAATATACTTGTGGTGTCACCGCCAGACACCACACTTGCTAGGTGGTAGCTTAAATCGGCCGCGGTCCATTTAGTACATGTCGGACCCGCGTGTCGCCACTGTGTGATCGCAGACCTAGCGCCACCACAAGGCAGGTCTCGAGAGACGATATAGCACTCGCCCCAGTTGTACGAGGAGATTGCTAGCGACCATACGGACGAAGCCTTCCTCTCATTTGCCGAGAGCCAGTTAGAATAGCCTTCTGCTAAGTCCATGGCTACGACCTAGCAAGGCGCCATTAGCCTTACCTACTTTGAGAGTTATAGTATAAATGTCTCCAGAAGAATGCTGTAGTCATCAAATAATAAAGTTAAGTATAAAGCAGCTACGTACTTTTCTTGCTACCATTCAATAGTTATCCTGTTCCAGAATTGACGCCCGTCGGCGTGAGTGTGTACGCGTGCCTTTCTATCGGCTACCCGTCACTGTGGACTGGCTGCCTTGTCAGTCCACTTCATTGGCGACGAGTCTACAAAGGATCTTGTGTTTTGCTTTGCCCTAATTTATTTGTGTCATGGCTTCGCCAGATGTACTGTCCGAATTTTATCGCTTGCAGAATCAGCAGACGCAGGCGTTATTGGATGCCCTTGGACAGCTCGTCCAGGGTCAACGTGCGCTGCACACCGATGCGGCCGCCGCCGCTTCACCGCTACCGCAGGCACAACCTGCCGTTGCACCGCCTTTTAGGCACTACGACCTGAACCAAGAGACCTGGCAAGAGTGGTCCTGACAGTTCGCCTTCCACCTCGCCGCCTACAGAATTCAAGGTAATGAGCGGCAGCCGTTTTTGCTTTCTTGTGTCGGTGTGTCCACCTATCGTGTAATAGTGAAATTGTTTCCCCGACGAGACGTAGCAACTCTGTCCTACGAGGAAATTTTGTCTGCATTAGATGCCTATTTCAAAGAAACAGTTAATGTGGTTGCAAAACGGTATACGTTTTTTCGTACAAAACGTACGGCCGGTCAAACTAATAGGGAGTGGGTAGCAACATTGCAAGGACTTACTAGGGACTGTGCCTTTGAATGTGACTGTGGTCTTTCTTATTCAGATACAATGGTGCGTGATGCAATTGCACAGAACGTTTCTGATGTTCGCATACGGGAGCAAATTTTGAAACTAGTTAATCCCTCCCTTCAACAAGTGATAGACATATTGGATAGACAGGACACACTTGACTGTGCTCAGGAATCTTTTGAAACTTCGCCAGCTGTGTGTAACATTAACCGGCCTGCCGGGCGCTCTCGAGCTGCGCGGCCCGGTCAACTGCCCTCGCATACGTCCGCACAGCTGCCGCCGCGCGCTAAGCCAGGTGTGCCGCGCCAGCACACAAATGCAGTGAAATCATGCCCGCGGTGTGCTACTAGACATTCGCGTGACCATTGCCCGTCACGCCAAGCTATTTGCTTTTTCTGCAATAAGAAAGGACATGTTCAAAGTGTTCGCCAGAAAAAGCTCCGTTCAGACAATCACAACCATTCCAGGCCCTTTGCTTCGTGCCGGAATCGAACCAAGGACACTCAGGCTCGTGGACCTTCGCCCATGGACATTCATGTCGTTAATTCCACTTCGTCCAGTGACACTTTCTCTAACAGTGCCTGTGTTCGTCCCACAAAAACTGTGCGTCGACGTCGCCGGAAATCACGTCAATTAGCAAGTGATTCTGTACCAGTGTCTGTTCAAATTGCACAAAACAGTCGCTCTTGTCAGCGGAACAATAAACTTTTTGTGGACTTACACTTTGAAGGCAAAGTGATACCATTCCAGCTCGATACCGGAGCTGCAGTTTCATTGCTCAATCACGACACGTACAAACAACTGGGCAAACCTCCGTTGCGTTCCGCAAATGTTAAGCTAACCACATATTCAGGACAGACAATACCTGTGTTAGGACAGTGCAGCCTTCTTGCCACATACAAGGGACAAACAAAACTGGTGTCATTTTACGTTCTTCGTTCTTCTACGGCAGTGAACTTGTTTGGCTTAGATTTATTTCAGTTGTTTAACATGTCTATTGTAAATCAGGTCCTCTCAGTGAATCAGACTGTGCCTTCAGACAGTGTTTCTCGCTTATGTGACGAATTTGCAGACATTTTTGCACCAGGCTTAGGTTGCGCTAAAAACTATGAAGCACATTTGGAACTGAAAGTAAACGCGCAACCGAAATTTTTCAGAGCGCGCAATGTTCCCCACGCATTGCGTGATGAGGTCGCCAGAACATTGAACGATTTAGCGTCACAAGGTGTGCGTGAATGTGCGCAATGCCTCTTCTCTTTCAGCTCCGCTTCATCGCGTACGCCGTACAGGTGTTCCGTTCGTCTGGACGACGGAATGCGCACGCGCCTTTCGCCAGTTGAAATCGGCGTTGCTTTCTAATACGTGCCTTACGCCATTCGATCCCCAGAAACCCCTTTTGTTGATGGTAGATGCATCGGATTTCGGGATCGGTGCTGTGCTTGCGCACAAAGTTGGCTCCCATGATCGCCCTATTGCCTTTGCGTCCAAATTGCTCTCGTCTGCGCAAAGAAATTATTCACAGATAGAGAAAGAAGCTTTGGCTCTCGTGTTTGGTGTTACTAAGTTCCATGATTTCTTGTATGGTCGTCACTTCACCATCATCACAGACCACAAACCTTTGACATCGCTTTTTCATCCGACCAAGCCTGTACCTCCACGTACAGCGCAGAAATTCATTCGCTGGTCTATTTTCCTCTCGCAGTACCGCTACGATATCTTGTATCGGTCCACTGCTAAGCACGGAAACGCCGATGCGTTGTCCCGTTTGCCTGTTGCTGAGGATCAAGCATTCGATTCTTCCGAACTTGCTTGCATGTTCATTGATTCGGAAACCGATGAAGTGGTCGAATCGTTTCCGATTGATTTTCGTCGTGTAGCTACAGCCACAGCTGCTGACCCTGTCCTTGCTACTGTTTTGCGTTTTGTTGCTACGCAATGGCCTTTGTCAAAGTCTCGGATCGAGGATCCGTTGGTTCGCCGATTTTTTGCTCACAAGGAGAGACTTTTTGTTCGACGTGGTGTTTTGTTGTTGCGTTCTGATAATGATCAGTCCAGGGTCGTGGTCCCAGGTTCGTTACAGTCCTCTGTTTTACGGCTTCTTCACCAAGGACATTGGGGTATAGTGCGAACGAAACAACTTGCTCGTCAGCACTGTACTTGGTTCGGAATCGATGCTGCGATTACGAATATGTGTTCTTCTTGCATGGCGTGTGCCGAACAACAATCCGCACCGCCGCGGAAAGTCTTTGCATGGCCAAAAGCCACTTCCCCTTGGCAACGCTTGCACATTGATTTTGCTGGTCCATTCTGGAATGCTCGATGGTTGGTTCTGGTCGATGCCTTCAGTAATTTTCCTTTTGTTGTCCGGATGTCTTCCACGACGTCCTCCGCCACCATCCAAGCGTTGTCTGCTATCTTTTGCATTGAAGGTCTTCCGCAGACTATTGTTTCCGACAATGGCCCACAATTCATCTCCGCAGAATTTCAGTCATTCTGCCAGGCCAATGGTATTCAACATCTGACATCCGCGCCGTTTTCGCCTCAGTCCAATGGTGCCGCTGAACGATTGGTCCGGACTTTCAAGTCACAGATGTTGAAATTGAAAGAGTCGCATTCTCGGGAGGACGCATTGTTGCTCTTTTTGTCTTCGTATCGCTCTCAGCCCCGAGAGGGTCGCTCGCCGGCTGAGTTGCTCCATGGTCGTCCTCATCGCACCTTGATGTCTTTGCTGCATCCGCCGCATCAGGTTCCTGTGCAGCGGCAGACTCCTGCTTTTGCTCCAGGCGACGTTGTATTTTATCGCAACTATCGCGGTTCACGGCGTTGGCTCGCAGGGCGCATTCTTCGCTGCCTCGGCCGCGCGATGTATTTGGTTTTGGGGGCCTCTGGTGAGGTGCGTCAGCATCTCAATCAGCTGCGCCTCTGTCGTCGCACGGGTTCTGCCGCTCCCCGTCTGCTTTCAGCGACGGTGCCGTCCGGTCAGCGCCCTGGGGACCCATCTACTGGCTCGCCTCATCCCCAGTGTTACCGACGATGCCTTCCCATTTGCCCCATGGCGACGCGCCGCCGCAGCCGCCGCCGCCGCCGCCGCCGCCGCCTGTTCTCCCGCCGGCGCCGCCCGCATTAAGGCCGGTTCCCACTAGGGCTGCCGCGCGTCAAAACGGCGCGTCAGCGGCGTGGTTGCCATGGAAATGGCGTCAGCGGCAAGGCGCGGCGGGCTCTGCGTCGCGGTTTGACCATGTCGAACCGCTTCCGCTGCCGCGTGCCGCGCTCCAGGTGCGCGCCGCCAATCACAGAACGCGCTGAGCGTGACGTCAGGTACTGACTCCCGGGCCACACGAACTTTCGCCGAACCGCTGGCGCGGACGCGGCGGCAGCTATGAAATACTTATCATCCGATTCCAAGGAAACTATTCGGTAGAAAAATTTGATTCTTGGGCATGTTACGGCCTGATATCTTCTCTCGATAAAGGACCGAATTTCTTTTCGTTATTCGTCGTGGTTACTTGCTGTATCGCATTTACGTAAACCTTTACACGAAATTTTAATGAGTGTGCAGAGGTAAAAACACATTGCGTGGACTTTGCGTACAGTCCATTTTAGGTAATACATTATTGCGTATGAAATTTAGTCAACATATCGAAATTGTTTTTAAAGCTGAGAGCAGATCGATAGCTATCACCGTTCTCGAGATATTGTCTGATATGTCGGCGGACGGGCTATGCCGTGACCGCGCGCGGGTTGCTCGGCGACGCGACCGGTACTTCGTCCTGCTCGTCGTAAACCATGTGGTTGTATCAACCGCAAATTTCGTAAACGGTTCAAGAAATCGAAATGTGTTGTTTTTTTTTTTTTTTTGCAAACGATAACTTGTGAAAAGTCATGTATTTCGTCGCATGATAAATATCCTAAATCTGTTTATCTACCAAGATATGAAAGTAACTACAGTTTTTCAGAAGGGATAGATGAATTTTTTTAAACGGCATTAATAGCATGTCGAATGAGAAGTTAAACCGAAACTAATTTGCTGGTATGTCATAAGATGTAATTTACTAAATATGTAGAGCTATTGATTATTTCCTTTCTTTTTTCTTTATCCAGTGTACTTTACTGATTCAAGACGCGTTTCGCCTTTTACTTTAAGGCATCTTCGGTGGAATCTAGAATGATTCAGTTTTGTTTTGATATGTTTAAAACAGTTCACATCTTTTTTTACGTGAATGACTGATTACTTTCAGTGAATCGAATTTTTGGCGGACATATACGTTTCCCCTCACCTGGTCACATGCTGGAGGTTGAACTAAAACTAGATTATGGAACATAAGCACATTTTCATGTTCGCTCTTTTTTCTTCTGTCACTAGCAGTAGACGTTTTACTGAAAACTCTGATTTGACGTCGTAACTACAGTGTGTTCACCTCATGTCCCTTCCTGTCTGGTTTGTTTATGTACATGTTGCCAAACTGCAGAATTATATGCTGAAAACTAATGTTTGTTTATTTTCGTTCTCCTTATATCTGTATGTGTGTGTGGCTAGCCGGTGATAGTTATAGAAAGTTGTAAGTGAATCCAGTAGTTGTCAGACAGTGGTTGAAAGATTTGGTGTTCAGCTGATTTCAGTTTTGGTTTAAATGTTTTGTGGAGGAGTGCATGGAAGAGTAAATTCACTGCTTACATTAACAGATAAAATAGTAGAATAGTATTTCAACAGATGATTATTATCAGAATAGTATCAACCAACCCCTTTGTCCTCACTCTTTGACACCCCATAATACGTCCTGTCAACTAACCCCTATTGTTGTCAAAGTTGTGCTATAATTTCCTCTTCCTCCTCTATTTAATTCCATACCTCTTCTTTAGTCACACGATCCTCGTATCTAATGTTCAGCATTCTTATGAATCACCACGTTTTAAAAGCGTCTATTGTCTTTTTGACAGAACTGTTCATCATCCACGTTTCACTTACGTACAAGGCTGCACTCCACACAAATACCTTTGTAAAATAGTATCCAACCATTAGAATTTATATTCGGCATGAACAAATTTTCTTTTTCAGAACGCTTTTCTTGCTATTGACAGTCTTCAGTCAGGTTTGCGTCTGCATCAGGAAATGCCTTACAATTTAAAATCTGGTTTCGAAAACTGTTCGAAATATATATTATTCTTTCGTGATTCTTAAGCAAGGTGCTGGCGATGATTACATTATGCTCTGTGGGAAATTCTATCAGGTGGCTTCCACTTTCATCCCTTCCCCCTAGCCTTTGTGTTCTTACTGTTTCGTGTACCTGCTACCGTATCACATTTTAAATTTTTGTCTCGCTTAACTATCTGAATAATTTCTTTTGTCGTACATTGTTTCAATGTGTTAGGAGATAGTGAACAATCGTGAATGGTAGTCATGAAATCTGTTCATGGTGAAATGAGAAAACATGAATAATGAAATATGTGAAAGAGTACAGAAAATGAAAAATTGGTATGTCTTCACCCAACTTCGTCTTTCCTTCTTGTAGGTGTAAGATATAGTTAATCAAACGCACCGGGCGCTTCAGTGGGTCCCGCCCCGTACCTCAGTGGCTGTCCGTCATTGGCTACCGCTAGCGTCTGCCGCTTCCAGATGGGAACGCCAATTCCGCGAGCCGCCGCGTCAAAGCGGAAAACGCTTGCCGCCGCCGTTGCCGCACGCCGCGCTGCCGCGCTCTAGTGGGAACCGGCCTTTAGACGCTTCGCTGCAGCCGCCAAGCGCCTCCCAGGGTCACGCGCCGCCGATCGCTTCCCGTGACCAGCTGTCCACCGCCATGGAACTCCCGACCGCTCCGGACCACATGACGTCATCGCGCGTCGGCTACCCTGACGCAATGGAGTTCGACACTTCGGCCCCTCATGTTTCTTTACGGGCGCATACACCGCATGTTGACGTGCACCCTGGACTAGCTTTTCAGGCGTTTCCTAGCTCCCCTCGGACCGAATGGCCGGGTGCGGGTGGCACAGCCTCGCCTGTTGTTAGGCTCCCCACCTCGTCGCATACGTCAACATGGGGTCCTCCCCACGGCGGGCGGAAGCCTTATCTCACGACCGTTCGCCGATTTGCGGGGGAGGAATGTGGTGTCACCGCCAGACACCACACTTGCTAGGTGGTAGCTTAAATCGGCCGCGGTCCATTTAGTACATGTCGGACCCGCGTGTCGCCACTGTGTGATCGCAGACCTAGAGCCACCACAAGGCAGGTCTCGAGAGACGATATAGCACTCGCCCCAGTTGTACGAGGAGATTGCTAGCGACCATACGGACGAAGCCTTCCTCTCATTTGCCGAGAGCCAGTTAGAATAGCCTTCTGCTAAGTCCATGGCTGCGACCTAGCAAGGCGCCATTAGCCTTACCTACTTTGAGAGTTATAGTATAAATGTCTCCAGAAGAATGCTGTAGTCATCAAATAATAAAGTTAAGTATAAAGCAGCTACGTACTTTTCTTGCTACCATTCAATAGTTATCCTGTTCCAGAATTGACGCCCGTCGGCGTGAGTGTGTACGCGTGCCTTTCTATCGGCTACCCGTCACTGTGGACTGGCTGCCTTGTCAGTCCACTTCAATACTACTCCCTGTTTTGATGCTCTTCATGGTAAGCCATCCTAGACTTACATTTCAACAAGATAATACCCGCCTGCACACGGCGAGAATTTCTGCTGCTTGTCTTCGTGGTTACCAAACCCTACCCTAGACAGCACGGTTGCAGGGTCTCTCCTCAATTGAGATCATTTGGAACATTATGGGCAAGGCTCTCCAACCATCTCGGGATTCTGACTATCTAATGTGCCGATTGGACACAATTAAGCACGTTACGCCTTAGGACATTCAGCAATGCTGGCAGTCAATGCCAAGACGAATAACTACTTGCGTAAGGGCGAGAGGTGGACCAGTGTGTTATTGAATTGCTGAATTTGTGAAGCTCTTTCTCTTGAATAAATCATCCAGTTTTTCTGAAAGTGTAACCGTTTGTTTGTCTGTGCATATGTACATCACATCTGCCGATTTCCACCCCATTCAGATAATTCTTTCGTGTTGTGTCTTTTATTTTGTCTTAGTGTGTACATCCTTTAAAATCAAGGGAGGATCTAAAAACGGCAAATGAAAATTGCTGGATAAATGGCTATCATTGACACGTAAAGACAATAAGAGAACCTGTATTAGAATTGCAAGAGAAACTAAATCCAAATTTTACCAGATTGAAATTTCGACTTCTAAAAACATTTCCAAGACGATATGATCACATGTAAATGGGTGTAGGAAAGGACCTGTTAGGCAAGATAGCAGCAACATAATTTTAGAGACAGATGGTAAAGAATGTAGGGTTCCAAATGATGTCAGCAATATTTATAATCTGCATTTTGTCAAAGTAGTGGAAAAACTTATAAATAATAACAATAGGTCCCAGAAGCCAAGTGTTACTTATACTATATTCAATATTTTTCTGATTCCAACAAATGAATAAGAGATTGCAAACATAGTACACACTCTAAAGTATTGTTTTCATTGGTTAGTGAGACCTCTGATGATTTAATAAACTCAAGCATGAGAAATGGGATATTTCCTAAATGTCTGAAAAAGAGTAAGGTTGTGCCCATTTATAAGGGTGGTGATAAGAAAAATCCTGCAAACTATAGGCCAATTATTATCACGCCCTCTTACCTAAAATAGTGGAAACAGTCTTCTAACATAGAACATTAACCTTTATAGAGATGAATAACATACTAAATGAGGCACAGCATAGTTCAAGAAATGTAGATCTACCACCACAACTACAGATAACTTTGTAGCTAATGTTATCGGACCATTAAATGGAGAAAGAAAAGTCTGGGGGATTTTCCTCAACTTCTCAAAGGCATTTGATTGTGTATGTCACTGCGAACTAATTCACTAGCTGAACTATTATGGTATCAGGAGTAAGGCAGCTGCCATAAAATCACTTGTGGGAAACACTGATCAGTGTGTAGAAGTGAAACATAGAACGAGTGGCGCTATTGTGAATATACATTCTAATTTGCAGGCACTTAAATATGGTACACTTCAGGGATCAGTTTAGAGTCCACTTCTTTCATTCTGAACGTAAATGATATGATATCACCAGTAGGTGACAGTGTAGTAATTGACATCAAGAGGACCATATCAGTAAAATACACTGAAAAGTAAGCACCAACATCTCAAGGTGATCTGGAAAGATTCAAAATCACGCACTTTTCAATTTTTACCGTTTTGCATTTTAAAAATCTACAGACTTTCCCCTTTCAATTGAAATGTAATTGATTCAGTTCATAATACTACAAGTATTTTTAAAATATTTTTTTAAATATGTTCTGCATGGGTGTGACCTACTATGCCTCTTTTAAACTGCTGTCAAGTGTTGTACTCATGAATCTACATGCTCAACATGTACATTTTACTGATGTGAGGGAAAATATGTGTTACTAAGTAAGTGTTGTGGCTAACCTGTGATAGTTCGATATATATATCGCTCGTTCGATTGTCGTGTGTTTCATGTTTATTTACTCTTTTTATAATCCTGAAAATATTCTGTTTTATTGAATGATAATCATGGGTAAGCGTAAAGTGACTAGAAGTCCTCCGAAGGCTTTTAAGGAAAGGAGAAATGTTGGAAAGCCACAGGTAGGTGTTATTACCATAAGCAATAAAGACGATAACAAAGTCTGAGAACCCAAACTTGCTGGTACACCAGCCCATTGCAATGACAGTTTGAAAGAAAGTACTTTGCAGAGGAAGCTTAGCTCAGTTAGTGAAAACTATGAATGTTTTATGGGCTAATCAGATGTGAATGAAATATTTGATACCTTAGTTCTCTACGGAAATTTTTGCAAACTGTGTAAGTGAAGTCGGTCTAGAACTCTCTATAAAAAATCACGTAGGACTTGCCAGTGAAATCGAACTGAGGTGTGATAAGTGTTCATAAATGACCACCTTTTGTAACTGTCAATTCCAAACAGGAACTCCTAATGAAAAAAATGGTAGCAAAATCTATGAACACAACATTAGATTTGTTTAGCCCTTGCGTATAACAGGTAAGTGTGCTACTGCAGGTGCAGTTTTCTGTGGCATGCTGAAGCTTCAAACTCCCCCAATCAAGTTTACGAACTATAATAGATTTACAGGGTCTAAAATAGAAGATGTCTGAAGAAAGCTGTGGAAGAGGCAGTAATAGAAAACAGTGGTAACAGAGACTTCACTGTAGAATTCGATGGTACCTGGTATAAAGCGGGACACACATCTCTTCATGGTGTAGTACCTGCCACCAGTATGTACACAGGGAGTAAGCAGTAATATCTAAATATTCTAGGTGTCCAAAAAAATAAAGGTACACATTAAAATAATTGCACAGCTAACTATAATGGCAGCAGTGGAGGAATTGAAGTAGCAGTTGTTGCTATTACATTTCAATATTCTATTCCATGTGGTAAAGTGCGATATGTGAATTACCTTGGTGATAGTGATTCTAAAAGTTTCAAACATATTCAATAACTGAAGCCCTATGGTGATGATGTTGTAGTGCAGAAATTTGAGTGTATGGCACACATACAGAAACGAATGGGATGGAGACTTTGGCGACTAAAAGCTTTGTACAAAAAAAAAAAAACTCGGTGATGTAAAGGCTTGGATGGGAATTGAAGGTTAACTGACAGTGTAATTAACAAAATACAGAACTATTATGGAATGGCTACTAGGCAAAACACACACAGTGCCGATGAAATGAAGAAAGCTGTTTGGGATCTTTTTTTTTTTAATACTTTGTGAACGGATGAAAGTCCCCATCATTACTTGGTCCCAAAGGAGAAAACAGTTGGTGTAAGTACAACAAGGGATTGCGAACTGGAGAAGTGTACACTCAGAAACATAGTCTGCCTTATGCGGTAATGAATCTATTTTCAGAGACTTAGCAACACCTGAATTGTTGAAAAATTGTGTTCATGGAAAAACTCAAAACCCCAGTGCAGTTATAAAGAGTGATATACGGTCAAGAACCCCCAAGACTGTCTGCTGGAATAGAAACACTTCATTTTGGTGTGTGTGATGCTGTTACTACTTTGAATGATGGCACAGTTGTAAGGTGCAAAGTATTTCAAAATATGGGAATGAAGATAGGTTTCATTATAGTACAAACGATGTTTGCCTTAGACAAGGAACGTCTTTGAGCCGCTGACAGGGCTGTAAACAGCCTAGAAATACAAGCCAGAGTAAATAAGAGGAGGGCAAAGAGGAAGCTGGATGAGGAGTTCGCAGAAGATGAAGATAATCCCATGAACCTGGAAAGCACTAAAAAGGTAATCCAGACTTTGTAGCTCGAGTCCCAAAAGTTTTATAATTTCATAAAAATTACATTTTTTCTCAGGATCTACACAACATTTGCTTCAAATTTTCAGAAAATGTTACACAGTTCCTCCTGCGTAACTTAACACAGCCTTTTTCGAAAAACCTGTATATTGTTGAATTTATAAACAAATAACAGCACAAAAATTAGCGAATTTTCAATACAATAGAAAAAATTAGTCTCTAACAAATTTTTTTTAAAAAATCCCTGTATTAAATTGTTGCCTCTGCTCTAATAAATAACGTGTAACAATTTCAACTTCCTAACACAAATACTTTCTAAGAAAATATCAAACTTATAAGCGCTATTTTATCATCGAAAAGATAGGACTTTTTGGAGCCCCTTAATGAGTAAGATGTCTAGGACAGTAAACACAGACACGCTATTAACAATGTACTATGGTCTAATCTACTCCCTCTTATCATACTATATTTTAGTCTGGGGGAATGCTGCACATATGCATATCTATAGGTTACTGGATCTTCAAAAGAAGGTTGTTAGATGCATTGCAAATCCGATATGCTGCTATGAAGTGAGGCTGATAGACAGTAAGATGGTAGAGATTACTAAGTGCGTGGTTTACGTACATTACTGAAATTTGATGGTGAAAAAGTAATACTGTAAAAATGTGAAAATTAGCATGTGATTATGTTGTCATGAAAATGTTAATATTCATGTTTCTAGCTCTTTCAGGTTATGTTAGAGACATCTTCTTTTTTACTGACTGGGTTATTTATCACAGAGTAATAATTTACATTTTACTAAATTGTGTATAACATGAACACATCGTATAGATGCGTCTACAGATGGATTAATAAATAAAAAAAACATGTGAAAAGAACAGACACCACACGGAATGCGCAGCTGTGGCCATGTTATGTAAACTGAAGTTGGAGGGGAGGGAAAGGTAACGAAAGGGAGGGAACTAATGATATCAGGAGCATCACGAGTTTATGCGCAATCAGCGGCAACGAGTGAAAATGTCTGCCGGACCGGATCTCGAACCCGGAACCTCCTGCTTACTAGGCAGTTACGTTAACCACTGCACCGTCGGGCCACAGTGTTTATCCCAAATGGATGGACTCTGTTGGCACGCTCCCCAGCTGACCCACACTTCCACATAGCGCCACGTATTCCGAGTTCCCGTCCATGTCCTCCATGATCGCTAACTTTATATTCTGGCTGGACATCGAGTATAAACGGTCATCCACACTGATGGCTGTGGATTCATTGCTCATCAAGGCGAATATATTACACGAATCCCGTGTTCTAGTCCCAGCACACATTTTCGCTCATTACCGCTGACTCCGCATAAAGTCTCGATGCATTTAATATATTTAGTTCCTTCCCTTTATCCTCCCCCTCCCCCCCCCCCCCCCCTCCACACACACAAACAAACTTCAATTTACATAGTAAACTTATGTTGTTGAGTTACTTTAATGAACTCTGTTGAACATATACATTATTGGATTCAATGCTGAAAGCTTCAGCTTGTTTCATGCTTGTAAATCAGCAATTCATCTACACGCGCACTGAAATAGAGAGATATGTAAACAGGCAGAATACGACGCTGCGGTCGGCAGTGCCAATATAAGACAAGTGTCTGGCGCAGTTGTTAGATCGGTTACTGTTGGTACACGCCGGCCGCGGTGGTCTCGCGGTTCTAGGCGCGCAGTCCGGAACCGTGCGACTGCTACGGTCGCAAGTTCGAATCCTGCCTCGGGCATGGATGTGTGTGATGTCCTTAGGTTAGTTAGGTTTAAGTAGTTCTAAGTTCTAGGGGACTGATGACCACAGCTGTTAAGTCCCATAGTGCTAAGAGCCATTTGAACCATTTTACTGCTGGTACAATGGCAGGTTATCAAGATTTACATATGTTTTTCGATAGGGTCCGCCTTTAGCAAAACACAATTTTGTTTTTTAACCCAAACATATTTCACTGCAGTTGTAGCATCTTCAGTGGGCTTTTATTTTATGGCTTTTTACCACATAGTGTCGTTTTCCTGATGTATTATGTTTCTACAGTGACTGTTTTGTTTCATAGTTTGTCATCTGCAACCACTTACACGTCTTCTTTTTCCTCATTTTCATCACTGTCGAACACTATATATTGAACTGTCACTGTCACTGTTTCACTGTATACCAGCTGTAAAAACAAACATTGAAACAGTGACAGTGACAGAGATAGTGACAGCTCAATATATAGTGTTTGACAGTGATGAAGATGAGGGAAAAAAACGTGTAAGTGGCTGTAGATCAAAAACTGTGAAACAAAACAGTCACTGTAGAAACATAATACATCAGGAAAACGACACTATGTGGTAAAAAGCCATAAAATAAAAGCCCACTGAAGATGCTGCAACTGCAGTGAAACATGTTTGGGTTAAATAAACAAAATTGTGTTTTGCTGAAGGCGGGCCCTACCCAGAAACACATGTATTGTTATAGCAAACACGGGAAAAAAGAGCTTCAACCCCAAGATGAGTATCAAGATTTAAGTGAGTTTGAACATGGTGTTATAGTCGGCGCACGAGCGATGGGACACAGCATCACCGAGGTAGCGATGAAGTGGGGATTTTCCCGTCCGACCACTTCACGAGTGGACTGTGAATATCGGGGATCCAGTAGAACACCAAATCTTCGACATCGCTGCGGCCCGAAAAAGATGCTGCAAGAACGGGACCAACGACGATTGAAGAGAATCGTTCAACGTGCCAGAAGTGCAACCCTTCGGCAGAACGCTGCAGGTTTAAATGCTGGGCCATCAACAAGTGTCTACGCGCGAACCATTCAACGAAACGTCATCAATATGGGCTTTCGGAGCCGAAGACCCACTCGTATACTCTTACTGACTACGCGACACAAAGCATTACGCCTCGCTTGGGCCCGTCAAGACCGACATTCGACTGTTGATGACTGGAAACATGCTGCCTGGTCGGATGAGTCACGTTTCAAATTGTATCGAGTGGGTGAACGTGTAAGGATATGGAGACAACCTTCATGAATCCAGGGACCCTGCATCTCAGCAGCGGACTGTTCAAGCTGGTTGATGCTCTGTAATGGTGTGGGGTGTGTGCAGTTGGAATGATATGGGACTCCTGATATGTCTAGATGCGACTCTGACAGGTGACATGTATGTAATCATCCTATTTGATCACCTGCAACCATTCATATCCACGTCCGCAGCTCGTGGTCTCGCGGTAGCGTTCTCGCTTCCCGAGCACGGGGTCCCGGGTTCGATTCCCGGCGGGGTCAGGGATTTTCTCTGCCTCGTGATGACTGGGTGTTGTGTGATGTCCTTAGGTTAGTTAGGTTTAAGTAGTTCTAAGTTCTAGGGGACTGATGACCATAGATGTTAAGTCCCATAGTGCTCAGAGCCATCTGAACCATTCATGTCCGTTGGGCAATTACAGCAGGACATTACAATACCCCCCAAGTCCAGAATTGCTACAGAGCGACTCTAGGAACACTCTTCTGAGTTTCAACACTTCCTCTGGCCCATTACTGAGCATACCTGGGATGCCCTGCAACGTGCTGTTCAGAAGAGATCTCCACCCCCTCGTATTCTTACAGATTTATGGACAGCGCTGCAGGATTTATGATGTCAATTCCCCCCAGCACTACTTTAGACATTAGTCGAGTCCATGCCACGTCGTGTTGAGGCACTTCTGCGTGCTCGTGGGGGACCTCCACGATATCAGGCAGGTGCACCAGTTTCTTTAGCTCTTCAGTGTAGTTAGTACAGTTTTTTCAGTAAGTTTCGGAATTAATTCTTGCAAACGTTCACAGCCCAGTCTACGAGAAGAACTTTACAAATTTATAATCAACTTATCTTCGAGGTTACCGCACCCTGCAGTAAAGAAACAGTGTCACCTCCGAATTTCTCCAAACGAGACCGTTGTTATTGTTTTGAACGTCGTATTCACTACAACTGGTGTGAGCCGAATGGTCACGAAAGTCGATAGACAGGTCTTTCTATCTACGATACAGTGTGCGGCGTCAGAAATCTTTTTTCGTCTCTAATACAGCGCCTGACGTCAACATAACGTCATGTATGTGACAATTCTTTTGAACTGAATATTCTCTGTAGCCTTCTGCTTTAATGTATTGTTTCGGGGTTATTTCATAGAGAGGGGCAGTACAAGTTTCGTCAGGTGGAAACATGATGGCTGGTTTACTGGGGGTTCCTAAATCGTAATGTTGATAAGATTCCTCGGAAAAAGCTAACTCATCAGTAGACCTTACTGTGCTCCACTGTAAGATACATTCAAAAGGAAGATGAGCAAAGAACAACAACGGATGATATGTTAGTTCTTTTTGACCTAGACGAAGCTTCAACCAAGTAAGAAGTCAGAACTGCAATATAGTTTCCATTTGGATTCGGACTTTTCTTGTCCACCTTCTTCTCCTGATTTAGCCTAAAATAATTTTAATTCATAAGTTGAAAAATTTGTTTAGTAGGAATAGTTTTTATCGAACAAGGAAGCAATCACCTCCGTAAGTGAAATTTTGAAACATTCGGCGTAATCTATTTCAATGACACAATTGAAATCTTGATCAAGTGTACAATTGGTGACAGAGTACACTGAGTAAATGTTTTTGGTGAAAATATGCCTTCACTGATATTGATCCCCGTCTTATTCAATGAAGAGACATGAAGGATCCATTCTGGAAAGAGCAAAGCGAGTACTGGAGCTGGGTGAAATGAGGTATGTTAGGTGTGTTTAACGCAGTTTTCGGCCTGTCATGTGTTACAGCTCCTCCCCTCGCATACAGACACTCAGCAAGAGATCTGATGCACGCCAACACCCAAAATGAAATGGAGTATGCAGGAGTCTCCCCTGAAACAATTCTGGCGAATGATTACACGGGAACAGACATCATTGTTGTACACATTTATATATCATTATCAAACTTATTAAGAATGGAATTTAACTATCATATCAAGAACTTTGTTTAAATTATAAAGAGACCGGGTCTGTGTGAACTCAGTCCCGACTTCAAAAAATTAAACCTAAATTAGGAAATAACCGTGGAGTCAGCCCAACCTAACTACAATGAAAGAGCGTCGTCCCAGGGACCTGTGTGCGACGACTACTTCCAGACTACTTCTACATTCATAATTAAAGAAGATACCCAGGGAGAATTGCTCGTTGCTGCTGCGTAACTAACAACAGCTTATAAAGTTGTCGAGCACCGTCAATACTTCAGTTCTCTTGTGACTGTACCGTAAAACTGAATGCCGCAAAGTATCCTAATGCCAAAGCCGCCGCAAAGCAGTCTACAACCAGAACCAAAGCTATAGCGTTTGTTAAAAATGTTCTTGCACCACACTCCGTGTCCGAATACATAAAACAATTGCAAGAAGTTTCGCTTTACGCTGTAGGTACCGACGCATCGAGCCACAAGGCTGAAAAGATGTTTCCTCTAGTTGTTCAATGTTTTACTGAAATTGACGGAATCCAACAGAAGCTTGGGAAGTTTGATTCGCTGAATAACGAAACACCGGAGACAACTGCAAAGTTTTGTCTAGCCACTTTAAGACAACTACAAGTTCAATTATATAAATTAATCGCTCTTTGTGGAGCAATAGGGCTTCATCGATGTGGCCAGTGGATTGTGTTTCACCAAACTGAAGAACTAAGAAAAAAATGTAGAAGGAATTGGATGCTCTGCTCATATTCTCCGCAATACTATATCAAGCGCTACTGGAGTCTTAACTGTAGACATTGAAATAATCGCCATGAAAATATTTAGTTATTTTTCAATACACACGGTAAAATCAGAGAAGCTGAAAGAGCTCTGTTTATACGTTGATGTCAGTCGTCAGACTCTTCTTTCTCATTCAAATACAAGATGGCTGTCGTTAATGTCGCAGTTAAGATAATTCTTAAGCTTTGGATTCCACCAAAACAATTTTTTATTGCTGGAGACAGACCACCTAAAATAATTTCAGATGTTTTCAGTAGTCCTATCAGTGAAATTTACTTCATGTTTCTGCAGTCGAACTTGGCTGTACCTGAAAAAAAAATGTAAAATGCATAGAGAAGAATGAAGTCTCGATAACTTAAATAAGAAATATATTTCCAGAATGAGATTTTCACTCTGCAGCGGAGAGTGCGCTGATATGGAACTTACTGGCAGATTAAAACTGTGTGCCGGACCAAGCCTCGAACTCGGGACCTTTGCCTTTCGCGGGCAAGTGCTCTACCAACTGATCGCACACTCCGCTGCAGAGTGAAAATCTCAATTTGGAAACATCCCCCAGGCTGTGGCTAAGCCATGTCTCCGCAATATCCTTTGATTCAGGAGTGCTAGTTCTGCAAGGTTCGCAGGAGAGCTTCTGTAAAGTTTGAAAGGTAGGAGACGAGGTACTGGCGCAAGTAAAGCTGTGAGGACCGGCGTGAGTCGTGCTTGGGTAGCTCAGTTGGTAGAGCACTTGCCCACGGAAGGCATAGGTCACGACTTCGAGTCTCGGTCCGGCACACAGTTTTAATCTGCCAGTAAGTTTCAAGAAATATGTTAATCGACACCAAAAGATGTCTGAATGAAAGGAAGACTGCCAATGTTATTGGCATGTGAACCAAGACGTACTTGAACGAATTATAGAATCGGTACCCTCACCAAGAAATAACTAATTTGATTTCGAAATTTGAGGAAGAGACAATGGCTTTCTACACCATGGCATTTGATTACTTGGAGAAATGTGTTACTTCTCTTATTACTTAAAGAATTTGATGGGAGCATGCTATCTGAAATCTCAGACTGGGTGATGACTGAAAACGCTATTATATACCTGACTGCAAATGGCGCGAAGATTTCAGGTGACAACTGTTTTCAGGAATATATACAGCTGAACAGCTTTTTAGAAACTAAGCGTGACTCGGAAGTATAGAAGTCTAAAGTCTCCGTGAAAGAAAGGGGGATTTACTTGCTTTAGGAAACCGAAAATTCCGAGCAAATGCAACTGTTGCAAATATGCGAGTATTTTTTTCTATTCCCGAATACAATGCCACTGTGGAAAGAGTATTTTCGCTTATGTCGTCCTAGTGGACTGATGGAAAAAATCGACTGCTGTCATGTACTGTGGAATAAATCTTACAGTGCCAGTTTAGCCACAAGCTAACTTACATGAAGCTTTATAAATAAGTAAAAGTGAAAAAAGACTTGGTGAAAAAGGTGAAATCGTACGAGAAATATGGTGTACCAACTACTTCTGCCGCAACAAGTTCATGCAATGGTGTTCTAAATAAAAAGTAAGTATATTAAATAATTTTTTTACTTCATTTCTACACCCCCATCTCAGAGTGTTCCGACGAGGATCCAGTCAGCTATGGCGACCCCAATTAAAGTCACATTTGCTGCTGCTGTTTCATTTTATATCCAACAAATATATGAGAGCAGAAAAGATTATGAAACATGTAAACGTGCACTTAACACACAAGCTTCATTCTGATGGAAGAAAAAAAAATGGCTCAAAGGACAGAAACGAAAAAAGGTCGTATCGTTGATGAAATGAAGAAAATTGATAGAGAATTATCGCTATTGAGAGAAAAAAATCAGCGTTTAGTAGCTGAAAACAATACGCTGAGAACGAAAAGCATATTACTGGTTCGTGTATTGAGCAGACAGAGGAATCAATGCCAACGTCTTCAGTATCGACAAAGTGCTAAAGTGAAAACTAAAGAACACCAAGATTTAGAAAAAGTATTTACGGATACAAAAATTAAATGTCTCTTAAAATCCAAGAGAAGCACCCATTAGTCAGGAACATATAAGCAAAACCTCACTTCTACGTTCTCTGTCCAGAAAAACTTATATTTATTGGAGAAACATAATGAGTATACCATTATTGGGATTTTCTGCTTTAAAAAATGGATATCTAATTCTTTCGTTCTGTTCCTGGCATTTTTACTGATGTGTTGTACTAGAGACAGCAAGCAACAAGCTTATTTAAAGCAGAGAGGCTGTGTGTGTTAAGTTTTCAGGAAGTAAATGTGGAGAGTTAAATATGCTACGACCGAGAAACCGACACACGTGGTTCATGTGGGACATGAAAACAGCCTGGGTATTATAATTTTGATAATACGACGAACCGGTATTTGCTGACCAGCTTCATCAAAGAGATGCAGAAAGTGGGGTTTGTTGTAGTGATTTTTTTTGGGGGGTGGGGGGGGGGGGCTAAAAATGGGAAAGTGTGGAAGGAATTCCACATTGACCATACATACACGTGCTACACCAAACCAAGTGATGAAACGAAACGTATTTGGATATTTGCTGATGCACCATATACGATGAAACTTTTGAGAAACCACTTTTTTGGGATGGTTCTTATTAAGCGACGGAGCGCAATAACGAATCTCCTAATCGAGCAGCTATTGCCACAAGACAATGGAGAACTAAAACTGTGTCCTAAACCTAATCCTAATTATCTGAAAGTTTGCAGAAGTGATAGTCAGCACGTTCATCTTGTTTGCGAACTCTTTTCCAACACTGTATAAGAGGCAATTTCTTTTGTAGTGCCTGAAGAAAAATGCACTGCAGAATTCTTCAAATTGGTAAACGATACTTCGGATACTATGAATTCGACGGTATTTGGTGACAAACGATCAATTTCAAGTGTTTTTGGATTGTGTATGGAGACACTAGAAAAGTTCTTCGCAGATTTTACTCCATCAGTGAAAAAATGGGTAAGAACTCATAAAACTTCACTTTCGTTCCAAAAGAGATTACTCATCTCGATACAGTCACTACTGGGTTGTTTCTCTGATTTAGAACATGACTACGATTTGATGTACAAAAGGTTCAACCAAGACTGCCTTGAAAACTTACTTCTCTAGATAGGAGCAGTTGGCAATGTCTATGATAAATTCTCAACAGTGGGATTTAGAAGCCGTTTGCTATCTTAGTTATGAACAAAGGTATTACTGACATTCAATTACGTAATTTCGCGCCCCGAACTTGTGCCGGCGTTATCAGTGATAGAAGGTGAGCAACAAATGAAGAAACAGTACGTTAGATGATTTGTTTCACCTTCGATAGAGACTTCGGAAGTTCTCGAGAAGGTCTCCGCTACATCACTGGAAATATTGCTTCCAGGAGCTGCTCCGTGGACAAATCACTTGGCCGTCCTAGTGGCAAGATAATAGAAGTATCAAAAGATCCCACAAGTTCTGGGTGGATTGAGAAACTATCTCGTGGCGGCTTAATTATCCATTCAGATGAGTGGTTTGATATTTTTAAGCAATTAGAGGTCCTAGTTTTACATTTTCATGGCAGCAACCTGTATAAAGACGCCAGTGTGATTACAAACCTGATGAAAATTTTGGACTGGATGTTTCCAACTATTTCTCAAGAGGTCATCACAATGTTCGCTAGAACAAGCAAACAGTAGTAGCCGAAAGCAGTACGCAGATGAAGAGCTTCTTCAGTTCACTCCAGATCGTATTATGGTATTTAAATTCTTCTTAAAATTGTTTAAGGTGAGGCGATTAACCCCCTAGCTTCTGTAACATCATGCGTAGTAATGTATGAAGAAACTGGACATAATAGTGTTTCCCTGCTATTTAATATCTACATGAAAAAGATGTTTCACACTATTGCCAACTGTGACGCACAAAACGTGTTTAGTAAACTGAAACCTCTTATGACTGTTGCGTTTCCAGTACTGTTGTACATTGTCAAGATATATAAAAACGGACTGAAGGATGCCAGCTTGTGAGTTACCTAATAGGCAACACCGAATAATAGAATATACATTCGAGGGAGCCACAAATCTACAGTTCTTCTTTTTGGCTTTACCAGAAAGAGACTATGAGAGTTTCGAAGTGGTAGTGGTAAGTAGTAACATTGAGTCCCTGTACACGTAAGCTTCTGTCGAACCCATAACTCACTATATTGCCTTTCAGTTTGCGTAAATATTAATGTTACTTTAAGCGGAATAGCGCCATTCGCGAACGTATGAGTATGTCTCGCTCTGCTGGCGCTAGTTGACAGTGACATCAAGCTGAAGCGCCCGATCGTTGCTGAACGCAATCTTCGAAGTGGTAGCTTTACAGTTGGTGTGTCGGCTGTATACAGGGCGCACAGTAGCGGAGACACGAAGCCTCCTTCTGGTACTCCTGCCTGTGGCGTGAACATCTCAATAATTCATACTACAGGCAGGAGTACTACAAGAAGGCATTCTGTCCCCGCTAATGTAAGCCCTGTATTTTGCCGACATACCAACTGTAACAACTTCCTCAGAGACAGTAGTACTTTACGTTGACGGTACGGCATACTGGCGCACAGGCTTAAAACATCCGCTATACAATTCCAGCGATCTACCTACAACGACTTGGAGACTGGATGGCTAGGTGGAGAATACAGTCAACCCCATCCAAGACCCAAATAATCCTGTTCAGACACAGACATCTGACGAGAAAACGACAATAGAACAACGACGACATACAGCTGACACTGCGGGACACACCATTAGTACCTTGGAATGATTCTGCACAAAAACCCGGGAAACGTACTTAACATACTTGCTCTACAAGAACAGGAAAAGACAACTCTTAATAACATAGGTTCAAGGACGACTATATGGATGTGGCGACCAAACAGCCATACACGTATACAAAATGTACGTAAGACCTGTAACAGAATATGCTGCCCTTACAAGGAATACAAAATTAAGTTGCAGAACCACTGTACTCGACTGAAAGACAACTTCTACAGAGGAGCATCACCACACTCCTGAGACTTACACCCAGTAAAGAGGTACACAACATCATCACTGGAGTGGACCATCCGCAGACCCAACTCACTAAACTAAGAGCGTAGTACAGAAGACACACTCTCATTAACTGAGCAGACAGTGGAAGAAATCCTGACAACAGGACCACGACTAACTAGGCGACCTAAATTCAGTGCGCGCAGCAGCCCATAATACCAGCGAACAATGTCCTGACCTCGCCCCTACAATGGAACGTAGACAAGAGCCAATACTCCCACCCTCCAAAAAAATCTAGATGAAAGACAGAACGACTAAAAACACATTGCCACAAATATATATATATATATATATATATATATATATATATATATATATATATCACAAAGAGGAAACACATACAATAGAACCGAATCTCTCTCTCTGACTCTCTCTCTCTCTCTCTCTCTCTCTCTCTCTCTCATACACACACACACACACACATATATATATATATATATATATATATATATATATATACACCTAGATTTAAGCGCACAAGAACTAAGATAGCTATAAAACCAAGGGTAGGCTTATAAGTACCCCAGTACCACTCTTCAATCACAACGGCAAGTAGCTAAGGTGAATGGAATGCGATCTTTTTTTGGATAAAATATATAAGGGAGAATACATATTGATACCACACTAAGATCGTCCAAGAATTAGGAGAATGCTACATCAGACTATTCAGTTAAGAAATACGGAATATTGATTCTGTGGAAGTGTGTTTCTAGCGAAGTTGTTGAGTGATGGACTCGAATGTTAGTCATTCGTGTGCATACATTAAGTTATCCATGCATTAGATTACCTTTGTAGTTCACCAGATGATGTGGACAGAGAGAAGTGGCTTGAATGTATCGATTTAGTAAGTTGTATCGATTTAGTAAGTTGATCAAACAGTTTTCCATAGCCTAATTTTTCCAGTAATTTACACCTAGTATACATACTATATAACTTTTCCCTTTTCTGGAAGCGAAGAAATCAGTGAAAGTCAAGACGACTTCGGGCCGGTATGGAATAATTCCGCCTGTCCTCAACCTTACAAGGGAACCTCCCCATCGCACCCCCCTCAGATTTAGTTATAAGATGGCACAATGGATAGGCCTTGAAAAACCGAACGCAGATCAATCGAGAAAACAGGGAGAAGTTGTGTGGAACTATAAAAAAAATAAGCAAAATATACAAACTGAGTAGTCCATGGGGAAAATAGGCAACAACAAGGACAGGATGAGCACTGCAACGTTGTGGTCCCGTGGTTAGCATGAGCAGCTGCGGAACGAGAGGTCCTTGGTTCGAATCTTCCTTCGAGTGAAAAGTTTAATTTTTTATATAACCGACTTCGCTCTCCAAAATTCCAGGACATGTTCAGATTTGCTTGGACATATGCAGGATTCGACGGTCTACACACGGAAAACTTTGAAAACGTTAAAAACGTGTTTTGACAGAGCACAGGGAAAACTGTGCGACTGTGAAACTGTTGCAGTCATTTGTTGCAGTTTATGTAACAAACTCTGTTTTCATCATTTTTTTGGGAGTGATTATTACATCCACAAGAAGCTAAATCGGGCAAGGTAGAAGAATCTTTATACCCATTCGCCAAGTGTACAAGTTAGGTGGGTCGACAACATATTCCTGTCATGTGTATTCCTGTGGAGGAATCGGTTGACCTATGAGCTTGTGATCAAATGTTTTCGGTTCCCATTGGAGAGGCACGTCCTTTCGTCTACTAATCGCACGGTTTTGCGGTGCGGTCGCAAATCACAGACACTAAACTTATTACAGTGAACAGAGACGTCAATGAACGAACGGACAGATCATAACTTTGCGAAAATAAGGAAAGTAAACTTTTCACTCGAGGGAAGGCTTGAATCAAGGACCTCTTGTTTCGCAGCTGCTCACGCTACCCACGGGATCACGGCGTTCCTGAGCTCACATTCTCCTTGATGTTGCCTATCTTGCGCATGGACTACTCAGTTTGTACATTTTGCTTATTTTTTTCATAGTTCTACACAACTTCTTCCTGTTTTCTCGATTGATCTGTGTTCAGTTTTTCAAGGCCTATTCACTGTGCCAACTTATAACTAAATCTGAGGGGGGTGCGATGGGGAGGTTCCCTTGTTAGCACTAAACAAAAGTACAAAATGCCATGACATTTTAGTAGGCACTGTTGACTCCAGTGGGCTGCCAGCCATGCGAGTAGGAGCTAGGGTTTGTTTACCATACACTTCTTACGTCTCAGCAGCAATTTAACGTGGCAGAAATGTCGCGTATAAGATTCCAGTATGCATCGCAAAAAGGCCAAGTTATATCAATTATGCGGTCTTTCTTTCGCACCAATAACAAGAGTGGCGTAGTTACGATACTTTCTATATAATGTTAAATCATTGTGATCCACTGTCCGCCTTCTTAGCTGGGTGGTACCGTGCTTGCCTCCCGTGCAAGCGGACCTGGATTCGATTCCCGGCCGGGTTGGAGATTTTCTCCGCTCGTGGACTGGATGTTGTGTGATCCTCACACATCATTTCACCCTCATCACCGGCACGCAAGTCACCCAATGTGGCGTCGACTGAAATAAGACTTGCACTTGGCGGCCGTACTTCCCCGGATGGGGCCTCCCGGCCAACAATGCCCTACGCTCATTTCATTATGATCAACTCAGAAGTTTCCTGACTAACTGAACTGTGTAGACCATAGCCTATAGCTTACAAGAGAGAGGGGCAGAGATTCAAAAATGTTCAAATGTGTGTGAAATCTTATGGGACTTAACTGCTAAGGGCATCAGTCCCCTAAGCTTACACACTACTTAACCTAAATTATCCTAAGGACAAACACACACACCCATGCCCAAGGGAGGACTCGACTCTCCGCAGAGATTCAACGACGTGGTTGGTGTTGACGGATGTGGAGGGAGGGACAGTGCATTCGCAGGTTCCTCGATTATTGTGACGTCTACCGTCGGCACACAGAGTTTGATAGTCCAATTACAATGAAGTAGGCGCTACAAGTAAACTGTCTTTCTCAGATCGAGCCTGAGGCATAAATGTAGTTTTCACTGACGTTGTGAAATCGCGCCAAGGGTTCTATGGTCATCACAAGGGCTCTAAGGTCGCCAAACAATGTTTTTAGTTAATATTTTTTCACCAGTAATATTTTATGGCACATTGTCTCTGTATAATGGGCACTTCGCGCCTATAAAAATATGCCCAAAGTGGTTCTGCAGAAAAAATGGGCTGAAAGGGTCATAACATGCCTGAAAAGAACTCTAAAGGACTAGCAAAAATTATGTAAAACTGGAAAGACTTCAAATTCAGTAAAATATTTGTACCAGTAATAACATCTTTACTCTTTTATGACACAAATCATAAGCTGCATGGTTTCGATGAATTACCATCACTTTGCAAGATACTGAGAAAAAGCATAAAGTATACCATTTTGTTTTAACTTTATATTATGCGTACTTACTTGTTGCCTATATGACTCAAGTTTGTTATGTGTTGAAGTGCGTAAATAAACTGCAAAACTTTACTGATGCACAGGCTTCGTTTTACATAATCTACATTCGCTGCTGTCGCAGGGAAAAGAAGGAAACCAGTGAGAAAATACTCCTGTTCGCGCACAAAAAAGGTGAAAATTTCGTGTTTAAAACGCTCTGACAGATAAGTGGGGGCCCAACAGTAGTGGGAAAAATACAGTTCTAGCCCACTTTTGATATCAAATTGATATCGAATTAATTATGCAAATTAATTGATCAATTAATTATCACTCACCCACATTAGGGGCTTTCCACAGCTGGCACATGGGTGACTTCAGGGAACTCCTAGCCCCCTTCCCTCCCCTCCCCATGTCCCTCCCCTCATCCTGCCCTCCCCTGATCCTGCCCCTCCCCTCCACACACCTCCCTTCTGTGATGTAATCCAAGATGGCAGCCTGGGAAAAAATGGCGGGAAATTCGATCAGCTGTGTCGAGCTGCTGGACTGAGAGGACTAAATGATCTCCCCACACACCCTCAAAACTGGCAGGAAATTAACATTTTGGCGGGAAATTCAAAAATGGTTGGAAATTCATATTTATTTGCAGGAATATCACATTTTGTTTGTTCACCTTGAGGTCCGAATACCAACTGACCTAGTTTACAACACCACCATCACAGGGCACTTAAATACCATCCAGCATCTGCCACACCCATCACCACCACTGCCACATCCCCTCCCCTCCCCCATCCTCTTGTGAAGGAGTTTAAGTCTGTGCTGAGACATCAGACAGGACTGACATAAGTATTTACTCTGCACTGTGTGTTCAATGGACGAGATGTCTGTGTTGTTCAAGAAGGAGTTCAGCAGCTCCATCCAGTTTCTCCAATAACTACTAGATTTGGAGTGGATATTTTCCCTATTAGTCTAGCACTCGAGAGTTGCTACAGTCATTCTAGCCAATAGCCCTATATGGGAAGGATGGTTGGTGGTAATAATAATAATAATAATAATAATAGGACAACAAGCTATCATTGAACTATAGGGGAGTAGCTTCCTACTGATCTACAAGTCAACAGTTACTGCTGGAAAGAGAATAAGGATGGGTAATAATTACATTACAACAGCGACTCACTGTCCAACTGAGCCTGTATTTTTTTTTTTTCTTTATTGAATTTCGATCCCCCCCAAAGAGAGCGAGGCAGGCTGGCAGAAGTTTAATACGCCGCTCTACAGCCTACAGAAGAGTTAAAAAACATAATGAGAAGATAACAAACAAGAAGAAACAGGCAATAAAATTGTGACTTTTTTAAAAACTGTAAAATGGCGGAAAATTGTGGAAGTTAAAATAGAAAAACATGGGGTTGACGATGCTAATGAAGACACATAGTAAGGAGACAACCACAAAATAAAATACATGGTGACAGTCTCATTTCTCTTCGCAGGAGATAAAAAACACTTGGTGATAGTATGGCTTTTGTTCACAACACTTAAAAAAGGGGACGCAAAACACTGAACTCTCACTTAAACACTGCACTAGACAGTGTGACCCACTAAAACCTCCCTGATTTCAAAGACCCAGGAAAAAAAGACACAGTAGATACAACAATGAAAAATGCACCACATTGTAGAGCATCTCAAAGAATTTATCATCAACACACCTCTACATTTGAAACATTTGTAGCACGAAGAATATCGAGTCTGTATTCAATTTCTTGCCAAGTTCTTTGTAACATTTCCTCTGTTATTGTTGTAATCATATTAGTGATATGATGTCGCAACGTAGGAATATCGTCCACTTTCGTCACATACATGTGGTCCTTTATGAATCCTCACATGAAGAAATCAAGCGGCATAATGTCGGGTGAACATGGTGGCCAGGCAATGGGTCCTCTGTGACAATTCAACGACTGGGAAATTTCCTATCCAGGAACTTGCGAACAGCCATTGACCAATGCGGCAGAGCTCCATCTTGTTGAAAAATGATGTTGGGTTGCAAGTCTTGTATCTCAGGGTACACAAACTGCTCCAACATGTCCAGAAACACTGATTCATTCACTGTTTGTTCCACCAAGAAGAATGGTCCAACAATCCTGTCATGCATTAGCCTGCAACAGACATTTAGTTTAGGGCTATCACAAACACGTTCAGTGACAGCATGCGGATTTTGTGAACCCCAATCCGAACATTATGCCTATTAACCATTCCTGATAGATGAAAAGTTGCCTCATTTGAGAATAAACATCCTGGCATCTACATCAATACGCTGCAGCATATCCGCAGCAAATTTTTGTCAGCGTGGTTTGTCGTTTGGCATCAGGTGTTGCAGAATTTGCACTTTGTAAGCACACATACAAAGACGCTGGTGAACTACATGATGCAATGTTGATCAAGGTACATCAAGTTGCCTAGATGCTTGACGAAGTGACTTACTTGGGCTTCTGAGAAAAGTTTGTGTGATGTCTTCCACTGTCTCTTCTGAAACTCTGTAATGTGCACTGCCAGAATGTTTCAGAACACTTCCTGTTGCCAGAAACTTCCTGTACCATTCCTCAATTGTTTTCACATCAGGTCGATCACATTCATACACATGACGATAATTTCTTTGCACAGTAATCGGCGATTTTGTTTCTGCAAACCACACTACTGCTTGCACGAACTGTTGTGGAGTCGCCATTTTCACTTCACGCGACCATGCTGCACTCTGGCGACGATACTTGTCACTGCTGATGCGGGAATATAAATTCTTTGAGATGCTCTACAATGTGGTGCATTTTTCATTGTCGTATCTACTGTGGTTTTTCCCTCCTGGGTCCTTGAAATCAGGAAAGTTTGAGTGGGACATCCTGTAGATTAGACACAAAGATAACACACCATACCTAAGGCAGATGTGGGGAGGGGAGGACCCAGACAGATGAGGGAAAAATAAGGCAGGGAGAGGAAAAGCAAAAATGGGGGAGCTGATGGA
Organism: Schistocerca americana; assembly: GCF_021461395.2. Lineage (NCBI taxonomy): Eukaryota > Metazoa > Arthropoda > Insecta > Orthoptera > Acrididae > Schistocerca > Schistocerca americana. The sequence continues at coordinate 497,201,945 of NC_060122.1, forward strand.
GGGAGAGATGGAGGGGGGCAGGGCGGATGTGAGAAGGAGTGGGGAAGGCAGAGGAGGGGGAAGCAAAGGGGGAGAGAGAATTGAGTCAAAGAAAGGGTAGGCGGGGAAAAACAGAAGAAAAGGGGGGGAAGAGGGAGCCTGGGAAAAGGAATGAGGTAGGGAGGGGGAGGTGAGGATCAGAGTTGATAGGAGGGATAAATGGAGGGAGAAAGGGCATCATCTGGGAGGGGGAGTTGATGGAAGCCACCTTGGGAAAGTAGATGAAGGGTGTAGAGGAGGAGGGTAAGGGGGACACAATGGTGAAGCCCCAGCAGTGGGTGGGGTGGTAGAAGAGTGGAGCAACTAGGGGATAGGGGGGATCAAGTCCGTGGAAGGTATAGAGGACTCGGATATGTTCGAGGAAAAGGAGCAGATGGGGGAATGGAATCAGGTCATAGAGGATGCACGTGGGGGACGGGAGGCATATACGGAAGTCAAGGCAGAGTGCGTGGCACTCGAGGATCTGGAGGAACTTATAGAATTTGGGGGGGGGGGGGCAGGGAGGATAGCCAGGCAGAACTGGAGTAACAGAGGATGGGACAGATCAAGGATTTGTAGGTGTCGAGGATGGTAGAGGGGTTCATCGCCCTTGTCTGGCCTGAGAATAGTTTAAGGAGACACAGGCAGTTGTGGGCTTTGGATTGGATAGAGAAGAGATGATGGAACCAGGCGAGGTGACGGCGAGTGATCATCAGAGACAAGAGTATCGTTGGGAAAGCTCCAGGGACGTGTGATAGGACCGCTGTTGTTCTCTATATACATAAATAATTTGGCAGACAGGGTGGGCAGTAATCTCTTATTAGTTGCTGATGATACTGTGGTATTTCAGTAAGGTGTCGGAGTTGAGTGACTATAGAAAGATACAAGACGACTTATACAAAATTTCTAGTTGTTGTGATGAATGGCGGCTAGCTTTAAATGTGGAAAAACGTAAGTTAACGCGGATCATTAGGAAAAACAAACCTGTAATGTTCGGATACAGTGTTACTAGTGTGCTGCATGACACAGTCAAGTCGTTTAAATATCTGGGCGTAAAATTGCAAAGAGATGTGAAATGGAACGAGCATGTGGGAACTGTGCTAGGGAAGGCGAATGGTCGACTTCGGTTTATTGGGAGAATTTTGGGAAAGAGTGGTTCATCTGTAAAGGAGACCGCATATACACTCCTGGAAATGGAAAAAAGAACGCATTGACACCGTGTGTCAGACCCACCATACTTGCTCCGGACACTGCGAGAGGGCTGTACAAGCAATGATCACACGCACGGCACAGCGGACACACCAGGAACCGCGGTGTTGGCCGTCGAATGGCGCTAGCTGCGCAGCATTTGTGCACCGCCGCCGTCAGTGTCAGCCAGTTTGCCGTGGCATACGGAGCTCCATCGCAGTCTTTAACACTGGTAGCATGCCGCGACAGCGTGGACGTGAACCGTATGTGCAGTTGACGGACTTTGAGCGAGGGCGTATAGTGGGCATGCGGGAGGCCGGGTGGACGTGCCGCCGAATTGCTCAACACGTGGGGCGTGAGGTCTCCACAGTACATCGATGTTGTCGCCAGTGGTCGGCGGAAGGTGCACGTGCCCGTCGACCTGGGACCGGACCGCAGCGACGCACGGATGCACGCCAAGACCGTAGGATCCTACGCAGTGCCATAGGGGACCGCACCGCCACTTCCCAGCAAATTAGGGACACTGTTGCTCCTGGGGTATCGGCGAGGACCATTCGCAACCGTCTCCATGAAGCTGGGCTACGGTCCCGCACACCGTTAGGCCGTCTTCCGCTCACGCCCCAACATCGTGCAGCCCGCCTCCAGTGGTGTCGCGACAGGCGTGAATGGAGGGACGAATGGAGACGTGTCGTCTTCAGCGATGAGAGTCGCTTCTGCCTTGGTGCCAATGATGGTCGTATGCGTGTTTGGCGCCGTGCAGGTGAGCGCCACAATCAGGACTGCATACGACCGAGGCACACAGGGCCAACACCCGGCATCATGGTGTGGGGAGCGATCTCCTACACTGGCCGTACACCACTGGTGATCGTCGAGGGGACACTGAATAGTGCACGGTACATCCAAACCGTCATCGAACCCATCGTTCTACCATTCCTAGACCGGCAAGGGAAATTGCTGTTCCAACAGGACAATGCACGTCCGCATGTATCCCGTGCCACCGACGTGCTCTAGAAGGTGTAAGTCAACTACCCTGGCCAGCAAGATCTCCGGATCTGTCCCCCATTGAGCATGTTTGGGACTGGATGAAGCGTCGTCTCACGCGGTCTGCACGTCCAGCACGAACGCTGGTCCAACTGAGGCGCCAGGTGGAAATGGCATGGCAAGCCGTTCCACAGAACTACATCCAGCATCTCTACGATCGTCTCCATGGGAGAATAGCAGCCTGCATTGCTGCGAAAGGTGGATATACACTGTACTAGTGCCGACATTGTGCATGCTCTGTTGCCTGTGTCTATGTGCCTGTGGTTCTGTCAGTGTGATCATGTGATGTATCTGACCCCAGGAATGTGTCAATAAAGTTTCCCCTTCCTGGGACAATGAATTCACGGTGTTCTTATTTCAATTTCCAGGAGTGTATATAGGATGCTGGTGGGACCTATTCTGGAATACTGCTCGAGTGTTAGAGATCCGTGCCAGGTCGGATTGAAGGAAGACATCGAAGCAGTTCAGAGACGGGCTGCTAGATTTGTTACCAGTATTTTCGAACAACACGTGTTACGGAAATGCTTGAGGAACACGAATGGGAATCCCTGGAGGGAAGGCGGCGTTCTTTTCGAGAAGCATTATTGAGAAAATTTAGAGAACCAGCGTATGAAGCTGACTGCCAAACGATTCTACTGCTGCCATCATACATTGCGCGTAAGGACTACGAAGATAATAAACGAAAAATCAGGGCTCGAAGTAGGCACGTAGATTTTCGTTTCTCCCTCGCTCTACTTGCGAGTGAAACAGGGAAGAAATAACTAATAGTGGTTCAGGGTACCCTCCGCACCGCACCGTTTGGTGGCTTGCGAAGTGTCTATGTAGATGTAGATGTGGAACATGTTGTGTCGAGGTCGCTCTGTTTCTTTTGTCTCTTTGTTTTTTTGCCGGACACTGTGGACTAACAACATACAATATTACTATTAAACAACAGTAGAAGGCATTCACCAAGAGAGTGAAATATAATCCCATCTAGTGATGGCGAAATTTGCCGCCAGGAAAACGAGAACCTGTGAAGACTAATGTGAGCCTATTTATTTTGCTTATATACGCTACCAGTTTAAAATAAAAAATAGTTTCTATGTACATGGAATATAATAAAGTAGGTACCAATTATCGGTGTTAAAACTGATAAGAAAATGTTATCGCTATAATTAATTTGCTACCGAATATAGTAAACATATTGCTACTGAGATACCAGGTGGTAGATTGACCTTACGAAACAACCCGTACATTAGTTTAGTATTGGATGCCAAGTTTCGCACCGTGCAACCAATTCACCCTGGCGGAGCCTCGTTAGTAAAAATGTGACGAAAATCTTTTCTCGTGAGACAGTAAACCATTAAAAATTATATTAGTTTACTTAGTAGGTCTGTGGCATAATGAGAAGCATCTCGGCTCGTAAGCTAATGGTCGCCTGTTCAATACTTACAGAACGCTATTACTTTTAAAATCGTTATCAAAAAGATTGTGGTCTTTATTTTTATTCGTTTAATTTGGTTCAATCATAATTCTTTTCTTAAATTTAATTTCTGATTCTTGAATGCCTCATATCATTTACTGTATTTATTTCACTATTTTGCACTAATTTCTTGAAGCGAATTTGTATAAATAATATAATCGCAGTAAGGCAGCGTTTATATTTTCCCATGGCGCGAAAAGAAGTTACGTTTTAAATGTTTGTGTGACGATAACCACGCAAGAAAATATACATATCGTTCTGCGACCAAATAAAGTGCTGCTTTATTTTATACCATAAACATTGGTGTCTGAAGCAAAAAATTATTTCTGAACGTTTGCTGCGAACCCCGCGTTTGCTTAATCCGGCACTGCCTACGCACACATAGCGGTTTCCAGGGGCAGCAAAAATTTTATTTTCAATAATTCGCGTAATTATTGACCGAATTCAATAATTTAAAATGCCCTCATAATCTACTTATTAATAGGTATAATCTTACGTTAAAAATTTAGCACATTAAGGCAAGTATTTACAGTTAGCAACTGTGTGTACATAGCGTGTCAGGAACTGGGATTAAGCCAAGGGGAGCAAGCTTAAATTTTCCGCCTCTTCTTTCAGCCTCCCGTAGTTATCAACAGTTTTATAATTGATGTTAGGTAATATATTTCGAAATCAATATCACTGTCTTATAACACTAACTTAATATTTCGACTGAATTAGGTTCAAAGTGAAATAGACGAAACGATAATTTAAAGAAGTATAAAAAATTAAACATTATTACTCGTTGTACAAATAATAAATTTAAAATTTCGCTTTTTCAAGCTTTTTTGCGGCAAAAATGTTTATCATCTCATCACTATTTATGGAAGCAGTTCGTTTGCGCTCTATGGAGCTCATACTCAGATTTGTTATCTTTTGTTGAACAGTCGTGCTCCTCAAATAATATGTAAATAGTTTTAGCTTGCTGAAACTCCTTTCTACAGATGAAACAGTGACTGGGATGGTGTGGAATATTTTTAAGACTGTAGTGACGTTGATATACCCCACTACTAATTTATTTTTATAAATTAAAGCTAATGTGGATGGTGCAGAGGCATCTTGCAAGAATTTCTCTACTGCCAGCACAACGTGTTTGCACCTTCAGTTTAAAAAATAAATTCTTCCTTGTTAAGGTCTTCTACATATGAATCTGTCAGATCCACTACTTTGGCCATTAAGTCTTCCACTTCCATTTCTTGAATTTGGGCACCAAACAGAGAACTAAACTTTGCCCTAATTTTCTCCAGTGCCTTAAACCAGGTACTCAGCCCCATTGCCACTCTGTCTGTCATTTGTAACAGGGACATTCTGAACAAATATTCCTGAGAATGTTCGCATACTTCTTCCTCAGAAAGCTCATCTACATTTTTTTCCCTTTCCTGTAGCCCTTTTTCCGAGAATTCCATTGATATAACATTATTTTCTGCTAAGACTTTAGCCTTACAATTAACTTCGCAGTTACAGGAGCCTCTAGAAACTTTAATAAAGCTGAGAGGGCCTTGAATATATCGAGTATCATTATCAGTTATAAGGTCTTCTCGTTGCAGAAATTTATTGACATCATCATTTTTAAATACTGCATTCTAGAAACAAGTTATAGTGGCTGCTTGGAGCGATGAATTGAGAGGGGCGTCATCGACGTCCAAATGCAGCATTTGTATACTCGTATAGTGTGTATTACAGTTAGTAGCCAAAACTGCATTTATGATAGTGTACGTTGGAAAAGGGTGTGTGTGGGTTGTGAGGCGGTATTGATGTGTCACGTTGTCGTGATATGAACTGCGATACCTATACACGCCAGGTGCATTCATAGTTGCAGAACGTTGGAACGTTTAGTAATGTTCCAACCCTCTTATTTTACCATCGCACCTTAGTTATAAACTAATGATAACCATCAGCAAACTTTGAGCAAATAAATATTTGGTCTTGTTTGATAATACTCCATTACGGAAGTAACCCACTATACAGTGTGTACGCACATTCTATCCTTCTATTTTAAGAGGAACTTTAGCGATTTATACACCAGTGTTGACATACTAATGCTATTATACCACTTGAAGGAGAGCGATTAACGCTTTCCGTAAAAAAGGATGGTATCTTCTAGACTCAGTCAACAGTCCACACAAATAATACCGATCGTACCTGACAAGTTAAAACTGTAGTCGTACCGCAATTGGAAGCTGGATTTCTGCCATTCACGGGCAGTGCACTGTGTGTAGCTTAAGTGCTAACTCAAAAGCACCAACGTTTTAAAGGCGGTTCCAATGTGATAGTGCCTCTCCCATTTGCCACGCCACGTTCCCAACGATTTGGCTGTAGTGGCAGACCGATTTGTAGCGTAGCTTGAAGTCTAGATTACGTTGGAAAGTTATTTGATAACGAATTAGAATTTGCCGGAAGCATTAATCTTGTAACATAGCGAGACAGCTTCAAGAAAGTAGGGAAGGAATTTGGCGAACCTTAAGACACGACGGAACTTAAAACGGGTGGTTCATTGGCCCCGCCAATGGTAGCGCACGGCACGCTGACGTTTACCCGTCGCGTTTGGCCGTCACGGTTTATGTTGAAGGGTGTTTTCTTCAATATGTCGGAAGTAATTTACAAGTACGTGGAAACGAACAAAAACATCGAAAATTTTTAAACTGTTTAAGATACTAATATTACTTACAAAATTATCTATTAAGAGTAAAATTGCAATCTTCATCCTGTATATTCTGAAGTATTCTCATTAAATGTAGATCTCGCACCATGGAATTCATAATTTCATTATCAACTTCAATTCGTAGAATTCTCTCGGATTCTTCTTTGAAAAATTAATGAGAATCCAAGTTCTATCTGTAATTGATCTCCAAAACAAATTATGCTACAACTCTAATCAAATCTTGTATATGCGAGTCACAAAAGATTTTACTGTTACCAGTAAATACTGCTCCACGTACAGAAAAATAAATATAGAAATTTAGCGTTTTTGGAATCAAAAGACTAGTTGACTGAGCTAAGGCTCTTGAAAAAAGTTCCAGAAAAATTCGAGCAATGGCGTTGAAATCAGCATTCATTTTTCTGCTCAACATGCATCCAACCGAAGGCGATATTCATACGCTTTATAATGACCTGCTGGTAGATGCGCAAGATTAGACGTATGTGCGACATTTAGCAGTGCGAAGTTCCAAATAAACGTCTTCCCTCGCACGGCACCAAAACTATGGTTGGGCTGTGATGTCACAGTAATGTCTACTGCATAATAAAACCAATATAGTTTGCGGCATACCTTGTTTTTCCAAAATTGCTGTGCTCCGGAGACCTGGCACAGCCCATTCAGTTATTTATTACATGTGTCTCTAGGAACACGTGAAAATGTTTGCCAGGGAAATCAAATCACTTAAATGTTTCAGCGATACAGAAATCAGCATAACTCAAAGATGTAATTATTATTTATCTGACAAAGATCACTGCTCTCCCTACATGCTTATTCATTCCAAGTCCAGTTTTGTACATCTGAAGTTCGGAAAACGCGGAACAAAGCACAAAAGATCAAGAGGAATTTGAGATATTATCCGTCGCCGTCGACAAGCGGGGTGATGGTAACGACTGTTGTGACGTGCTGACGTCAAGTTATGGTGCTCACTTTGAACAATATTTCGCTATAGCGTTGTTCGGAGTTATAGCCCTACGGTATGTTTGCTACTACCATAGCTCACTTAAAAGTTGGCAATGCTGGTACTGTTTACAGTTGCCTCCACTATAGTTGTAGAATTCTTTTACGATAGTCGATTCGTATTTCTGTTCTTTGAATAGTTATTTTCAGTGCTTGACTTGTAGAAAGAAAAGAGGTTCCGGTACTGTGACCTACCGGTGGGTGGTTAGAAACGTAGACATCTTAAAACATTGTCTTAACGCTTTTCTGCGCATTTTAAAAGGGCGAATACATTTGTACTCGTGAAAAATTAAGTTCCATCGTAACACGTCTCAAAACCTGCGGTTTTATTTTTTTTTCGTCAGAAGTACTGTCCCAAATCAAGCACCGGCCATTTTAGCAATAACCTCCTCTATTTATTCCTCGTTCGTACAAACGTTCGTAACTGTTTATTGCAGTCTGCATTTGAGCCATGTGACATAAGTTAATTTTGTGATACTAGATACGATTTCTTTTCAATAATTACTTTTAATTTTTTGTAGTTCATACTATGTATCGATGACTCCATACGAGATTATTTTTACGATACTTGATCGATTCGTTTTCTGCCGAGAAATACACAGAACTATTTTGTCGATGAATGCATCCATTTGCTCCTGATTTGTACATCTACATTTCATAACTGCGCAACGCAATCTCCTACTGAATTGCATAACTAAAGTTTATTTTGCGATGACAGAGACAAGAGAAAAAGTAAAGGTCCTTAGCAGAACAAGTGATAGCTTTGACTTTAATAAAGGTGTGAAACAAGGGGATAGTCTCTCCACTGTCCTATTCAACATAGCCCTGCATAGTGCAGTAAATAAAATCAACAAAAGAGGCACTATATTTATGAAAACTAGCCAGATATGTGCATACGCTGATGACATTGCTATAGTAGGAAGAAATACCTATACACTCCTAGAAACATACCGGGCAATGGAAACAGAAGCCTTAAAAATTGGCCTCATAATAAATGAAAACAAAACAAAATATATGGTAATGTCACAATCTGAGGCCAGAAGAACCCCTAAAAACCTAAACTTCAATGGGAAATGCTTCAATGGAGTGTCCTCTTTTAACTACTTGGGAGCCCTAATAACAAATGATAACAGTATTGGAAAGGCTGTAAGGGAAAGAATACAAGCAGGAAACAGAGCTTACTTTGCAAATATGCAGCTTTTCAAAAATAGCCTTGTTACAAGAAAAACTAAACTGCTAATATATAATTCCCTAGTCCGCCCAGTTATCACATACGGCTCAGAGGTATGGACGTTGACAGAACACGATAAAAATGCTCTAAGAAGCATTGAGCGGAAAATACTACGCAAAATCTATGGGCCAATAAGGGAGGAAGAAGGCTGGAGAATACGCTACAATGCCGAATTACAAGAGTTAATACAAGGCAGGGACATAGTAAAATTTGTGAAATCTCAGCGAATACGATGGCTAGGACACTTGCAGAGAATGGCAGAGGATAGAATTCCAAAGAAAATGATGAAAGGTATGATCCATTCAGTTAGACGAAAAGGGAGACCTAGAAGAAGACGGATCGATGAGGTAATAATGGATATCAGCAATATGGGAGTCCGGGGGTGGAAAAGAGCAGCAAATAACCGAGAAGTGTGGAGGGAGATTGTTGAAGAAGCCAAGGCTCACCAAGGGCTGTAGAGCTACTGAAGAAGAAGAAGAAGTTGATTTGTTCTTTTCAAACTTGGATAAAGTATATCAAAAACATCAATTTAAGGCAACAAGAGTATTCAATATGGATGAAACTGGGGATATCAACAGTTCAAAAGCCAGGAAAGGTTTTAGCCCCTAAAGATCAACATCAGGTAGGCTCTGCGACGATTTGGGAACGAGGGAGGAATATTACGGTGGTCTGCACTGTAAGTGCTTTTGGAATTTACATCCCACGCATGTTCATCTATCCCCAGAAGTGGATGTCTTCTCAGTTGGAAAAAGGAGGGCCAGCTGGGGCCATATTTAGATGTTCACATAGCGGATGGTAAAACGAAGATCTTTTCAATGATTGGCTTAAGCACTTCAAAGAGAACGCCAAACCAACCAAGGAAGACCCCGTGTAATTAATTATGGACAACCACAGAAGTCGCATCTCTCTAGATAGCTATGAGTTTTGTAGAGCTAATTATATTCACGAGGTTTCTATACCACCACACACATCACACAAATTGCAGCCTTTAGATTTTTGCCTTTTTATGGTCCTCTCAAGAAGGCATTCAACATTCAGTGTGACAGGTTCTTAAGGGCTAATCGCTTTAAGAAGATAACAGTTTATGATATTGCTTCGATCTTCAATGAAGCTCACATGAACATTGCAACCATGGAGAAGGGCATATCAGGATTTGGTGCAGCAGGGATCTTCCCATACAAACCAGAAAAGTTCAGTGATTTGGATTTTATCTCTGAGAACAGAATCTAAACTCCGGGCATCATTGACCCAGATAATGTTGACGAACCAGCGAATGGCGATGGTGTTGACGATGGGAATAATGCAGTCACTGAGGAGCCTGCAAACACAAATCAGTCAAGGGCTGTAAATCCACAGCGTTCCTGGAAAACCACCAACTTGAATTTGACTCGACCTTATGCTAATCCAGTAGCTTGGTTCTCAAGATCGGATCCTGGAACAACATCTTCTCCAGAAACCTCTCAGAATACAACTCACTTCAGAGACGCCTTAGAAGCTTTATCGCATATGCAACAACAGCAACAACAACCTCACGATGGTATCAAACAAAAAGTTGACAGGAAGCAACGTTCCATTATTATGACGTCCACACCCATGAAACTGTATTGGAGGAAGCACAGAAGAAAAGTCATTGAAGATATGAAAGCTAAGCATAGATAGAAAGGGTAATTGATGACCCAAAGATTGTTCCAAAACTTAAACTTAAGCTTCTGAAGAAGTCAGGTCAAGTCGAGGGTAAACCTAAAATAAATTCAAGCACTACCAAATGCAAGGCCACATCCAAAGGCAAAAAAAAAAAGAAAAGGTGCAGCAGACAGATTTCTTTTGCAGAAACATCTTCTGAAGCAGAAATAGATAAGTCAACGTTATGAGACAACAATGAAATGAATGACAGAATAGATTTATTTTCCAAGGACAATGAAATGTGTTTAGTCTGTGGGGAATATGGCATTAAAACTGAACTGTGGTATTGGTGTGTATTTTGTGGGAAGTGGGCACACGCAGACTGTAGTGGCTATGATTGTCCTGAAAATTACATTTGTGACTTTTGCTCTATTTCTTAAAATGATTTGTTTTTTTTTCAGACTTATTTGTCATATTTCTTTATATATAGTCATGACATACTATTATAAGTATCATATATAACTTTGTAACAATATACGTTTTATTGATACACATTCATGTTATTATTTCTCACTAATGTCGGCATTACCCCAAAGTGGTGTCGAAATTGCCCAGGCGACCGGGGAAATACCGACATCCAGTAGACTTTGCTATATACGCGTTTTTCACTTTATAGATGTAATTAGTTTAACAAAATTATATTTTTAATGGAAGCAGAAATACCCAATTAAACTTTAGGTACCTCAATAAAAAAAACGTAACTAAATCAGTAAAACTTCAAAAATTAAAAATGTCTTAGTCTTCAGTAGTAACATTTTAGCGTTCCAGCTTGATATTTTTTTCATTTGTGACAAAGTTGGAAACAAGCGAAAACACATCGAAGAAGTACATATCTTGGTCATTGCTAAGAAATCCTTGTGTAATCAGAAAATACGTCACATTCTGTCTTTCTTCCCACGTAGGTATTTTTGTCATAGTTGCCCATGCAAACATTTCTAATTTTGCATTCAATTGACACCACTGATCCAAGTATTCTTTGTTTGTCTTTCAAAATTCAGCCACCGCAGTTTCTACACACCAAACAACAGCGTCAGTTTCTTACAATTTTGTTATTAGATTACAGACGGAGTGAGAAAGTAAAAGCGAATTCTCGTTACATGCCAAGTTATCTCGGAAACGCTTGATTTCCTTTGTAGATTCTACAGCAGACGCGCACTGTGCTTCAATTTTTATCGCCGTTTGATGGACAGTCGCTGACTGTGCGAGTAAAAAGTATAACCATAATTCAGAGGTGGAATTTTCCTAAAACATTTTTAAAATATTGGGGCATTTATCGATGCTCAGGAAACAGCTTTTTAAGGGCTGAATTATTTTTAAAATTCTTTCAAGCGCCGGCACTGACGAGAACCACCTGGTTTTGCTGTAGCCCAACGGTTTTTGATACTCTCTGTCATTGGAATCACAGAACTCTGAGAGAACTTCCACTCAAACGTTGCAAATTTTCACAATGATACATTTGAAGTTCACAGGGAGACAATCTGAAGTTGTCTGGATCGCTTAGTGAACTATATGGGCTCCACATCGAAACCCAATCAGTTGCCTTCTGAGTGATAGGTTCAGTTTGGCGCAAACATCATTTACTCCCTTTTCTATACTTTCCTCCAAAATTGCAATTCGCATTATCTTCATAAATTGTCACAATTTTCTTGTTTAAATCATTGTACGATAATACCGCCTTCAAATAATCGACAACAATAACTCATGTTTCACGAGGCTGTTCTCGAGATTCTAAAATCTTGACTTTCACACCTTCATAAGGTAAAAATATCGAATAAAAGTAGGGAATAATTTTACTGAGCGGTGATTTGAAGCATCCGTTAATAAAGATATGCAGTGGGCATCACAAAAATGCTCTTTTAATGCATCCATCCCCATAGGTGCCAGCACATTTACAACAACAGCCTAAGATTTTGTACGAGCACGTCTAAATGTTTTCTCAAAACATCTTTGAATTAAATTCATTTGAGCGGAAGCTGTGGTTTTCTTGAACCGTCCACGCACCTTCTGCTGAAGCTACATCCAAATCCTTCGAAATCATCAAATCCGTTCTTTTGAAAAAAGCAAACATCCACGAGGTGAAAGCAGCAGCTTCACCCGAAAGCCTGTGTTTTTCCGATTTTAAATGTATCTCAATATCGCTGGCACCACAATGACCAACACTAAAATCAGTACGACATTTTTCACACGTAACATCTGATGCACCAGTCCTTTGTTTCATAAATGGATACCTATCTTTCAAAGTAATATTAAAGGCACACTTGCGTTTAGGCATTTTTCTAGTGTTGCCCAACACCAAAACGTTGAGTGAGTTGTTTGGTTGTGCAAGTGCGCCCCTACAAACTAAAACTAAACATTTGTTACCGTACGTCAAGTTTGCACTCATGCGATGTGATAGTTGGGTGAGTTAAGCGGCAACATCTGTCTCGTTCCCACAGGTTACTCGCTCTCTCTTCTCCAAGCCGCCCGCGCTGCCGCCGTCACCCGAGCGATTAAATACAGGCAGGTAGGGGGTAGGTCTAATTAATTATCGTTTGGTCTGTATGCGAAAGCGAGACAACTTTGCCGTAGCAGGCGAAACGGGACAGGCAACCTGAAAGCGCGACTGTCCCGCACTGAGCGGGACGTATGGTCACACGTCAGGTAAGCTTCCAACCATATTCTTGTCACTGATATCATAAGTTTCAATGCTTTTTCGCACGAACTAACGACATTCATTATACGAGGGCACGACTCATTCTTGAATCAAATATAACTTCGGTAATCTAGAATGTGGTTTTATTGATATGTTATGTATGGAGAGTCTTACACCATTCCAAGAGCCTGGATCGTTTTATGAAAGGAGCGGTTGCCGATTTTCTGGAGAAACCTTGAACCTGTAACTGTATAATGACCTATCTGATACGTCTGTTGCCTTTGATACCTTACAGAGTACGACACATCCTGTTATTCTTCTTCACTTTCTCTGAGGATAACAATTTTATCAGCGAATGTTATTACTGCCTTTGGTAGCTTACAGATTGCTTTGTCCAGACTGTTAGTTCACACATAAATAAAAAATCTTCCACATACTAGAGAATCTTCACAGGGAAAGAAATAATTCTCGCAAGTAGTAAGAGTAGACTGGAAGATCATTGGGCTAAGCATTGCTCCCTGTGGAAGACCTGTTGTAAGACTACACAGTCTAATTAATTTATCCCGGAAGCGAAACCATATGCCTCGTTTGAAAATACCGCAAATCAGTTGTGTCGGAATTTCAACGGTTTCCAACCTCTTTCTCAACTTAGGTAAGAGGACATCGCTGTACAGGCTTCAACAATGACGAGAAACGTAGCTGTAACGTTTTTTCTTGTTGCTGCGTCATGGATGTTAGAGTTTAGGATATTTATGTTATCAGTTCTTCCCTTGCCTTTTAAAACTCTAAATGGCACGTTACAGGATCTTATTTGACTCCAAACGATTTCTGACAAGATTCTTTTGCCAGTGCATGAAAAAGGAGAAATAGGTCTGAAAGATGTGGTTACTCTTCATTATTATGTGAATTTAATACAGGTATCACTATTTGAGTCGTTCAGTCTTCTATTTAGTTAATTAGTAGTTCATTCATATTTGGTTAAATGTTTGTAGAAGATTTCGGAGTGTTACATCAGCGCTTTCTGGATGAGGAATTTGCAGACTTTTCAATGCCTTTCATCAGTTCTTCGCATGAAAATAGTACAGAAAGGGGGCGACTATAATCCCTTTGCTCTTGGAGACGACATGGCTGGGTGGCCACCGAAGTTGGCGATATCATGAGGGCATGCTGAAAAGTAATGCCTTCGAATTTTTACGTGAAAACTCTTAAAGGTTTTTGAAATAGAATATTCTACGCCTTTATCCTTCAAGTCTGTATATTTATTTCTCAACATAGTCACCCTGGGTCAACATAGGACGAGATTCTCTTTGTTATTGAGGATGAAACAGGGTGTGGAAGATCACTAGATGAACTTGATTTAAATGATCCTACTGAACTCGCTCCTGATCCTGGCTTGTTGAAATCTTCCACTTCAGCCAACTAGGGCTTATAAGGAATTTTCCTCTGAGTAGGTTTCTCAAGCACTGTGATGCACACACTTTTTTCAAATTCTGAGGACACCTGAAACTCTTTTTGATATGCTTTCCCATTTTGTTTGAGAGTGACTGTTTGTCTCCCTTGAAACGATACGATAATACTTATAAGATACTCCTTTCCCCTTTAAATCGAAAAAGTTTGAATAGGGGCCTTTTTTCTTAACAATACTGCAATTGTTCAATAGTCTACTGTCTACAACACAAAGATGAAGTTACATTGCTTCTCACTCAACCACAAAGACTAGAATGCCAATCAGACAGTCAGATCACTGTTGCCAATCCCAGTTAACTAAAGTACTCACAGAATTGCATGAATTACGTGAAATTACCAACCAATCACACAAAATTTCATTACTATTTTCAGAAGTAGCAATAGCACTAATATTTACTTAGAATAACTGGAATTAGAGTTAAAAAAGTTTATCCATAATGATTTTAATTATGGATGTGTGATGTCAAGTCCAATTTAAAAACTGCCGATTCTCTAGGAATCGACTAGTATCGGAATCGAACTATTCCAGCATCTTGTGCATCGATTCTTTGTTATTGAATCTTTTTTATTTTAGTGTTCTCAATTTACCTTCAAAGCAGCGCAGTCATAAGAAAGTAGACTAAGAATGGGGCAGAACAGGAACTTTAGTGTGTCACAGATGTAGCAACCTCTGACAATAAAACATTTTGTTTTTCACTGAAAACATTTTAACACTTAAGATTACATTTATCATCAAGAAACGCGTGCCAACTGTTTGATACATCCAGCAATAATTTTGCTGTCAATATTCTTCACTTATATGCAGAGATTTGATACAGATTATAAAGTGTGTTACAATACAAAGCTATGACTTAAGGACAAAGTTATTTTATACTGGCTCATGACCACGCAGCTGATCAATGCCGTTTGTGTGAGTGGACACACATGCTTGCGAGGGCGAGAAGAGTAGAACTGGTAAAACGAAAAAGGGCACTATAAATGATAAGCAGCTGTCAGGAACATGCGTCCTTCCTTGGTACAGCAAGTTGGAATGCTAGTGCAAAATAAATAAAATAAAAATAAAGGCAATGAATGACATATGTAGGTTTAGGGCCTATTTGTAAAAATTTACTAATTTTTAATATTAGGAGTATTGTACCATCGATTATTTTAATTGGTAAGCTATACATTCTAGAAGTAAAAACTTTAAAAAGTACATTTTTTTTTACAAGTGCCCAGATTTTAGTCGTTTAAAACTGCTTTAGGCAAATTACTGGGCAATTACACAGTTATAAATGCCCTGCCCACTGGCAATTTGTCTGGCCCACATCACTACTCTGGAGTCACTGCTATGCTGACAATGCCGTCTGTGTCGACCTTTGCCTCCAGGAGCTGCTAACTACAGACCTACGTCATTCATTGCCTCTGCATCGAAGAAGAGACTTGGCCTTTGGGGCCTTGAGCAGCAACTGGACTTTGTAAATTTCACTTTTTGTTTTCTTTGGCAATATGCTGGACTTCAAATGTTTTATGTCCCTTTGGAATTTAACTTGTGCTCGAGCTCTCAGGACTAACTTTTGCATCCTTCCACTCTTTGTGGCAAGCGTAATTAAGAACGTTAGATTCTGTAACTTTCATTTTACTGTGACATATTCAGACTTTCAGCCTTCCAATATTATTGTTCTTCCAATAGTCAAGAAGTGACTTCTTTTTAATAACTGAATTCCATACTAACTCCCACTGGAGAAGATTGTTTGTGTGTGTTACAAAGAACTTCATATTCATGTTATATCAACCCTGGCCAGAACATTCTCCAAATATCTCACTTGTTGTAAACATATTGTCACGGGCTGCAGAGACACTGACATACCACCACTCTCCAGCCACTACAATTGATGAATCTTGGCACACAGCGAAGAATCAACCTTATGTGATGTTAGCATGACAAACTACAAATTTGTGAAGAAAATATAGAGACTACAATGAAGAACATATTTAGCTTTCATCACATTGGTCTCATAGGTGAGGCAAATGCATTGTTTATTGCTCCAGGATCCAGTTCTGTTTCAAGGAGACATTCTATAATACATTCTTGTGAAATTTCAAATAAAAATGGCGGCAGTATTATTCAGTTAATCATTTCCACTTATTTTTTGGAAGATTAACACCAGTTGGTAGAAGCAGACCATTTCACAGTGGCTCCCATAACTGCCTAACACTTGACACAGAAGAGTAGATCAAAAACACTTCTGCTCAGCACTACAGCAGAAAACACACACTACTTTTGCATCCAACATCGCTGACTTACTCGTGCTACCACATAACTGTACGGTATTTATGCAGATGGTACACAGTAAGCGGTATTTGTGATAGAAGCAAACCAGATGTTAGTCATAGTTTCTGCATTTAACAGTAAAGATAATCTGAACAGATAGTTGTTTTGAAACTTGCTCCACAAATGTTTGTTGTTGTGGTCTTCAGTCCTGAGACTGGTTTGATGCAGCTCTCCATGCTACTCTATCCTGTGCAAGCCTCTTCATTCCCAGTACCTACTGCAGCCTACATCCTTCTGAATCTGCTTAGTGTATTCATCTCTTGGTCTCCCTCTACAATTTTACCCTCCACGCTGCCCTCCAGTATTAAATTGGTGATCCCTTGACGCCTTAGAACATGTCCTACCAACCGATCCCTTCTTCTAGTCAAGTTGTGCCACAAACTCCTCTTCTCCCCAATTCTATTCAATACCTCCTCATTAGTTATGTGATCTATCCATCTAATCTTCAGCATTCTTCTGTAGCACCACATTTCGAAAGCTTCTATTCTTTTCTTGTCCAAACTATTTATCGTCCATGTTTCACTTCCACACATGGCTACACTCCATACAAATACTTTCAGAAACGACTTCCTGACACTTAAATCAATACTCGATGTTAACAAATTTCTCTTCTTCAGAAACGCTTTCCTTGCCATTGCCAGTCTATATTTTATACACTCTCTACTTCAACCATCAGTTATTTTGCTCCCCAAATAGCACAACTCCTTTACTACTTAAAGTGTCTCATTTCCTAATCTAATTCCCTCCGCATCACCCGACTTAACTCGCCTACATTCCATTATCCTCGTTTTGCTTTTGTTGATGCTCATCTTATACCCTCCTTTCAAGACACTGTCCATTGCATTCAACTACTCTTCCAAATCTTTCGCTGTCTCTGACAGAATTACAATGTCATCGGCGAATGTCAAAGTTTTTATTTCTACTCTATGGATTTTAATACCTACTCCGAACTTTACTTTCATTTCTTTTATTGCTTGCTCAATATACAGATTGAATAACATCGGGGACAGGCTACAACCCTGTCTCACTCCCTTCCCAACCACTGCTTCCCTTTCATGTCCCTCGACTCTTATAACTTCCATCTGGTTTCTGTACAAATTGTAAATAGCCTTTCGCTCCCTGTATTTTACCCTTGCCACCTTTAGAATTTGAAAGAGAGTATTCCAATCAACATTGTCAACAGCTTTCTCTAAGTCTACAAATGCTAGAAACGTAGGTTTGCCTTTCCTTAATCTTTCTTCTAAGATAAGTCATAGGGTCAGTATTGCCTCACGTGTTCCAACATTTCTGCGGAGTCCAAACTGATCTTCCCTGAGGTTGGCTTCTACCAGTTTTTCCATTCATCTGCAAAGAATTCGTGTTAGTATTTTGCAGCTGTGACTTATTAAACTGATAGTTCGGTAATTTTCACATCTGTCAACACCTGCTTTCTTAGGGATTGGAATTATTATACTCTTCTTGAAGTCTGAGGGAATTTCGCCTGTCTCATACATCTTGCTCACCAGATGGTAGAGTTTTGGCAGAACTGGCTCTCCCAAGGCTGCCAGTAGTTCCAATGGAAAGTTATCTACTCCTGGGGCCTTGTTTCGACTTAGGTCTTTCAGTGCTCTGTCAAGCTCTTCACGCGGTATCATATCTCCCATTTCATCTTCATCTTCCTCCTATTCCATTTCCATAATATTGTCCTCAAGAGCATCGCCCCTGTATAGGCCCTCTATATACTCCTTCCACCTTTCTGCTTTCCCTTCTTTGCTTAGAACTGGGTTTCCATCTGAACTCTTGATATTCATGCAAGTGGTTCTCTTTTCTCCAAAGGTCTCTTTAATTTTGCTGTGGGCAGTATCTAACGTACCCCTCATGAGATAAGCCTCTACATCCTTACATTTGTCCTCTAGCCATCCCTGCTTAGCCACAAATGTACACTTTAAATTTAGTTTTCCTCCTCAGAACATTTGTTTATAAGTGTGGTGTATTAAATTAACAGTGAATAAAACCAAACATAATTCTGGTGTTAATAACATTACAAACCATGTGTGCTTTGAAATTCTGAATTACAACAAAATTTAAATATTTTATATTTTGATAACTGCTCAATCTAGCCAGTTCAGAAAGAAATGATATGCACTCTTGATACTTCATCTCCTAAGCTTTTAGATGTTTATTTACTGGTTCAATAAAACTTATATGCATACAACATATTACAGATGCTGGACATATGTTACAGTATAACAGTATTTGGCACCTAATCTAGTTTTGTTACTCATATAATCTGATGGACTGTAAAAACAATTCTTTCATGAAAGAGATTTAGCAGCTTTTTTGAATGCATTTATATGTTTGATTTTCTTAATAATTTCTGGCAGCATATTTTACATCGTTACACCAGAGTGATAAGCATCCTTTTGAGATAGACATATGAAGGAAGAATATACTTGAATATTTTCCCTTAATCTAGTATGGTGCTTATACAAAGCAGTGTTTTGGATAAAGAGATTCTCCTTCTTCATCATAAATTTTTTTTTTTTTCCAAAGAGCGCAGTTTCTGGGATATAAATGCAGGGAAGAGTACACAAACTTCTATTGTTTGTTTTTTAATTATTTTATTTTATTGTTTTGTTTCCTGAATGTTGTTATTGTAGGACGGGAGATTCCTCAAAATATAACACCATGTGGTACTGTCAAGTGTATCCAAGAAAATACGCAGTTTTACAGTTTCAGGAGTTGCATTCCTGGATAGTACTCTGATCACATACGTTAGTGTAGACAGTTGGGAGTTTAAGGATATTATGTGAAAGTTCCATTTTAGATTTTATTGCAGGCAAAGGCCTAGAAACTTGTCACAGTGACATTCTGAATTTCATAGTTGTTCATGTGAATTATTGGCATTTCAGTGTATTTGTTTTGCTGTGGCTGAAAGTGTTGAGTAATTGTTTATTGTGGCTTTAAGAGAAACCTGTTCCTATAAAGCCATTGTGAAACTTCATCTATGATGACACCTGCACAGCAGTGATAAGATCTGCAAATATTACGACTGCTTCTGCTGTATTTACACATGAGGGGGGGTCATTAACATGCGATGGCAGATTATTAATGTATACTAGAAAAAGAAATGGTCCAATGATAGAGCCTGTGGTACACAATGTATCAGTTAGGATGGAACTGAAAGGTAGTTTAGTGTGGTGTTAAGGTGTCTGGGCTGGACTTGGGTAACCTGAGATTGATTAAATTAGTAGGATTTCCGCCACTTATTTGGCACCCCTCACACACCATAACAATCCAGATTTTTAAAGAGAATTGAATGATCTATAACATCAAAAACTTTTGCTAGATAAAAGAAAATACCTGAAATTTTGGAGTAATTGTCTATCGCTCTTAAGATGCGCGTCATTATTATGACTAGGTCTAAAATTTTTTTGAGACTTAAATGTTAAGCGATTGCTTAGCTATGGTTACAACACATGAACATCCTGTTCACTTAGCACACAAATGGTCATGAAAAAACTTATGAACAAGTCTGACACAAATTACACATTTGTGCAAAGTTATTTAGGAAAAAAAGTGACTTGAGAAAGTAGACAGATACCATAAAATTAACAAAGGAATTTTATTTATAAGAGCAAATTTAGACTCAGACAATTGGAAGCTGTCTTGGTGTGAACAGTTTGACAAACTTATTACCTATGCTCACAAAAGTTGTGATTACCTACACTCATGAAAATTATGGTTATGTTGATACACAGAAAGATTTGCATAAATTACAAGAAAATGTTTATTTTTAAAATTTGACAAATAGATTGAGGGAACTCATCTGATCTTTGGAAAAATGAAGGGTGATGGTAATTAATACAGCTTGTCAGGACTTCATGTAGGATATTACGATCCAAAACCATAGTCATAAGGATGATACACAGTCAGATTAATAAGAGTAGATTCTTTGAAAATTTGTTACTCCACTAAGAAAGCCACAACTAAAACAATTATATCCAAGATAGAGAGTAACTACTTTATACAAGTAGAAACAGCTAATGTAATCATGTCAGATAACATTTCACAAATGGTCTCAATGTGCATATCATTTGTTGAGACAATAACCATAAAATGTATTTTGATTCCAGTATACCAGCCACATAGTCACCTTCCCGAGAAAAATGAAAGTAACTAGTAAGCTGTACCAAGCTTGTAGCCATAAATATCTTCTTAGTTTGAGGTTTGAAGTTGTCATGCACAGTTAACAACATTACTTCCCTGGATTTTAACCATATGAAGTTATATTTGATATGAAACCATCAACCAGATCACAGAACTCATTTAATTTCCAGAATGTAAACCTATTTATTTACACACATGTGATCATTAGTGAAAGAGGCATGATATAGTGTAAAGTAAGATAAGTGACAAGTAACCTTTAGTTTTCATCAAAACACAAGCAAAAAAAATCTAAAGTAATGACTGTTAAGTTGAAGAAATTTTAAATCCTTAAAAATGCACATCCAAATATTTATAGGTTAATTTATCTCTCCTCAACACTTATTTGGACTGATGTTTGTCTTAAGTCAGAAGACTGGTTTGATGCAGCTCTCCATGCTACTCTATCCTGTGCAAGCCTCTTTATTGCTGAAAGACTACTGCAACCAATGTCCTTCTGAATCTGCTTACTGTATTCATGTCTTGGTCTCCCTTTATGATTTTTACCACTCTGCCCCCCCCCCCCACTTCCCTCCAATACTAAATTGGTGATCCATTAATGTCTCAGAATGCATCCTATCGACTGATCCTTTCTTTTAGTCAGTCTGTGCCACAAATTTCATGTCTCCCCAGTTCTATTCAGTACTTCATCATTAGTTATGCGATTTACCCATCTAATCTTCAACATTCTTCTGTAGCACCACATTTCAAAAGCTTCCATTCTCTTCTTGTCTCAACTGTTTATCAACCATGTTTCATTTCCATACATGGTTAAACTTCATACAAATACTTTCAGAAACAAACTGTTACCAAATTTCTCTTCTTTGGAAATGGATCTTCTTGCCATCTGCAGTCTACATTTCATATTTTCTCTACTTCACCCATCATCAGTTATTTTTCTGCCCAAACTGCAAAACTCATCTATTACTTTAAGTGTCTGATTTCATTCAACTACATTCCATTATCCTGGTCTTGTTTTTTTCGTGTGCATCCCATATCCTCCTTTCAAGACAATGTTCATACTGTTCAACTGCTCTTCCAAGTCCTTTGCTGTCTCTGACATAATTACGATGTCATTGGCAAAACTCAAGAGTTTTTATTTCTTTTCCCTGGAGTTTAATTCCTGTTCCAAATTTATCTTTGGTTTCCTTTACTACTTGCTTAATGTATGGACTAGAACATTATTGGGGATAGGCTACAACCCTGTTTCAATCGCTTCTCAAATTACTGCTTCCCTTTCCTGTCGCTCGATTCGTAAAATTGCTGTCTGGTTTCTGTACATTTTACATCCTTATTCATTATTAGACCTACTTCTGCATTACCTCTATTGGATTTTGTAAAAATGGCTCTGAGCACTATGCAACTTAACTTCTTAGGTCATCAGTCGCCTAGAACTTAGAACTACTTAAACCTAACTAACCTAAGGACATCACACACATCCATGCCCGAGGCAGGATTCGAACATGCGACCGGAGCGGTCGCTCGGCTCCAGACTGAAGCGCACAGAACTGCACGGCCACTTCCGCAGGCTGGATTTTGTATTTATAACCCTCTAATCACCTGACCAGAAGTCCTGTTCCTCCCGCCACTGAACTTCATTAATTCCCACCATACCTAGCTTCAATGTATATCCATTTACCTTTTTAAATTTTCTAGTCTACCTGCCCAATTAACAGATCTAAAATGCCATGCTCCGATCTGTAGAATATGTGTTTTGATTTCCCTCCAAGAGGAGGCCATCATCATTGATCAATACAGTAAAGCAGCACACCCTGGGGAAAAATTATGGCTGCAGTTTCCCTTTGCTTTCAAAACTGTTCAGTGCCAGGACAGCAAGGCTGATTTGTTTAATGTTACAAATCCAGATCAGACAGTCATCCAGACTGTTGCCCCTGCAGTTAGTGAAAAGGCTGCTGCCTCAGGAATCACATGTTTTTCTGGTATGACATCCAGACATCTGGACACCTACTGGCCACAGAAATGTATCCACAGATCACCCCGATCATGCTATCAATTATATTGAATGGGCCAATATTTAGCCTCATCTCTTCTGAGGAATTATTCTCTATATTTTGCAGGTTCATATTTTGAAAAAGGACAAACAAGCACTAATAGCTTTTATTCTTGTAAAGATTCATGTTCGAAATATAAATTTCATGCTTCTTTTTGTATTTGAATATACTTCAGTTAGTTACTGTTGCCAAGACAGAGAGATGTTTGCGCGTGTTACAAGTGAAGTGCGCAATAGAGTTAAGCATAGCTATGATTCGTGTAATATAACTGTCAAAATATTTCACTTTTCACTATTAAACTTTCAATAAACTTTAAAATCTTTTAAGAATTTTTTTTAAACTCACTCATAATCATGAGAATAAATTAATCATGTCTTTAAGCAAAAAGACTGAGCAGTCATATAATTTTTCAAAGTTTTTTGGTTGCGTATTATTTAACCTTTTATCTCTCCTTTTTAGCCAATTAGGATCTTGATTCAATTTTGATAACCAACTTCAAGCATCCACACTTCCAAAATAAAAATCTTCAACAGCTGTTTTTTTTCTCTTTTCACAATAATTATCTTCTTCGCTGGTTTACTTATAATTCTTCACAAATCATATAGTATTGTATACATTTCTGTCCAACGACTGACTTCAGTGGAATACAGATATGAACTGGACAAAATTTCAATCGTAACAAGTTCTTTTTCGTATTAACAATATTATAATTTATTCTGTGTCAAATCTGCTGGCCCAACGATGTCATCCTCAGGTATGGCATGGCTGTCGGCTCGTGCATACAGTGACCAACTTTTGAAGCTGCAATTACCCTGCTGGTGCCAGTCCGCCGCCATCGTTTCAGCTTCCATGAACCCATGGAACATAAGAACACAAAAAACACTACACAGAGTATATCTTTTACATAATTTTAACTGGTTACATTTATGAGCAATAACCATGAAACTCATCAACTACATGGTATTTCATCTATTATAGTATTCTTACCACCAGATCATACATCAAACAGCATTCTTGAAGGAAGGCATTGCTGATCGACAAGAAATGTGTGATTTCATTCAAGAATATCAGCACACTGGCCACTCAACAGATACCCCACCCAGCTATCTGTATCGCTGAGGCATGCAAGCCGTCCCACAGATGACAAGGTCCATGGTTGATGGAGGACTAGGAACATCATACAGTTGACAACTTATATTCATAAACTATAATCAGTTACTGTTTGAATTTGGTCACTATGTTTTAATTTTGTCTTTGCTTAAATAATTATTTCTACTTTAGTGAAGGAAAACTTTCAATACATTTAATTCTCCAACCTAGGATATGACTATTTACATTTTTCAGACACTAGTTCGTGGTATTGGTATAAATTTTTTTGTATTGTTGTCACGATGCACTTTTTATGAATGATGTGCTTAGTGAGGGAAGATCCCCAATCTACATAGTCCTACTTTCCATTTTTCATTCTGTTGAGCTGCACCAATTCTTCAATTTTGCAATGCATCTGTCACAATTATCTTCTTCTGTCAATACAATCTTCTCTATGTTGGAATACATTGATGATTATGAAATCCATGTGAAGCAACTAAGATGAGATTTATAACACTTTTTCAGTCGTACAACATGACAGGCTGGATTGTAGCTGTAGTTTTAAGGAGTGTCGGGGTTCATTTTGCAGGTATGGTGCGTTGACTTATTTTCACAACACAGCCGTAGTCTGACCATTTTGTGATTTTCAAGTTGTTTGCCTATCAGACAGGGGAGATTTTGGATCATTTATATTTATGTGTGTTTCTGTCACATTCAAGTTTTTCTATTTTAAAATTTTACTCAGTAAATAAAAGAAGAATTTATGTTCTGTTTTTTATGTCACATTTTTGAGTAATTACATTACAGTTCAAACTGTAATGACAAACTGATTGAGTTAAAGACAAATATCTAATTGTTCACAGTATCTATATACTGTTGTAACGTTCCCTGGCAGCACACACACTATTAATAAACTAAAATTTAACTGTACTATATACGCCGCTATGAAGCAATTCGTATATACTATAATTGTTTAACAAAAAATTTTATTTAATTTTGTATAAAGGACGTTGGTTTTTATTGTAATATTTTCTGTAATAATATTCTCGATGGATTTATGATTGTAATATTTCTATACTCATAATGTAATTACGAAATATGTTAATATCTGCGATAAAAAAATGTAAACTACAGCCACAGAGGAAAATAATGTTGTAAGATTACAAAGAGACATTCACAATCAGCAATAGTATAAATAGGAATACATAATGTGCATTCTTTGTCGTCTTCCTCGAGAGCTGAGAGAGAGAGGAACCGGTGACGTAGCATTATATGAATGAGTAGACTTCTTTTGTCTGTATCTATCTTTAGCCGCCATTAGAGGATAAATTATAAAGGTGTGTAATTTTAATTATTGTTGTGGTCTAAATACATTATACTTTATCAAAATTGTGTATTACTAATGTAAATTAGCTTGCCCATGTCATCTATAACATTTCTTTAAAGAATTTTCAGCACTTTTAGCGATTATCGTTGGTGTTGCTGGGCTGTGCCGCGACCGAACGATTTGCAGCGGCGGCACAATTAAAAAATTGTTCCGCTATAAAATTAACCAAACCCGTAAATGGGGAGCAGGTAAAATTAGCAGTGAATTACGAAATATTTTTCTTTTACAGCGATCCTGAGGCTGACTGAATTTATTACTGGTTTTACATTTGTGCATTCATAGGCGGCTAATTAACGTTGAAGTTGTTGATCTGTTGGTTCTTTCAATTTCTAAAGCAAATAACTTAAATGTATCATGAAGTGAGTTTTGTCAATGATAATTAAACGTTCAGGTCGGCTTGGCAATATTTAACCATTTTATGCTAACAGAGACAGTCTTGTGTTCCATAGCTAACGCCGGGAAAGAATTTAGTAAATATTTAAAAACCCACTGCACCTAGAAAATGTGTGCCAAGGCCGAAATACGTAAAAAAATTAATTTAAATAATTTTCAAAGTCGTAAATGTTATTAATCAGTTAGTTTGAATTTATCAGCATGAGAGGGTTGCTAAAGTTCACGTAATTTTAAATGTGCTTAATTCTGTCTAAATGAATTTTTATTACCACACGTAAAAAAAAGGGGTTCTACAATAAAGTTCGTACTGAAAGAGTAAATAACAAAAGTATTTAAAGCCATTTCTTCCCCATTTTCATCCATTCAATTTTACATAATAAATATATATTTTTTTCATTAAACTGGCGCCCAATGCGGGGCCCGAATAAGCAGTGGCCACAAAATACCCATGAGATAATTAGGGAACTATTATAGTCGAACTTTGTTGGAGAACAATTAATCATTTTCTTATGTATTGTATGTATTGCCTAACCAATATTGTGTGGTAATACCTGTATATGATTTTTTTGCATGAGGACACTATATACCCAGAGGCAAGCTGAAGAAGAGAGCTCTTTATATCAAAAAATTAATTACCTAGCACAATACCAGGGGGCAGCTGCACCCAAGATAGATCACCAAAAGGTAAAGCTACAGTCCAGTTGTCCTGTGGATAGTAAAGTAGCCTCAGTGCGGTGTTCTCGGATCATTAGTGGTGTGCTTGTTGTTAGTGTTTTTTTTAAATAACAGGACATTTGAGTAGTTAGTCATCGTAGTATATAATAAGTGTGTTTCAACAAATGACCATTTCTTGTTTGATTATGTCAGTGAAACCTGAGTGTTAGGATATTTAGTTCAGATTTTGTTTCTTTTGTTGACTATGGTTAGATTGCGTGGTCAGAAAAATATAAACATGGATAATGAACAACAGTTAGCAAGCAGTGATACCGAGTTCGAAAGTGGGGCACAAAGTAATGTTAGTGGCGTAGTTCAGGAAGTACAATGTGAGAATCTGGGGGCAGAAGGGCAAGAAATGTTGCCACTGCCAGCCAGTGATTCAGTTGGAAGTAGAAATACTGTGCCACCCACAAGCACTAGACACGGACCAGCGAGTGGTGAGGTGTCAGAAGTGTAATCATAAAGAGTTATGTTCGAACGCACGCTCAATTTCCAAGCTACGTTTGTGCATGAACAAGCAAAGCGTGACCAGAGATTGGTAGCTGAATTTGCACGTATGCAAGCAGAACGCGATAGAGAACGTGATGCTATACATGCAGAACGAGAAACTGAACGTGATGCTAAACAAGCAGAGCGTGATCGATGCCAGCATGAGAGAGACTTGCAGTTAATGCAATCTTTGGAAGCTACGCAAAGTGAGATTGTTAGTTTGAGACAAAACTATGAAACCATACCCAAAGAACTGAGAACTGAGAGAAAGAGTAGATAATATCCAGGTGGATAACGCCAGTATCGTAGATGAAATCAGTGTACTGGCTAACAGGATGGAATAATTAGAAATTGACACAAATCAAGCAATAGAGCAGAAAATATCCGAACATGCGAACAAAATTGAAAAGGAATTTACGAACTGGTTAGAGGCAAAAGACACCGACCTTAATCAATCAATAGACGAGAAGGTGCACGCCGCGATTGAGGCCAAAGACTTGGGCTCGAGTGCGGAAGTGCAGGACCTAAGAAGGGCGGTGCACACTGACATTCCGCTGTGGCAGCGGCATTCCGCTGTGGCAGCGGAATGTCAACCGTCGTCTTGCACAGCTGGAAAACAGCTTGTTGCGCGGTGACGCACAGGCGTGTGTGACGCCAGCCAGGTCAGCGGCATTCCGCTGTGGCAGCGGAATGTCAACCGTCGTCTTGCACAGCTGGAAAACAGCTTGTTGCACGGCGACGCACAGGCGTGTGTGACGCCAGCCAGGTCCAACAATGATAGACATATAAATACAGCAGTGAAAAATTGCGACTGCGAGACAGAACAGGCAACCAATGTTAGCGAAACAAACAAATGTCACTCCAAAATAGTGATTGAAGAAAGCCTGATTAAAAACAGACAGTTCCAGATCTTTACAACGGAGAAGAAATCCGTTCACCCTGTAGTATTTATCAAGGGATTTAGAAACATTTTGCCTAGTGTTTGGAGTCATACACAGAAAATACAGTACGTTATGTCTTACATACAAGGAGATGCTGCATTATGGGCAACCGAAGCAGCTGACAGTTGCGACACATATGAGCAATTTGAAAATTCATTCTTGGCCAAATATTGGTCAACATGTATTCAGGAGAGATTACGGAAGGAGGTATATAATCCAGAGCCGTATTCTCCACGATTAGGCAATTTGCGAAAATATTTTGAGAAATACATTAATAAGACCTGTTACTGGGACGAGCCGATTTCATCCCGGCATTTGATCAGACTTTTGAAATCACAATTGCCGATACACGTAAAGGAAAAACTTATACACGTACCGGAGAACGACAGGGAACATTTCTTGTCTGTTCTGGACTCAATTGAGCTGATTCAGGAGGATGTTAAGGCAGCCTCTGAACAGGCTAGAAGTGACGGAAACGGTTAAAGAAATGGTCGAAATAACACGCCTCCACCAAATAATGGAAACGGCGGAGATAACAATAGGAGACAAGATTCTGTACAAAACGGGAATAAAGGTAGAGACCGGAACGGCAATAGTCCGCCGGTGAACAATAACCGGAAAAGGAGGATGATGACTGATATGAAACAGGCCCACCAAGCAATAGTAGATGGAAAAATGCCAGGGGGCCGTGGAACACCGATACCTATAAGGATGCAAACCGAACTTGGCCACAGAACCAGAGGCCCAGTCCGGACCGGCAGAACAGTGAAAGATATGACAATAACCGACCGCCATCACAAAATGCCTCCCCCCATGAACCATGGACCTTGCCGTTGGTGGGCAGACTTGCGTGCCTCAATGATACAGATAGCCGTACCGTAGGTGCAACCACAACGGAGGGGTAACTGTTGAGAGGCCAGACAAACGTGTGGTTCCTGAAGAGGGGCAGCAGCCTTTTCAGTAGTTGCAGGGGCAACGGTCTGGATGATTGACTGATCTGGCCTTGTAACATTAACCAAAACGGCCTTGCTGTTGTGGTACTGAGAACGGCTGAAAGCAAGGGGAAACTACAGCCGTAATTTTACCCGAGAGCATGCAGCTTTACTGTATGGTTAAATGATGATGGCGTCCTCTTGGGTAAAATATTTCGGAGGTAAAATAGTCCCCCATTCGGATCTCCGGTCGGGGACTACTCAAGAGGATGTCGTTATCAAGAGAAAGAAAACTGGCATTCTACGGATCGGAGCGTGGAATGTCAGATCCCTTATTCGGGCAGGTAGGTTAGAAAAATTAAAAAGGGAAATGAGTAGGTTAAAGTTAGATATAGTGGGAATTAGTGAAGTTCGGTGGCACGAGGAACAAGACTTCTGGTCAGGTGAATACAGGGTTATAAATACAAAATCAAATAGGGGTAATGCGGGAGTAGGTTTAATAATGAATAGGAAAATAGGAGTGCGGGTAAGCTACTACAAACAGCATAGTGAACGTATTATAGTGACCAAGATAGACACGAAGCCCATGCCTACTACAATAGTACAAGTTTATATGCCAACTAGCTCTGCAGATGACGAAGAAATGGAAGAAATGTATGATGAGATAAAAGAAATTATTCAGGTAGTGAAGCGAGACGAAAATTTAATAGTCATGGGTGACTGGAATTCAACAGTAGGAAAAGGGAGAGAAGGAAACGTAGTAGGTGAATATGGATTGTGGCTAAGAAATGAAAGAGGAAGCCGTCTTTTAGAATTTTGCACAGAGTATAACTTAATCCTAGCTAACACTTGGTTCAAGAATCATAAAAGAAGGTTGTATACATGGAAGAATCCTGGAGATACTAAAAGGTATCAGATAGATTATATAGTGGTAAGACAAAGATTTAGGAACCAGGTTTTAAATTGTAAGACATTTCCAGGGGCAGATGTGGATTCTGACCACAATCTATTGGTTATGAACTGTAGACTAAAACTGAAGAAACTGCAAAAAGGTGGGAAATTAAGGAGATGGGACCTGGATAAACTGACTAAACCAGAGCTTGTACAGAGTTTCAGGGGCAGCATAAGAGAACAATTGACAGGAATGGGGGAAAGAAATACAGTAGAAGACCAATGGGTAGCTCTGAGGGATGAAGAAGTGAAGGCAGCAGAGGATCATGTAGGTAAAAAGACGAGGGCTATTAGAAATCCTTGGGTAACAGTTGAAATATTGAATTTAATTGAAGAAAGGAGTAAATATAAAAATGCAGTAAGTGAAGCAGGCAAAAAGGAATACAAACGTCTCAAAAATGAGATCGACAGGAAGTGCAAAATGGCTAAGCAGGGATGGCTAGATGACAAATTTAAGGATGTAGAGGCTTATGTCACGAGGGGTAAGGTAGATACTGCTTACAGGAAAATTAAAGAGACCTTTGGAGAAAAGGGAGCCACTTGTATGAATATCAAGAGCTCAGATAGAAACCCAGTTCTAAGGAAAGAAGGGAAAGCAGAAAGGTGGAAGGAGTATATAGAGGGTCTATACAAGGGCGATGTCCTTGAAGACAATATTATGGAAATGGAAGAGGATGTAGATGAAGATGAAATGGGAGATATGATACTGCGTGAAGAGTTTGACAGAGCACTGAAAGACCTGAGTCGAAACAAGGCCCCGGGAGTAGACACCATTCTGTTCGAACTACTGACGGCCTTGGGACAGCCAGTCCTGACAAAACTCTACCATCTGGTGAGCACGATGTGTGAGACAGGCGAAATACCCTCAGACTTCAAGAAGAATATAATAATTCCAATCCCAAAGAAAGCAGGTGTTGACAGATGTGAAAATTACCGAACTATCAGTTTAATAAATCACAGCTGCAAAATACTGACACGAATTCTTTACAATCGAATGGAAAAACTGGTAGAAGCCGACCTCGGTGATCAGTTTGGATTCTGTAGCAATACTGAAACACGTGAGGCAATACTGACCCTACGACGCATCTTAGAAAATAGATTATGGAAAGGCAAACCTACATTTCTAGCATTTGTAAACTTAGAGAAAGCTTTTGACAATGTTGACTGGAATACTCTCTTTCAAATTCTAAAGGTGGCAGGGGTAAAATACAGGGAGCGAAAGGCTATTTACAATTTGTACAGAAACCAGATGGCAGTTATAAGAGTCGAGGGACATGAAAGGGAATCAGTGGTTGGGAAGGGAGTGAGACAGGGTTGTAGCCTATCCCCGATGTTATTCAATCTGTATATTGAGCAAGCAGTAAAGGAAATAAAAGCAAAATTCGGAGTAGGTATTAAAGTCCATGGAGAAGAAATAAAAACTTTGAGGTTCGCCGATGACATTGTAATTCAGACAGCAAAGGACTTAGAAGAGCAGTTGAACGGAATGGACAGTGTCTTGAAAGGAGGATATAAGATGAACATCAACAAAAGCAAAACGAGGATAATGGAATGTAGTCGAATTAAGTCGGGTGATGCTGAGGGAATTAGATTAGAAAATGAGATAAAGTAGTAAAGGAGTTTTGCTATTTGGGGAGCAAAATAACTGATGATGGTCGAAGTAGAGATGATATAAAATGCAGGCTGGCAATGGCAAGGAAAGCGTTTCTGAAGAATAGAAATTTGTTAACATCGAGTATAGATTTAAGTGTCAGAAAGTCGTTTCTGAAAGTATTTGTATGGAGTGTAGCCATGTATGGAAGTGAAACATGGACGATAAATAGTTTAGACAAGAAGAGAATAGACGCTTTCGAAATGTGGTGCTACAGAAGAATGCTGAAGATTAGATGGGTAGATCATGTAACTAATGAGGAGGTATTGAATAGGATTGGGGAGAAGAGAAGTTTGTGGCACAACTTGACTAGAAGAAGGGATCGGTTGGTAGGACATGTCCTGAGGCATCAAGGGATCACAAATTTAGCACTGGAGGGCAGCGTGGAGGGTAAAAATCGTAGAGGGAGACCAAGAGATGAATACACTAAGCAGATTCAGAAGGATGTAAGTTGCAGTAGGTACTGGAAGATGAAGGAGCTTGCACAGGATAGATTAGAATGGAGAGCTGCATCAAACCAGTCTCAGGACGAAGACCACAACAACAACAACAACACAAAATGCGCCAATTGCGCAACCGTGGCGGCCGACGCAACACAACTTACACATAGTGGAGGTCAGCGACACAGAGCAG
Organism: Schistocerca americana; assembly: GCF_021461395.2. Classification (NCBI taxonomy): domain Eukaryota; kingdom Metazoa; phylum Arthropoda; class Insecta; order Orthoptera; family Acrididae; genus Schistocerca; species Schistocerca americana. The sequence goes on from NC_060122.1 coordinate 497,234,052, forward strand.
CCACACCCATCCACCAGTAATAATCCAACAAACTAGATTCAGCCGAGATACGCTCTCCATCGTCGGCTGAGGTTTGGAGTGAGAGCAGCCCGACACAGAACAAAACATCGGAAATCTGTATCCTCAGGTATAATGACGGAGTACAGATGGGACATGAATTAATAACTGAACCACCCACGTGCATAAAGGAGCACAAAGACAAAGTACAGGCGATAATAGAGATCAAAATTAATAATATTGATGTGCAAGCAATCGTAGATACAGGTGCTACTGTCAGTGTCATGAGTATGGACTTATTCAGAGCACTGGGGAAAGAAAAGCGTATGCTGACTTTTCCTGTGAACAATTGCAAAGTCACTGGAGCCATCAGTGCACAGCGTCAAATAATTAAACTCCAAGTGCAGGTAGAGATGTATATAGGGGGAGAAGCCATAGCGTGCTCGTTCCTGGTAGCAAAGGCTTTAAGGTAGCCTGCATTTTGGGGGTAGATCTTTTGAGAGAAAGGGACGCAGTAATCGACCTTTCTCGGGGAAAATTAAGTTTGATGAACACGGGTAGGAGGATAGAATTGTCCATGCTCAGATCTGAAGAGGTACCTGTGCCTAATTGTAATGCTATTCATATAAAATGTAGGAATCAGTGGATACTACATTTAGACAATCATTCTCTAGGACAAAATCTCTATTATCCAGACGTACAAGGTGCTCAATTAAAAGCAAATGTGGACACACTTGTGAACAAAGTATCACAGTCCGAAAATTTGAACTCAATGCAACAGCAGGATTTGGTATAGTTATTACACTCCTGGAAATTGAAATAAGAACACCGTGAATTCATTGTCCCAGGAAGGGGAAACTTTATTGACACATTCCTGGGGTCAGATACATCACATGATCACACTGACAGAACCACAGGCACATAGACACAGGCAACAGAGCATGCACAATGTCGGCACTAGTACAGTGTATATCCACCTTTCGCAGCAATGCAGGCTGCTATTCTCCCATGGAGACGATCGTAGAGATGCTGGATGTAGTCCTGTGGAACGGCTTGCCATGCCATTTCCACCTGGCGCCTCAGTTGGACCAGCGTTCGTGCTGGACGTGCAGACCGCCTGAGACGACGCTTCATCCAGTCCCAAACATGCTCAATGGGGGACAGATCCGGAGATCTTGCTGGCCAGGGTAGTTGACTTACACCTTCAAGAGCACGTTGGGTGGCACGGGATACATGCCGATGTGCATTGTCCTGTTGGAACAGCAAGTTCCCTTGCCGGTCTAGGAATGGTAGAACGATGGGTTCGATGACGGTTTGGATGTACCATGCACTATTCAGTGTCCCCTCGACGATCACCAGTGGTGTACGGCTAGTGTAGGAGATCGCTCCCCACACCATGATGCCGGGTGTTGGCCCTGTGTGCCTCGGTCGTATGCAGTCCTGATTGTGGCGCTCACCTGCACGGCGCCAAACACGCATACGACCATCATTGGCACCAAGGCAGAAGCGACTCTCATCGCTGAAGACGACACGTCTCCATTCGTCCCTCCATTCACGCCTGTCGCGACACCACTGGAGGCGGGCTGCACGATGTTGGGGCGTGAGCGGAAGACGGCCTAACGGTGTGCGGGACCACAGCCCAGCTTCATGGAGATGGTTGCAAATGGTCCTCGCCGATACCCCAGGAGCAACAGTGTCCCTAATTTGCTGGGAAGTGGCGGTGCGGTCCCCTACGGCACTGCGTAGGATCCTACGGTCTTGGCGTGCATCCGTGCGTCGCTGCGGTCCGGTCCCAGGTCGACGGGCACGTGCACCTTCCGCCGACCGCTGGCGACAACATCGATGTACTGTGGAGACCTCACGCCCCATGTGTTGAGCAATTCGGCGGTACGTCCACCCGGCCTCCCGCATGCCCACTATACGCCCTCGCTCAAAGTCCGTCAACTGCACATACGGTTCACGTCCACGCTGTCGCGGCATGCTACCAGTGTTAAAGACTGCGATGGAGCTCCGTATGCCACGGCAAACTGGCTGACACTGACGGCGGCGGTGCACAAATGCTGCGCAGCTAGCGCCATTTGACGGACAACACCGCGGTTCCTGGTGTGTCCGCTGTGCCGTGTGTGTGATCATTGCTTGTACAGCCCTCTCGCAGTGTCCGGAGCAAGTATGGTGGGTCTGACACACCGGTGTCAATGTGTTCTTTTTTCCATTTCCAGGAGTGTATTTAACTATGCAGATGTATTTACAGAACGACCAGTAATTGTTAAGGGATATCAATACAATATCAAGGTGAAGCCTCACAAAACCTACTGTCGAGCCTCATACTCCATTCCTTGGTCCAAGAAGGAAATAGTAGCTAAAGAAATTAGAAAGCTATCGAGTGGAGAATAATAAAACCGTCTTTGTCCCCTTATAGTAGTCCTTTGGTGGCGGTGGCAAAAGGGGACGGACAGGTACGGTTAGTATTAGATGCAAGAGACATAAACGAAATTATTGTACCTGTCCGGACTCTTCCGGAAAACTTAGATGAGCAAATTCAAAAGTTTCATGGAGTGCAATATTTGACGTCTGTTGATATGAAAAGTTCATTCTGGCAAATCCTGCTCACACCCGAATCGAGGAAATATACTGCATTTATATTCGGGGGAAGGAGCTACCAATTTAGGGTACTACCTTTTGGCCTAAATGTAAGTGCAGGAGTTTTCATAACAGCCCTCGACGCGGTTTTGGGTCCGGATTTGCTGCAAAGGGTAACAGTGTATGTAGACGATCTGGTGATTGCTACTGCCACCTGGGAGGAGCACGTAGAACTACTGGGTAGAGTCTTAGAAAGGTTTAAGCAAGCGGGAGTAACAGCGAATCTTGAGAAATCCAAATTTGAAAGTAATCAGATTAAATTTCTTGGTCACATAATAACACCACAAGGCATCAAACCTGACAGCAAAAAACTTGACGCAATTCGTGGGTTTCCAAGCCCGAGAACTAAGAGACAACTCAAAGCGTTTATAGGTCTTGCATCCTTTTTTAGACGGTTTGTTCCAAACCAATGAAATGATCTAGAGGGTTGGATCCCCTCCTTCGAAAGCGTCAGATTGCAAAGCCTGGGCTACTCTCAGGGTGGAATCTCCGTCTTCGAAGATTGTGTTTGTTTGTCTGTCTGTCTGTCTGTCTTCCCGCCGCTTGCTGCTATCGCTGTTTGCTCGTTCGTTCGTCCGTCCGCCTGCCTGCCTGCTGGCTGTCCATCGGTGTCGTCGTAACCGCTGCCGCCGCCGCCTGCTGTTCGTCCGTCTGTTCGCCGCCGACTATCGCCGCGCCGCCGCCTGCTGCACGTCCGTCTGTCCGTCGCCGTTCGTCTGCAATGAGTACTCCCACCTCCACCGTCATCTACACCTCCCCCTCCCCCTCTCCCACAGTCACTTCCTGGAGTGCCGCCCCTGGCCTCCCTCCTTACACCTCCCCTTCCCTTCCCCCACTTACCCATCCCCCTATCTCCTCCCCTGCTGTATACCCACACCTCTACACCCTTCCTCCAGCCTCTACACCCTCAACAGCTCCCACTACTACCCCCACCCTCACGTACGCCTCTGTTGCCGCCTCTGCTGCCGCGCCTCAGGTGGTTGGCTTCCCCTCTCTCACCGACCCCGTCGCTTCGTCTTCTGCATCTCCCACACGCATCACGTCGCGCCGAGCCACCATCGCCACCACTGAACCAGCTGCTTCTCCCGGTGCCTCCACTACGCCACAGGGATCTGCCACCTTCTCCCCGTCCCTCTCCCCTCCTCCCAGCCTCCAGTCTCCAAAAAATCCCAAAAACGCGTCCTTACCGACTCTGCTCCCGCCACTTCCCACAAAAAATCAACACCACCTCCCCCTCCCCCTGCCGTCACCATGGACACCACCCCTCCTCCTGCCACCCATACCTTGGCCCCCACCCTCCACACCTTTGTCCTGTCAACTCCCGATCCTAAGTTCCTCGACGCTCGTACCCTCACCAAGGAAATACGAAAGTACTTACCTGGTGCTCCCATCTCCCAACTCATTCCCCGCAGGGACTCAGTGCTTATCAAGTCCCCGTCCCCATCCTTTCACACAGACCTCCTGCGAAAACTCCCACGAGTTATGTTTGGCCCCCACGCCTCTCTGACACCCTTCCTTTCCGCTTCCACTCCTCGTCAGCCCCAGCCTCCCCGTCGCCCCCCCACCTACACCGCTGTGATCACCAAGCTCAGCCCGGTGATCACAGAGGATGAAGTGTTGGTAGAACTGAACTCCCACTTGGACTTGGAAATCCGCTCTGCCCGCCGTATCCACAATGCCTCTGGTCCCACCTACCTCATGCGGGTATTCTCTGAGTCCGCCCCATCCATAGACCATCTCCTCACCCAGGGTGCCCTGATATACCACCGTCGCCACCCTGTTGAATCCTCCAAATCCCCTCCCCAATCCTACCGTTGCCAGCAGTGCCTGATGTACAATGACCACCTGACTCCCAACTGCAACAACCCCCCCAACCTGTCCTCATTGCAAGGCCTCCCACTTTCTTAAGAACTGCCCCAACCTCGCTGCTCCTCCTTCCTGTAATACCTGCAATGGCCCCCCCCCCCACATACTCCCACAAGTGTAAAACTAAACCCCCTCCAGCCACCCCTGAACTTACAGTCCCAGTTCGTCCCGTCGATCCCCCTGTCCAACCCAACAATTCCCTCCATCCACCCCCCACGGCCGAGGACGTCATCCGGTTCATTACCGTTGTACTCCAAAACATTCACCCTTTTCAGCGCCCCCACACCTTCCAACAAATATCCCTTGCTGCTCGCTCTGTTTTCCACCTGAACACCTTCGCCACTTACTCCCACAACCGAGCACACTTCACCTTCACCCGCCTCGACACCCTAGTATAAGTCTCTTCCCTTCCCTCTCTTCCCCCCCTCCTTCCCGTCATGGCGCAGCACGAGTCTCGCATCCTCTTCCAGAACATTCGCTCCTTCCGCTCCAACAAATACCTCCTCATGCACACCCTCTCCCACCACCGGGTCGACACCTTCCTCTTGAATGAAACCTTTCTCCAGCCCCACCATTCTATCCGCACCTCCCCCTATATCTTCCACCGCACTGACGCTCCTGGTCCTCGTGCGCGGGGTGGAGTCACGATTGGCCACCTTAAGCATATCCCCGTCTGGCCACAACCTCTCCTCAATGACCCCACTGAACACCTTATCCTTAGCGTCTTCTTCCCTTCCCTCACCATTACCTGTGCCACCATCTATGTCCGCTCCACTGCTCCTCTTCCTTATGACTTCATCTCACACATTGACCACACCTTCTCCACCTATGTAATTGCCGCCGACCTCAACATCCATAGCCGCACTCCTGCTGCCCTTCGGCGGTGGCATCAGTTCCTCTCCACAATCCAAGGTGACCCTGTTCCCCTTCCCCAGCACACCAGACCCGAAAGTAACACCACCCCCGATGTTGTCATTGCCTCCACCAACCTCCTTTGGCGTATCACTGTCGCCGTCCTTGACCCCACAGGTAGCGATCACCTCCCTGTCCTTCTCATCATAACGTCTGCTCACCGCCCCCCTCCGGCTCCGCACCCTGCACCCCCTCCCAAGGTCGTCCATGACTATCGCCGTGCCAACTGGGATGCCTACCGGGACTCCATCTCCACCCAGGTCGAAAGCCACCCTCTTACCTATCGCCATCCTGACGACATCATCCACGCCTCGTCCTTCCTTCAGAAGGTAATTACTGACGCTGTGAAGGCCCATGTTCGTACTAAAACCGTCCACCCACACCGTCCCACTCTCCCTCTGTGGGCTGTTCTCCTCCTCCATGAAACCCGCCGCCTCTATCGCTCCTTCCTGCACACTCGTGACAGGGATACACTCCAACGCCACCAGCAAATACAGCGACACGTACGGAACCTTATTACAGCAACGAAACGCCGAGACTGGCGCCAGACCTGCACACGACTCAACGCCACCCTCCCTATCAACTCCTCCAAGTACTGGTCAGCCTTCCATCGTCTTACTGGTTCCTTTTCCGCTCCCCACTACCCCCTTCTCCATAACGATCGCCCCCTTCCTAACAACCTCAGTAAGGCCAACCACTTCGCTTCCCACCTTTCCGAGGTCTTCTCCATCCTCGATGATCCCCACTTTGATTATTCTCTTTTCCCCACCGTCATGGAACGTGCCGATACCTCAGTCGCTCCACTTGCTTCTAGTCTCCAGTACTTGGGGCAGTTGCCCCCCTCCGACGTCAACATTCCCATCACAGCACAAGACATTAAACTTATCCTCCAATCCAAACGCAACACGGCCCCTGGTCACGACTGTGTCACCTACCGTCACCTTCGAGAAAGCCCCTATTCCTTCCTGACTGTCCTCGCCCATCTCTATAATGTCGTCCTCTCTACTGGCTTCTACCCTGATCTGTGGAAGACCTCCCGCGTCCTCTTATTCCTCAATCCCCAACAAACCCCCTTCTGCCGCCTCTTCCTATCGTCCCATCTGCCTCACCTCCATCTTCAGTAAGGTCTTTGAATCCATCCTCTCCCACCGTCTCCATCAGCACCTTGCTCAACACCAACTCCTCCCCCTTACCCAGTGTGGCTTCCGACCCTCCATCTCTGCTGAAGACCAACTCCTCAACCTTGTTCACCTTCTATCCCTCCAGCTCAACTCCCGTCGCTCCGCCATTTTTGTTTCCCTTGACCTCCAAAATGCCTATGACCGTGTATGGCATCCCGGTCTCCTCTTTAAATCCAAACTTCCACCCTGCCTATCAATTTTGTCCGTCTGGTCGCTTCCTTCCTCTCGCACCGTCCTTCCTATGTCACCCTCCACAACACCAACCCCGGTATCTTTTATCCCACGGCTGGTGTCCCCCAGGGTTCTGTCCTTTCCCCTCTCCTTTACCTCTTGTATACAGCTGATATGCCCAAGCCACCCCCACCAGTCCACCTTCTCCAGTATGCTGATGTCAGCGCCTTCCTGGCTCTCTATCTTACCCTTCAACGGTCTCAACGTACCCTCCAAACCCACCTTAACCAGCTCAGCACTTGGTGTAACCAGTGGTTCCTCCGTCTCAACCCCTCCAAAACCCAGGCAATCATCATAGGCCACACCACTCACTCCTTTTGCCTCCATGATTTCTACCTCACCCTTTATGGTCGTCCTATCCAGCTCACCCCCACCCTGAAATACCTTGGCCTCACCCTCGACCGACACCTCACCTGGACCCCTCATCTCCAGACCATCCAGCAGAAAGCCCATTCCCGCCTCCGCCTTCTGAAACTCCTGCCTGGCCGGACATGGGGATTGCCTCCTTCTACCATCCTCCACACCTACAAATCCCTCATCCATCCTATCCTCTGTTATGCCAGCGTTGCCTGGATCTCCGCCCCCACCTGCTTTTACAAGGCCCTCCAAATCCTTGAATGCCATGCGCTCCGCCTTGCCTTCCGTATCCACCTTCCTTCCCCCACACGGCTCCTGTATGAACTGATCCCCTTCCCCCACCTCCTCCTGTTCCTCCAACATCTCCGCATCCTTTACATTGTTCGCAGGCTTGATCCCCCCCCACCCTCTGGTTTCCTCCTTCCTCTCCACCCCCCGCCCGTTGCCGCGCCTCTATCGCTGTATCCCTCCTTCTCTCCACCTCCACACCCTCCATCTCCTTCATCAGGGCAATTTCCAACACCTCCCCCTCCCAGATGACGAACTTTTCCGTGACATCTACCCTTCCTTCCAACTGTAACCTGGCCTTGTCCCGCCCCCTCCCCAGGGCCCCCTTTTTTCCTCTTCCTTCCTTCTCCCAGAGCGGATTTTCCTCCATTTCCCCCTCCCCTGAGGCCCTGCACCCCATACTTACCTCTTTCCTTCCCACATCTCTCCCTACCTGGCCCTCTTTAGCGCACCCCCCGCTCATCTCCGCCATCTCTTCCCCTCCCTCCCTTCTTCAGGTCTCCCTCATCTCCTAGCGCCTGGCAGATCCTCTGTATTGATCATCATCAGTGTGCCTCATCAGTGTTGTGTTTAGTGCTGTTTCCCCTGTGCGTCAAGAGGTGTGATTTTAATTGTGTACTGCCTTGAGGTCCGCCGTCAGTGTTACGTTATGTGCTACACCATCCGTCGATACCTTATGCTCCAGTCATACTGTGCCTTGTGTTCTTTTAATCGTCGCAGTGTGTGGCTTTTTGTGTGTGCTACTTTTAAACAGTTTTTTATCTCCATTTTACAGTCACCCCCGTTTTTTGTCTATTGCCTTCCATGATGTTCCCCCTTTGTTGTATCTATGTTCACCTTATTCTCTCCTTTGCTGTTTTTAAATGTCTTCTATTGTTTTGTTCTATGTCTTTCGGCTGAAGAGCAGCGCATATGCTGCTGCCAGCCCGCCCCGATGGGGAATTGAAATACAATAAAGAAAAAAAAACAATTAATGTATAACGAGTCGTTATTGAGCCTGTTGCGTAACAATGCGCACTGGGCGTGGACAAAATAATGTCAACGCACATTTGACGCTATCAAAAACGCCTTGGTGAATGCAAACATATTGCGACACCCAGACATGACAAAAGATTTTTGCATAGCGACAGATTCGTGTTCATACAGTCTGGGCACTTGTTTGTTTCAGTGGGACAGAAGCAACGACCCCACAACAATCAATGTAATCGGTTTTGCCAGCCTGACACTAAACAGCTGTGAGAGAGCATATTCCGCTACAGAGTTAGAGGCTCTTGCAGTGGTTTGGGCGGTAAAGAAATTCAACTATTACATCCATGACAAAGAAATCAAAGTATTCAGTGACCACCAGGCTCTGAGCTATTTAATGTCTTGCAAATTATACCATCCCCGCTTGCTAAGATGGAGGTTAGCATTGCAGGAATATAAAATTAAGATTATGTACATAAAAGGACAAGATAATGTTGTAGCTGACGCCGTGACGAGGCTCCCACTAGGGCTATCCTCAGTGTCAAAGATTTTGGAACAATCGGAGGAATACGAGGTGTGGCTAGAAAAAAACCGGACTAGTACTGGTGAAACAATAAAACGAATGCAATAAGGCTGAAAGTCGCGTGGCCTGTCACGTGACTCTCGCTCCGCCTACTGCTCGAGTTTCATCTGCCGCCTGCACTCAGTCTGCCCGTGTCATCTGTTTTAAGTAGTTGACGTTTTGTCAGTGCGTCGGAAAATGTTGAGTGTACGAAAGAACAGCGTGTTAACATCAAATTTTATTTCAAACTAGGAAAATCTGAAAGTGAAACGTTTGTAATGTTACAACAAGTGTACGGCGATGATTGTTTATCGCGAACACAAGTGTTTGAGTGGTTTAAACGATTTAAAGATGGCCGCGAAGACACCAGTGATGACACTCGCACTGGCAGACCATTGTCAGCAAAAACTGATGCAAAAATTGAAAAAATCGGTAAACTTGTTCGACAAGATCGCCGTTAACTCCTGTTAACTCAGACACTGCTCTGATTGTTAAACGGCGATCTTGTCGAACAAGTTTACCGATTTTTTCAATGTTTGCATCAGTTTTTGCTGACAATGGTCTGCCAGTGCGAGTGTCATCACTGGTGTCTTCGCGGCCATCTTTAAATCGTTTAAACCACTCAAACACTTGTGTTCGCGATAAATAATCATCGCCGTACACTTGTTGTAACATTACAAACGTTTCACTTGCAGATTTTCCTAGTTTGAAACAAAATTTGATGTTAACACGCTGTTCTTTCTGTACACTCAACATTTTCCGACGCACAGACAAAACGTCAACTACTTAAAACAGACACCACGGGCAGACTGAGTGCAGGAGGCAGATGAAACTCGAGCAGTAGGCGGAGCGAGAGTCACGTGACAGGCCACGCGACTTTCAGCCTTATTGCATTCGTTTTATTGTTTCACCAGTACTAGTCCGGTTTTTTTCTAGCCACACCTCGTATAGAATACTCTTAGTACAAGATAAAGTACATAGGAGGGACTTTTTACATATGTGTAAGAATATGTCTACATTGTAGGAAACTGATCCGATTTGGCGAGATGTCATTAGCAAAATCAAAGAAGGTACCAATCTTAAAAGTGTGCAGTACTTCAAAATAGTAGATAATATTCTGTATTATAAAACAGGTGTGTCAAATGACCATGGAGTCGTGTGTATACCGCAACAGGCTATCCCAACTGTAGTGTGGCACACGCACTTAGCATGGGGTCACGCTGGGATAGGCAAAACATTAAGGGAATAAGCCAGCCGACTCGCACCATTATCAGGACTTGTCCTCTGTGCCAAAAAGCTAAGTTTCAAAATAATTCCACAAGGGTTGAACTGCATCTTATAGTGCCTCAGCGGCCACTTCAGTTAGTATCTATAGACATAGCAGGACCCTACCCTCGAGCCAGGGGTGGATTAAAGTGCATTTTAGCGGTATATGACCTTTTCTCCAAATACTTAAAAATATACTGCCTTAAATCAGCCACCGCTCGTGGAATAGTTAAATGGTTAGGGAAAGAATATTTTACACAGGTGGGTAAGCCTGAAGCGATAATATCAGATAATGCTTCCTATTTTACAGGTCATACCTGGAAGAACTATTTACATGAGCAAGGTATAAAGCACATACTAATATCCTGTTTTCATCCACAATCAAGTTTAGTAGAAAGAACATTTGGAGAGTTAAATAAATTTTTCAGGTTATACATCGCATATAAGCACACAAGATGGCCAGATCTGATACCTAAATTTTTGGAAATTCACAACGCAACCCCGCATGCCTCTACGGGGTATCCACCAACGGAGAATATAATGAATAGTAATAGAGTACTGAATGAGTGGCTGGCACCTTTGTCTAAGGTCCCAGTCATTCCTGAGCCTAAGGAAGAGAGGATAAGGAAAGCAGGGTGCAACCTTACCAGGTGCGCTCAGAAAAGGAAAGAAAAATATAATCGACATGTGACGAATAATCAAAAACTTAGTGTTGGGGACTTGGTGCTCTTACGCAATCATCATAAGTCCTCGGCATCCTTAAAACAGAATAGCAAGTGGCAATTGGTGTACAATGGACTTTTTAGAATAGTAAGTGTGCCACATGAGTGTAGCTATCTCTTAGCAGATCACCAATCAGGGAGAGTACGGGGACTGTATCCGCATAAGGATGTGAAAATATTCCTACAGTAAATGACTAATAGTCCTATGTGTTATGTGTAAAAAGGTACACCATTCTTTTGGAGATGAATGAACATTAATGATGTGTTATCTGTAGAGATAATGTACTAGTGTAGAAGTATTTAGTTGTAAGAATATGATTGACTTTCTCTTTTGTTTATGATTATTTGTGTTATGTCTTCTTTTTGATTAGTGTTAGCTTAAACATGCTCTAAATGTCTGCACAGATAACCTGATTAGTGCAATTATTTGTAGTGTTAAACTAAGACAGAGATCAGTCAGGAGGAACATTTTAGTAGTGATTAGTTTGTGTACTGCATGATATTCTATATGTGTGTCAAACTTGAAATATTTCTTGATACAGTCTTTTCTATTATATATATGTGTAGCTGTCAGATTGACAGGTTCGAACCCAGAATAATATTAATAATATGAGACCCTGAGAACTTTATTTTCAAACCAGTATTATCAAAGAGAGTAATGCACCCAGTAGTGACCCGAGGGCACCATGGGAGGCAAACTTATTGCAAATTTAAGTAACACAAAGTTACCCACAAAGAAGCTTCAATTGAAGCGTGTGCAGATCGAATCAGTAAAAAGAGCTAGCCTGATACAGTCCAAGTCAATATTAGCCTACAGAGACTACACTGTAGTTACGTAGGACCTTGCAAGTAAAGTGAGACATAGTTTCAAAGGAGTTATTGAACAATATGCCTGAATCCAGCTGGAATGCACAAATAAAATCTACTCGAACATAAATATAGATGATTTTTGGGCAAACTAATACGAAATTTTAATATTTGTTACCATGAACGAAATTATCACACACCTTGGTAAATAGCGAACAAAGAAGTTACGAATGTGCTGTTACAAAAAATTGCACAACGGACATTGTAACTGAAAAAATTTAAACAAAAGTGCAGTTTTGTGTGGCAGAGACAGACAGTGACTGTTAAAACTGCAGCAATACGTCACGAGGTTGTTTCGAACAAGCAATAAGAAACTGTATCATCACCGTGTGTGCTGATGGACAAGGAACTAGCACGACACGAACAGTGAGCCGATAATAGACGGTGGACCAAGCTAGTGTCAAACTATAACTTGTACTGTGCGTGTGTAAAAAAAAAAAAAAAAAAAAAAGGCCCATAAAACGCGTTACTTTGACAACGAAACATTGTGCAAACCAGACTAGTGAAGGCCTACTGAATAATAACTGCCAACAACTGTGTGCGTTCTTTCCAACAGCAGGAAAAATGCCCATAAGGATGGTACACTGTTTGTGAAGTTGTTGCATGTTAGCTGGAGCACTGCAAGAAGATGTCACACGGGCGAGCTGATATACAACGCACATCCGGCTACTTCAGCCATGCAGCGGCCGCAGCAACCCGTAGCAGACCAGACAGCCACACGCCTCTCCACGCCGTAGCTGTCAACACCGGGGGCGGTGACCTACACGGAGCAGACGCGCCGCGCCGAGCGCCGCTCAACAATCACTCCGCACCGCTCGCCAACTACAGCATTATTGACATATTGCAAAATATTTACATAAACTGCATAACATGTCAATGAACTCGGTTTTTGACAGACATTGAACACTTATTATGTTTACCCGTAAATTGACGAGAGAAAATGAACACTAACAAGTGTAGGAGATGGGTTCGTAACACGTAGGTAGTGAGAACATTATGAAAAGTGGCGTTGTACTAAATGATTTCAAAAAACTAGGACAAGTGACCTTGCAGTATATCGCAAAATGATAATTACGAGTTGTTAAACTCACACAACAAACTTTCATTGAACTGTATGTGACTGTGATATTATGTAACCGTTGATGACAAACTGCTAAATCATTTCAAAAGAATTACTGTCAAAGAGACAAGATTAATCATGAACCAACTGGGATGGCTGGGCTCCGGCACAGTTTTGCCCAGGTTTCCTGTCTGCCTTCGCCCAAATGGGGGAGCCATGAACATATATAACCCTGGGACTAATTAAAAGAGCCATTCCATTAAAAAAAAACAGAATTGTAAAAAACTGGCACCATTGTGTCAAAGTATAGAAACTCTTCGCCAAATGCTGCCAGGGGGCAATGTAACGTTCCCTGGCACCACACACACTATTAATAAACTAAAATTTAACTGTACTATATACGCCGCTATGAAGCAATTCGTATATACTATAATTGTTTAACAAAAAATTTTATTTAATTTTGTATAAAGGACGTTGGTTTTTATTGTAATATTTTCTGTAATAATATTCTCGATGGATTTATGATTGTAATATTTCTATACTCATAATGTAATTACGAAATATGTTAATATCTGCGATAAAAAAATGTAAAATACAGCCACAGAGGAAAATAATGTTGTAAGATTACAAAGAGACATTCACAATCAGCAATAGTATAAATAGGAATACATAATGTGCATTCTTTGTCGTCTTCCTCGAGAGCTGAGAGAGAGAGGAACCGGTGACGTAGCATTATATGAATGAGTAGACTTCTTTTGTCTGTATCTATCTTTAGCCGCCATTAGAGGAGAAATTATAAAGGTGTGTAATTTTAATTATTGTTGCGGTCTAAATACATTATACTTTATCAAAATTGTGTATTACTAATGTAAATTAGCTTGCCCATGTCATCTATAATATTTCTTTAAAGAATTTTCAGCACTTTTAGCGATTATCGTTGGTGTTGCTGGGCTGTGCCGCGACCGAACGATTTGCAGCGGCGGCACATTTAAAAAATTGTTCCGCTATAAAATTAACCAAACCCGTAAATGGGGAGCAGGTAAAATTAGCAGTGAATTACGAAATATTTTTCTTTTACAGCGATCCTGAGGCTGACTGAATTTATTACTGGTTTTACATTTGTGCATTCATAGGCGGATAATTAACGTTGAAGTTGTTGATCTGTTGGTTCTTTCAATTTCTAAAGCAAATAACTTAAACGTATCGTGAAGTGAGTTTTGTCAATGATAATTAAACGTTCAGGTCGGCTTGGCAATATTTAACCATTTTATGCTAACAGAGACAGTCTTGTGATCCATAGCTAACGCCGGGAAAGAATTTAGTAAATATTTAAAAACCCACTGCACCTAGAAAATGTGTGCCAAGGCCGAAATACGTAAAAAAATTAATTTAAATAATTTTCAAAGTCGTAAATGTTATTAATCAGTTAGTTTGAATTTATCAGCATGAGAGGGTTGCTAAAGTTCACGTAATTTTAAATGTGCTTAATTCTGTCTAAATGAATTTTTATTACCACACGTAAAAAAAGGGGTTCTACAACAAAGTTCGTACTGAAAGAGTAAATAACAAAAATATTTAAAGCCATTTCTTCCCCATTTTCATCCATTCAATTTTACATAGTTAATATTTTCTTATATATATAATTTTTTTTCATTAAACTGTTGCAGTTGTGAACTAGATACCATAGGAGTCTGATGGAAGACGCAGTTCTGAAATTGTCTCAACTGAAGTGAACTGGCTGAAAGAAATATATCATGGCGGTTGAAATAAATTTGGTATTTGATGAGAATCAAAGTGAGAAAATTCATCATTTATTTTTGAAAATACCAAACCAATCAAAAGCAAGGAGATTTACTGAGGCAAGCCGGCCCACAGCTGTTGTAGCTAGTCTTTGATACCAGGGATACTGGATTGAAATGGAGTTGACTTCCAAGCTGGTCCTATACACTTTATTGGGCACAATGCACTGTCATTCATCAGTAATACACACCTCCCTGTCACAACATCAATCCACATGCAGCCATGTGTTGTGGTGGTAACAGAAGCCTATTCATGGAACAGTAATTCCCAAGTCTGTCTGTGCTAGTCTCAAACCAATGGTGCGAGATGACATAGAATGTTGCAGGGAGTCCATTACTTGTTGTCACATGGTCAGTGCAGATATGAAGAGGATATTATAAGCCTGGGGCACAATACAGCAATCCTCCATTGTGGTATTCAGACCTTATCACCCAGAAACTTGACAACAAATACACCTGCTCTCATGTTCGCAAGCAGCCCAACATTGGGTTTCTGTCCAACTGAATGCCTTACAAATCTTGATATTGCACAGTTCGAACAGCCTGCCAAATTGACACATAATGAGGCCCCTTTCAAACTCTTATCACACATAGCTGTTGAGAATACAGTCTCTCATGATTATGCAGCATCTCCATGTCTTCCACAGTGATCATTCATCATCTGATGCTGTTCACACCTCTCATATATCCTACTAGGCCTGGCAACAACACTAATGAACTCTGGTGGCCACCGTACCTGCCACAGAGAATTGCAGATCATTTACATACCCAACAAGGGTGTGTACACATACGAAATTTCACTGACATCTGACCACTTCTTCTTGGTGCTTCACATTTTTTATCAGACAGTATATAATCATTTTTCCAATGGAACCTATATCTACCAACAATTGTGTTTATTACATACAACCAATTTACAATTAAGAATGTACTGTAATCATAAAACTTTTCACTTTTTATATAAAGTGAGTTTTGACCTAAAGTAAGTGTTCCTCTTTGTTCACAGATACAGAAAAAAAGAGTGTGCACAGCAGAATACAAGACAGGTAGATAGAAATAAATGCATCATAACTACTGTAATGTATGCATACGTAAATTAATAGGCCTAATGAGTTAATAAACAAATATCTCTGCGACACAAATGAGACTCCCCTATTTACTCTTATTAGCTACTTCAGTTGGGCTTAGTTCTGTTGTGTTAAGGTTGTGAAGATGCCATACAAAGAGTAGTGTTATGAATAATGAGCAACCAGATTAATTTGTCTATTCAAAAGAAGAGCCTTAAAACACCTCTCTTTCAAGAGAAGAAGACATAAGAGAGTAATGTGTTGAAATGGGCATTATATTTTACCTAAAGAGCTCTGTAAGATGCATATGTGTGTTAATGTACTGTAAAATGTAATTGGTTTCTGAAAAACAGAGAGAGTTCATTGTCCAAATAACTATATTACAGTTCCACAGACATTAAATTATGGTATTATTTATGGTGAAGTAGTGTTGGGGTCTGCTAATTAACTATTAGTGACCATATTGTTTTGGAAGTCTTCTATTAAACTTTAGTAGGTGATCTCTCCTTTCTAATGGACCCCACCCCAAATATTCACTGTGGTTACTATTGGTGTCTTCTGTACAATATATATTTATTGCAACTTCTTTGAAAATATGCGAGTCTGCAGGCTTTCATAATTATTGTGGTTGAACAGGGTGTATACGTGGACAAGGAAAAAAAATTCTCAGATTTCCTGGTTAAAGATACACTTTCTCCTGGCTGAAAATACACTTTTTCCATGTTAAGTCATTCCTCGGCACTGTAAAACTCATCAATCCTTTGAACGTTTATGGTTTTATATACCGACATAGAATTTCCCGGCGCTTTAGAAAACGAAACTCGGGAGGGGGGGAGACAAGTTTTTTAAGACCTTTGATGTGCAGCAACATGTACGCTACATATTTTCGTATTACGAGGGTATAAATTTGAATTCCGCTAAACAACACATGTCACTTTCTGAAGCATTGAAATCGAGATTATGATGCACTTTTGTAGACCAGTCATAGCTAATGTCACGTGATCTCGCCAGCTGATGACAGCATAGGACACGTGATATAGTCAGCCAATAGAAAGATTACTCTTAAGTAGCACGAACACACAAGTAAGAAAAGTTAATGTTTTAAATTAATATACATAGCATTCTCATATAATATTGGTCTCGAAGATTAATAAACTGGAAGAGAAGTTAAGCTTCCGCATATAATGTTGATCTTTTTTTGGGCGTGATATACTTTCAGATACATCACACAAATGTGCCAGTAATATTTTTAATTACGACGTAAATGTCTGATCTTCTGGGCTCAAAATTCTTCTAAATAGTCACCCTAAAAGAGTTGATTTTTAAATCAGAGTCAAACACTTTGTGATTTAAGAAATTCATCGTACATTCTTGCACATAGTTCACATTGGGTAAAAGGAAATTTGCTTTGAATGTAGGCCTAACACTTTTGAAACCACAATTCCAATATTTTCCCGCAACCTGTTAGAAATAGGTTCGTTTCAGCAGTCGCAAGAGAGCGCCAGATAACAGGTGTCACCACGCTTGCGCTACTACGATGACGCAGAAAGCCCATATATATGTTCGTACATGTAAAACATTAAAACCTCTTACATTATGTCATAAAAGAAACAAGACATCAAAGGATACTTCAAGAGCGTCGGAATTTCGTGAACCATACTAAAATGAATAGGCCTAATTCGGCTTAAAATGCACACTCGTATGTAAATTTTCTTGGAGTACCGGTACTGTATTATCTCATGTCTGGTTCTTTATTATGGCATAATGCCATACATGCACTTGAAATGCAGCGAACAGTTGAAACTAGCCAAAAGTGTGAAATTAAATACTTCGTTTCAAATAAATTGACTGCCTCAGCAGAAAAGATTAATGAAAGCCAAATCTCTTAAGCAAACCGGCAAAAACAACTTCATTGTTCTGCAAGGCGATTAAGCTTGACTGTCAGAAAGGTGGAAATAATATCTGAAACTAATAACATATTTTGGCCTTCCGTAATTATGCGATGTATTTTAATTCATTTGATAGCTCCCGGCCACAAAAATCTGTTTTGTTATCATTTAATGTGAGAGCAACAAACGAAGAGGAAACAACAAAATCACTGAACGTAAACACAGGTCACGTGGAGACGACCCACCTCCCCACCATAACTCAGACTGCTCTGTGCATCAGCCCCAGATTTACTATTATTTCCCAACCGGAGCAATATTAAGTAGTGGCGTCCAGCCACACTTCTGTAACCAGAAGCGGAGAGAAGGTGCTACTCACGGTTATTTAAAAGGGAGATTTGGCCCGAAGCTAAATCGGCTGTGATTAGCTGGCGCAGTGACGTCACTGTAGGAGCAAAGCGAGGTAGCGGCTAGTGCAACAAGCGACTCTTACTAACAAGGGAACCTCGCCATCACACCCCGCCCCCCCTCCCCTCAGATTTAGTTATAAGTTGGCACGGTGGATAGGCCTTGAAAAACTGAACACAGATCAATTGAGAACACAGGAAGAAGTTGTATGGAACTATAAAAAATTATGCAAAATATACAAACTGAGTAGTCTATGTGCAAGATAGGCAACATCAAGTATAGTGTGAGCTCAGGCGCACCGTGGTTCCATGGTTAGCATGAGCAGCTGCGGAACGAGAGGTCCTTGGTTCAAGTCTTCCCTCGGGTGAAAAGTTTACTTTCTTTATTTTTGCAAAGTCTGTCCGTTCGTTCATTGACGTCTCTGTTCACTGTAATAAGTTTAGTGTCTGTGTTTTGCGACTGCACCGCAAAACCGTGCGATTAGTAGACGAAAGGACGTGCCTCTCCAATGGGAACCGAAAACATTTGATCGCAAGGTCATAGGTTAACCGATTCCTCCACAGGAAAACACGTCTGATATATTCTATACATTCGATCCCTCAAGGAACTTTCCGATTCCTTACAGTTCGGAAAATATTCATTGACCTTCTTATTGAAGTCGTGAGCTATATTTGCTGGATTCATATTGCCCACGGACTACATCTCACATATTTAACGCACTCTCGTCCAAAGTAGCGAACAGTCAACTGTCAGCCAGGTAGCCTCATTAGCAGAAATACTCTCTCTTCCATGTGCTGTAGTCGACTGACGTCGTGTGTTTCGATGCTTGTTTCGGTGTAGCGTCCCCATACTACGGCGCAGTTACCTCGCATCGGGACAGATAATAATTGTCTGAAAATAAAAAATTAAACTTTTGATACAAGGACCTCTCGTTCTGCAGCTGCTCACGCTAACCACGGCACTTCTGAGCTCACACAGTCCTTGATGTTGCCAATCTTGCGCATGGACTACTCAGTTTGTATATTTTGCTTATTTTTTTCATAGTTCCACACAACTTTTTCCTGTTTTCTCGATTGATCTGTGTTCAGTTTTTCAAGACCTACTCACTGTGCCAACATATAACTAAATCTGAGAGGGGTGCGATGGGGAGGTTCCCTTGTAAGGACAAGCAACTAGGTACTTATAACGGCAATAAGTTCTCAGGAAATTATTTAAACAGTTGATTTACCTGTTTAGATGTTTGCAGTGGAAGAAGAGTGCCACTGTCTTGATTTCCACTTCTGTGCTGCTGCTGCTTTCTGTATTTTATGCTTCGTATTGAGGAACCGCATACGAATGAAAAGTCGTGTCCTGATATACAGTTTTATAACGTGTGACGAAAATTCCGGATATTTAGTTTGGACAGCAGTGCATATTGTTTTCACTATATTTTTTCCTTGGAAATACTATCCAATCCATTAAATTCATTAAAAATTAGTTCAAACTGAGACACCTTATGTAGCCACTCATCTGTTGGAACTGTAAGCCCACCGCGAGATAGAAATTCAATCCAACCATAATTTTCATTTGTTGTAGGACTTAAAATATCAGCAGATGGCGTTCCCAGTGTCTTGTCACAGTTCTTTGCACGATATGCAATGTAGCCAGCCAGGTAACGGAATCCTTCTGCAGAGCAGTCACATCCCTCGTTGACAGCAGATTCTTCTGGTGCAGGTTGAAGAGGAAAGTTAATATCTCGTAGATCTTTTTCACCATCTATCATTTGCAGTGCTTCGCTCATGTCGGGCAAAATTCCTGTGAACAGATGTGACGTTAAAAATCGTCACATTCATCTGCCTCTACTGATGTGTCACTTGACAGAGGAATGTCATGAGCATTGTGTCCCAGCAGTAACAGCTGTAATCAATATTTTACTTCTGTTTCAAATGGAAATGACCAATTCCTCTGATCTGTGAGAAAAAATTTTCCAGTGCATCCTGGTTCAATCTTGCAGTTAAAATATATGTCATTTGTAGTGGCTAAAGGTCTGAAAACAGTCCAAATAATGACCGAACAGTTGTCATAATGCCTTTCTGGAATGGGAGCAAGTGATTTGAATTGCCTACACGCATTTTTTCGGCACAAGTATACAGTTCTCTCAATATTCTTTCTTGAACATCCTTATGTATCCCATAACCACATGATAACGCATTCTTATTGTACCTCCGAGCATTCAGAATGTCAAATGCGTTGTTTGCTAACTGAAAAAAATTTGCTGCTTCCTCTTCTTCAGGCATTAGGTACTTTATGGCTTTAGCTGTGGTACTCGAAAAAAAGTTGCATTGACGCTCTCTCCCCTTGACACTGAGATGAAGCTGTGACAGTTTAGGACACAACTTCATTTCAATCCTATCTAATTTCTTTCTACAATAGATTTATTAACAATTTTTCCCACTTGGAAGCTTTAGTCCGTCATCCAGAAAGTGGTTCCTCATTAATTTAAACAAATGCAGAACGTCTGAAAACACCCAGATTCGTTTCTTTTCATACTGCGGATTGGAAAAGCAGGAATTTGTTTCTGTCACATTAAAATCTTTCCACACAGATCGATTTTTTGTTCCAAGGTCACATAGTGTCGCAACAACATCTTGTACAGAGCAGATAATACTGTTTAACTGATCAGTTGTTATTTGTGTGTCAAAATCATTGTAAATGGGTTGCTTCCATCCAGAAAACAAACCAAGTACCATAACAAATAGCACGTTACTGTGTGGCCCTACAACACGATCTTCAACAGGGTCATAAAATATTGCTATCTACATTCATTTCGTCGAATGATAGCACACACACACGTTCAGTTTTTGTCAACACAGATGAGTGGGCTTTCATTAGTTGCAAAACATCTGTCAGCACACCAAGAAAGCATCTGAAAGAGCGTGACGTCCATCTCTTAAGTGTAGACAGTCCTGGAAGTGGGAAACCGACCTGATTTCTTAAAAACAAATAACACTTCCTAGACACAGCATGAAGTGTAACCGATTTACAAATATCTTGCCTTTGCCATTTTGCTCGTTTCTTTCCAATCAACAAACAGTTTATTTGTGTTTTTGAAAACAATTTGCCTAATATTTGAGTCACTTTCTCCTGCACTTGCTTCTTTTGACGCTTTTGTTGATATTTTATTTTCTCACCACAAGCTTTCACTTTGAGTCTCAAACACTTCTCATTACACCTGCAGTTTGCACACATAGCTGTCAGTCTGCGGTTCCTGTATTCTAATTCTTCTATACCTTTACAGTGTTCGCTGATCTGTTTACTATCAGTGTCACAGTCGTCTGTCGCTGTTGACTGGTCTATTTTTCTTTTTTTCGGAGTCGCACAAGCCAGGTGCTCAATTGCATTTTTCATTGTGTTTCTTGCCTGCAACCTGTCTGCCCTATTCGGAGAAACTGTCATCAGGCCCGGAACTTCCACTAACACTGGGTATATCTACTCTCAGCACGCCGCAACATTGAAGCGATCTTTTCGGTTCTTTATCCAGGCCTTCTGCACTTTAACGTGTTTTGCCTATATCCGTGCCTTTCGGCTGTACGACAGACACCCTGTTACAGCACACCCAGGCATTTTAACGCAAAACTTTTACAAAGCACCGCAACAACACCAAAAACTAAAGCACTTTTGGCGCCTCGATACAACGTGCTCCTATGCTGACGTCATGCGCAGAACGAGGAAATATTCGCCGATCTGCGCAGGCGGTTTGCCCCCCCCCCCCCCCTATACGCGACTCAACTGCGCATGCGCAAGAGCCCGCGCGCAACTGCTCAAACGAATCTAATTTAATTTGTCGCAGTTAAGGAACATAGGTCGTGTATCCCTCCGCCACTGCTATTTCTGCTACTTCCGCGATTTCTGCTACTTCTGCGATTTCTGTGACTTCTGTTACTTCTGCGATTTCTGTGATTCCTGCGATTTCTGCGACTTACCACCGTATGAAAAAGTTACATCTGTCAACACAGAAAATTGCATCTCAACAAACCAGTCATTGGCAAGTATGTTTTATGTTTTTTCTTCCGTTGGCTTTAATTTTGTATTAAAGAAACAACTGTGAAAATATTAATAGTGTAATTAATATGTAAGTAGCCATACAGTACCGTAATAGTTCGTATTTAAAAAATGAATTCTAACATATTGTTATGTTCACAGGTACCTGAACTACATTTCATTCACTCAGTAAAGTGATAACTCAAAATATCATTGTCAACAGATCTGAAGAAATTGCCACTGCATCTTTAGACCGTTTTCGTCAGATGCGAGGTTAGTTTCTAAGCGTTTCGATGGACTTAATTACTTCAGTGAGATCGTTCTTGCAAATGTGATATTTATTATAGCAAATATTAGCAATCTACTCTGTCAATTACATTGCTAGTAATTAATGACAGCAAAAATTGTTTAATAATCCTTGTGTTTTTGCAGACGCAGTTCTGACTCTGATTACTGGTTGCTGTACGTATCTATCCACATCAAGGCTGTTTTTGAGAGAGACTCGTGAAGATTCAAGACAGCTCTTAGAGGATTTGCAGTTTAAAAGTGAAATAATTGTGAAATAAGTGTGTGAATGATTAAACTGTGTTTTATTGAAGTTGTTGTGCGATTTTAAAGGAATAATAAATGTCAAATACAGTGAGTGAATAATAAAAATCTCATTTTCCACATGTTTAAGCCGTCCTATACCCATAATTTTCCGCCACTTACTTATTGGTAAACACTTGTTGGAGAGTGACTTGCCGCCCCCCCCCCTTTCTCCACAATCTTGGTGTGACACTGACCTGTAACATATCCCGAAGTCTAGAATATGCATTTTGAGGCTGTTGATATGAAAGTGGGAAGTACAAAAAAATGGTTCAAATGGCTCTGAGCACTATGGGACTCTACTGCTGAGGTCATTAGTCCCCTAGAACTTAGAACTAGTTAAACCTAACTAACCTAAGGACATCACAAACATCCATGCCCGAGGCAGGATTCGAACCTGCGACCGTAGCGGTCTTGCGGTTCCAGACTGCAGCGCCTTTAACCGCACGGCCACTTCGGCCGGCTGGGAAGTACAGATCTTCCAGTTAAATCAGGAATAGCTAAAGTGCATTACTTGAGAGTAACACAGGAAAAGCTTACTTATGTAGGTGGTAGTAGTGTCGGCAAAAAGTTCTTGTGTGTGAAGTTGCCATAGAGTACACCAGGTGTAAAACTTTTCTCCCGAGTCTTGAACTGTGTCGGAACAAAAGTGAGGCATTCATATGACTGTTTTCATTTCTCTACACTTATACAGATGTCTGAGTTCTGCTGTGTTAACATTGCAAAGTCCTGTAGGCATGTGGAGTATTAACCAAAACTGTCATATTGGAAGCAGAATCAAACACATTTGTTACGTTACTTGATATTTTCAGGAGAAAAAGGCAATGTTGCTTCTTATTAATATAATACATTCACAGTCACAGCAGTATTTGACCAACCATAACTGATGCTGAATGTGCATGTCGTCATATAATATGAAGGGCTTATTTCAATAGTGGTACAAGTCCATAACCTCCACTTTTCTGTCTATAATGCTTCTGAAATTAGTGATCCAAACAAACATAAAGGTTCATCTCTAGCAAGAAGCCATATGCTTAAATATTTCTGGTATCTCAAATGCAGATTTGTCAGCGCTCATTTAACTTTACGACTCTGTATCTCAAAATGAACAAAAATGGACTTGTACCACTATTGAAATAAGCCCTTCATATGCACACACGGCACATCGATCTCGTGAGGCACAAGGATCTCATAACGAAGTACGTACGTCGGTCAACAGATGACACTAGGAAAAGTATGTTAACTGCGCTTTTTAGTTGCTACTTGCGACTCTTAGTTGCGATTTGTCACAGAAATCGCAGTTTGACTCGGTAGCGAATAGCGTAGTATGAACTTTGCTCAACAGATGGGAGTGCTAACTGCGCTTTTTAGTTGCTACTTGCGACTCTTAGTTGCGACTTGTCACGGAAATCGCAGTTGGACTCAATAGTGTATCGCAGAGATGGGCGTAGTACGAACTTTGACCCACAGATGGCACTGTTAACTGCGGTTTCTAGTTGCTACTTGATTAGATTAGATTAATACTAGTTCCATGGATCATGAATACGATATTTCGTAATGATGTGGAACGAGTCGAATTTTCCAATACATGACATAATTAGGTTAATTTAACAACATACTTAAGTTAATATAACAACTTTATTTTTTTGTGTTTTTTTGTTTTTCTTTATTTTTTATTTTTATATTTTTTTAATATTTTTGTTTTTTTTTCTTAATTTATATCTAAAAATTCCTCTATGGAGTAGAAGGAGTTGTCATTCAGAAATTCTTTTAATTTCTTCTTAAATACTTGTTGGTTATCTGTCAGACTTTTGATACTATTTGGTAAGTGACCAAAGACTTTAGTGCCAGTATAATTCACCCCTTTCTGTGCCAAAGTTAGATTTAATCTTGAATAGTGAAGATCGTCCTTTCTCCTAGTATTGTAGTTATGCACACTGCTATTACTTTTGAATTGGGTTTGGTTGTTAATAACAAATTTCATAAGAGAGTATATATACTGAGAAGCTACTGTGAATATCCCTAGATCCTTAAATAAATGTCTGCAGGATGATCTTGGGTGGACTCCAGCTATTATTCTGATTACACGCTTTTGTGCAATAAATACTTTATTCCTCAGTGATGAATTACCCCAAAATATGATGCCATATGAAAGCAATGAGTGAAAATAGGCGTAGTAAGCTAATTTACTAAGATGTTTATCACCAAAATTTGCAATGACCCTTATTGCATAAGTAGCTGAACTCAAACGTTTCAGCAGATCATCAATGTGTTTCTTCCAATTTAATCTCTCATCAATGGACATACCTAAAAATTTGGAATATTCTACCTTAGCTATATGCTTCTGATTAAGGTCTATATTTATTAATGGCATCATACCATTCACTGTATGGAACTGTATGTACTGTGTCTTATCAAAATTCAGTGAGAGTCCGTTTACAAGGAACCACTTAGTAATTTTCTGAAAGACAGTATTGACAATTTCATCAGTTAATTCTTGTTTCTAAGGTGTGATTACTATACTTGTATCATCAGCGAAGAGAACTAACTTTGCCTCTTCATGAATATAGAATGGCAAGTCATTAATATATAATAAGAACAACAAAGGACCCAAGACTGACCCTTGTGGAACCCCATTCTTGATAGTTCCCCAGTTTGAGGAATGTGCTGATCTTTGCATGTTACAAGAACTACTTATTTCAACTTTCTGCACTCTTCCAGTTAGGTACGAATTAAACCATTTGTGCACTGTCCCACTCATGCCACAATACTTGAGCTTGTCTAGCAGAATTTCATGATTTACACAATCAAAAGCCTTTGAGAGATCACAAAAAATCCCAATGGGTGGTGTTCGGTTATTCAGATCATTCAAAATTTGACTGGTGAAAGCATATATGGCATTTTCTGTTGAAAATCCTTTCTGGAAACCAAACTGACATTTTGATAGTACTCCAGTTTTACAGATATGTGAAGCTACTCTTGAATACATTACTTTCTCAAAAATTTTGGATAAAGCTGTTAGAAGGGAGATTGGACGGTAATTGTTGACATCAGATCTATCCCCCTTTTTATGCAAAGGTATAACAATAGCATATTTCAGTCTATCAGGGAAAATGCCCTGTTCCAGAGAGCTATTACACAGGTGGCTGAGAATCTTACTTATCTGTTGAGAACAAGCTTTTAGTATTTTGCTGGAAATGCCATCAATTCCATGTGAGTTTTTGCTTTTAAGCAAGTTTATTATTTTCCTAATTTCAGAGGGAGAAGTGGGTGAGATTTCAATTGTATCAAATTGCATAGGTATGGCCTCTTCCATTAACAGCCTAGCATCTTCTAATGAACACCTGGATCCTACTATATCCACAACATTTAGAAAATGATTATTAAAAATATTTTCAACTTCTGACTTTTTGTTCGTAAAGTTTTCATTCAATTTGATGGTAATACTGTCTTCCTCTGCTCTTGGTTGACCTGTTTCTCTTTTAATAATATTCCAAATTGTTTTAATTTTATTATCAGAGTTGCTGATTTCAGACATGTTACACATACTCCTGGATTTTTTAATAACTTTTCTTAATATAACACAGTAGTTTTTATAATTTTTGATAGTTTCTGGGTCACAACTCTTTCTTGCTGTCAGATACATTTCCCTTTTCCGGTTACAAGATATTTTTATACCCTTAGTAAGCCATGGTTTGTTACAAGGTTTCTTACGAGTATATTTAACTATTTTCTTGGGGAAACAGTTTTCAAATGCATTTACAAAAATGTCATGAAATAAATTATATTTTAAATTGGCATCAGGTTCACGGTACACCTCATCCCAGTCTAACTGCTGTAGGCTTTCCCTGAAATTTGCAATTGTTAAATTGTTGACTGAACGTACTACTCTTAGTTGCGACTTGTCACGGAAATCGCAGTTAGACTCGATACCGTATCGCAGAGATGGACGTAGTACGAACTTTGGCCAACAGATGGCACTGTTAACTGCGCTTTTTAGTTGCTACTTGCGACTCTTAGTTGCGACTTGTCACGGAAATCGCAGTTGGACTCCACAGCGTACCGCAGAGATGGACGTAGTACGAACTTTGGCCAACAGATGCCACTGTTAACCGCGCTTTTTAGTTGCTACTTGCGACTTGTCACTGAAATCGCAGAAAGCAGTGCTAAATTCGACCAATAGATGGCTCACATCTTTGAATATGAAATACTTCTTGCGACTGCTAACTGTGACTGAAATCGCAGTTAGATTCTGTAAAGTTGCTACTGTGATATCTGTGACTTCTCAGTCACTGTGATTTCTAACAGATACGCGATTTCCTGCCCACCACTAAATTTAAACAGTTGTCACGTCACTCTCATCAAAGGCAATTTGTTGTTATGAAACATTGCAGTCTTCCTAAAGCCCTTGACACACTTTGCTGTTGGCAGACGCTTGTATGAGCACTGTTTTGTTGTTGTATATGGCGCATTTCCTTTGCAACTTAAGTTTGATTTTCGTTTTTTTTTCTGTCGTTCTTGTTTTGTTGCTGCAGTATTAGTCTGCAGTAGCGGGATACAGTAATATCCTTTGTTAGAGTATTGGTTCTTACCAGTCAAAATCACAAAAATTTAACTGAAAACTAAAACAATGAAAAATTCCCGGAATTCTAAACAATTCCCAGGTTTTTTCCGGATGAAAAAATTCCCGGATTTTCAAGGATCTCCCGGTTGTCCCGGGTCGTATACACCGTGTTAAAGATAAAATCTTCTCGGTTGTTAGGCCACATCTTCATTTTCTCCTATACGACTAACATTTTGACCCCTACACTGAAGTAATAGTTAGCTGAAAACAGCCAAAGATGCACGTCACATTGATTCACAAAAGGAAATTTTATGCTTATTCTGAAGAAGTGGCATTATTGAGTAAAATCCTCCCGGCTATGACTTGTGAGTCATCATCACTGGATAGGAAGTGATTAGGTAGAGCAAGTGCACAGGAAAGTTTATCAAACTATTATTGCCATGCTGCAGAGGTGAAGTTTTGGTAGTTGTTTGCACTTCTCATACATACAGCATGACTATATGTTTACTTACTTGGTGGCATGAAGCTAAAAAGCTGGAAGCCTATAGCCATCTTCTCTATTGAAATCTCAACTACTTTTCAGACTTGTCTTCCTGTTGGTTTCTTTGGCCAACGTATAAATATTGTAGAAATCAATGTGTTGGCTGCAGTTCTCCTGATATTCCTCTTCCTCAGAATTCACACTTTTGTTAATCATGTAGGGTGTTCATGCTTTTTAATACCTTCCCTTACTGGCCTTCCCATCTCACATATATTTCACTACAGCCACATGTCACTTCATAGGCTCCTGCAATGTGGAGGTAATCGTGTGTGTGTTTTGCATCAGAAAAGTCTTTTGTGTTGTTCTACCTGGAAAATAAGATGTGTACACCACTTTTCTGTTAAAGGTAAGCTAATAGTAAGGCAGTACCTGATCTTTCTGATTATCATAATATTTTGCTTGAAGGCCTTGTTGATGGACAAACCATAACTGTTGGTCTTCACTGTCTTCTGTAAGACATCCAACTCGGAGTCTAAGTTGTTATTGTCACTGATACAGGAGGCGACAGAGTTGAGCACTGCTTGCTTCTAGTCTGCGTGGTGGTGCGAAGTGGCATCTAAATGCCTATTTTTGCTTTGTAGGGTTTCTGTACACACAGTGTCCTTGAGTTTTGTCAGAGCTTCTATAGATAAACACATCTAGTAACGTGAGACCAATCTCACTCTCTGCCTCCAAAGTGAAGTTGATTTTGGGACGAGTCTCACTTAAGAAATCATGGAAACTATGAATCTGTCCCTTACTTTGTGGTAAATAAAAAATGCGTCATCCACACAGCAAAGCAAACAAGAAAGCTGTAGTGGCATATTACTCAATGCTTGTTGTTCAAATATTAGCAGGTAATGGCGACAAAGGTGAACCCATAGCAATACTGTCAATAAAGTTCTAATTTACACTGGGGTGACAAAAGCCATGTCATACCTCCCAATACTGTTTGAGATCTCCTTTCGCCCAATGTAGTGCAGCAAGTCAATGTGGCATGTACTCAACAAGTCGTTGGAAGTCCCTTCCAGATATACTGAGCCATGCTACCTCTATAGCTGCCCATAATTGTGAATGTGATGCTGGTGCAGGGTTTTTTTCACGGACTGATGTCTCGATTATGTCTCATAAACGTTCAGTGGGATTCATGATGGACAATCTGGGTAGCCAAATTATTTGTTTGTATTGTCCTGAATGTTCTACAAGCTAATTGTGGACAATTTTGGCCTGATGACTTTGTGCATTGTCATCCATGAAAATTCCATCAATGTTTGGGAACATGAAGTCCATGAAAGGCTGCAAATGGTCACCAAATAGCCGAACATAACCATTTCCAGTCAACGATCAGTTCACTTGCACCATTCCATGCAAACATAGCCCATACCATTATGGAGCCACCACCAGCTTACACCATGCCTTGTTGGCAACTTGGGTCCATGGCTTCGTGGGGTCTGCACCCACACTTGAACCCTACCATCAGCTCATAACAGCTGTAATTGCAACTCATCTCATCAGGAAATGATTTTCCATTTCATCTAGGGTCCAACCAATATGGTCATGAATCCAGGAGGGGCACTGCAGACTATGTCATGCTGTTAGCTAGGTACTTGCATTGGTCATCTGATGCCATAGCCCATTAATACCAGATTTCATTTCACAGTCCCAATGGATATGTTTGCTGTACATCCCATGTCGATTTCTGCAGTTATTTCATGCAATATTGCTTGTCTGTTAGCACAGATGCATTGAAATGCTGCTGCTCTTGGTCATTACGTGAAGGCCGTTCGTTGGTCACTGCATTGTCCATGGTGAGAGGAATTGTCTGAAATTTGGCATTCTTGGCACACTCTTGACACTGTAGCTTTTGGAATACTGAATTCCATAACAACTTTCATAATGGAATGTCCCTTGCAATCTCGTTCCAACTACCATTCTGCTTTAAAAATGTGTTACTTCCTGTCAGAAACCTTTCCACTTGAATCACCTGAGTACAAATGGCAGCTGCACCGATGCACTGTCCTTTTATACCTTGTGTAAGGGATAGTACCGCCATCTGTACATGTGCACATCGCTATCCCCTGACTTTTGTCACTTCATTGTATATTAGCAACTTTTTAGCCTCGTCTATGGAATCTCTGAGTATGCAATAACTCATCTATATGGAGAGTGGCTTAAATAAAACAGTTACAGAACTTCACATTATTTATGTTGAATAAAATTCAACATAAAATTAATGATTTCAAGAAGTAAAAGTTTTTCATCTTGAAAATATTGCATCTACAACTGAAAGGAAAGAATTTCTTTTAAAATTTGAAAGTTATTTTATAATCAGAATTTTAGCTTATTCTGTTATGGAATATGTAATGTAAACAAGTGGCTGATTAAGTGATTGGGATCATGGTAACTTTGTAAAATTTTATATGTACACTAGATGACATTCACACAGAAACTGAATTAAACAGTACTAGTTTCCGCAATAATATTTATTTTCACAACAATAAAATAATTATTATTGTGAAACATCAGTACTGCGTATTTCAGTTTCTAAAAAAATTTATTAGGATAGGGCATAATCATTGTTAATGAGACCAAATTCTTAATACCAAATTTCCATCAGAGAGGTTGCAATTTCTACAAATAAAATACTAATAAATGTATTTATTACTACTTTATTATAACAATATTATTAAAACAAAAAACAGAGATGCAAGACACATTTAAATCGAGAATTTTCATGTGTCCTTATATATCAATGCAGATAGAGCAGCATCATTTTTCTTTCAGGCTTTTAAACCGACAACCATAGACTTTTCACAAAAAACATCAACATCCCTGAAAATTTGTACTATTTTAGTTTTAAGAATTGTGTTGGTCCACATTCATCTTCTTCACAGTTATTCCAGACAAGCAACTAGAAGTGCTCATTTATATCTATACACAAGTAGAGTAACAATACCATTAAAAATTATTACTTTTCTGCAGTATGTGCAGTTCATATCTTTCCCGATATATGCGTAATTTTCAAATACAATTTTCTGTCAAGAGACTGTATTGCGAAAATAATGTGCAAGATATTAATCTTGTGTTCAACAACAATTTGGAAAGGACAGATTGCTACTCACCACACAGAGGAGAATTTGAGTTGAAACAGGCACAATGGAAAAAAGCCTGCTTTTTCATTGTGCTTGTTTGCAAACCAACAGCTCCTGTACATAGTGAGTAGCAATCTATGCTTTCCATATTGTTGTTATTCCATCCAGGACTTTCTATTGTTTAATCCTGCATTAAACATACTCACTGTGGCACACCTATTTATAGGACACAATAACAATAAAACATACAGTACAATTGCTCACTTTCAAAAGAAGTATATTTTTTCCATGACTATTCACAGCAAACACTGGTAACTTAAAACAACTAATACTGTGATCTGAATCCTCATCTTTTTCATGACATACACTTACAAAATATAACAGTCAATATATAAAAGTTCATACGAATATGAACATTATTTTCATTGCTCATCTTCCATGCAATATAAGCATAAAATTAGTATAAAAGAACACTGATAAGACTTTACAGCAAAAGCCCACAACAGTAACACAATGAATATACATTCATTTACATACTCACAGTGAACGAATAGTACTACGATTCTATAAATAAACTAAAAAGACAAAAACAAGTCCTGAAATGAATTTATGGTCTGCAATAAGTTCAGATCTCAAATCAGTCTTGCATTACACATATCAAAAGAAACACACATACAACAAATGTACAAAAAATGGGCCTCTTCCTTTCATAGTAACAAGCTGTCATGTATACAAATACAGGTACACTGAAAACAAACAAAACTGCACTAATGTTCGTGTAAAAATGAATCAATTCAAATTAATGATACAACTCAATCAGAAAAATCATATTTGAAGTTAGGAAGGGCATCAAATGCTAAAACTTCCCTATTGATGAGGCACTGTGTGATCCACGTTGTAGAAATAAGAGGTTTATGCCATTCACGTGCTCTTTCCTGGATCTGTGGTGGACATGACGCATCTGAGATAATAGCATCTGAACTTTTCAGTTCTGCATCTGCTTTTGTAGCTATAGATAAATCAGAGATGAATTAGAATACAATATTCAGCACTAAATAAATCATAAAATAATAATCAAATCAATTACAATAAATCATACATACACATCTGCATCTTAAATTCACTTCCAGACAATAACTTTTTTTTAAATTAAAGTTTCGAGACTTTTATCAATAACGTGTTGCAAATTTGACAGAAATTTGAAGCAAATTGAATCTGGCCTGAGAACATACTTATTTTATTGCCGAGTCCAACAAATAGAAAGAACACAATGTTGCTTCATGTTTACAGTATTCTCTGACTTCAGTGAACATTAATGTTCTTCCTAAATGTATGTATTTGCTATGTAATGAACAAAAATAATGACCTTCAATTCTCTCCTTTCACAAAACCAGGAAGTTACAATGGCAAAGACAAAAATGAAATGGAATACATAACTCAGCATACGTATGAACTTAAGATAACATAATTAACGCTACTATCAATATTTTAAATTCAAAAGACAGATAAGAGGTGCCATATACCAAATACAAATGGAGGATTGTCTAAAACACACACACATTTTTCTCATTCATTATAAATGATGAAAACAAAAAATATCAAACCTAAAATTAATTGGCTCAAGAGTGAATGGAGAAATTTTGTGTTCTATGCAGTTTGACAAAAATTTCCTGTAATAAAGTGTGGACTGTTCTGCAACTATGTTGTATCTTCATTCTAAGCAGGAATATAAAACTTATCATTTCTGGCTTTTCACATTAAATAACTTCACTTGATAGGAAATTTGAAACTGCATTACAATTTGCTATGGGTGCAAAAATATAGGATAATCTATATAGGCTGAGGGTCAGCTAGGACAGGCCACCCAAAATATATTGAGAACACACAAATGTATCGAGCTGTGATTTTTGCTACATTTGAAGAGGACTTCAGTGACACCCAAATTGTGGAATTTTACCAGATGACAATGAGGTAAATAGTGCTGCAGACTACTTTCCCAACATCAGGAGAAGATATTTTTATTTTTTCCAGTACCCTTCACAGCTGTGATAATAGTCATCTCTTTGTGGTGACTAGTTTCGGACCATAGTCTATAAAAGATTTTAAGGTGTTAACAAAGGTATAATTACACTGTACTTACTTCCACAATTGTACATATAAGTTGAATGTTACATAAAGTGTTACAAAATATTTCATCTGTGCAACACATGTTTTATGCACTTCAAATGTAAGTGCAATCATACAACTCATCAATGTGCATATCAGTCACAAATGTTCATATTCATCATAGGAAACCACTATATGAATATATATGTTAGACTTCACATGAGTATATAACATTGTTTCTTTCCAGTCAAATGAAGTGAGCTGAAATGCTGCGCCACCCCAGTCGCATCATAACCACTGTAGAGGTCACTAGTACTGATATGCGGCAGCCTCATATGTGATTGAAATGTTAATTACATTTTTAGTCAGTAGTATCAGATCATTTTAACAGCACAAACGTTTGTGACAACTGTTACAATTAATATAAATCGTTTACCAATTTTTACATACATAATTACAGTGCATCACACATTATAATAAAACCAAAGCAATACCACAATATGATGTGCCCAAACCCAATCAGTTTTTTTCTCCTTTTTATATTTTATTTTTTATTTATTTTATTACATTCAATAGCACCATTTTTTATCCTTGCATCATATCGTGCTATGGCCAGCTCCCATCGTAAATTTTAAAATTTTGAAACATTCAGACCTTGTCATCTGCTACGTTTTGGTCACACAGTATAACATTACAACTTTTATAACATGTTCCCTGGAATAGGCAACTTCCTCATATTTATAATACTGTTAGTTGTGATGAAGTTTGTTCTGTTAAAAGTGATCTGATACCACTGACTAAAAATGTAACTAATGTTTCAATTACATATGAGGCTGTTGCATATCACTACTAGTGACCTCTTCAGAGGTTACATGGTGACTAAGGTAGCAGAGCATTTCAGTTCGCTGCGTTCGATTGGAAGGAAATTATATTACATATTCATATGCAGTCTAACATTTGGTATTCAAGTAATGGTTTCTAATGATGAATATGAACATTTGTTACTCATACATACAATGGTGGACTATACAATTACACTTATCGTCGCTAGGCAATGAAAACCTCGTAACTCAAACTGGTCAAAATTTACAGGAGAAACAAAAAACTAATTATAGAAATCACATGGGGACCTGATTAGTCAAATGTAGTGGTTTCTGCTACACAATATGGATCAGGTCGTTGGTACATAAGACTTTATTATGCACTTCAAATTGTCTGCCGGTTTTTGGAGTTCCGAGGTTTTCACAGTAATTTTTTTGGTATTGATGGAGATAAGAGGCATGTAACGAGTGCACGGTTAAGAATTGAAATGAATGAATGTTTAATTGGTTTTAAAAAATACTTAAACTTTGCATTATTTGTGTATTATGAAACATCTGTAAGGATTCATTGTTACAGATATAAAGTGAAATTAATTTCACATTGATCAAAATATTGGAATCTGGATGTTAATAAATTACAGTGTTTGAAAAACATAGAAACAATGTTGTTAGCTTTAATTAAACTTTTATTACTGTAAACATTTGTGCAGTTTATTAACATTTATTGTTGTTACTATTACTGCTACTATCACAATCACAGTCATAGGTGGCTGTAAACAAGTTTATTTTTGGCTACATTTTTTTAGGCACGGACATGTTCTCTCTTTACAAATGTTAGACAGTGTGTCATAAAGTGAATGCACATCTTTAGGAAGGACCAGCTTTAGTTGTTGCAAATGCATAAACTTTTTCTGCACTGATCTTTAGTGGTGAACTGTAGAGAGGGGGCACTGTAAATGAGCTTGGTATGTTTGACATCCTTCTTGGAAGTGGTTCCCATGTATGGCTGAATTTCAATTTATATTCCATTTTTCCGGACGGGTCATACTTGGGACACCGGATATCAGTCACTGTTGGATCCCCAATTTTGGATCCTGGCCGAATAGACGAATACAACGAGAGTTTATCATAGGACTTGAAAAACGTGTGGTCCGAATAACTGACAACATAAGGTCTAGGACTTTGTCTTGCAGTAGTACAAACTTCTACATAGCCAGCAGAAGTATAAATGTGTCTGTTTTTTAACTTCCTTTCTATGGTGGAGTGCATAGAATCACACTCCATTTGAGTGTGACCTTTCTCCAGAAATTTTTGCACTATTGTAATGCCTTTCTGATCGGTGAGATGCGCCAGTGCATTACTCATGACTGAATTTCGATTCCGGTATGTGCATCCATCGCTATAGAAAATAGCTTCTGAATCATTTTGGACGTACGTTTCTATAAAATGCATGAGTATACTGGCAAATTCCGAAGCTGTTAGTCCACCTTCACTCTCGTGCCAAAGGTAACAATAACCATTGTTACTTTTTAAATCATAGATGGTAAAGTAGTGGACAGTAGAGTGCAGATGCTTTTAGTCTGGGAGAAAGTGGAAGTGCTTGAAGGTCCATAGTAAACACTCTAGCTGGTCCTAACTTACCACTATTTTTCGCTTCCCTTGCCTCAGTTTTTCGGGCCATATGCAAAGGGTATTCATTGTCTGAGAGATTGCCTGTCTGGTGAGAACAACAAAGATTGCACTGGTCCTTTTTAGGCAAAAATAAGTTATGATTATTTTCATCGAATACCTCGCAGAACTGTTTGTAAGCAGTTGGGATTTGTCCTCTTTTCTTGCAAAATTCAATGTAGTTCTGATTTACTCTGCCAGTTAGGTTCCAAGTAGAGTTTTGTGAAAGGACGACGGCAGTAACGCGATTCCAGTTTTGGGAACTATGCAAAAAAATCTGATGCTGATTGTCGTCCACCTGAAACTTTCGTTGGTCTCCCCTGCATTTGAAGCCCTTCTGCAAGCGTTCTTTCTGATGCACTAGATGCTCATGTTCTGACACTCCATTCGCCTGTGCACAAAGTATTCAGAAACATAGTCTTGCAGACAGTTTTTCTCTGTCCTATTACAAAACTGTAATATAGTGTGTTAGAACAGTGAGATTTATTAGATTCTGAATTATTTCTGCGTCTTTTAACTGGAATAGACATGGCTTCTAACAAAAATTTTTCTTTCACCCCAAGACATATCCTGCCAGAAATGATTAAATATTAGCTGTCTCTGCTTTTCTGTAATGTCCTTGCAATTCCTGTTCTGATTTAAGGAAGAATGTTTACAAGTACATCGTGGTTTCATTTTTCTCCTACTTCTGCTCATTGTTGGTCTCATTTTGCCAAACTTATCTTTTTGCATTCCTAAATACTCCTGTCCCCTCATACGTTTTTCTTTCTGCAAACTTTGAAGTGATTGATTGTTTTTCCTTTTACGGCGCTGCTTAGTACTTTTTACTCCCACATCAACTTTGTCATCGTCGTCTTCCATGCTGTTGTTACTGCTATGGTCATTTTTGTTTTGTTTTTATCTGGATCATACACATCACTACTGTCACTGGAGATATCATCCTCGCTGCTGTGTTCGAAAAGACTTTCAAACCCGGAAGTGGAATCCGCCTCTGTATTGGCTTCTTTTTCCGCATTATCTGTAGTGTACACAATAATGTCATCAATAATATTCAAATAATTTAATCACCTCAACTTTCAAACAAGGATCTTAATTGAAGTTAGAACAACATAAACAACTTTTTAGCTTCATTTTGCAGGCTTACTCTTTCTTTTGGTGCATGACAAGGAGGAACCTGACTAGAATCTTCTTCCGGTGATTTCATACGATATGACCTGTTGTCGGCTTGTTTCACAAGGTGAAGAGTGAATTTACTCTTTTTACCCATAGCTGAAAACAAAGTAGTTACTGTAGAATGTATAGGATTCTGTAAAGTTCTAAAATTAAAACCTCGTATGTACCGAGTGCGGTCTGCTTTACGTGCGATGAAAAACTCGTAAATCAACATTGTGTTTAGCGAGGTCATTATTAATTCTGTATATTAAAATACAATACGTAAGTACCTAGAAATACTAACAAGTGCCTGTAGCAATAAAGTAGTGTTGGTTCTGTCAGTCAAAAAGGTTACTATCACATCAAAAAATGCTTTAATCTCAGAGCATGTGTTCGCCCTGGACACTAACAATGGCGGTTACCGGAGATGCGAGGTTTACAGCACAAACTACATATCGCTGGAGATGTGAGTTTTTCATTATTGCCGCTACAGGGCAACACCGTAAAACTCGAAGAACGAAGGTTTCTACAGGCTATGTGGCATAATTGTCTACATTTGGTAATGGAGTTATGTGGATTTCATTGTCAGATGGAGTTACGAGGTTTTCATTGCCTAGCGACGTTATGTTTTAACATATATAAAACGTATTGCATAGATGAAATGTTTTGTAATGATTTATGTAACATTCAAATTATATGTGCAATTGTGGAAGTACATTGTAATTTTACCATTGTTAGTGCTATAAAATGTTTTGTGGGCTATGGTTTGGAAATGGATGTGATGGTCTGAAACTAGTCACCACAAAAAGATGATTATTATTGCGACTATGATGGATATTGGAAAAAATAAAAATATTTCATATCCATGTTCCTGGTTCTGTCCTCCATTATCATGGAATTTCATGAAGCAGAAGAGATCCTGCAGATGTCTCCACTACTCTAAAAGTATATCCAAACAATTCAGTCAGGTATGTTTTATAATTTCACCTGGAGGCTAGGAGACCTTGAGTCTGTACTATGCTGTTTTAGTGATCAGACAACTTGCTCGATAAGCTATTCGGACTTATACAATGTATACAACAGTCAAAAAGGTGGATATTATTTTTGTTTATGGTGAATGCCACCAAACTGTCAGAGCTGTTGTAGGCATTGGGAATAAAAAATGTTTCATACATAATGCAAGTGCTCTATGAATATTCTGCCCATTGATAAGAATGTGGCAGTTGATATATTGGTTTGAGCGGAGAATAAACTAGTTGAGTTCGGAATGCCCCTGGGAATAAGTCAGAAAAAGTCACTGCACCATTTAGAACTTCAGATGTGTGTGTCAGTAGCATCTGTTCACATAACTTTGCACAAACACAAATCGACATCTTACAAGGCTATTGCAGCTGAAGCATGATGGAGAGGTTGATCCTGAAATGTTCTTTCTTCTGGTGTAGCATGTTTGCATTTATTGAGGTGCTTGAACTTGCAGAACAATTAATGTTAGAGTTCTAAAAATCTTCATTAGTTAGATTAAGAGCCTCTGTCTGATGTGGAACCGGGTTGTGGCATGTCATTATTATAACATTAATTACTGGACAAATCTCTTTACACCAAATCATAACTTCTGATAGTTAAGTGAACAATTTACCTATTTAAAAAAAGATAAAAATAAAAAAAGGGGGGGGGGGGGGGGGGGAGACAGGTAAAAATTCGCTTGACGCCTTTCTGAGAGAGATTCTTCACTCCTACCATATTAACAACGAGAGTGTAGAACAGACATGGCTTGAATTCAAAGAAATAGTATCAACAGCAATTGAGAGATTTATACCAAATAAATTAACAAATGATGGAATAAATTAACAAACGATCCCCCTTGGTAAACCAAACAGGTCCAAACACTGTCGCAGAAACAACGAGAAAAGCAAGCCAAATTTAAACGAACGCAAAATCCCCAATATTGGTGATCTTTTACAGAAGCTTGAAATTTAGCACAGACTTCAGTGCAAGATGCTTATAATAGCGTCCACAACAAAACATTGTCTCAAAATCTTGAAAAAGCCCAGAGAGATTCTGGTCATATATGAAGTATGTTAGCGGCAAGACACAACCAATGCCTTTTCTATGTGATAGCAATGACAATGCTGCTAAAGTAGGGTTACTAAACACAGCCTTCTGAAATTTCTTCACCAAAGAAGATAAAGTAAATATTCCAGAATTCAAATCAAGAAAAGCTGCCAACATGAATAACTTAGGAGTAGATATCCTCTGAGTAGTGAAGCAACTTAAATCACTTAACAAAAGCTTCCAGTCCAAACTTTATACCAAATAGTTTCATTTTGGAGTATGCTGATGCATTAGCTCCTTACTTGGCAATCATATACAAGGCTCAATGAAAGATCTGTACCCAAAGACTGGAAAGTTGCACAGGTCACATCAATATTCAAGAAAGTCAATAGGAATAATCCACTACATTACAGGTCCATATCATTAGCATCGATATGTGGCAGGATTTTGGAACATAATATGTTATTGTGTTCGAACATTATTAAATACCTAGAAGCAGTCTATTCACAAACAATCAACACGGATTTAGAAAACTTTGCACTTGTGAAACACAACTAGCTCTTTACTCGCACAAAGTGTTGAGTGCTATCAACAAAGGATTTCAGATTGACTCCTTATTTCTAGACTTCCAGAAGGCTTTTGACACTGTACCTCACGAGCTGGTTCTAATCAAATTATATGCTTATGGAGCATTGCCTCAGTTATGAGACTGGATTTGTGATTTCCTATCAGAGGGAGCATTGATTGTAGTAATTGACAGATAGTCATTGAGTAAAACAGAAGTGATTTCTAGTGTTCCCCAAGGTAGTGTTATAAGGCCCTCTGCTGTTCCTCATCTATATAGATGATTTAGTAGCAGCCATTTTAGGTTGTTCGCAGATGATGCTGTTGTTTATCGTCTAGTGAAGTCATCAAAAGAAATTGAAAAATGATTTAGAAAAGTTACCTGTATTGTGCAAAAATTGGCAATGAACCCTAAATAATGAAAAATGTGAAGTCATCCACATGAGTGCTAAAAGGAATCTGTTAAACCTCAGTTACACAATAAATCAATCAAATCTAAAGGTCCTAAATTCAACTAAATACCTAGGAATTACATTACAAAAAACTTATTTGCGGGGAGAACACACAGAAAATGTTGTGGGGAAGGCGAACCAAAGACTGTGTTTTATTGGCAAAACATTTACAAGATAAAACAAATCTGTTAAAGAGACTGTCTATGCTACACTTGACCGTCCTCTTTTGGAATACTGCTGTGTGGTGTGGGATGCCTACCAGATAGTATTAGTGGGATACAT
This sequence comes from Schistocerca americana, assembly GCF_021461395.2. Lineage (NCBI taxonomy): Eukaryota > Metazoa > Arthropoda > Insecta > Orthoptera > Acrididae > Schistocerca > Schistocerca americana. The sequence goes on from NC_060122.1 coordinate 497,274,008, forward strand.
TGAGACAGTTCAAAGAAGATCAGCACATTTTGTATTATCAAGAAATAGAGGAGAGAGTGTTATGGATATGATACAGGATTTGTGGTCGACATCATTAAATCAAAGGCATTTCTCATTGCGGCAGGATCTTCTCACAAAATTTCAATCACTAACTTTCTCCTTCGAATGCAAAAATATTTTGTCGATGCTGACCTACATATGGAGGAAGGATCATCATAAAAAATAAGGGAAATCAGAGCTCACTTGAAAAGATGTAGATGTTTCTTTTTCCATGCACTGTCCGAGAGTAGAATAATAGAGAATTATTGTGAAGGTGGTTTAGTGAACCCTCTGCCAGGCATTTAGGTATGATTTGTAGAGTATCCACAAAGATGTAGATGTAGAAAAATTTTTCAGGCAGGGCAATGTAGGTGGGGGGAAAAGTCCCAAATGCATCTGAAACAGTATTATGAGGTGTTTTTCCAAGATGGGAGTAACTCTGAAACACCTTTAAAAGCTCCAAGAATATCAATTTGTGACGCACAAAATATGGAAATAGTCTTAACTTTTATTACTACATTTGGAATTTTTTTGACGTTCACAGCCTAATGTAACCCGCTTGTCTGCTTTTAGAGATTTGTAAACCACAGAACAAACTCAGAATGTCTCTTCCTTGCTCAGTGTGCAGACAACAAGTCATGTCATTTGAGCAAATGACTATATGCATGTTGCTACTGTCCCTTGGTGAGTATAGGCATTCTGGAAGTCCTGCAGATATGAGGGATTAAATTGCATGAATTATCCCTTACAGGAATTGGAGGTATGATACACACTAAATGTAAAGAGTATCTCTGACAAGATGAGACTTTTATTTTGATGATGTTTAGGATTACCAATTTGAGGAAATCAAGCTTGAGGTACCAGTGGCTTCTATCCTGATTCCCATGTTTCGAGTAAAAATGCAAATTCCATCACAGACTCGGTACATATTGAGAAAAAGAAGGTAGTTGTTCTCTTACTGAAATAAGAGGAAAAGAGGGTAGTTGTTCTCTTACTGAAATAAGACCTACTGAAATATTCAAAAATATCAACAAATTAATTGACATTACATTCTGACTATGTTTGATAGAATAAATTCAGTACTTTTTACAGAATATCACCATAATGATAATTCATTTAAATCCACAGAGTAGATGATGATAATTTTTTTGGGATTTCAGGCAGATTGATAACCCACTTTCAAAACTCACATCCTATAGTTAATGAAGTGGCTTACTTTACCGTTTTTGGTGCACATGGTTACAGCCACAAAAGTTTAAAAGAAATCAAAACAGATGGTTATTTACAATACCTAATGAGTTACAGATTTTTGAGAAATGGGATACAAAGCCATCAGTTTCAGACTATTGTTCCGCAACACATATAGCGTAAGGTGTGGTAAATCTGACCTAGTAATTTATTGTGGCTATAAAACGCTTATCTGAGGTTGAATCTTAACATAATATATGTTAAATTATAGGTAATATAAAGGAGCAACTGTTTGCAAAATATTCTGGTTATTCCATGAATAGTTTTTGAGATATCCGTATTTTAAGAAACGCCCATTTTTGCTATTTGCAAAAATGGTGGGGTAAATCCAACCCCCTATTTGTTTGGCTGCTTTTGCGAAGAAATAGTTCTAAATGAATGGTTTTTTTTGGGAAATAATAAGAAATCATGTTTTTTTTACATAAATAAACAAAATGTGTTCAAAAAATAACAATGTTTTGAGTGCTAAATGTACTGATAGTTAAATGAATGTAAATTTTAATTGGGAAAAAAAAAAAAAAAAATGATTTCACTGCACGGGAGTGCAACAGCAATGTTGGTCTCTGAATGTTAAAATCACGAGCGTCAGCTCATAAAGACATTCCCATTTGCATTGCAGCAACTGCTCGGCGAATATCGTTTTGATTGGGTTTTGTTATGTTTTGTTTGTAATTTCATACCATTTTCCTAAAAATAAACAAAAATTCACCTTGTTTCCATAAATAAATAATTCCATACACATAAACGATAAAAAATATGCGGTCGGATTTACCCCGTCATGCCATTTCTCATTTAACACACATAGAAAAGAATATACATGAAATTTCCAACAAAAATTATACATACACTGAATAGGTCACTAAATGCACTACAAAATCACTTACTGTTTGTTTTGCAATAATTTTATTTAATAAGGTAAATCAAGTGATGCAATTCGCACAAAAATTAAATTGAAACAATCGAAAACACTTATTCTTTCAGTGTCTAAATGTCAAATGCGGCTAAGCTGTCAAGGTGACATTTTCGTTATTTTGAACGCTCTACATGGTTACACTAATGCGAAATCGCTCCGCTTTGCTGTTTCTCACAAATAGAGGGCAGTCGGGTTTACCCACCCGGTCGGATTTACCCCACCTTACCCTACTCAATAACATCATGTGTGATTATAAGTAATTCACTTTCCTCATCACTGAATAAATACTACAAAGAGCCACACAATACCATGAGTAAAAACATTCTGAATATTATTTCAAGTGTATAACATTTGTTCTGAACAAAGTCATATATTTCTGAATACACATTTTCAACAATTTGCTAGAGTATATTGAAGACTTATGGGAAACTGAATTAAGAATTAGTTAGAGAATTTTCATTTGAGCAACTTTTTCTCCTCCAATGAAGAGAATATGTAAAGAGTTTCTTAAAAATTAGGTCAAATAAGATACACTTTTATTATAACTTCTTACTGTAATTTATCTTCTTCTTCTCCGTTTCACAGCCTGTCGTCCTCACTGTAGCCATCAGTTTCTCAGCTGTCCTACATCTCTCTTTCCCAATTGATTACTTCTTTAACCGATCAGTTTCCCCTAATTCTGTTGTTCCCATTTTATATATCCTTACTCTATTTTTGCATTTATTCAGTAAAAAGGTCTTTCTGTTGTAATATTGTTTTATATTTAGTCTCTTACACTTTCCTTAAAAATTTCATTCTGGCTGACTATATTCTCTTTCTGACTTTCTTAATTAATGTCCAAGATATGCTCCCATATTTTAGAACTGAAGTAGTCATTACATTGCGAAATTTTAGATCTGTATACTTCTTTATACTGTCATCCTGCGTTGAATATATTGTGCCACATATATGTCCCATGGGGGATGGGAATTCAATGGTAGGAAAAGGAAGAGAAGGCAGAGTAGTAGGTGAACATGGATTGCGTGTAAGGAATGAAATAGGAAGCCGTCTGGTACAATTTTGCCCAGAGCATAACTTAATCATAGCTAACACTTGGTTTAAGAATCATGAAAGAAGGTTGTATAAGTGGAAGAGGCCTGGAGACACTGAAAGGTTTCAGATAGATTATATAATAGTAAGACAGAAATTTAGGAACCAGGTTTTAAATTGTGGGCAGATGTGTACTCTGACCACAATTTATTGGTTATGAACTGTAGTTAAAATGGAAGAAACTGCAAAAGGGGAGGAATTTAAGGAGATGGGACCTGGATAAATTGAAAGAAGCAGAGGTTGTGGAGAGTTTCAGAAAGAGCATTAAGGAAGGATTAACAAGAACAGGGGAAAGAAATACAGTTGAAGACGAATAGGTAACTCTGTGAGATGAAATAGTGAAGGCAGCAGAGGATCCAGGAGGTAAAATGATGAGGGCTAGTAGAAATCCTTGGGTAACAGAAGAGATATTGAATTTAATTGATGAAAGGAGAAAATATAAAAGTTCAGTGAATGAAGAGGGAAAAAGGAATATAAATGTCTCAAAAATGAGATCAACAGGAAGTGCAAAATGGCTAAGCAGTAATGGCTGGAGAACAGGGATAAGACAGATACTGCCTACAGGAAAATTAAAGAGACCTTTGGAGAAAAGAGAACCACCAGTATGAATAAGAAAAGCTCTGATGGAACACCAGTCCCAAGCAAAGAAGGGAAAGCAGGAAGGTGGAAGGAGTACATAGAGGGTCTCTACAAGAGTGATGTACTTGAGGGCAATATTATGGAAATGGAAGAGGACACAGATGAAGATGAAATAGGAGATATGGTATTGCGTAAAGAATTTGACAGAGCACTGAAAGACCTAAGTTGAAACAAGCCCCGGGAGCAGACAACATTCCATTGGAACTACTGATAGCTTTGGGAGAGCCAGCCATGACAAAACTCTTGCATCTAGTGAGCAAGGCATACGAGACAGGCGAATACCTTCAGTCTTCAAGAATAATAATTGCAATCCCAAATAAAGCAGGTGTCGACAATTGTGAAAATTACTTAACTATCAGTTTAATAAGTTACAGTTGCAAAATACTAACACAAATTCCTTACAGATGAATGGAAAAACTGGTAGAAGCTGTTCTCAGGGAAGATCAGTTTGGATTCTATAGGAATGTTGGAACACGCGATGCTATACTGACACTACGACTTATCTTGGAAGATAAATTGAGGAAAGGCAAACCTACATTTCTAGTGTTTGTAGACTTAGAGAAAGTTTTTGACAATGTTGGCTGACATATTCTCTTTCAAATTCTGAAGGTGGAAGGGGTAAATTCAAGGAGCGAAAGGCTATTTACAATTTGTATAGAGACCAGATGGCAGTTATAAGAGTCAAGGGACATGAAAGGGAAGCAGTGGTTGGGAAGGGAGTGAGGAAGGGTTTTAGCCTGTCCCTGATGTTTTCAATCTGTATATTGAGCAAGCTGTAAAGGAAACAAATGAAAAATTTGGAGTAGGAATTGAAATCCAAGGAGAAGAAATAAAAACTTTGAGGTTTGTTATTGACTCTGTAATTCTGCCAGAGATATTATAGGATTTGGAAGTTCGGTTGAACAGACTGGACATTGTCTTGAAAGTAGGATATAAGATGAACCTCAACAAAAGCAAAATGACACTAATGGAATGTAGTCAAATTAAATCAGGTGAAGGTGAGGGAATTAGATTAGATTAGAAAATGAGACAATTAAAGTAGCAGATGAGTTTTGCTCTTTGGGAAGAAAAATAATTGATGATGGTCGAAGTAAAGTGGATGTAAAATGTAGACTCGCTATGGCAAGGAAAGCGTTTCTGAGGAAGAGAAATTTGTTAACACTGAATACAGAATAAAGTGTCAGAAAGTCTTTTCTGAAAGTATTTGTATGGAGTGTTGCAATGTATGGCAGTGAAACATGGAGAATGAATAATTTAGACAAGAAAAGAAAAGAAGCTTTCGAAATATGGTGATACAGAAGACTGCTGAAGACTAGATGGGTAGATCATGTAAGTAATGAGGAGGTACTGAATAGAATTGGGGGAAAGAGGAAATTGTGGCACAATTTGACTAGAAGAAGGGACTGGTTGGTGGGGCACATTCCGAGGCATCAAGGGATCACTAATTTAGGGGAAGCGTGGAGGGTAAAAACCGTAGAGGGAGACCAAGAGATGAATACACTAAAGCAGATTAAGAAGGATGTAGGCTGCAGAAGCTACTTGAGATGAAGAGGCTTGAAGAGGATAGAGTAGCATGGAGAGCTGCATCACTTCAGTCTTTAGACTGAAGACTGACAACAACATATTTTGAAGATTATTTAATTTATTTGTAACATATTTTTCATAATCATACATAGTACCGCAGCCTAATGGCTGCAAATGTGCCGCTTATCAACAGAACGATTGTACCATTGATTATTCTACTATTTTGGGGTGTACTGTAAACTTTCTTCTGAAGGCCATTACTTTAGTTGTGTTCACTACACTTTTTAGAAGATACTACAATTCTTACATATTTGATTTAGGTGATGTATTGCAGATTGGAGGTCATTTTCTGCCTTCCGTATAATTGTTTGGTCATTGGCAAAGAGCATTTTTTTAACATATTGTAGTGTTATACGATTCTATTGTATTGTGCTTAAATAAAATTTACACCTTAAATTTCTTTTTACACATGGAAACGTATGTCTGTGGGCTCTACAGTGTACAGTTAATCTAATATGTGGGCGCACCTTGTCTATAATTTATTACGAGTTTTCGTTTTTGTGTCAAAGTATTTTCTCTAATGTCTTGCCCCTGCACTGTTGCAATATTTCAGGGCAATGAGTGTAATAATGCATGTGAGTACTGTGATTAGTATGATCAACTTCCCACATAAACATTTATCCTTCTTTTATTTTTTCAATTCATTTTTAAGGAAAGCATTTATTACAGCAATTTTTCTGCCATATAATAAATATCTAGTACACTTTAATACAGAAACAGAAAAGAGAAAAACTCACATTTAGCTTTTTGGCACCCACAATGAGCCTGAGAAATATGGGGCAATCACATAAGGCTACAGTCAATTGCATACATGTACAAATTCTTTCCTTTATCTGTTCCAGAAATGGCGAACCCGTAGTGAACTTGTATGTTTCTGTTTAAGTGTAAGTTTTATTAAAGCTACAAAAGATTCACTGTAAAAATTTGAAACATTTAATATCGGTCGTATTTTCTGAAAGCTCAAAATAATGTTTCCAAGCTCCTTATTGCTGAAACTGTGCTTCTGCACAGTTTATTGCTTTCTTTTTTACACATTATTCTTGAAATGTCTGACATGTTTGTTTTCAATTCACAGTTAAAAATGTAGCTTATATTAGTAACATCATTTAATTTAATATGTATTTGACATAAAAGAACATCCACAAAGGTATTTCATTGCTTATAGCAACTTATAACATAATCCTATCATGCTATAAATTATTGTTTTTAATATTATTTATATTTTTAACTACACTGCTAAAAAACATACCTAAACATCCAGAAAGACAGTGTCAACTTTGAACCAATGACAGTATATGAACCCTGGGGGAGATTAGATGCACAGTTAATGGTTTCAATATAGCCTGCCAGTACATGGCGTGGCTGTATAGCTAGCAAAGTGCTGTGTCTATTCTTGAAGAAGAAATGCCTGTGGCCATAAGGATCAGTGTTTTGCAAACATGTCGAACAAGCATACACCTTGCCACAGAGATGCACTTGATCTCCCTACAGTCAACTGATTGTATTTGAGTTCTGTTGTTATTGTAACAGGAGGTTGATATGCTGTTCCAACAGCTCATGCGTATCCACTTCTGCCCCAAAAACTCAATGTGGTCTGCATGATGTGCATAACTTCTCTGGCCAGCATGCATATGTGGGAGACGATAGGACAAGCAACTCACACAACTCATTCAATCCCAATTCTTACAGTGCTAAACAAACAGGTCAAGTGTGGTAGATTAATGTGCCTGAACACAGTATTCACCACATGTATGATTAAACACATACCACAATCAGTGGATGCAGTGCTACACTGCGTAAATATGGGTGTTTTAGTATCGGACCACATCTGGTACCTCTCAACCATTTGAGCTACTGATATATAATCATTTCATGTACTCCACTGTTTCTACAACAAATTTTCAAAGGGATTACTGACTTTTTTTACCAGTGTATTTCAATATGATAGTGTTTAGACAGTTCATAGTCAGCTTCATAGAACAAGCTTTGTGAATGCATGAATTATTTAATTCATTAATCAATGAATCATTAGAGGCAGCTTGAAAAATATTTGTATGGATTTAATATTATTATGTAAACTCATTGGGTATAGAATTTAGAAGAGAGAATAGAGAGGGAGAGGGAGAGGGAGAGGGAGAGGGAGAGAGAGAGAGAGAGAGAGAGAGAGAGAGAGAGAGAGAGAGAGAAATGACAAGGTGTTTACCTCAATTTGTGTATGCTGTGTAAAGAGTGAGAAAAGAAATTTGGTTTTTGCATTATGTGAACAATGAAACATGAATTATTTTGATAGTGCTATGTAGAGGGTAAAAACTGTAGAGGAAAACACAGACCGGAATGTATCCAACAAATAACTGAGGACACAGATTGCATCTGCTACAGAGAGAATGAAAAAGTATGCACAGGAGAGGAATTTTTCAGAAGACTGATGACTGAAAAAGTTTTCAATCACTGGATCAGGGATGATGTAGTATGACAGTGCACGAAGTGTGTGAGAAAAGTAATGAGACTGACAACACTGTGACTGACTTGGCAGTGCTGCGTTACTCTACTTGTACAAAGCGATGTGCTCATCTCTTCCAGATGCTCAGTCAAAGATCAGCTCCATACATACACCACTTGATTTTTGAGAGCTCCACTGGGGAAGTTGTGTTTCTGTTGTGTGTTACGAAAATGAAACAGCTAGATTCAGAGCAACGTTACATCCTCAAGTTGTGTGTTAAATTTGGGGACTCCACAAGTGTGACCTTCAAAAAGTTTAAACACGACAATGGGAAACATTCTTTATCAAAAGCATAAGTTTTTTGCTGGCACAAATCAGTTTTGGAAGGTTGAAAACACGTTGAAGGTGAACCTTCCGCAGGGAGCCCTTCAACTTAAAAAACCGACAAAAATGTCAAACACGTGAGTGCTCCTGTGAGATCAGTCCAACGTTTAACAATAAGGATGATGAGTGACTGTTAAACTTAAAACACTTTTACCATATATCACATTTTGACTGAAGTTTTGTGCCTACCAGAGGTTTGTGCAAAAATCATGCCGAAAAACCCCACAATCGAATGGGACTATTGAAAAAACGTGTGCACTGATCTCCTTCAGAGTATTACCAACGACCGTGAATGGTTAACTCAAGTGTGGTAACAGGTGATGAATCTTGGATTTTTGAGTACTATCACAGGACAAAGTGGCAAAGTGAAAAGTAGCACACTCAACCAAAAAAAGCTCAAATGAGCAAATCAAAGATTAAAACACTGCTGATCTGCTTTTTTGACAGTAGGGGTATTGTGCATAAAGAATTTGTTCCTCCAGGACAAACTGTCAACCACGAAGATGTCCCTGAAAGGCATAGGAAAAGGGTAAATCAAGTGATACCAGAATTGTAGAGAAGTGGATGCTACATCGTGACAATGCCTCACCTCAGACGGCCACCTCCATCATGGAAATTTTAACCTCAAAAGGCATTCCTGGTTGTTCCACAGCCCCCTGCCCCCCGCCGCCCCCATTCACCTGAACTAAGTCCTTTTTCTTTCCTTTTACTGAAACTGAAAAATGCCTTAAAAAAACATCATTTTGGGACTCTGGAGAACATTCAAAAGAATGTGACTGACATGTTACATGCTCTACCAGTTGAAACTTTTATCAAGACTAGCAACAACTCCACCAGTGTATAGTTTCTCTCACACCTCATAGATATCACACTCCAGAAAGGAATAAAAATGATAACTCATATGTTGTCAATGTGACCACGCTGCTGTTCTCTACATCATAGCATACATAGCATACCAGTAATATAACACGTCTGTGTCTTTTTATGACTCGACATGGTGAATTTTGTCTAGTACATGATCTTAATTTTCAATATAAAATTTGTGTTGAGTGTACATTTATAAAATGATAACTGGGTATGACTGTCCAAGCAATAATCTTCAGATCATTAAAATCATATCACAGTGATTAATTCATTACATGTAGTACAAACGCAAACTGTGTAATTAAAACTCCTCTGCTTTAATCATGACAAAAAAAATTTACATTTGTCTGCCAAATAATGAAAACGCCAGGCAAGAATATCAACAATGTTGGAAAAGACAGATCGCTACTTACCAAAAGAACACATTAAGTTGCACACAAGTGTCTTTTAATTGTGCCTCTCTGTAACTTAACACGTCTTCTTTACGGTAAGTAGCAATCAGTCTTTTCCTACGTTGTTTATTATGTCTGTGTCATTTGAATATACATTGAAGTGCCAAAGAAACTGGTATAGGCATGCATATTCAAATATAGAGATAAGTAAACAGGTAGAATACTCCACTGCGATTGTCGACGACCTATATAAGACAACAAGTGTCTGGCACAGTTGTTAGATTGGTTATTGCTGCTACAATGGCAGGTTATCAAGATTTAAGTACGTTTGAACATGGTGTTGTAGTCGGCACATGAGCAATGGGACACAGCATCTCCAAGGTCGCGATGAAGTGGGGATTTTCCCATACGACTATTTCACAAGTGTACTGAGAATATCAGGAAAGTTCTGTAAAACATCAAATCTCCGACACTGCTGTGGCTGGCAAAAGACATATATGTCTGCTTGTGTCTGTATGTGTGGATGGATATGTGCGTGTGTGCGAGTGTATACCTGTCCTTTTTTCCCCCTAAGGTAAGTCTTTCCGCTCCCGGGATTGGAATGACTCCTTACCCTCTCCCTTAAAACCCACTTCCTTTCGTCTTCCCCTCTCCTTCCCTCTTTCCTGATGAGGCAACAGTTTTTTGCGAAAGCTTGAATTTTGTGTGTATGTTTGTGTTTGTTTGTGTGTCTATCGACCTGCCAGCGCTTTTGTTCGGTAAGTCACCTCACCTTTGTTTTTTTATATATAATTTTTCCCACGTGGAATGTTTCCTTCCATTATATATATATATATATATATATATAGAGAAGGAAACCTTCCACGTTGGAAAAATTATACATAAAAACAAAGATGAGGTGACTTACCGAACGAAAGCGCTGGCAGGTCGATAGACACACAAACAAACACAAACATACACACAAAATTCAAGCTTTCGCAACAAACTGTTGCCTCATCAGGAAAGATGATGAGGCAACAGTTTGTGAATTTTGTGTGTATGTTTGTGTTTGTTTGTGTGTCTATCGACCTGCCAGCGCTTTCGTTGGGTAAGTCACCTCATCTTTGTTATATATATATATATATATATATATATATATATATATGAAACATTCCACAATATATATCCCTGACAACGATATTTTGTTTACATATTTGAATTTCCCATGGTAAAATGGTTTAGAAGCACACACTTTAATATCAGAAATAGAACCCTTGTTGAACAGTGTAATTAGTGCAGTATGCCAAAAAGACATCCCAAAAACTAAAAGCAGATTTCTACTTACAAAAACCTTGGTTCACATAATGACATTAAATTTATTATGATCTACTTACCATCATTAGGTGAGTAAGTGGTTGTCTTGGCCCCTAGATCATTAAGAACTTTTTGCCAAAAGGCAAGAAATTGTGGAGTTTCATGAACTAAGACTAGCTTTTTCCGGCTCAATAACTGTCGGGAACCACCTTTACGTGTCCTCTGAACTGCACCAAGATCAATACCATTTCCTACATAGCGTTCATCTAAAAGTGACCAGCCCAGTGGTAGGCCATAAGCATTTGGTGAACACATATCACCCTGAAACACAAGAATATCTTACTACGCTTTAAATGCATTTTACAGGGAAATTGCAAACAACTCAGTTTTCTGCAACTGGGAGATTGAAACTAAAGTCTTATGAAATGAAAAAAAAACTTACATTATAAAAAACACTGTTTATTCATTTTTTTAACATTTTAAGGATATTGTGCAAAAAGCTATCTAAATATCAGTCTCCAAACCAACTTAGAATTTGTGGCAGTGTTTTAGTGACTTGTAATTGCAAGTACTACTCTAATGTGAAATTAATCATAATGAAACAATAGTACAAGGAAGGTTGACAATAACGAGACAAAAGTGATGCCACACGTGCGTTACGTCAATGTGTCAGTAAGCTCGCCAGAGACAGAGGAATGAACATTGAATGAGATGCAGTAATTCTGGAACAGCTCCAGAACCCACATTTACAGATTTATGTGTCAGGGCAGGAATTTAGATTTGAGTCTAGCATTTCTCAAATTCAATCCAAAATTTAAGACTTGTATAATGTTACTTGCTGTATGATAATAGAAAAACAATGAGTGTGAGAAATTTGAAAGTAAGTTTAAGAATAGAGGGCAGAATAGCACATAGGAAATAGCAACGTACATATATGACTGTATTACTGTTATTTCATTGTTGTTTCTTATCTATTATATTTATCTTATTAATTTCACAACTTCTTTGTTCAATTCAGTGCCTACCAATTTTGTTTTCTGTGAGTCCTTTGTTTGGATACTACATAGTATTTCAATTTTTCTGTGCATCTCATTGCAATAGACGACTTCCTTATTGATGACAGTGCAAAAATATTGTATATTTGCACCTTACTGTTCAGTTTTCTCCTTTAATTCTATCTAATGAATTTGTCTTCATCCTAACTTTTTAAGACCTGCAGTGATTGCGTTACTTACAGATTACCATAAATAATTTGGAGATGAGATCACATGTTGTACTCAGTTTTGTCCCACTCTGGCAGCATGTAACAAGTGTCCATCTCTGTTCTCTGAATCAGTTTGATTAATCAGAAAATGCTTCCTATTGTCCCTCACCCTGGCATCAGTGTTTATTTGCTTATTCCTGATTTCAACGCACTGGAAGCCAACACAACAGCAGGCAGTGCTGCCAGTACAGTGTGCAGCAGACAATGAACCACTGAGACACAAAGGCTTACACTTGCTCCAGTGGTCCGTCACCAAACCAACAATGACTGCTGCTGCATGGTCTAGAATGTACAGCAAACATTCAAGTGAGCTCATTGCAAAGGGCAACATATCACTGAAGATTACTATCATCACAATCATTACCATCGTGTTGAGATGGCATCAATTCCTACTTTTACATATGGTTCTGGGTCATGGTCTACCTCTCACACTGTTACAGAATGGGTGGAAAGGGGAGCCATTGCGTCAAAAGATTTCAACAGGTATTAAATTACACTCAGGAATCAGTGACCAGCACAATGGCTGAAAGGTTTTCTGCCAAACTATCAAGTGATGAAATGTTGGTATCCCAACTCAGTCGTTATTTCAATGCTGATAATCTCTTACATAAGAATAAATTCATCTTTGAGAAATAAAATTTATTTTTGTTTTCAACCAAATCTTCAGTGCTCTACAAGAAAAATAAAAGAAATAGTTGTTCGCATAACTGTATTAATGAGAATGAGATTTTCACTCTGCAGCGGAGTGTGTGCTGATATGAAACTTCCTGGCAGATTAAAACTGTGTGCCCGACTGAGACTCGAACTCGGGACCTTTGCCTTTCGCGGGCAAATGCTCTACCATCTGAGCTACCGAAGCACGACTCACGCCCGGTACTCACAGCTTTACTTCTGCCAGTATGTCATCTCCTACCTTCCAAACTTTACAGAAGCTCTCCTGCGAACCTTGCAGAACTAGCTCTCCTGAAAGAAAGGATATTGCGGAGACATGGCTTAGCCACAGCCTGGGGGATGTTTCCAGAATGAGATTTTCGCTCTGCAGCGGAGTGTGCGCTGATATGAAACTTCCTGGCAGATTAAAACTGTGTGCCCGACCGAGACTCGAACTCGGGACCTTTGCCTTTCGCGGGCAAGTGCTCTACCATCTGAGCTACCGAAGCACGACTCACGCCCGGTACTCACAGCTTTACTTCTGCCGCAATATCCTTTCTTTCAGGAGTGCTAGTTCTGCAAGGTTCGCAGGAGAGCTTCTGTAAAGTTTGGAAGGTAGGAGACGAGATACTGGCAGAAGTAAAGCTGTGAGTACCGGGCGTGAGTCGTGCTTCGGTAGCTCAGATGGTAGAGCACTTGCCCGTGAAAGGCAAAGGTCCCGAGTTCGAGTCTCGGTCGGACAAACAGTTTTAATCTGCCAGGAAGTTTCATATCAGCGCACACTCCGCTGCAGAGTGAAAATCTCATTCTGGAAACATCCCCCAGGCTGTGGCTAAGCCATGTCTCTGCAATATCCTTTCTTTCAGGAGTGCTAGTTCTGCAAGGTTCGCAGGAGAGCTTCTGTAAAGTTTGGAAGGTAGGAGATGAGATACTGGCAGAAGTAAAGCTGTGAGTACCGGGCGTGAGTCGTGCTTCGGTAGCTCAGATGGTACAGCACTTGCCCGCGAAAAGCAAAGGTCCCGAGTTCGAGTCTCGGTCAGGCACACAGTTTTAATCTGCCAGGAAGTTTCAACTGTATTAATACTCACATTGGCTACAAATAAATGGACATAGGTGACATAAAAAGAAGTGCATCATTTACTTGTAAGTTTCATGAATATTAAGTTAACTTAAAATTGCTAGTACTACACACTATGGATCACAAAACAAAATATATATTGTTAAGGAAACAATAAACAGCAATGTGCTTGTAAATAAATCAGTTGCAAAAAATTTTGTGATACCTATTCTTTCTACAGGATAAACAGTATTTGTGGAGCATCACTTACTGCTAATATAGTGTCCAACACTTTGTCTAATTTCAGTGTAGTTAGGGTTATTGTTTCTCAGTGCTATTTTCATAAATCTTAGTGAACCAGAAGATATGACTAACAGGCTACCACACACAGAAAAAGTATTCACACAAAAGCTTCTACATTCTTATGAGTATCTGTAATGAAAGTACACACATTTACTACATAAAAGAGGCAAAATTTCGGTACGCTTCCTGTCATTACCTTTGTTCTTTGGATGACAAATTCATGATTAATAATCTTCACTGCTTTGGCTAGGCAACATATATACTTTGCAGTTAGGCAAGGTCGATTAGCAATAAGAATAGTATCACGCAAGCGGTCCTCAGGAACATCATCCAAGGACTCCAGCACAGTGCCACCTCCAGCTTCCAACTGCATTCTCAAGCGGTCTTTGACGAAACGATAACTGCTGAATTCTCGCTCACCTGTTTGACAATGTAAATAATTCAATCAGACAGAAGAAAACAGATTGGTACACTTTCATAATTCTGAACTTCCATTTATAAAGTGATAGCTTATGCAAGTAGCATAAGGAAACTGCATGAACAGTAAAACATACGACCGACTGCAACCTATTGGAAAAAACTACATCTGGTTTGAAAACCACCACCAGTTTTAGAGTCGGAGCCAAAGTCATCCAGCAAAGAATTCAAGACTGTAACTGTTGTACACGACATGCCAAAGTCGAGTGGTTGCTGTTACAAGGAAATAGTCACAATACCTTGGTTATAAATCAACAGTAAGTGGCTAATGACATAAATATCATCATTTATTTACACTTTTCTGTTTTTTTATGCAAATCTTTTGTATAAAATGTGTTGTAGATATAAGAAAAGGGGGGAGAAGTTGTAAGATGCCGATGCTAATTGTAGTCAGCAGTGCAGAAGCTCTACAGTGGTAAAGGGACAACTGCAGCAATGAAGCAGGCAATTAAACGATTCTCCAACAGCCATTGGCTACAATTTAACCACTGTTAAAAAGTACTAATAACACAGTTCATTTGTCGACATTTAATGGTTCCTAAGTGTTTAGTATGGGCTTGTGGCACTTATGTACAGATTTTGGTCCCAAGCATATTGGATATTTGAGTATCGGGTGGGTGAGTCAATTTTGTAGTGTTACTTAAAGTCATAATAGGGAAGACATCACATCAGGTCATGGAAGAACATGTGATTATAAATTTAAAGCTGTTCAAGTGATTGGTATATTCAGTTAATTTATGATGTGGTAAACGAACAAAATTCAACTACTTTGGAAATTTAGGGATCCTCTAGAAGGAAGGAAGTTTAGGCTGGGGACACCTTTAGTGACCACAAACTGCTCGTTTCATCAGGAGAAACTCATATATGAATAATAGTGATGTATAGAAGAAATATTTTTTTCAGAAAGATCTTGATTTATTACTGATACAAAGTAGTTTGCATATGCAGAGCTTCATGCATTCAGATGGGTATCTGCTAGTTAACATGGGAAGTGTTCTGATCAGTTTTCTTGGATGCTCGTGCACATCTGATACTATAGCAGGGACTACTTTTGAGCAATGGAAGAGTTTGTGTTGCTGATGGGCAGTTTTAGCCCCCCATCATAATTATTACAGAGTTGAAGTCTCCATCTTTGTATATTGTCTAAGAAACCATTAAAATACAAAATACGGAGTTATTAGTAACATGTTTCTTAAGCTGGATTGATTTTCGACAAAATTCTTATAACCTATAACTAGAAAAGTAATTTAGCTAGAAGCCGGCACCTGACGAGTCGAGAATTATTTTATTTTTATTAACCAGATATTAAGTGGTTGTGGCATTAATATTTTATAGGCAAGACCAAGTTGGGATTCAGGACACTCTGGAACTCAAGAAGTTTTAATTCAATCAAGCAGGAATTCAACCCCCCCTCCCCCCCCCCCCCCCAAATTATATCAGATCAGTATCATAATAAATTGACCCTGTCTCTGACTAGGGAGTCATTATATCTCTGCTATTTTACTACATTTGATAACAAGGGAAAGAGTATTACCAAAATCTCTGTATAATGGCACTACTTTCAATGTATAATGGGAAGAGTTCCAGTATGTACCAGCTACCAGTATGTAGCCATAAGGTATTTGAAATACATACAAATATGGTAAGGCCAAGTTACAAACTAGTAAGTATTTAACTGTAACAAGTAAGAGATAACTAGTAGCTTGCCGTAATTACAAGCAATCTGATTTGCTTTTTGAGCACAGCATGCTGAAATTTTATGTTAGTAATATAACATTTTCTAAATATATGAATGCATATGATTTGAATAACTGGGCAAGCAGGAAGCGAATCAATAAAACCTGTAACAATATAAGCATTCTCATGTAAAAGATAAAAATTAATGGTCGCTGGTTATGACGCTACTATGTATGGACTGGTTATACCTACAGACTAATTGTGCAGTGTCACAAAGGTAAAACTAAACAAGGAAGTGGCAGGGCATACTTTGAGATAGTACATGTACCAATTTAAACTTCAAATGTAAATAAATACAGCTTAAAAACACGGTCACTATCCTGAGGCCTCATCAAGCAATTACTAGCGAAGGAGGGAGGAGGATGAGTAACTATCTTGCACAGGCCCAAGTGATAGCATCCTGTAAGGGTAACACTGAAGACCTTGACAGCAATGAAGGCAAAGAGACGGATCTCTGTACAGCAGAATTATTGGAAGAGGAAAAACCGTCAACAAAACACACTTACAGTCCCTGATCCTAAACACCCATCAGAAATACTAAACAAAATCTTGATTTTAAGCAATCATGATCTGTAAGAAAAAAAAACAACTTCAATCCAGGTGGTAAGGGAACCACCTGACAATGAACAGCAAACAGACATTCGTATTCTGGCTTATCACAATCACAAAGAAAATCACAGTTGTCTAGCAATCTACCAGCAAAGAAAGCTATGTACACTGGATCCTTCAATATCAACACCCTACTTCAGTCAGGCAAAATACACAACCTCATATCAGAATTGTATCAACAAAGGACACAGATAGTAGCTCTTTACAAATATGCTTCACAGATGAGAACACTACAGATTAAGGTGACTACCATATCTTCAAGAGCA
Source organism: Schistocerca americana (assembly GCF_021461395.2). NCBI lineage: Eukaryota > Metazoa > Arthropoda > Insecta > Orthoptera > Acrididae > Schistocerca > Schistocerca americana. The sequence goes on from NC_060122.1 coordinate 497,291,257, forward strand.
AAACGGACAAGCAAGTCAGAAGAAATGTCACAGTTCTCTTGGGTATGCCTCTTGTCATAAACAATAATATAGTCAGCTCAATCAAACAAGACAATGGGCGTGCAGTGTGCGAATAAGAATATCAGATTGATCATGTAGCCATTACATATCATTCACAAAAAGAAGTTCACAACATGCAAGTCCACAGAGGTGCAAACATCAACTTGGATCACTACCTTGTGCATGTCAGAATAATGTTTATCCCCAAAAGAACACACCGCAAGATATCAAACCTTTGGTAATTTAACACAAAAAGAATCCAAGAAACTAATATAAAAGACAAATGAGAGAAAGAAACTGCAATAACTTGGGAACAGCTCCAAACCAAGGATAAACAGCAAGCCACAAAGGTAATCTCATGGGAAAAAGAACATAAAACATCCTTGCTGGGATTCAGAATGTGAGGAAGCTCCCTAAGAATGAAAGAAGGCCTTCTAGAAAATGTAACAGTAATCAATAACCTGAGACTAAATAACACTTTGTCAAGATCAGAAAGCAGGTGGCAAATTTAATCAGACAAAAGAGGATACATGTGAAAGAAAAAACTGGACTCAATTGAAAAGAACTACAGAGAACACAACACATATGACTTTTACACGACATTCAGTGGAAAGACCTGTGGATACACTTTACAGAACATATGCTTCAGTAAAAAGAATAGTAGATTTGCTCTGACTAATCATGACAACTGAGAGAGCTAGTGCGGTACTTCTCTGAGATTCTCAACTGCATAGAACAACCTCCAACATTTCCCAGGGAGACTACTATACACAAATACAATACCAGCTCTCGTTAACCCACCAAAGGTGATAACTTCAAACATATCCTTAGGCTTAAGAACAACAGGCCACTTGTATGGGGGAATAGCATTGAAGCTCACAGGCACAAACACACTCTTAAGAATGTACATAAATCATCATAGACAATTGACAAACAGAAGAACAGCCAGAATTTTATAAGTGCTCATTTGTCCACCTGCTCTAAGAGAAAGGTGTCAGGAGAGATGTAAATAACTACAGAGGGGTCTCTCTGTCTCTCCTTCAAGTCACATACAAGATGTTCTCATCACACTTACTTCCAGGAACACAAACACAGCTTGAATATAAGAACAGCAAATACAAAGTGGGGTTTCTATCAGGATGCTCATGTGCACAACAAATCTTCAATCTAGTAACAATCCAAAACAGCCCCATCATTTACACTTTCATCTACTTAAGAAGGCGAGCGGGGCCTAGACCAAAGACATTAAGCCTCATCAAGCAAACATTAACAGAGTCCAAATTAAAGCTAATGTGAGATACCATATATCAGAACTATTTGTTATTCACCAAAGAGATAGACTGTCACCTTTCCTCTTCAATCTCCCCCTCAATAAAGCCATTATGGCATGGGAAAAAGAATTTAAAATCCTTAAGTCCCTGGAAAATACTCAGCTCTACATTTAGATCTACATACGTAGTCTACAAACCAGCATTCGGTGCGTGGCAGAGGATATCCTGTATCACTACTGGTCATTGCCTTTGCTGTTCAACTCACAGATACGACGAGGAAAAAATGACTATCTATATGCTTCTATACAGACCTAGTTTGTAATATCTTATCATTGTGGTCCTAACACAAAATGTATGTTGGTGGCACTAGAATTGTTCTAAGTGAGCTTGAAATGCCGGTTCCCTAAATTTACTCAACAGTACTCCTCGCGAAAGAACTTCACCTACACTCCATGGATTCCCATCCGACTTCCTGAAGCATCACTGTAACGCCTGCATGTTGTCTGAAGCTACCGGTAACAAATCTAGTAGCCCACCTCTGAACTGCTTCAATGTCTTCCTTTAAACAGGCCTGATATGGGTCCCAAACACACAAGCAGTAATCAAGAATAGGTCGCATTAGAGTGCTATATGAAGTCTCCTTTGCAGACGACCTGCACTTGCCCTCAATTCTCCCAATAAACTGAAGTTAATTATTCCCCTTCCCTACCAAAATCCTCAAATGCTCATTCCATTTCTTACCACTTCACAAAACTATGCCCAGATATTTAAAGGACATGACTGTACCACACAAGGCACTAGTAATGCTATATGTGAATATTATGAGTTTGTTTACCCTATTCATCCACATAACTTTCCTTCTTCTACATTTAGAGCCAGCTGAAACTCTTTACAACAACTAACAATTTTGTTTAAATCATTTTGTATCCTTCTAAAGTCATTCAACTTCCCATACAAACACAGCATCATCAACAGACATCTGTACACAGCTGCCCATCCTGTCTGCCACATCATTTATGTATATAGAAAACAGTAGTGGTCCTATCACACTTCATGGGGGCACTCCTGATGATACCACTGTCTCTGATGGACACTCACCATCAAGGTCAAGCCACTCACATATCTGGGAACCTATTCCATATGCTCTTACCTTTGTTAACAGTCCACAATAGAGCAATGTGCTAACACTTTTAGGAAATCTAGAAATATGGAATCTGCCTGTTGCCCTTCATCCACGGTTCGCAGTGTATCGTGAGAAAAGGGCAAGCTGAGTTTTGTTAGAGTGATGCAAAATGTGTTGGTTTGTGGCCATAAGCTTCTTGGTCTCACAGAAATTGCCTTTACAAATGTCTGTTTGTGTCTGTGTATGTGCGGATGGATATGTGTGTGTGTGTGCGAGTGTATACCTGTCCTTTTTTCCCCCCTAAGGTAAGTCTTTCCGCTCCCAGGATTGGAATGACTCCTTACCCTCTTCCTTAAAACCCACATCCTTTCGTCTTTCCCTCTCCTTCCCTCTTTCCTGATGAAGCAACCGTTTGTTGCGAAAGACTGAATTTTGTGTGTATGTTTGTGTTTGTTTGTGTGTCTATCGACCTGCCAGCACTTTTGTTTGGTAAGTCTCATCATCTTTGTTTTTAGAGATTATATAGTGTCTGCTCAATTGTCAAATGATGGTATCTTTGATCGATTTCTTAAACGCAAAATTTAAAACTTCGGCTTTCCTTTTTCTATTTTTGTCTGCCACACCAGACTGATCAATGGGTGGCTGGATGGAAGCATTAGACCCACTTCATGATTTTACATGGGATCAGAATTCTCTCTGGTTCTTTGGAGATACTTTACTAAGGTATGATGATGGTAATTGTTATATGTTTCATGCATACATGTTTTCACAGATGCATGAATCTCTAGTAACCTTTGCTCGTTATTATTTGCACATTCTAAATCAAAAAATAGTGCTGCCATTATGTAAATTACTTATGGCTGCTACATTCGAAGATGAACAATATGGAATTTGTAATCACTTTGTTGGACACTGTATGAAAATGCAGTGGTCGAAACTCGGGGCGGAGAAAAAAGCTCGTCTTCCACCTTTTTTTCGATAAGGAGACTGATACTATTTTTGTTCATATACTTGTATCATCTCCAAAAAAATACAAATAAAAATTAATGCCACCAATGCCAGGACCCTGCCAACATTTTCTATAAACAGTGTTGTTGTCCACCCAAGCTTCATCAATATAAAGAAGTTTCTGTCTTGCTCCCTTAATTTCCTTGCTCGTCAATTATATCACTTCTCTTTACCAGAATCTTTCGTTTACTTACAGATCTTTTCAGGTAAATACCATTTCACGCAGTGTCTTGCGTAACACTGGTTCTCCAACATACAAGCTGGCGAAGTACTTGGCCAGTCTGCTAGTTCCACATGTGGAACACTGCAAGCACCATATTAAAAATCCAACAGATCTTATCAACCGAATTAACCGCCTTCGACTTAGTGAAGACGACATTGTGTGTCATTGGTTGCGAAAGCTAGAATTTTGTGTGTATGTTTATGTTTGTTTGTGTGTCTATCAACCTGCCAGCGCTTTCGTATGGTAAGTCACATCATCTTTGTTTTTATATATATATATATATATATATATATATATATATATATATATATATATATATATATATATATATATATATATATATATATATATATATATATATAAAAATAGAGGGAAACATTCCACGGGGGAAAAATTTATCAAAAAACAAAGATGATGTGACTTACCAAATATGTCTGCTTGTGTCTGTATGTGTGGATGGATATGTGCGTGTGTGTGAGTGTATACCTGTCCTTTTTTCCCCCTAAGGTAAGTCTTTCCGCTCCCGGGATTGGAATGACTCCTTACCCTCTCCTTTAAAACCCACTTCCTTTCGTCTTCCCCTCTCCTTCCCTCTTTCCTGATGAGGTAACAGTTTGTTGCGAAAGCTTGAATTTTGTGTGTATGTTTGTGTTTGTTTGTGTGTCTATCGACCTGCCAGCGCTTTTGTTCGGTAAGTCACCTCATCTTTGTTTTTATATATAATTTTTCCCACGTGGAATGTTTCCTTCCATTATATATATATATATATATATATATATATATATATATATCCAAAAAGAAAGATGATGAAACTTACCAAACAAAAGCGCTGGCAGGTCGATAGACACACAAACAAACACAAACAAACACAAACATACACACAAAATTCTAGCTTTCGCAACCAATGGTTGCCTCGTCAGGAAAGAGGGAAGGAGAAGGAAAGACAAAAGGATATGGGTTTTAAGGGAGAGGGTAAGGAGTCATACCAATCCCGGGAGCGGAAAGACTTACCTTAGGGGGAAAAAAGGACAGGTATACACTCGCACACACACACATATCCATCCACACATACACAGACACAAGCAGACATTTGTAAAGCAAAGTGCTTTACAAATGTCTGCTTGTGTCTGTGTATGTGTGGATGGATATGTGTGTGTGTGCGCGAGTGTATACCTGTCCTTTTTTCCCCCTAAGGTAAGTCTTTCCGCTCCCGGGATTGGAATGACTCCTTACCCTCTCCCTTAAAACCCATATCCTTTTGTCTTTCCTTCTCCTTCCCTCTTTCCTGACGAGGCAACCATTGGTTGCGAAAGCTAGAATTTTGTGTGTATGTTTGTGTTTGTTTGTGTGTCTATCGACCTGCCAGCGCTTTTGTTTGGTAAGTTTCATCATCTTTCTTTTTGGATATATTTTTCCCACGTGGAATGTTTCCCATTATATCCATTATATATATATATATATATATATATATATATATATATATATATATATATATGTGTGTGTGTGTGTGTGTGTGTGTGTGTGTGCATGTGTGTGTGTGTGTGTGTCTGCTTGCGTCTGTATATGTGTGGATGGATATGTGTGTGTGTGTGTGTGCGTGCGCGGGTGTATACCTGTCCTTTTTTCCCCCTAAGGTAAGTCTTTCTGCTCCCGGGATTGGAATGACTCCTTACCCTCTCTCTTAAAACCCACATCCTTTTGTCTTTCCCTCTCCTTCCCTCTTTCCTGACGAAGCAACCGTTGGTTGCGAAAGCTTGAAATTTTGTGTGTGTGTTTGTGGGCTTTTTTATTGTTTCTATCTACCAGCGCTTTCTCATGTGGTAAGTTATAGAATATATATATTTTTTCTTATTTATTTATCCCCCCCACACACACAGCCATGGTAGTCTAAATATCAAAAGCATTACGAATTTGTCACAGTCTTATTCTACAGGGGATGATGCATGTCCTTAGTGACTTTATTTGCAAGTAAATTTTACTGTTTATTTTTACGGATCCATGTATTCTCCTTTGTAATTTGTAAATCCCGGACATACAGTTTTATACTCGTAAATACAGTTACCAGCTATTTCCTTACTAAAAAATTTGAACACAGTTCTGTGACAAGTACTGAACTGTAGGCGCTGAGTCTTGCCAAGATTCAAGGATAATCCTTGAGTCTTGAAGCATCTACTGATGTTCTCAAATATTTAATTAGCTCTATTTTCAATAAGGTGACTGGTACTATTTTTGTTCATATACTTGTATCATCACCAAAAAATACAAATAAAAAACTGTGCCTTATGAAACTGCAAATGAAAGATCATTTATGCATGTCAGAAACAAAATTAAACCCTGTGGTACACAGAGTCCAACTGCTTTAAATTCTGAGTGTCTATCATTTAAATGACTGACATGGAACTGATACACATTGTTTTCTGCCATTCAGATGAGATAAAAAATGTGCCTACTATTCTGTAATATTTTAAATTTTGTGTTAGAACATCACAGTTATATTTTACAATACAGGTGAACTAAATTTTGTAATTGTGACTCTTCTCTGGATTATTCACCAATTTACAGTACTTGAGTACACATTTCATCCAATTGTTTCTGAATTGGTAGTGTTGTGTTATAAAGTCACAGACAGTAGGAAAATATCAACACAATATCAAGATTCCTGCATATTGGGCTACATGCAATACAACTGGTGTGCTGAAGGTGGTCTGGTAGCTGCATGCTAATGAAGTACTTCACCTCATCATCGATTCATAACCTTTCTTGACATACTCCTGCTCGAGGTGGAACCTTTTCATCCCCCACTGCCCTTCTCCCTCCTCCCCCCCCTCCCCCTCTCTCTCAGTACCTCTTTATTTTATTAAAACTTTTATTATTATTTGTTATTGGCACTTTATACCTTTTTTGCAGTACAGATAATGATATCAACAGCCCTACATCCTAATAAATCAATTTTTCACAGTAGAGTCTAATAATAAGGAGCTGAAACATGAACTGGGTACACACAGTCAGATGTCAGGTGGTCTTTATTCACTGTGTACTAAATATGTCTCATGAGATTTTTCTGTAAATTACAAAGAATATCTTCAAAGTTATTTCAGTGAATCAATACTATAATAATAATAATAATAATAATAAACATAATAATAATGGTATTGGTAGTATTAGTAAAGCAGTACCTTCTGAATCCGAACAGATTTCATGCACCTTTTCGTAGCTTTTGTTGGGCTCAAAATCTACTGATGTCAGCAAAAAAATCATCCCTTCAAAAATTTTGCTATCTTTGGGTGGAATTGGACCCAGGGTTTCATCAAGCTCAGTAGACTCTGAAAAAGAAGTCAGATTAGTTTTCCCAGATGGATAAAATACAAATGAAATACAGTGCATATATTTTTGAGAAACAAACATACATATTGTTATTATAGACTAGGAAAAGATGTAATTTGAAATCGGAACATCTTTTCCTTAAATATATTTGGTACTGTTCCTGGAAGCAGACAAGAAACTAATAAACCAAATATCCACGATTGTACAAAGTAGTCGATTCTCTCTTTTCAATATAATTTTATGGAATCTGCAATTGATAAATCATACCAAAATAATACAATGAGATATGTGGGTTTACACACTAGAAAACAGCAGAAATTTATGCAATACTGGAGATACAACTAACTCATGAAACAATCACAAATGTGAATATCACATACATTACAACATAAAGGAATGCAATGAATAAGGAGAGGTACTGTGGTATCAGACTCTGCCAATTGAAATTAGGCTTCACAAAGGCTTATTTGGCAGGAATATGGTACTCAAAGATACTATTGTTGACGAGGTCACACACTTTTTTCCAAAGATTGCTTTGTTCACTTTTCCTTGCAAAAGGTCATTCATACTGTGCCCTAAGTGTTGGTTGGTTGATTTGGGGAAAGGGACTGAACAGCTAGATCATCGGTCCCCCTATGTGATAGATCTGGGCTGACCTGAGAGGAGAATATTATGAACTGCAGATAAGAAACATTGCACACAACATTCCCTTCATCAATATGTCCTCTGGTATTCCAGACAAACTGTCAATAGCTTTCTCTAATTCTACAACTGCTACAAATGTATGTTTGCCTTTCTTCAATCTATATTCTAACATAAGTGTAAGACTAGTATTGCCTCACATATTCCTACATAACCCCAGAACCCAACCCGATCTTACACGAGGTCTGCATCTACTAGTCTCTCCATTCTTACGTAAATAATTTATGTCAGTGTTTTGAAATGATTTATTGCACTGATGGATCTGTAATATTCCAATCAGTCTGGAAGTGCCTTTTTGGAATTGGAATTATTACATTCTTCTTGAAGTCTGAGGGTATTTCCCCTGTCTCATATATCTTACATACCTAGTGGAATAGTTTTGTCATGGTATGTTCTCCCTAAGATGTAAATAATTCTGTAGGGATGTTGTATACTGTAGGTCATAGCTTTGTCTCTCCGTGTTCTGTCAAGTTCTTCTTGCAGCAAATAATCTGATAAATTGCACATATCTATCTACTGTAAAATCCTTCCAGCTTAGAGCTTTCCATGCTTTCGAGTATAGATTTAAGGGAAGTCTTTTTCAATGGGTTCTTGAGACAACTAAAGAGGCCAGAATAGTACAGAGGAGCAAGAAAAGGAAGAGAGAAGATGAGGAACACAAAAACCAAGAATGTTATGCAACTGGAAGGTTTTAAGAACTACAGAGGTGAGTAACAGATGAAAATTTTCATCTTTATTTTTAGAAATTCTTATCTTATATGATATATTTTACCAGCTCCACAAATTCTATGTAACAAGTTTTATCAGTGCTCCCGATCAGGTGCAGTTCCACACAGTTTATTTTTGTAAATTAATTTTATCCTGTTCACTTTGTTTTATCTTTAGAGTGTGTCTTTTCATATCTGATTTATTTTAGCAGTATGTCATATTATTATATAAAATTATTTAATTGGATAGATAAAAAAAACCTACTCACCAAGTGGTGGCAGAACGCATACATAAAAAGATTGTTGTAACTGGCAAGCTTTTGGAGCCTGTGGCTCCTCCTTCAGGCAGATGTGTTGAGGGGGGAGGAAGAAGGGTGAAGGAAAGTACACCATGTATGTATCTGCTGCTGAACATTTCTTCAGTCAGAGCCCACCTGATTCCAAACCTATGAAATCCTTCCTACTCACCTTAAATCAACTGTATACTTACCAACAACTACTTCATCTTTGAGGGGCAGGCATACAAACAGATCAGGGGTATGGCCATGGGAACTAGGATGGCTCCTTCCTATGCCAACCTTTTCATGGGTCACTTGGAGGGGACTTACCTGGGCTCCATAAGTCTTCAGCCCCTGGTTTGGTTTAGATACACTGATGACAACTTTGCCATGTGGACTCATGGTGAGGTTGATCTGTTAAAATTCCTGGAATCTCTGAATACATTCTCCCAATTAAACATTACATGATCTTATCCCTAGCCCTGTGCCACTTTCCTTGACATTGATCTCGTCCTCACTGAAGGCCAGCTACACACTTCTGTCCACACATTAAACCTACCAATAAACAACAGTACTTAGATTTTGACAGTTTCCATCCTTTCCATGTCAAATATTCCCTCCCACACAGCCTTGGCATCCGAAGCAAACGTGTTTGTTCAAATGCAGACTCTTCACAGCAATACACCACCGTTCTCACCTCAGCCTTCACTGCACGTAGTTACTCCACCAGCCTAGTTAAAAAGTAGATTTCCCAGATCATCAAATTCAATCTTAGTACTATTGATCCTGGTCTGGAATGTGTTAATCAGCTACTCTGACAGGATCATGACTTCCTAAAATCATGCCCTGAAATGAGATCCATTCTGTCTGAAATTTTGCCCAACACACCTAGAATAGCTTTCCATCGTCCTCCTAATCTCCGCAATATTCTTGTCAGACCCTACGCTCCTTCTGCACCCACCTCCCTATCCTATGGCTCCAACCCCTGCAACTGTCCCTGTTGGCAAGACTTGCCCTACGCATCCTCCTACCACCACCAATAATAACCCTGTGACTGGTAAAACATATACTATCAAAGGGAGAGCCATCTGCAAAACAACAATGACAGCTATTATGTAAACACTGTTCGGCCTTCTACGTCAGCATGACTACCACCATCAGCGTGACTACCACCAAATTATCAATTAGGTTGAATGGACATAGGCAGAGGGTGTACACTGGCAACTTGCAATATACTGTTGCAGAGCATGCTCTGTAACATGACATTCGTGACCTTGGCGTCTGTTTCACCACACACACTATCTGGATTCTCCCCCAGACACCAATTTCTAGGAACTCCGCAGGTGGGAACTAGCACTGCAACATGTCCTTGGTTCTCGCCACCCACCTGGTCTTAATTTACATTAATTTCTTCCACCTCAGCATTTCTCCACTGTAACTACTCTTTGCCTAATTCCATTTTAGTTTTTCACTTCTTTCATTGTCTTTCCCATCTATTTTTCACTGCCCACGTCTGTTACGTATGATGCACTTAGCTTCTCACTCTTATTAACTCATGCATGATGTTTAAGCAGTAATCTTTGTATGCATATTACCCTGTTTTCCAACTTTAAGCTCTCATGTTTTCAAATCTCATCTGAGGCAGTCCCCAAAATCAGTCTTTTCCTCTTGACCCGTACAGTGTCTCCCCTGACCTGCGGTTCTGGGTGACTTCCTGAAATCTACTCCTTTTCCTAGACCTCTCCAGTCCTTTCCCTTCACCCTTCTTCTTTCATCTTCAACACTTCCGCCTGAAAATGATTGCAATTGTTATTGCTGGAATGTACTATCTATGATTAATGCACAGACAGTCTGACTTGCGAATGTATTTTTGTGCCAGCGCCCTTAGTTCACATGTAAATAGTGTGTTAGAACCCCGGTAGCGATTTATGTGAAGGATGTTAACATTAGCAACATTTCATGTAATTTACATCATTTCACAATTTGATATTTCTGTCTACATAACATGTTTGTGCAGTTCTGTATATACACTCTGTGCTTCATTTGTGTGTTTTTTTAGCTTTTGCAGTACTACTTGAAAATTGTCCAAAGACCGACATTGCAACTATGAAATAAATGATTTCTGCAGTCAACAGCGAATATGATGTCCTTTTACATAAAGTATAAACTAATGCAACTATTTTCTATATCATAGGCTGAACTGAGCAGATGGCTTTTACGAATACAAATTACAAAGCTTAAGGACAAAATGTTGTGGTTTTTTACATTAGAACTTGGGAACTATTAAGGCAGACTCTCTCAACAAGGGATCTATGTTCCAGTCTTGTAAGAATCTAAAATTCTAACTCTTCACACATGCTCTAAACATTTTTTGCTTTATCAAGTGTATTATCAATGATCAATGACATTTTGTCTAGAAGAAATGGAATATTTTTATAAATCCCTTCTTTGTGTTCAGCATTTTGAATCCACTGACACTATGTTCTTTGGGAGTGTCTTTGTGCATTTCTGAGAATACGTAATGAAATTAATTATCAGACTTTTTCAGAAACAAAGTCAGTGTTGTCGCCACACAAGAAGCAGCCAACAACTGCTGCTAGAGAATGATTTGATCACATGTCACATCAGTGAGCATTTTTTCATGTGATTATTCTGAATGCTTACCAACCACACTGAAAACCATGTCCAAATCAATGTCCATGTTAGCTTTCATGTCCTGTATGAGAGTGGCTTAAGCCTCTTGGGAAAAATCAAGGTGAACACAAGACAGTAACTGTTTTCTAATATGACTATCATTTTGATTTGCAAACACAGCTGTTTCTAGCTATGGAAGTGCTCAGCAAACAGTATTAGAGGATGTTCAGATGCAAACAACTTGGGGAGTAATAATCTCAGAGGATTTTGAGTTAATTTTCTGGGAAGACCAGAAATTTGGCTCAATTTTCTACAACTTTCAAAGACGCCCTCGTATCTCTTCATATGTCATTCACAAATGTTTGACAAGACAAGATGGCTACTGTATTATAAACGAATGCTGTGGTTGCACTATTATTTTACAGTGTGCTTATTTAGCTATCAATATCTACATGAAGCACTTGATTACCTACAACTCTTCTCACATTTGACCTTGTGTAGGCCCTCATCCTTGCACATGTTAGAAATCATTTATGTAAATCAGTATATCCATTGTTCTAATATTTTTCATGTAACATTTAATCATATGAATACTTTCTTTCCATCAAAGCACATACCTTTTAAAATGTTAGTGGTAGCAAATAACGCCTTTCCTTTGCCTTTGGCAGAAACTTTCCCCTTCCCACGGGAGCTACTTGTGGCTACAGGCACAAGCTTGCATCCTTCACCTTCAGGTTCCACACCAACAACTGAAACTGCATCATCCGTTGTTGCACCTGACACCGATCCACGGTCACTAGGTGATGATGATCTGAAACAATTACAGAGAATCATCACAGTTGCATACAGGAGACTAGAAAAAAAACTTCAAGGACAGTTAATTACAAATAGAACAGGACTGTCACTGTCTACAAAACTAGGGAAACGCCACCATTAACCTATAACTGATTGATGTATGGCCCATGGATATTTGCACTGATGAGCTAAAAAATTTTGACCACTTGCTTAATAGTATATCGGCTAACTTTTGGAAAGGAATACTGCAGTGATAAAGCATGGAATAGATTCAACAACTTCTTGGTAAGTTTCCACAGGTATGTGGCTCTAGGTGTCTATAGGCAGGTCCAGAAAACTAAATTACATATGGGTAGTTTGTGGGTATGGTGCTGGTGCATGGCAGCATCTCAGATAAGTTTCATCAGGTTGAGATCAGGAGATTTAGTGGTCAAAATAAAATGTGAGTTCATTATCATGATCCTCAACCCATTTTAGCATGATTCTGAACTTGAGTCATGGGCAATTAACGTCCTGGAAGACGTCACTGCCATAAGAGAAGACATTAAGCATTAAGATGTAGGAAGTCTGCAATATTATTCAACATAGTCCACAGCTGTCACAGTGCCTTCAATCACTATTGCAGGTCCGATGAAAGCCCAGATGAATGTCACCCGCAGCATAATACTGCCCCACTGACTTGTGTGCATGCGCGTGGCATGTTTCCATAACCCCCCCACCACCACACACACACACACACACACACACACACACACACACACACACACACACACTTAAACAAACATGCGCACATGAGCCTGTGGCCACAACAATACTAGCTGTTTATGAATGATAGCGCAGTCTGACATGGGTGGGAGAGGGGAGAAAATGTAGCAAACTTAGGGCCAAAGCAATCACAGAACTGTGGGAATGGGATGAGGGAGAAGAAATGTAGGAAAAGTTTTGGAGAATATCACAACTGAAGACATGTTGAGTGGGGGGGGGGGGGGGGGGTTGTACTGTTGATATAATCAAATAGACATGATCTAAATAACTAAAGTAATTTTTGATTACTGTTTTTGATCTGATGAACAAATCATCTTCAGATCTCAAAATGAGTAAGAAGAGAATATGACTATACAAAAGTTATAGGAGTGTAACACCAAAAAGCATACAGCCAATGATGCCAAGTACAACAACATGAAATCAATTACACAAGGGCAATTAAATGTGGGTGTGCTGTCACATACCTTGCCACAAAAGTTTCCTCACAGTATCATTTGTAAATTTTATGTAGCTGAATGATACATCATACTATTTGACACACTTTTGGATAAACCGCACTTTGGAGCATTATTTATGACCTCGATACCATGTTTTGTTTAGTCTTCGTATCACTGACTGTACATTTTTAATGTACACTCCTTGCACTTTTTGTATTATCACTAATTTTTCCAGTTTCAGATGAAGATTTACTATTCAAATCAAAACTAGGAAACAAAAAATAAATATGGTGATCTGAAAAGTGTTTTGTCTCAGTATATTGGAGGATATGGTGGATGGATGGTTCCCACACAAGTAGTTTACAAGATATGGATGCTGAAAGGTTGGGGGGTGGGGGGAGGAGGAGGTGGAGGATCCAAATGGCAGAGAATCAGCTGTTGAGGTAACTGGTATTATGACACAGAGCATGTTCTGCAACTAAGTGAATGATTTTGCATTTAGCTACAGTTTGGCAGTAGCCATTCATGTGGATAGAGACACGTGGTTAGTTGTAATTCCCACATGACAGTAATTGAAGTATGGCTGGTATATATGTGACACCACCATTTCCAGGATAGGAAATGGTTATAACTGCACTGCTTCTACAAGTGGTAATTGGGCCTATAGGACAGTTACTACATCACTGTTGACTACAGGCAAATGATCCATTGGGTATAAGCATGTAAATACAAGTTCCAGTCTTGCCCTATAGCAGCCACTTCATCACTGCACGTGATGGTTACAATGAAATATTTTACCTGCTCACCATTGAGATGTAACTGTACACCTGTGAATTAATTTCTTGATGCTAACAATAACAATAATAGTCATCATCACATCTTTTGCACATCTGCCTAGATAGCTCTGTGTGTTAAAGCACTGCTTCCAGGACGGGGAGGTATGCCGAGCCCAGATTGAATCTGCCTGGGAGATTAATGTTGAGGGGCAGTTTTCCGGCCAGCCTAGATGTGGTTTTTAGGCAGTTTCCCACAACCCACTAAGTGAATACTGAGCTGGTACCCAAGCCCTGTCTCAGTTACATGATTCACAAACACTACAAAAACTTTCATTCACTTCCATATGTGTAACTACAGGCAGACAGTTGGGGTACACATTTTCCATCCCTGGGGAGTAAAGAGATGGTAACAGGAAGGGCATCCCGCCACCCACTAAACTAACTGTGCCAAATACATTAATAATCACACCGAAGCTGCACTGATGTGGGACAAAGGCATAAAGAAAAGAAGACCATCACATGCATTTGCACAGTACATGACGTGTCCACATCATGTATTAGCCAAATTATATACAGACACTTGATGCAAATTGAAGTATGAATGAAAGAACAGAAAGCCAGTGTAAAGACAAATTCTGTTAAGAACAACCCATTGCAGATTGACCACACTAGAACAAAGAACAGAAGAAATTGATCACATTTAAGGCCTACATTGGTCACAAAAATATGTTTAATCCTTTTCTATGAATGGTGCTTATTAAAATTCTGCAGATTTACAAGATAAAAGTTTAATCAACACACACTCATTCATGATAAGCACAGGAAGTTACATCTACACCTGAAAGGCAGCAACAAAATAACAACAGAGCAAATAAGGATTGAGAGAGGTATATTTCAAAGGTAACAACTAAAAGCCCCTTATGGTTCTGTTTTGCATTTATCCACTTTCATGCACACATGTTAAATCAACTGACATATATGGATGGCATGCTACATGCCTAAACCAAAACACAGATGACTCCCCCTCACAAAAGCAATAGGTGTTTTCTACAAATGCCAGTAAAGTTCCATCCTCCTGACTTTTCAAAGAATCAACCTCCCACATGTACTACAGCTTCAAGAGTCTGATTACTTTTCAAGTGAATGAATGGTTAAATATCTGACATTACGCAAGTATGCGAGAAAAAGTTTACAAAGGTTTGAAATCATGTATAAACTTTGTTGGAATACATTAAGTGCTCTCTTCCTCACATACTGGATGAAAATAGTCTGGGTAATTTGTGCGCCGAATCTTATGCTGCCTCAAGCCGCAAAGACAGTTTCTAACTTTGATACTGTATTAAATGTTTAGCATAAGATTATACAGTATATCTCCACTTTTACATTCCCAGAATTACCGTTTTCCCACCATTTACAACATTTTTTACCGCTTCCATCAAATTTCCTACATTCACAATGTTAATTTGCACCCGATTTTGTGTCAACATATTTATAATTTTCCCATGATTTACGCTTTATGAAAATATGTTTGTGGAGAAAAAACTGACATAAAATGATGCGACATGATGTTGGCCGTCAAGTAGTATTTGCACAATATTACTTGTTAAGTTCTTTGACACCATGGTTTTCTGCAGTCTACTAAGCAAATTTAAATCGATAAATGTGTAAAGTTGGAACAACTCGTGCCGCATCTCCCACTGCTGCCAAGCTCTACCCAGCTTGGTGGCTGATGGGAGTAACTGGTTCCAACATAGGTTTGTATTTGCAGAAGAAGACCATATCACACACTACATCTGGGTGTAAAACTCTGGCACCCACAGCTCATCTGAAAAACGCTTCATGAAGTCACCAAAATAATCCATCAGGAAGTTAGAACAGCAGTATCAATTAATGAGAGTTTTTCCTCTATACTGCAGATAAAATACAAGAAAATCAGAGAAACTGGAACGATCACCCCAAAAGAATAAGTGAAGAAAGATTACGCCTCCAGATAAGAGGATTTAAGCCAGTTGGGAGAAGAAGTTAGGAGATGGGTACTGTAACAGGCAAAACAAAGAAGAGTCCTAATGCTTGAAGTGAAGAAAATGAAGATGGTGGTGGTGGTGGTGGTGGTGGTGGTGCTGCTGCTGCTGGTGCTACTGCTGCTGCTGCTGCTGATGATGATGATATGATGACTACAGATATGATCCTCTTTAGTGTTGTAGAAACTGAAAAACATATCAACTTGCTATTTTTACATTTCGCATTGTACCAGTACTGGCTGGCTAGAAGACTTTACTGACGCAAATACTTCCCCCAGAATGGAATTTGTGTATCCTGTCTGTCCGAATTTAGTGTTATCTCATGTGCAATTGTGAAAACACTGTGTAAATTTTCCAAAAGTCTTCAAATCATGTAACTGGGGCACGACTTAGGTACCAGCCCAGAAGTCACAAAGATGGATATGGAAAACAGCCTAAAACCCACACCCAGGCCCCACTTTCAATCTGCCATGCGAATACAGTCTAGAGATAGCATGCCTCCCCTTGTCCCCGGAAGTGAGTGCTTTAACATGGTCAGCTATCCAAGCTGGTTTCTAGAACTGCAGCTAACAGCCAAAAAACTATTCATGCTAATCAATTTGATATAACAATGATTTATAAATCTGAACAAGTCACCTTCCTCATAGACTTCAAAGTACTGAACACCCACAAATTGCAAATCATCTGCAAGAAGAAGCTGGCCAAATGCAGGGATCTGATGGATGAGGTAAAAGCCATCTGGATATAGAAGTCTGTGCGCATTATTGTTGTGGTAATACTGGGACACCAGTGTTAGCCCACAACAGACTGTGAAGAGCCTACAGGACCTAAAACTGCATCCTTCACCCTGTTGGCAATTGCAGAATGGTTTGCTGGGTTCTTGAAAACATAGTTAACTTGGGAACAATTTGTTGTTTTAACTATCGTTATTATATCAATATCATGCATAAATGGGTGAGCGAAAATGTTCTGATAATAGTAATATTAGTAGTGGTGGTGGTGGTGGTGGTGGTGGTGGTAGTAGTAGTAGTAGTAGTAGTAATGATAATAGAGATATTATGGTATAAAGTTAATACCATTTTCTCTTTCAGGATGGAAACCTATACAGTAGCTGAATAGGTGTTTAAGTAAATTCTTTTGCCACTTAGTACAATTTGCCTCCCACATGCCATAAATAGAAAACTACTCACCGAGATACCTTATTGGGACATGCATTCCCACTTGGCCCTGGGGTACGAGGTGTCGCAGGTCCCGAAGCAGCATGAGTTGGTGTACGAAGGCGCTTTCCTGCCACTACGTTGTCTGGTCACATGTGAACAGAGACAAACAGATCTTAATAACATTTGGTATGGCAACTGGTGCCATAGTAAAGCATGTAGTGCACATGGAGGTGGGAGTTGGAGATAGTCACTTTAGCAAACGGAAGAATTTCTATTACTGTAGAAAGTAGTATTGATCAGTTTATTATACGATTCTTCAAAAAAATGTGGTGCGACCCAACAAACAGTATCACCTTGGCACCACCTGCCACCTCCCTTCCAGCGACTAACACCAGTTCTATCTATGTCCTGAGTTTGGCCCAGCCTGCACCTGCTTGCAACCGCAAGGCCGACGGCCGTATCACCTGCCCCACCCCCTGGGACTGTCCCAGCAGTGCAAGTGAACTCCGTGGCATTCAAAGCACCAACTCTCTGGACAGATGGTCCATCACTTTGGTTTAAACACACTGAAACCCATTCTGTCAACGCCAGGATAATGCAAGTCTCCACCAAATATCCACATGTGATGGCAACAAAGACAGCTGCTAGCCAGTGACATAATCACAAACTCAACTGTCTCCAGTTAGTAGGAGTTACAAAAAGATGACCTCATTCGGTGGCTTCCCATCTCTAACAATAAACATTTAAGACAATTGTTGCACAGGGAGAAAATTGGCGAAGGAAGTTACCAAGTTCCTGCAATACCTCTGTACGTTAGCCGAATTGGACGTCCTGGACCCACTCCTACAATCCATACAGATATCTCACTTGTCAGAGATATATTGCAACCTGCTCTCACTAACACAAGAGGCAAATTTGAGCATCACAGACACAGTAACCGAGGCCTCCGCTCTGCATAGAATGCCCACCAGAGACAGATTGGACAACATTGCCTTGCGTCTTGATGAGGCAGGCCACAGCCCTCTGCGTATATAAACAAAGAGACTACATGTCCTCACGTGAATGGTGTAGCGTGTGTTCCTCATCCTCATCGGACTGAAACCAGAGTTTTATCACTGTCATTTCGACAACAGGTCATGTAAGTGCAGACTGCTGTGTTCTTGTGTGGGAAATGCAAACAGCAGCCTCTCACATCAGGCAGGCAAGTCTGCCAACAGCAACAGCCTGAACAGCTTTTGCAATGTTTAGTCATAACAAAAACGACCACTAAGGTGCAGTTTCTTGTGGATACCAGCTCAGATATATGTCTGCTTCCAAAGTGCCTTTTGTGGCAACTGCAACTGCATATGATTTCACAACTTAGCAGCTGCAAAGGGTTCATGAAGAGCTACATGTGGACTTGCGACTTTCAATTTGAATATCAGTATATGACGGTCATTCAAGTGGCGTTTTATAGTCTCAGACGCAACCCACACTATAATCTGACTGCACTTCTTGTCCTTCTATGATCTCATAGTAGATGTAAAGAATGATTCCATTTCGGATCAGGTTACATCACTGAACGTTGCATGCCACTCTACAAATTCCAGCAACCTGTTGGTACACTTCCTCATCGCTCCACTGCCACTGGCGCACCTGCTAAATTAGATCCCCTTGATCATGTAACCCACTCAACAGTGCATCACATTGGGACCACGCACCCAGTCCTCCTGTTTTCTCAAAGCCCAAATGGCTGCCCCCCTATAAAATAAGTATTGCAAAATCAGAATTCCACACAATGATCCAAGCAGACATGGCACACCCATCAGAAAGCAACTGAGCCTCCCCCTTTCGCCTGGTACCAAAGAAACCAGGCAGCTGGAGTGTGGTGATTATAGAGAACTCAACTTCCAGACAACTGCCGAATGGTACTTTGTGCGTCAAATCGGAAATTTTGCACGCCAACTGGCAGGGTATACTGCTTTCTCGATTTTCGATCTACTGAGTGCCTACAACCAGACTCACGTTGCAACAAAGGACATCCATAAAACTGCAATAATCGTGCTCTTTGGATTGTTTAGATTCCCATAAATATCATATGGCTTGCAGAATGCAGGACAGAATTTTCATGGCTTTACCGATAAAGATTTTGGGGGGGATTGGATTTTTGTTTTGCACACATCACTGACATGTTGTTGGCATCATCATGTTGTTGTTGTTGTTGTTGTTGTGGTCTTCAGTCCTGAGACTGGTTTGATGCAGCTCTCCATGCTAGTGTATTCTGTGCAAGCTTCATCATCTCCCAGTAACTACTGCAACCTACATCCTTCTGAATCTGCTTAGTGTATTCACCTCTTGGTCTCCCTCTACGATTTTTACCCTCCACGCTGCCCCCCAATGCTAAATTTGTGATCCCTTCATGCCTCAGAACATGTCCTACCAACCTATCCCTTCTTCTAATCAAGTTGTGCCACAAACTTCTCTTCTCCCCAATCCTATTCAGTACCTCGTCATTAGTTATGTGATCTACCCAGCTAATCTTCAGCATTCTTCTGTAGCACCACATTTCGAAAGCTTCTATTCTCTTCTTGTCCAAACTATTTATCGTCCATGTTTCACTTCCATACATGGCTACACTCCATACAAATACTTTCAGAAACGACTTCCTGACACTTAAATCTATACTTGATGTTAACAAATGTCTCTTCTTCAGAAACGCTTTCCTTGCCATTGCCAGTCTACATTTTATATACTCTCTACTTCGACCATCATCAGTTATTTTGCTCCCCAAATAGTAAAACTCCTTTAAGCGTCTCATTTCCTAATCTAATTCCCTCAGCATCACCCGACTTAATTCGACTACATTCCATTATCCTCGTTTTGCTTTTGTCGATGTTCATCTTATATCCTCCTTTCAAGACACTGTCCATTCCGTTCAACTGCTCTTCCAAGTCCTTTGCTGTGTCTGACAGAATTACAATGTCATCGGCGAACCTCAAAGTTTTTATTTCTTCTCCATGGATTTTAACACCTACTACGAATTTTTCTTTTGTTTCCTTCACTGCTTGCTCAATATACAGATTGAACAACATCGGGGAGAGGCTACAACCCTGTCTCACTCCCTTCCCAATCACTGCTTCCCTTTCATTCCCCTCGACTCTTACAACTGCCATTTGGTTTCTGTACAAATTGTAAATAGCCTTTCGCTCCCTGTATTTTACCCTTGCCACCTTTAGAATTTGAAAGAGAGTATTCCAATCAACATTGTCAAAAGCTTTCTCTAAGTCTACAAATGCTAGAAATGTAGGTTTGTCTTTCCTTAATCTAGCTTCTAAGATAAGTCGTAGGGTCAGTATTGCCTCAGGTGTTCCAATATTTCTACGGAATCCAGACTGATCTTCCCTGAGGCTGGCTTCTACTACTATCATCATACCCAGGAGAAAATAGAAGATAGTTACACATAGTTTTCCAGAGATTTGATGACTACAGAATACTTATAAATCCAGCTAAACATACCTAGTGCTAATGAAGTGACATACCTTGGATTTCGGGTTTCTGCTACCAGCATGTATCTACCAGCTGAGCACATCAACACCATGTATCTACCAGCTGAGCACATCAACACAGCTACAAGTTACCTGACCCCAAAAACAGTGTGCAAAGTGAGTCACTACCCAGGAACGATACAACTTTTACGTTCATTTTTTATCTCGAGCTGCTGAAGGCCAGACGACCCACATACCATCCTCACTGGCCCTAATGTGAGTTATTTCCCACCTGTCACTTGGACTGATGAACTGCAGGCAGCACTTGAAGCCTGCCAGATGAGCCTCAAGCAAGCTAACCTCCTTTCTGCATCCAAGCCCCAATGTCCCGTTAGCACTTTTCTCAGATGTCTCATCCCATGCTGTAGGTGCCGTGCTACAACAGAACATAAATGGGCACTGGCAGCCTTTTGGTTTCTTCTCTAAGAAGTTCACAGAGAAGCAGTACTCTTGGCCACCATTTTCCACATAAGTGTTAGGAGCCTATGAAGCAATTTGGTACTTCAAATTCATGGTGGAACAGCATGCCCTCATTATATGCACAGACCATCAACCAACAACTTTCGCATTTTCATAGCCAGGAAATAACTACCCTGAAAGTAAATCAACTACCTTAGTTTTATTTCAACAATTTATAATTGTCATTTGGTATGTTAGTGGCCAGAAAAACATGGGTGCAGACACTTTGTCTAGACTGGAAAGCATTTCTTCACCTGTGAACCTGGCCTAACTGACAGCAGCACAAAATGATGGTGAAGAGTTAAAGGACCTGCTGAAAGGAAAGATGGTTCTGCACTAACATCTCCCAGGCGCTGAGGAACCGAGATAATCCGACGAATCAGCAGCCCGAGAGTGGCCATATGTACCTGCTCTCCTATGACACATGTTTTTCAATTCTCTACAGGGACCCAGCCATACGAAAATTCGCGCTATAAAGGCACTAGTACTGTCCCAGTATACAGAAGGCCTGCTGTACGTGAACTCAGACCTGCAATGCCTATCGAAAGTTCAAAGTAACATGGCTGTAAGAGCTCCACTCGGAAGATTTGACATCCCAGTTGCATGATTCTCACGCGTTTACCTGGACTTGGTAGGACCATTACCAGTTACATGTAATTATCTATTCTGTCTCGCAGCAATTGACAAGTACGTCAGGTGGCCGGAGGTATTCCCACTCGACATGCAAACCCCTGAGAATGTGGCGCACACCTTCACCGGCGGTTGGATTCAGGTTTTGGCTGTCCCCCAGCAAGTGATTTCTAACCAGCATAGGCAGTGGGAAGCAGATGTCTGTTGCGCAATGGCCCAATCTTAAAGGACACACCTGAAAAGGACTTCACTATACCACACAGCTGCAAACGGCATTGTGGAGTACCTATGCTGTTCCTGGAAGCCAGCTATAATGAGCCACAGACGGATTCATGGACTGATGCTCTACCGGTAGAGCTGCTGGGATTGTGCAGTGCACTTAAAGAAGACGTGCATGCCTCCCAAGTGGAGGTAGTGTATGGTGACTTCTGAGTCTACCAAGAGAGTTGTCCAAACAACCACCTGGCCCCCTGCATTCTATTCAAGATTTCCTCATGGAACTCCAAAAGCAAATAGAGGCCATGTGACCAAATGGAACAACATGGCACAGAAAACAGGCTACCTTCACTGTCAAACACCTGGTAACAACAGATATGTTTTCCACCAACGTGGCCCACTGCGCAGGGCACTGTAAGGGTCCTATCAAGGTCCATACCCTCTTATAGGATTGAAATGATACAGCTCTCACTCTCCAGATTAAAGGAGTGGACACAGTACTGTCCATTGAACAGTGAGAGTCAGCCTATCAAAGTGCAGTGGACACCACCAAAATGCAGGCCACCACTGGATGCAGAATGTCACCACACTGCAGACGCCAACACTGCAACATCTCCTGAACAATGCTGTCTGTCTGGATGCTGGCAAGCTACCACCCATCCTGATGCAGCAGTCACCTTGAAACACCAGCCGATCCAGCATCATCCAACAGAAACGCATTGCGGAAGGAAAGTGCAGTTCCGTTTCGATCCAGCTGACATTCATACTTCAAGTCAGTATTTTTTTTCTTTTCCTTGTAGGGGTGTGGTGAGGTGACTTCAGCCTATAGGCCAATTCACAGGTATCTGTTGACAACATTGCAAACAACCTACGTAGGGAAGATTGCCCTCTCCAGCAGTCAGTATACCTCCATCTGTCAAGGCATGAGAATCGGTGTGCGAGCTGTTACCTGATGAGTGTTACATAGCGATAACAAGTGGAACTATAATACAGTAGTACATGTGATATCAGTTGTGTAACTTCTTGTTGCACTGAATAACAAAATGTCATTATCTTAAAGTGAATCTACCATTTGTTAAGTAACCACATCCAGAAAAACCTGTGACTTTGTTTTAGTCATACATCAGTCAAAGTATTGGGTAAATCATTTTCACTTATGAACTTGCTTGGAGCAAAGACCACTTGCTGGAATTAGTGCCATTATATAGTCTTTATCAACTAGGAATATGTTTTCAAGTATACCACAATCGTATTGTGTTTTCAGGTATTTCACAATTTTACATCTGTTGCTCTGACTGAACTGATGAAAATGATACCCACATTTTCTTTTTGTTCACACTCCCCACAGTTTCACCATGCTCACATAGCTCAACATACTTTTACTAAAATAGATCTTGAAGATCACATTAAGTCGCTATTTGAAAAATTGCCTGAATTGTCAGCTGCCTCTCAATTACTGACAATAATTTACTATTAGTGTCCCCATGCTCCACTGCCAACAACTTACTGCTTGACAAATCTCATCTGTCTGTCTTGTAGAACACACAAAATAATTTGTTGCAAATACTATACTATCACTAGAATGAATCCACAGAGTGGTAAGTGTCACAATCTATAGAGTGTAAATGGAAAGATCGTTAGAAATGACAGTGTAACTCAGTTTAACAATTGTGCGTAATATAAAAGTAGTAAGTTCCAAGTTTAATGTTCTGGTCACTGCTTTACTACCTCAGCTGGATAAAATAGGGAAGAATATCAAATGCAACCTCACTGAAGGAATTATCGCATTTGTCTTGACTAATTTTGGGAAACCTGAGAAAACTTAAATTAGGATAATCATATGCAGAGTTTTAAGATTCCTACTTTAGACACTTTTTACCACCTGAATAAACTTCATACAAAAGAAGAAATGGGCAATCATCCTATCAAAACAGTTTTCACTGCTTTCTCCTGAAGAGATTTAGGAAATTAGAAGATAATCCAAATAAAATGGCTCATAAAATTTCAAAATTACCTAAATGTCTCAACAACTGCATTAGTCCACTTACTGAGATGAAAGAAAATGGTCAATTAGTGATGGATTAACCTGAACTTTCCTAATAATAGAAGATACCACTCTGAATATGAACTTCACAGAGT
This sequence comes from Schistocerca americana, assembly GCF_021461395.2. Lineage (NCBI taxonomy): Eukaryota > Metazoa > Arthropoda > Insecta > Orthoptera > Acrididae > Schistocerca > Schistocerca americana. The sequence goes on from NC_060122.1 coordinate 497,315,488, forward strand.
TAAAGAAGTATAACATACTTAGCATTTGGTGTATCCTGCAAACTATTGCATCACCTCATAAGGTGAATTTTATTTACATACAATACACAGAGTATTCATCTAAACTGTAAAAGATTAGTATCACATGAGGATTAGAACTGGTATGGAACAGCCTGATATTTGCAGTGTTCTTATCATCAAGGCCAAGACAAAACTTTACTAATGCCCTATCAAAGCTGCAGCAATGACAGTGTCTTGTGTAAGAAAGTCCATAAAAAAAATAAGTAAATTTAATTTATTTTATTGCATATCATGAGAAGCAGTGAATGGCAAAATCACAAAGGGTAGGCCAATATTAGTTAATTGTTGTCCAGAGTTTCCCGATATTTTCATTCAAGAAAAAGACAAATGCCTAATTTTGCAGTAATTTTGTTAAAAATTTCTACTTTTGTGTTGCATCATTAAAACTGCTACTCTCAAATTTAGTGTATTATCATTTAAATTAAACTGACATGTCACTAATTATGCTAACTGTAGAAAATATGACACGATGCATATCTGTAGACTACCTCGAGAAAATAAATCAGAAATAATTACCATGTTGTGGAAACAGATGTGTGGAAACACTCTCCAGACCTCAGAAACACTGTACAATCCCCCCAGCAAGTGAAACACTTTGGCATATCATATAACAAGGATTCCATGAGGTTCAGTCTCTGGTTGAAAGAAATATTAATAGAAACTCCTCAGCTGGATTGCTAAGCCTAAAACACCTCATGTTTCTCTATTAAGGATGACTTCCTCAGCCTTTGGAGACATGCCTTTGGCACAATGCTTTTTGCATTAGCTACTAGAAATATAAGAGTATCTCACCTGCCACCTGTGCCATACCAATAGTCTCCATCTCCACTGTGTATTGAAGACATGCCTTTGGCACAATGCTTTTTGCATTAGCTACTAGAAATATAAGAGTATCTCACCTGCCACCTGAGCCATACCAATAGTCTCCATCTCCACTGTGTATGTCACTGTGATGTTTAGCCTGAAGTCTGAGCTAGTCCTCCATATTTATGACCCCTGGGGAGAGCATGTCGCAGTATTTTAAAGCATCCAGTAAATAAAGATTATGAAATACTATTAAGGACCAAACTATGATCAAGTAAAACAAAGACATAGAAAAACAAAAGCAAATGAATGGTCTTGTGTGGTCTAGTGTCACAGAATAAATTACAAAAAAAGCCTGACTTGACCAAAAATACAGAACAAGAAACTGCATGTAAAAAGAGCATGAGCAAAGAAAAAGTAAAAAAGTTGGCATACTTTCATTCAGACACTTGAAACTGATGTTAGAGGATACCAAAGACTACTTTAAACCTATCACTATCAGAGACATTAAAAGAATAAGAAAATGGGATGGACATTAACTGAGGAAGAATCATTGGTTTACTTATGAAAGGAAAAATGCCGATTACGTGGACAGAAACAGAAAATGCTCTAAATTAAATGAAAGAAGGGAAGCCTCCCGCAGAGGATCAGTTAATTGCAGATGTTAAAAAGCAGTCAGGATCAACGGAATATGAGAACTGCATGGAATTCTGAGAATAATATGGAGAGAATGGGGTACCCAGTGGCTGGAAAAAAGGAATTGTGAATCAACTATTGAACGATTGCTTTACTGTCACACAGCCTAAAGATACTGGAAAAAGTTGAGAGGTATTACGGAACCTCCAGCATGGATTTAGGATTATCAGAACCTTATACTCAGACAAATAATTAAAAAAATATTGTGAGAAAGTAAAAGACCTCGTAATAGTACAAATGTGAAGGACAATCAAACAACTTAAAATCAGAGATGGTTGAATAGTCTATGTTAAACTGAGTGACAGTCCAAATCCGCAACAGCTGTTTATTGTATTTTCACTGTATGATGACTGGTTTCATACCTTGGAAGTATATCTTCAGGTCATATAAAACTAATACTTAATCTGCCACGACTTCCAGTGTGCAAGTGTACATAAAAAGATGCCACTCCTTGGTAAAACCTTGGATGAAGGATGAAATGGTAGAAGGGCAACCGATCAGAACCATGCATGATCAGTACAACACCTCCAAAAGTCTGTCGAAAGACGAGCCAGGACAGCACACAACAATCCATGTATGATAAGAAGAAACCATCGTCAAAATCCGCGGGGGAAACAAAGAATTAAAAGACACACAATCCTTGGGAGTTCTCAGCATACTAAAATATATTGGCAGTCATAAAACAGAACTGCACATTATAACATTAGCCACACAGTGCTCTAACTTGTCATTCTATTTGATGCTTGTCAATATATTTAAGAATGTTGGTGACTCCCAAGAAGTGTGTGTCTCTTAATTCTTTGTTCCCCATGGATTTTGATGATGGTTTCATGCTATCGTAGGTGGACTGTCACGTGCCGTCTGGGCTTGACTTTTGACAGAGTTTTGGGGGTATTTTACTGATCATGCATGGTTCTGATCAGATGCCCATCTGCCATTTCATACATGGTTTTACCAAGGAGTGACGTTTTTATGCGCACTTGCATCTGCCAAGTCGTGGCACATGAAATCAATTTTATATGACCTGAAGATATACCTCCAAGGTATGAAACTAGTCATCATACAGTTAAAATGCAACAAACAGCTGTTGCAGATCTGGACTGTTGCTCAGTTTAATGTAGATTATTTTACCATCTCTAATTGGTTGTCCTTCACTTTTATATACAAGTTCTTTGGCTGCAGTTGCCCAACCTATAATGTTATTTGCCTGGTAAAAGTGTTTCTATATTTGGAAAAGGCATTACATGATGAATGGTTGTGCCTCCCACTCACAGCTCAAAAACATGACTGTAAATTCTGGGCCCCCTTTTACTAGCTGGTGATTGACTTCTGATGAGATCTCCTGCATTTTTGGACAAAATGTCAGTTCATAGCTCTGTACATCACTCATGCCCTTCCAGCCTATAAATTTTAACTCAGGTAAACACAAGCTGTGAAAGCCTTCAGTGTATAATTATACAACGTAACTCTGGAGATGAAAAAGATTTCCCTCCCCCCCCCCCCCCCCCCCCCCCCCACCAGTGTTACGCCAAAACTAAAATACATATATCGTTCTGCTGACATCACACACCACATTCATTTACATTATTGGGAGAAAAAATAAACATTTATGTTAAATCTGAAAAATTAATTTTCAGTCTGCAGCAGAGTGTGTGCTGGCAACTTAAAACAATGTGTGGGCCGGGGCCTCAGACCTGGGACCTTTGCCTTTGCGAACAAATGCTGTAATGATTGAGTTATCCAGGTATGACTCTACATCTAGATCTATACTTCACAAGCCATATAATGGTATGTGGCAGAGGGTACTTCTGATACCAATAACTGATGCTCCCTTCCCCATTCCACTTGTGAATCATGCATGAGAAGAACCGTTACATCCTTAGCTAAAAAGACAGGTCTTGTGAACAATACCGAGAATCAGTTAGAGTAAAGACGGAACTTTGGGTGTGGCAGAAGAAGCCACAAGGGCTACACGTGCTAGGCTACTGCTGCCGACTTGGGTGGCCTATTACGGAAAAGTCATGCACTTGGACTACAGGAGCTCAGGAGAGCGATTCGGGTGGCCTACAGAGATAACGGATAGCTTACTCGACAGAATTAATTATGTGTAGACCTTAGACAGTTAAGATAAAATATGTGACAGAATTAATGAAGCAAGGTGCTTAGGCATTAATTACAAGACCGAGAGGAGAGAGGGCCTTGCTGTGGAGGCTACAATACGTCACGAGAAGCCAATGGAAGCCTTAGGGCAAATTCAGTGGCCTTATATGGAAAGACTTCTTAACTGTTCCAGACAGTCTCTGAAAGATCACTTAAAATAACAAATTAATACAGCCACAATGTGATGCCTTAGATGCTATGACATTTCAGGGACTCGCGGAATCTAAAGACAAACGGGAACCAAATGGCAGGACTGGGCAGATGGAACAGAGATAGATAGTTACTGTCTCTTCTGTGAAAGAACTTGGCTTCAGCAAGGAGGCAACTCAGCTAGGAAGATTCAGAATAGACTTCAAGGTTAACTATTCTTTTTGAGTGCTTAATCTCCTCAATATGCTCCATCTCCTACATCCCCACCATGCAATTTACATCAGATTGTCAAGCCTCCCTTTTGACTCTGTTGGCTGACTGAATTCCTTGAAGCACAAACCCCTGTCGCTCAATCCCAGGCAAAACTCATTCACACCATAAACAAATGATTGTTGGTAAGCCTCTGAATTAGATCTAATTTCTTGAATTTTCTCTTCATGGTCATTTCGTCAGATGTATGTGGGAGGAAATAATATGCTGTTCATCTGTTCCCAGGAAGTGCTCAGTCAGTGATGCATAACGTCTCTCTTATAATGTCTGCCACTGGAGTTTGTCGAGCATCTCCTCTGTTACGTTCTCATGCTGACTAAACAAACCTGTGATGAAACATGACACTCTTCGTCAGATCTTCTCAATCTCCTCCATCAGTCCTACCTGTTATGTGACCAATACTGATGAAGAGGTCCCACAAAGTGGTTGAAAAAGCACCTTGTAAGCCACTTCCTTTGTGAATGAGTTACATTTCCTTAAGATTCTTCTGGTGAACCTCAGCCACGCATATGCTTTTCCTACTATTTGTTTTACGTGCTCATTCCACTTCAGGATGCTCTTGATAGTTACTTCTAGATATTTTATGGTGGATATTGTTTCCAGTAAGTTGTCATCAGTTGTTATTGTGCACTAGTGGACTTCTTTTCCTGTGCATGTGGAATACGTTACATTTACATTCAGGATCAACTGCCAGAGCCTGCACTATTCATTGATCCTCTGCAGATCATTCTGCACATTGAAATTGTCTTCTAGCATTGCTACTTTCTTATAAATAACGGCATCATCTGCAAAAAGCCTTAAAGAACTCCTGACACTTTCTAATCGAACATTTATGTACATTGTTAACAGCAATGGACCTATCACTTCCTTGGGATATTATTTTTACATCTGTTGATTTTGTTCCATTACAAGCGACTTGTCGAGTTCTATCTGTATCAAATGCTGCAGCAAATCTGGCCTGAAACTCATTACACTCATATAATTTTCACTGAAAAGTGCAGGACAGTGTCAAATGTCTTCCTGAAGTCAAGGAACATGGCATCAGCATGTGGTGGTGGTGGTGGTGGTGGTTAGTGTTTAACGTCCCGTCGACAACGAGGTCATTAGAGACGGAGCGCATGCTCGGGTTAGGGAAGGATTGGGAAGGAAATCGGCCGTCCCCTTTCAAAGGAACCATCCCGGCATTTGCCTGAAACGATTTAGGGAAATCACGGAAAACCTAAATCAGGATGGCTGGAGACGGGATTGAACCGTCGTCCTCCCGAATGCAAGTCCAGTGTGCTAACCACTGCGCCACCTCTCTCGGTGCATCAGCATGAGTGCTATTGTCTACATTGCTATGGATCTAATGGAGGAACAGAGCAAACTGAGTTTTGCAAGATCTTTGCTTGTGAAACACATGTTGATTTTTATAATGGAAATTTTCATTCTCCAAAAACTTCACAATTCTAGGGCAAAAAATATGTTCCATAATTCCACAACAGAGTGATATCAATGATATAGGCCTATAATTCCGTATGTGCATCTTTCGCACAACACTTCTTCAAAACGGGAATGACTGGTGCTTTTTCCAGTCACTAGGTACCATTTGTTGCTCCAGCCATATACAATAAACTGGTGCTGGAAGGGGAGCAAGTTCTTTCTCATAACCTTTTGTAAAATCTTACAGGCATCTCATCTGGTCCTGATGCCATTCCACTATTAAGTGATTATAGTTGTTTTTCCATTATCTGCCCTTTTGACAGTCATACAGTGATTGAAAGGAGGGACTGTGTTATAATCTTCTGCTGTGAAACAATTTTGGATAAATGATTTCAATATTTCGGCCTTTTCTCTGTTATCCTCCATTTTGGTGTCAGTACAGTCACTGAATGAATGAACAGATGAATTTGAACCGCTTACTGATTTTATGCAAGACCAAAATATGATGATTTTTACTAAGATTGGTCAACAAAATTTTATTTTCAGTCATTGAATGCTTCTCTCACTGTTCTCCTTATGCTCATTTTCACTTTGTTTAGCTTTCGTTTTGTCAACTAGGTTTTGACTCCTCTTTAGCCTGTGATGAAACTCTGTTTGTTTACACAGCAATTTTCTAACATGGCTATTAAACCATGGTGGGTCTTTCCCATTTCTTAACATCTTGTGAAGAACACGTTTGTCTAAGGCGCATTGAACAATGCTTTTTAATTTTTTCCATTTGGGCTCTACATTTTCATCCTCAGTAGTGAATATTAGATGCTGACTACTTAGATACTCTGCAATATGTATGCTGACACTCCTGTCGCATTTCCAAATTTCTTAACATTCCTTCTAAAACCTGTAGTAATAATTGCAATCACAGCCTTATTTTCACTGATACCTTCTTCTGTGTTAACTGATTCATTAAGATTGAGTCTGTTTATTGCTAGGATGTCTAAAACATCATTTCAAGAGGTGGTTCCCTGATTATCTGCTTGAAGTAATTTTCAGACAAGATATTCAGAATAATGTCACACAAATCTTTGTCTCTGGTACCAATTTGAATATCATGACTCTCGCAATCCATGCCTGGCAAGTTAAAGTCACCCCCTATCACAACAGCATCATCAGGAAAATTATTAACAATATTCTGCAAGTTCACTCTGAAGCGCTCTACCACTACAGCTCCTGAATCAGGAGGTCTATAAAAGCATCTGAGTACCATTTTCGACCAGCCTTTGATGCTTGTCTTCACCCAGATTAATTCACACTAGGAATCCGGAAAATTTGGTTAGATATTATCTAATTCCTTGCTGCAATAAATACACCATCAGCATTGGTCACTGACCTATCCTCATGATAAATATTCCAATCTGAACTTAGGATTTCATTGCTATTAACTTCCAGTTTCAAACAACTTTCTGTTTCTATTACTATTTGGGAATTATTATTTTCAATAAGCCATACTAATTCTTTAACCTTTCCTTGGATGTTCCTGCACATTAGTAATATCATGTTAATCTAATCTATATCTGATCTGCAAGGATGAGCATTCCCTGGGAACACTGTGGCTGATGGGACTTTGATTTTTGCAGGCAACTCATCTCTGATCCAACGGAGAGGGAGGATGTTCTGTCTTCAAAACCCACATGTGCATGCCGCATGTACTCTGCTACCCTAATAGCCGTGTTCTGTGTGTAGTGCACATATTAAGGGGAAACCTACAATTTTACATTTGATAGAAGACATTGTCTGCTCCAAACCAGATTTCTGCGATCGACCCTAGGTACGATGCTACAAATAGTTAAGTTAACCCACACACTGTGATGCTAGTTACCTCCACCAAATCAGGCATCCACCAAGAGAAACCAGGGATGATGTCAGAACCCAAGTGGCAGGATCACTCATGCTGACAGGTGCCACTATTTGCAGACAGGTGCACCCGATGTGCTCAAGACTAGGCAGGAAAAGAGGCTGCTGGCCCAACAGGAGAGGCATCCCATGCTGGCTCGGAAGTATTACCAGTACTGGGTAGCACCTCAGACCTGTTGGGGAGCCAGTAGAAGCCAGCTGGGCAGCCCTTTCCCTCTTTTGTCTTGTGACACAAGAACCCATTACTGGCTACCACTTACTCTCGAACGAGGACAGACTGGTCAGACATTGTGTATCGGAAGATGCAGTGACAACCATGTCACCCAGGGATTCCAACGACACCACAGGTGTCACAGGTCTCGACACTGGTGTCCCAATGCAGCTGCAGCTTTGAGCAGTAGCCTGAAGAATATCAACTGTGGCCAATGCAGCTTACAACTGTTTATGGACAGCAGTCAATTTTCCTTGTGTCTGCTTACAGCAAGCACAGTCTCTAGCCATTCATACTGTGTAAAGAACCTGAATAAGGTCTCAAAAAATACAAGCCAAGTGATAAAGGGTAACTTAGAAAGTACTAACAGATCCCTGCAAAAGAGAAAATTACCTGCCTACGATGTTACTGAGGTTGGAATGTACGCAAAATACATAGAGAAGAATAAACAAAGAGTAAAATCTGGTCTGCAGAGTTCTCCCTATAGCCTGAGACAGCAAGCTCTTAAAAAAGAAAAATATTTCTCTACTGAAAATCAACAAGTACTCACACCTGACTCCCCTCCCCCACACAGCTTTACTTCTGTCAGTATCTCATCTCCTACCTTCCAAACTACTGTGAAGTATTGTTACTGAAGGATGTAATGCTGTAAGGGTAGGTCGTGAGTCGTGCTGGGATATCTCAGTCTATCAAGCACTGTCCATCGAGCACTTGCCCTTGAAAAGTAAAGATCCCAGGCTTTAGTCCTAGTCTGGCATATCGTTTGAACTATGTTAATCCCATTAAATTTACCCAGTTACAGAAAAATAGCTTTGTAATCATACATTTAAGAGTTTTATAAAACAAAATAAAGTTATTTTCTGAGACGTGTCACTAATCCATCAATATTTCATTATAGTGTGAAAACAGCAATCTGGAGTCAAGTTGGCTTCAGCATAACTGCAGACAGTTGATAATGTCTGTGTTTACTGCTGGGATGGAAAGTTGCTTTTCTACTATTCCCCCCTCAAAACCTTGCTGGTTTCATCAACGAAAACTCATTCTGCCACATTGATACTGACATCTTCAAATTCTTAACTTGAACTCAAAGTAATATTTTTATTCACTGATGTCATAGTCCTTGATACTTTTGCCCAACAAACCATACCAATGTTTTGGAAATATCCATAATGCTATGCAGTAATTAATTGGCCTACTTTCTTAGAATGGGACTATAAATGCAAATATGAAATATGAAACTTTAGTTTCACAAACATGTAAATCAACATGTCATCTACCATGTCTGCTTCTATCGGCAATAACAGCACACAATACACGATATCACGCAAACATCACTGTTGTCATATTTTATTCAATATGATTTCTACTTTTGTGAATGTAGTGATAGCCTGATCTCGAGAACAGCTTGAGGTCTTGGTTAGACTGAAAGGCAATAATTTGATTGAGTGTTGACAAAGCTAATGAACACAATTCCAAAAGAGGCAGTAGTGTGTCATATAGCAGTAACGTTCTAGGAATGTTTAAACTCAAGGCAGGAAAATGCAGACAACTGTAGCTGAAGTTTAGAACAATAGTTGACCAAGCACTGTAAATATGTGTACCAAATAGAACAGTTGATGATGGGTGGTATCCTCCATGATATACAGTTTCTGTAAATAAGTACCTAAAGGAGCAGCAAGTAGTGCACAACAGATTAAAAGAAAGCATAAGAGTATCAATAGATGATAAATGAAACGTTAAACACTATCAAAAGACAACGGGTGAAGCTTTTAAAGACTTCTGCATCAGAATCTGATTGAAAATGTCTCACAAAATGCAAAACATTCTGGTAATGTATAAATGTTGTCAGCAGCACCTAAGTTAACACCCAGGTGCCCTTGGATGACACAAGAACTGAAACAGCAAAAGTGATGAACCCTGTTTTCAAATTCCTTTACAAAGGTAGATACAGGAGTATTGTTAAAGCTTAATTCTCACACCACTGCAAAGTTGAGTGACATAACATTTAGTGTCAGTGATATTGAGAAACAGCTGAAATCACTGAATTTAAACAAAGCTCCAGGGCCAAATAAAAATTCCTATCAGATTCTATGCAGAATTTGTGGTTTAATTAGCTGCTCTTTGATCCATAAGATACTATAGATACCCTGAACAAAAAAACTGCTCCAAGTACTTTGATGAAAACACAGCTCACACCCATCTGTAAGAAGGGTAGCGGAAGTGATTCACAAAATTATCAGCCAACATCTTTGACATTTATTTGATGTCAAATCTTGGAATACATTCTGAGCTCCCACATAATGAGATAGAACAAACAGAATGAGGTCCTGCATGCCAAACAGTATGGCTTCTGTAAACTTATCAAAAGAAATTTGTGACTAGATTGAGGATTTTTTAGCAGGGACAGCACAGATGCTATCTTGGTTGAAGACCCACATAATCTATAGAAGTAACTTCAGACATGCCGCAGGGAAGTGTGCTGTGACCCTTGCTGTTCCTGTTGCATATTAATGATCTCGCAGACAATATAAATAGTAAGCTCAGACTTTGCAGTTATCTATAATGATGCACTGTCTGAAAAAGCTGCACACACATTCAATCACACCTTGCTAAAATTTCAAACGGATGCAAAGACTGATAACTGGCTTTAAACCTTCAGAAATGTAAAATTATGCATTTCACAAAATGGAAAAAACATGCTGCCCTATGACTGCATTATCATGGGTCACAAGTGGAATCAGCCAACTCATAAAAAACCCTGGCAGCCTGAATTTGTAGGGAGATGAAATGGAATGATAACATTTGCTGAATTGTAGGTAAAGCAAACAGCAGGCTTTGGTTTACTGGTGGGATGCACGGAAAAATTGAATCAGTCTACAAATTGCTTACAAAACACTCGAGCAAACCATTCTGGACTACTGTTCATCCATGTGGAATATACAGAAGGTCAGCACACATGGTCTTGAGCTTGTCTGATGCAGAGAGGTGTGTCACTGGAAAATTTTGGAAGATAGACACCAACTATCCTTTGAACGTTTCTTACAAAGTTTCAGTAATGAGCATTCAGTGAGGAATTTAGTAATATGCTACAATTCCCTATATGTTGCTGTTTGCTGCTGTAGTTACTCTGTCGACAAGTATATACTAATTACAGTGCACATAAAGGCATTAAAACCATCATCCTTCCTGCACTCCACATGGGAATGTATCAGAGAAAGTAACATACCTACCCAGTTATAAGGCCAGGCTTTATCCCAATCTATCATTCGGAACACACAGGGTGGTCATCTTATAGTCATAGATTAAACTGCTGCTGCTGAGATTAACATTTTTACATTGTTTCATTGAGTATGCAGGAGTCGCCTTACTTTTAGACATGAAACGTTGGCTACTGAGGTCTCGTGCAGATTTATTTTGAAGAATTCAGAAAGGCAGGCTGGGCAAGTGATAGTCACCTTCGAATAGGCTCAAAATTTCATGACATGCCAACGTGCTAGGAACAGTTTTTTACATTGCTTGAACAATCATGTGACATTTGACTCGTGCAGCACTAGTCCAAGGAGTAAGCGATAAACAATGAACTAGGCACCATAACAATCTATTGCTCTGCTTAAAATTTGACAATCTTATGAAACATGGGACGAAACAGGACCAAATTCTGTCATATTACAAACTCTTGTTGTATTTAAACAAGTTTGCACTATAAGTTCTCCTACACGCACGGATATTGTGTACAAACATTTTGCTGCTTTTTAAGTAAACGTAATGTCCTCGAAAAAACATTACTTGATTCTGAACGTAGATCAATACTTTGATTAGAAGAGGCTGTAATGATTTACTGTGTGGATTGCAAATGAGAAGTCTGGTTGCTGTTGAAATAATAGATTACCATGTAAAAATGTTACCAGCTTTTAATCAGATTTAGAGCATGATGCTGACATTCGGATGAAACAAGAAGGAAAATTTATCATGAATGAATTGTCTAACAAATGAAATAAATCATATTAAATTGACTGTAATGGTTGTCGCGAAAATAAATTACAGCAGCAACACCCATTGTGGAGATAGCACCAACACACACCAGTAGATGGCAGCACAAGCGCAAGTTTGAGAATTGGACTGAATCATGACTACGACCTTTTATTTATATTCAGCAGCTGCTGTTACATATGACTTGCAGCAAGAAAATATTGCAGTCTGTGTCCCACAGTTGTTCAAGCATAGCACACAGCACTATGAAAGGGTTGAAGGGCGAACAGTGACACCAGCTTGTCTGAGAACTAGATGAATGCAGAAGTGAAGTAGTGAGCAGGCAGCAAATTATGCCATGTCGCCAACCGTGGGAATTTATACCACGTACTTTGTTTTCCTACCCCCATGAACCATGGACCTTGCCGTTGGTGGGGAGGCTTGTGTGCCTCAGCGATACAGATGGCCGTACCGTAGGTGCAACCACAATGGGGGGGGGGGGGGGGGGTATCTTTTGAGAGGCCAGAAAAACGTGTGGTTCCTGAAGAGGGGCAGCAGCCTTTCCAGTAGTTGCAGGGGCAACAATCTGGTTGACTGACTGATCTGGCCTTGCAAAACTAACCAAAACGGCCTTGCTGTGCTGGTACTGCGAACGGCTGAAAGCAAGGGGAAACTACAGCTGTAATTTTTCCCGAGGGCATGCAGCTTTACTGTATGGTTAAATGATGATGGCGTTGTCTTGGGTAAAATATTCCGGAGGTAAAATAGTCCCCCATTCCGATCTCCGGTCGGGGACTACTCAAGAGGACGTCGTTATCAGGAGAAAGAAAACTGGCGTTCTACGGATCGGAGTGTGGAATGTCAGATCCCTTAATTGGGCAGGTAGGTTAGAAAATTTAAAAAGGGAAATGGATAGGTTGAAGTTAGATATAGTGGGAATTAGTGAAGTTCGATGGCAGGAGGAACAAGACTTTTGGTCAGGTGAATACAGGGTTATAAATACAAAATCAAATAGGGGTAATGCAGGAGTAGGTTTAATAATGAATAAAAAAATAGGAGTGCGGGTAAGCTACTACCAACAGCATACTGAACGCATTATTGTTGCCAAGATCGACACGAAGCCCATGCCTACTACAGTAGTACAAGTTTATATGCCAACTAGCTCTGCAGGTGATGAAGAAATTGATGAAATGTATGATGAGATAAAAGAAATTATTCAGGTAGTGAAGGGAGACGAAAATTTAATAGTCATGGGTGACTGGAATTCGAGAATAGGGTAAGGGAGAGAAGAAAACAGTAGGTGAATATGAATTGGGGGTAAGAAATGAAAGAGGAAGCCGCCTGGTAGAATTTTGCACAGAGCATAACTTAATCATAGCTAACACTTGGCTCAAGAATCATGAAGGAAGGTTGTACACATGGAAGAACCCTGGAGATACTAGAAGGTTTCAGATAGCTTATATAATGGTAAGACAGAGATTTAGGAACCACGTTTTAAACTGTAAGACATTTCCAGGGGCAGATGTGGACTCTGACCACAATCTATTGGTTATGAACAGTAGATTAAAACTGAAGAACTGCAAAAAGGTGGGAATTTAAGGAGATGGGACCTGGATAAACTGAAAGAACCAGAGGTTGTACAGAGTTTCAGGGAGAGCATAAGGGAACAACTGACAGGAATGGGGGAAAGAAATACAGTAGAAGAAGAATGGGTAGCTCTGAGGGATGAAGTAGTGAAGGCAGCAGAGGATAAAGTAGGTAAAAAGATGAGGGCTGGTAGAAATCCTTGGGTAACAGAAGAAATATTGAATTTAATTGATGAAAGGAGAAAATATAAAAACACAGTAAATGAAGCAGGCAAAAGGGAATACAAATGTCTCAAAAACGAGATCGATAGGAAGTGCAAAATGGCTAAGCAGGGATGGCTACAGGACAAATGTAAGGATGTACAGGCTTATCTCACTAGGGGTAAGATAGATACTGCCTACAGGAATACTGAAGAGACCTTTGGAGAAAAGAGAGCCACTTGTATGAATATCAAGAGCTCAGATGGAAACCCAGTTCTAAGCAAAGAAGGGAAAGCAGAAAGGTGGAAGGAGTATATAGAGGGTCTATACAAGAGCGATGTACTTGAGGAGAATATTATGGAAATAGAAGAGGATGTAGATGAAGATGAAATGGGAGATACGCGACTGCGTGAAGAGTTTGACAGAGCACTGAAAGACCTGAGTCGAAACAAGGTCCCGGGAGTAGACAACATTCCATTGGAACTACTGATGGCCTTACGAGAGCCAGTCCTAACAAAACCCTACCATCTGGTGAGCAAGATGTATGAGACAGGCGAAATACCCTCAGACTTCAAGAAGAATATAATAATTCCAATCCCAAAGAAAGCAGGTTTTGACAGATGTGAAAATTACCAAACTATCACAAACTATCAGTTTAATAAGTCACAGCTTCAAAATACTAACATGAATTCTTTATAGACGAATGGAAAAACTGGTAGAAGCCGACCTCGGCGAAGATCAGTTTGGATTCCGCAGAAATGTTGGAACACGAGAGGCAATACTGACCCTACGACTTATCTTAGAAGCTAGATTAAGGAAAGGCAAACCTACATTTCTAGCATATGTAGACTTAGAGAAAGCTTTTGACAATGTTGATTGGAATACTCTCTTTCAAATTCTAAAGGTGGCAAGGGTAAAATACAGGGAGCGAAAGGCTATTTACAATTTGTACAGAAACCAGATGGCAGTTGTAAAGAGTCGAGGTGCATGAAAGGGAAGCAGCGGTTGGGAAGGAAGTGAGACAGGGTTGTAGCCGTCCCCGATGTTATTCAATCTGTATATTGAGCAAGCAGTAAAGGAAACAAAAGAAAAATTCGGAGCAGGTATTAAAATCCATGGAGAAGAAATAAAAACTTTGAGGTTCGCCGATGACATTGTAATTCTGTCAGACACAGCAAAGGACTTGGAAGAGCAGTTGAACGGAATGGACAGTGTCTTGAAAGGAGGATATAAGATGAACATCGACAAAAGCAAAACGAGGATAATGGAATGTAGTCGAATTAAGTCGGGTGATGCTGAGGGAATTAGATTAGGAAATGAGACGCTTAAAGGAGTTTTACTGTTTGGGGAGCAAAATAACTGATGATGGTCGAAGTAGAGAGTATATAAAATGTAGACTGGCAATGGCAAGGAAAGCGTTTCTGAAGAAGAGACATTTGTTAACATCAAGTATAGATTTAAGTGTCAGGAAGTCGTTTCTGAAAGTATTTGTATGGAGTGTAGCCATGTATGGAAATGAAACATGGACGATAAATAGTTTGGACAAGAAGAGAATAGAAGCTTTCGAAATGTGGTGCTACAGAAGAATGCTGAAGATTAGATGGGTAGATCACATAACTAATGAGGACGTATTGAATAGGGTTTGTGGCACAACTTGACAAGAAGAAGGGACCGGTTGGTAGGACATGTTCTGAGGCATCAAGGGATCACAAATTTAGCATTGGAGGGCAGCATGAAGGGTAAAAATCGTAGAGGGAGACCAAGAGATGAATACACTAAGCAGATTCAGAAGGATGTAGGTTGCAGTAAGTACTGGGAGATGAAGAAGCTTCCACAGGATAGAGTAGCATGGAGAGCTGCATCAAACCAGTCTCAGGACTGAAGACAACAACAACAACAACAACAACTTTGGTTTTTTAGGAACATCTACCACATTTAAATCACAGTTTGCCTTAATCCATTTGTAGCCCAAATTGAACTGACTTTAAAATTGGACAAATGCTCAACTCAACAGTGGTGTACTTATGTGCTTGTGATGCAATGTTGTCAATGCTCACCATGATGTATGACAGGAATGAAAGGGGGTGTGTCAATTGCTGGTTCTATGCAGGCAATGAAAAAGCAGTGGGCAGACAATATGTTTGGAAGAAAAAAATATTGGAACATTCTCACATCAGCACAGTAGCGAAATCCGACATATATTTGACTATAAATGTCATATTAAAGCAACCTAATTCTACGACTGATTGCTCTTCTATCTAACCCAAAAACAGTTGTGTTCTCGTGTCCCACAGCAGCCACAACCTCAGAAATCATGTCATATTCAGAAGAAACAGCCAAATACTTGCAACAACAAAGACAGAAATTTCACAGCTGTGCTATGGCGACGACGATGATATTGATGATTAAAAATAGTGGTATCACAGATGACAGGAGTGAAAAATGTAGATTTATTTTTGTTTATTTTAGTTCTCCTTATATTATCAAAATGCAGACAATCAATAAACTGCATAAATTTAGAATAGGTACAACGTTAACTTTTTAGGCAGATACTTTATGTCAGTAAAACAGTTTGTAATTTTGGTTACTCAGAATACAGTATGCTACAAATAAATTTTTCTCAGAAGCCTCTTCAAAAAAAGGGGTCATCTTATACTTGGGTAAAAACAATATGCAATGTGAGGAATTGTGGAATATACCCTCAGCCACACACATCACAGATGTTTGCAAGTATAGATGTAGATTTAAATTTTTCTGTCTATCATATGTGACAACAGTGATGTTTGTATGATGTCATGTATCCCATGCTGTGATTAACTAATAGCAGCAGGTACCATGTTAATCTACATTTTTGCAATTATCAAGTGCTATATGTACAGGTTCTCATATTTATACCTATTTGCTATGGAAATGTCCAATTTAATTAGTGCATAACACTAAAGATCGCTCCACAATGCATCATTCTTGGTACAATTTGTTGTGAAGAAGAGTCAGAAAACGTAATAACAGCAAATAATAAAACTGATATTGGGATAGAGTTTTGTTGGAAGTAGTGTATTTCCATCTGATACAACATCTAGCGCAAAAAATTCTTAACAAGGGAAATGAATTGTTATTTAAGGTTATAGGCACATCGCAGCTTTGAGAAAGAAAGTTCAAGATCCAATTTCAACATCAAATAACTATCAGCTATTGAGAAACTGCAGAAAGAATGAGTTTGGGACTAAGTGTACATGGTGGCAGCCAGTCAAGGAATATTTTAGGGAATTGGTTTAAAAAATTTATTTAAAAGGCAGTTCTGTCCAGTTACAGCTGCTGACAAGAGATGCCTTGAGTCCTCTGCTGAAACTGCTAGTGAATTCACGCCACTGGTTTTAGCCAATAGCGTGTGTGAGATACTGATCACGTGTGTGGACACTGGAGTGGTCTGCGGTGCAGAACACAGTTGCTTCTCTCTCTTGTAATCCAGACTTCGAGCAGAACAAAACGTTTTTTTGGAAGGCAGAGCCTCTGGCTCTGCTTTTCACACCCGGCCACCAACGTAATTTAACATGGACCGCTTCCCCTTCCACTGCCCATTTCAATTAATTGTTCGACCTCCTACACTGGCCTAAACCTGGTAACTTCCAACCCTAGGCGCGCCCCTTGTACACCGTACATTGAAATACATCCTCTTTATTGTGCCTAATTTGCTGTTTTGTCATTTAACGGCAGCCCTGGATGCCCACTCTCTAATCCTGACAGCTCGACCACCTGCACCCTGTCGTCACGAAGTATATGTAACAATTGCCTCCACCCTTTCCCAAACCTTGTATACATTTACAAAAGCCAACATGAGACAGAATGAAAGATGAGACGAGATGTCAGGATAAGAGAAGAGATACGTAGCATAGGAAGAGAGAGGAAAGAAACTGCAGTTGATTAAGCATAGCTGGATGGCAATTGCGAAGTGCGTCTGGACAGTCAGTTACCATCTGTTGTGTGCTGCTGCTGTGGCACAAGGAGATATATCCAAAACACAGAAACAGACATAAAAGATTTGTTGCATTACGAAAACTAGTCTGTAAACCATGAGTGACATTTAACTTTAGACAATTACAGACTTGAATGTAAAGTTGTACTGGAATATAAGAGGAATGTTCTTTTGGCAACATTTAAGTTATATCACCTGGGAAAGCTCAAGAAATCTGTTTATATGGTAACATGGAGGTCTACTTGTGAGATATGAACAGTGACAACAAAGTTGAGTTGTAAACAAGCTTTCTGAACTAATTCACTTGTGATTAATAGCTAGACAAACCCATTGACATTGTCCATAATGACACTAATGAAATTCTCTTTCTGCAATCTCTGTCACATATAGCATCTCACACCATCCTCTATTCACCCTGCACACAAATGTAGCTCCCGCAGTGCTCCAGCATCCATGTGCTATCATTTTGGACACAATATTACTCTGATGTCTATTCACCCTCCACTCTTTACTCATATTTAGGTCATTAGACATGATGTCCGTCAAAGACCCTTGAAGTAATGATCAAATTCCTATACCAAGAAAATATGTTCTTCCCTTAGAATTGCTTTACCTTTGATAACTGTAGTTACTTGGATATCAGAACCAGTGATACAATCCTAGATGAGATATATGGTATTTACCTGATTATAAGACCGAGTCTTTCCTCAAATCCGTCATTCGCAAAATACAGTGTTATCTTACAGTTGCGAACTAAACTACTGCTGCTGAAGTCAAACTTTTACACTGTGTAACAGACTCATATATGGGTCTGTCACAAAATCGCTCACACTAGTGTTCGTACTCGTGATGCTGGTTCAATCGTGGAAAATGTCCAATTTGACTACAATTTGTTTTAATAGACTTTTATTTAATGTATTTAATTCATTCTCTCACAGAGATTTGGTTCATCCTTTTTTTTCCCCCTACTACTAATTCTTTTCCAACTCCTACAACAGTTATGTGGGCAACGAGCACTACATTAGTAATGTGTGTATAAGCTGAGAATTTGGATTTGATGGGAGTCATGCTAGGGTAGTTCAAGCAACTACAATGATCACTGTGCCCGGATGGCTTAGTGGTCACAGCATCAGTCTAATACGCAGGAGACCCAAGTGTGAATCCTGGTCTAGCACATATTTTCAACTTTCCCCATTGATTTAAATCAATGGCCCCCATTGATTTAAATCAATGACCACTCACAGCCAATGTCTGTAATCCCTTTGTGTCTTAATTTTCAGAAATCGCTTTATTTTTAATCTAATATACCAACCAGACCTCTGCCAATTAGTTTAACAACATCTACCTATGGGAAGACTTCTTTCACATACATCCCCTCTTGAAACCAAAAGATCAGTTAAAAACACTTTTGTGGCATTTCAATAGAAAACACTGCCTCTTCCTGTAATTGTGCTTATCCCATTGAAGATGTGTCTCAACCTAATTGGTAACATATCCAACATTTTTAAATAGCTAGAAATTTTGCAGTAGAAGATACGAAACAACAATATGCTAACTTCTACATCTACATACATACTCCACAAGTCAGCGTATAGTGTTTGTCAGAGGGTAGCCTGTACCACTACTAGTCATTTCCTTTCCTGTTCCACTTGCAAAAAGAGCAAGGGAAAATGACTGCTTATAAGCCTCCTTGTGAGTCCTGATTTTATAAAAACTGTTTCCTTCAAGAAAGTGCAAAGTATCTGTGAAATGATACAAACAAATTCAAAATACAGTGAAAAAAATCAAACGCATGATAACCTTTTTCCGTCATACAGAGTGCATTTGCCCACCTTGAATTTGTATCACAAGGTATCACAGATAACCAGAATTAAGAACTAAAACAACTGTGTGAAACAAGGCAGTAAAAACAGTTCATATTATGAAATACACAGGATGAGTTCATCTCCACCACAATCCTCCCAGTCTCACAGCACTGAAATGAAGCCGTTTATAGACAAAACAAAAATGACCACAGTTTCATATGCTTCCTACTCACCAGATTATCCCTCTGTTTCCAAAAATGAAAAGGGATCCAAAATCCTTTTTATGACACAAATAACTTTTTTAAAAAAAAAAAGACAACACAAAAGCAACATCTGCAAAACTAAACACGGTGGTCTTAACTAACACTTTCTTAAAAATTACAATTGGTCAGTTGATTCAGAATAGCATGTAGTCCAAACATCTAGCAGGAAAATCTGTCACTGCTGTCCTTCTGTCAGCAGGAAATAACTCTTACTATAAATCTCTCCTGGAGCAAGACAACTTGTCATTTCCTGAATTTTACTTGAATATAACTAACACAGAGAGATATTTTTTTATTACTCACTCAAATCAACATCAGCCAAACGACCCGGTGTGCTCGGTGCAGGCAACGTCACAGTGGCTCCTTCAAGCAACAATCGTGCTTGATCCTCAGTAAGAAAAATGTCACGTCGTGGCACAATTACTTCCCTATCATCTAACTCGACGCCATACTGTTCTTCATTATCCTGACTGAAGCAGGAATTCACTTATTAATTTTACTGCCTCTCTGACAGAACATCTGATTAACATATAGTTACATGACACATACCGTAAAATATTTTAGCTCAGGGAAGAATGAAGTGCACAACCATAAAACTCCCAAACAATTTCATGAAATGTATTTACATACAAATTAATGTGATTTTTACTTGACAAATTATGTACCATAACTGAGTCCTTAAACAGCAGTAAGTAAATAAAAACACATCATACATGACCAGCAATATGTAACTAATTTAGATCCAAATGACTTTTCCTAACTCACTAAATACAGACAAACACACACGCGCACACGCGCGCACGCACACACACACACACACACACACACACACACACACACACACACACACACACACACACACAAAGAGTACTGTATTTTACGAACAATAGGATACAACTTAACTTTTTTTTAAAATTACATTTTTCCCATTTTTATTATTGCACTGCAAAGCCAGACTAAAAAAATTCTTAGTTTATAAAACCAAATTTATCTTCAAAATCCCTGAAATCATCATCTGAACATTCTTCTTCTTCCTCTTCCTCTTCGTCATCATCATTGTCCTCTCCATATATAAAATGGTTTACACTGCCATCAAAAGCATTACTTATGTCAAACTTCTTGAAAGATTTAACAATAACGTCTTCTCTCACTCTGTACCGTGACTGTTTTATCTACTGACACACTTGTTTGATTGTAGGTTATTTAAGGCTCCCCTTGGTGTGAATTTATGATGGGTTTCATCTACCATCCATTTGTTCCATTCCTCTCGCATATACACTTTTAATGGTTTATTTATCAAGACATCAAGAGGTTGCAATTGTGACATACTGGTAAGTCCTCCCAGAATAGCAGCAAGCTGTGTTTTCCCCTGTCACAATTTCTCTTTTACAGAATTTTTGTATGACTACTAAACTGATCTAGCACAAGAAGAGAACGCTTCTTCAATAAAGTACATTCCCTTTCTCTACCACACCATGTTAATCCATAATTTCACACCAGCTTCATCCGTCAAAAACTGGTCATATATGCAAACAACAACAGAAGGTTTTGGCATTGTTTTGCACTTGGAAATGATCATTGGATTAAATTTAGTACCATTAGCACAACATGAAAGAACAATGGTGTAGTGCATTTTTTCATGTTCACATGTTTTCACTTGTTTATGGCAACAGATCTGTTACTTGGTACATCAAATGTCAGAGGAATTTCGTCCACCTTTGCTATTTGGCTTAGTTCCACACTGGCTTTCTTCTGATGTTGAATAATAAAGTGATGGAAATATTTTTTTTTCCCACACTCTTCTTGTGGCATTTTCTGAGATATTTTGATTTTGGTTCCCATGTTAAGTCCACGACGCTTAAACAAGCCTGTAGCACCAACCAACTCCACTGTTTAAGTCTGTTACGTTTCACTGTAGCACTAGCTTATGAGCATGCATTTGAATCATTTCTATATTAATTCCAATGCCATTCCTAGCTTTGGCCGTTTTGCATTCAATGCTCTATTTACACATTTAGTCTTCATCATTTTTTCAGTTCTACTTTACTATCCCGACAAACGCAATTGGTTTTTTCTGTTGGTGTAGGGCCGAAATGCCACTCAGCTACTCTGTTTCCATGTTCTTCTTCTGTATATGCTATTACTTTCAATTTACAGTCTGCATCATATGAATACATTTTATTTTTTTCCATTACGGCAACTTGCCACTAACAAAATTACTATACTGTTACGGATAACACAAATCACTTTGGACCGTAGACTGCAATGATGCATCATAGGTTAGACAGTGTTCCGAGTTTGTGATGGTGGGGCAGGAAGGAGACAGTGTTAGCAAGCTTATGGATACCCGCAACTCATCTTCATAGCACTGGTGCACTGCTGCTGACTGTTGAATACAATGTTGCTAGATAGAGATAGGTTTCCCACAGCATTGAATATATGACCATTTTTACGACTGGTAGGAATTTTAAATCAAACCCCGGACACTTTTATATTAATTATGAGTATAAGAGGCACCTGAATTTCAGAGGCAATTTTCTGAAGAAAGAAAGAGCATCTTTAGTCTGTAAAATACAGTGTATATTCATCAAAACAAAATAACAAAAAAAAACATTTAAAGGGAGATGGGAAAGAATTTGCTATTAATAAAGTGACAAGAGGCAAGTACATTATTTCTGTGAAGACTAAATTAATGTACAGTCGAGTCCGATTATATGATTCTCTTGCGAAGTTTTTTTATGAAAATTGTTTATGTAGTTACACTGGAGACTTATAAGACCAAGCTATACATAAAACATGTGTTATATATTTTTCACCTAAGGTGAGAAAGGTGATTTCATTTGCTGTAGTTTGGACTTTTGTCAAGCTACTATTTCATGTCTTCTTCTATCTTTTTCAAACAAATCTCTTTGCTATGGAGTTCAAATGAAGCTCAGCTGAGTGGTTATGCAATTAAGCAGCAGGGCTTTCAATCTTCTGCCACAGCATCTCAAATACAGCACTTGGATTTACGTCTGTGACCTTCGAGGTACATGTCAAATTTAATATTAACACAATGAAAGGTCTGTCTCCCAGTCAGTACACAATTTTTCACTATAATGTGCTGGAACATTTTGTAATATAGCCCAGGTTAATACTGGAGTTACCTGAGGTAACTAATAGACAGGACTTCTCATTAAGCCAATATTGGGACAGTCTATATCAACATTTTCTATCTTCCCTACTGCCCAACTCTTTTTAGTGTTCATTAATTGGATTATTAATTAAAAAATAAATTTCTTGCTATTACTGTATTTTGGTTTATATTAATGTACTACATATTTTTACTCTTGAAGTCCTTTGCAGTCTCTGCCAATAACATTATAATTCTGTTAAACCTCCCTGAACTTAATACTTTTTCCAAATTTCTCACTGGTTTCCAATACAGCTTGTTCAGTGTACTGACTAACATTAGGGATAGATTACAATCTGGTCTCATCCCCTTCTCAACTACTGTCTCCCTTTCATATCCTTGGCTCTTGTAACTGCAGTCTGGTTTTTAGAGATAACTCTTTGCTCCCTACATTTTATCCTTGCTACCTTCAGAATTCCAGTGTATTCCAGTCAACATTGTCAAAAGCTATCACCAAAGCTGAAAATGCTATAAACTTAGGTTTGCCTTTCTTTACCTGATCTACTAACGTAAGTCATAGGATTAGTATAGCCTAAAATGTTCCTAAACTTCTCCAGAACCTCAACTGACCTTCCCCAATGTCAGATTTTATCATTTTCCCCCCATCCTTTCACAAATAATTTGGGTCAGTATTTTGCAAACACGAGTTATTAAACTGACAACTCAGTAATATTCACTCCTGTCAGCACCTACCATCATTGGAATTGGAATTATTTCATTCTTCTTGACGTCTGGGGGTATTTAACCTGTCTCACCTATGAGAAACTTGTATACTAGCTTTGTCATGGCCGGCTCTTCTGAGGATTTCAGTAAATATGAGTGAATATTATCTACTCCAGGACATTTGTTATGACTTAGATTTTGTAGTGCTTTATCAAATTCTTCTCACAGTAAATAATTTGAAAAATATTTCCAAGTGATGCTAACAATAATAATAATAATAATAATAATAATAATAATATGAAGATAATGATGACTTACACAAACAAGGCTGAAACAATCCCATCTGCACATGACCCATCAGGTAGTGTAGCATAAACAAGTGTTCCCTTGGTTAGTGTTTCTACAGGAATCACAAAATCCTCTTTAACTGTTTTGACTGAACCATCATCAAACGCTACTAGCCACCGGCCATCTCGTTGTTTCTCTGACAACTTTGCAGAGTAGTACCTTTTATCAGTCCATCGAGCGAAGGCACTAACACCTGAAATTGCATAAAGATCATAAAATAAACCTAATACAACATTCCATGAAGCATAAATCACTGTTTTCTTAAATAGTAAGAGGACTTAGTGAATAGTTCATGATGCACAAATATCTACTTTTGATTGTTACAATGAGAACAGCACAAAAGCGGACAAATATTTTCCTAAATAATCAGAAAAAATATTTCCAGCCAACTGCAGGGAAAACTATAAGAGAATGTATGGATGTTGGGCACTCTATAAATTCTTGTGGGGAAAAAAAGACATGCAATGTACTACATATGTACTTAAATCAAATAACACTTAATTGTGTAAAAGAATTTTATGCCTTTCTATAAGTAATAATAATACCAAACAACCATTAAATTATAGAAAAAGCTTGAGGAGTTAAAAAATAAAATTATTGTAGCATAAAATAAGTGGTGGTTATGTGTAAGAGGGGGCTGAATGTCACTGAAAAGCTGTGTTATCCCCCAGTGGAAAGTCCAGAATGGAATACAGCAACATTATGAGGAGGACAGGTTGCGACTCAACACACAGAGTGGGCGTTGAATCACGGACAGGTACAATGAAAGGACTGCTAAATATATAAGCTTTGGACAAAAAGTTCTTCATCGGAAATAGAAGACGTGCACAGATTCATACAAGCACAACATGCACGCATGTGCAGACGCACACATACACACACATGGATACACACACACGGCCACTGTCTTCGACTGATATGGACCACGACTGGAAAGGCAACTGTCTCTGTCATGAGATACGATCTGTTGTGGGTGGAAGGGGTAAGGAGGAGTCACAGGGTGAGAAGGAGAAGGGATAGCAGGTTAGAAGTGGGAGGAAGATGATGTGCTGCCTGAGAGAAAGTGCACGGGCGTGGTGGGGGTGGAATAAGGAGATAAGGCTAATAGGCCCAGAGACAGGAGACTGTTTGGGGGAAGGGGGGGGGGAGGATGCAAAAGGTAGGGGGCAAGGGAGAGAAGGGGAAAAAACTAGCAGTCACATTAGCAGAACAGGTGTGTTGCTGGAGTGGGAACAGGAAAGGGAATAAGTAGGTGGAGGACAGGACCTATCAAAGGTTGAGGCAGGGGAATGAAGGATATGTTGTAGGAAGAGTTCCCACCTGTGCAGTTCAGAAAAGCAGATGATGGTAGGAAGGATTCAGATGGTGCAGGTTGTGTAGCAGTCAGTGAAATGAAGCACATCATGTTGGGCAGCGTGTTCAGCAACTGGGTGGTCCAGCTGCCTCTTGGCCCCAATTTGTCGGTTGCCATACATACGGACATGCAGCTTGTTCAATGTCATGTCCATGCAGAAAGCAGCACAGTCGCTGCAGGTTAGTTTGTAGATCATATGGCAGCTTTTACAGACTGCCTGCTTTTGGTGGGATAAAAGATGCCTGTGCATAACTGAGTAGGTGATGGTGGGACGATGTATGGGAGAGGTCTTGCATCTAGTCTATTGCAGTGACATGAGCCACGAGACAATGGGTTGGGAGCACGCATGGAGTAGAGAATAACAAGGATATTGTGCAGGTTCGATGGGTGGCACAATACCACTGCAGGAAGGGTGAGGAGGATAGTGGGTACAATATTTCTCATTTCATGGCACAATGAGAGACAGTTGAAATCCTGGTGGAGATTCGTTATTCAGTTGCTCCAGTCCTGGGTGGCATTGAGTCATGAACCATCCTTTTGTGGTTGAACAGTGAGTATGTAAGAAGTGGTAGGTGACTGGAGAGACAGGACACGAGACGTCAATTTCAGAACTCTTGGCATATTTGGAGAGGGTCTGCTTGTCACTACAGATGTGACGAACACTAGTTGTACCCAACAGCACCCCACACCATAAGGCCTCTAGTTGGTGCTATATGTTTTGTGAGAATGCAATCACTGCAATGCTGATACCAGTCTGTGGCAAACTAAAATGCAGCTATCATTGTCAAGCAAATAGAATCTGGATTCATCAGAAAACACTATTTCATGCCTTTCTTGTTGTCCCCAGTGACATCATTCCATATACCACTGCCGTCTAGCATGTTTCTGCACATTCATCAAAGGTGGACAGAGAAATGGATGGTGCACACATAACCCATGTCATATTAAATGGCAACAGACTGACACCCCTGATAGTGTATGATCTGTTACACTATTGTGCCAGAGCCAAGGAGGATGCAGATCTGTCCTGCAATGCCATGTGGATGAGATGTCAGCCTTCTTGAGGGGTGGTCTGGGTGGTGCAATCTGACACATCTCATCGTATTCTATGGCGTTCTGTAAACCATTATGCACACACCTGTTGCACTGTCGAAACACTTCGTCCCACATGAACAGCAATTTCCCACACTGCTGTATCAGGTCCTCCTCTTTTCAACCACTGATCTGATAGTACGGTTCGCGCATATATCTGCGAGGCATCCTGCATGTCTGCTCAAGTCACACTGATCCATTACCTTTGGTGTAGAGTGACAATGAGAGCTGCAGCTACACTTTATCGATAGGTGGTGTTGAATCGTGTTAGCGATGTTGACCTTGAATCCATGGGCCAACATGGTTCAAATGCTAAACATTTCTGCAGAAAATACTAATGTACATGTCCTTTGAATATCCTGTCTCCAGTCATCCAAGGTGTCTTTTTCTGAACGTGAGTGTATATTACTATACAAAGACAAGTCGTCGTGTAATGTTCTTACCATAAATCTCAAAGAGTACTTGGCCAATTTACTTCAAATTTTTACACGATATTCTAATAAACATTCGGACAGACATAGGCTATATTTTTCTTAAAAACAATAATGAACATGTTTCCTTTTAAAACCAACAACAAGAAAGAAAATACTAAGCTGTAAAAATATGAGGTTTACCTATGACAGCAGAGCACTTAAAGCATCGGACAAGTTGTTTCTCCCATATATATTCTTCTCCTTATATATAATTTTAAACAAAAATTGTATAAACAAATATGAGCTTTTTTTTACCCTCTCAATTGGTTCTAACATAAAACTGGAAGTTGTATTTACAACTTATCCGCTTATGATTAGAATACTGCTATGGAATCTGAAGAGTCCGAAACTTTGAAATGTTGTAGGTTCGCACATTAAAACTATGCAAAATGCTGTCATTTAAGCTACTGTCTGCACAGACCCAGCACTTGGAGAGGTCTCTCACCCCATATACCAATGATCCTAATCGAGTTATTGTAAGAGACTTCAGTGCTAACACTAGCAGAGGTCTCTCACCCCATATACCAATGATCCTAATCCAGTTATTGTAAGTGACTTCAGCACTCAATCAAGGTTTCATTGGCAATAATAATAATAATAATAATAATAATAATAATAATGAAGGCTGTAGGTCAGCAAGAGGGAAGGAGGAAATAGACACAGTGAAGAAAAAGGAGGAGATGGACAGGAGGGGTGGTGTTGGGAGAGGAGAAAATGGACAATGAGAGAGGAGAGGAGAAGATCGCCAGAGGTAGTGCAGGAGAGAAGGGGGCGGAGCACAGAGAAGGAGTTAGTACACATATCCAATACCTATACTTATTTAGCAATTCTGAAGCATTGTGAGTGTTAGTAAGGGATAAGGCACCAACTCAGGTTGGGGAATAATGGGGAACAAAATCAGACACGTCCTTTTCAAAGGAACAATCCCTGAATTCAATGTAAGTGATTTAAAGATACCACTGGAAACCTATATATCAGTGGCTGGACAGTGATTTAAATTGGCAATGAGGGTGAATGACAACTGTGGGAGAGAAAGGAAACAAGCACACAGGAAGGACTGTGACACCAGTGAACTTCCTCTGGTGCAGGCAGGAGGAAATGTGTGTGTGGTACATAGTAATGTGGAGTAATGGACATGGAAAGGGGGGAGGGGGGGGGGGGAAGCAGGATGAGGAAGACTGCAGAGGGGAGGATGTGAGTCTACACTATGTGGAGGTGAGGAAGGGGGAAGTGGACATAGCTGCGGCACAAGGGCCAGATTGAGGCTTGGAGGATTGTGGGATCAATCTCCACAAGCCTCGGCCCCAACACTCATCTGCAACTCTGCTCTCCCCACCTCCCCCCCTTTTCACTCATATTATATTCACAGTCTTCCTCTTCCTTCATTCAATCTCCCCTCCAAGTCAATTTCTTCACACCCCTGTGCACAACAAACAACTCTCACTGCCTGCATTAAGCAAGCTCACCAGAGCCGCATTCCTATCCACTGCACTTGCTGTGACTCCCTCCCAGCTGTTGGTCACCTTACCTTCTTCCTTCCTGCTTTCCCCTCCCAACCTTCCCCTCTCCCCTCACTAACCCAACAACTCCCTACCTCAGCTGAGCTGCACTGACAGTACAATGTATAAGGCTTGAATAATGTAACAGTGTATGTGTATGTGTGAATATGTAAGTGTATCCTGTATTAGTTGGCTCTCAAGTTTTCAGTCTCATTTTTGTGCCTGTCGGCCAATCAACACCTAAACTAAACAGTACGCTGTCACTTTTACTTCTTCCAGTATTTACATTCCACCAACGACTTCTATTAACAAATTTTTTCTAAAATTTAATAACTGTCAAGGGCAACTGCTTTCCAATGCTAATGCCGTTAGGAGTCATAACCGTATGTATTGATTCTGTGTGGCAATGCTGTATGCTAAAAATTCAATAGAACACTTTTAATGTGAGTTACATTGAAGGAATGTGTCTTCTGTATCACACTTGGAACTGCATGCATAAACTTTGAGAGACAGAGCCTCATCCACAACTTCTCATAAATTTACCTGATTATCATGAGTTTTCTCATTCAATTAATGGCATTTCTCACCCAAAATGGGCTATTTATTCTGCACAACCTGTAATTTGATTTTCATTCTTTTTTCTTAAGAGTTCCTATGTCAAAGCTTTAACACCTGCAATAACAACCAACCAGTTACTGTTTAAAACATCTGGACGGGCTACTTTCGACAGTGTCAGCTTACTTTCAACAGTGTCAGTTCAATATTGAATTAAAAATAAATAAATGGGAAATCTGCTACAATACGTCCTTGCCTTCCTCTGAACTAACAACAGGCTGGAATAAAACCACAATGAAGTTACAGATTTTTCATGTACACAAAATACTGCTAATGGTGAAAATAATACAAAGTGCTTGGAAAAAATCCCATGACCAACAAGGCATATAACCTAATCTTTAGATTTGTAGTACACTAATATCCATAAGTCAACTGATCTTTGAGACCTGTAAAATAACATTGTGTCATCCAACGTTGTGCATACTAAACAGTGTGGGATGCTACAGAAACATGTGATACAGCTAGTACTCCACTTAGTGTGACTTCCGAAGTTGGCAGCGTGGTTCAGGCTGCACAGTTTGCATGTGTGTGACACACAGTATTCATGTTGTAGGAAGGTGGGACTTGAAAGGAATAAATTGTGTGTGCCATGTCACTGACGGATTACAGGTCAGCAATAAATTTGTGAAGAATATTGCGGGTTGAAAGGACACTGCAGTATGGGCAATATCAGCCACATGCTACAGCTGAGTTAGAAGGTTTTTATCAGCTGTGAAGCTAGACACAGCACAGTGACTTTATTCACAATGCGGGGAGCCAATGTAGCTTTTGTACTGTTATGCAAAGGTGTCATACCACAATTCCCTTTCTGTATGCCACTCATAGAGACATTACACACCCTAGTAAGTTTCTTGGGGTATCTTGTATCTGTATCACCCTGTTGTCTGTTGGTAGCGCACCTCTTTGTGTACACATTATTGCGATGTCTCAAACTGTATCGTGTGTTTTCTAGATCTCTCAACTTAAGGTTGTGAGTGAGTGTATATAACTTGTAAGTAATCCCCAAAGCCAGTTTAACAATGAAAGCTCTTTGCACAAAAGTAATTTCAAGTGGGGGGGAAAAAAAAAACACCTTTCGTGAGATACGAAGTTTGGAAGCCAGGTACATTACACTACAATGGAAGATGTTATAATAAAAGTTATTTATATGATGTATGGTACCAAGTATGTGTGTTTAGAACAAATGTCTGCTTGCCACACAGAAAGAGAACATTATCCATCTGTTACCTGGATGAAGCATGCCCTTAAAGCGAGAAGCATCTTCTGTACCCCATGTTAAAGGTTCTGATGGTAGAGGAGATGGCTGAGTGCGAGCCTGACCCCGAGCACTCGAACGGCCCCGGCTGCTTCCTCCACGAGCTCTGCCTCGTTTTCGTGTTGTATTTCGTTGATTTTTTTCTGTTTCAGCAACAAGAAAAGAGCGCTTTCTCATTTAAGGATTTACAATAGGTACAGAATTACAAAAAGGATTTCAATTATCTCATAATTTAATTTAATACACAATGACCCATCATTTCAAAAAATACAGGGCTATTACAAATGATTGAAGCGATTCCACAGCTCTACAATAACTTTATTATTTGAGATATTTTCACAATGCTTTGCACACACATACAAAAACTCAAAAAGTTTTTTTAGGCATTCACAAATGTTCGATATGTGCCCCTTTAGTGATTCGGCAGACATCAAGCCGATAATCAAGTTCCTCCCACACTCGGTGCAGCATGTCCCCATCAATGAGTTCGAAAGCATCGTTGATTCGATCTCGCATTTCTGGCACGTTTCTTGGTAGAGGAGGTTTAAACACTGAATCTTTCACATAACCCCACAGAAAGAAATCACATGGGGTTAAATCGGGAGAGCGTGGAGGCCATGACATGAATTGTTGATCATGATCTCCACCACGACAAATCCATCGGTTTTACAATCTCCTGTTTAAGAAATGCTTCTGCTTTAGCCTTTTCCGTGAGATTTTCCAAACCGTCGGCTGTGGTACGTTTAGCTCCCTGCTTGCTTTATTCGTCGACTTCTGCAGGCTACACATGAAACTTGCC
This sequence comes from Schistocerca americana, assembly GCF_021461395.2. Taxonomy (NCBI): domain Eukaryota; kingdom Metazoa; phylum Arthropoda; class Insecta; order Orthoptera; family Acrididae; genus Schistocerca; species Schistocerca americana. The sequence goes on from NC_060122.1 coordinate 497,346,239, forward strand.
CACATGCGTTCAACCGTTTCTTCGTTCACTGCAGGCCGACCCGTTTATTTCCCCTTACAGAGGCATCCAGAAGCTTTAAACTGCGCATACCATCACCGAATGGAGTTAGCAGTTGGTGGATCTTTGTTGAACTTCGTCCTGAAGTGTCGTTGCACTGTTATGATTGACTGATGTGAGTGCATTTCAAGCACGACATACGCTTTCTCGGCTCCTGTCGCCATTTTGTCTCACTGCGCTCTCGAGCGCTCTGGCGGCAGAAACCTGAAGTGCGGCTTCAGCCGAACAAAACTTTATGAGTTTTTCTACGTTTCTGTAGTGTGTCGTGTCCATATGTCAATGAATGGAGCTACAGTGAATTTATGAAATCGCTTCAATCATTTGTAATAGCCCTGTATATCCAGGTCTGAATGCTGTACTGAGAAGAAAATTCGCATGAGAAAAACTGCAAGGAGACAAAATGGCTGGCCAGTATTTTTCCTTAGTAGGCAGACCACAAAGTACAGCCAATACACACACACGAGTAGAAAAACCAACCATAACCTTTCGAACTGTTAGTCTCCAAAAATTACGAAAGAATTTTTTTAACTGCTAAAAGACACATATAAAAGAAGAAATAATTATCATAAGTTCCAGAACATAATAGCTCTGAAAGTCACAACAGATTTTTTTCTACTTTTACTTATGTCTATCAAGGAAGTGCTGATCGCATGTTCTTCCCCCTGAAGCAGGCACATGCTGATCCCTTATAAAAACTAAAGAAATGAGGTGATCAAGGGAAACCAGCTATGTCATATAATTACTTGAGACTAAATCAGTGATTGGGGAAACCCCCAATAAACTAATCTTAAACAGAATAAGGGAGCAACAAATTGTACCATTTCATTACCAAATAAAGTTCTTAATTTAGTCTTGCACTTGAGTAAAGATCGATTGATGTAGTGTATCTAGATACACATTTACAGTCAGGATTCAAGCATAAAAGTATACTAATTTTGGGCAGTCTAAATTGCACTGCAGAAACTTGTATCAATTCCACAATCCCCAGGCACATGCTTTGAACTGTTACTCTCAAATGGTGAGATATCATGAAAATTCTTTTCCATACATCAATTTTGTTTCCGAACTTGGCACACAAACCGTAGTCTGTAGAATAGAGCTAGTAACAGCTACAGTCTATGCAGATTCAATTAAAATCTCAATATATTTGGTAGCCAAGGGAATTTTAAGCACCTATGTTACAACAAAAAATTTTATGTACCAGTAATTTTTTGGACAAATTCCAATTCATACTTACTGGTAATCTGTTGCAGATGTAATTCTTATATAAGTAAGCAGCAGACAGAAAAAAAATCACAAAACGTTTTGGAAATCACATTACAGTCATCTCTCATTTCATCAATCATAAATTTACTCTGTATACAAACATATGTCATTTTATAGCAATTCTTGGAGCACAGTTCTTATGATCACTCACAATGTAATTACTCTCGATGTAATTCCTTATGACTGTCACAAAAACGTGATTTATGCATCAAGTCATGGAGGGGGGGGGGGACATTTTTCTTACACTAGCATGTTTAAGTTCATGCATGCAGGCATTTCACAAGAATTACCAGTTTTATTCACACAAAACTGCGATGAAGTAAGGAATGGTCCCGACTGTTTCTCTGCACACTGTGTACTGTACAAGACATATTTGATAAAGTTCAAAACACCGGGCAATTCAAACTAATAATGCAAAAATGACTGTAGTTGTACTGTTCCATTGGCAAACCTAAAATGACAAAAAGCTATTGGAAACTATATTACCCAACAATTTCTTAAAAAATGCTTTCCTCTGTCGGGGAGGGGTAATCTTTATCAAGAGGTTAATTACAGGAGTTGTTTCAGGAAAATTCACAATATATATTTGATTTCACAAAAATGTTTACGACAAATGACAGGATGATTCCTTCACAGGGAGATGAGCAATTTTCTCCCAGATACTTTCCAAATCTGAATTTGTACTCAGTCTCAGAAAGATGCTGTCATGTTCAGAGTACATGTCCACCTCCCGATAGCAGTTACTTTGTGACTGTGGATGGTTTTATAATGGTCTATTCACCTCTCTAAGATGTGAGCAGATACTGATTTCATTACCATCATTTACGGTTTTCAGCACTGCACTTAACTTCAAACCCCTCACATCAGCTTTTATTGGTTTGCCAATATATTGAGGTTTTAACTGATTTTGCATTGACTACAGCCATTACAAGCTCTTTATTCTACAGACTACTGTTTGATTTGTGAGTGCATTTCAAGCACGACATACGCTTTCTCGGCTCCTGTCGCCATTTTGTCTCACTGCGCTCTCGAGCGCTCTGGCGGCAGAAACCTGAAGTGCGGCTTCAGCCGAACAAAACTTTATGAGTTTTTCTACGTTTCTGTAGTGTGTCGTGTCCATATGTCAATGAATGGAGCTACAGTGAATTTATGAAATCGCTTCAATCATTTGTAATAGCCCTGTATATCCAGGTCTGAATGCTGTACTGAGAAGAAAATTCGCATGAGAAAAACTGCAAGGAGACAAAATGGCTGGCCAGTATTTTTCCTTAGTAGGCAGACCACAAAGTACAGCCAATACACACACACGAGTAGAAAAACCAACCATAACCTTTCGAACTGTTAGTCTCCAAAAATTACGAAAGAATTTTTTTAACTGCTAAAAGACACATATAAAAGAAGAAATAATTATCATAAGTTCCAGAACATAATAGCTCTGAAAGTCACAACAGATTTTTTTCTACTTTTACCTATGTCTATCAAGGAAGTGCTGATCGCATGTTCTTCCCCCTGAAGCAGGCACATGCTGATCCCTTATAAAAACTAAAGAAATGAGGTGATCAAGGGAAACCAGCTATGTCATATAATTACTTGAGACTAAATCAGTGATTGGGGAAACCCCCAATAAACTAATCTTAAACAGAATAAGGGAGCAACAAATTGTACCATTTCATTACCAAATAAAGTTCTTAATTTAGTCTTGCACTTGAGTAAAGATCGATTGATGTAGTGTATCTAGATACACATTTACAGTCAGGATTCAAGCATAAAAGTATACTAATTTTGGGCAGTCTAAATTGCACTGCAGAAACTTGTATCAATTCCACAATCCCCAGGCACATGCTTTGAACTGTTACTCTCAAATGGTGAGATATCATGAAAATTCTTTTCCATACATCAATTTTGTTTCCGAACTTGGCACACAAACCGTAGTCTGTAGAATAGAGCTAGTAACAGCTACAGTCTATGCAGATTCAATTAAAATCTCAATATATTTGGTAGCCAAGGGAATTTTAAGCACCTATGTTACAACAAAAAATTTTATGTACCAGTAATTTTTTGGACAAATTCCAATTCATACTTACTGGTAATCTGTTGCAGATGTAATTCTTATATAAGTAAGCAGCAGACAGAAAAAAAATCACAAAACGTTTTGGAAATCACATTACAGTCATCTCTCATTTCATCAATCATAAATTTACTCTGTATACAAACATATGTCATTTTATAGCAATTCTTGGAGCACAGTTCTTATGATCACTCACAATGTAATTACTCTCGATGTAATTCCTTATGACTGTCACAAAAACGTGATTTATGCATCAAGTCATGGAGGGGGGGGGGGGGGACATTTTTCTTACACTAGCATGTTTAAGTTCATGCATGCAGGCATTTCACAAGAATTACCAGTTTTATTCACACAAAACTGCGATGAAGTAAGGAATGGTCCCGACTGTTTCTCTGCACACTGTGTACTGTACAAGACATATTTGATAAAGTTCAAAACACCGGGCAATTCAAACTAATAATGCAAAAATGACTGTAGTTGTACTGTTCCATTGGCAAACCTAAAATGACAAAAAGCTATTGGAAACTATATTACCCAACAATTTCTTAAAAAATGCTTTCCTCTGTCGGGGAGGGGTAATCTTTATCAAGAGGTTAATTACAGGAGTTGTTTCAGGAAAATTCACAATATATATTTGATTTCACAAAAATGTTTACGACAAATGACAGGATGATTCCTTCACAGGGAGATGAGCAATTTTCTCCCAGATACTTTCCAAATCTGAATTTGTACTCAGTCTCAGAAAGATGCTGTCATGTTCAGAGTACATGTCCACCTCCCGATAGCAGTTACTTTGTGACTGTGGATGGTTTTATAATGGTCTATTCACCTCTCTAAGATGTGAGCAGATACTGATTTCATTACCATCATTTACGGTTTTCAGCACTGCACTTAACTTCAAACCCCTCACATCAGCTTTTATTGGTTTGCCAATATATTGAGGTTTTAACTGATTTTGCATTGACTACAGCCATTACAAGCTCTTTATTCTACAGACTACTGTTTGATTTGTGAGTGCATTTCAAGCACGACATACGCTTTCTCGGCTCCTGTCGCCATTTTGTCTCACTGCGCTCTCGAGCGCTCTGGCGGCAGAAACCTGAAGTGCGGCTTCAGCCGAACAAAACTTTATGAGTTTTTCTACGTTTCTGTAGTGTGTCGTGTCCATATGTCAATGAATGGAGCTACAGTGAATTTATGAAATCGCTTCAATCATTTGTAATAGCCCTGTATATCCAGGTCTGAATGCTGTACTGAGAAGAAAATTCGCATGAGAAAAACTGCAAGGAGACAAAATGGCTGGCCAGTATTTTTCCTTAGTAGGCAGACCACAAAGTACAGCCAATACACACACACGAGTAGAAAAACCAACCATAACCTTTCGAACTGTTAGTCTCCAAAAATTACGAAAGAATTTTTTTAACTGCTAAAAGACACATATAAAAGAAGAAATAATTATCATAAGTTCCAGAACATAATAGCTCTGAAAGTCACAACAGATTTTTTTCTACTTTTACCTATGTCTATCAAGGAAGTGCTGATCGCATGTTCTTCCCCCTGAAGCAGGCACATGCTGATCCCTTATAAAAACTAAAGAAATGAGGTGATCAAGGGAAACCAGCTATGTCATATAATTACTTGAGACTAAATCAGTGATTGGGGAAACCCCCAATAAACTAATCTTAAACAGAATAAGGGAGCAACAAATTGTACCATTTCATTACCAAATAAAGTTCTTAATTTAGTCTTGCACTTGAGTAAAGATCGATTGATGTAGTGTATCTAGATACACATTTACAGTCAGGATTCAAGCATAAAAGTATACTAATTTTGGGCAGTCTAAATTGCACTGCAGAAACTTGTATCAATTCCACAATCCCCAGGCACATGCTTTGAACTGTTACTCTCAAATGGTGAGATATCATGAAAATTCTTTTCCATACATCAATTTTGTTTCCGAACTTGGCACACAAACCGTAGTCTGTAGAATAGAGCTAGTAACAGCTACAGTCTATGCAGATTCAATTAAAATCTCAATATATTTGGTAGCCAAGGGAATTTTAAGCACCTATGTTACAACAAAAAATTTTATGTACCAGTAATTTTTTGGACAAATTCCAATTCATACTTACTGGTAATCTGTTGCAGATGTAATTCTTATATAAGTAAGCAGCAGACAGAAAAAAAATCACAAAACGTTTTGGAAATCACATTACAGTCATCTCTCATTTCATCAATCATAAATTTACTCTGTATACAAACATATGTCATTTTATAGCAATTCTTGGAGCACAGTTCTTATGATCACTCACAATGTAATTACTCTCGATGTAATTCCTTATGACTGTCACAAAAACGTGATTTATGCATCAAGTCATGGAGGGGGGGGGGACATTTTTCTTACACTAGCATGTTTAAGTTCATGCATGCAGGCATTTCACAAGAATTACCAGTTTTATTCACACAAAACTGCGATGAAGTAAGGAATGGTCCCGACTGTTTCTCTGCACACTGTGTACTGTACAAGACATATTTGATAAAGTTCAAAACACCGGGCAATTCAAACTAATAATGCAAAAATGACTGTAGTTGTACTGTTCCATTGGCAAACCTAAAATGACAAAAAGCTATTGGAAACTATATTACCCAACAATTTCTTAAAAAATGCTTTCCTCTGTCGGGGAGGGGTAATCTTTATCAAGAGGTTAATTACAGGAGTTGTTTCAGGAAAATTCACAATATATATTTGATTTCACAAAAATGTTTACGACAAATGACAGGATGATTCCTTCACAGGGAGATGAGCAATTTTCTCCCAGATACTTTCCAAATCTGAATTTGTACTCAGTCTCAGAAAGATGCTGTCATGTTCAGAGTACATGTCCACCTCCCGATAGCAGTTACTTTGTGACTGTGGATGGTTTTATAATGGTCTATTCACCTCTCTAAGATGTGAGCAGATACTGATTTCATTACCATCATTTACGGTTTTCAGCACTGCACTTAACTTCAAACCCCTCACATCAGCTTTTATTGGTTTGCCAATATATTGAGGTTTTAACTGATTTTGCATTGACTACAGCCATTACAAGCTCTTTATTCTACAGACTACTGTTTGATTTGTATTATAGCACCATCACCCCATCAGCCACCCTTTGTATCACCACCACCATCACCACATGGAAGTGATTTAGAACACAAAAGCAAATTGGAAATATGCTGTGGGTTCTTTTGAACAAATGGTGCTATGCAGCTTGCAAATATTGGAAATGTCACTTTATAAGTAAACAAGACCTCTCACTGGGAAGCAAAGTGCTGAGCAGGGTAGATAAGTGAAGAGGGGAGGGGGGGTAATCCACCGGATTCTTTTCTGGTTAAAAAAATACTTTTCTCCCCAGGGGAAAATATACTACCCTCTGGGTGAAAGAACTTTTTTTTCTGTGATAAGTGACAATATACTTTTCATCAAAGATGTAAAACTTTTCAATCCTTTGAATTGTAAAGGTTTTATTCACTGGTATATAGCTTACTGGCACTCTGGGAAGTGAAAACAAGCAAAAACAATTCGTTTTGGAAAGATCTTTCATGTGTGGCAACATGTACACTGTGTATTTTCATATTATGACAATGTAAACATGGATTCCATTAAATACAGCACATTAGCTTCCAAAACACTGAAACCAAGATTGCATTGCATGATGCACATTTTGTCAGCCTATCATAGTTTATGTCAACGTGATCTCACTAGGCAATAGCAACATAACTGTTATGCAGTATGATCCCGCAAATTTGAAAAGTTAATGGTTTAAATTAATATACATACAGTACAGCTAAAGGAAAAGCTAAGCTTTCATGTATAATACTGGTTGTTAAAAAGTTTTTGCTGTCCCGCCCCCCTTGGATGGTGTGGTTAAGCACGATCCTAGCAGCGCAAATTAAATTGCAGAACTAAATATTGCAAACAAGCACAATTATAAATTTCACTGTTGCACTGTGAACATTTTGTGGGTTACCTGGCTGAATACATGTGCCGTCAAGCACTTTGACTTTTCCACAGAAAAGCCAGTTACATGTGAAACAGCTCAAGAACTCCGCCCTCCCTCCCTCCCACTCTCTCTCTCTCTCTCTCTCTCTCTCTCTCTCTCTCTCTCTCTGCCTTTCCCTCCTAAAAAATTCCCAAGTTTTTCCCGGACGAAAAATTTTCGGGTTTTTTCAAAATTTCCTGGGGCTTATACACCCTGGCTGAGTCATCAACAGGCACAAAAAAAAAAGAGGGGGCAAAGAGAACTTGCTAGTTTTCAGGGCAATTCTTTCTCAAACTAGACTACACTTACACACACATATATTTATTTACTCATTTATTGCCATCCTATATACTGGTCTCTCAGCATATTCCAAAGATTTTGCCAGTAACAGTCATGAACATTACAGTTTTAATCAATATACAAATTTTGGACATTATGCAATTGTCTTTGTTGATGTGCTTAATACCTCTAACAAGTACATACCCAATACTAGACCAACAATAAATAAATGAAGTAATTCTTATTGGGGACATACTTCCAACACTTCCATTTACTTGCTCTTACTCTGAAACACAGTATACGTCACCATAAATTAATATAACACTTCTCCAACTTTATGCTGAAGTCAGTGAGTGCACAGAGCTGATAAACAGTTGTCTGATCACTGCAACATCTAACTGTGCAATGTGTTATAAGTTAATGGGTACACTACACCTACTGACTTGTTCCGCACCCACGAGAATCATCTCATTTTCGGGCCTATGGAATGAAAACTGAATCAAATATAGTCTAACCTAATCTAAGACCAACATATCTGCATCCAGCAACAGCCAGCAGAAGTTAAAAAACAATCTGACGCAAGTACAAATAACGAATGGTAATATTTATAAAGGGCATTCGAAAAGAAATGAGCCGGAGGCATAATTATAGAAACCAGTACTTGTATGTCAGAAGTATTGACCCTGGCTATAGACACACTTGTCCCACTGTAACACAAGGTGGTGAATGGATGTCTCATAAAATTCTCGGGGTTGCAATGTTAACCAGTTCCGCACATAGAGCTGGATTTCATAGTCTGAGGTGAGTCATTTGCCCCTCGGAGCCTTTTTAAGGGGACCAAAAATGGTGTAACCACAAGGAGAGAGGTCTGGACTGGAGGGTAGCCGAGAAACCACCACTTGAAATTCTGCAGGAGTGGCACAACTGTTTTGGCCGTATGAAGCTTTATATTGAGCAGAATGACCCTACAGGTGAGATTGCCTGGTCATTTTGATTTGATCGCTTTCGAAGGGTGTTCAAGGTTTGCGAGTAACACCGGGCATTCACTGTTGTCCCATGCTGCAGGAAGTGAATCAGAAGGAATGAATTTTTCATCCCCTTAAAAAGGGGCAGCCCCGGGAATTTTATGAGACAGCCATTCACCACCTTGTGTCACAGTGAGACAAGTGTCTCAACAGCCAGGGTCAATACTTCTAACATACAGGTACTGGTTTCGGTAACTAAGCGTCCGGCTCGTTTCTTTTTGAACATCCCTTATACATTGCCACAAGAATACATACAGGTACTGGTTTTGGTAACTATGCCTCCGGCTCATTTCTTTTTGAATGCCCATTCTACATTGCCACAAGAAAAAAAAATACTTATAACAATAATTTTATGAAGCATTACACTTGAAGGTAATGGGGCAGATTGATCATAATTAGGGCAAATAAAATGGAACACTTCAAGGAAGGGCACACTTCCCCTCCCCCACTATAAATGTTAGGTAAATTATTCTCTTTGTCAGTGTTCATCAACTTTTATTGTTAGCTAGTTCAACTATAAGCACATACATGTTGTAATACAGTAAATATACTAACCTGAAGTGAGAGGTGTGGTGACAGTGCGATCAGTGCCAACAGTCTCTTTGGTATCTACGTCCTCTTTCTTGAGATCATCTGCAGTGTCAGTTGTTTTATTTGAAGTGGAAGGTGGTGCAGTTGTTCGCAATCTATGGCCAGCAAACACTGCCGATGGAACTGGTAACTGTTCAGGACCAATTTTCCGAATAGCAGAAGCCACTAAGTCTAGGTTCAATACTTCCACACCAGTGCGCAGTCGTTTGCCTATGTGTGAAAATGTACAAGAATTATTATTTCTTAATTCTGTGTCTAAACACTTAAACTAAAAAGGTATGAATCTATTACAAACAATACAACATTTAAAACAAGTACCAGTAATAGAAAACAAGATGAACTTTTTTAACCACAGTTCCCATAAGCTAACAAAAGGTCAACATTTTCACAAGTACTCTATAATAACCTGCATTTAAGTAAAGATAAGAACCATTCATCAATTCTATTTCTATGTATATCATGCATATTAGGCCCAAGCACATGTGTACATCCGCATTAACAAAAGACTATACAACAGTACAACATGTCATACACAAGTAGATGAACTGTATTTACAGTCTGGTTGGATTTATAACTAAGAAACAAACATTAGGAATGCTGCTTACTTGCATTTGATAGTGCCAAATGAGCAGCACTGGTCAATGAGGAGGATGAACTGCTCGATGTTGTTGATGCACGCAATGCCAGTGGAAAAGGACCGACACTAAAAAAACACAGAAAATCAACCATAAAAATCAAAATTATTTGATGTTACAGAATCTGATTGAAAATTCTTCTTTAAATATATTTATGTTAGAAGGAAAATTTAACAATATGAGAAATAAGATGTGTTGGGAGAATTCAATATGCTTACACTGACTCATTTAAGTACAAAAAATTCCATTCTTTTTGTTTTGTACTGTATGGAAGAAGTGGTGGACAATTTCATACAATTATCACCCTATGAGCCTAAGGAGGGACTTGGAACAGTGTATTCAACACAGACACGATGCATATTCAGTGAACTGTTACCTTTACGCTTTAATTATTTACAAACTTATATGAAGATCATAAACACCACAATAAGGGGCATGATGGCTTTCTTGTGCACTATCCTGGAAGTTTGTTTACATTCATCCATATTGACACAACCACTATAAAAGCTCTTGATGACAGTGAAAGGCTGCAGTCTGGAAACAACGTACTATCACTACATACAATCCAAAGCAAAAAGGAAAGATGCGTTTGAAGTCTTTCTTCCACTGCCAGTGATTCCACTCTGCAGAGATGGGCACTTAGCCTCAAATGCATACTTCCGTAGACTATTAAGTATTCTTAGACTATTAAGTATTCTTTACACTCTGCCCATCCTCCCCCCCCCCCCCCCCCCACCTTTTAGTCATCTCTCCTGTGCCAACCTCTTCATCTCATTCAAGTAGCACTCGCACCCTACATTCTCAGTTACTTACTGGACATATTCCAGTCTCTGTGTTCCTCCATAGTTTTTACCCTCTATAGCTCCTTCTAATATCACGGAAGTTATTCCATGATGTTGTAACACATGTCCTACCACCCTGTCCCTTTTTCTTATCAGTGTTTTGCATATATACCTTTCTTCACTGATTTTGTGGAGGATCTCCTCACTCCTCCCCTTATCAGCCCACTAATTTTTAACATTCTTCTCTAGCACCACATCTCAAACACTTTGATTCTCTTCTGTTCCAGTTTTCCCACAGCCTGTGTTACGCTCCAAACAAACATTCTCAGAAATTCCTTGCTGAAATTAAGGCCTATGTTTGATACTAGTAGACTTTTCTTGCCCAGGACTGCCCTTCTTGCCAGTGCTAGTCTGCTTTTTACACCCCCTTGGTCCATCCGTCATGGGTAATTTTGCTGCCTGGGCAGCAGAAAAACTTATCTAATTTGTGATCATCAATCCTGTTGCTAAGTTTCTCGCTGTTCTCATTTCTACTACTACTCATTACTTTCATCTTACTTCAATTTGCTCTCAATCCATACTCTGTTCATTCCATTCAGCAGATTCTGTAATTCTTTTTCACTTTCACTAAGAGTAGCAATGTCCTCTGTAAATCTTATCAATGATATCATTCCACCTTGAATTTTGATTCCACTCTTCAAACTTTTTTTATTTACATCATTGCTTCTACAATGTATAGATGAAACAGCAGGGGCGAAAGTCTATCTTACTTTTACGCCCTTTTTAATCCTCCCTGTATGTAACTGTATTTCTGTCATACTTTTTCTTTTCCTCATGATCTTCAATTTGTAACAGATTTGTCCTCACACGTGACCAGCCAAATACTGATTGTGAATCTGCACTGTTATGGTCCATTACTGCTTCCAGCTCCTCTCCTGCATCCAATGTCCCTTCTGATTCAGGGCTCAGATACACAATACACTTTAGCTGCCCAAAACATGGTCATCTTAGTAATATCACAGTTGAAATTCATTTCTTTACTGAAGTGATCAATGCGCAACACATCAGTTTTTCAGTTTACACAATTATTACACCCAGGAGAGCTAGTACTTGAATACAACACAAAAAAAGGTCCAAACAATTTTCGAGACCTATTACAAGAAGACACAAAGCACCTTTCTATAAATGTAATACACAGTCTCTATCTGTAGTTTAGCTGCATAACTACAAAACAGGCAAAGAAGTGGGATTAATTTCTATAGCTGAAACAGTCAATGCTGAGACTTTTCACACATGGTGCTCCAAATTTGACATCAAATTATGTAGTCTTCCCTACCCTTTTCTTTTAGCTATGTAACTTGGTGATCACAATACCGTTACACATGTTTGCACTATACAACATGAAAAGGCAATTATGACAACATACAGTTAATTTCCAATATATATCCTTCATGTTTCAGATAGAAATCAAATTATGATATTTAAAATACCCAGTACAAAGAAACACAATGCAATCTAGAAATTAATTAAATTCTGTTGTTGTTGATGATAATTATGCCGATGAGAGCATGTCAAAATGAAATACTAAAGGAAAAAATAGTAAGGAAAGTTTGGAAGAATGAAAATAATTTAAGAGTAAAGGAGACCAGTCACCAAATAGCAAAAGCATTAGGTTGTTGACAGGTCCACACAAAAAAATAATGAAAACTTTGCTATCTTTTGAAAGAAAACCTAATCTTTGACAACCTAGAGTGGTAAAAGCCGTTGCCTACATGGACAGGAATCAGAATATAAGCAGTACATTGTCCTCAATGTCCATATATACAGGATACCAATGGATTCCAAAACAGCAACAAATCAGCTACACAACAGTCATCATTCAGTGTTTTCCACAGATGCTGGTCAAGACTCAATGAAGTGGCAAATGCGTGCTTTTACGTGGATAGCAAAGCCCAGGAATGGTTTGAGAACAATGAAGAGAAGCGCACCTCCTCCTGCAGGAGGAGGTGGAAGGTATCAATGATCGAATGATAAAAGCCAGAGTACGAGTGAAAGGAAAAAGCATTGAAATCATCCAAGCATATGCCCCACAGGTTGGGTGTACAAAAAAGGAGAAGGAGGAATTTGAAGATGACATGCAAAAGCAGCTAAATGGAGGTAATCAGATTATAATAGGGGACCTCAACGCACATGTTGGCACAGACAGGAAAGGATTCGAGGAGATAATGGGACCAGAGGGCTGGGGGAACCGAAATAGAGAAGGAAAATTGTTGCTGGAATTCTGCAAGAGGAATGGGCTGGCGATCGCAAATTCCTGGTACAAGAAGAGAAGTAGCCACAAAATAACTTGGTACAGTGGAGACTGGTCCCAAACTTCAGTAGTAGACTATGTACTAGTGGATAGGCAGATGATGAGCAGCCTCACAGATGTTAAGGTAATTCCATCTGAGGCCTTAGACAGTGACCATCGGCTGTTGGTAGCCACCCTGAGAGAGAAAAAAGATAGGAGGGCAACAGACATACAGGAGAAAAGGTTGAAGACATGGATGCTGAAAGAGGATGAACGGAGGATCCAGTACCAGACACTGATCAGGAAGAAGCTGCCAAAGGAAGATCAGAGAACAGTGGAAGAAGAATGGGGAGATTTTAAGAGGGCTCTAGTTGAGGCAGCTGAGACTGTGTGCGGAAGAACTAGCACAAAGAGGAGAAGTAAGGAAACCCCATGGTGGAACAACATATGTAAAGAGGCAGTACTTCGAAAGAACACAGCCTTCAGAGAATGGTTCCAGACCCGAACAGAGGAAGCTAGGGTAAAATATAAGGGAAGCAAGAAAGCGGCACAGACCATAGTAAGGGCGGAGAAGAAGTGGATGGAAAAATGGACAAGAATGTTAGAAGAGGACAGTGAAGGGAACAAAAAAGTACTTTACACCATGGTAAGAAATAAGAGGAACGACAGAAGCGAGTGCCTGAGGATCATGGATAATAATGGAAGAGTTGTGGAGGAAATGCATGAGCTCAAAAAGATTTGGAAGGAGTACTTTGAAGATCTGTTGAATGCCGTCAAGCGGGTAACTAACAGCGATGGAGAGCCTAAGGCAGCAGACGATTATAATAGTGGGGAAATTGATGATCTAACTTGGAATGAAGTGGAAGAAGCCATAAAGAGGATGAAAGGGGGCAAGGCACCAGGTTGGGACGAAGTAACAGTGGATATGATACGAGCAGCAGGAGAAGTAGGAACCCAGTGGCTATACAGAGTGCTGAGGGTGGTGTGGAAGGAGAACAGAATTCCTGAGGATTGGAAGAAAGGAATTATAGTCCCGATCTTCAAGAAAGGGGATAAAAGGAGATGTGAGAACTACAGAGGAATCACCCTGCTATGCCACTGTGGAAAAATCTATGAAAAGATCCTGGAGAAGAGAATAAGAAGCAGTATTGAAAGTAGACTGCAAGAGGAGCAGTATGGTTTCAGACCGGGAAGATCAACAGCGGACCTCATACTTGCGGTAAGGCAACTGCAGGAAAGGCACTATGAGTACGGGAAGGACTTAATCATGGCCTTTTTAGATATTGAGAAGGCGTATGACAGTATCTGTAGGGACAAGCTCTGGGATGTGCTGAACGCAAAAGGGATAGATGAAGAGATAACACGAAAAGTCAGAAAAATGTATAAGGGAAGTGAAAGTTGTGTGAAAGTGGGGAGGGAACGTACTGCATGGTTCAAGCTGGAAAATGGGCTGCGACAGGGAAGTGCACTTTCGCCTTTATTGTTTATTATTGTTATGGATGAAATCCTACAGCAAGTATCAGATGCAATTGGAGATCATAAAATGAAAGCAGTGCTTTTTGCCGATGACCTGACGTTATGGGGAAATTGCGAGAAGGAGGTGCAAGAGCAGTTAGATGTATGGGAGGCAACGGCAACACAATATGGAATGCATTTCTCTGCAAAAAAAAGTGAAATAATTGTCACAACAAGGAAGAAGAATAGGCCAAATGTGGATATAACTTGTGGAGGGGAAAAACTACAAGTGGTAGAGAACTTCAAGCACCTGGGAAGCATGATTGAAAGTAAGGGGGGAAACGCAATGGAAATAAATGAAAGGTGCAGAAAAGCAGGGCAGTTCTTCAAATGCATTAGGGGGCTTATTTGGAGCAAGGAGGTGCCACAGAAATCCAAGGGAATTATATACCGAACCTACTTTGTCCCCATATTGGCATACGGAAGTGAGACATGGGTAATGCACAAAAGCGACAAAAGTAGAATACAAGCTAGTGAAATGAAGTTCCAGAGGAGCAGGTTGAGTGTAACAAGACGAGACAGATTGCGAAATGTGTATGTGAGGGAAAAACT
Organism: Schistocerca americana; assembly: GCF_021461395.2. Lineage (NCBI taxonomy): Eukaryota > Metazoa > Arthropoda > Insecta > Orthoptera > Acrididae > Schistocerca > Schistocerca americana. The sequence goes on from NC_060122.1 coordinate 497,361,324, forward strand.
AAAGGAGGAACCAGTACAGGACAGGATAGAAAAATCAAGACTGCAGTGGTATGGACACATGAAGAGAATGGATGAGGGAAGAATTCCAAAGAGGATGTTTGATCTGCAACTGGAGGGGAAGAGGCCCAGGGGAAGACCAAGAGATAGATGGGTGAAGGGAGTGAAGGAATGTGTGACGAGAAGAGGAGAGAACTGGACGAAGGTGGAAGAGGGGGAATGGTAGAAAGACAGAACATGATGGAGAGGCTTGTGTTCCCGACAGACCCAGCCAGTGGCTGGAAACTGTCCAAGATGATGATGATGAAGAGAAGCGCAATAGCTGAGATACGTTCCAGGTTGAACAGAAGAAAACATTTGGTGGCAATCAGCAGCTTAGTGGAAGCATTATACCTGAAGAACAGGGCTCAATGACAGGTGAAAATGCAAAAACATGCGGAATGTTTTGGCCCTAAGCCACATTGTGAATCTGAATACGACACAAGTTAACAAAATCTCACACTTGCTGAAATCAGTTCCAGATAACATGTACCAAGCTCTTCTCATAAAGGACATCACAACTGACAAAGTCTTTACGTGGTGGCAATGCATCAAGGAAATTCAACAGAAAAGATATTGATGAAAGTAATATGACTTAAGTTCCCAAAGTGGTCCCTATGGCAGTTGGGGAACACGAACCACAACCTTGCCTCTCTCATATACCAGGTAGTACGAGAACAGGTACAGTGTTTCATGGCAGCCAGAACTATCAGACCGAGTAGGCAAGATACAGCAGCCATGAATGTCGACCCCAAATGTCAGGAGGTAATACAGAATCTTGATGAAGAAGTGTATCAATTTTTAGCACCAGTCTCTGCCACCAACCAAACACACCTGGATGAATGGACTCAGGCAACTTGGACTTAAACTGTTAATGTCAAACAACAACCCAGAATCTGATCAATGCAGGTACAACCAGCTCCTCTGCCAAATATAATGCCTCAAAGAAGAACAAACATTTGAGGACAGGGGATAAAATACTGGCACGTTTCCACTGGAGCACCCTAGACACATTGTACACCCCTCCAGAGAGAGGAAAGGAGTTTTTAACCGTTACTACACCAACAGATATCAATCATCACAACAGTTATATTCGTGTCAGACAACTGCAGACTACTATAGTTGAACTGTAGGACAAAGCCCATGGCAGTACCCTAGAAAGCGTCACTTTCCAACACAATGTAGCCATTCCCCATTACTGTAAAGATTTAGCAGCTGCTTGCCTAGCCATTGAATTCAGAAGAACTAAGTAAAGCAACCTCCTATAAAAGTGAGGCCAGGCCACCATAGATGAAAATCCTGAAAGGATGACAGTCACCAAGGTGTCAGGAAATCTCACTGACATCACCACCAATGTCCAATCTGTCCAAGTGCTAGTTTACTCAGGGGCTTCCTTTTCCATAATTTCGAATTATTATCACCAACATCTAATAATGATTATGCTCTCTGATATGAAAGTGATTGTGCTGAAAGTTGCAAATATGAAACGTGTCCATATGACATAAATATGTACTCTAAGAATGGCTACCACTGACAGAACACGTCCTTCTGAATTTGTTGTTTTAACAGAATGTAGTCATAATGTTATTCTTTGATGGAACTTCTTGCAGGCATCATAAGCAGTCGCAGACTGTGGAAGACCAGAGATCCACATTGACAGAGCTATTCCAATGAGTATATATAACACCCACTGCTCTGGTGGCTGGTTGCAGTTGAAGATGTTGATATCCCACTGTCATCAGTGAGGCAAGCTGTAGTCAACAATCAAGATTATTTATTAAACCAGGGCTTCCCAACCTTTTCAACTGGTGGACCCCTTCTTCAGTCGAAAATCCATAGCGGACCCCTAGTCAGTCAAGAGCACAGTAACTTTAAATTTCAGAGCGAAGCCCATGGGAACTGAAAGCTTCTTAATGCAAGTGCCATGTTCCCAATGACACCCACCCCCCCCCCCCGCCCCCCCCCCCCCAGGGAAGACAAATGGAATATTCCAGAATTTGAAACACGAACGGCTGCTAGCATGAGTTTCTTAGAAGTAGATACCTTAGGGGTTGCGAAGCAACTCAAATCGCTTGATATGGGCAAGTCTTCAGGTCCATATTGTATACTGATTAGGTTCCTTTCAGATTATGCTGATGCAATAGCTCCCTACTTAGCAATCATATACAACCGCTCGCTCACCGATAGATCTGTACCTACAGATTGGAAAATTGCGCAGGTCGCACCAGTGTTTAAGAAGGGTAGTAGGAGTAATCCATCGAACTACAGACCTATATCATTGACGTCGGTTTGCAGTAGGGTTTTGGAGCATATACTGTATTCAAACATTACGAATCATCTCGACGGGAACGATCTATTGATACATAATCACCATGGATCAGAAAACATCGTCCTTGTGCAACGCAGCTAGCTCTTTATTCGCATGAAGTAATGGCCGCTATCAACAGGGGATCTCAAGTTGATTCCGTATTTCTAGATTTCCGGAAAGCTTTTGACACCGTTCCTCACAAGCGACTTCTAATCAAGCTGCGGGCCTATGGGGTATCGTCTCAGTTGTGCGACTGGATTCGTGATTTCCTGTCAGGAAGGTCGCAGGTCGTAGTAATACGGCAAATCATCGAGTAAAACTGAAGTGATATTAGGTGTTCCCCAGGGAAGCGTCCTGGGACTTCTGCTGTTCCTGATCTATGTAAATGACCTGGGTGACAATCTGAGCAGTTCTCTTACGTTGTTCGCAGATGATGCTGTAATTTACCATCTAGTAAGGTCATCCGAAGACCAGTATCAGTTGCAAAGTGATTTAGAGAAGATTGCTGTATGGTGTGGCAGGTGGCAGTTGACGCTAAATAACGAAAAGTGTGAGGTGATCCACATGAGTTCCAAAAGAAATCCGTTGGAATTCGATTACTCGATAAATAGTACAATTCTCAAGGCTGTTAATTCAACTAAGTACCTGGGTGTAAAAATTATGAACAACTTCAGTTGGAAAGACCACATAGATAATATCGTGGCGAAGATGAGCCAAAGGTTGCGTTTCATTGGCAGGACACTTAGAAGATGCAACAAGTCCACTAAAGAGACAGCTTACATTACACTCGTTTGTCCTCTGTTAGAATATTGCTGCGCGGTGTGGGATCCTTACCAGGTGGGATTGACGGAGGACATCGAAAAGGTGCAAAAAAGGGCAGCTCGTTTTGTATTATCACGTAATAGGGGAGAGAGTGTGGCAGATATGATACGCGAGTTGGGATGGAAGTCATTAATGCAAAGATATTTTTTGTCGCGGCGAGATCTATTTACGAAATTTCAGTCAAAAACTTTCTCTTCCGAATGCGAAAATATTTTGTTGAGCCCAACCTACATAGGTAGGAATGATCATCAAAATAAAATAAGAGAAATCAGAGCTCGAACAGAAAGATTTAGGTGTTCGTTTTTCCCACGCGCTGTTCGGGAGTGGAATTGCAGGGAGATAGTATGATTGTGGTTCGATGAACCCTCTGCCAAGCACTTAAATGTGAATTACAGAGTAATCATGTAGATGTAGATTTGGACTATGTAATGCTTCAGCCACCTTCAAATGTATGATGGAGAATCTGTTTTGACACTGTCATTTTAAAATACATTTGAAGAGCATCAAAGCCACCTGACAGCCAAGTTAAAGTGTATTCAGATTGCAGGCCTCTGCCTGACTGGGGGGAAAAAAAGCCTCTAATGCTCAAGAAATAAAAATCTTGGGACCTCTAGTGAATGGCAGTGGAGTCTGTCTCAATCCAGAGAAAATAAGAGCAGTCACACATTTTCCGATTCCTTGGCACATCTGTGATGTACAATGTTTTCTCAAAATGTGCTCATACTACTGGCGATGAAAAGGCGATTCTGTAACCAACGCACATCCCTTCCAAGAACTACTGCAGTGAAATGCCAAATTTTCCAGGTACGATATGCAAAAAAGATCTTTGTTTTTAAGGAGACACGAAGGTCTTCTCCACTGCTAGTACTGTACGACAAGAATACCAAGACAGAACTTACACCGGCACTAACGATTTTGGGATTGGTACAGTTCTAGCATAAATTCAGGAATGTGCAGAAATTATGATGGCTGACATCTATTATTATTTAAATTTATCTCACAACAAGAAGATCATGAAATCTTTCTTTTATAAGTTGCAAAAATACATCAAGAGGACCAGGAATAAACTCATCGCAATTGAGAGGAATGGTCACCTAAATTAGACAATATCTCTGAGTTCCGCATTGAATTATCAGCAAAGACCGCATGTAATATTTTCTCTTCTACTCATATTTGTATCTAATTACTTTCTTTCTTAAGAGAGAGAGAGAGAGAGAGAGAGAGAGAGAGAGAGAGAGAGAGAGAGAGAGCTTCAGCTTGTGTGGCTGCATTTCATACACATATCTATTACAAATTTATCTACATCACGAAATAAAGTGTTGGACTTCGAAGTAAATAAACTATGCATGCATTTTGTAGAATAGTGGATACAAGCAATGGCTGTTAAGAATGAAAAAAGTTAACGCCATTGAGCAAGCCCACAAAAGCTTACACTAGTACAATTACAGTGGCCATATTCAACTTTAATATTTTAATATAGTAAATTATAGGAAATGACATAAAAAAGATTGAACGAATATTTTCAACAATTATTACTGTATTTCAATTAGAAATAGACACTTAACATTTATCAGAACGAAGACAGCAATCACAATGGTAATCGTAAATACAAACAGAAGAAAATGGAATAGAATGAACAAGTCATTATTGCGAATAATTACATATACTGAAACATTAAACAAAACAGGAGCACTAGCTCCTTACTGTACGCTTACAAACATAAAACATAAGACTGTAGAATACAGTTATTTCCATCATATATGTAGAATTACTTTGAGAAATGAGAATCTTTCTTAAATTACTAAGCTGTTCATAAAAAGCTGCCACAATAGCATGCAACAGAAGGACACTTCTATAATTCGAGTCAAAAACAGCTGCCAATGTGAGTGACAAAGAAGTTTTGTGGTGTTGCGAAACAGCTTAAATGACATAATACAGGCAAGTCTTCCAGTATAGACTATATACCAGTTATACTCCTTTCAGAGCATGCTGATATAACAGCTCCATTCTTGGCAATCATACACAACCCCTCATTCGACAGAATCCATACTTAAAGACAGGAAAAGGTGTGCAGGTCATACCAATACTCAAGAAAGGAAATAGAAGTAATCCGCTGAATAACAGGTCCATATCACAGACATCGATTAGCAGTAGGATTTTGGAACATGTGTTCAAATATTATGAATTACCTTGCAGAAAAGTGTCTATTGACACACAGTCAGCACAGGCTCAGAAAATATCATTCTTGTGCAAAACAACCAGTTCTTAATTCTCATAAAGTAATGAGTGCTATCAACAGGAATCTGAAATTGACCCATGTTTCTACATTTTCAGACAGCTTTTGACACAGCTCCTCACGAACAGCTCCTAATCACTCCATATTCCTATGAACTATAATCTCAGTTTGCAATTGCATTCACAATTTTCTGCCAGAAAAGCCATCTTGGTTTGTTGACAGATGACGCTGTCATTTAGAATCTAGTGAAGTCATCAGAAGATCAAAACCAATTGGAAAATGATTTGGACAAAATATCTGTATGGTGCAAAAAGTAGCAACTCATCCTATATAATGAAAAGCGTGGGGTGTACAACGTATAGTTATTATTAAGTATTGTAACAGCCACAGTTCTTCTTCCGAGGCAGAGGCATGGAGGTGAGGGCTAATGTGCTGTACCGCCAGTGCTGATGTGGTGTCAGTACTGATGATGTGGTGTTTGCCAGATGACTAATTAGCTTTTTCCAATAAGATTGGGTGAGTTTTATCTACAGCGGACTTGGGTGGCGCCTTGCTCTGTTACTGGCCTTGGCACGTCACATCAATCTTGGAGAGACTGAAGTTTTCTGTAGTCTATCCCCCTATGAAGGACCTCTGTATCACTTCTTTTCAATAAATCACTTATACCTTCATTTTATTACCCTAAATTCCAGCCTATCCTGTTGCTCACACTCCTAGCTTGCCCATTTTGTATACTGGTGTGCAGAAGTGGGATCCAACAAGTAACTTCTTAGCCTGTTCACAGCTACTAAAAGACATGGTGCTGTGGCTCTATGCTTTCAACATCCTCTGATTTCACTATGTCACACACACCAGGGAATGCAATGCGAGGAGTAAGTAGTTCTCATTCTTGCGCAGCTGGCTGTCATTCGACATGGTAATCTACTGCTATCAATTCAAATTGGCCAGCTATAACACTGCATACAGGGGTGCCCATGCCCATGCACTTAGCAGATGGGGTATCTGACCACCTGGATAGATGTGTGCCTGCCTGTTTGTTGTAGGACACGGTCATGGGTTGGTTCCTGCTCTCGCCACATTTTGATCACACTTTGTTAGCTAGCTGTGCTCTGTAGTAAGGACGACAACATCATCATCATCATCATCATCATCATCGATAGCTGAAGATGTTGATGGTGAATGTTGAACTGTTATTATTCTGTGCCTCCTCGATGATTGATAAGCCAGAAAACGGAATAAGAATACCCACGAATATGTTCAAAATGTAGCTTCATTTAGAGCTTAATAGCATCACTAGATGCAGCCTGGCTCAACTCACTTTCAATGAAGCAACCTTTGGCCAACAATAATTGTTTATCATTATTGATTTGTTGATTTAGTTGACTGAAGTGTGGCACTTTATGGTTTATTTTACTACTTTATTCTATGTGTAAAAGTTGGGGGAATTTTCAGAATGAAAGTTAAGACTGCCATATCTGCAGCCAGCAGACAAGTATGATTATCAAGATGTAAAAGAAACAAAGTTTATTTCCTGCAAGTAAACACAAGACCCTTTCCAGCAGTGGTGACCTGCAGGCTGAAGGCCTAATTAAGAAACAATAACTGTGCTGAAGGTCGGATTAAATATTTTCTGGTTAAATACAGGGTGTTTCAAAAAGGACTTTACAACATTAAAAATCCATATAAATTTATTGAAAGAAGATATAGAACAGTGTTTAGTGTTATTTTGCAGGGAAACACCTCAAGTTTTTTTACCAATGGAAGCAATTCCATTGGGTATACTGCACATATCCCATTGGAAGCCAGTTTCTTTCTAAACTCGCTGTAGCATTGCTGGTAAACTTGATCAGTAGCAGCGTAAATTCTGGCTCTAAGTTCAGGTAGAGAAGCAGGCACAGGAGGTACAAACATGATATCCTTGATGAATCTCTATAAAAAAAATATCGAGTGGTGTCAGGTCTGGGGAATGTGGGGGCCATGCAATTGGCACATCACAGCCAATCCATTGACCTGGAAAGCAGTCAATGAGAAAATCCCGGCTGTCAGCCAGGTAGTAGGATGATGCACCATCTTGCATGAAGTAAACATTTCGTTCTTGGTCATCCTCATCTGTGGTATCAAAAATTGCTGTAACCTATCCAGTATATTATCCTGTTGATGGTTCTCTCGCAGAAAAAAAAGGAGCCATACAGTTTGTTCTTGTTCAATGCACAAAAAATGTTCAGTTTAGGGCTATCACGAACAGATTGCAATGTTTGATGTGGATTTTGACTGCCCCAAAACCTATAGTTATTTGTGTAACCTTGCCATTTAAGTGAAAAGTCAACTCATCCGAAAAGATCATTTTGTCCAAGAATTGTTCATCCTCATTTAATCGATTTAACATATCCACACAGAACTTCTTGGGAGCAATTTTATAAATGTCTTTTATTGCTTTTACGATCATCAATTTGTATGGTTTCAAATGCAAAAGGTTTCTCAACACACGCAAACAGTCATATGTGGGATTTGCAGTTCATGAGATACTTGATGGGTTGATTTCGAGGGCTGTTGACTGTGTGTGGTCTCACTCGCTCAATACAGTCATCAGATGTGCTTGAACAACCTGATGATTTCCCATGTTTTTACAAAATATTTATGCCACTCATAAATTGTAGGCATACTAGAAAAATCTTTAGCATACTTGGTATGGAAATTACACTGAACAATTGTCACCGACTTCAATTCTCTAAACCAAAACATACAGCTAGCACGCTCGGATCCAGTGAAGACAGCTATCTTTAACGCAACTGCCGCTAGTGTTCCTTATGGTGTGATTCGGCACTAGTGAACTATGCATGACAAAACTTGATGTATTTCCCTACAAACTGACACTACAATCACCACTGTAGGTACTATGAATTAATTTATATGAATTGTCAAACATGTTAAGTCCTCTTGAAACACTCTTTATATATATGTGGTGTGTGTTTTTTCAGAAATGTCCAAAAGAACAGAAACAATTTTTGATACAGCAATTATTATGAATTAAGACACACAGAGTGATAGACACTGGCTGCACGCGGACACTGAAATCACTGGGGAAAGTTGAAAATTTGTGCCAAACTGGGAGTCAAACCCAGATCTCCTGCTTACTAGGCACATACTCTGAAAACTGAGCCATCCAGACACAGTGGTCACTGCAACTGCATGGACCAACATAACACATTTCTCGACAGACCCACATTCTCAACTTACTTACACACTACTAATGTAGTGGCCTTGCCTATTATCCTCATTACTTTCGGCATTTTGCTGATTCCTTTAAGAGTTCGACTGTGGTGAGCATCTGCATGTCCAAAAGAACAGATGCACACCACACTCAAACTCTTACGGGAGTGGGTGAAATGAAGCGAGTAATGTGGATAATGGGCAAAGGGCACTGGACTAGTAGTGCGTGGATAAGCTGAGAGTTTGGATCCAACAGGAGACATGCTAGGGGAGTCGGTGCAGTTGCAATGAGCACTGTGTCTGGATGGCTCAGTGGTCAGAGCATCTGCCTAGTTAGGAGGAGACTTGGGGTTCAACTCCTGGTCCAACACAAATTTTCAACTTTCCCCAATGATTTCAATCAATGACCATTTGCAGCCAATGCCTGCCATTTTTTGTGTCTTCTGGTCAAATGCCCAGACAACAAAATAACTCTTTGCAGAAGGCCAGTTCTATTAACAACAATAGTTATTACATTGACTGATTAGTTCTGGTGAAAGGCTAGTATTGAAAACTACTGAAACGAACAGAAACTAGGCTGTCAGGTGTCAACATAACCCCAAATAATGACAAGTAGGTCAATTACTGTTCTGGAGTTAAACACCAATCACTGATAGTCAAGGTCCACAATGGCCGAGATTATTTAGAGTTCATTGTAACCGCCAACAGGCTGGCCCCTTCTTGGTCAAGGACCTGCCTGACAGAGCAGTTTTGCAGATGGCTGGTGGGCGTAGGAGCTTGGGTGAGATGTACTAAAGACAGTTAGGACTAGAGTTCACAGTAAATATGTATGTAGCCGAAGTACTTCAGTTGCCTACAGAATTATTAACAGTAATTCTGTTGTGAATAAGGCAAATATGGATCAATTAGATCAACAGCACTAGCAAATTGCTGTGCTCATATTAGAAAAGCAACAACTGAAGGAAAGTTTAATACAGGCAGTTGCAGGAGCAGCAGTATCTCATGGGGAAGGAAAAATGCAAACCCATCTCTCTGTAGCAATTGATTCAAATCCATCACCTGTGGCAATGGCAGTTAATCCAGTAGTAGGCGTTTCCTTGAGTGATTTTATATGATCTTTTTCAGGAAAATGAAATGAAAATGTGCACACATTTCTTCAAAATATTAGAGGTACAGGACATACATGTGCATGATCGCACGTGTTTCAACTGAATATTAAACAATGGAAAATCCAGGACAGAATAATTACAATATTATGAAAATGGTATACTGCTACTCACCATACAGTGGTGATGTTGAGTCACAGACAGACACAATAAAAGAACTGCTAGCAGCCTTTTCATTTCATTATGCCTGTCTAAAACTCAATATCTCCACTACATGGAGAGCAGCAAAAACTCAACATCTCCACTATATGGTGAGCAGCAATCTATCCTTTTCAAAATACTGTCAACTGAATATTATTCAACTTAAATTGTCTGGTGATGCCAGGATAGAGTCAGTAGATTCACTTTGAAAGGCTTTCTCTTTTGCAACATGTGTGTGCGGATTAGTAGAACATTTCACAGACATAAAAAGCGTTAGTTTTTATCAGGATAAGTTACCCACATTGAACAAAATCCTGCTGAAGACTTTGAATCACTTGCAGACAGATTCCATGTGGTTTCTTGCCAGGCATATATGTCAACAGAATGCCAAGAACGTTAATGATATCTTACTTCGTGAGGCAGTGGCCTACTCAACTGATGTCTTTTGTGAAGAGAGATTGATACCAGAATAGAGGACGAAACCTAGTTCAAGTCCTTTGCCTTACAAGAAGCATTACAGCTCGCTCTATTACGGAAGGAAGCAAACCAATTTTTAACAACTGCAAGAAATGGGACTGAAGTGTGCCATGTTTTCAAAACCAGCATCTCGTGTAATCATTGCCTATGATCAAGATACTGTCCACACAAACGCCAAGTGCCGCATTTTGTGCATTTCAGAGAAATAGGACATATTCAACAGGCATGCTCTAAGCTACAATACCAGTGAAATAGGAACTTGGTGAGTATTAGAGATAGCCAAAGAGGAAATAACATAGGTCAAAATTTGAGAAACTAGTCAGGTGACGGAGTATTTTCCGCCCCAGGCTCTCATTGAGTTTGGTTAATCTGGTGAGGAGCCAAGGATTAGAAAAGGTAGGAAATGTGAAATCGATCAGAAAATTTGATAATAAAAAAGTGAAGATACTTTTTGATACCAGAGTGCAGGTGGGTTTATTATTCACCCCGCTTAGCAATGAGCATACCTTGCGGTGGCCTTGCTGATGTCCGTGTGGAATCCAAAGGGAAATAATACTCTCTGTAGCCTTGTGGGAGATTAAATGCTGACTGATGAGGAAAATTTGCACTTAAAGTGGAAGTCATGGGAAAAATCCAGAATCTGATTAGCACCTAGGGAGTGATTTCCTGTGCTGTATTCGTGATGCTGCTGGCTTTAGTTTGCGTACTGTTGACCAAGAATTCCTATTTGGCAGTGACAGCACTGTAAATGCATCTGAGAAGATAGGAAAGGGTCCGTCCTACTATTCTCAGAAGACTGATTCACTTCAGTGCTTAAGTCAACTGAATGCAAAACATTACGTGGTGGAATGGGAAGGAGTCTCTGGGCAAAGTTTGAATCTTAATTCCCCATGCACTCAGTTATTCTGGTACATCCGACCTCCAAGAACCAGTCATTGGTGAGTTTCAAGTATATGTGAAAAGAAGTATAGATCAACCAGTTGTACTGAAAGAAGAAATATTTTTCTTGGTTAGTACTGACAATTTTGGCAGGACAGACGTCATGATACTCAAGGGAACAATTTTAGCAAGTACACAAGAGTTACTGGAAATGAAATGTGGGATAGGTTGATGCATCTGCCTGAGAAGGATGGAAGTTTGTTGTATTCGGTACTTGAGGAGTTTAGGACAGTTTTTGAATAACAGAGGGATCTGCTTGCTACCAGTCTGACACTCCATGAGAGTCCCACCAGACGCGCTAGACCAATCAGTCAAAAACCATATAGAATTCCACATTATTAGCAACCTGTGGTTGAGCAAAGCATTAAAAACAGATGGAAGCAGGGATAATAAAACAGTTGTGCAGTTCCTGGTCTTCGCCTGTTGTCATCATCCCAAAATGGACACCAAGATGGAGAAAAAGCTTACTGAAATGAGCTTACATGCAAGCTTTGAATAAAGTAACAATTCTCATATCACTTCCCAAGAATAGACGATATATTGGACCATTTAGGCAATTGTCAATATTTCACGATGCTAGACATGCATTCTGGCTATCACCAAATACCCCTCACCCCTTCAGATTGTGAGAAAACTGCATCTGTCATACCATCAGCGCACTATCCATACCTGAGGATGCTTTTTGGATTACAAAATGCACCTGTGGCATTCCAAACAGTTTGTGGATTTATTGCTGAGGAGACTGAAACCTTCAGTGTGCCTAGTGTAACCACATGACATTATTGGGTTATCCAATTCCCTACAGGAACATACACGAAATGCTTAGCTCCGCCTGAAATGGGAGAGCTGCAAATATTCAGAGCCACAGGTTAATTACTTGGGCCACATAAATTTGAGTGATGGGGTTCAACCTGATCCACGATTAACTGATGCAACAAAAGACCAGCAAACTATTTCTATTATTTTGTGCAGAACACATCACTATTGCCAAAACTCTTACCAAATTGTTAAAGAAAGGAGTACTATTTATATGGACTACTGAGTGTGAAACAGCAATGGTTATGTTAAAAGGAATCCTAACATAAACACCTATTTTGGCCTACCCTGATTTTGAGAAGCCCATCATACTCTCGTGTGATGCCAGCGATTTTGCAATTGGGTGTCTTCTTCGTCAAGTACATGAAGAATTTGAACGAACCACTGGGTATGAGTCCAGGCAATTAAATCAAGCCGACCTCAACCACAGAACAACAGAGAAGGATCTATTAGCTCTGGTGCTTGGCATGAACTACTTTAAATATTATATGAGAGAACATTTACTGTTGTGACTGATCATGGGAGCTTAATGTGCCTGTTGAACCTGTTCTAGTAGCAGACTGTATAAGTAGTCCCTTAGTTGAGTGAGTAATTATTAATCAGTAAGGTACAGCCAGGAAAGTTCCATCAAAATGCTGACACCTTCATTAAATCGAAAAATTCAGTGTATACTTGCTGACAAAGTCCTGATTGTTGAACCAGAGAAAGAATAGCATGAGGATGAAGAATGCAAGAAATCTGCAGCATCCTCAGACTTCAAGGTTGTTGATAAAATCCTTAATCGTAAAACACCCCAAGGCAGTTGGCTGATTATTCTGAAATCCATTAGAGAAAGTCACACGACACATGACAGTATACAAAGCACGCTATATTCATAAGAAGGCAATAACTTACAATTGGCCTCACAGTTCTGGTGGCCTACTTGTAAAACGAACACCAAAAGTTATGTAAGGTCTTGCTTCCGGTGTGCACAAAGGACACGATATGTAAAACCAAAAATTATATTTCAGACTCCTAGACATCACTACACATTTGAAATTATTGCCCTTGATGTCATGAGACCATTCCCGATTTCACCTCAAAATATCAAATGTTTTATCATTTACTGATCACTTATCCTCATTTCTTAATTATGGTGCCTCTGGCAGACACGACTGCGTAAACGGTCGCCAAAGCTTTCATGACATCTTATTTTACTGCACTGAAGCCCTAAAGCCATTATAACAGATCACAGCAGTAACTTATCATCATCTCTTTTCACGTACGTTTACAAATTATTAAAAATCAAGAAATGGCAAACTACCCTCTTCCAGCCAAAAAGTAATGGCTGTGTACAGCAAGTCCATAAGTCTATTTGCTGTCGTATTATGTGCGTCAAAGTTGTACAGACTGAGACAGATTTTTCCAGTTCATCTTGTCTTCGTATAATGCGAAAGAGCATAAATCAATCAGCTGCACTCAATTCGAGGTGGTATACAGATGCAAAAATCCATTCACCATTCAAACTAGACAAATTGTCACCATATATTTATGCTCCAGTGGTAAAACAGCTGTTCCAATGGTTGAGAGCTGTTTGGAAACAGGTAGAGAAAAATCAATGCATTTGTTGTCTTTAGGCAAAGTACCACGTCAAAAGAATGTGACAGTTCCCGATTATTTTATCAGCCTGAGCAAACTGGGGAAGGTCTAAAAAGTTCACACCTCTCTGGGATTACCGCTGCCAGACTGAGTAGTCGTGGTGCACTTTAACTGGCTGCAACTTTACCAGAGATGACACGGCAGTCATGGACAGAAATTGGCCAACACAGCGCTTCAGATCCGTCGGGCCAGCCACGCATACCAAACCAGCATCCTAGTAGGCAGTGTACTGTTAAGCATCAGTACAGCCTACAGTTGAGACCTTCCAATCAGGTTCATAGTAAGGACTGAATGGCTACCAAGTGTTCAGTAAACAGATTAAGATAGTTATCGATAGCTGCCAGAAGTGCTACCATATCTAATTTATAGTATAACCCCGATTTTATGTTCCCAGAATTAACGTTTTCCCACCGTTTACGACATTTTTTTATAATTCCCACAATGTTAATTTGCACCCGATTTTTGTCAACATATTTATAATTTTCCTGTGTTTTACGCATTACGAAGAAATGTTTCTAGAGGTAAAAATGACCCTTGCAGGATGCTGACTGTCCAGTAGTGTTTACAAATATTACGTGGTTAAGTTTCTTGACACCAGGGCACACTACTCGACTGATCTGATCCGGTAAACATGTAAAAGGTGGAACAATTCGTGGCTTATCTCCCGCTGCTCCAAGCACTACTTGGCTGGTGGGAGTAACCAGGTACATTCGAATAAAGATTCATATCCAATCACAACCATTTCCAAACTTTCTCTAATGTGCAAATGCAGTTTCGTGATTGTTGTGGTCATCATGACGTATTTGTTGAAGAATATTTAGCATGTTTCAGCATTTGGCCACTTGTGGCGCTAGTTGACACCATCATTCACTCTGCGACTTGCGTTGGTCAAATATTTTTCGTTTAAACAGAGCACACGTTATGTATTTTTTTCCTGCTGAGCTAAAAGTGTTTTGAGAATTTATTCTCGTTGTCGAGTGTATTTATGTATGTATTTTTGTGACGTTACATAAACAAACAATGTGACTGATAGTTTTGTGTGTGTGTGTGTGTGTGTGTGTGTGTGTGTGTGTGTGTGTGTGTGTGTGCGCGTGTGGTTTTCCACATAACTGAGAAGGAACAGTACGCGATAACCTCAAAAAGACGACTACAGTGCAAGGGACACAGAATAACACATATTCAAACACCACACAAAACACGTATATACATATTTGAACTTGACAATGAGAAAAAATTTCTTGAAACACGTAGTGCTAAGCATGAAAAAATATGTAGGTAGTACAGTATTTCATTATTTAAATAATGAATGACAGCTGCAGGCTTTCAAAAACATCGATTATGACGTATGAAATTGAGTCAAATGTTCCTACTTCCCATACAGTTTTCAGTTCCAGTTACATCAGCGTTTTTTATTAGATAATAAACCTCTATTAGATAATAAACAAGTCCCTGACAATCTATTGATGTCTGTTATGTACCTATATCATACGTAAAGTGCGAAAATGCAAAGGGGTATCCTATACGTAATTTTACAGATTATAACGTTATTTCCCACATTTTACATTTTCCTGTATTTTACACCATGTTTCTGAAGTTACTTGAAAAGTGTAAAAGTGAGGTTTCACTGTATTTAATTAATGATTAATATATTATTTTTAAATTAATGATTAATATATACATGATTAAAATGATGTGTTGTTCACTCTGACCATAGTTTTCATGTGCACTGAATAAAAAATTACAAATGGTGGACAGCCATCTCAATGATAAAGTTAAGTTATGATGTGTTAACAGAAGTAACCTGTCATGAGGACGACGACGATACGGCAGCTTTTTGTGTTCTTGTGATTTCTTCGTATCTTCTGAGACAAAGACTTGTGTAATACAATATCTTCTGGGTATCCATTACTTTCCTTTCCCTCAGGAAAGTACATACATTTCCATGTGACTTCATGGTGATCTAGAATCATGAGCTACTTGGAGTCAAACTCTTGACTCATCATCATCATCATCCATTATAACAAGCTAATTTCCCCGCTGCAGTATGATCTTGACAGAAGTTTGAGTCTCGGTCCGGCACACAGTTTTAATCTGTCAAGAAGTTTCAAAAGGGAAATCGCATGACTGCTTAGTGACACAATTTTCCTATTCTGGTGCAATTTCACATACACATTGGATACCGTCCACATCCTAGCAGCAACCTGATTATAGTATACCTATTCTCTTTTTAAAAATATGTTTCTCACTAAGCCACAACCAATAGTTCCTATATTTAGATTCTGTCGATCACTTCTGCTTTATAGAGAGTGGTCAAAAACAGTCCGAAAAGCTTGTAACGGTGTTGCAAGAAATGTCGTGTTGAGAAGTAATTGTTAAAAAAAAATCAATACCCTGCACCATTTTCAAGTTAATTAACACTGAAGTTAGCCAATCACATCATTGCACCCACTGCACGCTCAGATTCAAGCAGCCCATTTCAGACTGTGTCATCAAATGTGTTCTCTGTCTGGATTCCTAAAACCAAAAAAGAGAGTGATACAAAAACTGGACATGGGTCGGTAGTAAGGCTCTTACGCAAGACAAAGGTTGAGCAGTACATGTACAAGCTTCATTCAAACAAAACCTGGTCAGTGCGTCTACCTTTGCCTTACACGTAAAAGGTGGCACCACGTAACTGCGGGTATGGTGGTGCCATCTATTGGTAGAGAGACTGATGCGTGTGCACCATTTGATGTTGCATAGCAACAGTGTGGTTTCACGCCAAAGAGGAGATGACCACACAAGTTATCGACCAATACCGAACATACAGGCGAGTAAGCAGGAATAACGAGGAGTGATTTGATTTTTGGCAGTGGAGGGAGTTAGGCCGTCAAATGTATCAACGGGTGAAGGCTGTGTACGATGAGTACAGTCTCAGTCATTCATTCAAGTGTTGTGGAATGGCGCAAACGATTCCTTGAGGGACGCGAGTCACTGGAAGATGATGCTCGTCCTGGTCAGGCTCATCAGTTGTGGAAGTGAATGCTTTAGTCTTGGATAACGGCAGAATCACTGTAGACGAGATCCATTGGTTACTGGGTATTAGCATGGCCACACACCATAATCCATGAACACTTGAACTTTTGAAAAATCTGTGCACAGTGGGTTCCCCACCAACTGACTGCCGAACAGCGCAATACTCGAATGGCGCTTTCTTTGAGTCATCTGCTACATTATCATGAGGAAGAATACAGCTTTCTCTTGTGTATTGTCACAGGTGAAACATGGTGTCACCATCTTGAACTGGAAAGCAAGCATCAGAGCAAGCAGTGGAAATATGCAACTTCACCTCCTCCAAAGAAATCAAAGGCCATGCACACCAGTTCTGGTAAGGTCATGATGTCCTCCTTTTTTTACCATAAGGGCCCATTGCTTGTCGAGTTCCTGGAACAGGGTACCACCATCAATGCCCAGTGTTATCAAGCCACTTTACAGAATCTTAGACGAACCACCAAGTCGAAACGCCAAGGCAAGTTGTCCAATAGTGTCATCCTCCTGCATGATAATGTCCGCCCACACATGGCCAATTCCATGAAGACAACATTGCAGAAGTTTCAGTGGGAAAGTGCTGGAACATCCATCGTGTGACTTTCTTAGCTTGGACCTCTAAAACAAGCTATTCGCGGACATCGATTCGCAACGCACGATGAAGTGTGTGACTGAGTCCAGGCCTGGATCCGTCAGCAGCCTACTAGCATCTTCAAGGATGGAATTGACCAGCTAGTGTCGCAATGGGATAAATGTGCCAACAGTTTTGGCCACTATTTTTGAGTATGTGTACTGTGTATAACTACATTTTTGAGTTAACAAAATCATTAGTGTTACTTTACACTAGTGACTGGGTTTAATTTGAATGCTCCTTCAATGCTAGTTAACTCAGAAATGGCACAATATATCAATTTTTTTCTTAACAATTATTTCTCAGCATAACCTACCCTGCAACACGCAACACTCTTACAAGCTTTTCAGACTGTTTCTGAGCACCTCCGATATTAATCAACCTTTTACCCGTGGCTTTGCCCACATACGCATTCGACACACATACTGAATACACCTTACCTCCCCCTGCCCCCTCTGTGTGCACCTCTTCCTCCCTCTGTCTGCCATTTCAACCTCACACCTCCATCCCCCCCCCCCCCCCCCCCCCCCCCAACAGCTCTGTCCATCCCCGCCTTTATCCATCTCAACCTGTTCCCGCCATGCTCATCAGTACATGTAGCCCCTGCAATACAGTTCAATAAAGCAGACCAATACTACTCCCACAACACACCTGTGGGGCCCAGAAAACCTCTTCTTGCTCCTGCAGAGAATGGTTGATTTGACAGGCAGTTCCCACACAACGCGCCCCTTAAATTATCTGACTGAGAATGCCCGCACTGACACACCCAAGTGTCACTCATCACTGCCGCACTTCTGCATCTTGTCCCAGCTCAGCTCTTCTGCTGTTCTTACGCACTCTTCTGCTGTCACCAGCAACCATCAACTCTTATTTAATGTCACATGTTTTCTATTTATGAAGTTAACATCTCTGAGAGCAACCTGACCTGCTGCGAAAACTAGCAAATTCTACCAATGGTGAATTAATCGCTTGTTTAGAACAGTCATAATACAAAGGGCAACTCTCGCTGGAAGAAGCAAGTCCCTACACCACAGAGTTGCCCTGCCTAATCTCTGTACTGAAGGAAACTATAGCCCCCAAGGGTACACAGACCCTGATGTGTAACTGTGTATGATTAACCCAATATTGGTTGTGCTTACATATGTGCAAACTGCTTATACACAGGATGACTCACCTAAAACTTGCACTGCAAATACTGTGTAAGTGGAAAGTGCTATTGACGTGTGGTTTTCACAGAATAGATTGGTAGTCAGGGGCTCGTACCGTTAGCCAATTAACATACTGTAAAAATACTTCAAAAGTGTATTTTTATGTGAACATACACTTTTTAAATGGAACAATATCTATTGATATTTACAGACTAGTACGGTAAATTAGAATGTCAGTGATGTTTGTTGCAGGATTCTAGTGGGAATCGTTTATGAGATACCGAATTTCGAAAAGTTCCCACACTAACACTTATACAATACCTGTGGTAGCACACACTAAAGAACAACACAAGTGCATACACTAGTTATGTGGATTCTGACCAAAAACCACAACTGATCATCACAAGTTGTGTTCAAAATGACCACTGGCAGTGGAAATACACACTTCCAGTCTGGCATGGAACGAGCGCTGCACACATGCAAGCATTTCAGTGGAGATGTCCAAGCAACCTGCAGTAATGCATTGTTGCACATCATCAGAGGTATTTCGTTAAAGTCAGTACTGTCATTAGTGCCATTATCAAGTGTAATGTTATACAGTGCTTAAGATGGCATACTGTCACATTTAAAATAAATATTAAATAAGTTTTTAAAATAAATGTAACACTGCAAATAAAAAACAGTATAATGGCGGTACTGACTTTAAAGAAATATATTATGACTGTGGCTCCACATTATGAAAAAATTATCATCAGAGGTAATTGGTATGTCTTTGTAGATAGCATCTTTCAGTTTTCCTCACAGATAAAAGTCTACAGGAAAGGGCCCGCCACGGTACAGATCCTCTATGTCCAATCCAATGATTTGGAAACAATTTATGAAGACGTGCTGTAGTACTTCATGTACTATGGGCTGATCATGCATCATGTTGACACCATAGATTCATCCTAGTCTGCAGAGGAACTTCATTTAGCATCTGTGGAAGATGGTGCATTAGAAAGCTGAAATACTTATAAGGAAGCTGAAATACTTAAGCACGTTCAGTGTTTCATCTATGAAAAATGGGCCTATGAGCTGATGAAGCACTATCCCACGCCACACATTTGCACTCCATGGAGTCCTACGTTTCACCCGACGAAGCAATGTGGATTGTCAACAGACGAATAGAGCATGTGTCAATGGTTTACCAGACCATGATACGTAAATGTGGCTTCATCACTAAGTAAGATACATGATGCATCTGGAGTATCCCTTCTTAATACCCATGTGCAGAAGCTAACACAATTCTCCTACTCAGTTCCATGCAGTTCTTGATAGAGAGAGATATGATAGGTATATAAACAACGTCAATGAAGAATGCACAGGACACTTGCCTGACTCATGCCACTTCCTTATATGATTGTGTGAGATCTAATGTTCAGGTCAACTGCAACAGCAGCAACAACTTTAATTTCCCCTTCTTCTGTCTTCACTTATTCCCTTCAGTTAAGTTGTCTAGTTGTTACTCTACCACTTTTACATAACAGGTTGAAAAGGTTGATAAATAACTGCCACGATTGGTGACATCTATTGGAATACCTTCCTGCATACACCAAACAAGAACAAATTGCATTCTTCCTACACTCTCCATATACCATCAGCTTGTCAGCTTTTCCTGCATTGGTAAATCCCATGGTCCACTCCCGATCTATTGCTTGGATTGTTGCACATTAATTGACTATCAAGTCACCGTGTACTCAAGGAACACACAAGAACACTATAAGCAAATGTAAAAATACTCTACCTAGCAACTATACAGTTTGAGTGGCACAAACATGATATTTTTTAAACAACTCACATTCAAATCCTGCACAAACACCACTGACATTTTAATTTGTTGTACTTTCAGTTTGTTTATCTCACTAGGCATTGTTCCATTTAAAAATTGTTTTTGCATAAAAATACACTTTCTATGTATTATTACAATCTGTTCATTGGCTAACAATACAAGCCCCTGAATACCAATCCACCCTGTGAAAACAGCACATTAATGGCAATTTCCATTTCTGCAATATTTGCGATGCAAGATTTAAGTGATTCACTCTATATATTATATATGTTACTGGAACAAATGTAAAAGATTTGTAAAATGTGGCACCAAATTTCAATTTTTCCAAGTATGTCAGCAGTTGTATTTGAAAAATATATTTTCATTGAATAGTTTATTTTGGGACCTTACTCTCTAACATATGTTTATCTCTGTTAAGGACCAGACTGTGCTGCATTACCTTCATGAACAAGCGCCATTTCACTTGTGTATCAATTTGAGAAATAGGTATGCTTAAAACAACATACACGGTAAGGAAGAACTCCAAGCTAGCATTATCTGATCTACTTATCCCCATCCTCCCACAGTAATGGGAGTTATGATTTTTTCTGTATGTTACGTTTACCTTCTGTGTCCTTGACTGCACACAATGCATATACACAGGTACCTAGATATGTTCTACTAATTTCATATTTATATTAACTTTAGTCTAGCTGACGACTTTTATTTCTCCATAAATGTGCTTCCTACAATGTCCCATTGCTGAAGAGATCAGTTCTATGTAATTCTTATTCAGGATTGGTGCTTGTGAATATGAGTAACTAGAGGAGTTTATCGTCGCTATTATGAAATCGGCAGTAGAAAATGTCTCCCCTTTTATCAGTTAAGTTCTAAAGATAAGATTGATCATTTTGCTACACTTTCCTAGACATAAAAGATAGATATCAGTCTAATGCTCACTTGTTTTCATAATCTAATTTGAAGTAGTTAATTTAGTACCTAATAAAGTACTGTAAGTATATAGCTATTTAGACACCTTAGCATTTGACAATGTAATGAATTAAGTAAATTTAGTTTGAATTAAGTAAATTTAGTTTATGCCAATTTCTCACATTGCCCAGGAAGATATATAAAGCACGTAACTTTAATTTTGTTATTGCTATTCTTAAAGCAACAATATGTTGTCACTTCATCCTCAAAGCAAACCAGACCAAACCACTGCAATTAATCTTAATTTATAACTACACAGTATCAACTAAAAATTTTAAGTTATAATGTTCCATAGCTCCCACTCACCTGTGGGATGAGAATGTAGACCTTCCTAGTTACTGTGCTCACACTAGTCACACGAGCTTCAGCTCAGCTTCATGTGCCTACCAGCCAGTACCAGCTTGGCGGTTACTCTGTCCTGTCTATTGCCTCTTTCGCGCATCGTGCCACAGCCATCACTTATCAGAAGGTCGATCACATAAACGTTACTGCTATTGTTACGTTTGTGGCCTTCGAAAATTGCATAATGTAATGTAATCTCTTTAAATATTTCTTCTTCTTTAATAATCCCTCCCTTAGTTATAAACCTCCAGTCATAGCAAAATCACCATGTCACACGAATCTTTGTGAAGAGCGAAGAACACACAGCATGTAATTATTATTAAGTATTGTAACAGCCTCAGTATTTTCGATCTTTCTTCTGAGGCTGTGGGAGGGAGGCTAGGGCCCACGCACCATACCACCAGTGCTGATGCTGCAGTGCCAATCCTGATGTTGCAGGGTTCTGAAATGACCAATGAGCTTTCACCAATCCGACAGGGCGAGTTTTACCTCTAGTTGGCCTGGGAGGCAACTCGCTCTCTCCGCTACTGGCCTTGGTAATAGTCAAATTGACCTTGGAGAGACTTAAGTTTTCTGCAATGCCTTCCCATATATAGGACCTCTACATCACTTCTTTCCAATAAATCACTTCTGCATCATTTATACCTTCATCTTATTAGCCTCAAATACACAGCCCATCCTGTCGTCTGCACCCCTAGCTTAGCCATTCCGTACAGAGGTTATCCACATGAATACTAAAAGGGATCTAAAAATTTCAGATATGTGATAAATCATACAAATCTAAGGGCTATCAATTCAACGAAATATCTAGTAATAACAATAACAAACAACTTAAATTGGAAAGATCATGTAGATAGTATTGCGGAGAAGAGGAACCAAAGACTGTATTTTATTCGTAGAACACTTCCAAGATGCAACAAATCCACTAAAGGGACTGCTACCGTATTACTGTGCGGTAGGGGATTCTGACCAGACCGGATTGACGGACAACACTGAAGAAATTCAAAAAAGGATGGCTTGTTTTGTATTATCACAAAACAGGGTAGAGAGCATCATGGAAATGATATACAAATTGGAGTGGCAACCATTAAAACGAAGCTGTTTTTTGTTGCAGTGAGATCTTTCACAAAATTTCAATCTACAACTTTTTTCTTCAAATGTGTAAATATCTTGTTGATGCCCACTTACAAAAGGAACATCAAAATAAAATAGGAGAAATCATCGTAATAAAATAGAACAAATTTAAAAGTTTGGTTTTCCAATGCACTGTTTGAGAATGGAACAGTAGAAAATAGTGTGAAAGTGGTTCAATTAACCTTTTGCCAGGCACTTAAGAGTGAATTGCAAGAATAGTCATGTCGATGTACAGGGTGATTCAAAAAGAATACCACAACTTTAAAAATGTGTATTTAATGAAAGAAACATAATATAACCTTCTGTTATACATCATTACAAAGAGCATTTAACAAGGTTTTTTCTTCACTCAAAAACAAATTCAGAGATGTTCAATATGGCCCCTTCCAGACACACGAGCAATATCAACCCGATTCTCCAACTCGTTCCACACTCTCTGTAGCATATCAGGTGTAACAGTTTGGATCGCTGCTGTTATTTCTCGTTTCAAATCATCAATGGTGGCTGGGAGAGGTGGCCGAAACACCATATCCTTAACATACCCCCATAAGAAAAAATCGCAGGGGGTAAGATCAGGGCTTCTTGGAGGCCAGTGATGAAGTGCTCTGTCACGGGCTGCCTGGCGGCCGATCCATCGCCTCGGGTAGTTGACGTTCAGGTAACCTTTTTCGTAGGACTCTCCATACAGTTGGTTGTGGAATTTGCAGCTCTCTGCTAGCTCTGCGAGTCAATTTTCCTGGGCTGCGAACAAATGCTTGCTGGATGCGTGCTACATTTTCATCACTCGTTCTCGGCCGTCCAGAACTTTTCCCTCTGCACAAACACCCATTCTCTGTAAACTGTTTATACCAACGTTTAATACACCACCTATCAGGAGGTTTAACACCATACTTCGTTCGAAATGCACGCTGAACAACTGTCGTCGATTCACTTCTGCCGTACTCAATAACACAAAAAGCTTTCTGTTGAACGGTCGCCATCTTAGCATCAACTGACGCTGACGCCTACTCAACAGCGCCTCAAGCGAACAAATGTACAACTAAATGAAACTTTATAGCTCCCTTAATTCACCGACAGATAGTGCTTAGCTCTGCCTTTTGTCGTTGCAGAGTTTTAAATTCCTAAAGTTGTGGTATTCTTTTTGAATCACCCTGTAGACTACCAGATCCTGAATACTTGCCTTCTTAGCACTAAGCAATTATCACGTGTTTGGGTTCATCAACCAGTCATTCTAGTGAATCTTTTTCAAATAGATTTTTGGCATCAGTAAAACAATAACACTTGTAGTGATGCAATGGAGAAGACTAACTGAACTGTAAATATTCCAAGACTAAAATAATTTCTGACTACAACTCACAATTTTGGGGAAAAACACATGAAGATCATAGATTGAGACAGCTGTTGATAACATCAACCAGCTTTTCTTAAATTTGAGACCAGTGTCTAAGAAATAAGCTAATTCAGTTGCTGCACAAAAAACATTTTCTGAGAAACAACATTTCACATTGAAAGGATATTATACAGTAATTTTTAACAAAGAAAATAAGGATAGGATTGTTTCAGGTGGTAAAAATTATATGTAGGGTCTTTTTTAGCAATTCATCTTACTTCTACTTTTATGGGACACCGCATTCTTACACTAAGTTCATTAGTCTAAAACCCTGTGACTTTTCAGTTATGAAGGGCACTGTCACACACTGCTGACAACCCTCAAACCGAACACTAAACCGCAACAACGAATTCTGCATGAAGCCACAAAGGAATCAAGTTATCAGTATATTTATGAGTATTTGTGGAAAGAAACACTGTACTGGCTGCAAATGCATTTTTTAATAAAAATGTTATGTTTAACATTTAAGAGTACAACTTCAACTTTGTCTTTTATTGATGAAAAGAACTCAGCAACATTCAACAATTGTTTAATGCACTTGATTTAGGCAATCACTAAAAATTCCTAGTGATTAATTCACAGCAGGAAACTAGTTATAAAATCCAAAAATTAAATTTAGGAGAACACATTTACCATGCATACCTTGTAACACTTCCTGGAGAAGTATTTTTAGAATCAAGCATTGGTGTGCCTGAAGAGGTTTCTGTTGTTGTCGAATGAGTCATTCCCTCAGCAACATCACACTGAAACACAACAAGAGCACACTTCTAAATAAAAAATGATGTTGCATCAGTAACAGTACATGCATCCCAAAACAAGCACCAATCCTTCACGTCCTTGGCCATGAACATTGTTTCTCCTAGAGATAAGTAACCGTTTTACCTGCTAATTAATGCTCATACATTATGTATTTCCTACTGACTCATAAACATTTTATGATGATGATAAAATATCTATAACTGTAAATACACAGCAGCAGTAACAGACAATTACCTATCTCACAACTGAAGCGCTAAGAATAACAGTCATAATTGAGGAAAATGTTGTCAGTTATCAGTTTCCTATTTTTCTACTTTTTGCTCCTGTCTCGTTTGCTTCCCTTTCATATCCTTCATTCCAAACTTGTACACTCTATAAATCATCAATATCCCTCATGTCATCTTTTACTGGTCCACTTCTTTTTATTCATAATACTAACTCAGGCAAAGGTAGGAATGATCATATCAGGGTGGCAATAAGAACTGTGTTGTCATCTGAGGCACTGGTCTTGGGATAAGAAGTTTAATCCTGTCATGCAGTAAATCAGGCTGACGACAAGAACAACTGAATAGAAACAATCAACTCACTCGGTTGTAGTTTTATGTATTGGTTGAATTATTCAATCATTTCTTTTGAGTGAAACGAGTCTATGGGAGCAACCAAATGAAAACGGTCAACAGCACCTGGTGCATTCAGTGCTGAGCAGAAACATTCAATTGTTTTGTCACAGTTAAATTATTACAGGATGGCTACTCAAACTTGAAAAAATCCCTGTCAATTCCAGGTACTGGCTGGAAGATGGTGTCATAAGAAGCTCCTGGTAAATTAACAGTGAGCAGGAGGAGGATACCACAACAACGATTTTCATTTCCTCCTAGCTGAGACATGCTGGACACAAGTAGTAGTTTAAGTGTAGTTTTTAAACATTGATAATTAAAAAGGAATAATACTCATATAATTAACACACTTTGAAATATTAAGCATTATAAAGTTTGTTATTTATAAAACTCAGTAAAATTAAACAACTGAAACACTAGGTAGGAATATCAACAATTACGGTAGACGGCTACTTACCATAAAGATTACACGTTAAGTTGCCGACAGGCACAATTAAAAGACACTTACACGTTAGCTTCTCACCACAGCCTTCATCAGAAAAAGAAAGATAAACACACACACATTCATTCACAAGCAAGCTCACCTAACACACACATAACCGTCATCTCCAAGAGTTCGGACCAGAATCTTTTCCTTACACTGCCAATAAAATTAAATATCAGTGCCAAGCTAAAACACAGAATTCCCTGAGATTTTATGAAATTACCTGAAACTTCCCTGATTTTTCCTGGTAAAATGTAATTTGTTGGGAATTCCAGGTTTTCCATAAGAATCACCACCCTGCATTACTGTTGACTGCACTGTGTTATAGCACGTCATGACTGTTATTGCCATTCTGATGTTTTGTTTTAAATGAGTACCATTAGGTAGCTTTTAGTTAAGTTTTCTTAACAGTGAAATTTATGTAAAGCTGAAACACTCAGTGGTGTGGGAATGGAAGAAATTATACTAGTGGATAAAAAGCAATCCTCAAGATAAATTCAATGTTATATACTGAATCTGCAAGAATGATTCATACCATGAAAATAAATTAATTACAGAAATTCAAAGAAAATTAATATATTATAATAAAAATTTCTCACTAAAACACTTCCGATAAATGACAGCATATGATTAAAAACCAAGTGATTAGGTCATCAAATGATTTAAAAAATTGTTTCTTATATGCTTTATGTTTATGTCACCTCAGCTTTTAATGAAATAGAATTGTTGGTGATGGGTGCCATCCAGTGGGAAAAGATTTCAATAAATTTAAATAAAAAGTAATTGTTTATTTATTTAAACTTAAATTTATTATTTAGTACCAGGTATTAATCTTTTAAAACTAACCAAAAAATCATATTCATGCCTTTAGAGCAAAAAATGCACATTTAAGGAAATAAATAGAAATATTTTGAAAACATATCATTTTTTAGAAAATATACTTATTAGTCACCTCTCCTAAAATATGTTATTTGTCACTAAAATGTTGGCAACCCTAGTTTTTGATCATGTATAACCGAAAAGGCTAAAAGATATTTAAATGAAATCACTCAAACCCAAAGACTGAGCGAAAACAGTTATACGAGGGTTGGAACTTAAATAGTGGCAACTATTTATTCACAACCAATACAAAAGAGTTACATGTTTGCACCTGTTACTGTCCTTCAAAGTAGTCAGCCATTTTGTGTAGAACTCATTGCCAATGATGTGGAAGGTGTAGTATATCGTTAGCAGAGCCTGTTCTGTTGATGGTGTGAATGGAACGGTCTACTGCCTGTCGAATCTCTGGAACACTTCTGAAGCGAATGCCACAAAGTGGTTCCTTCATCTTCGAAATCAAATCAAAGTCACAAGGACGTAAGTCCGGGGAGTATGGTGGATCATACAGTACTTTCCAGTCCCATCAAATGAACAGAGCAGCCACAGCTTGTACTGTATGCGACCGCACATTTTTGTGCAAAATGATGGGTGGGTTGTGCAGAAAGTGTCGCCGCTTCTTTCACAAAGCTGGTCGCAGGTGATGCCCCAAAAACAAACAGTAATACTGTGCATTCACGGTCTGCCATGGAGGAAAGTAATGCGTTAGGGTAACACCATCACAGTCGTACGTAAAAATCACCATAACTTTCACCATACTGGGGCTCTGATGCACTTTCGACTTTCGTGGCAACCCATAATGATGCCATTTGTTGGACTGGTGTTTCAGTTTTGGCTTCGTGCCATTCGCTTCAGAACTGTTCCAGGGATTTGACAGGCAATAGACTGCTCCATTCGCACCATCAACAGAACAGGCTCTGCTAATGGTATACCACGCATTCCACATTGCTGACAACAGGTTCTACAGAACCCTGGTGACTACTTTGAAGGACAGTAACAGGTGCAAACACGTAACTCTTTTGTATCAGTTGTGAATAAATAGTTGCCACTATTTAAAGTTCCAACCCTTGTATAACAGCAACAGCTGTCATAAGCTTGTGTCAAGTCAGCTGTCATTTTAAGTGAAACCAGTCAAACGTGGTGAGTGAGCAAAAACTATCATACAGCTGACATGACCGCTGAGACTAGTTTCATTTGACTAAAAAATAACCGACTGAATGAAAAAAAATATCAGTTGGCCAGTTGATTGTCCTATCACTAAAATGAGGTGCCAAGGTCATAATTACTGTGCAATAGAGCATGCTTTCCAACAGGGAAGTGTATGACCGGAGCAGCACACCAGCAGGTATACTGTGAGAAGCATCTGTGATGGGTTACTGACATGATCTACACTGGACAGCAGTGAGAGGACAAGAATTATAGCGGAAAAGGAGAGAAGTAAAAAGACTGTGTGTGATGGAGGAATGAGGGATGTGTAGTTTTGGAATGGGAACAGAGAAGGGGCTGGATGGGAGAGGACAATGACTAATGAAGTTTGAGGCCAGGAGGGTTACAGGAACAAGGATATATTGTAGGGTAAGTACCCACATGTGCAATTCAGAAAAGCTGGTGTTTGTGGGAAGGATTCATATGGCACAGGCTGTGAAGCAGTCATTGAAATGAAGGATGTCATGTTTGGCAGCATGCTCAGCAACAGGGTGGTTCACTTGTTTCTTGGCCACAATTTGTCAGTGGCCATTCATGCGGACAGACAGCTTGTTGATTGTCATGCCCACATAGAATGCAGCACGGTGGTTGCAGCTTAGCTTGTAGATCATATGGCTGGTGTCACAGTTAGCCCCACCTTTGATGGGATAGGTGACGTTAGTGACCAGACTGGAGTAGGTGGTGGTGGGACTGCACACAGCTGCCCTACCCTCTCTCCACCTCGTCCCTCCGCGCTCCCCATCAGCACATCACTGTCCGCCACGCCTACCTTACTAGCCCTCCCCCTCCCCGCTCCAGCCTCCTCCTTTACCACCAGCCAGTCGCCACTAACATCATACACTGGTCTGCTGCTCGCAGTGTAGCCTCAATTGCCTGAGACTGCAGTCATGTGTGTGTGTGTGTGTGTGTGTGTGTGTGTGTGTGTGTGTGTGTGAGTTGCATACGTGTGTGTTTGGCATCTAATTCTGAAGGAGGTCTTACTGGCCAAAAGCTATTATTTGTGACAGTCTTTTAGTTGTGCCTATCTGCGACTTAGCGTCTCCGCTATATGGTGAGTAACAACTTTCCTTTTCCACAATAGCGTTAAAACGATGTTACACTGCAGTGTAACATAGTTTGGCTTGAAATATTGTGTCTTAATTACAGTGTCACGTGCATTCAAACTGTTCATTACGTTTCTTGTTACATCACAATATATCTGAAGTACTTTCCAAATGATTTATGCTAATATTGGGAGAGAACTGGAAACCGTGATCTAGAGCCCATGACTGCACCTTGTGGATGGCTCCCTGTAGGCGCTGCCCAGCAACACCAGTACTGTTGGAGCAGTACGAAATGCAGAAGTCGTCTGCATACAGAGAAGGTGAGACAGACGGCCCTACAGCTGCTGCTAGACCATTAATGGCCACTAAAAATAGAGATACACTCAATTTGGCTAAAAATCTGGAGTGGACCTTGGAGACCCCACTCGTATAATGTGGGAAGGATATGATGTCACCAGGTCGTGTCACACGCTTTTCATTAATCACAAAAGACTGCGACCAGGTGTTGGCATGAAAAGGCTGTTCGGATGATAGACTCGAGGGACACAAAATTATCAGTGGTAGGGCGACCCTGGCAGAAGCCGTCCTGACATGGAGCCAGTAGGCTACATGACTCCGGGACCCAACCCAACCACCGACATACCATACGTTCTAGCAGCTTACAAAGAACATTGGTGAGGCTGATGAGCCTATAGCTATCCACATCAATCAAGTTTTTACTGGGTTTAAGCACTGGAATCATAGTGCTCTCCTGCATTGCGATGGAAAGACGTCATTGCACCAGATCCGGTTGAAGAGGATGAGGAGATGTCGCTTGTACTCAGATGAAAGATGTTTAATCATCTGACTGTGGATCTGATCTGGCCCAGGAGCTGTGTCAGGGCAATGTGCAAGGGCACTGAGGAGCTCCCACTCCGTAAATGGGACATTATAGGATTCACTGTGGCGTGTCACAAATGAGAGGACTTTCCTTTCCGTCCACCATTTGAGGGTGCGAAAGGATGGGAGGTAGTTCTACGATGCATAGGCTCGAGCATAGTGCTCAGAAAAGTGCTCAGCAATCGCATTCACATTGGTAGATAACACGCCTTTGATGTTAATGCAAGGGACACCTGTTGGGGTCTGGTACCCAAACAGATGTCTGATCTTCGTCCAGACTTGTGTAGGTGAAGTATGGCACCCAATGGTCAAGACTTCTCTCTCCCAACACTCCTGGTTCCGTCTTTTGATAAGCTGGTGAACGCAGGCACGGAGCTGCTTAAAGGCTATTAGGTGCTCCAGGGAAGGGTGCCGCTTATGCCACTGTAGAGCTCGCCAACACTCGTTAATTGCCTCAGCGTCTCCTGGCGACCATCACGAGACCACCATTCAATGGGGGCACCATAAAAAGCGAGGGATCGCATTTTCCGCCACAGTAACGATTGCTGTAGTCACCTACTCAATCATCACATCAATGTTACCAGGTGAGGGAGAGTCAACGGTAACTCCAGAGGTGAAAATTTCCCAGTCTGTCTTGTTCAAAGCCCATCTGGACAGGCGTCCGTGGGCCTGATACCGGGGCAGTGACAGGAAGATGGGGAAGTGGTCAAGGTCGTCACGTGCTCTCCAGTGGATAGATGGGAGAAGTCCCGGAGTGCAAATTGATAAATCAATGGCCGGGAAAGTACTACGAGCCACACTAAAATGTGTGGCGGCCCCAGTATTTAAGAGGCAGAGGTCAAACTGAGACAGTAAAGTTTCAACATCTCTGCCTCGGCCAGTAAGCATGGTGCCATCCCACAAGGGGTTATGGGTGTTAAAATCTCCCAAAGCAGGAAAGGTTTAGGGAGTTGATCAATCAGTGCAGCTAATACATTCAGGGATAGTGCAACGTCTGGAGGAAGATAGACATTGCAGACAGTTATCTCCTGTGTCATCCTTATTCTGAGAGCCACAGCTTCAAGAAGGCCACAGTTTCACTACAGACTGAGTTTAGGACATAACGCAAACTCCACCTGACACTCAATTATAGTCGCTACAGTTCCTGTAATATCCCTTATAGCCGTGCAGGGCAGGGGTCCCCATTGCCGGGAGGTTTCCTGGAGGACAATGCAGAAAGCAGGTGTAAAGCTTAACAGTTGCTGTATTCCAGCCAGGAGATGGAAAAAACTGCTATGATTCCACTGGAGGAGGATGTCATCATGAGACTGGTAAGGCATGGAACATTCAATGAGGTATTTTTCGCCTCAAGGTCACCTGCTGCCACCGACTTATTGCTTGAGCAATCTATATCCATTGTGTCTGAGGATCCGCCAAGATCTAGGTCCTCAGCGGACGCCAGGATCTCCATCTTATCCCCAGACGCAGAACTTGTAGGTAGCGGTGGTATGGGTGCCACCGCAACTTCCCTGGTCTTCGGGGTCTTCTTTTTGCAATTTTCTCGCTGTTCCTTGGGTTTCTCTGGCTGGGAGGTCTTCACTGACTCAGTCTCCGGAACTGAGGATGAACGTGAAGCGCTACAACCAGCAGCTTTTGGGCACTTCAGCCACTGGTGGGTGTCATCTTTCCCATTAGCAGAAACCTGGGAAGGGACCCCTTCCTGGTGAGAGGAGCCAAAGTGCACCCAAGATAGGTGGTGCGGGAGCAACAGTGGGGGAAGTGCCCCCCCACCATGAAGGGGGCAGGTTTAGCCTTCTGGCTCTGAGAGCCGACTGGAATTCGCGGAACTGATGGGGCCACAATTGTGCTCGTAGCGGCGGCGTTATGAGGTGGTCATAGCCACAAGACATTTTCTCTTAGCCTCAGTGTAGGTCAGTTGGTCTAGTGTCTTGAATTCCATGATGTTCCTCTTACTGTAAAATCCTGCAGTCTGGCGAGCAAGGTGAATGATGCTCTCCACGGTTGACACAGATGGGAGGCGGGGCACATGGAGTATTGGGATGTGATGGACGTCCGCAATCTCAACATGTGACGCTGGAAGTACAGCAAGAAGACATATGGTCGAACTTCCAGCATTTAAAGCACCACATTGGGGGAGGGATATATGGCTTGACATCACAGCAATAGACCAGCCTTCTCGGGTGTCACCCTCAAAGGCCAAGATGAAGGCACTGGTGGCAACCTGATTATCCCTCGGACCCTGATGGACGTGCTGGATTAAACACCTCACCGCTCTAAATTGGCGTGCAGCTCATCGTCACACTGCAAAAGGTCCCTGTGGAATATAATACCCTGGACCATATTTAAGCTCTTATGTGGTGTGATGGTAACAGAAACATCCCCCAACTTGTTACAAACGAGTAAAGTCCGTGACTGGGCAGAGGATGCTGTTTTTACCAAGAACGACCCAGATCGCATTTTTGAAAAGCCCTCCACCTCCCCAAACTTGTCCTCTAAATGCTCTACAAAAAACCGTGGCTTCATTGAAACAAGGAGTCCCCATCAGTTCTCGTACATACAAGGAACGGGGTGAATAAGGTTCGCTGCCATCCTTAGCCTGGTGTTCCTCCCATGGTGTGGCCAGGGAGGGGAATGATTTAGGGTCCTAATTTCTTGCATTGTACTGAGACTTGGAACACTTAGAGACTGCTGGTGTTTGATCACTAGCAAGTGATGGTGTGGTACGCTTCACTGTGCGTCATCCGCCCTGATGCCACCCACTCTGACCAGGAACCCTCAACACGGGCGTCACCCAGCCGCAGCAAAAGCCACTTGGCAGGAAGGCCTTTGCCGAGAGTCGCGAAGCCCCAGCGTGACGAGCATCTACTCCTTGGCATATGTGGGGCGTTAATGGCACAGGTATCAGCAGAGTGGTCCCTGTGTTGTCAGGGGGCTACAACCAACAGGGTACATGGTGGCCCCACCACAACAAACTGGCTACCATGCTGGATATGAGGTGCAAAGAAATCCATGGTCATCGTCAAGAAGCGACACGCATAGTGCATGGTGGAAAATGTACCCAGGAAGGTGTCCTAGCCCAAGAGATGGAGAATGAGCTGGACTGCAGTGCAACAACGAGAAAGTGGGCAAAAGATCTCAAGGCATGATGGACACGATGCACCATGTAAGGCACCCTTCCCCAATTGGCTCGCTCTTCAGGTAAATTTTGAAAAATGGAGGTCAAACCCTACAGGGGACCATCACATAAAGGCCGAAACGTGAGAGACTCCTTCTAGTCGCCTCTTACAACAGGCAGGAATATCTCAGGCCTATTCTAATCCCCAGCTCCACAGGGGGGCAATACTGTTTTTGCTAAGTCACTTTCAACAATGTTGTTTCGCAGTTTGTGATCTGTATGACAGCCTATTATCTACTGCGGCATTTTTTTTAATTTAATATTTTGGGAGCAATTTCTCCTTCTACGTAATTTATCAATGATTTATAAAAGAGTAATAAGCACAGTAGTAAAGGTCATACTGAGGGAAAACTTAAGAGAAATATTTTTCTTTTTTTTGTTTGAATGCGCAGTGCCTGTTCCTCTGAAAGAACAGACACCACGTAAATCCAGCAGCCATATGTACATTGAGTGGGCTCATTGGTGGTCAGCTGCAGTGGGACATTTTTGTGGAATCAGCGGCATAGAGCGAAAATGTGTACCAGACTAGAATTTGAACCCAGGATCTACTGCTTACTACGCAGGTGCGGTAACCACTGCGCCATCCAGGGCACAGTGTTATCACAACTGCGTAGACTGTCTCGGTACACCTTATGGCTGATCCACGCTCCCATCGAGCACCACCTGTCTGACAGGGACTCGGTATAGGTGGTGCTCGACGGGAGTGTGGATCAGAAGTGAGGCATACCGAGATAGTCTGTGCAGTTGTGATAATGCAATGTCAACGATGGCACAGTGGTTACCGCACTTGAATAGTAAGCAAGAGATCCTAGATTTGAATCCCAGTGTGACACACATTCCCGTTTGTTGTCACTGATTCTGCAAAAATGTCCCACTGTAGCTGACCACAGTGATCCTCCAACTTACAGATCAAAGTTTAGGGACTTCGATTTCATTAATAATATTCTTACAAGTGGAACAGGAGTGAAATACACATGTATGTTACGCTCATTGCTACTGCTATTGACACACAGTGTGACTCTAGAAACTGTACGTCATCACAGCAACCCTATATTATACACTCAAGGTTTGACGTTGTCAGGTCTATGATTTATGGCTGAAGCTTTAGGAGGGTGCCTGGTATTTGTGTGTGTGTGTGTGTGTGTGTGTGTGTGTGTGTGTGTGTGTGAGAGAGAGAGAGAGAGAGAGAGAGAGAGAGAGAGAGAGAAAGGGGGTTGAGTTTGATACAGATTTAACAACAAATTTACAGTCCTCAACAACTTGTTTATTAACCCATCTGCTGTATAATGCATCTTCAGTAAGGTGAATGGTTGTCTTTCATCATACCATTGCTAATTAAGATTAATAAATATGATATAACGAACACACCTGAAACTGTTTATGAGGTACTAAAATTGTCCACACTAAGAAAATCTCAGAACAACAGAATTCAAAGAAGTATCTGGTTATTAATATTACATTACTTAGACATACAATTTAAAAATGTATCACAGTATTATGACACACTCTCAGCATTTATGTATAGCAGAAGTATATTTCTACATTTTTTATTTGCCTTTCAACTCACAACTTCTAATTGGTGGAAATCTGAACAGCCTATTGCTTCAGTTCCTGCATGTCTTTACAATCAAACAACACTGCAGCACTGTGCTGCTGTGACTTGTGGAAAAATAACCTGATCTGTCATAGGCACAATGAAATGTAATTCCAGTTACGATTTCATGAAACATGAATGCATTGGTTGGCTCTACATATCAGTTTCAACCCCAATGAATATTTAACATGAAAAACAAAACTCAGACCCATCTCTCTTATATGCAGCACTAATCAAAGAAGGTAAACATGCTCTAACAATTCTCCTCATGCAGGGTGAAACTTCCACCATTCATTTCTTGTTATCCTTCTCTGAAAGAAGCAAGAAGAAATGTCTAGGTGGTATATGTTTAATTCAGTGAATTAGCAATCGTGTCCTTAGATTACCTGTGTGAGTTCATAAAAGATGACTTCTTTGGATGCTTCTCTGTAATGCAGAACTACTTGTGCATGAAGCAGTACATCTTTAGTCACCTCCACCACACGGTCAGTATTCTGAAATGAAATCAGTGTGTCCAGTTAGAGACAAAGGACATTGCATTATTAAATATACAACTTAGTATACTACTACTAAAAGTTAATATCTGTAATATGCCAACTTTACATAACATTGCAGAGATAGTAACATTTCTAAAACTTTATATTTTAATATCCATCAGGCACAACTTGCTACACACAAACGCTGCTTTACGTCTCCAAAATTAACTAAAGAATGGAATGTGATGTTCTATAAGACAGTAAATTCACCAAGTTTTGTGTTACAGCAGCAGGAAAATGGTTGAAACATTTTATTGGACATTGATGCTGCATTCCAAACGATTTCACATCAATTCAGAAATATTACATTTGATTGAATAAAAAAAAAAAAGAAAAGAAGAGTTAATTTTGTGACATGTTTGGGACAATATCATGAAAGAGTTTTTAAGCCAAACATAAGTAACTCGAACAGCACGCTCTAAAGGGAAATTTATTTATTGTAGTTTAGAAAGCAATATTTGTACAACGGAAATTAACAGTATGTTAGACAGAAAACAAGATGATGCTTTTTGAAACAAGAAAAAAAAACAAATGTAAACAGAGGCATAAAATGAAAGAACATACACTGAATCAAACTTTTTGACAACAAGATTACGGATATTAATTAACAGTTTTTTGATCTGCTACACTAGTAAAACCTTTCACAGAGAAGAAAAGATCATTCAGGGTTGCTTTTAATGAAAGACAGAAGGGATAGGTAGGGAGGGGCAAGAAGAGGAAATACTGCTAACTGCTTCAGCTGAAAGTTTTCCAAATGAAGTGAGAAGTGACAGACTTCAGCTGATACATTAAAGGTGCCTGCCTGTAGTAAGCAGATTTATAAAATATAAGTCCATAGGCTTCCACAGCCATCGTCATTTTGAAAAGAAAAAAAAAACAATTTTGGGTATCACACCAGGTCATTATAAAACACTTAACCAACTAAACTGCTGGCATATCGATCGACTCTGCAGTGTTCCTCTTCAGATATGTCCCTGTCATACATATAGGGGGAAGACATTCACCGGTAGCCAGTAGTTAATTGCTTTGAAGGGGGCTGCTGCAAAGATTGTCAAAATGTCAGCAATTTACTTGCTTTAGTGTTTTATAATGACATGGTCTAATACTCAAATTTATTTTATTCAAGATTTCTGACAAATTTTAAAGCATCGGCTACAAGAACTGCAGTTGTCTTATTACCAACTGTCTACTTTTACATAGCCCAAACTGTGTTGTTTCAATGTGTACTCACAGGGGAGCTGAATATCATTCAGTTCATAAGATGGAGATGTCGCAAATATTACAAAAATGGAAACTTTTGAGCTTAAACATAAGGAAGGCGGAGAAGGATGAGGAGGAGGAGCTGGAGGACGAGGAGGAGGAGGAGAATAAGAAGTCCCTGTTCCCACTCCACTTCCTTCTATTCCACAAGCACACTCACACACAGTCTTTCCACTTCCCTCCTTTTCCACCCACATCATCTAATCTTCCAACTGCACCTAGCTGCCTTACCCTCTCTCCATCTAGTCCCTGTATGCTCCCATAAACATCACTTTACAGTCCCCAACCTGTACCTTGCTCTTCATCCCCATCCTCACTCCAGCTATCCCCACCACCAAGATTGCTTCTTCATCAAGCACAGTTGCTTGCAGTCTGGCCCCAGCAGCCAGAGACAGTGGTCGTGTGTGTGTGTGCGGTGTTTATTTTGAAAGCATCACCTTTCCATAACACACACAGTTTCTACAGCGACAAACTATGAATAGACACAAATCACACTGAATTAATTCATACCTAAATTGTGAAAAAGTATTACAGATAACTGTAAATGTATCATAGCATGTGTGTGTGTATGAGGGGGTGCAGGGGTGGAGGGGATTCAATTACCCTTCAAGAAACAGGGAATGAATTGCTTTTTCTTCCAATCAATCACCAGGAATGCTTCAGTACTACAACAACCTACAGTACAGAGCTTCTAGAAAATGAGCATTTCTTTTGCTTGCTCTGTGTAGAACTGTATTCCTAAGTGTCAGGTCTATGGCCTTTCCTCTGTTGAACGATTTCAGTTGTTTTTCTATTCCATGGTCACTTATTTAGAAACCAGTCATTCTGATACATGTACAACAATTTAGAGGAGGAGCTAAAGTACAATTTTTCTGAGTGACACACGTTTGGAGAGGGAAAAAAAAAATTCAGGTTTTGGCTTTTCTCTGCCATCCTCCACTTCAATGCAATTATGTTGACAGAGTGATTGTATAGATGGCTTCTATCTGTTTACTGATTGCACCTAAGACCTTTTATTTCTTTTTTTAAGGATTTCTGTCAAGTTGATGGATAGAATTTTACTTTCAAATTTGCTGAACACTTTGAACTAATTTTGGCTTCGTTTTGTTTTTGTTTATTTGTGAAGCTTTGGTTATGTCTAAACTTGCAATGAAAACCTCTTTGTTTTCATAGCTGCTTTCTAACATGACTGTTGTACCACAATGGGTCTTCCCTGTCCCCACACAATATTGCTCAGCACATGCTTGTTTAAGTCATAATGTACAATACTCCTGAACTTTGTCCATTTAAGCTCAACACTATTAGTGCTGGAAATGAAATTTTCATGTTGACTGCTCAGGTAATTTGAAGTTTGTTCCTTGTCGCTCTTGCTAACCACAATAATCTTCCTGTCTCTCTTTATATTCCTGTTTACAGCCATATTCATAGAAGCTGTAACAGTCTTTTATCATTTATTCCCTGATCCACACTGAATGAGTCAAAAAATTTGGGTCTGTTGGTGACAAGATGATATATGTTATTTTAAAAACTTGGTTCTCTGATTAGCTTCTCAAGGAACTTTCAAATAAGTCATTTAGAACAATTTTACATGATTCTTATTTAACATATCAGGTTTATACAGAGGGATTATTTACAATCTTAATCACCAAAACAGTAATTTTCTACTGTATTCAGTCTTTCAATTCTGTTTTTTTCTGGTATTTTCTAAAGCTTTGATATATTTTATCTACAGCTCTTCGCATCAAATAGTACTCTCCTCTTCTTACATGTCTCGTTTGTTAGAGAACCCTGTTTTGGATTATGACACACCGTATCTTGAACATATAAATAACGTGCATTTCTAACACAAAACAGAGAAGATTTTGTTGAGCTAATTTTCTCCCCAATCCTGTTGAATGGCAGAGTCATACACTTGGTGACATGCTTATACTATGCTCATAGAGAAACCCTGTCCTACATTTGCACTGCTCTTGGCGAGGCAAAAGATCAATTTAATTGTATAAGTAAAGCTTGAAAATGTTTGCTCTGAAATGACTGTCCAGGTGTTCTTTATGTTAAGTAGCAATCTGTCTTTCTTACAGTGCTGATAATCCTACCTGGAGTTTCCATCATAAAGATCTCACAAATTGATGGAATTCAATTTGGCATTACAGCCTCAACTACAGACTCACAGAATTGAGCCTTTTCCTTGTGCATTAAAAGGCACTTTCCTGACTGTTCTGGCTTAAATCAGGATTATGGGACTGGGAACAAGACTACTTGTAGGTTTTATCAACAGATAAGTCAATGGAGGAATAGTAAAGTAGGGCAGAGAGTGAGTTAATGTGAACAATTCAGTGATAGAATTGTTATCTTCAGAACCAAAGAGCAATGGACATTTCTAAAAAGGGCAATTGCAGAAGCTGGACAGACAAACACAGGTACAAAGAAGCCAATGGTCAAGAAACTTACGGTAACAGAAAGAATACTTCAACTGATTAATGAAAGAAGGAAGTAAAAATATGTTCTGGGAATGACAGGAACACAGCAATGTATGTCACTTAGAAATGAAAGAAATAGGAAGTGCATAAAAACAAAAGGAAAACAGCTCCAGGAAAAATATGAAGAAAGCAAAAAAGTAATGGTCACTGGAAAAACTGATTCAGCGTACAGAAATGTCAAAACAAACTTCAACGAAATTAAAATCAGGTGCAACAACATTAAGAGTGCAATGAGACCTCTAGTGTTAAATAGAAAGGAGGAAGTGGAGAGCAGGATACAATGAAAGCCTCTACAATGTGGAGGACTCGTCTGATGATGTGACACAAAAAGAAATGAAAGATTTCTGATCAAATAAGGCAAAAGAGGAAGATAATATTCATCTGCAACTTTTAAAATCTTTGGGTGGAGAGGCAACCAAATGACTATTCAATTTTACGTGTAGAACTTATGAGACTGGAGACAGACTGTCAGAAAAATATCTTGCACACAATCCTAAAACAACAAAAGGCAGATAAGTATGAGAATTATTATCCAATCAGCTAAAAAGCTCATGCATTCAGGTTGCATACAAAATAATATACAGAAGAATGAAATAGTAAACTAAGGATTTCATAAATGACAATTAGGTTCACTTTAGGAAGTGTAGAGGCACGTGAGAGGCAGTTCTGACATCCTGCTTGGTAATGAAAGTTAGACTCAAGAAAAATCAAGCTATGTTCATAGCACATGTTGACTATGCTAACATTTCCTGATGACATTGCTATTCTTGACAAATGTGAGGAAGAACTGCAGGACCTGTTGAATGGAATGAACGGTCTAATGAGCACATACTATGAATCGATAGTAAACTGAAAAAAGACAAAAGTAATGAGGAGCAGAAGTTAGATACACCAAAATTGTTGATTACGATGTAGACAAATTGGACGAGTTATGCTACCTTGGAAGCAAAATAACATATGATGGACAAAGGAAGTAGGACATTCACAGCAGACT
Organism: Schistocerca americana; assembly: GCF_021461395.2. Taxonomy (NCBI): domain Eukaryota; kingdom Metazoa; phylum Arthropoda; class Insecta; order Orthoptera; family Acrididae; genus Schistocerca; species Schistocerca americana. Next base: position 497,401,485 of record NC_060122.1, read on the forward strand.
AGCTCAATTAAAGCTAGCATTCCTGATCATGAGAAATCTACTAGTATCAAACATTTGAGGAAAAATTTCTGAGAACATGTGTTTGTGGCACAGCATTTTATGATGATGAATCATGAATTGTGGTAAAAGCAGGACATAATAGAATCAAAGCATTTGAAACGATGTGATACAGAAGGATACTGAATGCAAGTGCTATTCTGAGGTTGGCACAAATGAGTAATACGTGGTGGACCATATCAAACCGGTCAGAAGACTGATGATTTAAAAATAAAAATAAAAAATAAAGGTGTCAAAAGAAATTTTGCCAAAATTTAGAAGACATGTTTTACACTCTCCCTGATGTCGAAGCACTTCTGTTAACATAAAGTTTTTACTTTTCTTTAGTCCCTTAAGACTATCAAATTCCAATCAATCAATCAAATCGGCAATCGAGGACCCTGTAGATCATAAGCCGACCTTACAGTGCTCCTCCATAGACAGCGATCTTGTACACTTTGGATCCAGTTGTCACGGACTCCTAGTTGGCAGAGGTCTTTCTGTAGCTCATCCTTCCATCACTTCCTGGGTCTTCCAATTGAACAGTTACCATGAGGTCTTCCCAAAAGCATGGCTTTTGCCCAAGAGGTGTCTGGTCTCCTAGCTCCTCAAGGACTACCACCTTAATGTTGGTGGGGAGGTTTGCATGTCTCAGTGATCCACTGAGCTACACTGGTGGGAACTGTGCTCCTGGTTGGGTCACCCATGCCAGACAGGTCAGTTGGTGAGACTCCAGACAAAGAGTAGTCCCCTAAGGGGGCTCCCACCTAGGGAGTATGTGGGTGGCAACCAAATGGGCCCTTAGCTAAGTCTGACATAACTTCCACTGACTTGTTTCAGGCTGCTTCTGTTTTCTTTCCTACTTACATTTTTGACCCCAACGGTATTAGTTTTTGAAGCCCTAGGGTGTCATTCATTTTTCTTTTCTATCTCCAATGAAGAGGGCAGGGAAGGCTCTAGAGGCGTGGTGAAGCCAGCTTTCCTATGGGCATAAACCCTGAAACGAAATCCTGCCCACTCAGGGCAGAACAGTGGCAGTCCCACTACTGGGTTAACCCTGCACAGCACTTGTAACGTGGCCAGGGGACATATTTACACCCACAAAAAAAAACTCACAAATGTGCCTCGTAATAGGATGGAACACCATAAGACGAAAACAGCTGGGACCTGGAGCTGTTCAGACAGTAGTCTCTGAACTAGAAGAGTATAAAATGGACATTACTGCATTACAGGAAACAAGATGGCTAGAGGAAGGGATACTGTATGAGAAGAAATCAGTGTTCAAATTCCAAATACATTATATTTTCTGGGAATAAATTGCCATCATTTTGAATGTCTTAAAGCGTTACTAATGCTGCATTCTTCAACACTCCATGCTTTATAAATTGTTCCACTACATTCTCCAGAATTGCAGTGTCACAAGTGTGAAACAGAGATGCAAGAGTAGCACACACCAGTGGGTCATAGTCAAACTTTATGACTATTTTGTAGTTCTTGAATTTGGGTAGCAGTTAGTCCTTCTTCACTCCATTGATGAATTTCTTGATATGTCAAGCGAATGCCATTCCCCTACGCTTGACCTTTAATATCTCCAAACGTCTGATAGAACAAAACTTGAGACGAAAAATGTCAGACCTGGAATACTGGGAATAGTGAGGTCTTCCATCAATATCTTCTGTATCTTGGCACTCCTACAGATGAGGGGTTTCGTTCTTCTAATCGTTATGGAGTCTGGAGGCTCACTTTACCCAAAGAGCATGAAGTATAACAGTCTATGATACTTTTTATTCCCAATGATCTCAAAATTTCACATTTATATTCATTGTAGATGGCTGCGTTGATTGAGTGGCTGGAAAATGTCGACATTCTAGACCAGTGGCTGGAGCAGTTTGAGCCAAGGACAACGACTATGATTTAGCTTTAAATGTAAACATTTTAGGTTAGGCTTTACCTTGACTGTTATTGATATTTAATGAAACAATAATTTTAGTATTACCAGTCACTATATATATATATATATATATATATATATATATATATATATAATGGAAGGAAACATTCCACGTGGGAAAAATTATATATAAAAAAACAAAGATGAGGTGACTTACCGAACAAAAGCGCTGGCAGGTCGATAGATACACAAACAAACACAAACATACACACAAAATTCAAGCTTTCGCAACAAACTGTTGCCTCATCAGGAAAGAGGGAAGGAGAGGGGAAGACGAAAGGAAGTGGGTTTTAAGGGAGAGGGTAAGGAGTCATTCCAATCCCGGGAGCGGAAAGACTTACCTTAGGGGGAAAAAAGGACAGGTATACACTAGCACACACGCACATATCCATCCACACATACAGACACAAGCAGACATATTTAAAGACAAAGAGTTTGGCCCAAACTCTTTGTCTTTAAATATGTCTGCTTGTGTCTGTATGTGTGGATGGATATGTGCGTGTGTGCTAGTGTATACCTGTCCTTTTTTCCCCCTAAGGTAAGTCTTTCCGCTCCCGGGATTGGAATGACTCCTTACCCTCTCCCTTAAAACCCACTTCCTTTCGTCTTCCCCTCTCCTTCCCTCTTTCCTGATGAGGCAACAGTTTGTTGCGAAAGCTTGAATTTTGTGTGTATGTTTGTGTTTGTTTGTGTATCTATCGACCTGCCAGCGCTTTTGTTCGGTAAGTCACCTCATCTTTGTTTTATATATATATATATATATATATATATATATATATATATATATATATATATAGAGAGAGAGAGAGAGAGAGAGAGAGAGAGAGAGTGGTGAGTGGCAACTATCCTTTTCATAATATTGTCATTACTCCATTCTGGATTTTCTATATTCAATCTGTGTCTTTAGAGTCTACAATTATTTGGAAAGTGGTTAAGGCGAACATATTTTCTATATTTTCTATAATTTCTTTATTGTTCAATAAAACACAGATAATAAAATTAAAAGGAGACTGAATGGCTGGCTAGTACTTGCTTTAAAGAGGTGAATTTCAGTACAGCCAACACATTTTTAAGTAGAAGGGTGGAGGGGCAGATCATCTAGACCGCAAGTTGAGAGGGACCCACAGTTTGTGACACAGTTCCTCCTAGCTCTCACACAGATACACTATATGATCAAAAGTAGCCGGACACCTGGATGAAAATGACTTACAAGTTTGTGGCGCCCTCCATTGGTAATGCTGCAATTCATTACGGTGTTGGTCCACCCTTAGCCTTGATGACAGCTTCCGCTCTCACAGGCATACGTTAAATCAGGTGCTGGAAGGTTTCTTGGAGAATCGCAGGCCATTCTTCATGGTGTGCTGCGCTAAGTAGAGGTATCAATATCGGTTGGTGAGGCCCGGCATGAAGTCTGTGTTCCGAAACATCCCAAAGGTGTTCTATAGGATTCAGGTAAGGACTCCGTGCAGGTCAGTACATTGCAGGGATGTTATTGTCATGTAACCATTTCACCACAGGACGTGCATTATGTATGGTGCTCGATCGTGTTGAAAGATGCAATCGCCATCCCTGAATTGCTCTTCAACAGTGGAAAGTAAGAGATGCTTAAAACATCAATGTAGGCCTGTGTTGTGATAATGCCACACAAAACAAGGGGTGCAAGCCCCTACATAAAAAACATGACCACACCGTAACACCACCACCTCTGAATTTTACTCACTGTTGGCACTACACACGCTGGCAGATCACGTTCACTGGGCATTCGCCATACCCACACCCTGTCATCAGATTGCCACAATGTGTACCATCATTCACCACTCCACACAACATTTTTCCATTGTTCAATCATCCAACGTTTATGCTCCTTACACCAAGTGGGGAGTTGTCTGGCGTGATGTGTGGCTTATAAGCAGCCGCTCCATCATGAAATCAAGGTTTTCTCACCTCCTGCCTAACTGTCATAGTACTTGCAGTGAATCCTGATGCAGTTTGGAATTCCTGTGTGATGGTCTGGATAGATGTCTGCCTCCTCAACTGTTGGCAGTATCTGTCCATCAACAGACGAGGTTGGCCTGAAAGCTTTTGTGCTGTATGTGTCCCTTGATGTTTCCACTTCACTATCACATCAGAAACAGTGGACTTAGGGATGTTTAGGAGTGTGGAGATCTTGCATACAGACATATGGCACACGTGACACTCAATCACCTGACCACGTTAGAAGCCCATGAGATTTGCGAAGCACCCCATTCTGCTCTCTCACGATGTCTAATGACTACTGAGGTCGCTGATATGTAGTACCTGGCAGTAGGTGGCAGCACAATGCACCTAATATGAAAAACGTATGTTTCTGGGGCTGTTCGGATACTTTTGATCACATAGTGTAAGTCCCTCCCAAACTGGGCTCTGAGTAACCATCCAAAACCTATCCTCCTTTCCCACCTGAGGAAGGAATTAACAGTTCTGGAAACTACAAATAGTTTGCCTTTACTTCTAAATGATTCTATTGGCAATACTGAAAAATCTCCTGAAGGTAATGACTGGTAAGTCATTCTGTTTCCTGTTAATTTCACAGTTTTCTTGAATGAATTAATCCATTTTCTATGTATTTTCTCCTGGAAGACTGTTTTATGGACAAACATGGTGTTGTTTTTGGCAAATTCTATCAACATGTGCACCATATCAAAGGAAACCCATTCAACACTCCTGATGCCTAAACAGCAGGGAAGAGCACACCAAATACAGACATACATGGGCACTTACCCTGACTTACAGTGCTACCCTGAAGATCAGCTGACAGCTGATCCATTTCACCTACCTTTTCCACTACCAGTTTGGAGATACCTTTGATAAGTGCCTATAAGGAAGGTTTGCTAAGTCTGGTAAGTTTCTATGAAAGAATGTAACATTTCTGTTGTACATCCAAGGTTAGTAAGACTGATTACTCCAACGATCGTATAAAGAATTTCAGCAACATACAGCTTCTAAAATGGTCACTGTGTCAAGCATCACTGAAAATGGAGAAAATAAAGATTTTGTGCTGCTATTAAACAAATTCATCTGAAGGGTTGAACTGCTGCAAAATCAAAACAGAATTGGATTAACTTCACACGGACTGCACACTATCACTAAAGACCATTTACTTTTGGATCAATGAATTTAAACGTAGTCGGACAAGCACTGATGTCTAAGTGCACTCTGGCCGTCAAACTGAAGTCATCACAAAGGAAAGCATTGGGGTAATCCATGATATGATAATACGAGACCGCCAAACAAAGAAAAATTAATGAGATTGCTGAGACTGTAGGCATCTCAACTGAGTGTACGTATAATGCTCTGCACTGAGAACTGGCTATGAATAAACTGTGTGCAAGTTGTGTGCCGTGATAGTTCACAATCAACCAACAGTGCATCTGGCACAACATTTCAGCACAATTTATGGCAATGTTTCAGCACAATTTATGACAATGTTTAATTACAATCCATAGGACTTTTTGGGCAGATTTGTGACTGTTAATGAAACCTGGATCCATCATTACACAACCAAGTGAAAACAATAGTGAAAACACTGGACAAAGGCTGGTGAAAGAGCACCGAAGAAGGCAAAGACCATTTTGTCACCTTATAAGGTGATGGCCATTGTTTTTGGGGGTTCCCAAGGAATATTCATGATAGATTACTTGGGAAAAGGGAGAACCCTACCTAGACTCTCTTATGCTTCACTGTTGGATTGTTTGAAACTTGTGTTGGCTGAAAAAAGAGCATAGTTGGCACACAAAATAGTGCTCTTTCACTGGGATAATGCACCATCCCACACATCAGTGATAACAATGATGAAAGTCCATGAACTGATTCCTCACAGACCCTGTTCACCAGATATGGCCTCAGCTGAATCTGTTCTCTAACTTGAAACTTTGGCTTGCTGGGAAAAAATTTCATCATATTAGGAAATGATAGTTACAGTCAATTAGTATTTTGCAGAGTCTGACAAAACCTATTTTTCTGATAGGATGAAAAATCTGGAGGACAGCTGGACCAATTGTATATCCCTCAAAGGGGACTATGTCAGGAAGCAAGAGGAAGTGCGCACAAAACATTTTTTCCTTGCTTTTTTTTTACCAGGCTTGTATCAAACCACCCCTGTACTTTTACCAGAATACATTCAAAAGAATTGTATTAAGCAAAAAAGTATGGTAATGTTTCACGCCCAGAATTACAGCAATAGCTTATTTATTTATTTTTCCTTATTCCCAATGAACTGACAATTCTTTTATATACTGAGGTCACAAAAGTCATGGGATAGCAATATGCACATATACAGATGGTGGTAGTATCATGTACACCAGGTATAAAAGAGCAGTGCAATGACAGAGCTGTCATTTGTACTCAAGTGATTCGTGTGGAAAGGTTTCTGACATGATTATGACCACACAACAGGGACTAACATACTCTGAACACGGAACAATAGTTAGAGCTAGATTCCATTTTGGAAATCGTTAGGGAATTCAATACTCTACGACTCACAGTAACAAGAGTATGGGAAGAATACCAAATTTCAGGCATTATCTCTCACCACAGACAATGCAGTGGTTAAGGCCTTCTCTTAACAACCAGGAGCAGTGGCGTTTGTGTAGAATTGTCAGTGCTAACAGACAAGCAACACTGTGTGAAATAAACATAGAAATCAATGTAGGACATACAACGAATGTATCCGTCAGGACTGTGTGACAAGATTTGGCATTAATGGAAGATGGCAGCAGAGAACCAATGTGAATGTCTTTGCTAACAGTACCACATCGCCTGCAATGCCTCTCCTGGACTCATGACTATATTCGTTGGACCCTAGATGAGTGGAAAACTGTGGCCTTGTCAGGCGAGCCCCGATTTCAGTTCGTAAGAGCTAATGGTAGGGTTTGAGAGTGGTGCAGACCCCATAAAGCCATGGAACCAAATTGTCAACAAGGCACTATGCAAGTTGGTTGGTCGTGGCTCCATAATGGTGTGGGTGGTGTTTACACGGAATGGACTGGCTCCTCTGGTCTGACTGAACCAATCACTAACTGGGCTGCCATAAGTTTCTTCAAGTGAAATTCCCTGATATTTCGCTGATTTCCAGATAAGTTTTAGCATTTTTCCCTGACAAATTTTGAGATCTCAAGGGTAAGTAAAGACATAAGTCGACAAAAAAATGTAAGGACTTCCATCTCTCTCCCTGTTTTGTTTTGTTTTGTTTTAGGGCACAAAAACAACTAGGGTCATAGAAGCCCATGTAAAAACTGTGAAACACAAAGACAAAAAGAGAAGTTAAAAATGACAAAGACAAAAAGAGAAGTTAAAAATGACTACATGTCAATCCCCAATGACAGAAGAAAAGACAGTTAATAGCTGGGACATGGAGAAACGTCTTTGAAATTCGCAACAGAGAAATTGAGGTCCAGGACTAAAAATTAAATAGCCTTCGCCATATTGCTATGACAGATAAAAAGTAAAATGCGGTCGACAGCCAGCATGTCGTTCGCTAAAACAGGCAATAACTCAGACGGCAAACCCAAAAGGGAACTTAAACAGTCAAAAAAAGGGCATCCGTCATGAAATGGCAGACAGTTAAAAGTTGGGCGCAATGTGCACAAAGTGGTGGGGGAGCGCCACTTAACAAATGGCGATGGCAAAAAAGGCAGTGCCCAATACGCAACCTACTTAAAATGACCTCCTCATAGTGGGAGGGCCGAGAGGTGGTTATCCAAGATGCTGGGAGAGGCTTAATAAATGGGAGGTTATTCCCCTGAATGGAGGGCCAGTCGCGATGCCAAAATGACACCACCTCCTGACAGACAGCAACACAGAGATTATCAGAGGGAATGTAAGAACTAGTGGGCTGAGGCATGATGACTGCAGCCTTGGCAGCAGTGTCAGCAGCCTCATTTCCTGTCAGACCAACATTATCAGGAACCCACATAAACTTCACAGTGACTCCACAAAGAGTGAACAATTGAAAGCTTTCCTGGACCATTGTACTAAGGGATGGTTAGTGTACACTACACAGAGGCTTTGAAAGGCACAGAGAGAGTCTGAGCAGATGTCACAACTGAAAAGACTGCGTCGCCGCATGTACTCTGTGGTATGATACAGGGCGAAGAGCTCTGCTGCAAACACTGAGCAGTGTGCTGGAAGCCAATACCAAAAAATGTTGGCACCGACGACGAAGGCACACCCGACACCACGGTCAGTCCAAGAGCCATCAGTGTACATTAAAGGCACTATCACGAAATTCCATGCAAAGGTCGTGAAACTCAAGGCTGGTGTAAGTGTCCTTAGGAAGCTAGGAAGCGAATGAAGGCCAAGGTGAACACAGGCCGTCACACAAAGCTACGGTGGTGAAGGGTTCACAGCTTCACACCCACCAGGAAAGCTGCAGGCAGTGTAAAGTTGATCTGCTGGAGCAAAGGCTGAAAGCAAACTCTACCAGGTAACAAAGAAGAAGGAGGCGCCCTGTACTGGCGACGAAAGGAGTCATCGAAGGAGGAGGCATAGGATGGATGGCCACGCATGGCTGACAAAAGGCACGCGCATCTGCTGAGGAGAAAGTCACGGCAATAGGACAGCGGTAGTTCGGCAGCTTCTGCATACAGACACTCAACTGGGTCAGTATAAAAGGCGCCAGTGGCCAAATGCATGCCACGATGGTGGATAGTATTGAGGCAACGCAAGAGGGACAGATGTGCAGATGCATAAAAAAAGCACTCTAGTTTCGAACGGACAAGGAACTGGTACAAACGGAGGTGGGTGGGTCAATCTGCACCCCCAGGAAGCACCATTGACCACACGTAGAACATTGAGGGACCCTGTACAGTGGCTGCTAGGTAAGGCATGTGAGAGGACCAAGAGTGTTTCCTATTGAGCAGGAGCCTCAGAAATTTAATAGTTTCAATGAATGGAAGAGCAAAAGGCCCAAGATGTAAAGATGGTGGAAGAAACCAACTGCACTGCCAGAAATTCATACAAACGGTTCTGTCAGTGGAAAAAGGAAAACCACTGTTGATGCTCAATGAGTAAAGACCTTCTAGACATCGCTGAAAATGCCGTTCAATGAGACAGGTCTGTGAAGAACTGCAATAGATGGCCAAAGTGTCAACAAAAAGGCAGCCAGAGATGCCCGGCAGGAGACACACCTTTATAGGGTTAATGGCAATAGCAAAGAGGATGACAATCAAAATGGAACCCTGACACACACCATTTTCCTAGTTAAAGGTGTCCAACAAGGCTGAACCCAGACGTACCTTGAACATTCTACCTTTTAAAAATTCCTCATGGAAATGGGGCAGGCGACCATGGAAGCCTCATGTTGTAAGCGGATTGTCTTATCGCTGGCTTGGATGCGGAGTATCTTTGTGGGCAGCGCGTTTGCAGAGTCGAGCACGGAACACAGAGCTGTTATGTTGTGTTGTGGGTAGGTCCGCATGTGAGATGCATTATTATTATTATTATTATTATTATTATTATTATTATGGAAGTTCAAGTGTTGCTACATGAAGTGATGAAATATGGAAGTGGATTCAGAGGAATGTGTATAAAGATGTAATTAAAAACGAGCACTGCTGCCGGTAACTTATTTAGTGTATCTGCTCGTTGTGTGTTGTACCGTACATCAACCACCCATGCTGTGTTTGGCCTCCTGGAATGAACTAATGTGAATCAGTAAAAATAGTTACCACAAAGGAGTGCAATCAAGTGCCAGTGTCTTGTAGCGAGTGTGAGAACGTGCGTTCGGTCATCGCGCCATCAACAATCCGACGCGCTGTGACAGTTATGTGCATGCTCATACAAGTGAGAATTGAGAACAGAAAATTTAACTTTTTGAACAGTGTTATATTATTACTAGTGACAAGGAGGACTGGTGCCAGATATCTGTGTATGCGTGACGAGCCTAAGAACATTTGTTCGATCATTCAGCCTCTGCATCTTCAACAATCACCCGCGTCGTGTCAGTTACGCGTACGCTCATCCAAGTGATACTGTGGACAGATAATCATCAATATGTTAATGGGCATAAACACTTATGGCTTCGAGTGTGAACAGTGCAACCTGCTATTTTCTTATCGTCTCAGAATATAGATGATCATACCAGACGTAGGACAGTGTTGTGCTTAATGTTGAGTGGCTCCCTTAAACCCACTTGCGTATTTAGATACATAATTTCAGGCAAGCCAGCAGCATTATGGTCAGAACAATACAACTGCCGTGGGAGTATCAGGTACGTGGTGTGGACAGGGCACATGGTCAAGAAGCGGCAAGTGAGCGACAACCAGTTTAAGGAACCACCCCCACCATTTGTATCCCCAGGTGTGTTACAATGTGTAGAGAGTACGGATGATACCAGTCCTCCAGCAGGTGTCATAGGCTTTCTCCAAATAGAAAAACACAGCTGCAGTCTGTGATTTCTGCAGAAAACCGTTCATGACACAGATGGACAAAGTGATAAGATGGTCAACTGCATAATGGCGCGCTCAAAATCCACACTGTGAAGTGGTCAGTAAATTGCGAGACTCGGGTCACCATACCAGCCGGGCATTAATCATACATTCCATCACCTTGCAAACACAGCTGCTGAGAGAAATGGGGCAGTAGCTAGAACTGAGGTGTTTGTCCTTACTGGGCTTAGGTATGGGTATGACAGTCATGTGTATTAAGCAGAAAGAGCTTGCCTGCAAAAGAAAGGTGCTGCAACAGCGGAATGTGAACAGCATCTGGCCCTGGGATGGAGAATGGGGATGAAGTGAGAGCATAATCTAGCTCCCTCGTAGTAAAGGTGGCATTGTAACACTCACAATTCTGAGAAGAGAAAGGTATCACCCGAGCCTCCTCCATTCGTTTCCAATGGAGAAAGGCACGGTGATAGTGGGAGGAGCTTAAAATTTCCCCAAAATGGTGGCCCAAGGTGTTGGCAATACCAATAGGGTTCATGATGACATTGTCTGCTACTGTCAGGCCAAAAATTGAGGAATGGATCTTGGTCCCAGAGAGACGTCGGAGGTTGGTCCAAGCAATGGAAGAGGGGGTGGAACTGTTAAAAAGAAATAGCTTATGAAAACCGGCTAGCTTTTTGGTTATCCTGAAGAATGCAATGACACTGTGCATGCATCTGTTTATAACAAATGCAGTTTGCCATCATGGGATGATGGTTAAAAATGCAGAGAGCCCATCTCCATGTGCAAATTGAGTCACGGCAAGACTCAGTGCACCAAGGGACCTGGACATGGCATGATAAGGAGGAAGTGTGAGGAATGGAACATTCTGCGGCAGTAAAGATAACATTCGTAAGCTATTCCACCTGCTCATCACAACTGGAGAAATCGTGTTTGTCAAAGGTCACCAGTAAGCTGCCATTTGGGTGTGCATGGGAGGTGGGGCATGAGCCAGCAAATGAACAGCACACAGGAAATGGTCACTCGATTAGGCGTCAGAAAGAATGGACCACATGAGGCGATGGGCGGTGCAGAAGGATAGGTCCAAATGGGAATAGGTGTGTGAGGAGTCTGAAAGAAATGTTGGTGCTCCTGTGTTAAGGCAGAAAAGGTTACGTTGATTAAGAAGTCTGCCAAGAGCGCGCCTCTCGGACAGGTTCGGGAAGAACCCCATATGGGATGGAGCACATTAAAGTCACCAAGCAGCAGAAATGGGTGAGGTAGCTGCCCAATAAGCTGGAGGAAGTCGGCCCTGGTGACACTGAATGACGGAGGTATGTAAATGATACAAAGGGAAAAGGTCAAGCAAGGACAGAAACAGCAAACTGCAACAGCTTGAAGACAGGAGTCAGGGAAATGAGTTGACTATGAATGTCATCCCGTATGAGCAGCAAGACTCCCCCATGACATAGAATGCCAACAGCTCAAATCGGTTGTGAGGACACAACTTTGTTTCCTAAAGGCAGAGGAAAAGTAGACGCTGTGATTCTAAAAGCAGCTGTAAATCCTCTTTACTGGACTGAAGGCTGCGAACGTTCCACTGGAGGAGAGCCACGATGAAGGGGTGTCACGTTGGCGGCTGCCAAGTGCCGGCCTGCGAAGACTCTGCTGCTACAGGGCACAGAGGCAGGAGGATCCTGCCTCATTAGGTCCACAGAGGCTTGGCTTTCTTCTGCTGTCGGCCTGCAGAGTCTAATGCAGAAAAATGGTTAGTGGCATGCACTGGCGACACAGAGGCCGGGCGGGAGAAGAGGATCTTTGAATCAGTGACGGAGAAGACTGTTTGCCTTCACTGGACTTCTTCAATCCTTTCCAGTTAGCACAGGAAGACTCAGGTGTTGGTTGGATTCCTTCTGTCCTTTCCAGCCTGCCAGTTGTGTAGTTGGTGACTTTGCCCCACGAGGCAAGAGTCTGATGGCTTGTTGCACAGCTGAACGAGGGGACTGTGGTGCTACCATGACAATAGGCAATTTTACAACCTCAGAACTGAATTTGAGGTTCTATGTCTGCGTGGCAATGTCCTTCATGGTGCGAGATGCAGTAAGAACAGTACTATAGTGCCAGATGGTAGAACACAACATTTGCGGCTAGCCAATAACTTGCGAGTGACCAGGCAAGGAACTTTTTCCTTTATCCGGATCTCCCGGACAGCCTGCTCATCAAGATACATGGACAATCTCGAGAGGAGGTGGCACTGTCACCACTGCAGTTGATACAGCAGGGACAAGGAGACAGACAATTGCCCTGGTGTGCATCTTCACCACAGGTTACACATTTGGCTAGGTGTTGACAGGACATTTGAGTGTGGTTGAAATGATGACTCTGGTAGCAGCACATCGGGTTCGGAATGTATGGTCAGACTGTGAGAACCTCATAGCCTGCTTTGATCTTGGACGGAAGCACCACTTTATCAACGGTGAGAAAAAGAGTGCATGTGGGCACTATGGAGGCATCTACCTTTTTCATCACCTGATGGATGGCAATGACACCCTGATTGGAGAGGTATGTTCGGATTTCGGCCTCGGTCAGACCGTAGAGAGCCTGGAGTAAATAACACGATGGGAAGTATTCAGAGTTCTATGGACCTCAACATGAACAGGATAGCTGTGAAGGAGTGAAGTGGCAAGCAGTTGTGCTTGAGAATCACAAGTAGTCTCCAAAAGCAAAATGCAATTCTATAAATCAGAGGAGGATTTCACAGGGCCAGCAGTTGCATCAACACCTTTCTGGATAGTAAACGGATTTACCTTTGTGAAGGACTGACCAACTTCAGTAGGCCTACATGAAACCACGAGGAACCGTGGTGCAGCTGGGAGGGTCTTTGAATCATTAACCTCATTCCATTTACATTTTGTAGACGCTGATTGCGAAGATGATTGGTTCATTGCAAAAAAATCCCCCACGATTGCCAATGTCTCTGATGGCATGCTCCTTCCAACTGGGGGCCCCCTTCACAAGTGGGTGCACCTGCCTTAGGTGATTGTTCACACGTCAGATCACACCTCCTGAACGTCTGACAGAGGGACCAATCAGCAATTTGGGAAGATAGCAGCTCAGGCAATCACCCCTCCCTGGGCCTGGCCTGTACCAGGGGGTATGTGCGAACTCTACCTGTCGACCTGGAGCTACCCAGTCACCTGTTATGCGTCAGACGCATGGGCCGGAATTCAGGAACACACAGGAAGGAAGAAGACAAAAGAGGAGGTTCAAATGCCAAAATGGAGGGAGGGTAGGAGAAGAAGAACAAAGAAAGAAAAAAGGAATGAAAAACACTGGTGAGACTGTTCTTATGTCAGCTAAGGACAGTGAGGAACATTCCCAAAAACACCCCACACCACATGTTCCACAAAGGAGGGGAGAAAGAATAGCAAGAGGATAGACATGCAGCGCAGAAGGGAAAAGATGCTGCAACGGCTGGGGCCCCTAGTAGATTTCTCCCCCATGTGAGCAAAAATTTTAAGTACCAACATCATCTTTTGTAACAAATTGTTTTTAGATAGAGAAAGCAAGGCAAATGGTATATGTGTTTCATTAAGACCCTGTTTTTATTTCCTTGGAGTCACAAGATGGATTTAAAATACCTTCACTCATTTCAGAAATAACCCCAGAAAAAAGTAGGCCTCTTGAAAAATGTGTATAATATATAAATTATTTTTGAAGTACTAGAATAAATAAAATGTCTATAAAATGCTGCACTGTACAATGTACTTTTGATGAGACAGTGGCAATTCCTGAAATCCATCGCCCATGGCCTCTGGCCTGGCGAGTGGCACCGCAGTCCTGGGTCCTTGGATAAACCATGAAAACACTCTGCATTATGTCACACACAAACAGACCCAGGCTGCAGGCGGATCGGTCAGACTAGATCCAATGGGCAGGGCTTGTACATTAGTGGGAAATGATTGGCTTTAGATTAGCAGGCCCAATCCATTAAAGGTACCCACAGAAATGGCCTGTGGTTTTACCCCGTCGTGAAAGTCCACTCCTGTGGCCAGTTATTCACGTGTCACAGATGCCATGTTGATGAAACAAGACCACGTTGAGCAGTCCATGCGCCAGGTAATTTGCACAAATACTCTGAGAACCAATACTAATGAGGCAACTCTCCGTAAAGATGATCATTGAGCCGCAGACAGGCATGTAGAAAAGACAATCACCTTCTCATAAATAAATTTTCGGCCACAGCCTTTGTCAGAAAACAAGAGCATACACATATTCACACAGTCACTCAGACACAACTCATGCATACTACCACCATCTCGGGCCACTGCATCAACAATCTCTGAGAATCAGATACAAAAAAACCACTCCTCCTGCCTCCCTGCCTTTCATCGATAGCTGCTAGGCTAGCGGCAGGAAGTTGTTGCAGCACTGACTGCAAGCTGAGAGAAGTGATAGGAAGCAGAGAAGCAATAAGAATGCAGGAGTAGAAAGTGGCGCACATACTCAGCTGTGCCCAGCCAGCGATAGCATATGACATCTCAGTAAACAAACCATTTCATCTACTGAGGCAAAAAACAAGATTTTTTCCAGGATTTTTTTTTTTTCAAATTTCCCTGGTTTTCTTGACATGTTTGAAATTCCCTGATTTCCAGAACTTGTGGCAACCCTGAACACTTTCACAGTTATGGATGGCTATGGAGGCAGCATGGCTCAATGCGTCTGCAGGGACTTCCGACGACTTGTCAAGTCCATGCCACATCGTGTTGCTGCGACATCATCAGAGTAATAGCTTCATTTGATTCACTCCTCTTAATGTCAATGCAGGCACAGAACATGTCACGTCAGTGAATATGATATCAATGACCTCAGTTTCTCTTAGCACAATATAAACAACTTGTATTATTACTGCTGCCACATTGGACTTACACAGATGCAGTATTAAACTGGTGTGCGCCTTGAACATTTTCTAAGATATTAATTACAAGCACTGGGTTCACTCATCGCAGCAGGTTGACCCTCAGTAACTTTTCTCATTGACACAAGTTGCTAGATGGAAATATAGCATATCTGCGGCTTACCTAAATGCATGGTTGAGCCAGTACATTAGCCAAGAATGTGCACACAGCAACCAAAAGACACTTGCTACAGTTGGCACAGTTCTGCTGCACAGTAATGGCATAACACTGACACACTATACAGCTGCTTCCCCAACAGAAGCCCAGAGGCTGGGATAGTACTCCTATTTCAGGATTGCCTTGTTCTTTTTTCAAAGATGTAGATTTTCCTTGTTTACTTTTTGATTCGCTGCTTTCTTTTCCATTTATGTTTATGGGAAAAGCAATATAATATTTCTAGGAGTGCTTATAATGGAAAAATTATTTAAAATCAATTTTAAAATCATGCATATTTTCTTGTCACTCCTCAACTGCCACTTTTTGTTGAGTCCATTCTTCTAAGAGAAGTGTTCCCTAAAAAACTTTATATGTGGAGGCTTTGTGTTAGAAGTAGTATCCCTCCACAACAGCATTCTAGGAGCTTACTTCATTGTACCACATTATTCTAAACTGTCTTGCTTAGCACCTTGTGCTATTAAATGTTGTGAAACATTTCTTCAATACAGTACATACAATTTATAATGAATTAACATGCTATAAATCTGACAAGTGAAATTACACATCCTTTCCTCTGGCGTTATAAGTAAATTTCACTGGCATGGACTTAGGGACCAGAAAATGTAGCATCTACTTTTGGCAAAATTTGCATCTGGTGTGACTTACCAAACGAAAGTGCTAGCAGGTTGATAGACACACAAACAAACACAAACATACACACAAAATTCAAGCTTTCGCAACCAACGGTTGCTTCATCAGGGAGAGGGAAAGACCAAAGGATGTGGGTTTTAAGGGAGAGGGTAAGGAGTCATTCCAATCCTGGGAGCGGAAAGACTTACCTTAGGGGGAAAAAAGGACAGGTATACACTCGCACACACACACATATCCATCCGCATATACACAGACACAAGCAGACATTTGTAAAGGCTTTTACAAGTCTTTCCGCTCCCGGGATTGGAATGACTCCTTACCCTCTCCCTTAAAACCCACATCCTTCTTTTTTTTGCTTGTAAATGACTTGACACATGAGTTTAAAAGGTTGTCACGATACATGAGTGACAACAAACAAATCCTTAGTTCTTTGAAACTGATTGTGTAGTGAGCGTGTGACACTGTTGACGGGGAAGCCCCATCCGGAGAAGTTCGGCCGCCGGGTACAAGTCTTATTTCAGTTGGCGCCACATTGAGCGACTTGTGTGCCAGTGATTAGGATGAAATGATGATGAGGACAACACAACACACAGTCCACGAGCGGAGAAAATTTCCAACTGGGCTGGGAATCGAACCAGGGCCTGCTGCATGGGAGACAAGCACATTACTACTCAGCTAAGCAGGTGGACTTACTATTAAAAAAAGTGCTGATTGGCAGCTTTTTGACTGGAATGTTTGCTTCTGCAAAAACTTTAACACTTTTTTCCTTCTGAAATGGCCTTTGTTTTGTTCATTTGGCTGCATTTAATGTTTTAAAAATGACTGTCTCATTGAAAAGAAGCAGCATAATCCCACTGGTGAGCTAAATGCATCTCCAATTTAAGCTGTTGCTGGGCATTATTTGTCTTTTCTCCCAAAATTTAATGATTACAAAATCTGCAGACTATTTATTTTGACCTTCTGTGGCCATTCACATCCATGTGACCCATAATTGACAATGTTATGGATAGAACTAACAAGGCACTTAGCGCAGAAGTAGAACCCAATGTTTAAAGTCAGGGAAAGAACTTACCCATGGCCGATAAACATTACAGATTTTGTTTTCAAATTGCTATAGCACAGAGTGCAGGCACTGTATGCTATAGTGACAGGTGGCGGTGAGCATGAACAATTCAGAATTTTGGCTGCCAGGGTGGAGAGGAGCGGTGCAGCAAAGACTGCCCCACCTCCCTTTCACAGGGCAGCAGCATACAGCAAAACTGACATATTATCACAGGGATTGCCAATTTCTTCTTGTATTGTAATCAAAATCTGTGATGTACCAGGATCAGTCGCTTTGCTTATTTCAAGACAAGAAAAGAAAAGAAAACAACAAGCAACACAGAACACAAAGCATTTGGAGGCAGCTATCGTGCAACTGCTTGTTGAGGTTAGCATTTCAGCAGAGTATTGTTAACGACATAGTTCAGACCTGACCCCTAGCAGTATTCGATGCAACTACAGTTCAAAACATTCACCATATTAAAAGTGTCCACATTATTACTGTCTTTTAAGCTAAAGCTATTTCAAACTCTCTCTGATAAAATGGTTCTTGTGAAAACAAATCACTATGAAACAGCAGCTACTAAGTAATTTTGCATTTTCATATTTTGAAGCAGAATTCGCATTTAGTTTGCGTGTACTACAAAATGAGAATTTTTATGGGTAGTAGACATGGTGTAACAGAGTGCCCTAATCTGGTCATTAACATAACGATAACACAGCTTAAATTTAGGAACACAGATTGACCTGACTTGTATTATCACATAGGAGTTAACATTCAAGACTGAGGCGAAACATAGTGGGATTATTAATTACACAAGTCACTTCTTACAGATGAACACTTTGGGAATGTGGGTACTGCTATGCAACCAGATTACAATATGTTATCTATTATTTCTGAGATAACATCATAAGTCTCCAATGAAGAAATATTCTTTGGTTTTTGTCATACTGTTATCACCCAGTATCATCTAGTTTAGGATTTGTTGTCATTTATTACTTTTTGTTACTCTTCAAGGAAGTCTTCTACCATCTTATAGGAATTCTATCATACTTCCAGTGAGTACCTTTTGTTTATTTCTTAAAGAAGTCTTGCAACCCGCTGAGTAATTACTTCAGTATCTATAATACTGTTTTTTATTTTCACGTTTACAGTTGTGGCTACACCTTAATATCATAACTAGTTTGTCTTCAGCAATAAGACACATGTGCTGATTTTCATCATATTTGAGCACTTCTAATCACCTTACAAAATAACACATTAGTACCTACATAGCAGCTTCTCTGCATGCTGTAAACCCTTTTCATTATCTTAGATACACCTGTGATGCCTTTTGGTTCCCATTCTTTCTGCAATTCTGCTGTGACTTACAACTTGCCACTTAACAACACTTTTACTTCAGTGCAGTACTTTACTGTAGCTTGCCTCCCTCTGACTGACTACCTTCCAAGTTCTTACTTTTCATTAAATTTGTTAATTTCTGAACTGTAGTGTACCAGCCAAACCCTCTAAACCTTTGTATATCAAGAATCGTGAAATTTTATGAAACAATCATTCTTCACATTTTATTATTATAAACACATTCTCAATTATGGGACACATTCTGTTACAATATCTAAAAAAAGCTTGCCCAAATGGGCAATGGTTGTTTGAGTCCTTTTAGCGCTTATAGTACATTCATTTCACGGACAATGTTTACAGTTAAGAGATCAAGGACCATAATGTTACCATGAATGTCTAGGGATCTACATAGTCCCCAGCCAGAGTCTAGCTTGCCTGTGTAAGTCTCATACAAGCTAGGTGCAATACATTCCCCAGACATTGTTTACTAATGGCTGTTTCGCCTCAACAGCCACCAAGCCCCATCAGCACACAGCATATCTTTAGGTTGATAGTTTCTTGCACAGCTTTGTACCTTTCTCAAAATCAAGACAGTTAAGCCAAGATCCTTCCCTCACTGTGACATACAACATTCTACCTTAGCACCAAGTGACTGTTACTAGAGCATGTTCAGGTATTATGTTAATGGAGGCCCGGCACTGCAAGCCAGCCTCAAGCTCTGGAAGCCCAGTATCATTAGGCCTGGGCCCATACCCAGCCATTTCTGACTAAGACCATGCAGGGAGCAATAAGACAGTAAAATGTTAGAGTTGAAGCACAGAATGAAAAATTTATATCACAGATGCTCAGAGGTCCATGGTCACGTTCACAATTGAGCTATTGGTCCTCTTCAGGGATGACTTTTCAAGAGCTAGTCTACAATGAATACTCCCAACTACTATACATCACCAAGTTTTTCTGTCTAGTAATTTGAACGAATTTTCTATCTACTGCTGTGAACATCTTTTTCTACCCACTACTTTTGACAATTTTTCTACTTTTTACTGAGAACAACTTTTCTATTTACTAAATTCCACTTCTTTTAGCTATTAATTTCAAAATTTTTTGTTTCACTTTCAAATGTAAATGTAATGTACGAATGAACACAAATGTACAAAATAAATACAAAAATGGGAAATCTTCTCATCCTTCAAACAGTACTTCTATGGTTACAGTTAGGTTCAACTAAAATGAGCAATTACTCATCAGCATTACCTCAGTTTTGGAAGTGGGGCACTTGGATGATGATGTATTGTGCTGGCTGCAAGAACTTGGAGATGGAGTTTGACGTTCCACTGAGCTGCACAAGCTTTCATAATGAGGCACTGGTATAATATCTGCGTATGGTGAAGAGGTAACTAGTACCCGAGCCTGTATGAATATTAAGTGTGAGATGGTGGAAGAGAGATGAAGAAAAACAGACAGAGAAAGTTAAAGAAGAAAGCAAGGGAACAGAATGAAACATACGAAACGGCAGAATATAAAACCAACTTTCACTATTATTAAATACTACACAAAAACAAACTGTGTGCTAATCTTTAAGGATTAATGGAGGACTAGCACTGCAGGCCAGCCTCAAGCTCTGGAACAACAATGACTGCTACCATGAAAGTCTGCGTTAACTGTCAATGTTTGAGGAGCCATTAATCCAATTTCAATGCATACATATTGATATGAATGATGTAACTCAACAAGAATAGTGAAGTATGCATGTCCCAAACAAATACATTCCAGACCCTGTCCAGACTGATTTTTAAGGAACTGCACGATATGTAATTGGGAATTTGGGACTTACAAGTGACCAGAAAATAGCTTCAAAGGAAGTCAAGTGCTCCATAATGCCTTGGTCTCCAGTGTGTTGATGATAACTGCATAAAAAAGGCATGATCCAAATCCAAAATTATGAAGAAAAAATTATTGTTAGTGCTGCTGAAAATACAGCAAAGCATTAAAAGAATCTTGCTTAGCAGCCATGAACAATGTCACAGAAGAAAGTATTTGCAGCCCGGCTTTCTCATATTTAACCATATTCTGACCGATTGCAAAGATCTGTGTTAAGCAAATTTTTAAGGAAAAGAACACAAATGAAAACACACGAGATGATGAAACTTGCTATCAACCATACCTACTTTTTGTTGAAAAATATGAAACTCTTCCCAGAAGGCCCACTTAAATAACCATAAAAATTAGACATCTAAAACGGCATTCTCAAATTTCTCCCTCTTCCTAGCCCACCAAAAAACTTTAATAATTATATCATGTTTGTTTTTATTATTCTATCCGTCCTTTTAATATCAACAATGGATGGATCATTATGTAATCTAACAGAATAATTACAGCTAACTGTGATAAGCTTATCTGACACATTTGTCTATGCCTACATAAAAATTTGTTCAAAGTAGCCTATATTTAACACTTTTCACTCAACATTTTGCAGTCAAATGCTAAACCTCTACAACATCAAACTATGTACAGTAGTACAAATTAAGTTTCACCAACAACTTCAGAAACAAAAGTTTTCAAAATTTCTTTCACAGAAGCATCCCTTCAGGAACGCCAGAATTCTTGTCATAGGCCAGCTTCATTTTGTTATGAAGTACTTCTAAAATATTTGTGGGCTGCCAACACTTGAAAGTGAATGATATCAATACCCTTATCTCAGACACATAGCCCATTACTATAGCACTTACATAACAGAATTATGTTGAAGGGGAAATTTATTTGCACCTCTCCGGATTCCACACACAAATCTATGCCTATATTGGTCCTTTTTGTGCAACATTGCTTTTAGCTTTAAATGCTAAAATAACAAATGCATTTTATTTATGGGTAAACAAAAACGAAAGTAATTACAAAAGAACAACACTCTTTGTTGTTTTCCAACAAGAAAGTCAATGGAAATGCTCCCAAATAAACTTTGCTTACTAAACTCTTACAGAAATATCACAGAAAGGGATATAATTTGTTATTTAAAGATGTCAAAATGTAAAAGAAACAAAGTGTCAAGATGTTGACAAAGTAAGGTCTTACAGAAAGGGTGGTTTTTGCTTCCACAGTGGAAATGAGAGAGAAAATGAATAGTATGTAAAAATTCTGGTGCCTTGCCAATATTATACACACTTTATCCTGAAAAACTCATTGAGAATAACGAAAATTGAGAAGCACATCTGTCTTGTTAGCTGAGCAGTCTACTTCTCTGCTTCCCAAGCAGAAGAACCAGGTTCAATTCCCAGTACTGCCAGCAATTATTGCTTGGTTAAAGGACTGGTATGAGGTGCACTCAGCCTCTTGAAGCCAAGAGGAGATACTTGAATGAGAGACAGTGGCTCCAAGCTCTGGAAAGCTGACACTGCATGGGAGAGCAGTGTGCCGACTGCATACCCCTCCATACCACACCCAAATGATGCCATATGACAGAGGAATAAGCAACAGCCAATAGCCATTGCAGGGCTCTTTGGGCTCATCACGGAGTACCTTTTTCTTACTGCACTTAGACATATGAAATGCACTATAAAATCAAAGACAACATTCTAAAGCTTGATAACAATTTTAAGGATATGTTGCAAAAACAATCACACAAAACCACATGCAGTACACTATGATATCTATTTTGCATCTACCATAATCACAAAATCTCTCAGGTGCCACTACAATATTTAAAGGACACAATATTTGCTTGTGAGAAGGCACAGTAGAGTAACAACTGCTAAAATTTCTACAGACAAATTTCTGTTGATGTGGACAAAGGGGGATACCCTAGATGGAGTGGATTAGTTTTTCTGTTGTGTACATCCACAAGAAAAACAGGGATTTTGAAGGCTGAATAAGGTGACATGCTCCAGTGCCCTTAATACTGTGTGTACCTCAGCACCATGGTTGGCTAATTGCAGTGCCAATTTAAAGTGTTGTAAAACAAAATTTTAAAAATATATTCTGAAATAATATTCCTCCTACACTCGTTTGGATCAAATACAATTCTGCACCTTATTAGCAATCAGTGCAGAAGATGACTCTGGTTCTAGACAAGATTCACATTTGGTCTGCATCAGGTGGTACAAGGCACACTTTTGCATGCATTACAAATGACACTGTCTCTCATGAAAGGTATGGATATATCATTTCGATAGGACGGGAGGGGGGGGGGGGGGGGGGGGGGGGATATCAGATACTGGTAATTGTCAAGAGGCATGAAAACATTTACCTAATGTGCCACCAGGAGCTGATCAAAGACAGAGGACAAGTTTGGTATGGGAAATGATCAACAAGAAAACTGGCCATGTTCTTTTCAACAAAAAGATCCCTGCATTTACATTAAGTGATTCAGGGAAACCATGAGTAACCTACAACTAGATGGTGTAGTGATTTGAGAATTTCTGTGTAAATTCTAGAACCACTCAGCCTACTACCATCTCAAACACACGATATTCTACATACGAGTGTGGGATGGTAAAATCCTACCTACTGCACATCACATGCTTGTGTGTGCAGGTTTAAAATCAGTCGCGGCAAGAAAGTAGGCACAGCGGTTGAACGGCACCGACAAGTACCTGTCGGGCAATCCATAGATGCGTTAGTGAGTGTGTTTAGAAGAACCATGGAATCTATATGCAGCTTTGTGCTGATTGTATCACTGACTTGTTATGTGAAACAAGAACAGTTCAAAAAGTACTCATATATACTCTTGACTCAGCCTTGTTAGAGGCAAGATTTTTTTTTTTTTTTTCGATCTCCTTTTCTGAAAGTCATGGTGTCTAAGCAGACTTTCTTTCGAATGTAAATCAATTTGTTTCTAACATACAACTGTACGAGAGACTTACTGAAGTTACATATTACGTTTAAAGTGACAATTTTTATTGTGCTTGAAAGTCAAATACATCATTGATTGAAGAAACGTAAAGTTTGTATAGCCACTTATTTCACTAGTAGAAAGGAACTTGAAAGCTCCTGTACCTAGCGTTATTTGATGGAGAAGAAGTCAAGAGAGTTTCCAGCAGCCGGCTATCCAGTAAAAAAGAGTGGCTGCAAACCCCAAGTAAGTCTTCTCGTAAAGAAGTGGAATGTGGTTTGGGGAAATAAATCAGTATAACCCAGACCCACACTCAAAGTCATCAA
The DNA here is from genome assembly GCF_021461395.2 of Schistocerca americana. Lineage (NCBI taxonomy): Eukaryota > Metazoa > Arthropoda > Insecta > Orthoptera > Acrididae > Schistocerca > Schistocerca americana. Next base: position 497,425,170 of record NC_060122.1, read on the forward strand.
AACGTTAGAACGGTTCCACTACCCTTCAATTCATCAGAGTTTTTATTGCACTGACATTGTTTGATGATCAACCTGACTAATTCTACTCCTACTTTCGTTTTCTTTCTTTGCTCACGTTTCTCTCTTATTTATCCATTACTCACTACTACTTTATAGTTGCTCGTTATGTATGTCACCTCTTCTCATGTATATTCGATGTAGAACCATCATAACTCCCCATATATGTGCGCATAATTTCCTATGTACACACCTTTTACCCTACAACACCTGACGGTTCTTCCATTGTGACAGGGTTTGTCTTATATAACTCAACATTTGCGTAGAAGTGTATATTTGTGTATATGTGGATGTGTGTTCGTGTAGTCTGATTCTTTGGCCTTCTTATCTAAAGATAAGGTGTAGGTTATTAGTAACCACGGAAATAAGGAAGGACTTCAGTGAGAGAAGTTTATGAATATGGAAAGAGGGAAAAGATAGACAGGTCCTCAAGATGAGAAGTAAGAAAGGAAAAAATAGATCATGTTTCTAGGATCGAAGAAGAGAAAGAAGATAGCCCCAAAGACAGGAAACCCTTCCCACCCCCCCACCCCCCTTCCCCAGGTTCCTTACCTCTCAGATACTTGAGTGAGACACCAGAGGAGGTTTGGTGTTAAATCGTCTCCTACAGAATGGACTTGTCCCACCTTCACCCTTTGAGGTCCCCGAAGGAAAACCTAGCAATCCTATGGAAATGGCAAATGAAGAAGAATCAGGCACACTTGTTTGTGAGGGTTGATTGAAAGGTGTGATGTGTGTTTTGTGTTAGTCATGATTTATCTGTTCTTGTAAATCAAGCTTTTAGCTACAATACCCACCCCTTTCAAAATTTATTCAATCCCTCCTATCTATATCACATCTCATACAAGGTATAAAATACTCTATACAAAGCAGAAGAACTAAACACCTCGGTAAAACAATTGTTCAGTTAGTCACATCATATTATATTTTTCCACAAACATGATACTCTAATCAATTTATTTCGTCTAGAAATCACTTTTTTTTTTTTTTTTTTTTTTTTTTTTTTTTTTTTTTTTTTTTTTTTTTTTTTTTTTTTTTTTTGTTAAGCAGTACGATTATAGGTTAGTTTTAGGTTTTAAAGAAATTCAGTGCAGGAAAACTATTTTGGAAGTAACACCAAAAACAACTCAAGATCCAATGGTTGTCACTCCGCCTGTTAACTCAGAATGTTAACATCCCTGGGGGATATACAATTTTACATCCTTTACATTGTATTTCCCCTTTCCTAGTCCAGTTGTGGGATCTACTAAAAATAACGTCTTAGGATGGATTACCGTTTGTACCCAGTATGGTCTTCACATTTTTGGAAAAACTTATGAGTCTCTTTCTTCAGAGTCAAGCTGGGAAGATAATGTTTTATAAGAACCAAGTCCCAGACTTGGTACTGAGGTTCCACAGCCTTTTCATTATGGTTGCTTACTCTTTGTTGCAAATTTTCAATCAAATTTTTAGAAATTATTTCCTGATTTACTTCATAATTGACACTACATTATTCATACCAATTAAAATACTTAATTAAGGGTTCTCCTACAAACGGTTTGCCTATAACATCTAAAGGTGTCAACCCAGTCAATAAATGGGCTAATTCATTTAGGATAAGTTCAAAGTCCTTAATTTTCGTTGTCCACGAAATATGTTTTTCATGGCAGTGTTTACAACATAATTTCCCAATTTCCTTCATTACCCGTTCACACAGATTTGATTATGGGTTATAATTGGATATTAACACTTGTCAAATACTTTCTCATGCTAGGAATTCTCTAAATTCGTTGCTCACAAATTGTGGTTTGTTATCTGTAAGAAACCACTTTGGTTTACCTACTTCTAGAAAGTATTGTTGTAAGCAGTGTATAACTGTCTGCGTATCACCCAAATTCTCTGCAATAACTAATTGTGAAAAAGCTGAACAACAAGATTGTAATTTAAATTTATAAATTTCGCGCAAAGGTGCCAGGATGCGAAATGGGATTTGGAAACCAGGTTCGCTGACCTCACTCCTGGTTTTTCCATGGTTTCCAGTCGAGGCTTTGCACACCAATCGCTTATTTTTGCTCTCTTAATAGGATATAGTTTAACATATTTTGACCAGCATTCTATGATAACCAAAATATATGATACTCCTCCCTTTCCTTGTGGAATTGGTCCAAAGAAATCTGCTGCTGTAAGGTCGTGTAATGACTTATGGATAATAGGATACATTCTGTATTTCACTGGAGTATTACTCTCGTTTACTTTCTGGTAAGTTTCACAGGTCCTAATCAAAGATGCTATTTTATGCCCTAGTTTCTTGAAATAATAAAATTTATTCATACGAGATATGCTTCTGAAGTGTCCTTACCCTGTGCGAACATACCATACAAGTTCGTCTTCCATTACCTTCGGAATACATAAATGCCAACACTGTGATGTTACACTGTCTCTCCAAAGCAAGTTATGATCAACAATTTTTAATTTTGCCACTTGATTAGGAGGTAACAAGTTCTGGATACAAATAGAAAATATTTCTGTGAAAAAAGGATCATGATGTATATTCTCTGTTATTCTTTGAACTATCTCTTTTATCCTCATGTTCGGATATTCTGCTGACATTAAATTAATGGCAATAATAACGCCAGGCTCTTCCGTACGTTTCAAGTCTTCCATTCCTATGGGTAGCCTCAATAATGCATCAGGTACTATATTTTCGGAACCTTTTACATATCGTATCTTGATATCGTATTCCTGTAGGAAAAGCATCCAGCGCATCAACCTAATGTGTAGTAATCGACTACTCATCAGAAAGGATAAAGCTTGATGATCTGTATAAATATGGATTTCTGATCCCCATACTGGTGTTTGAAACTCTTGAATACTACACACAATCGCCAATAGTTCCTTTTCGGTAGCTGTGTAATTTAGTTCGTGCTTATTTAGGCTACGGCTAGCAAAAGCTATAGTTCTGTGTTCTATATTACTCAGATCCCATTCTCCTTGGAAAATTTCAGCAGCAATACCGTAATCAGATACATCTGTCGAAATTTTAAACGGTTCGCCCATAACTGGATGATGTAATATGGGCACCTCAACAAGTGCTCTTTTAACGTTTTCAAACGTATCATTTGCACCTTGAGCCCAAGTTCACGGTACTTCCTTTCTTAATAAATGTAAAATTCTTGGGTCATTTAACTCCTGTCCTCATACGTACTGTTGATAGTATCTGGCCATACCTATAAATCCTTCTAATTCTCTTACATTTCTGGGGGGCGGACATTCTTTGATAGTTTTTATGCTTTCAGAGTCTGGTCTAATTCCCTCTACCCCTACAATATGCCCTAAGAACTTAAGTTCTTGGCACGCAAAAAACGATTTTGACAGCTTCACCGTCGTACCTTTCTCTTTAAATTTTTTCAGAGCCTTGCACAAAGTTAGACAATGTTTCTCCCAAGTAGCCAATATTATTAGGATATCATCTACATATACACTACTGGCCATTAAAATTGCTACACCAAGAAGAAATGCAGATGATTAACGGGTATTCATTGGACAAATATGTTATACTAGAACTGACATGGGATTACATTTTCACGCAATTTGGGTGCATAGATCCTGAGAAACCAGTACCCAGAACAACCACCTCTGGCCGTAATAACGGCCTTGATACGCCTGGACATTGAGTCAAACAGAGCTTAGATGGCGTGTACATGTACAGCTGCCCATGCAGCTTCAACACGATACCACAGTTCATTAAGAGTAGTGACTGGCGTCTTGTGACAAGCCAGTTGCTTGGCCACCATTGACCAGATGTCTTCAATTGGTGAGAGATCTGGAGAATGTGCTGGCCAGGGCAGCAGCCAAACATTTTCTGTATCCAGAAAGGCCCGTACAGGACCTGCAACATGCAGTCGTGCATTATCCTGCTGAAATGTAGGGTTTCGCTGGGATCGAATGAAGAGTAGAGCCACGGGTCATAACACATCTGAAATATAATGTCCACTGTTCAAAGTGCCGTCAATGTGAACAAGAGGTGACCGAGATGTGTAACCAATGGCACCCCATACCATCACACTGGGTGATAAGACAGTATGGCGATGATTAATACACACTTCCAATGTGAGTTCACCGCGATGTTGTCAACACGGATGCGACCATCATGATCCTGTAAACAGAACCTGGATTCATCCGAAAAAAGGACGTTTTGCCATTCATACACCCAGATTCATCGTTGAGTACACCATCGCAGGCGCTCCTGTCTGTGATGCAGTGTCAAGGGTAACCACAGCCATCGTCTCCGAGCTGATAGTCCATGCTCCTGCAAACGTCATCGAACTGTTCGTGCAGATGGTTGTTTTCTTGCAACGTCCCCAACTGTTGACTCAGGGATCGAGATGTGGCTACACGATCCGTTACAGCCATGCTGATTAGATGCCTGTCATCTTGACTGCTAGTGATACGAGGTCACTGGGATCCAGCACAGCGTTTCGTATTACCCTCCTGAACCCACTGATTCCATATTCTGCTAACAGTCATTGGATCTCAACCAACACAGGCAGCAATGTCGCGATACAATAAACTGCAATCGCGATAGGCTACAATCCGACCTTGATCAAAGTCAGAAACGTGATGGTACGCATTTCTCCTCCTTACACGAAGAATCACAACGACGTTTCACCAGGCAATGCTGGTCAACTGCTGTTTGTGTATGAGAAATCAGTTGGAAACATCAGTTGGAAACTTTCCTCATGTCAGCCCGTTGTAGGTGACGCCACCAGCAGCAACCTTGTGTGAATGCTCTGAAAAACTAATCATTTGCATATCACAGCAGCTTCTTCCTGTCGGTTAAATTTCACGTCTGTAGCATCTCGTCTTCTTGGTGTAGCAATTTTAATGGCCAGTAGTGTGTTATCGAATCCTTCAATAAGTCTCTCCCTAGTGCTTCAGCTAACGCACGTATAAAAATGGACACAGAGAGATTAAGTCCAAATGCCAATACATTAAAATGATAAGATTTTCCATTTAAAAAAAGTGGCTGTATACTTTTCGGATTCTGGATGTAATTTTATCTGCCAATATCCCGTGGTCATATCCCTCGTGCTAAAGAATCTTGCCTTTTCAAATTTGGATAACAATTCGTAGATATTAATCAGCCGGTCCCTCCCCATCTCTATATGTCAATTCAATGTACGAGCGTCTAAGACTAATCCTACCCCGCCTGTACCTTTCTTCACCACTACCAGAGGATTAGTCATTACACTGGAACTTCATTCTATAATAATACTATCAATCATTTTGTTAATCTCATCCCGAATTGCTTCCTTCAAACTCACTGGTATTGGATAAGGTTTGTAAAAGAATGGAGTGTAATCTTTGATTTTGAACTTACAAATATAGTCGCTGATATTACCTGGGCCATCAGAAAATACCATTTCATATTCCATTAAAATTTTATACAAATCTTGTCTTCATTGATCTGTTAATATTAGGGATTCATTAACTGTGTCTTGTCTATCAGTTCGATGTGTTCCCTGATCAACATTATTGATTTCTGGTGATAACTGTGCTGTAATGGTTAATCGCAGAGACTGGCACTCCGTTGTTTGTTCCTCAAAGTGACTATTTGTCACAAAAGGTGTCCAGCATCTACTGTCCTCTACACCAAAACATAAAAGATGTTCGTCAAAGTTTAAGATGACTTTAAACTCTAACAATCAATCTAAACCAAACAGTACGTCTCTATTAATATTCTCTACTATCAACAGCATTTGACGAAATAACATATTTCCAATACTGCAGTTCACCGGAGTTTCATATTTTACAAGTTTACTTTTTGTTCCCATTATCCCTATTGTGTATATTCCAGTCACTGACAACAATGGTAAGTGCTGTTTATTCTGTATAGAGTTAAAAAATGCGTTTGAGATGAGTGATACCTCACTTCCCAAATCTATAAATATGTTAACCTCAGAATTTTCCACTGTCCCTGCTATTATAGGTTGTGGGTTATTAGTAGCTAAGCTTGGTTCTTCAAGCAACAACCATTCCTTTGTGGGTATTTTGTGCGTAAAGTTAACATACTTATATGGAATACGGCCTCCTAATGTATTTCCACGATCTGGACCCCAGTCCTGGATCCAGGTTTAACAACTTTTTCCACATTACTACTAATTATGGGTTGGTTACCGTAACGAGGTACCACATTCCTATTTTGTGTTTTTTGGTTACTCGGTATAAATTCTTGAGAAGTTACTGGATCTAAATTTGAATGTGAATGCTTCTTTTGATAATTACTGTGACAACTTTTCTTACTGCACTGGTGTACTTTTGCTAAGATTGCCTCATGCCTTTTAAAATTATTTCCACTATTTTTTTTATTGTTGGAACTTTCACTTTGGCATAAAGTTTCGTTGTGGTCCTTATTTATTGCATCAAGTGCATCAACAAAAGACAACTCTTCTACCGTTTTCCAGCCACTGCATAAGATGTCTCTTCTCGCATAGATGGGAAATCATCTAATTAAAATACGTACCAATCCCTCTTATTCCATTGGCTTATCTAAATACTTTACTCGTATTAAATGCCAATCGAAATATTTCCTCATAGTACCCCAAGTATTTTTGTAATGTTTTGGGTCCCATAGATCTGACATCAACTTTTCTTGAGCACTGGCAGACCATTATTTCTCTTTAAATTTCTTTTGAAAGTCCTCCTAAGAGGAAAAATTCTCAATATTTACTGTACTCCAATCTGAGGCTTCCCCTAGAAGGTACCCCACAGCAAATTTTATCTTCTTAGAATCTTCCCAGTTTTTGGGTAATACTTGAGTAAACCTTAGTAGGAAATGGGTCGGATGTACATCTTCGTCCCTTTTAAATTTAGGAAATTGTCTAGATAACGCTGAATTAGCTCCCCATTGTAAATCAGTCACAGCTTCACTAATTAATACAACATTAGGTGAAGATACCTTTTTTTCTATTTTATCTTGGATACGCTTCATCTCTTTCCACAGGTCGTCCCTACCCATCCTGGTATCATTAAGTTCGGAAGAAGGAATAGGTGATACATTCCCGGATGTTATTCTCTTGGTAACTTTACGATCTATGATTTCCCCAAATTGTTCCTACTAACTAATCACGTTTATAATATCAGAGTTAGCTATTTTCTCTTTGAAATTTCTTTCTACATTACCTAACCGTGTATTGACACCTGTAATTTGCAATTGAATGACTGGCATTAACTCATTCTGCCTATCTACACTCTCTTGCAAAGTATACAACCCATGCATTACATCATTATACTTAATACTATACACTTTTTCAAAGGATCCTAACTTTTCAATAAGTTCCGATTCTACACCATTACATTTGTTCTCAGAGTTAAGTTCTAACCTCTATGACAAATCCTGAAAGGTATCATTCTGTTCCTGACTACAGTCAGTAAACATATGATTTATGTGAGTAGTCAAAGAGTTTGTCAACTCATTCTTTAGATCTACTTCTAAATTCTTTACTTCAGTACTTATAGCGTCGAACTCAGTCTTCAAAGTGCCCATGCCTTTGCACAGATTACTAAATTTTTTACTTTGAGAGTCGACCTCGGCACTTAACAAACCTAAATTTGTTGTTTGAATATTTAGTTTCCCTCTGAGCATTTAAAGTTTCACTCTGGGTATTTAACTGAGAATTTACTAAGCCTAGTTCTTTACTTAGAGCCGCAATTTGAACTTTGATTAAATTTGCCAAATCCAGCCCAGTCAGGCACTTCTTTGCTAATTTTCATGGCCATAGCTCAGTCTTGAGTTTCCCCAACCTGTTGTATATTCTCCATACTCTTGTACCACTTCGTACTAAAGTAATGTAGTTTTGTTTCACGCTCACCCGGCGTAGAATTCTCGTTGCGGAGGTGAGCAGATGTGGAGGCAGGTCAGCATTGGTGAACAGCAGCTGGTGCGGCAGCGTCAGATGTACGTTGGTTTCCGTGTCTGCGTCCCGGCAACATGTGTGAGAGCTGTATACTCCCCGCATTGGATCTTCTTGGTTGAAGCGTTCTATGCGTATTTCTTCATAGACAAATACATTGAAATTTTGGTCCATTCTTGAACATAACTGAATGTCTAAGAGTAAATCCCTTGTTGTACAATGTTTGGTTGCTATGGCAACAGACAACAGCTTCTTTTCTCATTTTTGACTGAAAATTCCTGTTTTTGGTCCTTTCCTGCAGGTCACCATGTTCTAATGTTTTGATGACTTAAAAGTGTGAGTATGGGTGTGGTTTATACTGATTTATTTCCCCGCACCACATTCCATTTCTTTACGAGATGGCTTACTTGGGGTTTGCAGCCACTCTTCTTTACTGGATAGCTGGCTGCTGGAAACTCTCTTGACTTCTTCTCCGTCGAATAACGCTAGGTACAGGAACTTTCAAGTCCCATTCTACTAGCGAAATAAGTAGTCATAAAAGCTTAACATTTTGTAAATCAACAATGTGTTCGACTTTCAAGCACAATAAAAATTCTCACTTTCAACATAATATGTAACTTCAGTAAGTCTCTCATACAGTCGTATGTTAGAAACAAATTGATTTACATTCAAAGGAAAGTCTGCTTAGACACCATGACTTTCAGAAAAGGAGATTGAAAAAATGTCTTGCCTCTAACAAGGCTGAGTCAAGAGTCTATATGAGTACTTTTTGAACTGTTCTTGTTTCACATAACAACAGTCAGTGACACAATAAGCACAAAGCTGCATATAGATTCCATCGTTCTTCCAAATAAACTCACTAACACATCTATGGATTGCCCGACAGGTACTTGTCGGTGCCGTTCGACCGCCTTGTCTACTTTCTTCCTGCGACTGATTTTAAACCTGCACACACAAACATGTGATGTGCAGTAGGTAGGATTTTACCATCCCACACTCGTATCTAGAATATCGTCGACAGTAGAAGACTGAGTGGTTCTAGAATTTACACAGAAATTCTCGAATCACTACAGTGGTATGAGGGGGACTTGAACCATTATCCTCCTGAATGCAAGTCTAATACTTTATTGCTGCAGCACCACTCCCCCCACTCTCCCTATCCTACCCATGCACACAAAGCAGACAAAGCACTTAATGGTGTATAGTGTTGATATAATCTGTAGGCACAGTTGATGAACTAGTCTGGGCCACACAAGAATCCTAAAAACAGTAGCAGTGTGCCAGGGAAGTGCCATAGGACCACCATTATTTTCTATATATGTTCATGATCTGGAAGACAGGGTGGGCAGGAATCTGTGGTTGTCTGCTGATTATGCCATGGTGTACAGGATGTTGTCGAAGTTGAGTGACTGTAGGAGGATACAAGACGGCTTAGAGAATGTGTCTCGGTGATGTGATGAATGGCAGTTAGCTCTAAATGTAGAAAAATATTAGTTAATATGCTTGACAGAGCCATGTCGTTCAGATATCTGGGAGTATGTAGGAAAGCGACATGAAACGGAACAAGCATGTGAGGATTGTGGGAGGAACTATGACTGTGCAACTTTTGTTCACTGGGAGAATTTTGGAAAAAGTATGGTTCATCTGTAAAAGAGATTGCATGTATGACAGTAGTGTGAGCTATTCTTGAGTACTGCTGGAGTGTTTGCGATCCAAAACAGGTCAGATTAAAAGAAAACATCAAACTAGTTCAGAGACAGGTTGCCACATTTGTTACCGGTAGGTCCGGACAATATGCAAGTATTATGGAGATATATTACAGACATTTCGATTGGAGGCAATCTGCAGTCTGTAGTATTTGAAGAAATATTATTATGGAATATTACTATGAAGATACTTCAAGAACTCAAATGTGAATCACCATAGGGATTTTTGAGGAACACTACTGAGAAAATTTAGAGAACTGGCATCTGAAGCTGACTGCTGAACGATTCTACAGCGGCCAACATACATTCTGCATAAGGACCATGAAGATAAGATACGAGAAATTAGAGCTCATACAGAGGCATATAGATGGTCATTTTTCCCTCGCTCTATTTGTGAATGGAACAGGAAAGGAAATGACTTGCAGTGACATAGGCTACTTTCCGTCATGCACTGTACAGTGGCTTGCAGAGTATGTATGTATGTATCCACTATATTGACTCCTCAAGACATGGTTAAAGCACTTTACAATGTTAAGAGTTTTGAGAAACTTTGCTTTCACATTCTTCAGGTGCAGAAACCAGGAATACTTAGTGTCAAAATCAAGGCTCAGAAATCTCACTCAAACTTCTCCCAATATCCCTCGTTTTCAACATAGGTGGAAGGCAAATGCAGAAAGTGAATGGACACTGTTTCCACTGCCAAACATGTGAAGTAACTGTGTGGTATCCTTAGCTTAATCTTTTGTATGAAGATGGCCTTGTAAGCCGACAACAATAAGAGTAATATTGTAGAACAAAAGCAAACTAGCGCTTTTCATTTATTATAATGTTATTCTACTGAGAACCGATGGAAGATTCAGTTAACGTAACTTAATCATCGGCGAATAAGGAGCACTGTAACTGAGACTCAATATCAGAGATATCAATGGGACAGAAATAACTATACAAAGACGTAAACACATTTCCAAAGACCGACACGTAAAGCACACAATGATATTACACTTCAAATTGGTATTGTATGTCTTCAAAAGAAGAGAAATGAATGTACTAGCTGTTAGCTAGGGAGATCTGCTGTATAGCTGTATCTTCTAAAGTTAGGTTACTAATAATGAAACGTCGTCTTCTGACCCAATATCGGAAACAAGTGAGGAGCTACAATAACCACTCAGTGACATACGCTCCTTCATTGGTATCAGGAGGTATTAAGACTGAATCCCTTATAGATATAGTGATGTCTCGTGTGTCTCAAAAATGGCTGACTAGTGTGAGGGGGATTTCTTCAGCTTCTCCTCAGACATGCAATGACATGTTGTAAATAATTTCTGTTATGACCACTTGTCGCATCACAAGTTACAGATTCTGTCCAGTTGTCACATGGAAAAGAGACAGTTGCTGGGCCAATGACATGCTTTTGAGTGTTATGCCAGTTGTTGATTACACTTTTCTGTGCAATATTTTGACAACCAACACAGTCAGCTTCTTCAGGTGCAGCATGATGTGTTGTTATACATGCTCACTGGCTGGACTCCAAACACACTGTGAAGTATTGTTGATGTCTCACCGCTATTTGTAGCTAAATCTGACTCCTGGCACCTGCAAGACCCCTTAATGCTCGTTTGCTTTTAGAAACCTGCACTGTTATTCTGTGAAACACACATTATCTCAGTCATTTTCAGTTCTGACAGATGAGATAGTTGGTGAGAGACTGATAAATCGAGTGACAGACCGCAAGCCTTCCTTAAATTGACACTTTCATTCAATTTTATTAGGTTATTCGACATATTTCTTTCAAAAGACCCCTTAATTAGACTGTCACAAAAATTGTAGTGGAGTAGTGTAGTGGAGAGCCAGAAGGAACAACAAAACACACTCAACTAAAACAAATAAGCAAATCAGCTGCTGCTGAGCACTTGCCTCAAGAATGTTCACGAGATGAAATATGAGAACAGTTCTGTGGTGCAAACATCAAGGGTCTGAGACAGCGTAGTTAACCTTTTGACTGCCTGGACATGTTAATGTGTGCCGCTGCACTGTCCATGGGTGCTCTGGACACATTTACATACAACTTTAATTCTTACTGCTTTGATTCTTCTATCAGGTGCTCTAGACGTGTATACACAAACACACTTCTACATCTATATCTACATCTACAGCGATACTCTGCAAATCACATTTAAGTGCCTGGCAGAGGGTTCATCAAACCATCTCCACAATTCTCTATTATCCAATCTCGTGTAGCATGTGGAAAGAATGAACACCTATATCTTCATGTATGAGCTCTGATTTTCCTTATTTTATCATGGTGATTATTTCTCCCTATGTTGGTCAACATCAACAAAATATTTTTGCATTCGGAGGAGAACGTTGGTGATTGGAATTTCACGAGAAGTTTCCTCCACAACGAAAAACGCCCTTGTTTTAATGATGTCCACCCCAAATCCTGTACCATTTCAGTGACACTTTCTCCCCTATTCCGTGATAATACAAAATGTGCTGTCCTTCTTTGAACTTTTTTGATGTACTCTGTCAATCCTATTTGGTAAGGATCCCACACTGCACAGCAGTATTCTAAAAGAGGATGGACAAGTACAATGTATGCAGTCACCTTTGTAGACCTGTTACATTTTCTAAGTGTCCAGCCAATAAAATGCCTTTCTCACATTTTCAGTGTCTTCCTTCAAATTTAAGTTGTTCATAACCGTAATTCCAATGTATTTAGTTGAATTTATGGCCTTTAGATTTGACTGGTTTATCGTGTAACCAAAGTTCAACTGATTCCTTTTAGCACTCATGTGGATGACCTCACACTTTTCATTATTTAGGGTCAATTTTCATACCAAACAGATATCTTTTCTAAATTGTTTTGCAATCTGTTTTGATCTTCTGATGACTTTACTACTTGATAAATGACAGCATCATCTGCAAACAATCTAAGATGGCTGCTCAGATTGTCTCCCAAATCATTTATATAGATACGGAATATCAAAGGGCATATAACGGTACATTGGGGAACGCCAGAAATCACTTCTGTTTTTCTCAATGACTTTCCGTGAATTATTACGAACTGTGACCTCTCTGACAGGAAATCACGAATCCAATCACATAACAGAGACGATATTCTATACACACGCAATTTCACTACAAGCCACTTGTGTGATACAGCGTCAAACGCCTTCCGAAAATACAGAAATACAGAATCCATTTGATATCCCTTGTCAATAGCACTTAACACTTTGTGCGAGTAAAGAGTTAGTTGTGTTTCACAAGAATGATGTTTTCTAAATCCATGTTAACTGTGTGTCAATAGAGCATTTTCTTCGAGGTAATTCATGATGTTCAAACACAATATATGTTTCATATGCTGCATAACGACATTAATGATATGGGCCTGTAATTTAGTGGATTACTCCTACCACCTTTCTTGAATACTGGTGTGACCTCTGCAACTTTCCAGTCTTTGCGTACGGATCTTTCGTCGAGCTAATGTTGTATATGATTGTTAAGTATGGAGCTATTGCATCAGCATACTCTGAAAGGAACCTAATTGGTATACAGTCTGGACCAGAAGACTTGCTACTCTGAGGATATTCACTTCTATGTTTTTGATGTTGGCAGCTGTTCTCAATTCAAATTCTGGAATATTTACTTCATCTTCTTTTTTGAAGGCATTTCGGAAGGTTGTGTTTAGTAACTCTGCTTTGTCGGCCTGTCTTCGATAGTACTCCATTCCTATTGCGCAGGAAAGACACTGCCTGTGTCTTGCCGCTAGCATTCTTCACATATGACCAGAATCTCTTTGGATTTTCTGCCAGGTTTCAAGACAAAGTTTCATTGTGGAAACTATTATAAGTGTCTCGTATTGAAGTCTGTGCTAAATTTCGAACTTCTGTAAAAGATCGCCAATCTTGGGGATTTTGCGACTGTTTAAATTTGGCTCTTTTTTTTTTTCTTCTCCCCCTCCTCCTTGCAATGCACTCTGACCAGTTTTGTGTACCAAGGAGGATCAGCTCCGTCATTTGTTAATTTATTTGGTATAAATCGCTCAATTGCTACTGATATTATTTCTTTGAATTCAAGCCACATCTGCTCTACACTTACATTATTCATTTGGAAGGTGTGGAAATTGTCTCTCAGGAAGGCACCAAATGAACTTTTATCTGTTTTTTTGAATACATATATTTTTCATTTATTTTTGTAGGATTTAGGGGTTGCAATACTCAATCTCACTACGACAGCCCTGCGTTCACTAATTCCTTTATCCATTGATGCTCGTTATTAACTCAGGATTTTTTGTTGCTAAGAGGTAAAGTGTGTTTTCACAACCATTTAATATTCACATGGGCTCATGAACTAACTGATCGGAATAATTTTCAGACACTGTGTTCAGCACAATTGCTGCCACCTTTGTGCTCCCAACATGTTAACACAGCCAGCCACTTGGGTCTCTGTGTGTTCTGAATGCATTAACATGCGAGGCATTTAGAGGCCAGGAAGAGCGGCCTAGTAGCTGCATTTCTGCCCAGAGTGCTCAGCAGCTTTTCATCATTTGGCTTGTGCATTTGCTGCTGTGATCTTATTTGTGATGTTACTTTCATCTTTGTTTTTGACTGAGAAAATGCCATGCCGTTGTGGATGTAGAAACAAAGAAATCATGAAGACAGTGACAGTGACAGGCAAGTACGCCAAGTACTTGGCAAACAGGGTAAAAGAAACTGAAGCAGAAAATCAGAAGCCTATGTATAAAAACTACTGCAACAGTGATGCTAGAGAGACTAATTGGCAAGCTGATATCATTATGTCTAGCTATAAAGCATTCTAAAGATTGTAAGTACACAAAAGATTTTGATGGAAACTGAAATAATTAAAACATTTAGTTATTTAGCGATTACATCCTGCGACATAACAACGAACTGGTTTCAATTGTAGCTGAGTATCTCACATACAACATCGCAAATATTAATATATCACAATATTCTCTTTTGATTAAATACTAAATACTGTTGAAAGAAGTATACCTTTCCACTGAATAAAATTATAGTTATGTGTATATCTTGAGAGATAAAAATGTTTCAAATATTAATCATATGGCAACGCTTTGCATGCTAACATTTGCAAAACATCTCATTTCGGTATCTTAAATGTTAATGGAATATGACATGTTACAACCATATGATTCAGGTTTTGCATGGAAAGAACACAGCACAATTTGCGCAACCCTCCCATGGATATCAGAACCAATATCTTGAGAACAGTGATATTGCTCTGCTCTCGAGCTCTAAATAAAATTTTGATATGTTAGCTATACTCCAACAAGTTCCATAAAATGAGCCATACAAAAAATCTATGCAGTGTGTTTTTACCTCTGCAAAAATTTTAAAATATTGTGCAATGCTTTATTTCATTGGATGCAACATAGTAACTAAGATGAATAATGAAAGGAAATTCAATCACTTATTGAATGAAAATATCGTGCTGCAAGACATGAAAGAACCTGTTTTTTTCCTTCTTTGCAAAACAGTTTTCTTAAAATCAGATGATACGTATTTCATAAGCGGCCCCCACGTCCTCTCAACCACTTCGCTGACAATTCATGAACAGAATGAACGAATCTGGAGGGAAAAAGTTATTACTGTGATTCCCAACAACTGCTGCTGTATTAGAGCAATAACACTGATGGATTTGTCCTTTCCTTGAGCAGGCAGCAGATTTATGGACGAGTAACTATGAAAGAACACAGGTTACTGAGCTGAACCAAAAATGACACTTCGCTTTCATCATAGGCTTCTACTATCCCACTAAAAACTTCAGGAAAGATGTAGTTCTCATGTGCAAAACAATATTGTCATACATATGTGTTTCCCTATGCAGTGATTCATTTCTAGAGGAGTTTTAAAGCCAAAACCTTAAGTTGTTAGAGTAACTGTCCTCGCAGTAGACTTTTCTATGAGTAACTGTCCTCACAGTAGACTTTTCTATGCAGCTCGTTACTATCCAGCTTAATTAATTGATATCATAATAGTACTTCTCCCTGGTAAAATGAGGATTAGTTTATTGTATGTACTATGCTTTTCCAAAGCTTTAGCAAGTGGGCACCAGCTACAATGCTGCGTGGCCTTTCAAAATGTGCATCTTTTGTGTATCCAGCACATCTGGAGTCACTGTCACAGCATTAATACTGAATAAATTACCGAAACCACTCTTCAACAAATGATACTTAGTACACCTCTTCCAGCATTCACAAACAACAATAAACACATGTCGACACCAGCAATGTTGGTAATGCTATGTTCTTTTTTTCTTCAGTTACATATCAGACATCCAAACTACACACATTGTTAAATTGTTTTTTTGTGCAGTGCAGTAGTCTGCTGCTCGGCACTTTCACATCAATTAAATATCTAGGCATAACTTGGCAAAGCAATATGAAATGGAATGAGCATATCAGGATGGTAGCAAGGAAGGTGAATGATCAACATTTTATTGAAAGAATTTTGGAAAAGTGTAGATCATCTACAAAGCAGATAGAATACATAATGCTAGTGTGACTCATTCTCAACTGCTGTCAAGTGTTAGGGATTCTCACCAATTCTCTTAAATTAAAGGAACACACTGAACCAATTCAGAGGTGTACAGCTAGATTTGTTACCAGTAGGTTTGATCAGTACCAAGTATTGTGGAGATGCTTTGTGAACTCAAATGGGAATCCCTAGAGAGAAAATGATGCTGTTTTTGTGAGGCACTATTGCGGAAATTTAGGGAACTGGCTTTTGAGGCCAACTGCAGAATGAGTCTATTGCCATCAACATATATATCACATACGGACCACAACAATAAGATGTACATATGGAGACTTATAGACAGTCATTTTTCCCTTGCTCTATCTGTGAGTGGAACAGGAAAGGATATAACTAGCAGTGTACATGGTACTATCCAACGTGCAATGCACTGTGGCATGTGAGGTCTGTATGTATATGCTGAATCAGTGTACACCACAGCGATGTCATTTGAACATTCAACTGTCATTGCAAGACACAAAACAATGAACATATGTCTCATAGCAGTCTCTCATTGTCAATAACACCAGCTGAAGAGCACTACCTACAAATTACAGCACATAGAATGTAACGGGACTGAGCACTACCTTTTTGGAGACAACTGAGAGCACAGTGCTGATCCAGAAAGAATATAATGTTTAATTTGGACTCCAGGCATTCATTGCAAGCAACAGACAGACCTCCTAGCACTATGAAGTGTGAAGAAGGTGGCCAAGGAAACATGTGGAATGGAACCTACATCAGAACCTCTTCAATGGTGAAGCAGGGTTTGTCTGACCCTGATGATCATCGTCGAAAACTGGGAGCGTACAGATACCAACGCACGTCTCAAGCATTTAGTCCCATGAGTTTATGAGGGAGTTGGATCAGTCATGTTCTGAGCTGGTACCATGTATTGATTTTTGGATATGCTGCTCATTGCTATCGAGGGTGATATGAGGACTGTGAAGTATCAATACAGGATTCTCCAACTTACAGTCCAGCCCAAAGTCAATATTTCAGCAATGGGTTCCTCTTTTAAGACAATAATGCAGGAAAACACTTCATCCACAACATGAATAGTTTTTCTAGGAGGCAGGAATGAATCAAATACAATAGTCTGCAGTTTCTGCTGACAAATCCAACTAACTATGCTTGGGAGGGGGTGCAAAAAAAAACGAAATTGTTATAAGCTCAATGGATGATACATCTTTGTACTATGGAAGTTGAGGACTCAGCGAATAGCTTCTGAAAATATCCTGGACTAGTAAAGGTGACATTAAATCAGTGAGACTCCAGCCACCATCAAATCGCCAAATTCATTGTGGACAAATGCCCAACAAGAAAATGTGCCAGCAGTCTGCACACACTGTACCATTCTGATGAAATTTCATTACATTGTATAGTTCTCAGCATTGCTGTTTGATGAATTCTCAGTGACGAAAAAATTCCTACTTTGGAATTTTGTTTTTTGTTGTGTGTTCGCATATTTATAGTATCTCGAGTTTTACTTTTTGTAGCCCATTTTGTTCTTTGTGATTGCTACATTCCATAAATACATAAATAAATACAATGACTGGTAAGTAAATATTCTTCTTTTTTTCTCCAATAAAGCTACGTAATGTTAATACAAGTCATTTACATTTTATGACTTACATTGCTTGAAAGAAATTGTCATATCAGAAAGGTTGTCTTTTTCACTTTATCATGGCTAGAAATGAAGGTTCAATTTGAGTGTATAACACTCCAACTGAGGATTCAAAAATCCAAAATACTTACAGATGATATTTCTTGTGTAGGTGCTCGAAAGCACTGTGTTGACTTCTGCTGGCTTGGTGATGAACTACGGTGAGGCAAAGAAGTACGTCCATCATCTTTTGCCAGCAGGGTCGTCTCCTTTGGTGGAGATGGACATCTGTGTACAGGTGCCTGACACACAATGAGGTAAAATTACGACACTGTTAAAAATGAACTTAAGGTGATCTGAAAATTATTTTTATGCAAGGAAGACAGAAGGCCAACAATAATTTACTTATGAAAAGCAATGTACATAAAAAATATTAAAAATATAAATCTCAAAAACTTTTACAAGAAAGCACACAAACGTTACTGGGTAACATTTGGCTTAGGCTGTTAAACAACATGAAGGATGGTTAACTCACTTTATGACAAAAATGAATAAAATAGAATTCAGAACAGACATGCTGTTGAACATGAAAACAGGTGAAAATACTAGGTGCTGATATATGCAACCCAGTGAATAACAGGAACAAATAAAAGTCAAGTTTAACTGGTCAGACTGAATGAATACTAGGTTGCAAGAACCTCGACTTAAAATAAAAAAGCCTTGAGAAACAAAAATCAGAGTTGGTTTCTCTAGGAACTAAGACACAGAGGAGGAAATGAAATGATACATCAAGATGAGAGTGGTATATGAACAAAGTAAAATACACTACAGGCTCCAGTTTATAAGTTGTGTAAATCACATGAAAATAAATTATATGACAGCAAATGGTTTTCCGAAGATTTATTATATATGTAGTTACTAAATATATACCACAATGGAGGACAAGACAGTCATTCCCTTCTCCTACGTACCTTTATGCCACTGACAACTGTAACTGAACTCAATTGCAAATATATTCCTTTGTTGTTGAATAATGCCCATGAATATCAGTCACAGGGCAGTTAAATAATGGAAAAAAAGGCAGCACACACACACACACACACACACACACACACACACACACACACACACTCAATTTCTAAGGGCATAGAAGACACGAACATGAAGTTTTGTGAAGTATATAATACAATAATAACTAAGAAGAAAGCTGAAATCCTTGTATGTGGTAAAGCTCCAACAATCACCATCTGGATGGAGAGCATATGAAGCTAGTCACCAGTTATAAGAACCTCGATAACAGAATAACAGAGGATGGTAGACCATGTCAAGAGATTAAATGTAGAACTGCACAAGCTAATACAAAATTCAACAAGAGGAAGAAGGTACTAACATGAAAATATTTTAGTTCAGACACCAGGAAAAAATATGTAAAACCCTTTAAATGGAGTATTGCCCAATACAACTGAGAGACATGAACAACAGGGGAACCAGAACAGAAATGACTATATGTTTTTGAAGCATATTGTTCAAGAATAATCTTAAAGATTTCATGAACAGAGGGAATGACCAATGACAAGCCTTCAAACACACACAAAAGAAAAGAATGTCGTGGAGGACCATCAAGGAATGAAAGGACCAAGACTTCAGTACATCAGACAGCTAAAACAAGACTTGGCACTGATGACATACTCAGAAATGAGGGGACTTGCAGAAGATAAGGGGAAATGGAGAACAAGAATTGCTGCTGACAAATCTATGGAATGAGAACAAATGAGTAGGATATATATTTTAACAATGTAGGAAAAGACAGATTGCTACTTACCGTAAAGACAACAAGTTGACTTGCAGACATGCACAATTAAAAGACACTTACAGAAAGCTTTCAACCACGGCCTTCATCGAAAAGACCCTTCTGCCTTTCTGCAACTTAAAAGTGTCTTCTTATGGTAAGCAGCAATCTGTCTTTTCCTACATTGTTAATATTCCTACCTGGAGCTTCCATTGTAGGATATATATTTTACCAATTTTTTATTGAAAATTCATCTACAGAACAGAAGGTGTTATCCAGAAGAAATAACTATAGACTTCATCATTTACTCATTTCTGAGCCAGTAACAACTACCACAATGAATAACATAGACGACATTTTCTTCTTGAGTTGTAGCTGGGGACATAATCATTCTTCTCAAATCACGATGGATTCGCTTCAATTGTACAAATACTTGTTTAAAGCTCAACCGGTTTCGAGATTTTAAAGTTCCATCTTCAGGTGCATGAAACTGTAACATACAGAGAAGAGAAAGGATGAAATATAATGCAAAATATGCATAAAAACCAAAAGGGGAAACTGCTGAAACACGACAACTTACTTATAGTATTTTGTAATACGTAACATGCAGTCGGGCCAGTCAGTGCAAGAGCCCCAATCATTGCTTGTTGTTGTTGTTGTTGTTGTTGGTGGTGGTGGTGGTGGTGGTAGGGGAGGGGGGTGTTTACAATAATGAAACTGACCGAAAAAATGTAACATGTGGTGGTGGTAGACATTATATTTTAGGTCTCTTTCATTATTGGGTCCCCCTTTTTCTTTTTTGTAGTTCTACCAACATGCAATGGTTGGAACTCTTGCTTCGACAGACCCAACCACAAGTTATGTATCACCAAATACTATAAGTAAGTCGCCATGTTTCAGCAATTTGCTCTTTTGGTTTTTACCCGTATTTTGTATTATATTTCTTCCTTCCTCTCCTTTGAATGTTATATATTCACACACCTGAAGACGCTATTTTAAAATCTCAAAACCAGTCAAGGATTTAATAAATATTAGTACAACTAAAGCGGATCTCCTTAAATTAATTATTATGCCTCTCAGCTGCTGATCTCCTATGTACCAAATCTTATGATGGATTCCTTATGACAAATTTTTGTACTGTAAATGAGTGGTTAAAATTTCTTAAGGAAGTCTATAATAGTGGATGAAAATTCAGCACTGTTCTCATCCACTACTGATGAATAACTACTCTGGGTGCAAGAAAAGCTCTTGTATTTTACTCTGTGACCAGTTTCAGCTTTTATACTAAAGCAAGTTTTTAGCGGAATCTGAAAATTGCTGTGGTGAAGCAAAATCAAAATGCTCTCCCTGGGAACTAGTGTTTACACACATATATTGTACCTTCTCAACACTTTCATGATTGATGATGAAATGATGAAGACACACAAACACCCTGTCCTAGGCAGAGAAAATCCCCAACCCGGTCGGGAATCGAACCTGGGACCCTGTGATCTGAGGCAGCACACATCTGGTGGTGGTGGGGGTGGTGGTGGTGGTGGTGGTGGTGGTGGAAGACTGGAGGCAGTCATAATGGTAATGATAGTAATGGTGATGATAATTATGATTATGGTAATGGTGGTGGTGGTGGGAACTGACTGTCCTGTCCCCCAGTGTTTGCAATTAAAGAGATCCCTTTCAGATTTTGAAGATAACACTTCTTAAAACCGATTTTTATCCAACTGCTCCTAACACAGCCTGATCTTCTTTCTTACCTAACATTTCACAAAATTTTGTTTTGTTCTGTATGTTTGTGTTTCCCTAAACCAATTAGTTTGTGTGCCAATGAAATACACTCCTGGAAATGGAAAAAAGAACACATTGACACCGGTGTGTCAGACCCACCATACTTGCTCCGGACACTGCGAGAGGGCTGTACAAGCAATGATCACACGCACGGCACAGCGGACACACCAGGAACCGCGGTGTTGGCCGTCGAATGGCGCTAGCTGCGCAGCATTTGTGCACCGCCGCCGTCAGTGTCAGCCAGTTTGCCGTGGCATACAGAGCTCCATCGCAGTCTTTAACACTGGTAGCAAGCCGCGACAGCGTGGACGTGAACCGTATGTGCAGTTGACGGACTTTGAGCGAGGGCGTATAGTGGGGATGCGGGAGGCCGGGTGGACGTACCGCTGAATTGCTCAACACGTGGGGCGTGAGGTCTCCACAGTACATCAATGTTGTCGCCAGTGGTCGGCGGAAGGTGCACGTGCCTGTCGACCTGGGACCGGACCGCAGCGACGCACGGATGCACGCCAAGACCGTAGGATCCTACGCAGTGCCGTAGGGGACCGCACCGCCACTTCCCAGCAAATTAGGTACACTGTTGCTCCTGGGGTATCGGCGAGGACCATTCGCAACCGTCTCCATGAAGCTGGGCTACGGTCCCGCACACCGTTAGGCCGTCTTCCGCTCACGCCCCAACATCGTGCAGCCCGCCTCCAGTGGTGTCGCGACAGGTGTGAATGGAGGGACGAATGGAGACGTGTCGTCTTCAGCGATGAGAGTCGCTTCTGCCTTGGTGCCAATGATGGTCGTATGCGTGTTTGGCGCCGTGCAGGTGAGCGCCACAATCAGGACTGCATACGACCGAGGCACACAGGGCCAACACCCGGCATCATGGTGTGGGGAGCGATCTCCTACACTGGCCGTACACCACTGGTGATCGTCGAGGGGACACTGAATAGTGCACGGTACATCCAAACCGTCATCGAACCCATCGTTCTACCATTCCTAGACCGGCAAGGGAACTTGCTGTTCCAACAGGACAATGCACGTCCGCATGTATCCCGTGCCACCCAACGTGCTCTAGAAGGTGTAAGTCAACTACCCTGGCCAGCAAGATCTCCGGATCTGTCCCCCATTGAGCATGTTTGGGACTGGATGAAGCGTCGTCTCACGCGGTCTGCACATCCAGCACGAACGCTGGTCCAACTGAGGCGCCAGGTGGAAATGGCATGGCAAGCCGTTCCACAGGACTACATCCAGCATCTCTACGATCGTCTCCATGGGAGAGTAGCAGCCTGCATTGCTGCGAAAGGTGGATATACACTGTACTAGTGCCGACATTGTGCATGCTCTGTTGCCTGTGTCTATGTGCCTGTGGTTCTGTCAGTGTGATCATGTGATGTATCTGACCCCAGGAATGTGTCAATAAAGTTTCCCCTTCCTGGGACAATGAATTCACGGTGTTCTTATTTCAATTTCCAGGAGTGTAGTTAAACTCATGTGCTGTGGTATCTGTTAGTCAGTTATATATGTGAGCCCTAATTGAAGTTGGATTCAAGCACTTTTGCTCACCTACCTCTACGTCTGAAGGTGCTTTAGGGTCAACAACTGCGCATGTTTCAGTACGAGAGTTGTCATTATTATCAGGTCCTTGGGATTTGTGAACTGATGCATCCAGAGTGTCTTCATTTCCAGTGTTCACAGCCAAACATGATGTTGCACACTGTGGTAGATGAAAGAATATTAACAAATCACTGTCACATCTCCAAATGCCACCAATGTTAATACCTAAAGAAAATTTCATCTCTGTCTGTAAGAATAAACTTTCTATAGATAATGTAATTCTTGAACGGGATTGGGTTCCTAAGTGTACTTTGATTTAAAAGGAGACTTCTCATCAGTAGGAACAATTGTTTAAGTAATACATTACCATATGATGCAACATTGACCAACATGTGCCTTTTTATTGTGGACAACAAAGACTATTCTCACAGTATTTTGTTTCTATTCATCTATACTGTTTGTTTATTAGCCATTAATTTTGAAGTGTCTACAGTTTCATCTGCAGGTACTCTAGCTCTGTGATCAATGTGATATACCACAACAAGTATATCAAGATAATGTACTCCAGCATTCTCTGGTGTGTTGCCTATACTTTGGTCTTATAGTTATACACCAAATGGTGTGGGTATGCCTGAATGTAAAACTTTATTCTTTGATTTCACTACCACATTAATAACACAGTAGGTACGTGGGGGAAATTAATAAATCTACTGACTTGTCATGGAAAATATACTGTCCATATTTTATGATTAATCTTTATGTAACACATGTCTTTCCTGTCACTTCTCTCAGTGGAGTTTGCTGAACACTTCTATTATGTTCACATACTAACTAAATAAAGTCTTGATGAATGATGCTGCTTGTTACGGATTTTATTTCTCTGTTTTGTTAACCTAACAGTCTCAAACTGACTACTAACACTTTGAAGCTATAATAACATAATGTAAATACAGACATCTATTTCATCTATAGTGGGCAATTAACTAAGTCAGTTACTTGAAAATCACATTGACTTTAAGTTTTTCCATTTTCATTTTCTTCTTTTCCTTAGCTTCACAACTTAATTCCCATTGAAATATCAGTGTGAAAAGCAGAGAAAAAAGCTTAAAAAACTCATAAAACAATGGACTGCAATATATTTGTTAATCGTTGACAGATTTTAACAAATTACCTTGAGTATTACACACTGGAGCAAATAAAGTAGACAAGGGCACATGAAGCATGATAGGAGGAGAAGCTGAACATTATGTGAGACACAAATGCCAATAGAATTTTTTTTAATACTTAAGGTAATAAACGAAGAACTCTTTGAACATGGAATTATACGAATAGTGAGTGCATCTTATACGATAAGAAATAGAGTAAGTCACTCCCTGACAAAAATAAGAAAATAATATTTCAGGGCACAAATAACACACTACAACACAATTTCCAACAGCAGTTCTGCACTCTTACCAAAAGTCAAAAAGAGGTGAAATGCTGTTTCACAATTAAAACACTTAAAAACAAATAGCTGATCCACAAGCAGATCTCCTACGTCATACCTTAGCATACACCAATCACATTTGGTAATCAAAGGAGCAACTCCTCATCACAGACTACTACCGTGGAATGGGACAGCTAAATCACATCCTCTGTCAGAACTTCAATTATGCCCTGAAATGAAAAATATTCTCCACAAAATCCTTCCCGTACCTGCCAAGATCCTTCACAACTTCAACACTTCTACCTTGATTCCCTTCAGGTCAGTGCACATTTCAGCTTCCACCTCTCTGAGAACCCCATAAAAACCTCTGATTATAGTAAGTTCACCAGCCTACAATAACATCATATATTTTGATAGCTGTAGGCCATCTCACTCCAAGAATTCCCTGACATGTATGCTTGTCACAGCCTTCAATAACATCATATATGTTGATAGCTGTAGCACATCTCACTCCAAAAGTTCCCTGACATGTATTCTTGTCACAGGTGTTGTCACATCTGCTATGATGAGGATGAGCTACCTCCTACCCAATACTGACAAGGTTACCAATACCTTCATGAGCAATATCACAAATAGCTGATCCACAAGCAGATCTCCTATGTCATACCTTAGCATACACCAATCACATTTGGTAATCAAAGGAGCAACTCCTCATCACAGACTACTACTGTGGAATGGAACAGCTAAATCACATCCTCTGTCAGGACTTCCATTATGCCCTGAAATGAAAAATATCCTCCACAAAATCCTTCCCGTACCTGCCAAAGTAGTATTATACATTGTGCACGACTTCCAAAACATACTGGTCTGTTCTCATGTCCTTCCTGCTTACAACACCTTCAACATAGGAAGTACTTGGGTGAAAAAATAACTATATGACTCATACATCCACAAAGCAGCACATACTATGTCAGTTTTGTCACAGGTAGATCATATCACATCAGAGGCTGTGAAAGCAAACATGTTATACATCAGCTCAGTCATAATTGGCCTACAGGGTGAATATTAAGTAAAGGAACGAACTTCTCCAGATGACTTCTGACAGAAAAGGGAACAAAAAGTTCACATTACATATATCCAAAAAGAGACAGTAATCCTACAATAACGCATTTAGTAGCGTGCATTCCATTATACATTACACGGTATTACTTTATTATTTAACTAACACATATTTGCCAACACAGATGGCACTGATGAACAACACTGTTCTCAGTGTTGCAGTTTGTGCAATTTCAGGTAAGATGAAGCACAATGGTTAGTTATTCATTCCAAGAACAAGCCAAGATAGTTTTGGTCTACAGTCAAGCATGCAGAAACAGTTGAGAGGTCACACAAAATTACTGAGCCACTTACCAAGATACACAGTACCAACCAAAACACAACAACAATTTAGATGCATTTTTTTCCATTTATGTCTGTATGGGTCCTTTCACAGAGATAAACAACCTGAGTGCCCTTGTGATGTCCACACACCACTTCTTGAACAACACATTCTACACGTTTTTGAGATCAATCCCAGTTCCAAGCACATGGCCCACTGAATGAAGCAAGCCAAAGAAATGTACTGTGTACCCTGCATTACTAAACCGATACTACTCTTATCACACATGTGCAGCAATTATTGGTAGCACATTCTTCCGCATGAGAAAGGTTTTGTTACTGGATGTTGCTAAGGCCATCATCAATATGGGAGTTCAGTCAGCAGTATCATCATCAATGAAATGATAATTTGGTAGAGATGGCAATATAAATCTACAGAATCATTACCTGTGGGCTACAAAAAATCCCCAGGGCATGACAATCATTGCATCAGCAAAGATTTAGTACCAATACGCCTAAGATAGGTTGTAACAGATGGGATTACCTACTTGCTTTTACACCACTCCTGAAGCCAATATTACTTTTTTTTACTTTTTATGACATCTTTTCATTCATAACATATATACCATCATCATATAAAACAATGAGTACCTCATTTCCACTGTATCTTGCTGAATTTTCTTATTCACAGTGTAGTTTACCAACTGCTGATGACAAAAATGAAAAATGTTCATGCTGAAATGCAAAGAAATATCCTAACATCAAAATTCAACCCTGCTAAAAATTAGTTATTTAAAGATTTAAATACCTTATTTGAAAGCATCTTTTTCTCTTTCAAGCAAAACCTAATATTTTAAAAGTTATGTCTATTCAGAATTATCATGTCCTAGAATCTTCCAATCTTAAGATGTAATTCTTTCTAAAATCCACTGTTACAATTTTGTAGCCTATTTTTTTCTATTTCCAAAAGTATAGGCCTATACGTCCTCTAAAATAAAATGTTAGTCTGTTAATTATTCAAATTATAACTTTTAACTTTCTAGAAAATTCTTTGTGGGATTTGGATATCACCATGCCCATAAAAACTTGTGCCACATAAAACTGAACCATTATTTATACCAGTTTAAGGATGTCCATACCACAGTTAAACTAAACTATGTTTCTGTATAATGTATTTTTTACTTTTTCTGTATTTTGCTGCTAATAAACGAACAATAGTTCCATATTTTGTAGTTTCTGTAATACATGCATCTATAAATAGTCATCATGCGCAAGGACACTGTCAGTTGTGGACAAGCTTTCAATCAATACAGTTACTATTTCACCATTCAAATGAAGTTTGATAATCATCATGTAATTTTCAGTGGCAGTCACTCATGGCTCACCTTCAATACACTAATACCTTTTTATAAATCACCCGAATTATAGTTACCATGTTGATTATTGCCACCTGTGAATTTTGTTTGGGCCATTTCTAGCCCGCATGGCTTGCCGATCTGTGTCAAGAAACAAGTATAATATATAACAAGCAAACTAGTCATCTAAAGCACTTACGAACAATAAATATGAAAAAAGTGAAAGTTATCATATGAGTCGTGTACAAACATTTTATAATAATTCAAAATCCTAAACATCAAGAAGTAAGGCAAAAGAAAAAAATAGACGAGACTTAAGCGGCATACGGAACAGGCCGATATGTTACAAGGTATGTAATAAGCAAAGTTGTGATGGATGTTAAAGACCTGCTGTGGTTCAACAGCCACATAACAAAGTTGTTCCAACAGCAAAGACAGCTTCACCACAGATGCAAACATAGCTGATTAGTGCAAGGATAGTCATGCATAAAACAATCAATGAAATTCAATCTACTGATATGACAGAAATTCCTATAAAGCTTTAGTCTTATGCTAAATCAGTAAATTAATAAAAGCCACGTGTCCAGCCAAACTGTGACCTTAATGGCATAAAAATGGTGGATGACACAGAGAAGCCAAAATAATAAATTCATATTTTGTAACTTTTTTAATTGAGGCAGATCGTACTGTGGTTCCTCCTCTAAAATGTCACATGCATGTTACAATTACAGATAACAAAATAATTGTCTGCAGGCCAGAAAATCAACTGAAACTGCTCAACAGAGGAAAGGCAAGCTGGAATGCCTGTATGGTTCTATGTAGAGCACACAAAAGTACTGGCCACTCTTCCAGCAGCAGCCTACCAACAGTCACTGGATGAGCAAAGCATTCCTAGTCACTGGAAATGTGTGAATACAATTTTTTGTTTTCAAGAAGGGTCGTCGAACACAAAATTATACGCTTATATTGTTGATGCCATTCTATTGTAGAAATCTGAAGCATGTTTTACACTCACGTATTATGAGGTCTCTGGAGATCAAAAATCTTCTATGAGAGAATCAGCATGGGTTCTGCAAACAATGACTGTGTGAAACGCAGCTTGTTCTTTCTGTCGAAGATATACAAAAGGAAGTAGTACTAGCACCCATGTTGATATCGTGTTCTTTGATTTCCAGATGGCGATCAGAACAGTTCCACACTGTCACTCGATGAACAAAATACATGCATATGTAATTCAGACTAGCTTTGTCACTGAACTGAAGAATTCCTGACAAACAGGACACAGAACATCATTCTTAACGGAAAGAAACCTTCAGTTGTATAAGTAACATTGGATTTATATCAAAGGAGTGTCATTAAATTAATAATTTTCATAACATAGAGTGGTTATAATTTAAATTTTTCTACTTGAGAGGAGTCCCAGGAAAAACAATCAATTGTATGGAAAAACAATCGATTGTGTGACACTGAAATTTCATGGAAACATTTTTAAGAACATGTGGAAAAGAAATAATGGATAAATCATTGAAAGAAACACATTTTAATGTCCACATGAGAGGCTAACATTTATTAATTGTGTATCATGTTCATGTTCCAGGTTATAAATATTGCTCAATGTGATGATCATCTGCATCCATGACAACATGGTACAGTGCAGGAGATTGCTCTACTGCTGCCCAAAACAACAGTGGACTGTGAAATGTTCAGCTGTCATGATGCAGTTCATGCGCTGCTTGAAGATCGCACATTGCTTCCAGCACTCTCTGCCATGGCAACAGTAATTTCTTCAACAATTTGGGACACATCTGGCCATTGGCCTCTCCCAGGAGCAATTCCAAATCACTAGTTAATTCAAACTTCTGAATCACGTTCTTCAACCCTGATGTGGAAAGACAACCTCTCCTCATTTCTTTAATGCATCAAAACTTGCAGTCAGCAGCACCACTAATACTGTTGTTTTG
Organism: Schistocerca americana; assembly: GCF_021461395.2. Classification (NCBI taxonomy): domain Eukaryota; kingdom Metazoa; phylum Arthropoda; class Insecta; order Orthoptera; family Acrididae; genus Schistocerca; species Schistocerca americana. Next base: position 497,454,223 of record NC_060122.1, read on the forward strand.
ATAAAACAGCTTTACCAGTAAAGCCCTGCTCACTTTGTCCAGACCAACCTTTGCACTATAATGCACTACTTGTGTGTCAACCCTACATTAACATACAAGTACTGGTGCCTAATAGCAAGTGATGACACTAACACTGCTAACAATGCAAAGCCTGCAGCATACAGTCTGAACATCACTCCTATTAAGTTGGGTATCCATATGGTAAACAGTTTTCCCTCTACACAGGCTCAAGTAGCAAAAGTTTAACTATAACCATACACAGAAAAGCTGTAACTTCAGAAAGCTGTAATGAAATGCAGAAAGATCTGCAGACGATCAACCCTTGGTGCAGGGATTGTTAGTTGGCCCTAAATATTATAAAAATGTAAATGATTGTTCAATATAATAGAGGGAAACTTCCACGTGGGAAAAATTACATATAAAAACAAAGATCAGGTGACTTACCGAACGAAGGCGCTGGCAGGTCGATAGACACACAAACAAACACAAACATACACACAAAATTCAAGCTTTCGCAACAAACTGTTGCCTCATCAGGAAAGAGGGAAAGAGAGGGAAAGACGAAAGGAAGTGGGTTTTAAGGGATAAATGATTGTTCATAAATACATGCAAAGACCCACTGTTATGTGATGTACATAACTGCAGAATGATCACTAAAAGCTGCCATCTCGATCAAATATGTAGGAGTAATCTTAACGGAGTGCTTTAAAGTGGAGCAGCCACATAAAACTAATCACATGTACGGCAAATGGTAGACTGAGATTCATTGGAAGAAATCTCAAGAAGTTTAGTCGCACCACAGCCGAAGTAGCTAACAAAACCCTTGTTAGATTGATACTTAAATATTGCTCATCAGTACGAGATAGGATTGATGGAGGATACTGAGAAGATCAAAAGAAGAACAGGGTATTTTATCAGAGATTCAATTAGTAAGTGAAATAGTGACTTGCAGAATATAAATGTAGATGTACATGTAGTAGAAATGCTTGGGAAAGGATTATTGGTGACCACCTACATAGCCAACTGTTAATTCACAAAGCCTTAATGAACACATATAAGTAGAATCCCTGCTGAATACACTGCCACTTTTGCTGGAGGATGTGCTTTTATGAATATGACAAGTAATGTAATTCATGTGTAATGAAGCACCAATCCACTTCCACATCATTTATCAACACCTCACATCATCGCAATCATCTTGATCACCAGATTGAAACCCCTTTGATTTTAACTGGTGAGGATGTCTGCTGAACCAGTTGTAGATGTGCAGACCCTCAAATACGACCTATGACACTATTTGGCTACAGGCTGGAACATTTGAAAGAGTGAAGCAATCCCCAATGTGACGTGTGAATGCCTGCACAGCATCCCATGTTGGCTACTCTGAACATCTTTTGTGAAATGTAAGAAATTAATACTATGTAACGTCTAAAGCAATGTGTAAGCACTATTGTTTTATTGCATTAATTCTCCATTTCCAGATATGTTGATATGAACATTTTTGTTTTTTTTCTTGTCATCTCCATAAGTTTGGTCCTTTACTTCATATTCATCCAATATACCAATTTATACAGGCACCTGCTCATATAGACTAACACGCAGCAAGCTAGCTTGTGAGACAGGGAGCTGAACCAGACTCATATCACATCTACACAGCACATTAGCAACCAGGGGTTGGCAGGTTTTCATGCAGTTTCCCACACTTGTAACAGCACATGCAGGCTGGACTCCAAATTCCGCCTCAGAGACTAAGATAACAACCAGTCAAAATATGACATAAGTTCTTAGGCTTCCACAGCTGGTGTCATTTTGGATAAAATAATTTCGGGTATTGGGCAGCGTCGTCGTCGTAAACTACTAAAACACCTAAATTGCTGACATTTCAACCAACTTGCTGCAGTTCTCCTCAGGGTGGTTCACTACTGTGTACTGGTAAATGTCTTACTTCATACACTAACAAAGCAGGAAAAGATAGATTGCTACTTACTGTAAAGATAACACACAAGCTTTTGGATACAGCCTCAGCAGAAAAAGAGAAACATGCACCATTCATTCACACAAGCAAGCACACCTCATAAACGCATGACCGCCAACTCTGGCAGCTTGGGCCAGAAAGCCAGAGTTGGTGGTTGTGTGTGTGTGTGTGTGTGTGTGTGTGTGTGTGTGTGTGTGTGTGAGGTGTTCTTGCTTGGGTGAATGAATGGTGTATATTTCTCTTTTTCTGACAAGGCTGTGGCCAAAAGCTTGTGTGTAAGTGTATGTTATTGTGCCTGTCTGCAACTTAGTGTGTTATCTCTACAGTAAGAAGCAGTCATCTTTTCCTACATTGTTGATATTCCTACCTGGAGTGCCCATCCCTTTACATACTGTCATTCCATTATCTGGTGACTGCCAATGTCATATATCTGAGATATCACTGGACAATTTGAAGAGGCTGTTATGGAGGGAGCAGCCTTATGGTACACTATTGCCTGTTCTACCCTGATGGCTGATTGGAAAGTACTTCTAGTGGGTGGTTGGTAGAAGGTAGCATATTGGTAGGCTGTTTCCTGTGCCAATTTATTAAGTGACTAGTAGGCAATCTCTTGTCAGTGAGTGGAAGGCTGGAAGGCAGTAGCAAATCATCAGCTTGCATCCAGGGGGTAGTGTTTTCCTGCTAAGTCTACATGGCAATTCCCCCACGGCCGCTGTTCATACTGTTAAACCTTGGGTCAAGTGGTGCTGCTGGATGATGAACACTGGTCCGCTGGGCCCGAATCGCTGACAGCCAGGACGTAGGTAACTTGTACCCATCCTCTTTGTTCACGTTGTTAGAGCGTTTAATTATTTCAAGAACCTCTCTTATTTTCTGTTGCTTCACTCACAGCTGCCAACCAAGCTTGTGAGGTCCTTGAAAATTTATAGGACAGCTAAGTTCCTGGTGGTTTTCTGCTACAACTGACTTGTTGTTCTGGCCCAGTCATATGTAATGTTCATGCTCCGAAATGTCAGTGCTAATGGGTCTCCAGGTTTCACCAACAAAGACTTGCTGCATTCACACCGAAGTTCGTACACATCTACAGTGTAGAGAGCATTCACAGGACCCTTAGTAGACCTCAACAAGTCTCAGATCTTACAGCCACTCTGAAATACAGCTTTGATTACTGTGTGATGCAGTGCCTTGCCTACACAGTCGCTAACGCCTCTCACATAAGTTATGCAAGCAACAGGAGTGGTATCTTCTGTACATTTGTCTGTTTTGCATTTGCTATATCTCATAGTCCATTATATGTCTCTGCTGATGTATACATTCATACAGAATATTGTTTTGAGTTTGTTCAGTTAATACTGTATGCTGTTGGCATCACTAATCTAGCGAGCTTGGGCTGTCAGCATATGTAGCACAGCATTGTTTTGTGCTGGATGGTGGTGCAAATCTGTTCGTGAAGGTCAGTTTCCCATAGACTTTATGCCCTAGTTTGCCCCTAAATGTTCTGTAGACCCCCCACATCCACAAACGGAATCGCTCATTTTTTTTCCAATTCTAGCATGAACTTTATGTTCTTATGTAAGCTGTTGAGGTACTCATGAAATCTGTGTAGTCCTGCTTGCACATACGGCAATATGTCTTCCACATACCTCACCCAGCATTGTGGGTGCAATGGCGCAGAATCTGCACAGTTTGTTCAAAGGCTGCCACGGATACGTCAGCCACCACAAGAGAGCCACTGAAGTAATGAATCTCCCAAACAACATGAACAGGTAGGATAGCTGCAAGTTACCTACAGCCTGGCTGCCAGCATTCCAGCCCAGGGGCCACATGTGTTCATCAGCCAGCAGCAGCTCTTGACCGAGGTTTAACGGTATAAACAGTGGCAATGGGAGACAGTCATGCAACCTACTGCCTCACTGCAGGAAAACACTACATCCTGGACACAAGTTGTTGATTTGCTACTGCCTTCCAATCACCAATGAGAGATTGCCAACCAATCATTAACCAGAATGGCACTGACAACTAAGAGTTGCCTTCCAATCAGCCACCATAGTGGTAGCACAGGCAACAGTGTTCCATACAGCCACACCCTCCATGATAACCTCTTCAAACTGTTCAATGCAGGTGAAACCCTGACAATTTAGTTGTTTTAGTAGTTTACAATGATGCAGCCCAATACCCAAAATTATTTTATCCAAGTTAAAATACAACCACACAACGAATAAAGTTTACAAAATTCACAGACTGGTGGCACACACTGCTTCCTTCCCTTAGGTTACCTTGACAACTGTGGTATCAGGAAGGGCTTCTGACCATAAAGTTAAATAACAAAACAAAATTTGTCAAATCCTGAAAAGGTGGCCCTGCACTAGATAGGATCATGCTGATGAAAACAAAAGACACATTTTAATGATTGTCCATAAGTAGCCCTGTAACTAAGGTCAAGGGGAAATCCCATAGTGAGACAGCTGAGTACTACTTACAACAATGTGATTCACTTCTATTGTTGTTTCACAGTCGAGGTGATCTGAATCCTTCCCCTGAAACCCAGTGAGCTTAAACTGTATAGGTGGAAACTCTCCATCCAACACATCCTTCTGTCCTATGAGCCTCTAGACCCAGGTCATCACTATTCAGTGACCTGCATAATTTGAAACTGAGTTGACTACGAAACAGTCTTTATATTCAACACATTAATCAAAATGGAAAAATTACTAAGTGTGAGTCAAGAATAAAATGCTTGTTAAAAATGTATCATCCATTAAGTATCAATGACTCAATATAAATCATGGATTTAAAATATTTCCTACCATCTGGACTTCCATACATTTGCCAAATACTGAAAAAGCAGACGCCATACTGGATGGGATAAATTCTAGGGACGAGAAGAGACATATTTTTATGCAGGCTAGACTAACAACTGCTTGTCCATAAGCTTTTGAAGAGGACAAGTTATCCATCAAAATTTTACAGTTCTTATGTAGAGGACTTACACGTCAATCTTAAAACAGAACACTGCGTAAGTTAGTATCAACAAAATACAAGCATAAATATTTCTTTGAAAATATTGATTCTTTCTTTAACTTACTTCTGTAACGGGTGCAGTGGCAACTGGTTTGTCAGTAGTTTCTGCATCCTCATCATCGGATCCTATAACAACAGTTGTTAAAGACGGTGCTCGTGGATTTAGATCTGGCTCGAACTGAGTTTCTGGAATATCATATTCCTACAAACAAGAAAGTAAAAGGATTAATGAAAAGTCACTATCGTCATTATATTTAACACGCCATATGAATTGCTTAGAAAGTGTAGTAAATACATGAAGATAAAGAAAAAAGAGGAGTTGCTTCAAAGTATGGAATGATGTAGTAAGGCAGTGACAAACAGTTTCAAAGTGAAACTCCCTGGCAAATTAAAACTGTGTGCCAGACTGGCACTCAAACCCAGAACATGATGAAAGTAAAGTTGTTAGGAAAGGGTCACGAGCCATCTCAAGTAGCTCAGTTGGTAACCCATGAAAGACAAAGTTCCGGTTTTGAGTCCAGGTCTGGCACAGAGTTTCCATCCACCACGAAGTTTCATGTCAGTACACACTTCGCTGCAGAGCAAAAAGTTCATTCTGGAATATCAAAGTGTTGAAGAAAAAAAAAAAACAATTTACTACGAGAAAGCAGACATCACAGCATTATTTATCAGAGCCAAACATTCAGCAAAAGAGAAGAAACTGTTGGAAAGCAAAGTGCTCACTACTGAGGACATTTGGTCAAGGGAGACACAGCTGAAGAGGAATAGGGTGCATGGCAAATTAGGTTCAATATCAACTGGGTACAGAGAGACAAAACTGTAAAGAGAATAAGAAAAAGGTGAGAAAGCTGGTACTAGAGTAAATAACACAACCAAAGGAAAGCAACAATGTCACCAGAAATTAAAAAATACTGTGACACAAAAAAATAAAGTGAGAATAAATTACCTGGTGGTGGGGGGTGGGGGGGTGGGGGGGAGGAGGAAGACAAGTACTGGAGAGAGATGTACACCCCCACGGCAGATGGCAGATGCAGACAGCTGGGGTATCCATAAGTTTTGAGGAGAGGAAATGGGAAAGAAATACTTAACAACAGAACAGATATCATTACGGTCATAAGGATGGCATCAAGCTAGACGATACTCTGAAACAAGTTTCCACATACTACAAACTGATGATGACACACAGAACATTAAGTCTCTTACATGATGGAAAACCCACCAAGAATGTTCTCTGCAGTAGGCCATTAAAGGAAGGGAGGAAGACTCGAGTATAACATCCTGTTAACAGCAAGGTCATTAGAGGCAGAGCAGAAGCTCAGATTTCAGAAGGATAGTTAAGAAAGTCAGCCATGCCCTTTTCAAAGGAACCATCTGGCCATTTGTTCGGATCAATTTACAGAAACTGGGGAAAACCTAATTTACAGTGGCTGGACACAGATTTTAACTGCTGTCCTCCTGAATGTGTGTCCAGTGTGCCAACCACCGTGCCACCTCACTCAGTAGCAGACCATTAAAATTTACCGGTATAGAACCTCCATCAGCACCCAATCATCTTGGGTGGCACTTAAGCGCCCTCCATGTTGACATAGTGACCTAACACTAATTCTGTGTCAACTGACAAACATCTTTTGCTATTTCAAGAGGAACCCTCTCTATAGAGGTGAGATGGACTGAACTGTCATAGGCATTGGCATGACAGGTTTTATTGAAAGTAAGTGGGGGGGGGGGGGGGGGGGGGGGGGGGAGTGGCGGCGGCGATTAAGAGGTGATCTCAGGGGCAGTAGCATTAAGACAATGATATACTTTGTGAGAGAAACAAAATATTTCCACGGTGGTGTGGAGGATGTGATGCTGATAGCAACAAATGTGTTAGTTTAGGGAGAAAGTTGCTGGTAAGGGCTTCATCTCAATTTAATACAGAAGAGGAAAACAATACCTGTAAGGATGTTGTAGAACAAATGATTGTACACGTTACAGATTACGTAAAAAAAGATAAAAAGACATATTTGTTTAGGATTTGCAATAAAATTAGATAAAAGATTACTGGTTTTCTATTCCAAACACTGATTTTGGGCTCCAAATGTGGAGTACCAATGAAAAATCTCATTAATATTGTGCAATATGCTTCAGGCATATGGTTGCTAAGCAAGGTTGTATTGGATGGGAAAGACTCGACATAGTTCAACAGCTGAGTTTGAAGGACGGATGTAAGAAGGGAGAAAGGGAGACGGGAAGGATGGCAAACTAGATTTTAACATCTTGGTGATGACAATGTTATCAGAGTTGGAGCAAAAGCTTGGATACGACAAAAATAGGGAAGGGAACCAGCAGTTTTCTTACCAGAACAACTGTCCCATCATTTGCCATAATTGATTTAAGGATATAATGGAAAAACTTAAATCAATGAGTCCAGAGTTCTAAGCACAGCACCACTTCACTCAGCAGCAACGATGAAAATCTGCCATGATAACATCACAGATTTAAATAACGCCAAAGTCTTGTTGACAAGCAAAAGCTGAATGAAGTTCAGATCAGTGAGAAAGACATTAATTTGAGAGAAAAGTGTTCCTTTAATTAAAATGTAAAATTATATGTGTTTATGTGATGAATCATCCAAGAACTTATCATCTTAATTAAAGTCTGTAAATGAATCACTTTCAATGTATCCATTCACTCCGTGACCATGTTAGTTCTGAAATAGTGTGTGATAAAGAGAAGACTGAAATACTGAATTCCATTTCCCAAAATTGATTCACTGAGGGCAACCTTGCCACATTTTCCTCTCTTTTCTTCGTATGATCATTGAACTACAAATATGGAGATAACTGTTCTGAGGTCTCCTACAAAACAAGTACATGGACCTCCCCACAATAGAAGCAACACCTAATGGATATTTACTACTCCCCAATTTCAACGCATATGACCAGAGATTTAAGCAAAGGCATACAATGCATGTAAAGAATAATGGGAAGAAAAATGACGGCAAAGAGGCTTTCAGTATTATAATGTGCAACCTGTTAGCTCGCTCATGGTTTATTGATTGCACATGTAACAGATAATATCTAAACTCTATGAGAAGGATGTTTTTCTATTATGGAAGCTTCCCCAGTCACATCCACAGTGTAGGGGTTAGAGACTGCACAACCTGCTCATGTTACTCAACTTCAGAACGTGATTTAACTGATACACTGGTGTCCAAAATTAAAACAACCAACCACTATTTCTCCGTCTTATGTCTAATTCATTGTATAATCATAGGAACTGTCAACAGATGTCCGGACAATCATGTTCTGCATGAAAAATGGCATTCCGGTCAACTGACGAGCACGTCAACAATAACATCAGGGCAGCTATCAAATGGGGTAGTGTTTGCCGGGTAGTCACACATCCACAATTGCCGACAATTCAGTATGGCACAAAGAAAATGCCTACCACACACTCTGTGGTGGAGGGCCGCAGGAAGAACGAAAGGAGGACAGTCACAAACTGATGAGGCCCGTTGGCTTAATGTAAATCATTATGTTGTTTCTCGGACGTGGCAACAATTTGTAGAGACTCAAACAGTATCCCAAAGACCAGGGCAGGTCCGACCACATGTGATATCAGATAGGTCCGTTATTTGGATAAGGACACAATAGTACCGCCTTAGTACTGCACAGCACCTGGCATCTGACATCACAGCAACAAGAGGACGAGTTGTATCACGACAAACAATGTCCAGAAGGCATTGGCAGAGTGGGCTTCACTGTCGGAGACAGCATGTATGTGTACTTCTGATACATCTTCACAGCAGGGAACATCTATAGTGGAATTGTCAACAGGCCACATGGGCGGTCAAACAGTGGGCCAATGTTCTTTTCACAGACGAGTATTGATTCTCGACAAATTCACATCTGGAGGAATGTGGAACACTATTCTGGGACACAAACCTTATGGAAAGAGACCAATATCAAGGAGGATTGTGGGCAGGGATTATGTTGACCACAAGTAGCACTCTTCAATGAAATTGTATGGGTGAATCAGCAAGTTTAGTTGCTGTCAGGTATTGTGACAAGATCTTGGGACCTCGTGCGGTTGTTGCGAGGTGGTGTAGCCCAGACTTCCTATTGATGGACAATAATGACTGACCTCATACAGCAAGAGCAGTTGATGTTTCTTCAAAATGGAGGGCACTTAATGTGTGGCGTGGCCTGCTCATTCTCCCGATCTGAATCCCATGGAGCATGTCTGAGGTGCACTAGGCAGAGAGGTTGCATCATGAATGAGACTTTCACTCTGCAGCAGAGTGTGCGCTGATATGAAACTTCCTGGCAGATTAAAACTGTGTGCCGGACCAAGACTCGAACTCGAGACCTTTGCCTTTCGCAGGCAAGTGCTCTACCAACTGAGCTACCCAAGCACAACTAACGCCCCATCCTCACAGCTTTACTTCTGCCAGTACCTCGTCTCCTACCTTCCAAACTTAACAGAAGCTCTCCACTGCAGAGTGAAAGTCTCATTCTGGAAACTTCCCCCAGGTTGTGGCTAAACCATGTCTCCACAATATCCTTTCTTTCAGGAATGGTAGTTCTGCAAGGTTCACAGGAGAGCTTCTGTTAAGTTTGGAAGGTAGGAGATGAGGTACTGGCAGAACTAAAGCTGTGAGGACGGGGTGTGAGTCGTGCTTGGGTAGCTCAGTTGGGAGAGCACTTGCCCGCGAAAGGCAAAGGTCCCGAGTTCGAGTCTCGGTCCGGCACACAGTTTTAATCTGCCAGGAAGTTTAAGGTTGCATCATGTCAGCATCCATCAACCACTCTCCAAGACTTACAAGCAGCTCTGCAGGAAAAATGGGCATCATTGCCTCAACATGAGCTTGATGACATCATTCACAGCATGCCCCATAATTGTTGGGCCTGTATTCTGCCAGAGGTGGACACAGTACTTACTGAGAACATTAGCCAGTTGTCAGAATGTGTGTGCATATCCGTTAACTCAGAAAAAACGAAGAACAATTTTGTCTTCAATGACGCTTATTGCAATTGTTTACGTTCTGTATTCTTTACATAGTTTATACTTTACTATCACCTGTTTACACTGTTTTGTGACAAAATAAACACAACCTTGCAAAATTTCTGTTTGCAACTTACGTCAAAACTATTTTTTGGTCAGAAAAGGCTGAACTTGGAAAAAATCATGGACATTTTAAGAGATTTTAACCTACTCAGATAATTACCAAGTAATACACGTTCTATATACTAAATTTTTTTTTTTTATTTATTTATTTATTTTTTTTTTTTTTTTATGAGGGTTTACTGGAAATCCTCCTCAATTTCACGATACTTCCCATCAAAAATAACATATTCCTTTTCAAACATTTTTATTGAATATTATTGCGCTGGGTCAAAGTACTTTCAGCACGACAAGTGAGCTACTCATTTAAAAGCTGCACACACAACGAGATACCACTGGTAGTGTAGATGTAGGCAGCAGTGGCTATTGTGACAGATGGGACCATGTGGTAATGTAAATCGAAAGAAGCTGACTGAAATGTATTCATAACCTCAGCCTCCAACATTTAACAATATGAATATAATTATATTAAAAATGCCAACAATTTAGAAAATGAGGGTACAGGGAATGTCCTAGAAATCATAAAAATACACCACGGTGACACATAAATCCACAATAAATACAATTTAGTAATAATAATAGGGGATCATATTCTGAAACCAGTCATCCAATAAGAGTTTATGGAGATGCATGAAGTTCTATTCAAAGTTACAATGGTATCAATCTTAAGGCAGTGGAGAGGTGGCATTCAGTGGTATCAGACACAGATGTAACGTAGTCACATCGGGATCTCCACAAGCAGTGAAAGCATTAATTAAATTATTCAATTTTGGACAGTTCAGTTTGTAATATACACTCCTGGAAATTGAAATAAGAACACCGTGAATTCATTGTCCCAGGAAGGGGAAACTTTATTGACACATTCCTGGGGTCACATACATCACATGATCACACTGACAGACCCACAGGCACATAGACACAGGCAACAGAGCATGCACAATGTCGGCACTAGTACAGTGTATATCCACCTTTCGCAGCAATGCAGGCTGCTATTCTCCCATGGAGACGATCGTAGAGATGCTGGATGTAGTCCTGTGGAACGGCTTGCCATGCCATTTCCACCTGGCGCCTCAGTTGGGCCAGCGTTCGTGCTGGACGTGCAGACCGCGTGAGACGACGCTTCATCCAGTCCCAAACATGCTCAATGGGGGACAGATCCGGAGATCTCGCTGGCCAGGGTAGTTGACTTACACCTTCTAGAGCACGTTGGATGGCACGGGATACATGCGGACGTGCATTGTCCTGTTGGAACAGCAAGTTTCCTTGCCGGTCTAGGAATGGTAGAACGATGGGTTCGATGACGGTTTGGATGTACCGTGCACTATTCAGTGTCCCCTCGACGATCACCAGTGGTGTACGGCCAGTGTAGGAGATCGCTCCCCACACCATGATGCCGGGTGTTGGCCCTGTGTGCCTCGGTCGTATGCAGTCCTGATTGTGGCGCTCACCTGCACGGCGCCAAACACGCATACGACCATCATTGGCACCAAGGCAGAAGCGACTCTCATCGCTGAAGACGACACGTCTCCATTCGTCCCTCCATTCACGCCTGTCGCGACACCACTGGAGGCGGGCTGCACGATGTTGGGGCGTGAGCGGAAGACGGCCTAACGGTGTGCGAGACCGTAGCCCAGCTTCATGGAGACGGTTGCGAATGGTCCTCGCCGATACCCCAGGAGCAACAGTGTCCCTAATTTGCTGGGAAGTGGCGGTGTGGTCCCCTACGGCACTGCGTAGGATCCTACGGTCTTGGCGTGCATCCGTGCGTCGCTGCGGTCCGGTCCCAGGTCGACGGGCACGTGCACCTTCCGCCGACCACTGGCGACAACATCGATGTACTGTGGAGACCTCACGCCCCACGTGTTGAGCAATTCGGCGGTACGTCCACCCGGCCTCCCGCATCCCCACTATACGCCCTCGCTCAAAGTCCGTCAACTGCACATACGGTTCACGTCCACGCTGTCGCGGCTTGCTACCAGTGTTAAAGACTGCGATGGAGCTCTGTATGCCACGGCAAACTGGCTGACACTGACGGCGGCGGTGCACAAATGCTGCGCAGCTAGCGCCATTCGACGGCCAACACCGCGGTTCCTGGTGTGTCCGCTGTGCCGTGCGTGTGATCATTGCTTGTACAGCCCTCTCGCAGTGTCCGGAGCAAGTATGGTGGGTCTGACACACCGGTGTCAATGTGTTCTTTTTTCCATTTCCAGGAGTGTATTTATGAGTAACTTCGTGTGTAGAAATATATATGTTGTTTTAGTGATTTGATGACACCGATTATGTGCAGTTTGTGATTGTTTAATAATTTCGAACTGTTTTCAGCATTAGAACCAAGGCTAAATTAAAGTGTGGTGTATACAGAAAAATGAACTCCATTAAGTTTGGTAGAATACCAACTTACGCAAAAAAAAGTCATGCTTGTACACAGTTTGAAAGTTACAACAGGTCAAGGAACCAGAAGACAGACACTGTGTAGTAGATGACAAGGAACAGTGCAATGCAGCTTCAGTGGAAAGTGTCAACAGATACACATAAATCAGTGTCATCAAGGGAGAGGTATTAAGGAATAAGAGTAGTCGTGTTTATATTTGCTAAGTACTAGGAACATTAAACATGGCATCCCATAAACAGGGACAGAATAATACAGATAATGTTACATCATGTAGTGGCAGAATTTACATACAAGGCAACATGCTTCACTGAAAGATTTACTGTGAAAAAATTCTGACCACATACACTCCATACAGAGTGAAGTACATATCTTGTAAAATGGCCATGACCATAAAACCAAAGAAATTTAATGTCATATAGGCAATTATCGACACTAATACTTGTCGTGCACCGTTTGCAAATGTATCAGGAAGAGGAAGTAATGATAGTACACGAAGTACCCTTCACCACCCAATGTAATGTGCATTGTGAAGTGTTGATGTAGATGTGCTTATCTAGGGAGTCAGTATCAGACCAGATGTCTTGGGAAAACATTAGATTGTGGAGAAGGGTTGCAAGTGTAAAAGACGTATATCAACTGCATGTCCATATATATGTTGTTGTTGTTGTTGTTGCTGTGGTCTTCAGTCTGAAGAATGGTTTGAGGCAGCTCTCCATGCTACTCTACCCTGTGTGAGCTCTTCATCTTCAGGTAACTACTGCAACCTGCACCCTACTGAATCTGCTTACTGTGTTCATCCCTTGGTCTCCATCAAAAATCCCCCCCACCCCGCACTTCCCTCCAATACTAAACTGGTGATCCCTTGATGTCTCAGAATATGTCTTATCAAAAGACCCCTTCTTTTGGTCAAGTTGTGCTGCACTTCAAAAGATTACAGTCCCTTTTTGTCTAAGCTGTTTATCATCCATGTTTCACTTCCATACATGGCTACACTCAAAAACTTCCAGAAAAGACTTTCTGACACTTAAATCTATGCTCAGTGGTAACAAATTTCTCTTCTTCAGAAATGCTTTTCTTGCCCCTGCCAGTCTACATTTTATATCCTCTTTACTTCACCCATCATCAATTGTTTTGCTGCCCAAATAGCAAAACCCATCTACTACTTCAAGTGTCTTGTTTCCTAATCTAATTACCTTAGCATTGCCTGATTTAATTCGACTACACTCCATTATCCTTGTTTTGCTTTCATTGATGTTCATCTTATATCATCCTTTCAAGAACCTGACAATTCCGTTCAACTGCTCTTCCCAGTCCTTCATTGTCTCTGACAGAAGAACAATGTCATCAGCAAATCTCAAAGTTTTAATTTCTTTTCTTGAACTTTAAATCCTACTCCAAATTTTTCTTTCGTTTCCTTTACAGCTTCTTCAATTGAATAATATTGGGGATAGATTACAGCCCTATCTCACTCCCTTCTCAACCACTACTTCCCATTCATGCCCCTCGACCTTTATTACTGTCATCTGGTTTCTGTACAAGTTGTAAAGAGCCTTTCACTCCTGTATTTTACCCCCGCTATCTCATGATTTCAAACAGAGTATTCAAGTCAACACTGTCAAAAGCTTTCTCTAAGTCTACATATGCTATAAACATAGGTTTGCCTTTCCTTAATCTATCTTCTAAAATATTTTGTAAGGTTAGCATTGGCTAGGGTGTTCCTACCTTTCTCCGGAATCCACACTGATCTACCCCATGGTCAGTTTCTACCATTTTTTCCATTCCTCTGTGACAAATTCTTATTAGTATTTTGCAACCATGACTTATTAAACTAATAGTTCAGTAATTTTCACACCTGCCAGCAACTGCTTTCTTTGTAATTGGAATTATTACATTCTTCTTAAACTCTGAAGGCGTTTCACCTATCTCATACATCTTGCACACCAGATGGAAGAGTTTTGTCATGAATGGCTCTCCCAAGGTCATCAGCAGTTCTGACGGAATAGCGTCTACTCCTGTAGACTTGTTTCGACTTAGATCTTTCAGAGCTCTGTCAAATGCTTCTGGCAGTATCTTATCTCCCATCTTGTCTTCATCTACGTCCGCTTCCCCTTCTATAATACTGCATTCAAGTTTATCTCCCTTGTTTAGAGCCTCTCTAATACTGCTTCCAACATCCAGCTTTCCCTTCTTTGTTTAGGACTGGTTTCCCATATGAGTTCTTGATATTAATAATGCTGCTTCTCTTTTCCAAAAAGGCCTCTTTAAATTTCCTGTAGGCAGTATCTAGCTTTCCCCTAATGAAATATGCTTCTAAATCCTTAGTTTTGTCCTCTGGCCATTCCTGTTTAGCCATTTTGCACTTCCTTTCACTCTCGCTTTTTCCTCTGCTGCCTTCACTATTTCATCTCTCAAAGCTACCAGCTCTTCTTTTAGTGTATTCCTTTCCCCTGTTCTTGTCAATTGTTCCCTAATGCTCCCTCTGAAACTCTATCCAACCTCCCTGGTTCTCTCAGTTCATTCAGGTCCCATCTCCTTAAATTCCTATCTTTCTGCAGTTTCTTCCATTTTAATCTACAGTTCATAACAAATAAATTGTGGTCATAGTCCAAACCCGGCCATTGAAATATCTTACAATTTAAAACTTGTTCCCAAATCTCTGTCTTACCATTATATAATCAATCTGAATCCTTCAGGTGCCTCCAGGTCTCTTCCATGCATACAACCTTTTTTCATGAGTCTTAAACCAAGTTTTAGTGATAAGTTACGCTCTGCGCAAAACTCTACCAGGCAGCTTCCTCTTCCATTCCTTACGCCCTGTCCATATTCACCTTCTACTTTTCTTTCTCTTCCTTTTTCTACTATCAAATTCCAGTCCCGCACGCCTATTAAATTTTCGTCTTCCGTAACTATTCGAATAATTCCTTTTATCTCATCACACATTTCTTCAATCTCTTCATCATCTGCGGAGCTAGTACAACTGTGGTAGGTGTGAGCTTTGTGTCTATCTTCGCTACAATAATGTGTTCACTATGCTGTTTGTAGTAGCTTATCTGCATTCCTATATTTTTATTCATTATTAAACCTACTTCTGCATTACCCTTATTTGAATTTGTATTTATCACCCTATATGTATACACAGAAAACAAATCAAGGATTTCTTTATTTTAGCATGCCAATGGGTACAAATTTCTATATTAACGTGTACTACATCAACTGAAGACTTGTTTTTTCATGACTTACAGGAGATGGTGAGTAATGTAAATGAATTGATTCTTCTGTTCCCCCAGTAAGATCAAGTTCTTCTGAACGGTTCATAGAGGATGACACTGGTAGATCTTGTGCCTCCTGTGATTTTGGGCATTCAAATACAATCTCTACACTGTGTCGTGCCCTCTTTGGGAGATTTCCTTCTGCATCTGAAAAAGCATCCTTTCAGCATCATTCATTTCAAACTATGAAATAACACCGGTAGAAAACAAAAGTATGTAAATGTAATGGCCCTAACAGAAAATAAAAATAACTTCACACAAATATGTTTGCCTTTCTAATACTACAATTGAAAATTACTAATCTATACAGGTATGCACATGTACATGATTTATTGCAATATGTATTTCACTTGTAGAATGGAGAGAGTATTGTTACCTCTAATCTGAAGCATACCTTGAATCTGTACTCTCCAGTAAGAAATTATATTACATTACAATGTTGTACCTAAGGCAAGAATGAATCAAGTGACACAGTTTGCATCACATGCTATCTGCTGCTTGTGCTGTTATTTCAGAATCTCACAATATCTTTGCTACTCGTAATGCGCACAAAAACATGTTGGCTCACTGTCACACTTACAGCATATTGAAAAGGCTCATTTCAAAACTGCCATTTAATGTCTTTGGAAGTGTCATTTAACGTGTCACTAAAATGTTAAAAAGAGAGAAATAAAACTCAGCAAGCAAAATAGACTGGAAAAATTCATTACACAACATCAGTAATTTTGATATAAGGAGTCTCTAACACGGAAATATTTAATGTAACATTGTTTAGATGACATTTAAAAATATAAATGTTGACACTATTCCTGGAGATACATTTCACTTGTTTTGGGCTGCAATAACCTTTTTTTTTAATGAACTGTCAGCCCCAAACTTTAGCTGCAATTTAATGAAGGCACCAGTAAACATGTAACTTCTCAAACCAAATTATATTGGAACTATTTGTCCAAGATCAGCTGACTATCTTTTATGCCAAAGTATAGCCCAATTTCTGCAATAGCTTACAAATATTTTAAGCAAATATTCACCACTGCCAATTACTTTTCTCAGTAAACAATCATGGATGAATACAGAAAGTTGAGTTTTAAAAATTACTGCTTGAGAAATCCATACTGAATGCTAGTACATGTTCTTCAGTCTCAATAAAATCTTCCTTAATTTTACAAGAAACTGACATCAGTAAGAAAGATCTTTAGTTCAGAGGGACCAGAAGGGCCTTTTCCAAATTATAAGAAATACTCCATTGTTCCAACAATAAACTATAGCTAAAATTAGTGCAAATTCTTCCACAAAGATGAACTGGAATGTAAAGAATGACCTATCATGTTGTGTGGCCTTTCATGCTATCAACTGATTTCTGTTGTTTTTTGATTACGCAATCAGTTGTTGCTATATCTCCCACCACTGCATCTGCACAATGATCAGAAGCAGGACCAATGCAGTGATGTTCGTCAGTAAAGTAATTTTGAAAGATTGAACACAATAAATAAATATGTCAGGATTCTTCCTCATCTCCATGGCCATAATACCTGACTTGTGCCTGATCTGAAAACTTTGATATGTAGACTGAATTTATAATTGGCCACAAGTCCTTAACGTTTCTGGACAATGTAGGATGTAATACAAGGGTCACTCCAAAAGAAATGCACGCTATTTTTGTAAAAATACAGTTTTCATTCTGCATGTGTGAAAGTTTTACAGTGTGTAGATACATCCTTCCCGCTTGTTTTCAAACTTAGTTCAACCTGTTCCTGTGAGTGGCGCTGTCACAGCATGTCTTCAAGATGGCTGCTACACTTGACGTTAGTCAGAAACAACGTGCTGTCATAGAATTCCTGTGCTGTGAAAATGAGACACTGGGAAACATCCACAAGAGGTTGAAAAAGATGGAGATGCTGCTGTCGATCACATTACAGTTAGTCGGTGGGCAAGCAGGTTACGTGATGAAAGCGGGCACAGCAATATTGAGGATTGTCCTCGCAGCGGCAAGCCTCGTACTGCACACACTCCAGACAATGTGCAGAGAGTTAACGAACTGGTGACTGCTGACAGACACATCACAGTGAACGAATTGTCACGCTACATTGGGATAGGGGAAGGAAGTGTTTGCAGAATACTGAAAGTGTTGGTGTTATAAAAGGTTTGTGCCCGGTGGGTTCCCAGGATGTTAACAGTGGCTTACAAAGAAACAAGAAAAACGGTATGCAGTGAACTTTTGGAACAGTACGAGAATGGTGGAGATGAATTTCTTGGAAGAATTGTGACAGTTGATGAAACATGGCTCCATCATTTTTCACCGGAGACGAAGAGGCAATGAATGGAGTGGCATCATGCAAATTCACCCAAGAAAAACAAATTCAAAATCACACCTTCTGCTGGAAAAGTTATGGCTACGGTGTTTTTCGATTCCAAAGGACTCTTGCTTGTGGACATCATGCCAAGTGGAACCACCATAAATTCTGATGCATATGTGACAACACTGAAGAAACTTCAAGCTCAACTGAGTCATGTTCGACCACATCGGCAAAAGCAGGATATTTTGCTGTTGCACGAAAATGCACGGCCACATATCAGTCAAAAAACCATGGAAGCGATCACAAAACTCGGATGGACAACAGTGAAACACCCGCCTTACATTTCTGACCTGGCTCCATGTGACTATCATCTCTTTGGGAAACTGAAAGAGTCTCTTCGTGGGACAAGGTTTGTAAATGATGACTCCCTTGTGCATGCTGCCAAACAGTGACTCCTACAGGTTGGTCCAGAATTTTACCATGCGGGTATACAGGCGCTGGTTCCAAGAGGGCGTAAAGCAGTTGAGAGGGATGGAAATTATGTGGAGAAATGAAAATATTGTTCCTAAAGGATGTATCTACACACTGTAAAACTTTCAAACATGTAGAATAAAAGATGGATTTTAAAAAAAATAGTGTGCATTTCTTTTGGAGTAACCCTCGTACATCACTTTCAAATTCAATGTCTGCTTTTTGAGTAGCTGTCCCTACACTTCTTTCAACTCTGCCACACACAGCCCACAGGTGTCACCGGATGCAGATATCGAGGGGCATGTAGTTAGCACACCGCTCTCCCAGCTGTATGTCAGTTTACGAGACCGGAGCCACTACTGCTCAGTCAAGTAGCTCCTCAGTTTGCCTCACAAGGGCTGAGTGCACCTCACGTGCCAACGGCACTCAGTAGACTGGATGGTCACCCATCCAAGTGCTGGCACAGTCCAGTAGCACTTAACTTCAGTAATCTGACGGGAACCAGTGTTACCACAGCAGCAAGGCCGCTGGCGCATCTTAGACTTACACCTGACGAATCTCAAGATTTGGTACAATTTATTGTTTCATAACTACAACACTCTGGCAGTTTAAGTACTTTATAATGTTTTAACAACATGAAATAAATATTCTGCTTCTCAGGAGGCACTGAGTGGCAGGCAGGCACAATGAAAAAAAGAATGCTAGATAATATCAGCCATCGGACTAAGTCTTTTGTCAGCTATCGGACTAAGTCTTTTGTCAGATGTAGGGGGGGAAAAAAAGGAGGAAAAAATAACAAACCCTCAGACAAGAAACAATCCATCCATTTTATATAGTTGTTACTCTATCCCAGATCATCTGTTGTTATAATGTTTTAATGGAGATAGGTTAAAACAATACCAAATACATATACTGCATACTTATTGTAAGATTACTGGAAATCTGAGACACTCAAGAGCGGAACATGAATTATCTCACCTGAACTTTTCTTCATTTCTGTGCAGTCATCATCTGATTCCACATGCTGTCGCTTAGATGCACGTCCCTCTCCTACCAAATCTGCCATGTTATCCACTTCCATTCTGTTAAAAATAAAAAATAAACGATACAAACATGTTATCCAACAAAATATTAGCTCTAAAATGTGAACCAGAGTAAATGTATCACCTCAACAGTTACAAGCACAAGTACAAGCACAAAAAGAAAGCATACAAAATTATGGAATAAATGTGTGTATGTAATTTTTCTTTCAGGTTCTAATTTGTTATTCGGTAACTATGTATTGATTTATTATAACTGTGATCAAAAAAATTCATTCCTAGAAACGTAATATAGCAATACAAACATTTCTGCTCCTAAGCATCTGCTGAATACTCACTTTTCATCTTTAGTACATTCTTCAGTAACTTCTGTAGGTACAGTATTCCCTATGCTGCAGGGAATGATGCCAGGGCTTGGTGGTTCTGAAGCAAACATATCCTCCTGGGAGCATGGAGAAACTTCACCTGTACATTCAGTACACAATGATCACTGTAGCATTACTTAGAACTTCCCTGTGTTTTGACTTTTAACCAAAATTGCCAGAATAAAAACTATAAAACATTACAAATCTCAATTACAAACAATTGTACCTGACCTTGTATGGTGTAGCCAACAGCTGCCAATGTCGGCCCCCGAGTATGTATGATATAAAATAGAGGGCAATATTATGGAAATGGAAGAGGATGTAGATGAAGATGAAATGGGAGATATGATACTGCGTAAAGAGTTTGACAGAGCACTGAAAGATCTAAGTCGAAACAAGGTCCCGGGAGTATACAACATTCCATTAGAACTACTGACAGCCTTGGGAGAGCCAGTCCTGACAAATCTCTACCATCTGGTGATCAAAATGTATGAGACAGGCAAAATACCCTCAGACTTAAAGAAGAATATAATATTTCCAATCCCAAAGAAAGCAGGTGTTGACAGATGTGAAAATTACCAAACTATCAGTTTAATAAGTCACAGCTGCAAAATACTAACATGAATTCTTTACAGAGGAATGGAAAAAATAGTAGAAGCCAACCTCGTGGAAGATCAGTTTGGATTCCATAGAAATGTTGGAACACGTGAGACAATACTGACCCTACGGCTTATCTTAGAAGCTAGATTAAGAAAAGGCAAACCTACGTTTCTCGCATTTGCAGACTTAGAGAAAGCTTTTGACAATGTTGACTGGAATACTCTCTTTCAAATTCTGAAGGTGGCGGGGGTAAAATACAGGGAGCGAAAGGCTATTTACAATTTGTACAGAAACAAGATGGCAGTTATAAGAGTCGAGGGACATGAAAGAGAAGCAGTGGTTGGGAAGGGAGTGAGACAGGGGTGTAGCCTCTCCCCGATGTTATTCAATCTGTATATTGAGCAAGCAGTGAAGGAAACAAAAGAAAAATTTGGAGTAGGTATTAAAATCCATGGAGAAGAAATAATAACTTTGAGGTTCGCCGATAACATTGTAATTCTGTCAGAGACAGCAAAAGACTTGGAGGAGCAGTTGAATGGAATGGATAGTGTCTTGAAAGGAGGATATAAGATGAACATCAACAAAAGGAAAACGAGGATAATGGAATGTAGTCAAATTAACTCAGGTGATGCTGAGGGAATTAGATTAGGAAATGAAGCACTTAAAAGTAGTAAAGGAGTTTTGCTATTTGGGGGGCAAAATAACTGATGATGGTCGAAGTAGAGAGAATATAAAATGTAGACTGGCAATGGCAAGGAAAGCGTTTCTGAAGAAGAGGAATTTGTTAACGTCGAGTATAGATTTAAGTGTCAGGAAGTCGTTTCTGAAAGTGGAGCCAGTGAGGACTCTGCAGACTGGCACCAAAACTTGAGCAAGCTGAGTTATAAAGTGGTTACAAAAGTTTATAATACCTATGTGTTATTAGTGCAATTTTCACACTGATACTGGACTGCGAACACCTTCAGGGATGCAACATGTACTCCTCCTCCCTTCATTTTGTGTGGGAGTTGGGGAATAGTGGAGTGGAAGGGGGGCAGGCGATGCATGTGCCAGAGGTAATAACATGAATACGATATAGGTCACTTCTGTAGAGATGATACTGCAGTTGCCATAATTCCTTAACTAATTAGTTGCATGTTCAACAGATCATTTACATTTTTTTTTTTTTTATCAAACTGATATGGAAAAAGACAATTTACACTGTCTTTATACATGGTTGTCTTAACAGCAATGGAAGCACATATTTTTCAGTCCTACTTGGACAAAAATTAGTTTTTTATGTTACCAGTTTTTATACAAAAATTCATCTAGAGAACAAAAGGATTTATCCCAAAGAAATGACTCTTAGATTAAATTTAAAATTTGCTTAGCCGCCTGTCATGCATTTTATATTATTGGGCAAATTTTCAAACAATTTTGTTGCTACATATTAAACTCCTTTCTGAGCCACTAACAGCTTTAACGGATAATGAAGTTAACTTTTTCCTCTTGTGTTGTAGTACGGACAACGCCATCGCCCTCAAACTGTGATGGATTATTTATGACGAATTTCATTAGCAAATATGTCTATTGGGATGGTGCAGTTAAATGCTTAACTGCATGAAGAGGTATCTACAAGATGACTGTGGATGAGTACCACATTTTATTCTTACTGCCCAATTTTGTGCTCTAAATACTTTCCTCATAAGTGACGATTTATCCCAGCAAATTATTCCGTAAGACATTCTGAAGGGGAAGTACAATATCCATCCCAGGAGGTTTTATGTTTGTATCCAAGACTAGCAATTATATGAGGAGCAAAAGTAGTTGAACTTAACTGTCTGAGAAACTACTCAAGTTTTCATCAATATGTTCACCCAAAAATTACAGACTCCTACATCAATTGTTAGTATGACTATTTGTCATACAGAACTGAATCTAGTGTGTTTCTTCAAAATTTAGGGAGAGTCCATTTTCAGAGAACCACAAACAATTCTTTGATGAGCATCATTAACGATTTCTTATGTTGCTTTCTCTCTAATGATATTTGTTACATTATGAGTATCATCTGCAAAAAAGTACCAATTCTGCTTGATGAATGTGAAGTGGAAAAGCACTCATATATTTAAAGAATAGACTAGATCAAAAATGGAATCTTGCTGGCCTCCATGATTTCTCCAAAGTCACTAAAATTTTCTCTAACTTCCAACTTTGTATTATTCAGTACTGCTTTCTGCATTCTGGTAAATTGAACTTGCATAAAATTGTGAAGTATTGTTAACTGCTGATTTATTCACACAACCTCTTTTGCTGCACTAAAGCAGCACCTCCAGGTGATACTACAAGGTGTACAAATTTCCTTCCGCCGTTTGCCGATAGGTGGTGACAACGGTAAGTAGTGGTCGAAAGAAACAGATTGCAGATGCCAGGCAATTAGCTTGGACCTCGGTCAACATAACCTCATTCAAACATTAGTCGATTTGTGTCTACGTCATGAAGTTGTTCTTGATTGAATGTGTCAGTTTACGAGCCTAATTCTCATCATTTGTGGGAGGTGTTACTGTTTTGTTTCAATATGAAGAAAACAGCGGCTGAGTCCCATAGAATGCTCTCAAGTACATATGGTAAGGATGCTATTAGTGAAAGAATGTGTCGTGAGTGGTTTCAATGCTTCAAGAACGGTGATTTTAACATCGTAGACCAGCATAGTGGTGGAAGAGAGAATGTTTTCGAAGATGCAGAATTGGAGACATTGATGAGTGAAAACTCATGTCAAACTCAAGAAGAATTGGCATGATTAGTGGGAGTGACACAGCAAGCCATTTCAAAATGTCTCAAGGCTGTGGGCATGATTCAGAAAGAAGGAACTTGGGTCCTGTATGAGCTAAAGCCAAGAGATGTCGAATGGTGTTTGTGTGTTTGAGAACAGTTGCTTCAGAGGCAAAAACGGAAGGGATTTCGCACTGTGACAGGGGACGAAAAATGGGTTCATTACCATAACCCTAAATGCAAAAAATCATGGGGCTAGCCCGGCCATGCTTCCACGTCGAGGACCAAACCGAATATTCACGGCTCCAAGATTATGCTCTGCATTTGGTGGGACCAGCTCGGCGTCGTGTACTATGAGGTGTTAAAACCAAGTGAAACAACCACGGGTGCTCATTATCGAATGCAATTAATGTGTTTGAGCAGAGCATTAAAAGACAAACAGCCGCAATACAGCGAGAGGCACGATAAAGTGATTTTGCAGCACAACAACGCTCGACCCCACGTTGCAAAAGAGGTCAAAACATACTTGGAAGCTTTAAAATGGGAAGTCCTACTCCATCCGCCGTATTCTCCAGACATTGCTCCCTCTGACTGTCACCTGTTTAGATCAGTGGCGCATGGCCTGGCTGACCAACACTTCCAATCTCATGAAGAAGTCACAAATTTGATTGATTCATAGATCGCTTCAAAAGATGAACAATTTTTTCGACGCAGGATTTGTACACTGCCCGAAAGATGGGAGAAAGTAGTGGCCAGCGATGGAAAATACTTTGAATGATACATGTGTAATCAATTTGTTTCATTAAAGGCTCAAATGTTGTGGAAAAAACAGCAGAAGCAAAGTTGTACACCTTGTATATAGAAAAAAAAGCATCCTTACACTATTTATAACTAAAAATTAAAGGACAGCCAGTAACAATAAACCTAAATGGAAAGTATTTCCAGTAATGTCACATTGCTCAGCACACGAAGACAGCCCCATAGTTCACATCACAGAATTCAGCCCCATGTAGAGAGGAAGAAGACAACAAATCATAACCAGCACAGCATTGGGGCGAACAGTGCTGGGGGAGAGGCACAATTCAAATTAGTCCAAACCAAGATTGAACATATCTGACAGTAAAAAACCACATTCATAATGTCAACCATGTATATATGATATATATGTCTGCTTGTGTCTGTATATGTGCGGATGGATATGTGTGTGTGCGCGCGCGAGTGTATACCTGTCCTTTTTCCCCCCCTAAGGTAAGTCTTTCCGCTCCCGGGATTGGAATGACTCCTTACACTCTCCCTTAAAACCCACATCCTTTCGTCTTTCCCTCTCCTTCCCTCTTTCCTGATGAAGCAACCGTGGGTTGTGAAAGCTTGAATTTTGTGTGTGTGTGTTTGTGTGTCTATCAACATACCAACGCGTTTGTTTGACACTACTGTCAGTACTTCTTATTTAGGTTTCTTTGTATTGGCTGTCCTTTATTTTTCATTATGTAGATTACAAGGATGCTTTTCTTTCTATGTAATATTATTGGTTGTCCTCTACTTTTAATTATATAGATTACAAGGATCCTTTCCTTTCCATGTAGTATCAGCTGAAGATGATGCTTTAATGCAGCAGAACCTGTTGTATGAATAAATCAGCAATTAACATCAGTCTGAAGTTTTATTCACGTTCAGATTACCAAGAATTTAAATGGTTGTGGCTGCCCTTGTTATAAAGTTGAATGTGATTTTTGCATTCTGTTTGTCAAGCATGATTCACTCAGCTGTTTGTAAGGCCACCAATTCGATAAAACATAAATATTAAGAGTACCATGATCTAAACAATCAAATGCCCTGGAAAGATAACAAAAAAGGTTTCTATAAATGTTTTCCCAGCATGTCAGTAAAATAAAATCACCATGGATTTCTTGTCGCATAATATCACACTGTGAGTGCAATGCTTCAGAAAGGCTACTCTCTCTTTCCAGAAGAAGAAAAGGGAAAGTAGGCTTTCCAAATCTTTGCTCTCACACTGTTACATTATGCGGCAAGAAACCTGCGAAGATTTTACTGCATCACAAAAAATATCAACTGTCAATATGTTATTATTTAAGGCTCATAATATTTGGTAAGGGAACATATAAATAATATTCTCAGACCCAACCCTTTTGGAATTCAAGCAGTGATGTGCTAAGCAAATTGTTTCTGCTTAAATGTGAGACTACTCTTAAGTACATCACTTCAACGAATATTTTGGAAAAAGACAATGGTGTGGAAATTGGAAAATAATTATTTTAGTCCTTGTCGCCTTTTTTATAAAGGTGTTTAACAATGGAATATTTTAATCTGTCCAGAAACATTCTCTGTGCCAGTGAAGAACTTACATAGATAACTAAGAGCAATACTTGTTAAGATACAATAACTCTTCAGAATTCTGCTTGATGTTGTATCAACACAATAGGAGCTTTTATTTTTGAGAACTTTTATAATACTATTAATTTAATTGCTTGAAGTTATATTGAATGACATTTTAAATATATTTTCTTGCATCTTCAAATGAACCATTTAATGCTATTTTTGCTGCTACTTTTAGAAATTGGTTATAAAAATACTTACATCTTGTGAATTATCATGCACAACATTGTCATTCAGTTTGATTGTGATAGTAGGCCTACCCTGTGCACTAACTGGCTGTCCTGTCTCTGGTTTGACAATATCCTTTGCAGTTTTAATCTTCCACTTTTACTAGCTTTTTTGCTTTGAATGATTGCTCCCATCATACCCTTGAATATTGACCTTTCCTCATGGGGCACTCTGTATGGATTTCCCCTTTCGTCTTACACGATATTTTAATTCCTTTAGTTATTCATGAATTACCTTTTTTTTTCAAATGAATTTTCTGGAGATTCTACTTTCAAATATTGACACAAATTTACTATGGAATATATTAAATTTCATGTCAGCATCTCTCCCCATACATACGCCATCTCATACCACCTCTTTCATAGTCAATTAAATGGTAGTTATTTCTCAAACTTTACATCCATGATCTTCTGGCAAAGATGGTGCACCAAAACTCATCAACATACACAAAACGTATGTAACATCTACTGGCACTCATCAATAAACTTTTGGAAAGTCTGTGCAGCACTGCACAATCCATTCGACATCCAGCAAATTCCAACAGTCCAAACGGTACTGTAATATGCCTGGTTTATATCCACATAGGTCACTACTTTGTATTTGTAATTGTAGACAATGATGAGGTCGAGGTTGAGAAAATGTACAAGGGAGTGCTGAAAAGTAATCTCTCTGAATTTTATATGTGAGAAGTTTTACAGCTTTTCAAATAAAATATATGTTATTAACATTCTACATTTTTATTCTTCACAACTACATATTTGTAGCCCTCTACCAGTAAGGGGCTCCAAATAATAATGTGTAACACAGCAGAGTGTGTAGTGTAGCTATGTCAGTGCATGAAAAACAGCATGTTGTAATTGAGTTTCAAATTTTAAGAGTTTGTCCACACATGGAGCACCCTCTCCTTCAGCATTACAGCGCCGGACCACACATGATCTCTGCAACACCTGCAATAATCCGACGCCTTGAGTTTGCTGTCATCAATCACCCTCCACACAATCAACACTTGGTCCCATCCGATTTTCATATGTTTTCAAAACTGAAAGAACACTTTCAAATACATCGCTTTGATAGTGAATGAACCACTGCAAGCAGAGGTGATGATGTGACTCTGTCAACAAAGTCAAACTTCTCAGTGACAGTATCAACAAATTGGTCTCTCACTGTGAGAAACATGTTCACCACCAGGGTATGAATATGTAGACCCGAAGAATAAAGATGTAGAATGTTAATGACATTTGTCTTATGTAAAAAGCTGTAAGAGTATGTACATATATAATTTGGAGGCAATACTTTTCAGCACGTCCTCGTACAACTGGAAAAATAACACAGGATATCTCCAATATGTTACACTAAGTAGCTTTACCCAGGCTGTCAATGCTCTACAACCATTACACTGCTGCCAACCAGGTACAATGGTGATGTCCATGTGCTTTCCAACAAATATGCTGCCAGTACCATAGTTTCAAACTCTGTTTCCCCAATGCAAAGTTGTTCATGGGAAATAAACCACAGTGGAAACAATACAAAAGTAGTCCTTATATTATATTCCTCTTGAAGTCTGAGGGTATTTCACCTGTTTCATACATCTTGCTCACCAGATGGTAGAGTTTTGTCAGGACTGGCTCTCCCAAGGCTGTCAGTAGTTCTAATGGAATGTTGTCTACTCCCGGGGCCTTGTTTCGACTCGTGTCTTTCAGTGCTCTGTCAAACTCTTCACGCAGTATCTTATCTCCCATTTCATCTTCATCTACATACTCTTATATTTCCATAATATTGTCCTCAAGTACATCGCTCTTGTATAGACCCTCTATATACTCCTTCCACCTTTCTGCTTTCCCTTCTTTGCTTAGAACTGGGTTTCCATCTGAGCTCTTGATATTCATACAAGTGGCTCTCTTTTCTCCAAAGGTCTCTTCAATTTTCCTGTAGGCAGTATCTATCTTACCCCTAGTGAGATAAGCCTCTACATCCTTACATTTGTCCTCTAGCCATGCCTGCTTAGCCATTTTGCACTTCCTCTCGATCTCATTTTTGAGATGTTTGTATTCCTTTTTGCCTGCTGCATTTACTGCATTTTTATATTTTCTCCTTTCATCAGTTAAATTCAATATTTCTTCTGTCACCCAAGGACTTCTACTAGCCTTCGTCTTTTTACCTACTTTATCCTCTGCTGCCTTCACTACTTCATCCCTCAAAGCTACCCATTCTTCTTCTACTGTATTTCTTTCCCCCTTCCTCTCAATTGTTCCCTTATGCTCTCCCTGAAACTCTGTACAACCTCTGGTTTAGTCAGTTTACCCAGGTCCCATTTCCTTAAATTCCCACCTTTTTGCAGTTCTTCAGTTTTAATCTATAGGTCATAACCAATAGATTGTGGGCAGAATCCACATCCACCCCTGGAAATGTCTTACAATTTAAAACATGGTTCCTAAATTTCTGTCTTACCATTATATAATCTATCTGAAACCTGTCAGTATCTCTAGGCTTCTTCCATGTATACAACCTTCTTTCATGATTCTTGAACCAAGTGTTAGCTATGATTAAGTTGTGTTCTGTGCAAAATTCTACCAAGCGGCTTCCTCTTTCATTTCTTACCCCCAATCCATATTCACCTACTATGTTTCCTTCTCTCCCTTTCCCTATTCTCGAATTCCAGTCACCCATGACTATTAAATTTTCGTCTCCCTTCACAATCTGAATAATTTCTTTCATTTCATCATACATTTCTTCAATTTCTTCGTCATCTGCAGAGCTAGTTGGCATATAAACTTGTACTACTGTAGTAGGCGTGGGCTTCGTATCTATCTTGGCCACAATAATGCGTTCACTATGCTGTTTGTAGTAGCTTACCCGCATTCCTATTTTCCTATTCATTATTAAACCTACTCCTGCATCACCACTATTTGATTTTGTGTTTATAACCCTGTAGTCACCTGACCATAAGTCTTGTTCCTCCTTCCACCGAACTTCACTAATTCCCACTATATCTAACTTTAACCTATCCATTTCCCTTTTTTAATTTTCTAACCTACCTGCCCGATTAGCAGGGTAGCAGAATGAATAAGGGCACTAGAGAGGTGTTGTAATGAAAAGGGGACACGGGGCAGGAGATCTACATTTAATTTCTTAAAACGACAAAAATGTATGTGAATTCAATCTCTTAAGTATTGGTTCAATAATACGTAACGGCTGAAACCAAAACCACAGTTTAAAATGAATTTCTATTACAACTTAGCTTTAAAATGAAAGCAAAGTAACTTAAAATGAAATATAAATACAAAATTGCTTTTAAGTTCAGTTTCCTAAAAACTAACACCCTCAGGGGAGCCTGCAACCTGTCGAGAACATGTCCCCAGTTGGCAGATATGAGAATGCTGCTCAGATATGAGTGGTGGGAGGGAAGTATAGTAAAATACCTCCCATTGATGATAGGCAATTCAGTGTCCAATTTGCAATAAGTGGCTGCAAAAAAACATTATCTCATTTTAGGAGTGGCCTCAAGAAATGCAGAGGGCAACAGAATACTACTACAGATTATTTTTCGTGTATAAAGCAGTCTCCATTTTGTATTTAAAAATATAGCTTCCTCTCATGTTAAATTAGTATCTGGAGGTAAAACAGTCACACAGTCTCCCACTCAGATCCCCTAGGAGGGGGGGGGGGGGGGGGGGGCACAATAGCAAAACAAGGATTGGTAATGGAATGTCAGAACACTCTCACAAGCAGGAAAACTAGAGAACCTTAAAAGAGAAACAGAAAATAATAATATGAACCTGACAGGAGTTGCCGAGGTAAGATGGGATGGACATTGAGAATTAGTCAGACAAATACATAATAAACTACTCTGGAGGGCAAATGAAAGGAAGGAATGGAATTGGGTTGATCATGACAAAGGAACTGGCTAAGTTTATAGAAAATGTAAGCTATGCAAGTAATAAGTTTACAGGCATAAGGCCGGAAGGAGTACAGAAAGACATACTGATTATCCAGGTGTATACGCCAACTTCAAAACATGATAACCAACTCACAAAGGAAAAATACATCATCATAAAGGAAATAATGGATGATAAATAATGATGCTGGAAAACAGTAATAGGTGACTCGAATGCCATTGTGAGAGAAGAGAAGTAGAGAACCACAGGAGACTGTCATGGTCTTGGAAGGTGTAATGACAGAGGTGAATGGTTTTACGAGTTCTACAGGGAAACACGGCTGTTAGTGGCACATGCACTATTCAAGAATCACAGCAGGAGGCACTACATTTGGAAATCACCAGTAAATAAATAGAGAAACTAACTGATTTACTGGTAGAAGTAAGGTACAGAAATGGAATCAAGAAGGTGCGCATATTACTGTGTGCAAACATTAAAAGCAACCATAATTTACTTATGGCATATATAGAAATGAAACTGAAGAAGACGATCATGGTGAACAAGTGAGACCTAGGGAAGATAAGATCTGGAAGAGAAAGAATTACAGAAATCCTATCACTTGAACATACACATTACGACACAAAGAACCCCCTGAAATGTCAGAGCATATTGGAACATGTTGAAAGAAGGAATCACAGAAACAGGGCAGAAAGTACATGTTATACAAATGGGGAAGGGCAAAAAAGCCTGGCTTATAGAGGAAATGATTTCAAAGATGGAGAAGAGAAGAAAATTCAAAAATAAAAACAATAAAGATGGAAGAAAGATATACAGCACGCTGAATAACGAACTGCGTAGATTAGTGGAGTAGGCTATGAAAAAATGGCTGAAATAGGAGTCTCAACTGAGACTCCGTTGAAGAACTGGAGAGGAAGGGAAGATATGATTTACTGTACAACAGAGTAAAGACTACAATAGTGAATCAAAACAACCACGAAGTGCTACAATGGAAATTCTCCATAAAGACAAAAATGTAGTGTACAAAGATCATGAAGACATCCTACAAAGATGGGAAGACTTTCTGAACCTGTTATTAGTGTAAATGACAATGAGAAAGGGCCAACAATCACAATGGAAGAAGTAAAGAGTGTAATGAAAAATAGGAAAGCAGAAGTAGCAGATACAATACAAGGAGAAATACTAAAGCATTTGAACCAAGGAAGTGTAAGAGAAAAATTGAGGTTTCGTAAGAAGAAAATATATGACAGTGCTCAATGGCCAGAGGACTTTCTGGCAACTGTAATTACTCCAGTACCAAAGAAAGAAGGAACAAAGAAACAATAGGACAATTAGTCTAATTTCATATGCAGCCAAAATTATGTTAAGAATCATTAATAAAAGACTGGGAAAGGTAATGGAGAGGAATCTGGCTGAAGAGAAATTTGGTTTTAGTTGGAATACAGATACAAGAGATGCAACAGGACTCTTGTGAATTTTGGGAGAGAGGTTTATTGATAAGGTAAGAGATCTATATATGTGTTTTATAGACCTGGTAACAACCTTCGATAATGTGACTTGCAAAATATAATTAGGGAAAACGAGTATAAACTGGAAAACCAGACAACTTATAAAATCAATATACCGATCATTAAATCAAAAAGCATCTTCAGCGGAAATAAGAGGAGGAAGTACCAACTGAACAGAACTAGCAACAGGTGTAAGACAAGGCTGCTGTCTGTCTCCTACCCTTTACAATCTATATTTACAAAATATGATTGATCACTGCCTACTAGATGACAAGGGGGTTAAAGTTGGAGGAAAAAGAATACAGTGTTTGAGACTTGCAGACAATGTGGTCCTCCTAGCAACAGATCAAAAAGAATAACAAGATACAGTGGATACTACTGAAGCTAAAAGAAAGATTTATGGAATGAAAATAAATACAAAGAAAACAAAAATAATGGCACTGGGAGGAAATAAAAAAGTAAAGATAATGCTGAATGGAGAAGTATTAGAACACGTGCAAAGCTTTAATTACCTCAGTAGGTGGACAGAATCCAACTAGAAGAGAAGCACAGGGGGAGGGGGGCGAGGAGAATTTTCTGCAGCAATATGGACAAAGATTCAAGGAAAAGGCTGATAAAATAAAAAGCATCATCAGTGGAAATGAGATGAGGAAGTACCAACTGAACAGAACTAGCAACAGGTGCTAAAGCATGGACACAGGAAGAAAGATACAGTAAGGCTAGAGGTTTTGAAATATGGACATGGTGGAGGATGAAAAAAAATAAGCTGGATGGATAGGGTGAAAAATGAAGAGGTAGTAAAAAAATAGGGTGAGCAGAGACAAATTACATGATGTTGTGAGGTAACGGGTGAGTCGTCGCGCCCTGAAAATATAAGTTCGGAGTTGGTGCGGCTGCATGGGGGGTCGGCCAGCTGGGGCCCGGCAGCAAACACGTGGTACCGAATGTGAGCCGGACGAGAGGGGTAGCCCCAGCGCATGGTCCAGCGCGTGGCTGAGAATTCTGCTGTGATGAATACGGTGCTTTGTGTCGATGGAGGAGATGTCTATGCCGGGGAGTGCCAAAGATGGTGGACTTTGTGAAACCTTAATGGCAGACATTTCACAGTTCGTATAGAAATTAATAGTAACTACCATAGATGAATCATGATACCTCAAAAAGAAAATGTATATTACCATTATTTGCATGACAATTCTGATGGTGTAATCAGATTTCCAATATCTTTATTAGTTTAAAGTTCAGTGTCTGACGCTAAATTATACAAGTAACATCCAGCAACGAATTTCCAAAATCTAAACGGTTCATCCGATTTCGTCGATCTACATGTCTTTAGAAAGCTATTAGTGCAAACCTAAATTGGTATGAATTACAGGAATGTAACGTGAATAGTACATGTGTTATTCGAGGTCAAAGTGGCCGATTACCATCGATCACGTCAGGCCATAAGTACTCAACAATTACACGAAAAAACAGTAGCAGCATGCTTATAAATATATTTATTCATCTATGTCTCTGTTTATATCCAATATACTATTCATGAAGAAATTGGTTATATATTTACTGTGTTTTAGAAAGCACAGAGACATTAGGCTACTGGCCTACCTTCTGTTCTATTCCTTTGATATATGTTTATATAATTTGTTTATGAATCTAATAATGTGTGTTAGAGTGTATTTATGGTCCAGCCATAGGAATATTTACTTAATTTCAACTTATTTAAATGTAAATCCAGTAATTAGAAAGTGTTTCATTATGTTTGTGAATTTGTGTTCGCTTGAAGATATGGCAGGAGCGCTCTAGCCAATCACAGCGCTCGTGAATGAGAAACTGGATGGAAGTGGGAGGAGAGCATGGTTTCCACAGAGGACACCAGGTAGTTCTGGACAGGACACGAAAAGTGCCGGACAGCACAGCGGACACACGGTCGCGTGAGAGACTTGGAGAGTGTGGAGCGGTTTGTGTGCGGTCGCGGCAGATAGAAATACTTTGGAGTGCCGACTTGTGCATTTGTGAGATTTCTGTGGCTTCTACAGTGAAGACGTAGTGTGCGTTTAGAAGTGAATATCTCGCTAGCTGTGTTGTTGTTCATAACTAATTATGTGCTGTAGGAATCCATTGTTTCGGCATTATTCAACTTATATTTTATTTAATTGCTGGGCCATCGACACCAATAAGCGTTTTGCAGAAATATACCGCATTCTCAAAAGTACTTCTACTGTCGTGCTCATCATTTCAAGTCCTTAAGATAGCACCTGCAGATTTTATCTAATTGCAATCTTTCATTTATACATTTAAATGTTACTTTCATAATTCGCAATTGTTGAGTGATAGAAACCTTCGTCCATTCGATTCATGTGTGTATTCTTATTGTATACTCAGCAATATTCGGCCTGTAATGCGGCAACTGCATATCCCAGCCCCTGGACAACGAAACCAGCCAAAACTTTTAATATTACAATGCTGAGTCAGAGGGTGCGTAGTTATTGGAAAGCCTGCAATGTAATAAAAAGGGAACCAAACTGGATTGAACATATATTAATACATGGAAACAAACTCGATTGAACGGGTATTAATAAAAAGTATTAGAAGGGTACATGGAGGAAGAGAGGAGGCAAGGGAGGAAGAGATTTCAATCCTGGATGATGTGATGGCCGGCAGCACATATAGCAACATTAAAAAAGGAGCAATGGATCGCATGAAATGGAGATGCACAGGACCTGCTAATATAGCATAAAACTGATGATAAGCGGTTAATACTTTAACTTTCACAAGCCACTGTAATGTCGGTATTTGTTCTGTCTTTGAGTAGGTATGAGTGCTAGAAGTGTATGAGCTCAGACGCAGGTAAAGCTTCAGCAAGGGAATCCCACAAACTGACTCAGCACTGACCAGCCTTTTAGCAGCAAAGAGGCATCAGTATTGAGGCTGATGAACTATTTTCAAAGCATATTTTCTATAAATGGGTGAGAAAAATGTGTGTACCTACATAACATTGGTTTATTTGTCCATAACAACTTTTACAGTCATGGGCATAGTCTTGAATCGATACTTATAACATAGATTCATCCCCTCACCTAAGACTAAAGGTGTAATAGCTTCATTCATTGGGAAACTGTGTCATCATACCAATAACATGACACGAACATCACTTTCCAAATCTTCAGCAGACTGCTTGCAAGGATGGAAACAAACTTACAAATAAGAAGCTTATATGAACTTCAGTCATGTCTCCACATGTATATCAAATAGCAAATAATGTTTGAATTATTCATTTTTTTAAGTCAGTCCTCCCCATTACAGATAAATAATTGCTGTAAACATAGTTTAACCATTTCATTCAAGTCATTTTCACAATCGATGCTAACCTGTTAAAATACCAAATTTTATAAAAATATTATTTTTGTTGTGAAAT